>NC_140591.1:1632583352-1633880562 GCF_964204655.1 Triturus cristatus | reverse complement strand
AACTGAACAACGACAAATGTCTTTAACTTCCTCTATCTGATCAAATTTTATTTTTAACCATTCAATTCCATCTTTTTTCTGATAATTAATAAAACCCACAACTCTTCCCATCGCTCCATTTACTAAGCCTTTTTCAACATCCAAATTTCTCCTTAAAAACACTCTACAGTTCATGCAAACATATAGATTTTTTTCTAATCCTGCTGTTTTGGAGATGTTCTTCTCTAGTGAGTCCAATTTATTTTTCAGTTTGCCTGTTACTGTGACAGTAATTCTTCCATCCTCAATTTTGTCCACTGCTTCCAATTTCATGATCTCTTCCTTTTCCAATTTCAAAAGCTCCTCATTGAATATTGAGCATTCACGTAGAGTTGGCATTAAGCAGATGACACTTTTGTTTTCTGCAATGTTCTTGTATATCTTCTCTGCAACTATTTCTTCCTTTGGAAATAAATTATGTAGCAGCCGAGTCTGTAATGCTTTTTTGCCAGCTTCTGTGAGTAGTCCAATCCTGATATCTTTCAGAATACTTCCATATTCTTCATCGTTTGCTTGCCTCATATTAGTTGTAAGTTCCTTGTACTCAAAGAAGGACCAAATATTTGTATTACCGATGCTTCCCAATGACTTCTTCGTGTCTTCATGTGTCACAGTATTAAACACTGGTTGTCCTTTAACCGGAGTAAGTTGCAAAAGATCCCCAAAAACGATGACGTGTTTTCCACCAAATAACACGTCATAGTCTGTCTTCAAAATTTGCTGCATTCTTAAATGCACAAAGGCAAGCATTAAGTTTGATACCATGCTCACCTCATCAATAATGAGAACTTGCATCTTCTTCAATACTCTTGAAACTTCCAAGCATGCTTCTCCAGTTAGCTTGTTGAATTGTATTTTGTTCTCATGCTCCACTGGTAACATTAGCAAACGATGTAAGGTGATTCCTTTTATGTTATATGCTGCTAACCCAGTTGGAGCAGTAACCACACAAGACAAAGTAGAATCTGTTTTTTGCTTTAGGTAGCTTCTGATGACTTTAATTAGGAAACTTTTTCCAGTGCCAGCTTGTCCGCTTACATACATCCTGATTGGATGAAATGATGTGCATGAGCACTCTTTTTTTTCATGTAGAAATCCGTGATCAATTTTGTTTTTGATCTCTTCATAAATTTGTTGCTGCTCTTGATTCAGTTGTCTTTCCAAATTTTCTAAGTCTATAAATGCTTCTTGAGCTTGATTCATAGCCGTTTCCACTTCATTCATGGCTATTGATGCTTCATTTTCAACGATTGGTTGTCCTAGGGGATCTTGACTGTATGTTCCTGAACTTTGGCTGTCCTGAGAACTGTCTCTAGCAATTTCTGCTGCAATTGTAGTTTCCTGTTCAATTTCTTCATTTAACATTTGCAGATAAGTTGAGAATGTACTGCATTGTATGCTGTCTTTGCAAGCATTAAAAGAATCTTCATAGCTCTGGAATTCTCCCAGTAGTTCATCCTCTGAACGCCATGGTTTAAACAACTGTAAAAGAGCCAAGTAGTAAAATTCTTTCTTGTCGGTAGTGTCGCAACTCAGCTTCCGGTGATTTATCAAACTTCCTTTGGTTTGCTTCACCAAACATCCTTCTTCACCAACGACTTTATATTTTCCATTATTGATGTCTTCTGCAGCTTTCCGTGAATAAATGTAGTTCTGCAGCACTTCATAGAGACACATGTTCTCCAGATGATGACTTCTCTTGGGATAATATGTGTCCAACATGTTTGTTTTCAATATATCTGTACTTTCAGGTTCGAACTGTGCCAAATATTCAATTTCTCCAACAGATTTCAGTACCCGATTTCTCATTGCTGCAAGGCCTAAACTTGCCCAAATTATTCTTCTTGACTTCGAGTAGAGACTTGCAGAAGATAATCTATCTGAACATTCGTAGGATCCAATTTCTCGATGCGATAACATCTTCAAACTGAAACTGTACAGCTTCTTACTGACAGTCTTCTCGTGAGAAATCTCTTCCCACATTTCCTTCAATTCTGTTTTTTCTGATTTCGTAATGTAAGACGTTACATATCGAGCAACAGCAATGGAATTGTCAGCAACATACTGTATATCCATGTTAGCGTTCCACATGGATAAAATGACTGGGTTGTAGTCATTTATATTTTTTGATTCTTCTTTTCTTTTAAGGTTGTAGGTATTCTTAGGTGATTTTCTTGTGATAGTATGTCTCACAGCTGACATAAAACTGTTGACTCTTCCATTTGTAAGAACAGGTCTAGGAAATCCAAATCGACATTTAGTGTAGTATTTTTCTTTGCTCTTGTATTTCCGTCGACAGTATTTTCCACACCGATGACTTTGGAAACGTAGAACTTGCTCCTTTAACTTGTACTCTTCTGTGCTTTTAGGTATAGCACATGTTGCATATTCTTCAATGTAAGATAACACTGCTTCATCAGTATCTGTTCCAAACTTTGGGGCATCCTTGATCCACAGCAGCATATGAATATGAGGAGCACCTCTTGCCTGGTACTCTTTTCTCCAAAAGAAATCCACTACTTCTCCAAGGGGTGGATTTTTTTTATTGCAGATGAAGGACATCATAGCCTCAAATCTATGATTGAAATATCTGCAAACATTAACCGGATCCAATGAGCACAGTTCTCCTGCTGTCTTGTATTCGATGTTTTCAATGTTTGAATTGGCCTCTCGTAGAAAATCCAGTAAATCATCCCAAGCGTACTCGGCGCAGCTTAGGGTAAGGAACCATGTTGGTGTTCCTAAATTGCGTAACATGCATTTTAGTTCACCATGGCGTCGGTACCAATATTCATTTGTCCCACGCTGACAAGCCATCAGATTGATCAGTTGTGTTTCCAAATGATCATCTCGGTGCTGCACTTTCTCCATAAAATCCTTAGCAGACACATTTTGTAAATGTACTCCACTTTTTAAAATGTGATTTACTGCATAAGACAGTGCAGACAAGTCGCTTTCAAATAAAAGATGGAACAAATAAGGGATACTTTGTCGAAATCTGGGATCTTCAGCATATAGTCTTGTAGTCCGATACTCAGAAGCTGGAATCTGTTCCGGACGTTCATCGTATCGTCCTCCTTTTCCTTTAGGAAACAGCTGGGGAAAACATCGAGCTTCCAAGCTCTCCTCCCATACACTCACGGGATTTCCTTTTGCTTTCTTCATCTGAAAGAGATCAATATTGTCTCCCATAACTTCTTTCGAATGGAGAGGATGTATGCTAAAATGTTCATAAATTTCTTCTTCCTTTGACTTGTCCACTTTTTCAATTTGTCCACTTGGTGTTTCTGTATCTCCTTGTAAATCTTCTTCTTCTTCTTCTTCTACTATATAAATTGATTCATACCATTTGTTATTTTTTTTCAAATACAAATTTGCTCTTTGTACTTTCCGCACATCTACCAGCTCCTGCCAAATCTTCTTATTCTTTGTAGGTACACCATTAACCAGAATAATTAATGGTTCAGTTTCCAAAGTATCCGCATCAATAGTTTCCATATTTTTTTTCAAATCCAAGGGCAAATACACCACTCTACCTTTTAAACCTCTCACTAAATCTGAAGGAGGTAATTTACCAGTTTTGGGCTCCATACGTACTATGGTCTGGAACGGATGAACACATTGAATGAGTATAGACTCATATGTATTTAATTCAGAAAGTTCAGCAGGAATAGCATCCAATTCTAAATTATTATGTACAGCTCTGGTCGGCATTCTATTTTCCTCTAACTTGTTGTAGCAGTATTTACAAATACGCTGATCTTCACCCAATTCAAAACAATTTTCAAGAAATATATATGTTGCAAAATCCATCCACTTATAATTATCTTCATTTTCACTCTTTCTGTAGAGATCAACATTCCTAGTTTGTTTTCTATAATGAGTTCTGCGGCAACAAATACAAGTAACATTTGGTCTTTCATTAGAGACTATTGCAAATTTTGTTATGTGATCATTAAATGTCTTACTTACACAAGGTTCTACATTCTCTTCCACTTCTGCCTCATTTACTGTGTCCTTCTCTGCACTGTTTTGTTCAGGACCAAAGTAACAAAACTGAATTTCATCAACAACCTTCTCTACATCTGATACCGTTCCTCGGAACAGAGCCCTATTCAATTCATTTAACTTTATTGCTGGACTTTTGGCAAAATACAACCGTCTCACAAACTTTCTCATTTCAGTATGATGAACAGCCAGCATCCTAAAATGATGGAAAACACTATTGCACACTTTTCTAGATAGACAAGCAAGAGAATGACCCTGCAAACCAGTATTCTCTCTCACTCTGCATGGATCCAGACTTTGAAGCACCTTAATCTTTTGTTTTACACTTTTTTTACTATATTCTCTTAGAAACTCTCGAAATATGTCAATAGATTCCTGACGCACAGTGCAAATACTACTACAATTCCAAGTGTACACTGGGGCTTTAGGACGTCTCCCCATTGCCTCATCTGCCATCACTTGTACCTCATCTCTTGGAACCATTATCTCCTTCTCCATTATGCAACCATTTTTTACTTCGTATGAACGACCTCTGGTGTCAACTGCATGCAGCAAACTATTACTTTGAAAATAGCTCTCTTCATTAAAAAAAGGTTCACTACTTGAGCTATGCATCCACTTTCCTAAAAACACTTTACAAAAATTTGTTCTGTTCACTACTCTTTTGCTTTTGCTTTGTGATTTCAGTACATTAACCATTTTATCTAATGTACGCATCCTATTCAAAATTAATATGAATAGTTTCCTTTTTAATTCTAATGCCTTTGCTGCAATGGCTTCAATTTCTTTTTTTCTCTTATAATATTTAGCCTTTTGCTTATATTTCTTTATATCCTTTATCAAATTGGACATAACTCTTCTCTGAAACATTTTTCTACGTATCTCTTTAAATGCTGTTTTTCTGTTTATGTTAAACTTTTCAATTGCAGAAGGTATATTTGCATTAACTAAATCCTCAATTTTTTGCTGTTCTGTAGGTTTTGTTACATTTTTCCGAGAACAGACATTTTGTACATTTTTGTTTGTTTTCAATATTTTGTTTAGGAATTGTCTTTTTTGCTTACCAGAAGATTTTTTCTTTTTCCCAACATCAGCATCTTCTACTAACTTTGGTCCTCCAGTTGTCCTCAAATATAGTTTTTTTTTTAGCGTTTTTTGAACTCGAGATTTTGTAGGCATCTTAAATTTTGTTCACTGTTCTTCAGCAATACCTGCAAAAAAACTAAAAAAAAAATTCTTTATTGTATTTAAATATATTACTACATTTCTTTTCACAATAGTCACAAAACGAAATTTCTTTGCCAATTTGAATGCACACAAACTCCTCTTTTTTTTTGGGCAAGTGAAAATCTGTATAACAAACTGTCACATTATGAAACCAAGCTGTTTTTTTTTCAGACCACCACCGTGTGTATTCTCTGTGACTGCCTACACTCCAGCAGGGGCAACCAGCCTTAGTGATGCTGAATGTATTTGCATTACAGACTTAAACCTGAAAACCCCACTCGCTTCTAATTACTGTGCATGACTATACATGGCAAGCACATGGGTGTGTGCTAAACCTCTGCTTCTTCCCCCAAAAATTCGCTCCTCTTTTCCATCTACTGCAACTGTGAAATCACCAGAGCAAGACGCAATACATTTCTGCCTATAATTCTTCTATGCACACAGAGTCATGTTTTCACATTAGTGCCAAAACGAAATTTCTTTGCCAATTTGAAAGCACACTTACTGCTCTTTTTTTTTTCGGGCCAAGTGAAAATCTCTTTTTACACTTTGAAATCACTTTTACAGACTGACACATTCTGAAACCTTTTTTTTTAAATTTATTTAAATGCACATGTCCAAGCTGTTTTTTTTTCAGACCACCACCGTGTGTATTCTCTGTGACTGCCTACACTCCAGCAGGGGCAACCAGCCTTAGTGATGCTGAATGTATTTGCATTACAGACTTAAACCTGAAAACCCCACTCGCTTCTAATTACTGTGCATGACTATACATGGCAAGCCATGGGTGTGTGCTAAACCTCTGCTTCTTCCCCCAAAAATTCGCTCCTCTTTTCCATCTACTGCAACTGTGAAATCACCAGAGCAAGACGCAATACATTTCTGCCTATAATTCTTCTATGCACACAGAGTCATGTTTTCACATTAGTGCCAAAACGAAATTTCTTTGCCAATTTGAAAGCACACTTACTGCTCTTTTTTTTTCGGGGGCAAGTGTATATCTCTTTTTTCAATTTGAAATCACTTTTACAGACTGACACATTCTGAAACCTTTTTTTTTTAAATTTATTTAAATTCACATGTCCAGCAGTTTTTTTTTCAGACCACCACCGTGTGCATTCTCTGTGACTGCCTACACTCCAGCAGGGGCAACCAGCCTTAGTGATGCTGAATGTATTTGCATTACAGACTTAAACCTGAAAACCCCACTCGCTTCTAATTACTGTGCATGACTATACATGGCAAGCACATGGGTGTGTGCTAAACCTCTGCTTCTTCCCCCAAAAAATTCGCTCCTCTTTTCCATCTACTGCAACTGTGAAATCACCAGAGCAAGACGCAATACATTTCTGCCTATAATTCTTCTATGCACACAGAGTCATGTTTTCACATTAGTGCCAAAACGAAATTTCTTTGCCAATTTGAAAGCACACTTACTGCTCTTTTTTTTTCCGGGCCAAGTGAAAATCTCTTTTTACACTTTGAAATCACTTTTACAGACTGACACATTCTGAAACCTTTTTTTTAAAATTTAATTTAAATGCACATGTCCAAGCTGTTTTTTTTTCAGACCACCACCGTGTGTATTCTCTGTGACTGCCTACACTCCAGCAGGGGCAACCAGCCTTAGTGATGCTGAATGTATTTGCATTACAGACTTAAACCTGAAAACCCCACTCGCTTCTAATTACTGTGCATGACTATACATGGCAAGCACATGGGTGTGTGCTAAACCTCTGCTTCTTCCCCCAAAAATTCGCTCCTCTTTTCCATCTACTGCAACTGTGAAATCACCAGAGCAAGACGCAATACATTTCTGCCTATAATTCTTCTATGCACACAGAGTCATGTTTTCACATTAGTGCCAAAACGAAATTTCTTTGCCAATTTGAAAGCACACTTACTGCTCTTTTTTTTTCGGGCCAAGTGAAAATCTCTTTTTACACTTTGAAATCACTTTTACAGACTGACACATTCTGAAACCTTTTTTTTAAATTTATTTAAATGCACATGTCCAAGCTGTTTTTTTTTCAGACCACCACCGTGTGTATTCTCTGTGACTGCCTACACTCCAGCAGGGGCAACCAGCCTTAGTGATGCTGAATGTATTTGCATTACAGACTTAAACCTGAAAACCCCACTCGCTTCTAATTACTGTGCATGACTATACATGGCAAGCACATGGGTGTGTGCTAAACCTCTGCTTCTTCCCCCAAAAATTCGCTCCTCTTTTCCATCTACTGCAACTGTGAAATCACCAGAGCAAGACGCAATACATTTCTGCCTATAATTCTTCTATGCACACACAGTCATGTTTTCACATTAGTGCCAAAACGAAATTTCTTTGCCAATTTGAAAGCACACTTACTGCTCTTTTTTTTTCGGGCCAAGTGAAAATCTCTTTTTACACTTTGAAATCACTTTTACAGACTGACACATTCTGAAACCTTTTTTTTTAAATTTATTTAAATGCACATGTCCAAGCTGTTTTTTTTTCAGACCACCACCGTGTGTATTCTCTGTGACTGCCTACACTCCAGCAGGGGCAACCAGCCTTAGTGATGCTGAATGTTTTTGCATTACAGACTTAAACCTGAAAACCCCACTCGCTTCTAATTACTGTGCATGACTATACATGGCAAGCACATGGGTGTGTGCTAAACCTCTGCTTCTTCCCCCAAAAATTCGCTCCTCTTTTCCATCTACTGCAACTGTGAAATCACCAGAGCAAGACGCAATACATTTCTGCCTATAATTCTTCTATGCACACAGAGTCATGTTTTCACATTAGTGCCAAAACGAAATTTCTTTGCCAATTTGAAAGCACACTTACTGCTCTTTTTTTTTCGGGCCAAGTGAAAATCTCTTTTTACACTTTGAAATCACTTTTACAGACTGACACATTCTGAAACCTTTTTTTTAAATTTATTTAAATGCACATGTCCAAGCTGTTTTTTTTTCAGACCACCACCGTGTGTATTCTCTGTGACTGCCTACACTCCAGCAGGGGCAACCAGCCTTAGTGATGCTGAATGTATTTGCATTACAGACTTAAACCTGAAAACCCCACTCGCTTCTAATTACTGTGCATGACTATACATGGCAAGCACATGGGTGTGTGCTAAACCTCTGCTTCTTCCCCCAAAAATTCGCTCCTCTTTTCCATCTACTGCAACTGTGAAATCACCAGAGCAAGACGCAATACATTTCTGCCTATAATTCTTCTATGCACACAGAGTCATGTTTTCACATTAGTGCCAAAACGAAATTTCTTTGCCAATTTGAAAGCACACTTACTGCTCTTTTTTTTTCGGGGGCAAGTGTATATCTCTTTTTTCAATTTGAAATCACTTTTACAGACTGACACATTCTGAAACCTTTTTTTTTAAATTTATTTAAATGCACATGTCCAAGCAGTTTTTTTTTCAGACCACCACCGTGTGCATTCTCTGTGACTGCCTACACTCCAGCAGGGGCAACCAGCCTTAGTGATGCTGAATGTATTTGCATTACAGACTTAAACCTGAAAACCCCACTCGCTTCTAATTACTGTGCATGACTATACATGGCAAGCACATGGGTGTGTGCTAAACCTCTGCTTCTTCCCCCAAAAATTCGCTCCTCTTTTCCATCTACTGCAACTGTGAAATCACCAGAGCAAGACGCAATACATTTCTGCCTATAATTCTTCTATGCACACAGAGTCATGTTTTCACATTAGTGCCAAAACGAAATTTCTTTGCCAATTTGAAAGCACACTTACTGCTCTTTTTTTTTCGGGCCAAGTGAAAATCTCTTTTTACACTTTGAAATCACTTTTACAGACTGACACATTCTGAAACCTTTTTTTTAAATTTATTTAAATGCACATGTCCAAGCTGTTTTTTTTTCAGACCACCACCGTGTGTATTCTCTGTGACTGCCTACACTCCAGCAGGGGCAACCAGCCTTAGTGATGCTGAATGTATTTGCATTACAGACTTAAACCTGAAAACCCCACTCGCTTCTAATTACTGTGCATGACTATACATGGCAAGCACATGGGTGTGTGCTAAACCTCTGCTTCTTCCCCCAAAAATTCGCTCCTCTTTTCCATCTACTGCAACTGTGAAATCACCAGAGCAAGACGCAATACATTTCTGCCTATAATTCTTCTATGCACACAGAGTCATGTTTTCACATTAGTCCCAAAACGAAATTTCTTTGCCAATTTGAAAGCACACTTACTGCTCTTTTTTTTTCGGGGGCAAGTGAAAATCTCTTTTTACACTTTGAAATCACTTTTACAGACTGACACATTCTGAAACCTTTTTTTTAAATTTATTTAAATGCACATGTCCAAGCTGTTTTTTTTTCAGACCACCACCGTGTGTATTCTCTGTGACTGCCTACACTCCAGCAGGGGCAACCAGCCTTAGTGATGCTGAATGTATTTGCATTACAGACTTAAACCTGAAAACCCCACTCGCTTCTAATTACTGTGCATGACTATACATGGCAAGCACATGGGTGTGTGCTAAACCTCTGCTTCTTCCCCCAAATATTCGCTCCTCTTTTCCATCTACTGCAACTGTGAAATCACCAGAGCAAGACGCAATACATTTCTGCCTATAATTCTTCTATGCACACAGAGTCATGTTTTCACATTAGTGCCAAAACGAAATTTCTTTGCCAATTTGAAAGCACACTTACTGCTCTTTTTTTTTCGGGCCAAGTGAAAATCTCTTTTACAGACTGACACATTATGAATCCACCATGTGTAACTACAACAAAAACAATTCCCATTTCTATTATTCATTTCTTAAGTTACCACATACATCCCCTCTCAAACTGTAAACTCACCTTTAAAATTAGTTAGTTGTGAAAGAAATGTGTCACTCAAACAGCAGATTATCAGAGCCAGGATCTCTGTTCTGTACACCTCTCTCCTCTCAGCAGAACCAGATAATGGCAAACTTTCCCTCTATTTTTCCACACATATACATGTAAGTTTCAAATCTCAGTGCTTCCCCCTTTTTTTCAAATGTAATGACACATTTCTATTGGTTGAAAACCAACCCTTTTCCAAAAGTACCCTGCCCCCAACTTGACTTCTGCCTAGTACCCTTCCCCCAACTTGACTTCTGCCTGCTACCATAGCAACAGCTCATGGAACACTGCTGTGTGCAGTTAGGTCAGAAGTTCGACACACAATGTTTCAATTCCACAGAGCAAGAGTGCTTGACTTTTCAAACCTAACTGCAAATCCATAGTACTGTTCTTTGGTTACACATTTTTTTGTACCAATACAAAACATGCTTCTATTAATTTTCACATACAGCCTAGTTTTTTTTCTAGAATGGTATGAAACAGCCAATCAGTTCTTTTTGTTTTGTAAAAAATATGTATGCCTCCATTTCCAAACTGTCTTTCTTTTCATATTGCCATTCTACTGAAAGACACCTCCTGAGTGCATCCAGTTCTCCTTTGAAGATGTTCACAGTGTGGATTGTAGGGCACAGCTATGTCTTCTGGAGTGAAAAGTTTGCAGAGAAAACAGATATGGTGAGAGACCTTGCTTTGCCAAATGTAGACATTAAATGGATTGGTCAGAGAGGGTTAAAGTGGCACCAATTGATGCCATTGGTGAAATCCTTCATGCAAATCCAACACCCTGACCTCATAATAGTGCACTGTGGTGGCAATGACCTAGGCACTTTGACTGGGGTAGGTCTGGAAATGCTTATGAAGGACACCTTTGCACAACTGTTTTCACTTTTCCCTAAAACTGCCTTTGTGTTTTCCAACATATGCCAAAGGCAAAAATGGAACTGGTCCAATCATTTCTGTCCACAGATTGACAAAGCAAGAAAGCACGTCAACAAATCTGTTTCTGCTTTCCTCCGTGACTATGGTATGGGTGCCATTTACCACAACAACTTGCGTTACGACATGCAAGACATTTATAGAGGAGATGGTGTGCACTTCAATGATGAAGGGAACAGAGTCTTCCTCTTGAACCTTAGACTCTGCATCGGTACTTACTTGTAGGTACCACTAAAAAAATGACTCCATAAACACAACAGCTCTTTTTAGAGCTCCCTAATTTCTAAACTCTTAAATCTGATTTTCATTTATTTATTTTTATTTTTTTTACCGTACGCTTACCGTGAGCTTACCGTACGCGTACCCCGTGATTTTTTTTAAAATCAATAAATGTTTTCTTTGTACTTTTCTGTCCTTCTTTGACCCCCTTACAATTGTTAGGGGGTCTGTAACTCTCCTCATTGCCCCCTTTCCTTGTTTTCACTCTTTTTTTTCAGAGTGAAATACACAAAATGGCGGCCGCCGCTTCCTGGTTTCGGCCGATTCGAATGTTTACTAAGATCTAAGAGCCAATCAGAATCGCGCTCGCGCACGCCACCGTACGCTTACCGTAAGCGTACGGTAAGCGTACCGTAAGCTGGCTCAGATATATATATTGATTTAAAGGCTATTTTCTCAAAATCAACTGAACTGATTTACACCAAACCTACAAAAGGCACTTCCTTGACCTACGGACTACCTCTCTGCCAAATTTCTAGTAATTCTGTTCAGCCGTTCGGGCTGTAGCTCGTTCTAAAGGTCCTATGGAAAAATGCATGGGAAAAACGCGTTTTGGGACCCCCCTTTTATCTCAGCCCCCGCTTGACGAATCCCCCCGAGACTTTCAGGGTAGGAGCGGAGCGTAGCGCCCCACCTATTTTGAGAAATTCGCGAGGATTCGTCGACCGGCGCCAAAGTTATTCAAAATAGAATGTTGAGGTTTTCCTATGGAAACGTGGTCCTAACTATAACTACCTACTGGCGACCGCCAGTAGGTAATATATATATATATATATATATATATATATATATATATATATATATATATATATATATATTATCTCAGAAAGCAAACTCTCACTACTTCCATGCAGGCAAAATGAGAGAAACTGGCCCAACGGCTCAGGCAGGTAGATGTTTTTATTCTTGAAACCTTTCCCTCGGTTGACGCATTTTGAACACGCTGTGCCCTTGCTCACACATTAATCAATTAATATTTCCCCTCAGACAATTATGTTTCCCCTCCATTTTAATAAAAATATATTTTTGGTTTTGTTTTATAATTGTTGTAGGGCCCGATTCACAGAACTAAAATCCTAAACTTACTACCATTTTGGTATTCACAGAAGGCACTTACTCATTTTGGTATTCACAGAAGGCACTTACTCATTTCAGTATTCAAAGAAGTTAGGAGTCCTAACTTTAGGACTCCTAAATGCCTTCTGTGAATACCGAAAGTCTTAAAGTTAGGATTTTTCTCAGTTTAGGAGTAGTAAAGTTAGGACTCCTAACTTATCTATTTTAGTCATCCTTGTGTGTTTAAATAATGTCCTGAGGTTACAGTAATTCAGAGCCAATAGTGCTCTTCCTTTGCATTAATAGGAATCCTGTGACTTGCATTAATACTAAAATGGGTTCCTATATCTGTTCTAAGTACATGTGATTACTTAAATGGTCTAGTGCTTTTCAATGAATATTGTTTCTTTAATATAAAATTATTGCAAGCATATGCTTGCAGTAATAAAAAAAATAAACATCTCATCAGCTTATTGCTTTGTCAATGATTGTTTTCCATTTATTCACGATAATGGAGCATGGTAACAACTAAAAAACTGTGCGTGGGTCATTTGTTTCATTTTATAATATTTTCCAAAGTGTGCTGCAATGCTCATTCCATTTATTTTACCAAACAGAAAGTGTAATGTCCCAGTGGGAGCTGCAGAAAGTAAACAGTGCTTGTCAGGGCACTGCTTATCTTCTGGTCTGGACACTGCTTTTGTCACTCCTGAGGCAAGGGATTGCAAAGCCAGTGACAGTAGTTGCCGGGGGCCAGTCAGAGAGTGCAGTAGAAGCCTTCGGTGACATCTGAATGACGTCCATGTGCATGGTCTAGGCTCTACTTTGTATTGTTCTCACTTTGCTTCTCCTCCTGCAGGTTCTGTGCTCTCTCTATCCATGAATATTCTCACTTTCCTCCACCTGCAGGTTTCTCTCTCTGTCTTTCTATTAAGATTCTCACTTTGCTCCTCCTGCACATTCCAGGCGGTTTCTTGTTTCATTGTCAGGCACTGCTCTATTTCTTCTAGTACGCTCCTCCTGCAGGTTCCGCACTCTGTCTTCCATTAATAGTTTCTTTTTGCTCCTCCTGCAGGTTCCGCACTCTGTCTTCCATTAATAGTTTCTTTTTGCTCCTCCCGCATGTTCCGCACTCTGTCTTCCATTAATAGTTTCTTTTTGCTCCTCCTGCAGGTTCCGCACTCTGTCTTCCATTAATAGTTTCTTTTTGCTCCTCCTGCAGGTTCCGCACTCTGTCTTCCATTAATAGTTTCTTTTTGCTCCTCCCACAGGTTCCGCGCTCTATTGTTCATTAATAGTTTCTTTTTGCTCCTCCTGCAGGTTCCGCACTCTGTCTTGCATTAATAGTTTCTTTTTGCTCCTCCCGCATGTTCCGCACTCTGTCTTCCATTAATAGTTTCTTTTTCCTCTTCCTGCATGTTCCGCACTCTGTCTTCCATTAATAGTTTCTTTTTCCTCCTCCTGCAGGTTCCGCACTCTGTCTTCCATTAATAGTTTCTTTTTCCTCTTCCTGCATGTTCCGCACTCTGTCTTCCATTAATAGTTTCTTTTTCCTCCTCCTGCAGGTCCTGCACTCTGTCTTGCATTAATAGTTTCTTTTTCCTCCTCCTGCAGGTTCCGCACTCTGTCTTGCATTAATAGTTTCTTTTTGCTCCTCCCGCAGGTTCCGCGCTCCGTCTGCAGTGAGAGTTGCCCTCCTGGGTACAGAAGGGCCGCCAGAGAGGGGGAGCCCGCGTGCTGCTTCGACTGTGTACCCTGTTCACAAGGAGAGGTCAGCAACGGCACAGGTCAGGATTGCGCTTTACAACTTCTTTACTTTCTAATAATCAATTTCAGGAGTTAGATGCCGCCACGGGTGTGTAAGAAGGAGGGACTTTGTTCTGTGAGGGATCCAGCTGCTGACTAGGGACCCTTCTGCATGATCCTACAGGTGATTGCAGAAAGGCCTTATCTGAGTCAGGCTGCAGCCCATGTGGCATCTGCCAGGTGGAGGTGTGAAGCACACTTCCAGTTACCGTGAAATTGAGAAGAGATTCACACAGAAAAGAATAGCAGGAGGCTTCATGGAATTAAGGGGATTAATAAAAGAACTTGGAAAAACCCCTGTGAGAGACCCTTTAGCAGTGGGACTCCCAGCAGACTGCCTACAAACTCAGCACATGAAAACACATTTACAGTGCTGTGTGACAAATCTTTGGTGTACACTGACCGAGGACAACAATTATATGGAGCAAAATAGTAGTTACAATGATTCTTATATTGTCAAAGGCAAACATGAGAATGCATATAGGATAAATGACCCAAACACATATCCTAGAAATCTAAAAATATATATCCTAATTGAATTAAAATCCTTTTTACCTGTTTAATCTTGTTTTTTATTTGCAATGGTTCTAATGCAATAAACGTTTGTAGCCTCAGTACTAATATGAAACCAGCTGTGTTGGGAGCAGCTCAGGTTGTTTTCCACAACTTACCTCACTGGATAAAGATGATCCTCTCTGCTTTCTTAGCAGGATAACAGAATGCCTTTTTACAGCAGATCACAAAATGAAAAACCATGTGAAGCCAGGTGCGTGTCTCATGATGTATGTTCTTACAACGTTTGTAAGGTTGCATGGTGAAACAAACTTTGGCAATGACAACTGGTCTGGCTTATGAAGGGAAGTTCCCTTTGTGTCCCTGATGGGTGTAGACACTCAATAAGTCATTATACACTGTCACCCATCTTAGCACTCATGCATCCATTCATCAGTTCACTGAATCAAGCAACCCAGGACGGGTTTGCCCTAGCTATGGACCTGTCAGCCCGGTACAGCTTGGTTCCAGCGGCACAGTGTCTTGGGTTGCTTGTGTTCATGTTCAGGAAGGACCTGGCTTTGCAGTAGAAACTGGACTTTTCCAATTGGAGCAGGGTCAAGTCTTATTTGCAGATGACTAAGTGCAAACTGAGGTGACATGGTATGCAAAAAAACAATGGATTGGGGTACGGCCCCAAGTAATCACTGGTGACTGAGATTAGTTCAAGCATTACATCCATCATTTTTTTGTATACTTTCATGTGTCGCCCTAAGTGGGACGGGTGGTATGCCCAGCCATGGATCCCATGCACACTGTATTACTGGAACCAACCTGTACCCACTGGTGACTGAGATTAGTTCAAGCATTCCATCCATCATTTTTTTGTATACTTTCGTGTGTCGCCCTAAGTGGGACGGGTGGTATGCCCAGCCATGGATCCCATGCACACTGTATTACTGGAACCAACCTGTACCCAGCTGATGGGCCCATAACTAGAGGGAAACCGCTCCTAGGTTGCTTGTGTCCCAGTTTGGAGAGTACCTGGCATGGCAGTTCAGGCTGAACTGTTCTGATTGGAAGAGGGTCAAGACTGATTTGCATATCACTGGTTACAAACTGAGGTGTCATGGTGTGCAAAATAACATTGGATTGTGATGCAGCTCGAGTAATTACCAGTGGCTGAGATTAATTCAAGCATTCCATCATTCACTTTTGTTATATACTTTAGTATTTCACAACCAGTATATCAGGCCTACTGCCTTTATCATTACTTGTCATTATAAACAATGAACCTTATAACTTTTATCATTGGATTGTCACCATAAGCAACTCAGATCTAGTGTGGTGGTCCATAAGCTTTCTCACAAGGCAATCATCGGGCAAACCATATTAAATGTACAAATATGTACAAAACACTGTTGTCAAAACAAAACAAAAGCCCTACTAATAGAGCCTAATAAGGATTACCACAGTGCAGATTGTCTGGCCCCATGGTTTGCTCAGGTTGGTTACCATCACCGAAACCTTGCCTACTACAGTAATATGTGAGATTCCATGTAACAAAATGCTACCTACAGGCTTTAGTACAGTGTAATCACAATCCACCTTCAAAAGCTGCTTGCCTTTAATGCATACCTTTCACGATAGGTAAGGCCTACTTGCTTTGCCATAACTTTTCATTAAAAACAGATCACACCTAAGGAATCTGATATATCTTTTCCTAGTGAACCGATAAGACCTCTCCCCATTACCAGCGGCTTGATACTCTATACAACCCAGGCTTTTGGAAGTGTGCAGAAGCTGGCACCCATCAGGGATACAGTTATAGAATTACAAATATGTTCAAAATTGCAAAATTACAGTTGTCAACACAATGCACAGCCCCCCAGAACAGGGCCAACAAGTATCATCACAGTGAACTTTTACCACCAGGGTTTGTCAGACTGGGGTACCAACACCATAATGCTTGTGTACTATGGCAATATACAAGCTTACATGTAATCACATACTTTTCTACAGCCTGTAACATAATGTGAAAACTATCTCCTGTAGGAAGCCTACTGGCTTTCCCATATGTTTTCACAATGAATAAGCGAGGCCTACTGCCTTTGTAATAACTTTGCATAATAAACAGGCCAGACCAATGGCATCGGGCATAACATTTCCCTGCACACCAGTCAAGCCTATAGCTGTTATCATTGCTTCTCACCATTGCCAACTCGGGCCGACTGCACTGAGAGTAAGCTTTCCTACAAGGCAACGATTAAGCTTACAGTCAAGCATTTTTAAATGTATACAGCATACTAACTCTACTAATAGGACTTTGCAAGGATTCGCACAGTGCAAGATGTAAATGTATTTGTACTTATATAGTGCACTTCTACCCAGAGGTCTCGTAGCGCTGTATTCATACCGCTGTGGAACCCTTCCTGGTTTTCCTGTGAGATGTCCACTCCTGGGAACCCCCCAAGGTGAAGCCAGGCATCCTAGCACAGTGGGGGTTGTTGTGGAGATTAAGCAAGCTCTTGTCCAGAGTTGCACAGGGGGACCCATGATTAGAATAGGCACGAATTATCAGGTCCAGGGAAATTGAATCCAAGAGCCGCCGAGGCAGGAATTGAACCCTGGTCCCGGGCCAGACTTCTGCATCAGGGTCTGCTGCGCTAACCATTGAGCCACACTTCTCCAATCACTTCTGCAAACCTTTTATACTCATGTCAGAACAGTAACCAACACCAAACCCCGTGCTTACTAAGATCATCTATTAGAGTGCATGTAACAAAACCCCATCTATAGACTTTAATTCTGTCATAACACAACCTACCCTTCAATGTCCTTTCACTTTGACATATGCATTTCACTACCCATATGTCATTTCTACTGCCTTTATTGTAACTTTTCATAATAAACAATTAGGCATGTAACCTTTATCATTGGCTTGTCACCACAACCAGCTCAAGTCCATTGTTCTAAGCGTAAGCTTTCCCCAAAGGAGCCAAACAGCATACAGTCCTAAAATTGCAAATGTATACAAAATCACAGGTGGCAAAGCAAAATAGTATCTCTCCTAACAGGGCTTAGCAAAGATTCTTACAGCGCAAACCTTCTGTACTCATGGTTTGTCAGAGCAATGCCCAACACCAAAACCCTTGCCTAGTACACAAATCTATGAGATCCCATACAAAATATATACCTGTAGGCTTTAGTACAGAGTAACAACAACCCACCCTTAAAGCCTATTGACTTTAGCATATGCGTTTCACAATCAATACATCAGACCTACTGCCTTTATAGTGCTTTTTCATAAAAAACAATCAGGCCTATAGCCTTAGCATTGGCTTCTCACCATAACCAATTTAGTGCTACTGTGTTGGCCTTAACCCCTTCGCTGCTAGGCCTTTTTCCCCCGTGCTAAGCCTTTTTTGGGCTATTTGGGGTAGTTCGCGCTTAGGCGCCTGTAACTTTTTGACCACATAAGATATCCATCCCAAATTTGCATACTTTTCTTCCAACATCATGGGGATTCTAAAGGTACCCAGGGTTTGTGGATTCCCATGGAGGGGTCCCAGAAATTAGCCAAAATACAGCTAAATTTTGTTTTTTGGGGGAAAAATGGGAAAGAATTGCTGCAAATGAAAGAGTCTGGGTTTTTCCATGCAGGGTTTGTGGGGCTGAAATTACCATTTTCCCAGCTTTTAGGGAATGACAGACTTTTGTCAGAAAACCAACATTTTTTATACAGTTTTGCCATTTTTCTGGGACATAGCCTATCTTTGCTATTTTTTGTGCTTTCTACCTCCTTCCAGTTAATGGTAGAAATGAGTATGAAAGCAATAGTAGATCCTGGAAAGCTATACTTTTTAGAAAAGTAGACAAAATGCTGAATTCAGCAAGAGGCCATTTGTGTAAATCCATCACGGTTTCTTTATAGAAACTAACAGTTAAATACAGGAAAAATTGAAAATTAGTTGAAAAAAACAGCCTTTTATGTCAACGTTTTCACCTGTAACTTCTTCTAATTATGACAGCTCTTTAAAAGCAGTATATATTTGCAAATTTTCCGAAATTGGGAATACTCATACTAGCATGAGAATTATCGGTCATTTTTCAAAATGACTTCTTTTTTACACATTTTCCTTCATTTGGAAGGCAGAAATGCATCAAAAGTCAATAGGTAATAACAGTTGCTTTGCAAATCTGAATTACCCTAAGTCTCCCGATAAAAATGGTACCTCACTTGTGTGGGTAGGCCTAGTGCCCACGACAGGAAACGGCTCAAAACGCAATGTGAACACACCACATTTTCAAAAATAAAAATTACCCTTTTTTTGCAAAGTGCCTAGCTGTCGTTTTTGAACCCTTGCTCTGCCGGCACCTAGGGAAACTTAGCAAAACTATACATTTTTTAAAACTAGACACCCAGGGGAATCCAGGATGGGGGGACTTGACTGGCTCCCACCAGGTTCTGTTACCCAGAATCTCTTGCAAACCTAAACAATGGTAAAAAAAAACAAATTTTCTTCACGATTTCTGTGGTGGAAAGTTCTGGACTCTGCGTGGATCCACAAGTTTCCACCCACTCCGCGTTTCTCGAAGTCTTACGAGAAAAATGGCACATCAGTTGTGTGGGTAGGCCTAGTGCCTGCGACAGGAAACAGCGCAAAACACAACGTGGACACACCTCAATTTCACTCTGAAAAATTACCCTTTTTTGGCAAAGTGCCTAGCTGTAGTTTTTTAACCCTAGCTCTGCCGGCACCTAGGGAAATCTAGAAAACCTATACATATTTGAAAACTAGACACACAGGGGAATCCAGGATGGGGTGACTTGACTGGTTCCCACCAGGTTCTGTTACCCAGAGTCCCTTGCAAACCTAAAAAAAGTTTAAAAAAACATATTTTCATCACATTTCTGTGGTGGAAAGTTCTGGAATCTGCGTGGATCCACAAATGTATATGCACCCCACACTCCCCAAAGTCTTCCGAGAAAAATGGTACCTCACTTGTGTGTGTAGGCTTAGTGCTCGCGGCAGAAAACAGCGCAAAACGCAACGTGGACACACCTCAATTTCACTGTGAAAAATGACCCTTTTTTGGCAAAGTGCATAGCTGTAATTTTTGAACCCTAGCTCTGCCAGCACCTAGGGAAACCTAGCAATCCTATACATTTTTGAAAACCAGACACCCAGGGGAATCCAGGATGGGGTGACTTGACTGAATTTCACCAAGTTCTGTTACACAGAATCACTTGCAAACCTAAAATATTGGCCAAAAAAACACATTTTCCTCCGATTTCAGTGGTGGAAAGTTCTGGAATCTGCGTGGATCCGCAAATTTCCACACACCCCACATTCCCCAAAGTCTTCGGAGAAAAATGGTACCTCACTTGTGTGGGTGGGCATTCTGTCCACGACAGGAAATGGCACAAAACGCAACATGGACACACCACAATTTCACAGTGAAAATAACCCTTTTTTGGCAAAGTGCCTAGCTGTAGTTTTTTAACCTTAGCTCTGCCGGCACCTAGGGAAACCTAGCAAACCTATACATTTTTGAAAACTAGACACCCAGGGACATCAAGAATGGGGTGACTTAACTGCCTCGCACTAGGTTCTGTTACCCAGAATCCCTTGCAAACCTAAATAATTGTCAAAAAAGCACATTTACTTCAAATTTCTGTGGTGGAAAGTTCTGGAATCTGCGTGGATCCACATATTTCCACCCACCCCGCGTTCCCCAAACTCCTCCTAGAAAAATGGTACCTCACTTGTGTGGGTAGGCATAGTGCCCGAGACAGGAAACGGCGCAAAACGCAACATGGACACACCACAATTTCACAGTGAAAATGACCCTTTTTTGGCAAAGTGCCTAACTGTAGTTTTTGAACCAATGCTCTGCCAGCACCTAGGGAAACCTAGCAAATCTATACATTTTTTAAAACTAGACACCCAGGGGAATCAAGGATGTGGTGATTTGACTGCCTCTCACCAGGTTCTGTTACCCAGAATCCCTTGCAAACCTAAAATATCGTTAAAAAAAAACACATTTTCCTCACAATTTCTGTGGAGGAAAGTTCTGGAATCTGCATGGATCCACAAATTTCCACCCACCCCGCATTCCCCAAAGTCTTCCTAGAAAAATGGCACCTCACTTGTGTGGGTAGGCATAGTGCCCGCAACAGGAAACGGCGAAAAACGCAACATGGACACACCACAATTTCGCACTGAAAAAATGTCCCTTTTTCGGCAAAGTGACTAGCTGTAGTTTTTCAACCAAAGCTCTGCCGGCACCTAGGGAAACCTAGCAAACCTATACAAATTCTGAAAACTAGACACCCAGCAGAATCCAAGATGGGGTGACTTGACTGCCTCTCACCAGGTTCTGTTACCCAGAATCCCTTGCAAACCTAAACAATTGTCCCAAAAAACACATTTCCCTCACATTTCAGTGGTGGAAAGTTCTAGAATCTGCGTGGATCCACAAATTTCCACCAACCCGGCATTCCCCAAAGGCTTCGGGGAAAAATGGTACCTCACTTGTGTGGGTAGGCCTAGTGCTCGCGACAGGAAATGGTGCAAAATGCGACATGGACACACCCCAATTTCACAGTGAAAAATGACAATTTTTTGGCAAAGTGCCTAGCTGTACTTTTTGAACCATAGCTCTGCCGGCACCTAGGGAAACCTAGCAAACCTATACATTTTTTAAAACTAGACACCCAAGGGAGTCAAGGATGTGGTGACTTGACTGCCTCTCATCAGGTTCTGTTACCCAGAATCCCTTGCAAACCCAAAATATTGTCAAACAAAACAGATTTTCCTCACAATTTCTGTAGTGGAAAGTTCTGGAATCTGCGTGGATCCACAAGTTTCCACCCACCCCGCGTTCCTCGAAGTCTTACGAGAAAAATGGCACCTCACTTGTGTGGGTAGGCTTAGTGTCTGCGACAGGAAATGGCGCAAAACGCGAAATGGACACACCCCAATTTCTCAGTGAAAAATGACACTTTTTTGGCAAAGTGAATAGCTGTAGTTTTTGAACCCTAGCTCTGCCGGCACCTAGGGAAACCTAGCAAACCTATACATTTTTAAAAACTAGACACCCAGGGGAATCCAGGATGGGGTGACTTGACTGAATTTCACCAAGTTCTGTTACACAGAATCACTTGCAAACCTAAACAATTGTCAAGAAATCCACTTTTTCCCTCACATTTCTGTGGTGGAAAGTTCTGGAATCTGTGTGGTTCCACAAATTTCTACCCACCCCACATTCCCCAAAGTCTTCCTAGAAAAATGGCACCTCACTTGTGTAGGTAGGCATAGATTCCGCAACAGGAAACGGTGCAAAACGCAACAGGGACACACCACAATTTCGCACTGAAAAATTACCCTTTTTTGGCAAAGTGCCTAGCTGTAGTTTTTTAATCATAGCTCTGCCAGCCCCTGGGGAAATCTAGCAAACCTATACCTTTTTTAAAGCTATCACCCAGGGGAATCAAGGATGCGGTAACTTGACTGCCTCTCACCAGGTTCTGTTACCCAGAATCCCTTGCAAACCTAAAATATTGTTAAAAAAACACATTTTCCTCACAATTTCTGTGGTGGAAAGTTCTGGAATCTGCGTGGATCCACAAGTTTCCACCCACCCCACGCTCCTCGAAGTCTTACAAGAAAAATGGCACCTCACTTGTGTGGGTAGGCCTAGTGCCCGCGACAGGAAATGGCGCAAAACGCAACATGGACACACCCCAATTTCACAGTGAAAAATGACACTTTTGGCAAAGTGCCTAGTTGTCGTTTTTGAACCCTAGCTCTACTGGCACCTAGGGAAACCTAGAAACCTATACATTTTTGAAAACTAGACACCCAGGGGAATCCAGGATGGGGTGACTTGACTGAATTTCACCAAGTTCTGTTACACAGAATCACTTGCAAGCCTAAAAAATTGTGAAGAAAACCACATTTTCCCTCACATTTCTGTGGTTGAAAGATCTGGAATCTGTGTGGATCCACAAATTTCCATCCACCCTGCATTTCCCAAAGTCTTCCTCAAAAAATGGCCCCTCACTTGTGTAGGTAGGCATAGAGCCCGCGACAGGAAAGGGCGCAAAACGCAACATGGACCCACCACAATTTCACACTGAAAAATGATAATTTTTTAGCAAAGTGCCTAGATGAAGTTTTTGAACCATAGCTCTGCTGGCACCTAGGGAAACCTAGCAAACCTATACAAATTCTGAAAACTAGACACCCAGGAGAATCCATGATGGGGTGACTTGACTGGCTCCCACCAGGTTCTGTTACCCAGAATCCCTTGCAAACATAAAAAATTGCTAAAAAAACATTTTCCTCACATTTCTGTGGTGGAAAGTTCTGGAATCTGTGTGGATGGACAAATTTCCACCCACCCCGCGTTGCCCAAAGTCTTCAGGGAAAATCAGTACCTCACTTGTGTGGGTGGGCATTGTGCCCGCGACAGGAAACGGCACAAAACGCAACATGGACACACCACAATTTCACAGTGAAAAATTACCCTTTTTTGGCAAAGTGCCTAGCTGTAGTTTTTTAACCCTAGCTCTGCCGACACCTAGGGAAACCTAGCAAACCTATACATTTTTGAAAACTAGACACCCAGGGACATCAAGAATGGGGTGACTTGACTGCTGCGCACTAGGTTCTGTTACCCAGAATCCCTTGCAAACCTAAATAATTGTCAAATAAACACATTTACTTCAAATTTCTGTGGTGGAAAGTTCTGGAATCTGCGTGGATCCACATATTTCCACCCACCCCGCGTTCCCCAAACTCTTCCTAGAAAAATGGTACCTCACTTGTGTGGGTAGGTGTTAGACGGCGACCTCAGAGGAGCCTGGAAGGGGTCCTGACTACCCTGAGACCCACCCTCAAAGTATCGTAGCCGGGCACTGGCGGGAGACTCCCCAGGGGGAGGAATCTCGTATCTAGGATCGTACTCTGGCACCACACGACACAGGGTGACCACACCGGGTATTCTGAGAAAACAATCTTTATCAAGTAGATTATCACTGCAAATATGTACAAGGTGAGCGCGGGCTCAAGAGTCTCGGAAGGGGTAGGGGGTAGCGGGACAGTCTCTGGTAAAGGTTCAAAGCAGGGACGTATCCGGCGCACAGCTCACAATCCTCGAGCTGGGGGATACGATGTTGTAGTCGGGGTCCGGCGGGACCGTGAGAGTCTGTTGGAGCCGCGAGTCACTCAGCGGGCTCAGGTACAGGTTCGGAGGTCTTACGATCTTCAGGGAGCCGCGAGTCACTCAGCAGGGCTCAGGTACAAGTTCGGAGGTCTTACGATCTTCAGGGAGCCGCGAGTCACTCAGCAGGGCTCAGGTACAAGTTCGGAGGTCTTACGATCTTCAGGGAGCCGCGAGTCACTCAGCAGGGCTCAGGTACAAGTTCGGAGGTCTTACGATCTTCAGGGAGCCGCGAGTCACTCAGCAGGGCTCAGGAGGGTCCAAGTTCCAGGAGCCGCGACCACGTCGGCAGGCTCTCGTTGTTCCAGCGTCGAATCTGCCGGACAGACCCAGAGCACCCCTTGTTATAGGTCGACCCCTCTTTGATGTCCGGAGTCTGTGCAGGCAGGGGTCTTGTCACCTGGGGGTCGCTTGTCGGGATTTCCTGCTAGTGTCTTTTGATCCTTTCAGGGCCGGGTCGGGAGGAGTCCCAGACACCCAGCAGGCACGGAGCCAGCTCTCAGGGAGGCCGGAGGGCCGATCGAAACCCATCGTCCAGGGGGGTTCAGAGGTGCGATAGATACTGCTCCTCCCTCTCTCATCCCCTGGAAGCGGGATGTCCTCCAGCCGGAGTGGCGCCTCTAGGCCCGGGTCGCGCTGGGGCCGGGCGGCCATCTTGGTGCACGAAGTGGGCACGCGGGCCCGGGGTGGCCGAAAGGAGAGAGGCCATGGACGGGGATGTCCGGGTCGGTGCGTGTGTCCTGGTGGGGAGGGTCGGCTGGGCCGTGTGCTTGGGCTGCAGGTACCAGGTTTCGGTGGTGCGGGGACACGGAGGGCCACTCTACGAGGCCGGGTCCAACACGCGTCCCCCCCAGCTGAAAGCCGGAGAGAACTGCCCATCAACTTGGGGGGTTCTCTTCGCTGAGGCGGAAGAACCGGGAGAGGCCGTCAGCATTGGCGTGGTCCGTACCAGGGCGGTGTTCTACGGTGAAATCCATCCCCTGGAGGGAGATTGACCACCGCAGTAGCTTGGGGTTTTCTCCTCGCATCTGCATGAGCCATCGCAAGGGCCGATGGTCAGTTTGGACTCTGAAATGGGTGCCGAACAGGTAGGGTCGTAGCTTTTTGAGTGCCCAGACCACGGCAAAGGCTTCGCGCTCTATGGTGCTCCATCTCTGTTCTCGGGGCAACAGCCACCAACTGAGGAAGGCGACGGGCTGGTCTAGGCCTTGGTCATTCACTTGGGACAGGACGGCCCCAATGCCATGCTCGGAGGCATCGGTCTGGACTATGAACTCCTTGGCGTAGTCGGGAGCCTGGAGGACGGGGGCAGTACACATGGCTTTTTTTAGGGCATCGAAAGCTTCCTGGCAGGCAGCTGTCCGCTGCACTTTCTTTGGCTGTTTTTTAGACGTGAGTTCTGTGAGAGGGCCGACAAGGCTGCCATACCCCCGAATGAATCTTCGGTAGTAGCCCGTGAGTCCCAGAAAGGCTCGGACCTCCGTTTGGGTGACGGGTGGTTCCCAGGCCAGGATGGCGTCGATCTTTGGCTGTAGAGGGGCGACCTGGCCGCTCCCGACCTGGTGCCCCAGGTAGACTACGGATCCTTGCCCGATCTGGCACTTGCTGGCTTTTACTGTGAGGCCTGCCTGGCGCAGGGCGGTTAGCACCCTCCGGAGGTGCTGGAGGTGCTCACTCCATTCTGAACTGAAGACAGCGATGTCGTCCAGATATGCCGCGCTGAACTGCTCTAGCCCGGCCAGGACCCTATTCACCAGTCGCTGGAAAGTGGCCGGGGCATTTTTCATCCCGAAGGGCATTACGCGGAAGCGGTAGTGCCCATCGGGGGTGGAGAAAGCGGACCGCTCCTTGGCCCCTTCGGTGAGCGCAATCTGCCAGTATCCGCAGGTGAGGTCGAATGTGCTGAGGAACCGGGCTGCCCCTAGTCGGTCAATGAGTTCGTCGGCTCGTGGAATGGAGTGGGCATCGGCTCGGGTAACGTCATTGAGCCCCCGGTAGTCCACGCAGAATCGGAGCTCGGGG
The DNA here is from genome assembly GCF_964204655.1 of Triturus cristatus. NCBI lineage: Eukaryota > Metazoa > Chordata > Amphibia > Caudata > Salamandridae > Triturus > Triturus cristatus. The sequence continues at coordinate 1,633,854,597 of NC_140591.1, read as the reverse complement.
GCGACACCGGGGGCCGCTGCCTTCGGGACCAGGACCACGGGGCTGGCCCAGGGACTGTCAGAGGGCTCGATCACCCCCAGGGTCAACATCTTCGAGACTTCCGCTTGAATGCAGGACCGGACCCGGTCAGGAACCCGGTAGGCTCGGTGTCTCACCGGCGGGCTGTCCCCGGTGTCCACGTCATGAACACACCAGTTGGTGACCCGGGGGGTCAGGGAGAAGAGGTCGGAAAATTGTCTTAGGAGCTGGCGGCAGTCCGCTTGTTGCTGGGCAGTGAGGGCTGGGGAGAGGTTCACTCCTTCCACGGAGCCATCCTGCTCCTTGACACACAGGAGGTCCGGGAGGGGATCCGACTCATCTTCGGCCCCGTCATCGGTGGCCAGCAGGAGGCTCAGTTCTGTCCGCTCGAAGTGAGGCTTGAGGCGGTTCACGTGCAGGACCCGGAGGGGGTCCCGAGGCGACTGGACGTCCACCAAGTATGTGACTTGACTCTTCCGCTCAACCACTTTGTAGGGCCCAGACCATCGGTCCTGGAGGGCGCCAGGCTTCACGGGAGCCATGACCCACACCTGCTGGCCCGGCTGGAACTCGACCAGAGTGGCATTCTGGTCGTACCAGCGCTTCATCTCTTCTTGACTTGCCTCCAGGTTGGCCTCGGCCAGTTCTCGGAACTTCCTGGTCTGGTTCCGGAGGGCCAGGACGTATTGGAACACATCTCGGGGGGTGGTCTGGGGTGCCGCCTCCCACCCTTCCTTAACCAAACTGAGGGGACCTCGGACAAGTTGTCCATAGAGTAATTCAAACGGGCTGAACCCTAAGGACTTCTGGGGGACCTCCCGGTAAGCGAACAAGAGGCAGGGGAGCAGGACGTCCCACTTACGCCGGAGGGGCTCTTCTAGGCCAGCGATCATCCCTTTCAAAGTCCTATTAAACCTTTCTACTAGGCCGTTCCCTTGGGGATGGTACGGGGTGGTGAATTTATAGGACACCCCACATTGTTGCCACAGGGACGTCATGTACTTCGAGATAAAATTAGTGCCGCGATCGCTCACGACCTCGCGGGGAAAACCCACCCTGGAAAAGATCCCCATCAGGGCCCGGCCCACACGGGGGCCGTAATGGTGCGTAGGGGAATAGCCTCAGGATAGCGGGTGGCGTGGTCCACTAGGACCAAGATGAAACGGTGGCCTTGGGAGGTGGGGGGGTCCAGTGGTCCCACGATGTCGATTCCGACTCGTTCAAAAGGGGTACTGACGACCGGGAAGGGTTGGAGGGGAGCCTTGCGCTTCCCCCCACTCTTCCCACTAGCCTGGCACGTGGGGCAGGACTTGCAGTGGGCTTCTACCGCTGCTCTCATTCTAGGCCAGTAAAAATGGGTCACGAGACGGCTGTAGGTCTTGTCCTGACCCAGGTGGCCGGCGAGGGGGACGTCGTGGGCTAAGCCCAGGAGGAAATCTCGGAAGCGGAGGGGTACCACCAGTACCCGTCCGGATCCCAGCTCCACCGACTTCTGCTCACTGTACAAGATGTTATTTTCCCAATAGATTCGGTGCGTCCCGGTCTGGTCACCTGCGGCTTGGCCCTCGGCCTGGCGCCGCAGCCCGACCAGGGAAGGACAAGTGGCTTGCTCCCGGCAAAACTCTTCCCGAGTGGGCCCGCCCTCGTGGCGCCAATGGGCCAACTCGGGTAGATCTCCCAACTCGGGGACCGGGGCGGGGTCGGATGGTGCGGGTTCGTCGCGGGCGACGGACCCTTCTGATGGGGGGACGGGAGGACCCTCGGCGGGGACTGTACTGGTCTCTTCGATCGGGGTGCTCTCGACTTCTCTCCGGGGAGTGAGTCGGGCTGACATAGATCGGGTGGTGGCGCACACCCACTCGGGGAGTCCCATCATTCCTAGGTGGGCCTTGCGCTCGACGTGCTTCCAGGGAGAACTCTCCAGGTCGTTCCCTAAGAGGCAGTCGACCGGCTGGGAGGTTCTTACGGCCACCTTGAGTTTACCTATCACCCCTCCCCACTCAAACGGCACCAGGGCTACCTGACACATACTTTCTCTATTGTCTGCGGATATTACGGGGCAAAAGACGTTGGGGAGGATCTGCTCCTCGGGGACTAGGTGCCTGAGGACACCGGTGATACTGGCCCCGGTGTCCCGCAGGGCCTCTACCTGGTGGCCATTGATCTTGACGAGCTGCCCGTATTTCTGTGTGTTGGAGGGTAGGAGGCTACCAGGGATCATCTCCCTATCTCCCAGGGATACTAGGGCCATCGCTGCGGGTTCCCACTCCTCGGCTTCCTCAACCTCCTCCCCCAGGGCTACGTTGGCTATCTGTCTCGCAGGGGTGGTAGGGGAGACTTGGGTGGCCATGGGGCACTCTGGGTCATTGGCGTAGTGCCCGGGTTTCTGGCAACGGAAACATGTGACGGTCACCCGGTGTCCCCGTCTCCCAGGGGGCCCTGTCACCGGTGGGGGGGGCGCCGGAAAAGGTGGAGGTTGTGTCTTCGGGGGGCTAGGCTGGGACTCTCTCGGCCCTCCCTGGTTCCCTCCCCCTCTCTGGCGGGGTGGTCCCTGACTGGCTCGGGGGTACTCTCCTACCATGCCCCGGCTGTCCTTGATCAACCCATCGAAGGCCCGACTGAAAAAGTTTACATACTCCACCCAGGTGGTGCCCGGGATCTTCCTGCAGTCCCGGAATCGCTGACGGTACATTTCTGGGGTGAGGCCGTATCTTGTGAGTAGAGCCTCTTTCATGTGGCTGTAGGAGGTCTGCAGGGAGAGGGGTAGGTCGAGCAGGGTGTCCCTTCCTTCGCTCAGAAACCGCCCCCACAACCCTGCCCCCCAGTCCTTCTGCGGGATCCGATGGGAGGTCATGGCGACCTCGTAGGCCCTGAACCATTGCTGAATGTCATCGTTTTTATAATATTCCTTGACCACATCCTTGGGGATGTGGACCTTCTGTTCCGCTGGGGAGGCCGTCTCTCGGTTTCCCGGGGGCCTTCCTTCCTCGCTTCTGGCCTTGAGCTCGATTTCTTTCAAGCTGCGTTCGTGCTCTAGTTGGAGCTTCCTTCCTTCGTGCTCCCGTTGGAGCTTCTTTTCTTCTCGTTCGCCTTGTACACGCATTTGCTCTACTGCTAGCTTTTTTTCCGCTAACTTCAATTCGCCCTCGATTTTGAGTTTGGCTAACTCGAGTTCATGATTGCGGCTTCTCTCTCTGTCCACGAGCTCTTCCGGGGATAGGCCCCCGTCTGGTACGATGCCTCGCACCTGATTGCTACTGCTTTCACTTTGGGGGGGTTCGGCTTCGTCGGGGCGCTCCCCCGTGCTTTCCGGGCGGGAGGCCCCGGTCTCCACCCAAGTTTTCAGTGCTTTCTGCAAATCCTCTTTAGTGTTGAGACCAGTGGTAGCGATTTTAAGTTCTTTGCAAAATTGCTTTAGCTCTTTGTGTGTGTATTCTTCTAGATGCTCCACCTGGAACACCCTGTTGGCGTTGGTTTCTGCGGGGCTCACGGCGCTTCCTTCTGCCATCTTTGTCGGTAGTGCTTCTGTTGTTCACGGTACGATCTCTAGGTGATGGGCCCGAATCCCGTTGCTTGCCACCAATGTTAGACGGCGACCTCAGAGGAGCCTGGAAGGGGTCCTGACTACCCTGAGACCCACCCTCAAAGTATCGTAGCCGGGCACTGGCGGGACACTCCCCAGGGGGAGGAATCTCGTATCTAGGATCGTACTCTGGCACCACACGACACAGGGTGACCACACCGGGTATTCTGAGAAAACAATCTTTATCAAGTAGGTTATCACTGCAAATATGTACAAGGTGAGCGCGGGCTCAAGAGTCTCGGAAGGGGTAGGGGGTAGCGGGACAGTCTCTGGTAAAGGTTCAAAGCAGGGACGTATCCGGCGCACAGCTCACAATCCTCGAGCTGGGGGATACGATGTTGTAGTCGGGGTCCGGCGGGACCGTGAGAGTCTGTTGGAGCCGCGAGTCACTCAGCGGGCTCAGGTACAGGTTCGGAGGTCTTACGATCTTCAGGGAGCCGCGAGTCACTCAGCAGGGCTCAGGTACAAGTTCGGAGGTCTTACGATCTTCAGGGAGCCTCGAGTCACTCAGCAGGGCTCAGGTACAAGTTCGGAGGTCTTACGATCTTCAGGGAGCCGCGAGTCACTCAGCAGGGCTCAGGTACAAGTTCGGAGGTCTTACGATCTTCAGGGAGCCGCGAGTCACTCAGCAGGGCTCAGGAGGGTCCAAGTTCCAGGAGCCGCGACCACGTCGGCAGGCTCTCGTTGTTCCAGCGTCGAATCTGCCGGACAGACCCAGAGCACCCCTTGTTATAGGTCGACCCCTCTTTGATGTCCGGAGTCTGTGCAGGCAGGGGTCTTGTCACCTGGGGGTCGCTTGTCGGGATTTCCTGCTAGTGTCTTTTGATCCTTTCAGGGCCGGGCCGGGAGGAGTCCCAGACACCCAGCAGGCACGGAGCCAGCTCTCAGGGAGGCCGGAGGGCCGATCGAAACCCATCGTCCCGGGGGGTTCAGAGGTGCGATAGATACTGCTCCTCCCTCTCTCATCCCCTGGAAGCGGGATGTCCTCCAGCCGGAGTGGCGCCTCTAGGCCCGGGTCGCGCTGGGGCCGGGCGGCCATCTTGGTGCACGAAGTGGGCACGCGGGCCCGGGGTGGCCGAAAGGAGAGAGGCCATGGACGGGGATGTCCGGGTCGGTGCGTGTGTCCTGGTGGGGAGGGTCGGCTGGGCCGTGTGCTTGGGCTGCAGGTACCAGGTTTCGGTGGTGCGGGGGCACAGAGGGCCACTCTACGAGGCCGGGTCCAACAGTAGGCATAGTGCCTGAAACAGGAAACGGCGCAAAACGCAACATGGACACACCACAATTTCACAGTGAAAATGACCCTTTTTTGGCAAAGTGCCTAACTGTAGTTTTTGAACCAATGCTCTGCCAGCACCTAGGGAAACCTAGCAAATCTATACATTTTTTAATACTAGACACCCAGGGGAATCAAGGATGTGGTGATTTGATTGCCCCTCACCAGGTTCTGTTACCCAGAATCCCTTGCAAACCTAAAATATTGTCAAAAAAACCCACATTTTCCTCACAATTTCTGTGGAGGAAAGTTCTGAAATCTGCATGGATCCTCAAATTTCCACCCACCCCGCATTCCCCAAAGTCTTCCTAGAAAAATGGCACCTCACTTGTGTGGGTAGGCATAGTGCCCGCGACAGGAAACGGCGCAACACGCAACATGGACACACCACAATTTCGCACTGAAAAAATGACCCTTTTTTGGCAAAGTGACTAACTGTAGTTTTTGAACCATAGCTCTGCCGGCACCTTGGGAAACCTAGCAAACCTATACAAATTCTGAAAACTAGACACCCAGGAGAATCCATGATGGGGTGACTTGACTGACTCCCACCAGGTTCTGTTACCCAGAATCCCTTGCAAACATAAAAAATTGCTAAAAAAACATTTTCCTCACATTTCTGTGGTGGAAAGTTCTGGAATCTGTGTGGATGGACAAATTTCCACCCACCCCGCGTTGCCCAAAGTCTTCAGGGAAAATCAGTACCTCACTTGTGTGGGTGGGCATTGTGCCCGCGACAGGAAACGGCACAAAACGCAACATGGACACACCACAATTTCACAGTGAAAAATTACCCTTTTTTGGCAAAGTGCCTAGCTGTAGTTTTTTAACCCTAGCTCTGCCGACACCTAGGGAAACCTAGCAAACCTATACATTTTTGAAAACTAGACACCCAGGGACATCAAGAATGGGGTGACTTGACTGCTGCGCACTAGGTTCTGTTACCCAGAATCCCTTGCAAACCTAAATAATTGTCAAATAAACACATTTACTTCAAATTTCTGTGGTGGAAAGTTCTGGAATCTGCGTGGATCCACATATTTCCACCCACCCCGCGTTCCCCAAACTCTTCCTAGAAAAATGGTACCTCACTTGTGTGGGTAGGCATAGTGCCTGAAACAGGAAACGGCGCAAAACGTAACATGGACACACCACAATTTCACAGTGAAAATGACCCTTTTTTGGCAAAGTGCCTAACTGTAGTTTTTGAACCAATGCTCTGCCAGCACCTAGGGAAACCTAGCAAATCTATACATTTTTTAATACAAGACACCCAGGGGAATCAAGGATGTGGTGATTTGATTGCCCCTCACCAGGTTCTGTTACCCAGAATCCCTTGCAAACCTAAAATATTGTCAAAAAAACCCACATTTTCCTCACAATTTCTGTGGAGGAAAGTTCTGAAATCTGCATGGATCCTCAAATTTCCACCCACCCCGCATTCCCCAAAGTCTTCCTAGAAAAAGGGCACCTCACTTGTGTGGGTAGGCATAGTGCCCGCGACAGGAAACGGCGCAACACGCAACATGGACACACCACAATTTCGCACTGAAAAAATGACCCTTTTTTGGCAAAGTGACTAACTGTAGTTTTTGAACCATAGCTCTGCCGGCACCTTGGGAAACCTAGCAAACCTATACAAATTCTGAAAACTAGACACCCAGGAGAATCCATGATGGGGTGACTTGACTGGCTCCCACCAGGTTCTGTTACCCAGAATCCCTTGCAAACATAAAAAATTGCTAAAAAAACATTTTCCTCACATTTCTGTGGTGGAAAGTTCTGGAATCTGTGTGGATGGACAAATTTCCACCCACCCCGCGTTGCCCAAAGTCTTCAGGGAAAATCAGTACCTCACTTGTGTGGGTGGGCATTGTGCCCGCGACAGGAAACGGCACAAAACGCAACATGGACACACCACAATTTCACAGTGAAAAATTACCCTTTTTTGGCAAAGTGCCTAGCTGTAGTTTTTTAACCCTAGCTCTGCCGACACCTAGGGAAACCTAGCAAACCTATACATTTTTGAAAACTAGACACCCAGGGACATCAAGAATGGGGTGACTTGACTGCTGCGCACTAGGTTCTGTTACCCAGAATCCCTTGCAAACCTAAATAATTGTCAAATAAACACATTTACTTCAAATTTCTGTGGTGGAAAGTTCTGGAATCTGCGTGGATCCACATATTTCCACCCACCCCGCGTTCCCCAAACTCTTCCTAGAAAAATGGTACCTCACTTGTGTGGGTAGGCATAGTGCCTGAAACAGGAAACGGCGCAAAACGTAACATGGACACACCACAATTTCACAGTGAAAATGACCCTTTTTTGGCAAAGTGCCTAACTGTAGTTTTTGAACCAATGCTCTGCCAGCACCTAGGGAAACCTAGCAAATCTATACATTTTTTAATACAAGACACCCAGGGGAATCAAGGATGTGGTGATTTGATTGCCCCTCACCAGGTTCTGTTACCCAGAATCCCTTGCAAACCTAAAATATTGTCAAAAAAACCCACATTTTCCTCACAATTTCTGTGGAGGAAAGTTCTGAAATCTGCATGGATCCTCAAATTTCCACCCACCCCGCATTCCCCAAAGTCTTCCTAGAAAAAGGGCACCTCACTTGTGTGGGTAGGCATAGTGCCCGCGACAGGAAACGGCGCAACACGCAACATGGACACACCACAATTTCGCACTGAAAAAATGACCCTTTTTTGGCAAAGTGACTAACTGTAGTTTTTGAACCATAGCTCTGCCGGCACCTAGGGAAACCTAGCAAACCTATACAAATTCTGAAAACTAGACACCCAGGAGAATCCAAGATGGGGTGACTTGACTGCCTCTCACCAGGTTCTGTTACCCAGAATCCCCTGCAAACCTAAAAAATCGTCAAAAAAACACAGTTTCCTCACATTTTTGTGGTGGTAAGTTCTGGAATCTGCGTGGATCCACAAATTGCCACCCACCCCGCATTCCCCGAAGTCTTCCAAGAAAATCGGTACTTTACTTGTGTGGGTGGGCATTGTGCCCGCGACAGGAAACGGCGCAAAACGCAACATGGACACACCACAATTTCACAGTGAAAAATTACCTTTTTGGCAAAAATGCCTAGCTGTAGTTTTTGAACCATAGCTCTGCCGTAACCTAGGGAAACCTAGCAAACCTATACATTTTTTAAAACTAGACACCCAGGGGAATCCAGGATGGGGTGACTTGACTGAATTTCGCCAAGTTTTGTTACACAGAATCACTTGCAAACCTAAACAATTGTCCCAAATAACACATTTCCCTCACATTTCAGTGGTGGAAAGTTCTGGAATCTGCGTGGATCCACAAACTTCCACCCACCCGGCATTCCCCAAAGTCTTCGGGGAAAAATGGTACTTCACTTGTGTGGGTAGGCCTAGTGCCCGCGACAGGAAATGGCGCAAAATGCTACATGGACACACCCCAATTTCACAGTGAAAAATGACAATTTTTTGGCAAAGTGCCTAGCTGTACTTTTTGAACCATAGCTCTGCCGGCACCTAGGGAAACCTAGCAAACCTATACATTTTTTAAAACTAGACACCCAGGGGAGTCAAGGATGTGGTGACTTCATTGCCTCTCATCAGGTTCTGTTATCCAGAATCCCTTGCAAACCTAAAATATTGTCAAACAAAACACAATTTCCTCACAATTTCTGTAGTGGAAAGTTCTGGAATCTGCGTGGATCCACAAGTTTCCACCGACCCCGCGTTCCTCGAAGTCTTACGAGAAAAATGGCACATCACTTGTGTGGGTAGGCCTAGTGCCCACGACAGGAAATGGCGCAAAACGCAACATGGACACACCCCAATTTCACAGTGAAAAATGACACTTTTTTGGCAAAGTGCCTAGCTGTAGTTTTTTAACCCTAGCTCTGCCGGCACCTTGGGAAATGTTAGAAGGCGACCTCAGAGGGGCCCGGAGGGGGCCCTGACTGTCCTGAGGCCCACCCTCGAGGTATCGTAGCCGGCCACTGGCGGGAGACTCCTCAGGGGAGAAATCTCGTATCTAGGACCGTACACTCGGCACCACAGAGACACCACACCGAGAGTTCTTAAGACTAAATCTTTATCAGATCGGAGTCGTAGGATCTTTATGATCAGCAAGGCAATAATATACAAGTGGAGCGCGGGCTCACAAAGTCTTGGAGGGGGGGATGAGGTAGCGGGACAGTCTTTGGGGATATGGATCAGATGCAGGAGCGTACCCGGCGCACAGCTCACAATCCTCGAGCTGGGGGATACGCTTGTCGTCGTGGGGTCCGGCGGGACCAAGAGAATCTGTGGGAGCCGCGAGTCACTCAGCAGGGCTCAGGTACAAGTTCGGAGGTCTTACGATCTTCAGGGAGCCGCGAGTCACTCAGCAAGGCTCAAGCACGAGTTCGGAGGTCTTACGATCTTCAGGGAGCCGCGAGTCACTCAGCAGGGCTCAAGCACAAGTTCGGAGGTCTTACGATCTTCAGGGAGCCGCGAGTCACTCAGCAGGGCTCAAGCACAAGTTCGGAGGTCTTACGATCTTTAGGGAGCCGCGAGTCACTCAGCAGGGCTCAGGGGTTTCCAAGGCGAATCTGCTGGACAGTCCCAGAGCACCCCTTGTTATAGGGCGACTCCTCTTTGATGTCCGGAGTCTGTGCAGGCAGGGGTCTTGTCACCTGGGGGTCGCTTGTTGGGGTTTCCTGCTGTTGTCCTTTGATCCTTTCAGGGCCGTGTCGGGAGGAGTCCCAGACACCCAGCAGGCGTGGAGCTAGCCCTCGGGGAGGCCGGCGGGTCGATTGAAACCCACCTTCCCAGGGAAGCGCAGAGGTGTGATGGAAACTGCTCCTCCCTTTCTCATCCCAAGGGGAGCGCGATGTCCTCCAGCCGGAGTGGCGCCTCTAGGCCAGGGTCGCGCTGGGGCCGGGCGGCCATCTTGGTGCATGAAGTGGGCACGCGGGCCCGGTGTGGCCGAAAGGAGGAAGGCCACGGACGGGGAAGTCCGGGTCGGGTGTGTGTGTTCTGGTGGGAAGGATCGGCTAGGCCGTGGGTTCGGGGGTTGGTGTGAGGTGCAGGGGTCAGGTCTGGCTATGTTATGAGGGCCGGGTCTAACACGCGTCCCCCCCAGCTGAAAGCCGGAGAGAACTACCCATCCTCTTGGGGGTTCTCTTCGCTGAGGCGGAAGAACCGGGAGAGGCCATTGGCGTTGGCGTGGTCCGTACCAGGGCGATGTTCCACGGTGAAATCCATCCCCTGGAGGGAGATTGACCACCGCAGTAGCTTGGGGTTTTCTCCTCGCATCTGCATGAGCCATCGCAAGGGGCGATGGTCGGTTTGGACCTTGAAATGGGTGCCGAACAGGTAAGGGCGTAGCTTCTTGAGGGCCCAGACTACGGCGAACGCCTCGCGCTCGATGGTGCTCCATCTCTGTTCCCTGGGCAATAGCCTTCGGCTGAGGAAGGCTACAGGCTGGTCGAGGCCTTGGTCACTCACCTGGGAGAGGACTGCCCCGATGCCATGCTCGGAGGCATCAGTTTGTACCACAAACTCCTTGTAGTAGTCGGGGGCCTGGAGGACGGGGGCAGTGCACATGGCCGCTTTCAGGGCATCGAACGCCTCTTGGCAGGCAGGGGACCACTGCACTTTCTTGGGCTGTTTCTTGGACGTGAGTCCCGTGAGGGGACCGACCAGGCTGCCGTAATTCCGGATGAATCTCCAGTAGTAGCCCGTGAGGCCCAGAAAGGCTCGGACCTCCATTTGGGTAGTGGGGGGTTCCCAGGCTAGGATGGCGTCGATTTTGGGCTGTAGAGGGGCGACCTGCCCACTTCCGACCTGGTGCCCCAGGTAGGTTACCGAACCTTGCCCAATCTGGCACTTGCTGGCTTTCACGGTGAGGCCTGCCTGGTGCAGGGCGGTCAGCACCCTCCGGAGGTGCTGGAGGTGCTCACTCCACTCAGAGCTAAAAACTGCGATATCGTCGAGATATGCAGCACTGAATTTTTCCAACCCGGCCAGGACTCTATTTACCAGTCGCTGGAAGGTGGCCGGGGCATTTTTCATCCCGAAGGGCATCACGCGAAAGCGATAGTGCCCATCCGGGGTGGAGAAGGCGGACCGCTCCTTGGCTCCCTCTGTGAGTGCAATTTGCCAGTAGCCGCAGGTGAGATCGAAGGTGCTGAGGAACCGAGCAGCCCCGAGCCGGTCAGTGAGCTCGTCGGCTCGGGGAATGGGGTGGGCATCGGCTCGGGTGACTTCATTGAGTCCCCGGTAGTCCACGCAGAAGCGGAGTTCTGGGGCGACACCGGGGGCAGCTGCTTTTGGGACCAGGACCACGGGGCTGGCCCAGGGGCTGTCTGAGGGATCGATCACGCCTAGGGTCAACATTTTCGAGACCTCGGCTTGAATACAGGACCGGACCCGATCAGGGACTCGGTAGGCTCGGTGTCTCACTGGTGGGCTGTCCCTGGTATCCACGTCATGGACACACCAGTCGGTGACTTTGGGGACCAGGGAGAAGAGGTCCGAAAACTGCCCTAGGAGCTGGCGGCAATCCTCACGTTGCTGGGGAGTGAGGGATGGGGAGAGGTTCACTCCCTCTACGGAGCCGTCCTTCTCTTTGGTGCACAGGAGATCAGGGAGAGGATCCGACTCCTCCTCGGACCCGTCATCCGTGGCCAGTAGGAGGCTCAGCTCCGTCCGCACAAAGTGGGGCTTGAGGCGGTTCACGTGGAGGACCCGGAGGGGGTCCCGGGGTGACTGGACGTCCACCAAGTACGTGACCTGGCTCTTCCGCTCAACCACTTTGAAGGGCCCGGTCCATTTATCCTGGAGGGCGCAGGGTTTCACGGGGGCCATGACCCATACCTGCTGGCCCGGCTGAAGCTCGACCAGAGTGGCGTTCTGGTCGTACCAGCGCTTCATCTCCTCCTGGCTCGCCTCCAGGTTGGCCTCGGCCATCTCTCGGAACCTCCTAGTCTGATTTCGGAGGGTCAGGACGTAACGGAACACATCTCGGGGGGGGGCCTTGGGGCGCCGCCTCCCACCCTTCCTTGACCAGGCTGAGGGGCCCCCTGACGGGGTGTCCGTAGAGTAACTCAAAGGGGCTGAACCCCAAGGATTTCTGGGGAACTTCTCGGTAGGCGAATAGGAGGCAGGAGAGCAGGACGTCCCACTTACGCCGGAGGGGCTCTTCCAAGCCCGCGATCATCCCCTTCAGAGTCCAGTTAAACCGCTCTACCAGGCCGTTTCCTTGGGGGTGGTACGGGGTGGTGAACTTATAGGACACCCGCATTGTTGCCATAAGGACTTCATGTATCGGGAGATAAAGTTGGTACCGCGATCGCTCACGACCTCGCGGGGAAAACCCATGCGGGAGAAGATTCCCATCAACGCCCGGCCCACCACGGGGGCTGTGACGGTGCGCAGGGGGATGGCTTCAGGGTAACGGGTGGCATGATCCACCAGGACGAGGATGAAACGGTGCCCTTGGGAAGTTGGGGGGTCCAGAGGCCCCACGATGTCGATCCCGACCCGCTCAAAAGGGGTACTGACGACAGGGAAGGGTTGGAGGGGAGCCTTGCACTTTCCTCCGCTCTTCCCACTGGCCTGGCACGTGGGACAGGACTTGCAGTGGGCTTCTACATCTGCTTTCATTCGGGGCCAGTAGAAGTGAGTCACGAGGCGACTGTAGGTTTTGTCCTGGCCCAAGTGGCCTGCGAGGGGAACGTCGTGGGCCAAGCCCAGGAGGAGGTTTCGGAAGCGTAGGGGTACCACCAGCACCCGGCCGGACCTTAGCTCCACCGACTTCTGCTCGCTGTACAAAAGGTCATTCTCCCAATACACCCGGTGCGTCCCTGTCTGGTCGCCTGCGGCCTGGGCCTCTGCCTGTTGCCGGGGCCCGACCAGGGAAGGACAGGTAGCCTGCTCTCGGCAGAACTCCTCTCGGGAGGGGCCCCCCTCGTGGCGCCACTGGGCCAATTCGGGCAGATCGCCTAACTCAGTGACCTGGGCGGAGTCGGAAGGCGGGGGTTCGTCACTGGCGATCGACGCTTCTGGTGGGGGGGTGTGGGGACCCTCGGCGGGGACCATCCTGTCTTCAGTGGTCGGGGCGTCGTCGACTTCCCTCAGGGGGGTCAGTCGGGCCGCCATGGATTGAGTGGTGGCGCACACCCACTCAGGGAGGCCCATCATCCCTAGGTGGGTCTTGCGCTCGACTTGTCTCCAGGGGGAACTTTCCAGGTCGTTCCCCAGGAGACAGTCGACTGGCTGGGAGGTTCTCACTGCGACTTTCAGTTTACCGACCACCCCTCCCCACTCAAAAGGCACCAGGGCTACCTTACATAGGCTTTCCGTGTTGTCAGCGGAAATGACCGGGCAAAATACGTTGGGGAGGACCTGGTCTTCGTGGACTAAATGACTGAGGACACCGGTGATGCTGGCCCCGGTGTCACGGAGGGCTTCTACTTGGTGGCCATTGATCGTTACGAGCTGCCCATATTTCTTTGTGTTGGAGGGCAGGAGGCTTCCAGGGACCATATCTCTATCTCCTAAGGATACTAGGGCCATGGCTGTGGGTTCCCAACCTTCGGTCTCCTCAACCTCCTCCCCCAGTGCTACATTGGCTATCTGTCTAGCGGGGGGTGCTGCCTGGGTGGTGTGTGAGGCCATGGGGCATTCAGGGTCGTTGGCGTAATGCCCGGGCTTCTGACAACGGAAACAAGTGATGGTCACCCGGTGCCCCCGTCTCAGGGGGAGGCCGGATACAGCTGGTGGGGGTGCCGGGAAAGGTGGAGGTTGGGACTTCGGGGGACTAGACTGGGACTCTCTCTGCCCTCCCTGGTTTCCCCCCCCTCTCTGGCGGGGTGGTCCCTGACTGGCTCGGGGGTACTCTCCTACAGGGCCCCGGGAGACCCGGGTGTTGGTCCAGCGATCCGCCTCGACAGCCAGCTTTCTCGGATCCGTGAGCTTGCTGTCGAGCAGATGCTGGCGCAGTTCCACAAAGCAGTTCGCAGCCAGGTGTTCCCACAACATAAGGTCTGTTAGTTCTTCCAGGGTGGTTACCTTGCTGCCCTTGATCCACCCATCGAAGGCGCGGCTGAAGAAATTCACATACTCCACCCAGGTGGTACCCGGGATCTTCCTGCAGTCCCGGAACCGCTGGCGGTACATCTCCGGGGTGAGGCCGTACCTTGTGAGGAGGGCCGCTTTCATGTGGTCATTGGAGGTCTGCATGGAGGTTGGTAGGTCGAGCAGGGTGTCTCTCCCTTCGCTCAGGAATCGTCCCCACAACCCGGCCCCCCAATCCTTCTGCGGGACCCGATGGGAGGTCATGGCGACCTCGTAGGCCCGGAACCACTGTTGAATGTCATCGTTTTTGTAATATTCTTTGACCACATCCTTGGGGATGTGGACCTTCTGCTCCGCCGGGGAGGCCGCCTCTCGGTTCCCCGGGGGCCGCGCTTCTTCACTTTTTGCTTTCAGCTCCATTTCCTTCAAGCTGCATTCATGTTCCAGTTGAAGTCTCCTTCCTTCGTGTTCCCGTTGGAGTTTCTTCTCTTCTAGTTCTCCCTGCACTCGCAGCTGTTCCACCGCTAGCTTTTTCTCGGCTAATTTCAACTCGCCCTCAATTTTGAGTTTGGCTAACTCGAGTTCGTGATGGCGACTTCTTTCTCTGTCTGCGAGTTCCTCCGGGGATAGGCCCCCGTCTGGTACGAAGCCTCGCACCTGGGAGCCCCACGACGAAGCTGGACCCTCCCGCTCCTTCTGGGCGGGAGGCTCCAGAATCCACCCAAGCTTTCAGTGCCTTTTGCATATCTTCTTTGGTGTTGAGACCAGTGGTAGCGATTTTGAGTTCCTTACAGAATTGCTTCAGTTCTTTGTGTGTGTACTCTTCCAGCTGTTCCACCTGGAACACAGTACTGGTGTCGTTTTCTGTGAGAACCACGGCGTTTCCTTCTGCCATCTTTGTCGGTAGTGCGTCAGCCGTTCACGGTACGATCTCTAGATTATGGGCCCGAATCCCGTCGCTTGCCACCAATGTTAGAAGGCGACCTCAGAGGGGCCCGGAGGGGGTCCTGACTGTCCTGAGGCCCACCCTCGAGGTATCGTAGCCGGCCACTGGCGGGAGACTCCTCAGGGGAGAAATCTCGTATCTAGGACCGTACACTCGGCACCACACGACAAAGAGACACCACACCGAGAGTTCTTAAGACTAAATCTTTATCAGATCGGAGTCGTAGGATCTTTATGATCAGCAAGGCAATTATATACAAGTGGAGCGTGGGCTCACAAAGTCTTGGAGGGGGGGTAGGAGGTAGCGGGACAGTCTTTGGGGATATGGATCAGATGCAGGAGCGTACCCGGCGCACAGCTCACAATCCTCGAGCTGGGGGATACGCTTGTCGTCGTGGGGTCCGGCGGGACCAAGAGAATCTGTGGGAGCCGCGAGTCACTCAGCAGGGCTCAGGTACAAGTTCGGAGGTCTTACGATCTTCAGGGAGCTCGAGTCACTCAGCAAGGCTCAAGCACGAGTTCGGAGATCTTACGATCTTCAGGGAGCCGCGAGTCACTCAGCAGGGCTCAAGCACAAGTTCGGAGGTCTTATGATCTTTCACAGTGAAAAATGACAATTTTTTGGCAAAGTGCCTAGCTTTAGCTTTTTAACCCTAGCTCTGCCGGCACCTTGGGAAACCTAGCAAACCTATACATTTTTAAAAACTAGACACCCAGGGGAATCCAGGATGGGGTGACTTGATTGAATTTCACCAAGTTCTGTTCCACAGAATCACTTGCAAACCTAAAAAATTGTCAAGAAAACCACATTTTCCCTCACATTTCTGTGGTAGAAAGTTCTGGAATCTGTGTGGATCCACAAATTTCCAACTACCCTGCATTTCCCAAAGTCTTCCTCGAAAAATGGCCCCTCACTTGTGTAGGTAGGCATAGAGCCCGCGACAGGAAACGGCGCAAAATGCAAAATGGACACACCACAATTTCGCACTGAAAAATGACCCTTTTTTGCCAAAGTGCCTAGCTGTAGTTTTTGAACCATAGCTCTGCTGGCACCTAGGGAAACCTAGCAAACCTATACAAGTTCTGAAAACTAGACACTCAGGAGAATCCATGATGGGGTGACTTGACTGGCTCCCACCAGGTTCTGTTACCCAGAATCCCTTGCAAACATAAAAAATTGCCCCAAAAAAATTTTCCTCACATTTCTGTGGTGGAAAGTTCTGGAATCTGCGTGGATCAACAAATTTCCACCCACCCCGCTTTCCCCAAAGTCTTCAGAGAAAATCAGTACCTCACTTGTGTGGGTGGGCATTGTGCCCGCGACAGGAAATGGCGCAAAACGCAACATGGACACACCACAATTTCACTGTGAAAAATTACCCTTTTTTGGCAAAGTGCCTAGCTGTAGTTTTTTAACCCTAGCTCTGCCGACACCTAGGGAAACCTAGCAAACCAATAAATTTTTCAAAACTAGACACCCAGGGGAATCCAGGATGGGGGACTTGACTGAATTTCACCAAGTTCTGTTGCACAGAATCACACTTGCAAACCTAAAAAATTGTCAATAAAACCACATTTTCCTCACATTTCAGTGGTGGGAAGTTCTGGAATCTGCATGGATCCACAAGTTTCCACCCACCCCGCAGTCCCCAAAGTCTTCGGAGAAAAATGGTACCTCACTTGTGTGGGTCGGCCTAGTGCCCACAACAGGAAACGGCGCAAAACGCAACGTGGACACACCACAATTTCGCAGTGAAAAATGACCCATTTTTGGCAAAGTGCCTAGCTGTAGTTTTTTAACCATAGCTCTGCCAGCAAACAAGGGAAACCTAGGAAACCTATACAAATTCTGAAAACTAGACACCCAGGAGAATCCAAGATGTGGTGACTTGACTGCCTCTCACCAGGTTCTGGTACCCAGAATCCCTTGCAAACCTAAAAAACTTGTCAAAAAAACACATTTTCCTCACATTTCTGTGGTGGAAAGTTCTGGAATCTGTGTGGATCCACAAATTTCCACCCACCCCGCGTACCCCAAAGTCTTCCGAGAAAATCGGTACCTCACTTCTGTGGGTGGGCATTGTGCCCGCGACAGGAAACGGCGCAAAACGCAACATGGACACACCACAATTTCACAGTGAAAAATTACCTTTTTGGCAAAATGCCTAGCTGTAGTTTTCGAACCATAGCTCTGCCGGCACCTAGGGAAACCTAGCAAACCTATAAAAATTCTGAAAACTAGACACCCTGGAGAATCCATGATCCGGTGACTTGACTGCCTCTCACCAGGTTCTGTTCCCCAGAGTCCTTTGCAAACCTAAAATATTGTCAAAAAAACACATTTTCCTCACATTTCTGTGGTGGAAAGTCCTGGAATCTGCGTGGATCCACAAGTTTCCACCCACCCCGCATTCCCCAAAGTCTTCCTAGCAAAATGGCACCTCACTTGTGTGGGTAGGCATAGTGCCCGCGACAGGAAACGGCACAAAACGCAACATGGACACACCACAATTTCGCACTGAAAAATGACCCTTTTTTGCCAAAATGCCTAGCTGTAGTTTTTGAACCATAGCTCTGCCGGCACCTACGAAAACCTAGCAAACCTATACAAATTCTGAAAACTAGACACCCAGGAGAATGAAAGATGGGGTGACTTGAGTGCCTCTCACCAGGTTCCGTTACCCAGAATCCGTTGCAAACCTAAAAAATTGTCAAATAAACACATTTTTCTCACATTTCTGTGGTGGAAAGTTCTGGAATCTGCGTGGATCCACAAATTTCCACCCACCCCACGTTCCCCAAAGTCTTCCAAGACAATTGGTACCTCACTTGTGTGGGTGGGCATTGTGCCCGCGACAGGAAACGGCGCAAAACACAATATGGACACATCACAATTTCACTGTGAAAAATTACCCTTTTTTGGCAAAATGACTAGCTGTAGGTTTTGAACCCTAGCTCTGCCGGCACCCAGGGAAACCTAGCAAACCAATTCATTTTTGAAAACTAGACACCCAGGGGAATCCAGGATGGGGTGACTTGACTGCCTCTCACCAGGTTCTTTTACTTGGAATCCCTTCCAACCCTAAAAATGTTTCCAAAAACCCACTTTTCCCTCACATTTCTGTGGTGGAAAGTTCTGGAATCTGCGTGGATCCACAAATTTCCATCCACCCCGCATTCCCCAAAGTCTTCCTAGAAAAATGGCACCTCACTTGTGTGGATAGGCATAGTGCCCACGACAGGAAACTGTGCAAAACGCAACATGGACACACCACAATTTCGCACTGAAAAATGACCCTTTTTTAGCAAAGTGCCTAGCTGTAGTTTTTGAACCATAGCTCTGCCAGCACCTAGGGAAACCTCGCAAACCTATAAAAATTCTGAAAACTAGACACCCAGGAGAATCCATGATGGGGTGATTTGACTGTCTCTCTCCAGGTTCTGTTACCCAGATTCCCTTGCAAACCAAAAATATTGTCCATAAAAACACATTTTCCTCACATTTCTGTGGTGGAAAGTTCTGGAATCTGCGTGGATCCAGAAGTTTCCACCCACCCCACGTTCCTCGAAGTCTTACGAGAAAAATGGCACCTCAATTGTGTGGGTAGGCCTAGTGCCCGCGACAGGAAATGGCGCAAAACTCAACATGGACACACCCCAATTTCACAGTGAAAAGTGACACTTTTTTGGCAAAGTGCCTAGCTGTAGTTTTTGAACCCTAGCTCTGCCGGCACCTAGGGAAACCTAGCAATCCTATACATTTTTTAAAACTAGACACCCAGGGGAATCCAGGATAGGGTGACTTGACTGAATTTCACCAAGTTCTGTTACACAGAATCACTTGCAAACCCAATAAAGTGTCAAGAAAACCACATTTTCCCTCACATTTCTGTGGTGGAAAGTTCTGGAATCTGCGTGGATCCACAAATTTCCACCCACCCCGCATTCCCCAAAGTCTTCCTAGAAAAATGGCACCTCACTTGTGTGGGTAGGCATAGTGCCCGCGACAGGAAACTGCACAAAATGCAACATGGGCACACCACAATTTCACACTGAAAAATGACCCTTTTTTGGCAAAGTGCCTAGCTGTAGTTTTTGAACCATAGCTCTGCCGGCACCTAGGAAAACCTAGCAAACCTATACAAATTCTGAAAACTAGACACCCAGGAGAATCAACGATGGGGTGACTTGAGTGCCTCTCACCAGGTTCTGTTACCCAGAATCCTTTGTAAACCAAAACAATCGTAAAAAAAACCACATTTTTCTCACATTTCTGTGGTGGAAAGTTCTGGAATCTGCGTGGATCCACAAATTTCCACCCACCCCACGTCCCCCAAAGTCTTCCAAGAAAATTGGTACCTCACTTGTGTGGGTGGACTTTGTGCCCGCGACAGGAAACGGCGCAAAACGCAACATGGACACACCATAATTTCACAGTGATAAATTACTTTTTTGGCAAAATGCCTAGCTGTAGTTTTCGAACCATAGCTCTGCCGGCACCTAGGGAAACCTAGCAAACCTATACAAATTCTGAAAGCTAGACACCCTGGAGAATCCATGATCGGGTGACTTGACTGCCTCTCACCAGGTTCTGTTCCCCAGAATCCCTTGCAAACCTAAAAAATTGTCAAAAAACCCACATTTTCCTCACATTTCTGTGGTGGAAAGTTCTGGAATCTGCGTGGATCCACAAATTTTCCACCCACCCCGCATTCCCCAAAGTCTTCCTAGCAAAATGGCACCTCACTTGTGTGGGTAGGCATAGTGCCCGCGACAGGAAACGGCACAAAACGCAACATGGACACACCCCAATTTCGCACTGAAAAATGACCCTTTTTTGGCAAAGTGCCTAGCTGTAGTTTTTGAACCATAGCTCTGCCGGCACCTAGGAAAACCTAGCAAACCTATACAAATTCTGAAATCTAGACACCCAGGAGAATCAAAGATGGGGTGACTTGAGTGCCTCTCACCAGGTTCTGTTACCCAGAATCCCTTGCAAACCTAAAAAATTGTCAAATAAACACATTTTTCTCACATTTCTGTGGTGGAAAGTTCTGGAATCTGCGTGGATCCACAAATTTCCACCCACCCCACGTTCCCCAAAGTCTTCCAAGAAAATTGGTACCTCACTTGTGTGGGTGGGCATTGTGCCCGTGACAGGAAACAGCGCAAAACGCAACATGGACACATCACAATTTCACAGTGAAAAGTTACCCTTTTTTTGGCAAAATGAGCAGCTGTAGTTTTTGAACCCTAGCTCTGCTGGCACCCAAGGAAACCTAGCAAACCGATACATTTTTGAAAACTAGACACCCAGAGGAATCCAGGATGGGGTGACTTGACTACCTCTCACCAGGTTCTTTTACCCGTAATCCCTTGCAACCCTAAAAATGTTTCCAAAAACCCACTTTTCCCTCACATTTCTGTGGTGAAAAGTTCTGGAATCTGCGTGGATCCACAAATTTCCACCCACCCCGCATTCCCCAAAGTCTTCCTAGAAAAATGGCACCTCACTTGTGTGGATAGGCATAGTGCCCACGACAGGAAACTGTGCAAAACGCAACATGGACACACCACAATTTCGCACTGAAAAATGACCCTTTTTAGCAAAGTGCCTAGCTGTAGTTTTTGAACCATAGCTCTGCCGGCACCTAGGGAAACCTCGCAAACCTATAAAAATTCTGAAAACTAGACACCCAGGAGAATCCATGATGGGGTGACTTGACTGCCTCTCACCAGGTTCTGTTACCCAGATTCCCTTGCAAACCTAAAATATTGTCTATAAAAACACATTTTCCTCACATTTCTGTGGTGGAAAGTTCTGGAATCTGCGTGGATCCAGAAGTTTCCACCCACCCCGCGTTCCTCGAAGTCTTACGAGAAAAATGGCACCTCAATTGTGTGGGTAGGCCTAGTGCCCGCGACATGAAATGGCGCAAAACTCAACATGGACACACCCCAATTTCACAGATAAAAGTGACACCTTTTTGGCAAAATGCCTAGCTGTAGCTTTCGAACCATAGCTCTGCCGGCACCTAGGGAAACCTAGCAAACCTATACAAATTCTGAAAGCTAGACACCCTGGAGAATCCATGATCGGGTGACTTGACTGCCTCTCACCAGGTTCTGTTCCCCAGAATCCCTTGCAAACCTAAAAAATTGTCAAAAAACCCACATTTTCCTCACATTTCTGTGGTGGAAAGTTCTGGAATCTGCCTGGATCCACAAATTTTCCACCCACCCCGCATTCCCCAAAGTCTTCCTAGCAAAATGGCACCTCACTTGTGTGGGTAGGCATAGTGCCCGCAACAGGAAACGGCACAAAACGCAACATGGACACACCCCAATTTCGCACTGAAAAATGACCCTTTTTTGGCAAAGTGCCTAGCTGTAGTTTTTGAACCATAGCTCTGCCGGCACCTAGGAAAACCTAGCAAACCTATACAAATTCTGAAATCTAGACACCCAGGAGAATCAAAGATGGGGTGACTTGAGTGCCTCTCACCAGGTTCCGTTACCCAGAATCCCTTGCAAACCTAAAAAATTGTCAAATAAACACATTTTTCTCACATTTCTGTGGTGGAAAGTTCTGGAATCTGCGTGGATCCACAAATTTCCACCCACCCCACGTTCCCCAAAGTCTTCCAAGACAATTGGTACCTCACTTGTGTGGGTGGGCATTGTGCCCGCGACAGGAAACGGCGCAAAACACAATATGGACACATCACAATTTCACAGTGAAAAATTACCCTTTTTTGGCAAAATGACTAGCTGTAGGTTTTGAACCCTAGCTCTGCCGGCACCCAGGGAAACCTAGCAAACCAATTCATTTTTGAAAACTAGACACCCAGGGGAATCCAGGATGGGGTGACTTGACTGCCTCTCACCAGGTTCTTTTACTTGGAATCCCTTCCAACCCTAAAAATGTTTCCAAAAACCCACTTTTCCCTCACATTTCTGTGGTGGAAAGTTCTGGAATCTGCGTGGATCCACAAATTTCCATCCACCCCGCATTCCCCAAAGTCTTCCTAGAAAAATGGCACCTCACTTGTGTGGATAGGCATAGTGCCCACGACAGGAAACTGTGCAAAACGCAACATGGACACACCACAATTTCGCACTGAAAAATGACCCTTTTTTAGCAAAGTGCCTAGCTGTAGTTTTTGAACCATAGCTCTGCCAGCACCTAGGGAAACCTCGCAAACCTATAAAAATTCTGAAAACTAGACACCCAGGAGAATCCATGATGGGGTGATTTGACTGTCTCTCTCCAGGTTCTGTTACCCAGATTCCCTTGCAAACCAAAAATATTGTCCATAAAAACACATTTTCCTCACATTTCTGTGGTGGAAAGTTCTGGAATCTGCGTGGATCCAGAAGTTTCCACCCACCCCACGTTCCTCGAAGTCTTACGAGAAAAATGGCACCTCAATTGTGTGGGTAGGCCTAGTGCCCGCGACAGGAAATGGCGCAAAACTCAACATGGACACACCCCAATTTCACAGTGAAAAGTGACACTTTTTTGGCAAAGTGCCTAGCTGTAGTTTTTGAACCCTAGTTCTGCCGGCACCTAGGGAAACCTAGCAATCCTATACATTTTTTAAAACTAGACACCCAGGGGAATCCAGGATAGGGTGACTTGACTGAATTTCACCAAGTTCTGTTACACAGAATCACTTGCAAACCCAATAAAGTGTCAAGAAAACCACATTTTCCCTCACATTTCTGTGGTGGAAAGTTCTGGAATCTGCGTGGATCCACAAATTTCCACCCACCCCGCATTCCCCAAAGTCTTCCTAGAAAAATGGCACCTCACTTGTGTGGGTAGGCATAGTGCCCGCGACAGGAAACTGCACAAAATGCAACATGGGCACACCACAATTTCACACTGAAAAATGACCCTTTTTTGGCAAAGTGCCTAGCTGTAGTTTTTGAACCATAGCTCTGCCGGCACCTAGGAAAACCTAGCAAACCTATACAAATTCTGAAAACTAGACACCCAGGAGAATCAACGATGGGGTGACTTGAGTGCCTCTCACCAGGTTCTGTTACCCAGAATCCTTTGTAAACCAAAACAATCGTAAAAAAACCCACATTTTTCTCACATTTCTGTGGTGGAAAGTTCTGGAATCTGCGTGGATCCACAAATTTCCACCCACCCCACGTTCCCCAAAGTCTTCCAAGAAAATTGGTACCTCACTTGTGTGGGTGGACTTTGTGCCCGCGACAGGAAACGGCGCAAAACGCAACATGGACACACCATAATTTCACAGTGAAAAATTACTTTTTTGGCAAAATGCCTAGCTGTAGTTTTCGAACCATAGCTCTGCCGGCACCTAGGGAAACCTAGCAAACCTATACAAATTCTGAAAGCTAGACACCCTGGAGAATCCATGATCGGGTGACTTGACTGCCTCTCACCAGGTTCTGTTCCCCAGAATCCCTTGCAAACCTAAAAAATTGTCAAAAAACCCACATTTTCCTCACATTTCTGTGGTGAAAAGTTCTGGAATCTGCGTGGATCCACAAATTTTCCACCCACCCCGCATTCCCCAAAGTCTTCCTAGCAAAATGGCACCTCACTTGTGTGGGTAGGCATAGTGCCCGCGACAGGAAACGGCACAAAACGCAACATGGACACACCCCAATTTCGCACTGAAAAATGACCCTTTTTTGGCAAAGTGCCTAGCTGTAGTTTTTGAACCATAGCTCTGCCGGCACCTAGGAAAACCTAGCAAACCTATACAAATTCTGAAATCTAGACACCCAGGAGAATCAAAGATGGGGTGACTTGAGTGCCTCTCACCAGGTTCTGTTACCCAGAATCCCTTGCAAACCTAAAAAATTGTCAAATAAACACATTTTTCTCACATTTCTGTGGTGGAAAGTTCTGGAATCTGCGTGGATCCACACATTTCCACCCACCCCACGTTCCCCAAAGTCTTCCAAGAAAATTGGTACCTCACTTGTGTGGGTGGGCATTGTGCCCGTGACAGGAAACGGCGCAAAACGCAACATGGACACATCACAATTTCACAGTGAAAAGTTACCCTTTTTTTGGCAAAATGAGCAGCTGTAGTTTTTGAACCCTAGCTCTGCCGGCACCCAAGGAAACCTAGCAAACCGATACATTTTTGAAAACTAGACACCCAGAGGAATCCAGGATGGGGTGACTTGACTACCTCTCACCAGGTTCTTTTACCCGTAATCCCTTGCAACCCTAAAAATGTTTCCAAAAACCCACTTTTCCCTCACATTTCTGTGGTGAAAAGTTCTGGAATCTGCGTGGATCCACAAATTTCCACCCACCCCGCATTCCCCAAAGTCTTCCTAGAAAAATGGCACCTCACTTGTGTGGATAGGCATAGTGCCCACGACAGGAAACTGTGCAAAACGCAACATGGACACACCACAATTTCGCACTGAAAAATGACCCTTTTTAGCAAAGTGCCTAGCTGTAGTTTTTGAACCATAGCTCTGCCGGCACCTAGGGAAACCTCGCAAACCTATAAAAATTCTGAAAACTAGACACCCAGGAGAATCCATGATGGGGTGACTTGACTGCCTCTCACCAGGTTCTGTTACCCAGATTCCCTTGCAAACCTAAAATATTGTCTATAAAAACACATTTTCCTCACATTTCTGTGGTGGAAAGTTCTGGAATCTGCGTGGATCCAGAAGTTTCCACCCACCCCGCGTTCCTCGAAGTCTTACGAGAAAAATGGCACCTCAATTGTGTGGGTAGGCCTAGTGCCCGCGACATGAAATGGCGCAAAACTCAACATGGACACACCCCAATTTCACAGATAAAAGTGACACCTTTTTGGCAAAATGCCTAGCTGTAGCTTTCGAACCATAGCTCTGCCGGCACCTAGGGAAACCTAGCAAACCTATACAAATTCTGAAAGCTAGACACCCTGGAGAATCCATGATCGGGTGACTTGACTGCCTCTCACCAGGTTCTGTTCCCCAGAATCCCTTGCAAACCTAAAAAATTGTCAAAAAACCCACATTTTCCTCACATTTCTGTGGTGGAAAGTTCTGGAATCTGCGTGGATCCACAAATTTTCCACCCACCCCGCATTCCCCAAAGTCTTCCTAGCAAAATGGCACCTCACTTGTGTGGGTAGGCATAGTGCCCGCAACAGGAAACGGCACAAAACGCAACATGGACACACCCCAATTTCGCACTGAAAAATGACCCTTTTTTGGCAAAGTGCCTAGCTGTAGTTTTTGAACCATAGCTCTGCCGGCACCTAGGAAAACCTAGCAAACCTATACAAATTCTGAAATCTAGACACCCAGGAGAATCAAAGATGGGGTGACTTGAGTGCCTCTCACCAGGTTCTGTTACCCAGAATCCCTTGCAAACCTAAAAAATTGTCAAATAAACACATTTTTCTCACATTTCTGTGGTGGAAAGTTCTGGAATCTGCGTGGATCCACAAATTTCCACCCACCCCACGTTCCCCAAAGTCTTCCAAGAAAATTGGTACCTCACTTGTGTGGGTGGGCATTGTGCCCGCGACAGGAAACGGCGCAAAACGCAACATGGACACATCACAATTTCACAGTGAAAAATTACCCTTTTTTTGGCAAAATGAGCAGCTGTAGTTTTTGAACCCTAGCTCTGCCGGCACCCAAGGAAACCTAGCAAACCGATACATTTTTGAAAACTAGACACCCAGAGGAATCCAGGATGGGGTGACTTGACTGCCTCTCACCAGGTTCTTTTACCCGTAATCCCTTGCAACCCTAAAAATGTTTCCAAAAACCCACTTTTCCCTCACATTTCTGTGGTCGAAAGTTCTGGAATCTGCGTGGATCCAAAAATTTCCACCCACCCCGCATTCCCCAAAGTCTTCCTAGAAAAATGGCACCTCACTTGTGTGGATAGGCATAGTGCCCATGACAGGAAACTGTGCAAAACGCAACATGGGCACACCACAATTTCGCACTGAAAAATGACCCTTTTTAGCAAAGTGCCTAGCTGTAGTTTTTGAACCATAGCTCTGCCGGCACCTAGGGAAACCTCGCAAACCTATAAAAATTCTGAAAACTAGACACCCAGGAGAATCCATGATGGGGTGACTTGACTGCCTCTCACCAGGTTCTGTTACCCAGATTCCCTTGCAAACCTAAAATATTGTCTATAAAAACACATTTTCCTCACATTTCTGTGGTGGAAAGTTCTGGAATCTGCGTGGATCCAGAAGTTTCCACCCACCCCGCGTTCCTCGAAGTCTTACGAGAAAAATGGCACCTCAATTGTGTGGGTAGGCCTAGTGCCCGCGACATGAAATGGCGTAAAACTCAACATGGACACACCCCAATTTCACAGATAAAAGTGACACCTTTTTGGCAAAATGCCTAGCTGTAGCTTTCGAACCATAGCTCTGCCGGCACCTAGGGAAACCTAGCAAACCTATACAAATTCTGAAAGCTAGACACCCTGGAGAATCCATGATCGGGTGACTTGACTGCCTCTCACCAGGTTCTGTTCCCCAGAATCCCTTGCAAACCTAAAAAATTGTCAAAAAACCCACATTTTCCTCACATTTCTGTGGTGGAAAGTTCTGGAATCTGCGTGGATCCACAAATTTTCCACCCACCCCGCATTCCCCAAAGTCTTCCTAGCAAAATGGCACCTCACTTGTGTGGGTAGGCATAGTGCCCGCGACAGGAAACGGCACAAAACGCAACATGGACACACCCCAATTTCGCACTGAAAAATGACCCTTTTTTGGCAAAGTGCCTAGCTGTAGTTTTTGAACCATAGCTCTGCCGGCACCTAGGAAAACCTAGCAAACCTATACAAATTCTGAAATCTAGACACCCAGGAGAATCAAAGATGGGGTGACTTGAGTGCCTCTCACCAGGTTCTGTTACCCAGAATCCCTTGCAAACCTAAAAAATTGTCAAATAAACACATTTTTCTCACATTTCTGTGGTGGAAAGTTCTGGAATCTGCGTGGATCCACACATTTCCACCCACCCCACGTTCCCCAAAGTCTTCCAAGAAAATTGGTACCTCACTTGTGTGGGTGGGCATTGTGCCCGTGACAGGAAACGGCGCAAAACGCAACATGGACACATCACAATTTCACAGTGAAAAGTTACCCTTTTTTTGGCAAAATGAGCAGCTGTAGTTTTTGAACCCTAGCTCTGCCGGCACCCAAGGAAACCTAGCAAACCGATACATTTTTGAAAACTAGACACCCAGAGGAATCCAGGATGGGGTGACTTGACTACCTCTCACCAGGTTCTTTTACCCGTAATCCCTTGCAACCCTAAAAATGTTTCCAAAAACCCACTTTTCCCTCACATTTCTGTGGTGAAAAGTTCTGGAATCTGCGTGGATCCACAAATTTCCACCCACCCCGCATTCCCCAAAGTCTTCCTAGAAAAATGGCACCTCACTTGTGTGGATAGGCATAGTGCCCACGACAGGAAACTGTGCAAAACGCAACATGGACACACCACAATTTCGCACTGAAAAATGACCCTTTTTAGCAAAGTGCCTAGCTGTAGTTTTTGAACCATAGCTCTGCCGGCACCTAGGGAAACCTCGCAAACCTATAAAAATTCTGAAAACTAGACACCCAGGAGAATCCATGATGGGGTGACTTGACTGCCTCTCACCAGGTTCTGTTACCCAGATTCCCTTGCAAACCTAAAATATTGTCTATAAAAACACATTTTCCTCACATTTCTGTGGTGGAAAGTTCTGGAATCTGCGTGGATCCAGAAGTTTCCACCCACCCCGCGTTCCTCGAAGTCTTACGAGAAAAATGGCACCTCAATTGTGTGGGTAGGCCTAGTGCCCGCGACATGAAATGGCGCAAAACTCAACATGGACACACCCCAATTTCACAGATAAAAGTGACACCTTTTTGGCAAAATGCCTAGCTGTAGCTTTCGAACCATAGCTCTGCCGGCACCTAGGGAAACCTAGCAAACCTATACAAATTCTGAAAGCTAGACACCCTGGAGAATCCATGATCGGGTGACTTGACTGCCTCTCACCAGGTTCTGTTCCCCAGAATCCCTTGCAAACCTAA
The DNA here is from genome assembly GCF_964204655.1 of Triturus cristatus. NCBI lineage: Eukaryota > Metazoa > Chordata > Amphibia > Caudata > Salamandridae > Triturus > Triturus cristatus. The sequence goes on along the minus strand of NC_140591.1, from coordinate 1,633,826,651 downwards.
AAAATTGTCAAAAAACCCACATTTTCCTCACATTTCTGTGGTGGAAAGTTCTGGAATCTGCGTGGATCCACAAATTTTCCACCCACCCCGCATTCCCCAAAGTCTTCCTAGCAAAATGGCACCTCACTTGTGTGGGTAGGCATAGTGCCCGCAACAGGAAACGGCACAAAACGCAACATGGACACACCCCAATTTCGCACTGAAAAATGACCCTTTTTTGGCAAAGTGCCTAGCTGTAGTTTTTGAACCATAGCTCTGCCGGCACCTACGAAAACCTAGCAAACCTATACAAATTCTGAAATCTAGACACCCAGGAGAATCAAAGATGGGGTGACTTGAGTGCCTCTCACCAGGTTCTGTTACCCAGAATCCCTTGCAAACCTAAAAAATTGTCAAATAAACACATTTTTCTCACATTTCTGTGGTGGAAAGTTCTGGAATCTGCGTGGATCCACAAATTTCCACCCACCCCACGTTCCCCAAAGTCTTCCAAGAAAATTGGTACCTCACTTGTGTGGGTGGGCATTGTGCCCGCGACAGGAAACGGCGCAAAACGCAACATGGACACATCACAATTTCACAGTGAAAAATTACCCTTTTTTTGGCAAAATGAGCAGCTGTAGTTTTTGAACCCTAGCTCTGCCGGCACCCAAGGAAACCTAGCAAACCGATACATTTTTGAAAACTAGACACCCAGAGGAATCCAGGATGGGGTGACTTGACTGCCTCTCACCAGGTTCTTTTACCCGTAATCCCTTGCAACCCTAAAAATGTTTCCAAAAACCCACTTTTCCCTCACATTTCTGTGGTCGAAAGTTCTGGAATCTGCGTGGATCCAAAAATTTCCACCCACCCCGCATTCCCCAAAGTCTTCCTAGAAAAATGGCACCTCACTTGTGTGGATAGGCATAGTGCCCATGACAGGAAACTGTGCAAAACGCAACATGGGCACACCACAATTTCGCACTGAAAAATGACCCTTTTTAGCAAAGTGCCTAGCTGTAGTTTTTGAACCATAGCTCTGCCGGCACCTAGGGAAACCTCGCAAACCTATAAAAATTCTGAAAACTAGACACCCAGGAGAATCCATGATGGGGTGACTTGACTGCCTCTCACCAGGTTCTGTTACCCAGATTCCCTTGCAAACCTAAAATATTGTCTATAAAAACACATTTTCCTCACATTTCTGTGGTGGAAAGTTCTGGAATCTGCGTGGATCCAGAAGTTTCCACCCACCCCGCGTTCCTCGAAGTCTTACGAGAAAAATGGCACCTCAATTGTGTGGGTAGGCCTAGTGCCCGCGACATGAAATGGCGCAAAACTCAACATGGACACACCCCAATTTCACAGATAAAAGTGACACTTTTTTGGCAAAGTGCCTAGCTGTAGTTTTTGAACCCTAGCTCTGCCGGCACCTAGGGAAACCTAGCAATCCTATACATTTTTGAAAACTAGACACCCAGGGGAATCCAGGATAGGGTGACTTGACTGAATTTCACCAAGTTCTGTTACACAGAATCACTTGCAAACCCAATAAAGGTGCCAATTCCGATCCGGTAAAAAAATTCCCCGTCCGACTCGTATCCGGATTTTTTTCCGTCCGAATCGTCAAAGTAGCGTACAAACTGCCAAGTACGATTCGAACGGAAAAAAGTCCATACGAATCGCATTGGGAAGATTTCCCCACACGTCCTCGGGTCGGGAAAAGTCACCGACACGTCCCCGGGCGAAAAACCCACCGTGCGGAAAAATAAAGTCCGACTGCGCAAGTACGATCCCTCCCGTCCTCCCCATTTCACAACCGTACGCAAAAAACACCGTCCGAACCGAACTCCCATAGCAACCATGGAGACATGTGCCCGCATACGCGCCGAACACCCCACCACCCCCCCGCCCGCGTATGTACGCACCGAACCCCCACCCCAGCAGTGCATGTACACCACGAACCCCCACCCGTGTATGTACGCCCCGAACCACCACCCGTGTATGTACGCACCGAACCCCCACCCCAGCAGAGTATGTACGCCCCGAACCCCCACCCGTGTATGTACGCACCCAACCCCCACCCCAGCAGTGTATGTACGCCCCGAACCCCCACCCGAGTATGTACGCACCGAACCACCACCCGTGTATGTACGCACCAAACCCCCACCCGTGCATGTACGCCCCCGAACCCCCACCCGTGTATGTACGCACCAAACCCCCACCCGTGCATGTACGCCCCCGAACCCCCACCCGTGTATGTACGCACCGAACCCCCACCTGTGTATGTACGCACCAAACCCCCACCCCAGCCGTGTATGTACGCACCGAACCACCACCCGTGTATGTACGCACCAAACCCCCACCCCAGCCGTGTATGTACGCACCGAACCACCACCCGTGTATGTACGCCCCCGAACCCCCACCCGTGTATGTACGCACCAAACCCCCCCCAGCCGTGTATGTACGCACCAAACCCCCCCCAGCCGTGTATGTACGCACCGAACCACCACCCGTGTATGTACGCACCAAACCCCCACCCCAGCCGTGTATGTACGCACCGAACCACCACCCGTGTATGTACGCCCCCGAACCCCCACCCGTGCATGTACGCCCCCGAACCCCCACCCGTGTATGTACGCACCAAACCCCCACCCGTGCATGTACGCCCCCGAACCCCCACCCGTGTATGTACGCACCGAACCCCCACCTGTGTATGTACGCACCAAACCCCCACCCCAGCCGTGTATGTACGCACCGAACCACCACCCGTGTATGTACGCACCAAACCCCCACCCCAGCCGTGTATGTACGCACCGAACCACCACCCGTGTATGTACGCCCCCGAACCCCCACCCGTGTATGTACGCACCAAACCCCCCCCAGCCGTGTATGTACGCACCAAACCCCCCCCCCCAGCCGTGTATGTACGCACCGAACCACCACCCGTGTATGTACGCACCAAACCCCCACCCCAGCCGTGTATGTACGCACCGAACCACCACCCGTGTATGTACGCCCCCGAACCCCCACCCGTGTATGTACGCACCAAACCCCCCCCAGCCGTGTATGTACGCCCCGAACCCCCACCCGTGTATGTACGCACCTAACCCCCCCAGCCGTGTATGTACGCACCAAACCCCCCCCAGCCGTGTATGTACGCACCGAACCACCACCCGTGTATGTACGCACCAAACCCCCACCCCAGCCGTGTATGTACGCACCGAACCACCACCCGTGTATGTACGCCCCCGAACCCCCACCCGTGTATGTACGCACCAAACCCCCCCCAGCCGTGTATGTACGCACCAAACCCCCCCCCAGCCGTGTATGTACGCACCGAACCACCACCCGTGTATGTACGCCCCCGAACCCCCACCCGTGTATGTACGCACCAAACCCCCCCAGCCGTGTATGTACGCCCCGAACCCCCACCCGTGTATGTACGCACCTAACCCCCCCCAGCCGTGTATGTACGCACCAAACCCCCCCCAGCCGTGTATGTACGCACCGAACCACCACCCGTGTATGTACGCACCAAACCCCCACCCCAGCCGTGTATGTACGCACCGAACCACCACCCGTGTATGTACGCCCCCGAACCCCCACCCGTGTATGTACGCACCAAACCCCCCCCCAGCCGTGTATGTACGCCCCGAACCCCCACCCGTGTATGTACGCACCTAACACCCCCCCCAGCCGTGTATGTACGCACCGAACCACCACCCGTGTATGTACGCCCCCGAACCCCCACCCGTGTATGTACGCACCAAACCCCCCCAGCCGTGTATGTACGCACCAAACCCCCCCCCAGCCGTGTATGTACGCACCGAACCACCACCCGTGTATGTACGCACCAAACCCCCACCCGTGTATGTACGCACCACACCCCCACCCGTGTATGTACGCACCGAACCCCCACCCGTGTATGTACGCCCCCGAACCCCCCCCCCAGCCGTGTATGTACGCACCGAACCACCACCCGTGTATGTACGCACCAAACCCCCACCCCACCAGGGAATGTACGGACCGCACCCCCACCAGTGCATGTACGGACCGTACTGACGCCAAAAAAACACGTACTGAACCAGGACAAACCATATTTACACAAGGAGAGTCAAGTAGAGTTTCCCCACACCACCAAACATGCCCAACAACCCCACAAACATCACATACACTCACCTGCAACTGCCAAACTGCCAAACAGAGGCCCAAAACTCAATCACTCCTCATAACACACCCACACAAATTTCAAACACAGCCACACCCACAAATGGACCAATAAAAATGGACCACACACACAAACCATGAGCCTTTGCAACAGACCCACTGCTGCCAGAGCCCACAGACGACCCACACCACCATACTTGAACCTCACACTTGCATACCTTCACACAACCACCTACACAAACACCCCCTCATCACATTCACACACACACCTCCACTACCACACCCACACACCCACAACCATCCACACCCACACCCCCACAACCATCCACACCCACACCCCCACAACCATCCACACCCACACCCCACGCCATGTCCACCACCAAGAATCCAAAGTTCACAAAGGAGGAGCTGGAGATCCTTGTCGACGAAATCCTCAGAGTCGAGCCACAGCTCTTTGGGACATTGGTCAGACAGACCAGCATATCCGAAAAAACGGCCATGTGGCAGAGGATCGTCGATTCTGTGAATGCTGTTGGGACCACCAGAAGGACCAGGCACGAGTGCCAATCCAGGTGGTACGATCTGCGGAGGACGGTCAAGAGGAAGATGACTGACAATCACAACCAGGGGAACATCACTGGAGGAGGGCCGCCCCCCAGACCGGTACAATACCATCCCTGGGAGGAGAAGGTGATGTCCACGCTGGCGGTGGAGGGACTACACGGACTGCCAGGACTCCCAGACCCTGGTGAGTACACAAACAACTCACCTCACATGGGGGGGATGCCATACACAATCAATCATGCATGCCACCCCCCCAAGCCACCACCGGACACAACAACACTCCACAAACACACACATGCCACTAGCGCCTCCATGCCCCATGCATCAATCAGGGCCATGCCAAGTCACAGGCCACACAAAACACCAACACAACACAGGATGTGGTCGATGCTGGGAGTGGGGGCATCAAAACTAACATTGAGCAACTCACAAGCACACAACAATTCCCTCAGCCCATATGGCCCAGGGCACAGCCATACAAACTGTGTGTACCCACACAGTACTGTCTTGCCTGCAAATGGTGGCTGCCATGCAGGATGACATGGGTCTGAAGGCACAATTTGCACATAACAGCAGACAATGAAGATGCATCGCTCTGATAGAGTCTCAGCACACACCGCCACAGCAGCAGCCTACACTCAGACACACTGCCCAATGGGTGCCCGGAGAACAGGGACTAACTCACATGAACAAGCCAATGGCCATTCAAAGACCGGCTAACTGTGTGTGCCCAGGAAGCTGGCCTGAGGTGACAGAGAGTGACAAAGAGAGGGAGGGAGAGGGGGAATGAGAGGGAAGGAGACAGAGGGGGACACAGAGAGACAGACAGAGGGAGGGAGTAGGGTGACAGAGGGAGACCGACAGAGGGAGGGAGGAGGGTGACAGAGGGAGGGAGGAAGGGAGACACAGGGAGACTAAATCACCCTTGGGTGGTGTGGCCATGTCCACTCGTCAGCCGGGGGACTGTGTGCATGCAGACCAGGTCTGGCAGTGCCTCAACCCCCCCTTCCGTAGATGAAGACCGGTCCATGTGTCAATCTGTGCACGAGTCCATCCGTGCTGCAGGCACAGACCTAACCACACACCCAGTATACCCACCCACTGTGTCGGTAAGAACCCTGTCACAAATGCTTCAGTCCCCTACCTGCAACATCAAATTGCCTTGGCAAAACACCATTTGGCCACGTACAGTGCAACACGTAAGGCGCCTCTGCATGGCTCGCTACGCCCGCACACCACACTGCTGACTGTGTACCCAAATAGATGCATCAACTAAGATTGTGTCTCACACATGCGTAAAGCCCTGACAGCTGTGGCCAAGGGACATAGCCATGCCCAAGTGCACTGTGAGAGGAATGCAGGACAGATCCAACTACCCATAGGAAGAGTGCCAAATCAGAAATGCATGCAACATGGATGCCACATGTGATACTGTTAACATTGTCTCTCTCACACACAGGTCAACATCGACGAACACCCCCCAACACTGGGGGGGAAGTCTCACAGGACCAGGCTCCGCGGGATGAGGACCCCACCGCCAGCGATGACTCTCACCACTCCGTGGATGACCCAGACCAACCTGGCCCCTCTGGTGTCCAACCACCTGCAGCACCTGCGTCAGGTACAACTGTGCCAACCACCACCCCCATTCCTGCCACATCCCAGGAGACGTCCAGGAGCCCTGCCCGCACACGACCACCCAGCCAGTCTGCCCAGGAGGGACACGGTCCTCCGGGCACCCAGGAGGAGGCAGGCGGCAACGCAGATGCCATCCCTCAGGGGTCCCGGAGACCCGATGCACCCACAACGGCAGGCCAGGTGCACGTGGGCAGGGGTGGCGGGAGTGGAGGATGGCGGAGGCGCGAACCTGACCAGGCAGCTCAGGACCCGGTAGTGTCCCAGGTCAGCAACATCCTGGATACATACCGGCGTGACACCAGGGGCATGGACCAGATTGCGTCCACCCTCAATGACATCAAGGGGACCCTCCAGGAGATGAAGACCCTGCAGTCCCAGCAACATGCCTGTCAACTGCAACACCAAGGAAGGATGGAGGATAGACAGGCTGAGCTCGTGGCGGTGCAAACCCAAATGACCGGTGTACTCCGTCGGATTGCCGACAACATGGGCAACCCTCCCTGTGGCACCAGGCGAAGGCCATTACCAGACACAGGGAGGGATCAGGAGGAGGAGGATTCATCCGACGGAGCGTCACAGACATCGTCACGGACTGCTTCCGAGGGTCCCCGCAGGAAGGTGGGTCGTCCACGAAAAAGACTGTGAGAGTCAGCAGAACATCACCATCTCCCAGGTCACCTGGCCTGGCACCTGGCCCTCTGGCCCAATAGCAGCACATGACATTCTCTGCCACATGGACTTGCTGGTCACTGTCTGACCTATGTTGACGAAGTCTGTGGCATGGACTCTGACATTTTGCTACGGCAAGGATACCAACTCCCCCAGTGAACTTTGGATTCTACACTCCCGCTGTGCACCTCTTGTCATCCCCACAAACCCGTACCCCACCACAAATAAATTAATCACACTTACAAGATGATGGCGTGATTCTACATTATTACAATACATGTGTGTGTCGTACAGTCAAAGCATGCCTGATCTCAGAATTAACTCCAACCATCCAAACCGTGGGGTCGCAGTCTTGCCCAGGACACACATGGGTCCCAATGTCTCATCTGATACAGACATGGAGTACCATACTCACCTGTGCTGGGCCCAACCAGCTGAGTGGTTCCCGCACAACTGTGGCTACAGACACATTCAGGGGAGCAACAGTCATGCGCAGAGGTCAGGGATCATGTGGAGTGACCTGGCTTGCCGCTCCCAGGTATGTCTAGACATGTGTCCCTACAATGTGCAGCATGCTTGCGTCAGGCGGATGTTGAGAATGGTGGCTAGGCCAAGGTTGGATGCATGGAGATGCCAGAATGCAGTTTAGGATCACAGTGCCACATGGTTGTGTTGGGGTTGTGGGCTGCATCATGAGTGTGGGCGTGGATCGAGAAGGTCATCCTGCAGCTGGCTGTGAAACATTCCCCCCATCCCGTTTGGACGTTGATGTGGCCTGGTTGCCCGACGCAGTAGCAGAGCTGTGCAGATGCACTCCGGATATGGACAAGTACCATGGGAGTCGTAAGGCACATGTCCGTAGACTGCAGGGTAGGATTCGACACGGATGTTGTATTTGCCCTGGGGGATGGTCTCTCTTGCCTTGAGGTGGATGGAACTGTGCATCTTGTGCATAATACAGTTCCCACTCCCTGACAAACCCCTAGCATCTTGTCACTCTACACATAGACACATATGCACCACCTATGAAAACTATGCCAGACATGCCGCACGCACAGTGGCAACAGGCCACCATTGACAGGGAAGAGGCACCTTGGAGACAGAGGGACAAATTTATTAGTCATGTGTGTTGGAATGACAATGATACTCTGTCAACACATACACAGGTCATGTGGATGAACATGTGGGAGCAACACTGGCACCCCCCATTGCAACACAGATGCTGGTATCCCATTGACCTGGCACACAAGTGACGGATAACAGCTAAACACCCCCTGCTGCCACGGAGAGGCCGCTATACACCATTGAGGCCCTGATGGGGCAATCACACACCATGTCAACCCGGTGCAACCTGTATGTTTCCGAGGCCAGTGTTACACACAATGATGGCCTCATCACAATCCCCAATCCCCTGCCACATGACAGTCACCAAGTCTGACCATGGCTCCAGGTGAAGCCTGCCCCATGTCATGTTCCCCATGTAGGATCACCATGTATGCAAATGGAACACACATGAACCGGAGAAGTGCACACAGACTACAAACAATTCACACACCCAAAACGACGTGAGGCATCCCTTACCCTAAGGAGATTTCAACACTTGCCCGTGCATGTGACGCTGAATCAGCACATGTTGCTGTGTTCATGAGGAGTAGCAGGAGCACAACAATGCCACCAGCAGACAGCATGCACATGGACCTGTGGAAGAGAGACACACAAGGATTCAGCACAAAGGAGCACATCCGCAAGCATGTACTCAACACGTATCATGTTGTTAACATGACAGGTGACAATGATGACCCTCAGACAACATCCTTCCATTGCGCCATCACTTGAGTGACACTTCAATACACACCACTGACTCACTTGGCAGACATGCAGATGGACACACACATTGCAACACATGCCACACACGGCCCAATGCGTGCACACTCAGACACTGGAACTCACCACTAAGCAAAGAAGTTGCGTATGAGCCGACTCCGCATGTCCTCCACAGCCTCCTCCTCCTCCACATCACTTGCCCCGTCACCAAGGCCTTCATCCTCCACGGGTGGATGGTCCTGGTCATCTTGATCCAGTATGAGTGGAACAGCTTCCTCCACTGCCATGTTGTGCAGCATGCAGCAGACGATGATGATCTTGCACACCTTCACCGGGGCATATGGGAGTGCTCCGCCGGTCTTGTGGAGGCACCGGAATCGGCTCTTCAGAAGTCCAAACGTCCTCTCAATGACTCTCCTGGTCCGCCCATGTGCGTTGTTGTAGCGGTGCTCGGCAGCCGTGCTGGGGTTGCGGACAGGCGTCATCAGCCATGGCATGTTGGGATAGCCAGCGTCCCCTACAAGGAAACATCATGGACAGAAGTGTGTCAGCACAGGCAGTGAGATTGGAAGATGACGCCAAACACTGAACTGACAGAGTCTACCCACCAACAATACATGCTCGCTCGTTCCGCAGCTGCAGCATCATTTCAGGCAGCCTGCTACGCCTCATGATGAAGGCATCGTGTGCTGATCCTGGAAAGCGAACACAGACATGTGAAATCACCATGTTGGACAGACACACCACAAGGGCATTAATGGAGTGATAATGTTTGCGATTCCTATACACCACCTCCTGTGCCTGTGGTGGTACCAACGCAACATGTGTCCCATCTATGGACCCAATGACATGGGGCATCCCTCCCAGGGCATAGAACTCACGCTTGACATCTGTCAACTGCTCACGAATTGGGAATTTAATGTACTCATCCAGGTGAACCAACATGGCCTCTAAGAAATCATGCAGAACACGGCTGAACATCGTCTGGGACATGCCCCCGACATCAGCAATGGTATGTTGGAACGTACCCGTGGCAAGGAAATGTAGGGATGCCATCACCTTCAACTTGGGTGTCAGTGCACTGGGATACCTGTGGCGCGGGAGGAGTTGTGCTTCCAGCCGGCCAGTCAACTCATCAATCAACCGTTGGCTGAATCTGTAGCGGCGTATACAGTCCCGTTCATGCAGGGCAGCAATGTCTGGCATACGTCGAGGGAGAGGCGGAGCCCTGCAGTGAAATGGAAGGAACACCTAAGAGTGAGCACTGTACAACAACATCGTCAATGCACTGAGCACATGTTACACAGCCGATACACATATGCCACGTTGTGAGTCAGGTCTGTGCCACATTTCCTGGACACGTACGCCAGTCAGGTGACACTCCTACCAAGGGACAGCCACTAACGGAGGGGGGCAAGATCACGATGACATGGCATGAGACTAGCTGTGGGCCAGTGTAAGTGAACATGCACACGCATCACAGGATTCACAGACATCCACACATGTGCAGAAGTAGTATGCGTATGGTACAGACAGGTAGTTGGATGCGATATGCACTGGTCACATGTCATAGGAATAGGACAGGCCACACACATTGCCTTTGAGGAGTACATGTCGAGACAGAACATACATAGGGAGCATGTGGATATGTACTTGTGTTGATACTCCGTGTAGTTGCATACATACACACCTCATCGCAAATCACATATGTGGGTTGGTGTGCGGAACAGTGTGCCATGCCCATCGACACACAGACACATGTTGGCAGCAGCAACTGCTGATGCATTTAACCACACACCTACAGCAAAATCATGGAAAGACATGCCACACACATGACATGGTTGCAGCGTGCAACGCAGCCATACACATGTCATGTGTAATATTCCATGTACCTGGCATCAGGGGACAGGTGCGGGTGTCCGTGACTGGGACATGCAAGTGACTCATGGCTCCACTAGTGTGTACGACATGCACACATGTCAAAGGAGTGCAGGGGATGTGTGGTACAATGCGCACCATCACACACGACATGTGTACACAGCTCATCGTACATGTGCTTTGCCCACACCTCAGGGGTAAAGTGCCACATCACATCCTGACACACCTGTGTCACACACATGTGGTATTGCACAGACAATGCATTGGTGTCCACCCTTGGCAATACCTGTCCGCTCCATTCCTGTCTGTGTGCCGCCTGTCACCACTGACAGTTGTGAAACGCACCGTACATACGCTCGGAGTGCGTGTATAGGGTCCCTGGGCCAATATTGCCGCTGGCGTATGCGTACGCCACAGTAGTACGGACCGTACAAGCGCTTGTACGGTCCGGATCACAATATGGGCGCTGGCGTATGCGTACGCCACAGTAGTACGGACCGTACAAGCGCTTGTACGGTCCGGATCACAATATGGGCGCTGGCGTATGCGTACGCCACAGTAGTACGGACCGTACAAGCGCTTGTACGGTCCGGATCACAATATGGGCGCTGGCGTATGCGTACGCCACAGTAGTACGGACCGTACAAGCGCTTGTACGGTCCGGATCACAATATGTGCGCTGGCGTATGCGTACGCCACAGTAGTACGGACTGTACACGCGCTTGTACGGTCCGTACTACTGTGGCGTACGCATACGCCAGCGCCCATATTGTGATCCGGACCGCACAAGCGCTTGTACAGTCCGTACTACTGTGGCGTACGCATACGCCAGCGCCCATATTGTGATCCGGACCGTACAAGCGCTTGTACGGTCGGTATCACTGCTTGTGGGGTGCCCTAGGGCGTGGAACGCACCGTACCTGTGTGTAAATGTATGAAAACACATAGGGGACACATGAGGGACAAGTATAAGGGCCTAAATGCCTGATGGTTGCCATGGAGACTGAGTTAAATTTTTGAATTTGAGCACCAGGTGCACAGCAGAAGTCAGTTTGAAAGAATCTACATTGTTGCAATGTGGATGTTGACTTGACATCATTATCAAAACTGAAACCATGCAAAGCCACACACTGGGGTAGGTTTGAAGGGATTGGATGAAACGTAGGATGCTAATGTGACTGACCAATCAATCTGTACTCCTATACATGAACAGGCCAGCCAGGCATATATAAGGCAGCCAGGTCCCATGAGAGAGCACTTGCCTGCACATCCATTCATCCATGACCACTGCTGCTGATAGTGATTCCTCTGGCACCATGTCCAGGACTGTGGAGAGGTCACAGCCATTCACCCAGGAGGAGAACCTTGCCCTGATAGATGTGATCCTCCCACAGTTCCAGAGCCTGTATGGTCGACCAGGGGTTCAGGTGAGTGCAGACTCCGCTAGCTTAGACTGTGCCCCTTTTGTGTGACAGTGACTTCTGGCATTGTGTCCATGTGTGACAGACATGCACTGTTGTTTGGAGTGGGTCCCAGGGTGTGGAAGGCCTCATGTCACCCATGCAGAGCATGCTGTGTTTCCTGTGTGCACTCCTCACTTGCATAGTGCCTACTGTGACAATGAATGCAAGGTGCATGCCACATTCTGCCTGCATACTCCTCCTGGGGATGTTGTTTCCACAGTCCTGATGTGATCCTGTGTTCCCCCCAGTGTGACAGGTGTCAGTACCCATGGATGTGTGTTTGTTCAGTGTACCTGTGCTGTGAGTGTCCAAAGGCCGTGTTCGTCCCCTGCACATTGGTGTGTGTGTTAGTCCCCTGTCATGTGGGTGAGTGCATATGGGGAGTGTTGCACACAAGCAGCATGAGGGATGGATATGGCCTGGCCATCCGATGTGAGCAGGGAGCAGTGCTGTGTGCATGCCGTGCTGAGCCAGCCCCACACCTGTGACACCCCCGTCTACTGGCACATGGGCAGAGTGAGGTGTGTACCCGCAGTTGGCAATGCCATGTGATTGTCCTGTACCTGTGTGTGTCTGTGTACTCTGCTGAGGTAGCATCAGTGTGCTGGGGCAGGTGACTGCTGTGAGGTGCTGTACATAATCCTGGTGTAGCCTGTGAGGCACAGTGTGATCCCTGGTCAGTGAGTGTGTGGTACCCCTCATGCCACCCGTGTGCTTTCACTGGCACGTAGTGCATTTGGCCTTCCACAGTGGATAATGTCCCTATGACAAAGGTGCAATTAGTTGCATGCATACCATGGCCTGTTCATAATGAGGATTGTTCTATATGTGTGTCTCTGTGTCTTTGCTCATGTGGTATAATGTATTCTCTCTTTTGCATCCTCACAGGTAGGCGCCATTGCCAAGGGGGAGATCTGGAGGGAAGCCGTCAGTGCCGTGAGGGGTACAGAGGGTCGGAGGCGGAGCCTGTCTCAGGTGAGGAAACGCTGGCAGGACATCCGGTGCTGGACGAGGAGGATTGCACGGCTCCTGCTGGGGGACTCACCTGAGAGCCGTAAGAACCGTGGGCGCCGTCGTCTGACCCACATCCAGAAGCGTGTGCTGGCGGTGGTCTTCCCCGATATGGACAGGCGCCTACAGGAGAGGCAGCAGCAGGAAGGGGGTAGGTACATGTGTGTCAGTTGTGTGTCCCCAGCCAATGTAAGTGTGCAGTTGCATGGATACACTGCCAGGGTTTGATTGTGCAGTGCGTCAACTTCTCCACAAAGTAGCACAGTGCTGTTCTCACTCCCTCCCTTCCCCTCCTTGCAATGTGTTCCCTGGTCTGTCTGTAGCCACTCTTGCACAAGGTTATTTAGGCAGGCAGTTCATGCAGGTGCCCTATGCTATCAGCATCATGTGTGGGGGTGATGTGCCACAGGTATGGGGACCTTGCGTGTGCCATGGCCAATTTCAGTCATTGTGGTGTCCATGTCACTTGGCACTGATTGTGAATCACGACATAGGGGTGTGTCTCCAAAATGTACAGCCTTCCAGCATGCATGTCCAATTGTGTGCCCTCTGACATGATGTGCCTGAGTGGGAGGCCTGCTAAGTGCAGGGACGGTTGCTTAATTTGCAGTCATGTCCATCCTGGACCATGGAGGAGTGTGGGCACTACTGTGCCCTGGGGCACCTCTTCCTAGGTATCATGTGCGTCATCCAACAATATGGCCATTCACTGTGTCTTCACCATGGGTTGGGTAGGGTGGCATTGTACCCTGGGCTCAACTGTTAGGACCTACAGGTTGCTACATGTGTCCACTGTACAGGGGGACCCATTTTGCTTGTGCATACTCACAGTGGGCATTACCTGTGTGTGTTGTTGAGACAATCTGATGATGTGTGCCTGTCAATGATGTGTGGACATGGCCACCAGGGGCTGTGTGTGTACAGTCATGAATTAGTGGAGGCCATGTGTTTCCATCCCAGAGTAAGAGGTGTACATACTTTTTCCGTCTCAATGAGATTGTCTCAGGTGTGGGTGGTTTGTGCGTACAAGGCCTACATGTCAGAAGCTTCATCCTCCTTGCTGGGTTTAGCCTGTGTGTGATGTTTGACTGGACATACGCTCAAGGTGCAGTGACCCTGTCATGTGTGGCCTGGTTTCATGTATTGCCTTTGCAGCATGCGGCAAGAGTAAATGGATATGATTCATGCTCATCCCTTTTTGACGACGCAGTGTGGTGCAGGTGCTGTGCACATTTGTCCCCAGAGGCTGGCTCCTCTCTAAAATTTCAGGTGCAGTGATTTGCTGTTGTGTCATGATCTCCATTGTGTCTCAGTGGCATGGTGGGTCGAAAAACTGTGTGTTCCATGGCCTACATGTGTACATTGTTGTGTAGGTGTTACTCCTGTTGCTTTTCAGGCTATGCAATGTGACCTATGTATATTTGACTCATGTGACATAAGTGTACAGGTGTCTGATTTTCTCCTGTCTCTTCACCTTGCCCACAGCATCGCCGGGGGACACGGAAGGAGACACTAGCACGGACCGGGAGGAGAGATTGAGCACCAGTGCCAGCAGTGCTGTCCTGTCTGGCACATGGAGTGGCACGGAGGCCGAAGGGAGTGAGGCAGAGGACCTGTTGACTGCCAACACAGACTATGACGCAGACGGGTCCGAGGCTGAGCTCCCAGAGGTGGCGGAGTCTGCCCCCCCAGCTGATGGCAGCCCTCCACATCCCCCCGCCACCTCAGGTTCCATCACCGGCCTCCCACATGCTCGTGGCCCTTCCCTCCGTGCTCGGTCCCCACATGTCTCCTTCCTGCCAGGCACCGCACCCCCTGCCCCTGTCACCACTGCTGCGGTGAGTGCGGAGTCTGTGGACATCCTGAGGCAGTTGCAGGTTGGTCAGACTGCGATGCTAAATGTCCTCCATGCCCACACCCAGGTGCTGACCCAGATGGAGGCATACATGGAGGGCATGTCGGCTGCGCAGTCTGACCAACGGCAGTTGCTGAGGTCCATAGACTCCACACTGACTGCAGCACTGGATCTCCTGCAGCGCTGCGTAACACCCCCTACCCCTGCCCCATCCACAATTCCCACTCCCGTGCCTGTCCCACACACATCCAGACGTCAGCGTGCACGCACCCCAACAGACACAGGCACCACACCACCAGGGAAGTCGAAGCGCACACCTCCTGTCACGCACACACAGGGTGAGGAAGGCACACCCACTGGGTCGGGGGGGAAACGTAGAACACGCAGCCACAGTGGGAGTCCGCATTCCACACAACCCACTCCCTCCAAATCCACTCCCCTTAGCTCTCCTGGCCAACAGTCAGTGACAGCATCATCCACTGCGAGTGTGCCCCCCAGCCCCAGGATGACACCACCCCGCAAGCGGTGGAGGCGGGACCCGGCCAGGGGAGTTGAGTCCCCCACCCTGTCCACACCCTCCCCCAGTGGCGCTGCGACCCATCCCTTTGCCCCCCCCCCCTCCTTGGGGCCTGTGGTTGGATTGGGTGCGGGGGAGTCGCTGGGGGAACTTGCCGACGTGTGCAGCGCCATTCTGTCCTCCACCTTTGGCGCTGGCACCCCCCCTGTGGCAGAATCATCCCTCCCTGCACCCACAACACCTACCCTTTCCCCTCCTGTCCCTGCGGTGCCTGTTTCCACCCTCCCCCCTGATGCCCCCTCTTCTGTGGATGAAATGGACTTGTGAACTGTGCAGGCAAGCTAGGGGACACACGTCCCGATGTGTACCCCCCCCCCAGACTTTGCTGCTGGGCTGGCCCATGGCCCTTGTACATAGTGGACATTTTCTCAGATATATTTTCCTGCTGAATAAAGCCTTTTCTTTTGGTTTTGCACACTGATGCTTTCCTGGACTTGCTGTTGGTGCTGGTGCTCCCTGCGTTGGGGTGGTGATAATGTGTTAGGGGTCTGTGAAATGTTGGAGTGTGCTGCTCATGGGGTGTACCCTGCCATCTGCGTGCCATCACAAAGGTCTCTGCCAATGGTATTTGGTCATGTTTGCTCTCACTGTATGGTGACATTGTCCCAAGGTGTGTTCCATCCTCTGTGGAGCAGGCCATTTTCCCTGCAGGGTGTCTCCCAAATGCTGTGCTGTGCTGTGTCTACATTTCCTGGATGTGTGAGGGTTGCCGTTCAATATAGCCATGCTGGCTCAGCGATGGCTCCGCCTGCATCTGGGGTATCACCCTTGTATGTCACTGAACTTGTTGATGGGGTGTATTGTCCTATGTCTGGGCACTGCTGGGAGTGATAGGTACACACCCCTCCTGTGTCTGGGCACTGCTGGGAGTGATAGGCACACACCCCTCCTGTCTCAGGGCACTGCTGGGAGTGATAGGCACCCACCCCTCCTGTGTCTGGGCACTGCTGGGAGGACTCTGCACCCACCCCTCCTGTGTCTGGGCACTGCTGGGAGGACTCTGCACCCACCCCTCCTGTGTCTGGGCACTGCTGGGAGGACCCTGCACCCACCCCTCCTGTGTCTGGGCACTGCTGGGAGGACCCTGCACCCACCCCTCCTGTGTCTGGGCACTGCTGGGGGTGTTTGGCACACCCCATTCTTATAGCAGGTTCGGTGCGTGCATACACGGGTGGGGGTTTGGTGCGTACATACACGGGTGGCGCTTGGGTGCGTACATACACGGGTGAGGTTTCGGTGCGTACATACACGGGTGGCGCTTGGGTGCGTACATACACGGCTGGGGGTTTGGTGCGTACATACACGGGTGGCGCTTGGGTGCGTACATACACGGGTGGGGGTTCGGGGCGTACATACACGGGTGGGGGTTCGGGGCGTACATACCAGGGTGGGGTGGGGGTTCGGTGTGTACATACACGGCTGGGGGTTTGGTGCGTACATACACGGGTGGGGGTTCGGTGCGTACATACACGGGTGAGGTTTCGGTGCGTACATACACGGGTGGCCGGGTGGCGCTTGGGTGCGTACATACACGGGTGGGGGTTTGGTGCGTACATACACGGGTGGGGGTTCGGTGCGTACATACACGGGTGAGGTTTCGGTGCGTACATACACGGGTGGCGCTTGGGTGCGTACATACACGGGTGGGGGTTCGGGGCGTACATACACGGGTGGGGGTTCGGGGCGTACATACCAGGGTGGGGTGGGGGTTCGGTGCGTACATACACGGCTGGGGGTTTGGTGCGTACATACACGGGTGGGGGTTCGGTGCGTACATACACGGGTGAGGTTTCGGTGCGTACATACACGGGTGGCCGGGTGGCGCTTGGGTGCGTACATACACGGGTGGGGGTTTGGTGCGTACATACACGGGTGGGGGTTCGGTGCGTACATACACGGGTGAGGTTTCGGTGCGTACATACACGGGTGGCGCTTGGGTGCGTACATACACGGGTGGGGGTTTGGTGCGTACATACACGGGTGGGGGTTCGGGGCGTACATACACAGGTGGGGGTTCGGGGCGTACATACCAGGGTGGGGTGGGGGTTCGGTGCGTACATACACGGCTGGGGGTTTGGTGCGTACATACACGGGTGGGGGTTTGGTGCGTACATACACGGGTGGCGCTTGGGTGCGTACATACATGGGTGGGGGTTCGGGGCGTACATACACGGGTGGGGGTTCGGGGCGTACATACACGGGTGGGGGTTCGGGGCGTACATACCAGGGTGGGGTGGGGGTTCGGTGCGTACATACACGGCTGGGGGTTTGGTGCGTACATACACGGGTGGGGGTTTGGTGCGTACATACACGGGTGGGGGTTCGGGGCGTACATACACGGGTGGGGGTTCGGGGCGTATATACACGGGTGGTGCTTGGGTGCGTACATACACGGCTGGGGGTTCGGGGCGTACATACACGGGTGGGGGTTTGGTGCGTACATACACGGGTGGGGGTTCTGGGCGTACATACACGGGTGGGGGTTCGGGCGTACATACACGGGTGGGGGTTCGGTGCGTACATACACGGGTGGGGGTTCGGGGCGTACATACACGGGTGGGGGTTCGGGGCGTATATACACGGGTGGTGCTTGGGTGCGTACATACACGGCTGGGGGTTCGGGGCGTACATACACGGGTGGGGGTTTGGTGCGTACATACAGGGGTGGGGGTTCGGGGCGTACATACACGGGTGGGGGTTCGGGGCGTACATACACGGGTGGGGGTTCGGTGCGTACATACACGGGTGGGGGTTCGGGGCGTACATACACGGGTGGGGGTTCGGGGCGTATATACACGGGTGGTGCTTGGGTGCATACATACACGGGTGGGGGTTCGGGGCGTACATGCACGGGTGGGGGTACGGGCCGTACTTCCACGGGTGGGGGTACGGTCCGTACATACCCCTGCCCACGCTCTGCGTGCCTGGGTACGGGCCGTACCCATGCCTTTGGTGGGTGGGTACGGTGCGTCCCCCCATTGTTGCGGTGCCGTGGGGTCCGCACCGTACACAGGCCTTGGGGGCGTGGCTACGGGTCGTACCACGCGTACCCCTACATGACCCCAGCAATGCTGGTACGAGCTGTACCAAGGCCTTTCTGACGTGGGTACGGGCCGTACCGCCATTGTTGGAGTGACGTAGGGGGACGCGTGGTACGTTCCGTACCCACGCTCTTGCGGCCTGGGTAGGGTACGTACCGGTTCGCGTGACCATCCACTTCCGTTGTGGCGGACGCTTGCGTTGCTGGCCTCGCCCCCACACTCTGGCAGTGTCCAGGCCCTGATGGTCAGGTATGTCCAGGCCATGTGTGATTTGGTACCATGTGTTGGTGTTGTGTGTCCTGCCCCTGCCCCCCCCTTTGCCCCTGGTTGTTGTGCTGACCTTCTGCGGCGTCTGCGGCGGTTCCTGTACGCCAGGTGGACTGCTAGGAGGGCAGGGATGGCACGTAGGTTCGGGTCCATGTCTGTTCGTCGCGTCCAGCTGCTCCTTGCGTGTGTCGTCCTGATTTCCCGGCAGTTTTTGGCAGCCGGTAAATATTTACCGTGCGGGATGACGTCGGTTCGAATCGTACTTCCTGGTTCGTGAAACGTAGGCTGGATGCGTACCGACGTCACGTCGGCGCCTTTCAGGATCAGAATTGTGTTTAGTTTCTGTTCGGTCGGTGTTTTGTTCGATTCGTACGGAAATGGTGTTTCCGTATGAATCGTACTTGCATTTTCGGATGGATTTCGCACCGGGTACGAGTCGGACGGAGAAAAGGCTCCGTCCGACGGTTCGTACCCGGTTTTTACCGGATCGGAATTGGCACCAAAGTTTCAAGAAAACCACATTTTCCCTCACATTTCTGTGGTGGAAAGTTCTGGAATCTGCATGCATCCACAAATTTCCACCCACCCCGCATTCCCCAAAGTCTTCCTAGGAAAATTGCACCTCACTTGTGTAGGTAGGCATAGAGCCCGCGACAGGAAACGGCGCAAAACGCAACATGGACACACCACAATTTCGCACTGAAAAATGACTCTTTTTTGGCAAAGTGCCTAGCTGTAGTTTTTGAACCATAGCTCTGCCGGCACCTAGGAAAACCTAGCAAACCTATACAAATTCTGAAACTACACACCCAGGAGAATCAAAGATGGGGTGACTTGAGTGCTTCTCACCAGGTTCTGTTACCCAGAATCCCTTGCAAACCAAAACAATCGTCAAACAAAACACATTCTTCTCACATTTCTGTGGTGGAAAGTTGTGGAATCTGCGTGGATCCACAAATTTCCACCCACCCCACGTTCCCCAAAGTCTTCCAAGAAAATTGGTACCTCACTTGTGTGGGTGGACATTGTGCCCGCGACAGGAAACGGCGCAAAACGCAACATGGACACACCACAATTTCACAGTGAAAAATTACCTTTTTGGCAAAATGCCTAGCTGTAGTTTTCGAACCATAGCTCTGCCGGCACCTAGGGAAACCTAGCAAACCTATACAAATTCTGAAAGCTAGACACCCTGGAGAATCCATGATCGGGTGACTTGACTGCCTCTCACCAGGTTCTGTTCCCCAGAATCCCTTGCAAACCTAAAAAATTGTCAAAAAACCCACATTTTCCTCACATTTCAATGGTGGAAAGTTCTGGAATCTGCGTGGATCCACAAATTTCCACCCACCCCGCATTCCCCAAAGTCTTCCTAGCAAAATGGCACCTCACTTGTGTGGGTAGGCATAGTGCCCGCGACAGGAAACGGCACAAAATGCAACATGGACACACCACAATTTCGCACTGAAAAATGACCCTTTTTTGGCAAAGCGCCTAGCTGTAGTTTTTTAACCATAGCTCTGCCGGCACCTAGGAAAACCTAGCAAACCTATACAAATTCTGAAATCTAGACACCCAGGAGAATCAAATATGGGGTGACTTGAGTGCCTCTCACCAGGTTCTGTTACCCAGAATCCCTTGCAAACCTAAAAAATTGTCAAATAAACACATTTTTCTCACATTTCTGTGGTGGAAAGTTCTGGAATCTGCGTGGATCCACAAATTTCCACCCACCCCACGTTCCCCAAAGTCTTCCAAGAAAATTGGTACCTCACTTGTGTGGGTGGGCATTGTGCCCGCGACAGGAAACTGCGCAAAACGCAACATGGACACATCACAATTTCACAGTGAAAAATTACCCTTTTTTTGGCAAAATGACTAGCTGTAGTTTTTGAACCCTAGCTCTGCCGGCACCCAAGGAAACCTAGCAAACCGATACATTTTTGAAAACTAGACACCCAGAGGAATCCAGGATGGGGTGACTTGACTGCCTCTCACCAGGTTCTTTTACCCGTAATCCCTTGCAACCCTAAAAATGTTTCCAAAAACCCACTGTTCCCTCACATTTCTGTGGTGGAAAGTTCTGGAATCTGCGTGGATCCACAAATTTCCACCCACCCCGCATTCCCCAAAGTCTTCCTAGAAAAATGGCACCTCACTTGTGTGGATAGGCATAGTGCCCACGACAGGAAACTGTGCAAAACGCAACATGGACACAGCACAATTTCGCACTGAAAAATGACCCTTTTTAGCAAAGTGCCTAGCTGTAGTTTTTGAACCATAGCTCTGCCGGCACCTAGGGAAACTGTTAGACGGCGACCTCAGAGGAGCCCGGAAAGGGGTCCTGGCTACCCTGAGACCCACCCTCGAAGTATCGTAGCCGGGCACTGGCAGGAGACTCCTCAGGGGGAGGAACCTCGTATCTAGGATCGCACCCCTGGTACCACACGACACAGAGACACCACACCGTGCGTTCTTAGGAATCAATCTTTATCAATCAGATTAGCACTGCAAAGATGTACAAGGAGAGCGTGGGCTCAATGAGTCTTGGAGGGGGTTAGGAGGTAGCGGGACAGTCTTTGTGGATAAGAATCAAATGCAGGAGCGTACCCGGCGCACAGCTCACAATCCTCGAGCTGGGGGATACGCTTGTCGTCGTGGGGTCCGGCGGGACCAAGAGAGTCTGTGGGAGCCGCGAGTCACTCAGCGGGGCTCGGTTACAAGTTCGGTGGTCTTACGATCTTCGAGGAGCCGCGAGTCACTCAGCAGGGCTCAAGCACAAGTTCGGAGGTCTTACGATCTTCAGGGAGCCGCGAGTCACTCAGCAGGGCTCAGGCACAAGTTCGGAGGTCTTACGATCTTCAGGGAGCCGCGAGTCACTCAGCAGGGCTCTAGCACAAGTTCGGAGGTCTTACGATCTTCAGGGAGCCGCGAGTCACTCAGAAGGGCTTAGGTGTTCCAAGGCGAATCTGCCGGACAGTCCCAGAGCACCCCTTGTTATAGGGCGACTCCTCTTTGATGTCCGGAGTCTGTGCAGGCAGGGGTCTTGTCACCTGGGGGTCGCTTGTTGGGGTTTCCTGCCATTGTCTTTTGATCCTTTCAGGGCCGGGTCGGGAGGAGTCCCAGACACCCAGCAGGCGTGGAGCCAGCCCTCAGGGAGGCCGGAGGGCCGATCGAAACCCATCGACCCAGGGGAGTTCAGAGGTGTGACAGAAACTGCTCCTCCCTCTCTCATCCCCTGGAAGCGTGATGTCCTCCAGCCGGAGTGGCGCCTCTAGGCCAGGGTCGCGCTGGGGCCGGGCAGCCATCTCGGTGCATGAAGTGGGCACGCGGGCCCGGGGTGGCCGAAAGGAGAGAGGCCATGGATGAGGATGTCCGGGTCGGGTGCGTGTGTTGTGGTGGGAACGACCGGCTAGGCCGTGTGCTTGGGGCTGCAGGTACCAGGTTAGGTGGTGCGGGTACAAGTAGAGCCATGCTACGAGGCCGGGTCCAACAGAAACCTCGCAAACCTATAAAAATTCTGAAAACTAGACACCCAGGAGAATCCATGATGGGGTGACTTGACTGCCTCTCACCAGGTTCTGTTACCCAGATTCCCTTGCAAACCTAAAATATTGTCTATAAAAACACATTTTCCTCACATTTCTGTGGTGGAAAGTTCTGGAATCTGCGTGGATCCAGAAGTTTCCACCCACCCCGCGTTCCTCGAAGTCTTACGAGAAAAATGGCACCTCAATTGTGTGGGTAGGCCTAGTGTCCGCAACATGAAATGGCGCAAAACTCAACATGGACACACCCCAATTTCACAGATAAAAGTGACACTTTTTTGGCAAAGTGCCTAGCTGTAGTTTTTTAACCCTAGCTCTGCTGGCACCTAGGGAAACCTAGCAATCCTATACATTTTTGAAAACTAGACACCCAGGGGAATCCAGGATAGGGTGACTTGACTGAATTTCACCAAGTTCTGTTACACAGAATCACTTGCAAACCCAATAAAGTGTCAAGAAAACCACATTTTCCCTCACATTTCTGTGGTGGAAAGTTCTGGAATCTGCGTGGATCCACAAATTTCCACCCACCCCGCATTCCCCAAAGTCTTCCTAGAAAAATTGCACCTTGTAGGAGAGTAGGGTCTGCTATCCTATGGTCACCCCAAATTTTTGCTTTTTGCTTCACTGGTTTTTGACATATTGAGGCTGTGGGCCTGCTAATCAGACCCCCAGCCTGCTGTTCTCTCTAACTAAATTGACACTATGCACCCTAGGTGCATAACCAATTGGAATTGGATCACCCTGTGAGCCCCTGTACCAGTGTACACTAGGTACCTAGGGCATTGGTGGATCTATGGCCTACCAGGGGCTGAAGCATGTCTTGTGCCACCCCTGGCCTGGCCTAACAAATTTGACACAACTGGCTGATCATTCAGCTGGGGTAAGTTGGTGTAACCACCTCTTACTTAGGTGTAGTATACCTATACCTAACCTTAAATGGGACACGTGTTAACCTATAAGTCACTCCTATGGCAGGCCTTAACAATCCTGGAGGCAGAGTGCTTGGTTCCATGTGAGATGGTGCTCTGGCATGAGCTGAGCCTGTCTGCAGTGGTCGGAACAACTTCCTTCTACCGTTTCCAGATATCGTCATACCATATACTCTTAAGTGCATTATGAACCTCGCGGTTAAATGCTATCTTTGGTTTGGCTTTATCAAAACATGTCGAGTAAGGTGTCATACGAATTGGAATACTAACCCCTCGCCAATTCTGGTGACGGGGTTAGCATTCCACCCTTCTAGAGGGACACGACATGTACAGTACCTGAAACCCGGGAAAAATCAGACAGAGCCTCAGCTCCACAAAATGGATGCTGCCACCACAGACACAAGTCTGCCCTCCTGCTGCTGGGAGTCCTTCCAGCTTGGGAGATGTGGACAAAGGGTTTCTTGCCAGGGGAAGTGCGAGCACCACCCCAGACAGGATTTTGTGTATTGGTCAGGTAGGGCTTGAAAGAAACCAGACATGCCTGAGGCTCACAAGGAGCCTCGGTGCATATGCCAGTTCAATCCGTTCCTGGGGCACACCAGCCCCGGACCTGGGGCGAGCTGGACAAAGGATTGGGGGTGTAACCACCCCTTCCTGGTCCCACCCTTAGGGAGGGACCTAGCAGGTAGTCCGGCCCCTAGAATCTGCTTAAAGGTAGGAGCTGTGTCCTAAGACTTCAGACATCCTGGAATCAACCTACTACAAAGAAGAAGACGGGAACTTCGACGCTCTGCTGCACAGAGGACTGAAGGAAATCTCCCCTATGGTCAGAGAGTGACCATCTTGCTAACGCAAGCACCAACCAGTTATTCAACGTCTGCTTTGCCGCCGCCTCTTGCCGGAGCCCGAGCCCAGAGCTCGACAAGACCTGGACCTCCAGACCTGTCACCGCCCGATCCACAGTCCCTGCAAAGAAGGAACCCGTGGAGGCACCGAGACACGTGGAGCCAGCCATCTTGGAAGACCAACGACAAGCTGCAAGCGCAACGACAGAGGCTCCCTCCAAGTTGTGCTTTGGGTCCTGAGAAGCCCAACCACCGAGCAGCATCTGCACCAAAGGTGAGCCCTCCAGCATCTCCACGATCTGCGTGGGGCCCCTCTGCACTTTGCATCTCAACGCGCCTGCCCGGTCCCTGGCCCGTTGGCTAGTGGCCATTTTGGCGACCTATTTTGAAATCAACGACACTGGTCTGGTTGCTCCAGACTGGCCCTAGCTGCTCTCCAAAAGAGCAGCCCCTCTGATTTTGCTGGTCAGAACAATCAGCTTTCCTCTCTTTATACGACTTCTGCCTTTGCCAAGGCTCGTTTGCTTCTTTCGAGTTGCCGACACCGCCGACAGCGAGAGCCTGCGTGGGACAGCACGTGAACCGACTCCTGGACGTCGTCGACCTTCAGGGACCACGTGGCTGTGGAGACAAGCTACACCTCATCACCTGTTTGCACCCGACATCGCCTGGTACCTACCTGGTGCCACGCCGGTCACTGGCTAGTGACTGTGAACACTGTCCCCTCTGCTTTCAGGTCTTCTACGACTCCGATCCACTCTTGGATCCACCGCATCTCTTCTGGACCGACCGCCTGCAGCATCTTTGTCATCAGGCTCCATTGAATCGATAGAAGAAACCCTATGCACTTCGAGACCTATGCACCCGCTTCCTGTGGGTGAGGTAAAGCTGGCACTCCGGTGCCCAAGTGTAGAGAAACATCTCTAGTGTCTGTGTTTTGAATCTTAAGATCGTAGTCCATCCAGAAGACCCTTTCTGCAGTAACTTTTAAACTTTTACGCACCCATTGAAAACCTATGGGAGCCCGCGTGTAACTTTCCTCACTGCACACGCGACCCGTGGACCTCCTGGTCACTAACTGAAGTTAGCTCCTTGTAGGCCCATCGATTCTAGAGGCCCTAGGCCTTTTCCCTTTCCTGTTCGTGGTACTTATACCACTATTTTAGTATATGGTTTGAGTGGCCACCAGGGCCCATCCATATAAAGTGCAACTTCTGTATATTATAACATTGTCTTGTTTAACGATTTGTGCTCCTGTGCTCATAAAGAGTCTAGGGGATACTTTGAGAAATAAATACATATATATTTTGAATATATATCTGTGTGGTGTCCTTTCATTGGTATAAAGGGGGGTTGCAATTGGTAAAACAGCCTGCTTAACATGCTTTAACGAGTTTAGCCTCAAAGACTGCTTAGCCTACGCTACCACTAGGGCAGCTAGTCCGAAAAGGTTGACTTACAACCACACCATAAGGGTTGCTTGGCATGGTACAAGGTGGTCACTTTAACTAGTGAACATCATATACCAGGCCAACTTCTCACATTGGTGAGCAGCGGTTGGATTTGAGCTTGCTGTGTTTTACCATTGTAATCTCTTGGTTACCAATTGAAAGATCACATAGGTACCTGTACGTACATATAAAACAAGATAGATATACTTAAGTTCTACTGAACTTAGTTGTTGTAGAGCAAAGGGAGTAGCACACCCTGACCACAACTACTAGATAGGTTTAGTAGGAAAACCCAAGTGTAGGTAGATTGCAACACATCCACCCACACTTAAGAGCAATGGCTGGGGCAGAGGGGTCCAATGTACCCATCTCTGTTGAGAGTGACCCCCAGAGGGCACCATCCATCTTTGCTACCCTAAACCAAAATGAGCTCAGGCAGTTGGCAAATATCAGGGGCCTTAAACAGCCCAAGAACCCTACCTCTGCTGAACTCAGGGAGCTTTTACAAGCTGATGAAGATCAGAAAGCTCTCAAGAAAGCCTCCCAGTTAGGCCCCTTAGGGACTGGAACAGGAGGCCCCCCTTCTGAAGATGCTACTAAGGTACCCCTTTCCACTAATCACCCCTTAGATGAGATTCATACTACAGAGGATGAAAGTGATAGGGATACAGATGTTAGTGGGGATGAAGGGAGAACTAGCCCAGTGCCAAGTGTTATACGTGGCCCAGCTAACCTAAGGCTATTGGGGACTGACAATGGGATCATCCCATTGGATCTCCCCAGTGGACTTAACCAGGGGCTTGGGAGGCAAAGGAATCACTCAGGTGAATCTAATGCTTCTCATGCCTCTAGAGGCTCTCAAGGTCACTCTAGAAGAAGGATGACCACCCCTCAGAGGAGGGAGCATGTGGCCAGAATGCAGGAAGCTCAGCTGAGAATCAGGAGACAGGAGCTAGAAGTAGCTCTGATGGAAGAGAAACTGAGTAAGGCTAGGCAACCTAGAGAGAGTGGGTCTATACCCACTGGTGGCAGCATTGTCCCTAAGGACAAAGATAGGGTCTTTGACAATAGGAACCTGTCCAAGGTTGTGCCCCCCTACAAAAGTGGGGATGACATCCACAAATGGATGACTGCTCTTGAGAGAGCCTGCAAAGTGCAGCAGGTTCCTGAAGACCAGTGGGCAGCAATCTTATGGCTCTCCTTTGAAGGTAGAGGCAGAGATAGACTCCTCACTGTTAGAGAGGAGGATATCAGAAACTACAGAGCCCTGAAGAGTGTCCTAGTTGATGGGTTAGGCTTAACCACTGAACAGTACAGGTTAATTTTCAGAGACACCCAGAAGACACAGACTCAGGACTGGTCTGAATACATTGAATGTGCCACTAAGGCTTTGGAAGGTTGGTTGCTGGGAAGTAAGGTATCTGATTATACAGGATTGTACAATTTGATGATGAGAGAACAGATTTTAAATAACTGTCAGAACCAGCAACTGCATCAACACTTGGTTGACTCAGATCTGACCTCTCCCCAAGAATTGGGAAAGAAGGCAGACAAATGGGTCAGAACCAGGGTTAAGCAAAAGAACCAGAACCAGGGCCAAGGGGGTGATCAGAAGAAAACAGACCAAAAGGGTGGAGATCAGAAATCTAAAGACCAGAAGTCTTCAACAGGGCCCCAAACTAGTACTAACGAGGGTGGGTCCCAGCCTAAAGGGAAGAAGAAAGAAGGTCCAAAGAAACCCTGGTGCAAATCTTGCAAGAATACAACTCACTGGACTAGTGATTGTAAGAAGGGTGGAGCCCCCAACACTGTTGCCCCTAAGGCACCTGCTCCCAGTACTACTGTTAGCAGTGTTGGTCCCCAGAGAAAGGGTGTAGTGGGAATCACTATGGGAACTGAAGGAGATTCTGACTTAGACAGAACCCTGACACAGGCAGTCTTGATCTGTGATGGGGACATGGATTTGTCCCTGACTGTGAGCCCCAGTAACCTGGGCAAGTACAGACAGACTCAATTAATAAATGAAAAAGTGGCTCAAGCCTACAGGGACACATGTGCCAGTGTCACTATGGTGACACCAGGTTTTGTGGACCCTGGACAGTACATACCAGGTGAGAACTACCTGGTGACCAATGCCAGCAATGCCACTACTTCACATAGTGTGGCAGTTGTTAACTTCTCATGGGGAGGGGTAACTGGTCTCAAAGGGTTGTGGTTAGTGCAGACCTCCCAGTAGATTGTTTGTTGGGCAATGACCTAGAGAGTTCTCTATGGTCAGAAATGGAGTACAGGACACATGCAGAGATGTTAGGTATATCACCACATGTCCTTGCTGTGACCAGGTCACAGGCCAAAAAGTGCCTTACTGAACCACAGGTCTTGGATCCTGGAACAATGGACCAAGCACCTACCAAGAAGAAGAACAGGAGGGTTAAGGCTGTGCCTTCCCCCCCTGCCTCCAAGTGATGATCAGCCTTCCCAGGAAGATGATCTAGAGGACCCTGAAGGAACTGTCCCTGAAGAGCTTGAACCTGATCAGGTTGAGTTTCTGGGGACAGGGGGACCTTCCAGGGCTGACTTGGGGCAGGCTCAGTTATCCTGTCCATCTCTTGAACCCCTCAGGCAGCTGGCTGCTGCTGAGGCTGCTGGGAATGCTCAAGGTACCCATAAAGTGTATTGGGATGATGGGCTCCTTTATTCAGAGGCTAGAGACCCAAAACCTGGTGCAACCAGGAGGTTGGTTATTCCTCTGCAATTTAGGGGCTTCCTTCTTACCTTGGCCCATGATATTCCTCTAGCAGGACACTTTGGCCAGAACAAGACTTGGGACAGGCTTGTCCCTCACTTTCACTGGCCTCACATGAATGAAGATACCAAGGAGTTTTGTCGCTCCTGTGTGACCTGCCAAGCCAGTGGCAAATCAGGTGGCACAACAAAGGCCCCCCTAATACCACTACCTGTGGTGGGGGTCCCTTTGAAAGAGTGGGAATAGATATAGTGGGTCCCATGGATCCTCCCACTGCATCTGGGCACAGATTTATACTGGTGGTAGTGGATCATGCCACCAGGTAACCAGAGGCAATTCCCCTTAGGACCACTACAGCTCCTGTTGTGGCCAGGGCCCTGCTGGGAGTATTCTCCAGAGTGGGGTTTCCTAAGGAGGTGGTTTCTGACAGAGGTGCCAACTTCATGTCAGGATACTTGACAGCTATGTGGAAGGAATGTGGTGTCAACTACAAGTTCACCACTCCTTATCACCCACAATGCAATGGGCTTGTTGAGAGATTCAACAAGACCCTAAAGGGTATGATCAAAGGATTACCTGAAAAGCTCAGGCGAAGATGGGACATCCTTCTACCCTGCCTTCTGTTTGCTTACAGAGAGGTCCCACAAAAAGGAGTTGGCTACAGCCCCTTTGAATTGCTGTTTGGGCACCCTGTAAGAGACCCACTGTGTTTAGTGAAGGAAGGATGGGAGTTACCTCTCAAAAAGCCTAAACAAGACATAGTGGACTATGTGCTTGGTCTCCGCTCCAGGATGGCTGAGTATATGGAGAAGGCATCCAAAAACCTTGAGGCAAGCCAGGCCTTACAGAAAGCTTGGCATGACCAAAAGGCTGTCTTGGTTGAGTTTCAGCCAGGACAGAAGGTATGGGTGTTGGAGCCAGTGGCCCCAGCAGCGCTCCAAGACAAATGGTCTGGACCCCATACAATCCTGGAAAAGAAGGGAGAGGTCACCTACTTGGTGGACCTAGGAACTCCCAGGAGTCCCCACAGGGTAATCCATGTTAACAGGTTAAAGTCATATGTTGACAGGGCAGACATGGGCTTGCTCATGGCTACAGATGAGGGACAGGAGGAAGAGAGTGACCCTCTCCCAGACCTGTTGTCTCAGAACCCTGAAGATGGCTCAGTTGAAGGAGTGACCCTTGGAGGCAACCTCACTGACCATCAGCAGATTGGATGTAGACAGGTTCTACAATCATTTCAACATATGTTTTCATTGATACCTAGTCAAACTGACTGGTGTACCCATGTGGTGGACACTGGTGACAGTCTGCCTGTAAAGAACAAACTTTACAGACAACCTGACCACGTCAGGGACTGTATAAAGGCTGAGGTACACAAAATGCTGGAATTGGGTGTCATTGAACCCTCAGAGAGCCCCTGGGCTAGCCCAGTGGTTCTGGTCCCCAAACCTCACACCAAAGATGGCAAGAGAGAGATGAGGTTCTGTGTGGATTACAGAGGACTCAATGCTGTCACTAGAACAGATGCACATCCTATTCCAAGGGCAGATGAGCTCATAGATAAACTGGCTTCTGCTAAGTTTTTGAGCACATTTGATTTGACAGCTGGCTATTGGCAAATCAGGTTAGCTGAGGAGTCAAAGGCCAAAACAGCATTCTCAACCCCAGGAGGACATTATCAATTTTTGGTGATGCCCTTTGGTCTGAAGAATGCACCTGCCACCTTCCAAAGGTTGGTGAATCAAGTCCTTACTGGGTTGGATGACTTTTGTGCAGCATATCTTGATGACATTGCTGTCTTTAGCTCCACCTGGGAGGATCACCTGATCCACCTGAAGAAGGTACTTGAGGCTCTGCAACAGGCAGGCCTCACTATCAAGGCTATTAAGTGCCAGATAGGGCAGAGTAAGGTTGTGTATTTGGGCCACCTTGTAGGTGGAGGCCAGGTTCAACCACTGGAGAGTAAGATACAATCCATCAAGGACTGGTCTCCTCCAACCACCCAGACTCAAGTTCGAGCTTTCTTGGGCTTGACTGGGTACTACAGGAAGTTTGTTAAGAACTATGGGTCCATTGTGACTCCTCTTAATGATCTGACATCCAAGAAGATGCCCAAAAAGGTTCAGTGGACAGTAAGCTGTCAAAAGGCATTTGATGACCTGAAGAAGGCCATGTGCTCTGCACCTATCCTGAAAAGTCATGACTACTCCAAAGAGTTTATTGTCCAAACAGATGCTTCTGAGTTGGGTGTGGGAGCTGTGCTGTCACAACTTAATGTAGATGGTCAAGACCAACCCATTGCTTTTATTAGCAGAATGTTGACCCCCAGAGAGAAGAATTGGTCAGCTATTGAGAGGGAGGCCTTTGCTGTGGTGTGGGCCCTGAAGAAGCTGAGGCCATACTTGTTTGGCACTCACTTCAAGATTCAGACCGACCAGAAGCCCCTCTTGTGGCTAAATCAGATGAAGGGTGAAAACCCCAAACTGCTTAGGTGGTCCATTTCCCTACAGGGGATGGACTTTACAGTGGAGCACCGGCCAGGTACAGACCATGGGAATGCAGATGGTCTCTCCAGGTACTTCCACTTAGGACATGAAGACGAGACTGGTCAAGGCTAGTTTAATGTCCCTGCGTTTGGGGGGGGCGGGGTTGTGTTGGAGAGTAGGGTCTGCTATCCTATGGTCACCCCAAATTTTTGCTTTTTGCTTCACTGGTTTTTGACATATTGAGGCTGTGGGCCTGCTAATCAGACCCCCAGCCTGCTGTTCTCTCTAACTAAATTGACACTATGCACCCTAGGTGCATACCAATTGGAATTGGATCACCCCGTGAGCCCCTGTACCAGTGTACACTAGGTACCCAGGGCATTGGTGGATCTAAGGCCTACCAGGGGCTGAAGCATGTATTGTGCCACCCCTGGCATGGCCTAACAAATTTGACACAACTGGCTGATCACTCAGCTGGGGTAAGTTGGTGTAACCACCTCTTACTTAGGTGTAGTATACCTATACCTAACCTTAAATGGGACACATGTTAACCTATAAGTCACTCCTATGGCAGGCCTCAACAATCCTGGAGGCAGAGTGCTTGGTTCCATGTGAGATGGTGCTCTGGCATGAGCTGAGCCTGTCTGCAGTGGTCGGAACAACTTCCTTCTACCGTTTCCAGATATCGTCATACCATATACTCTTAAGTGCATTATGAACCTCGCGGTTAAATGCTATCTTTGGTTTGGCTTTATCAAAACATGTTGAGTAAGGTGTCATACGAATTGGAATACTAACCCCTCGCCAATTCTGGCGACGGGGTTAGCATTCCACCCTTCTAGAGGGACACGACATGTACAGTACCTGAAACCCGGGTAAAATCAGACATAGCCTCAGCTCCACAAAATGGATGCTGCCACAACAGACACAAGTCTGCCCTCCTGCTGCTGGGAGTCCTTCCAGCTTGGGAGACGTGGACAAAGGGTTTCCTGCCAGGGGAGGTGCGAGCACCACCCCAGACAGGATTTTGTGTATTGGTCAGGTAGGGCTTGAAAGAAACCAGACATGCCTGAGGCTCACAAGGAGCCTCGGTGCATATGCCAGTTCAATCCGGTCCTGGGGCACACCAGCCCCGGACCTGGGGCGAGCTGGACAAAGGATTGGGGGTGTAACCACCCCCCTTCCTGGTCCCACCCTTAGGGAGGGACCTAGCAGGTAGTCCGGCCCCTAGAATCCGCTTAAAGGTAGGAGCTATGTCCTAAGACTTCAGACATCCTGGAATCAACTTACTACAAAGAAGAAGACGGGAATTTCGACGCTCTGCTGCACAGAGGACTGAAGGAAATCTCCCCTATGGTCAGGGAGTGACCATCTTGCTAACGCAAGCACCAACCAGCTATTCAACATCTGCTTTGCCGCCGCCTCCTGCCGGAGCCCGAGCCCAGAGCCCAACAAGACCTGGACCTCCAGACCTGTCACCGCCCGATCCACAGTCCCTGCAAAGAAGGAACCCATGGAGGCACCGAGACACGTGGAGCCAGCCATCTTGGTAGACCAACGACAAGCTGCAAGCGCAACGACAGAGGCTCCCTCCAAGTTGTGCTTTGGGTCCTGAGAAGCCCAACCACCGAGCAGCATCTGCACCAAAGGTGAGCCCTCCAGCATCTCCACGATCTGCGTGGGGCCCCTCTGCACTTTGCATCTCGACGCGCCTGCCCGGTCCCTGGCCCGTTGGCTAGTGGCCATTTTGGCGACCTATTTTGAAATCAACGATGCTGGTCTGGTTGCTCCAGACTGGCCCTAGCTGCTCTCCAAAAGAGCAGCCCCTCTGATCTTGCTGGTCAGAACAATCAGCTTTCCTCTCTTTCCACGACTCCTGCCTTTGCCAAGGCTTGTTTGCTTCTTTCGAGTCGCCGACACCGCCGACAGCGAGAGCCTGCGTGGGACAGCTCGTGAACCGACTCCTGGACGTCGTCGACCTTCAGGGACCACGTGGCTGCGGAGACAAGCTACACCTCATCACCTGTTTGCACCCGACATCGCCTGGTACCTACCTGGTGCCACGCCGGTCACTGGCTAGTGACTGTGAACACTGTCCCCTCTGCTTTCAGGTCTTCTACAACTCCGATCCACTCTTGGATCCACCGCATCTCTTCTGGACCGACCGCCTGCAGCATCTTTGTCATCAGGCTCCATTGAATCGATAGAAGAAACCCGACGCACTTCGAGACCTATGCACCCGCTTCCTGTGGGTGAGGTAAAGCTGGCACTCCGGTGCCCAAGTGTAGAGAAACATCTCTAGTGTCTGTGTTTTGAATCTTAAGATCGTAGTCCATCCAGAAGACCCTTTCTGCAGTAACTTTTAAACTTTTACGCACCCATTGAAAACCTATGGGAGCCCGCGTGTAACTTTCCTCACTGCACACGCGACCCGTGGACCTCCTGGTCACTAACTGAAGTTAGCTCCTTGTAGGCCCAGCGATTCTAGAGGCCCTAGGCCTTTTCCCTTTCTTGTTCGTGGTACTTATACCACTATTTTAGTATATGGTTTGAGTGGCCACCAGGGCCCATCCATATAAAGTGCAACTTCTGTATATTATAACATTGTCTTGTTTAACGATTTGTGCTCCTGTGCTCATAAAGAGTCTAGGGGATACTTTGAGAAATAAATACATATATATTTTGAATATATATCTGTGTGGTGTCCTTTCATTGGTATAAAGGGGGGTTGCAATTGGTAAAACAGCCTGCTTAACACGCTTTAACGAGTTTAGCCTCAAAGACTGCTTAGCCTACGCTACCACTAGGGCAGCTAGTCCGAAAAGGTTGACTTACAACCACACCATAAGGGTTGCTTGGCATGGTACAAGGTGGTCACTTTAACTAGTGAACATCATATACCAGGCCAACTTCTCACACACCTCACTTGTGTAGGTAGGCATAGAGCCCGCAACAGGAAACGGCGCAAAACGCAACATGGACACACCACAATTTCGCACTGAAAAATGACCCTTTTTTGGCAAAGTGCCTAGGTGTAGTTTTTTAACCATAGCTCTGCCGGCACCTAGGGAAACCTAGCAAACCTATACAAATTCTGAAAACTAGAAACCCAGGACAATCAAAGATGGGGTGACTTGAGTGCCTCTCACCAGGTTCTGTTACCCAGAATCCCTTGCAAACCTAAAAAATTGTCAAATAAACACATTTTTCTCACATTTCTGTGGTGGAAAGTTCTGGAATCTGCGTGGATCCACAAATTTCCACCCACCCCGCGTTCCCCAAAGTCTTCCAAGAAAATCGGTACCTCACTTGTGTGGGTGGGCATTGTGCCCGCGACAGGAAACGGTGCAAAACGCAACATGGCCACATCACAATTTCACAGTGAAAAATTACCCTTTTTTGGCAAAATGCCTTGCTGTAGTTGTTGAACCCTAGCTCTGCCGGCGCCTAGGGAAACCTAGCAAACCGATACATTTTTTAAAACTAGACACCCAGGGGACTCCAGGATGGGGTGACTTGACTGCCTCTCACCAGGTTCTTTTACCCGGAATCCCTTGCAACCCTAAAAATGTTTTCAAAAACCCACTTTTCCCTCACATTTCTGTGGTGGAAAGTTCTGGAATCTGCGTGGATCCACAAATTTCCACCCACCCCGCATTCCCCAAAGTCTTCCTAGAAAAATGGCCCTCACTTGTGTGGATAGGCATAGTGCCCACGACAGGAAACTGCGCAAAACGCAACATGGACACACCACAATTTTGTAATGAAAAATGACCCTTTTTTAGCAAAGTGCCTAGCTGTAGTTTTTGAACCATAGCTCTGCCGGCACCTAAGGAAACCTCGCAAACCTATAAAAATTCTGAAAACTAGACACCCAGGGGAATCCAGGATGGGGTGACTTGATTGAATTTCACCAAGTTTTGTTACACAGAATCACTTGCAAACCTAAAAAATTGTCCAAAAAAACACATTTTTGCTCACATTTCAGTGGTGGAAAGTTCTGGAATCTGTGTGGATCCACAAATTTCCACCCACCCCGCGTTCCCCAAAGTCTTCTGAGAAAATTGGTACCTCACTTGTGTGGGTAGGAATAGTGACCGCAACATGAGACGGTGCAAAACGCAACATGGACACTCCACAATTTCGCACTGAAAAATGACCCTTTTTTGACAAAGTGCATAGCTGTCGTTTTTTAACCATAGCTCTGCCGGCACCTAGGGAAACCTAGCAAACCTATACATTTTTTAAAGCTAGACACACAGGGGAATCCAGGATGGGGTGACTTGACTGCCTCTCACCAGGTTCTGTTACCCAGAATCCCTTGCAAACCTAAAAGATTGTCCAAAAACCCACTTTTCCCTCACATTTCTGTGGTGGAAATTTCTGGAATCTGCGTGGATCCACAAATATCCACCCACCCCGCATTCCCCAAAGTCTTCCTAGAAAAATGGCACCTCACTTGTGTGGGTAGGGCATAGTGACCGCAACAGGAAACGGTGCAAAACACAACATGGTCACTCCACAATTTCGCCCTGAAAAATGACCCTTTTTTGGCAAAGTGCATAGCTGTAGTTTTTTAACCATAGCTCTGCCGGCACCTAGGGAAACCTAGCAAACCTATACCAATTCTGAAAACTAGACACCCAGGAGAATCCATGATGGGGTGACTCGACTGCCTCTCACCAGGTTCTGTTACCCAGAATCCCTTGCAAACCTAAAAAATTGTCAAAAAAACACATTTTCCTCACATTTCTGTGGTGGAAAGTTCTGTCTGTCTGTCAGTTTAGTGCATGGGTGTAACACAGTCTCCTGTAGCACCTGCACAGCAGACGGGCCCTCAACACTTTTGTGCACTCACAGTTCACTTGGCTTACCACATGTAGCACAGGGAAATCCACTAGCATCAATAACCCTCAAAGTTCATCTCTGTGTGGTCTTGGCCAGCATCAAGGATATCCCAAAAGTACTCCATTGTTTACAATACACAAATGACTACATACACTTATATCATATGCTCAACCACACATGATGTGTGGGTAAATTTGTATAGTTTGTATAGTCCCAACTACAAAATATTTGTCAGTGGAAAAATGAGCAAAAGTCAAAAATCACATCCATTCTCCATTCTTCTCCCTCTGCCCTCATCCCTGTTGAGCAGTGGCCATTGTGCTACGATGCCATTATGTCTGTCAGGCTTAAAGTGTGTGGGCGTCCATAGGATTCCCTGATGTTCCTCCAGGCTGGGCAGGTTGCGATCACATCCATAGCACCTTCAAATGATGTGGCTATATGCCGTAATGATGACGATGCCTTGTGTACGCCAAGTGAGGGGTGAGAGCAAGTCAAGTGTGGCATGAAAAGAAACTCAGATTAAACATACTCATTCCAGTCTGTAAACTGAAAGGCTGTTTGTGCCAAACAGATTGACATCTCAGCCCATTCCTAAGGAACCCATGTGAGGGGTGTTGTGTGTTGATTGTGCATCACCCTGATGTACCATGGCTAGAAAACCTAAGTAGGGGTCTGTCCACCTGTGGCTCGGAACAGTGACAGTCCACTAAAGTCAGTGTTCTCTTGCCGGGTTCTGTAGTCATTGGCATTCGTGAGGCCCTGGGCAGCTGTCAGACTGGCACACAGCATTCATCCTGAACTATATCCACTCTACACCACTCTACAGAACAGACCCAAGAAGGGGATTGTTGCTGTGCATTGCCATGCTGAATAGGTAAACCTTCAGCTGTTTCACATGAGGGGGGCAGAAGGGGCATTGGATGACCAAGCACAGACAAATGTTGTTCACTTATTAATGTACTAACAGGACTTGGCCTAGCCTAGCATTCCCCACAGGGCAATTTGATGTACAAAATATAGCCTTTGAAATTAATAGACTTTTGATAAATGTAAGAAACAAAGATGACACACTCAACCCATGCAGCACCCACCAGTGTCCCTGAACAAGTTGATGACATATCTTTGACACATCAAGCACAATCTACTCCTGACAGTATTGTGACAGCACCTAATCCCTATGGAGCTAGGTCACGTGTGTCACCTAACTAATATGACGATCACAGCCTTTGGCAAATACAAACTGTCTGCCATCTTAGTTACAGTGTTAGGCGCGTCATATCCCATCTCAGAATCATCATATGTCTGAAACGACAACATTAAGAACTAGTGCCCATATGTGAAATGCACTAGCAAGTTTCTCGTTTGTGTGGAAAAAGTAGACACACACTCATTATACAGATCCCTATGATGACACACAAACAACCCCTAGTCAAACCAGAATACACAATAGGTTTCATCGACAGAACAACATAAAGCTTGTCACAATGCAAAAAACAAGTAGAATAAACAACAAAACCACATGCCAGTACTACTCATTGTGTCTTGGTCACAGTTTGCGTATCACCATCCTCTCTGGCCATGTAGACACACTCAACTTCACTTATCGCACAAATACTCATTGAAAAGCTTGGACAACATATTGCAACTAACATTAGCCTGGGATAGGCCGTACATCCCCTATCCTGCTGCTTACCATACTGTAGTCTGGTGCATCATGTCTCTGGGTGCATGAGCCAACGCAGGGCCATGTGTGTCCCAATACAGACTCCAAAGGAATATCACATAAGCATGATGTGTCCTATGCACAGTTCACAGATTAAGGAAATGCCCAGACTCTCACACCCTAACTGTGGCATAAGCCCAGATTAATAGATACATTACAGGGCTAGTTACTGTACAACTCTACAATCACAGCATGTCATCACTAGCATTCTAATTGTGTGACAACCATTCATGTACCATACGCTGTGTACACATGCAACTAACATATACAACACTTGTGTCCCCGTAAGGAGAGTAAAACACTGTAACTTACTGAGACATGTCCTGGGCACACACACCATTCACATGGTGTACCCAAACAAAAGCAGCAAGGAATGACTGTAATCTAAATTTAAAGGCACTGGACAATAAAGACCACAGACACCTTGCCGAACAGGAATATCCATAGAAAGGGGAGTCCTGGAAGGCAACAGGGTTGAGACATTGTCAGAACAATTTATTTATTTATTTATAAAGTTTTATATAGTGCGAACAAGATCCCGAAGGATATCCGATCGCTTTACAAAAAGGATGGAAGGAGGGTAACACATACAATGTCAACATTAGGAATAAAAGCAAGAATAATCACACAATTACAAGACGCATGGGTCAAAGGAGAGTAATACAATAAGCAGGTACATAGCGGACTACACAGGGGGCACACTATGAAATAAAGAAGAGCAGCATCCAATGATGGTCTAATGGTAGTAGGATCAATGACCTTGACCAGGTGAACCTAGCCCAATTAAGGTAGGAATTTGTTCATTAAGAATCTTTTGACTTCCAGTTTGAAAGCAATCGTTGAGGAGATTCTGCATATTTCCGGTGGAAGAGAGTTCCATATCTTTGGGGCGGCGCCAGAGAAGGCTCGCTGGCAAGTTCTCTTTTTCCTAAAGATTTGTGGTTTCAGGAGGAAAGTGTTAGCGCGTCTTCAGGCTCTACCCCCGCAGGATCATTTAAGTTTTTACGCTAGGTACCAGGGAGTTTTCAAGTGGAGGGCTTTGTGCTTCAGAACGGCAATCTTTAAGTGGATTTGAGCTTCAAAGGGCAACCATTTAAGAGATTTTAGGACTGGGGACATGTGCACATTTCGTTTGGTACCTGTAACCAGCGTGGCCGCAGCGTTCAGAGATGCCCTCAGTGAAGCCAAGGCGTATTTGGGAAGGTCACAGAGCGTAGCGCTTGCATAGTCTAATCTAGGTAAGAAGAGCGCTTGAACCACTTGCTTGAAATCCGTTTGTGGAAGGAATGGTTTGATAATTCTAAGTGTCCTCATCAAATGATTTGTTCCTCTACACACGTTGCTGATATGATTATTCATGTTTAGGTGTTTGTCCAGGGTGATTCCAAGAGATTTGGCTGAGTCTATTATAAGAGGGGTGCAGTTGAAAGCCGTGAGGTGATTCAACCACAGGTCTAGCTTGGGGATGTGGTTCGGAGGAGAGGTGAGAAGGAATTCAGTTTTGGAGGTGTTGAGCAGGTGATGGTTCTCAGTTAACCAATTTTGAGTAGACGATAGGGTAGAGTTGAGTGAGATGATGTTATCCGGGGAGGAGATTTTCAAATAGAGTTGCATATCGCCCGCATACATATGGAAGAAAATGTTAGTGGAGTTTAGTGAGTTAGCTAATGGTTCCAGGAAAAGGTTGAAGAGTATAGGAGATAGGGAGGACCCTTGGGGTACACCCATGAGAACTGGGGAGGGCTGGGAGAGAGAGTGGTTTGCCTTAACTTTGTGATCTGTGGTGGAGGAAGGACGAGAGCCATAGTAATACCCGACCAGAGAAACCCATCCTGTTCTTTAGAATGGATAGGAGGTTGTCGTGATTGACCGTGTCGAATGCGGGTAAAGGTCAAGGAGGATTAGGAGTCAGGATTCATTTTGGTCAAGCATTTTTTAAATGTCATCCATAACATGAGTGAGAGCCGATTCAGTACTGTGCCCCTTCTGAAAGCCAGATTGATGCTGGTCCAGGAGTTGTAAATTCTCGGTGTGAGCACAAAGTTGGGATTGTATGCATTTTTCTAGGAGTTTGGCTAGGGTGGGGATGTTGGAGATAGGGCGGAAGTTATTGAGGTCAGCTCTAGGTTAGGTTTTTTTTAGTATCGGTGATACCTGAGCTGCTTTTAGACAATGTGGGATCACACCTTGTGACAGTGAAGCGTTTACAATCCTTGTCCAGGTGGGGATGAGGACTTTCTTGATTTCTTTGAAGATGGCCGGGGGTCGCTGAAATGGTTAGAAAGGTTGATATTCTGAAGAATCTTGTTGATGTCTTTTTCACTGAAAGGTGTAAAGGAGCCCCATGATGCATTGTTCTTGGTGTTCAAGCTGATAGGTTTGCGGTTTTCTAAGGGGTCAAGGGGTGGTGCGGACCCGTAGGATGGCAGAAGCGCCTTCTTGGTGATGAGTTCAATGTTGATGAGTCTTGATTTCTCAGTGAAGAAAGCAGCCAGCTCATCACATGAGGGTGGGCTGCCTCCGGAAACCGAGTTGTTTGGACCTACCATTGATTGCTGTTAAACCAATTCGAGAAGTTTCTTGGGGCGGTTTGCAGCTTAATCAAGTTGGTGTCTGAAGTAGTCTGCTTTAGCGCTCTTGATTTGTTTGTTGTAGAAGCTCCTAACATCTCGTAGGAGTTTTAGTTGGTCTGAGGAGGGTTTGGATCTCCAGGACCATTCAGCTGCCCTAAGGTTGCAACATTCCGTGTTTAAATTGTCGTTGTACCACGGTTTGGATATTTTTGTCGAGGCATTTTTTTGTTGGAGTGGTACAATGTCATCCATGATGTTGGAGAAGGTCGAGTTGTAGGAGTCGGTGAGTAACTGAACCTCAACTAGGTCAGCTTGGGTGGAGAGGGCAGATTTACAGTGGGCTTCTAGTTCATCTTCATTTATTGATCTGAGGTCACTTTTCCAGATCATTGATTTCTTTGGTTGAGCCTTCCTCCCACACACCTCCCTGTTAATATAAAAGAGGACGAAGTGGTGGTCGGACCAATCGCAAGGGGTAATGGTGTCCAATGTAATGGTCTGTCCTTTCGAGATGAGGTCTAGAATTTCCCCTTTATTATGAGTTGGTTGGTCACAGTGCTGAATCAATTCTTGGTCATTTAAGAATGATTTGAGGCAAGTTACAGCGTGGTCATTGGGGTCAGACCAGTGAAGGTTGAAGTCACCCAGGAAGATTTGGGACACTGATGAGTCGACATTGCCAGAGATGATTTCCATTAGTTGCTCGATGAAGGGGAGATTGTCTCCTGGGGGGTGTTAAAAAGTGTGGAGTTTACACACCGGCAAGTTATTACTTGAGATACTGAGGCCAAGGTATTTGCAGGAGGAAGGTGTAGAGAACTCCAAGATCGAGATTGAGAGGGTATTCCTATGAATACAGGCTAGGCCTACACCCAGCTTCTGAGCTCTGTCTAGCGTATAATGTCGTGTGTAGGAGGTACTATTAGGTCTAGGATCGGAGTGGAGGCGGGATGTAGCTACGTTTCAGTGAGGATGATAATGTCTAAATCATTGTGTTAGATGAGGTCGAAGATATCAGAGGCGTGTTTACTAGCAGACCTACAATTGAGTAGCACACATATAAGTTGTATCGGATTAAGTGGGGAGGGAGTCTGGATGAGGTTCACTCTTGTGAGCTTGCCTTTATTGATGACTCTAAGATTGTGCGGGGGTTCTCTGTTTAGGTTAGCGTAGTTGGTTTGTATTTGTCCCAGAGGGATAGTGTTGGTGTTGGGCCTAGGGGAGTAAGAGTTGTGAAGGTCATATAGATCATTGGGCGCTAGGTAGAACTTAGATCTTCTGGGGCGGGAGGGGGCGTTAGGAAGGGGAATGTTTTCGAGACGGAGGGGGCGAAGTGCTTCACCATGCAATCTCTAACCCTGGGGAGGCTCTGAGCAAATTCGCAGAGGTGAGGACGGAGCGGATCAAGGGGAAAAGATCATTTGAAAGGGCTTTCAAGTCATGTAGTTTGGTAGTGAGGAGGTGCAACTGGAAAGATATATCATCCAGGCGCGCCACCAAGTCTGAGTGTTAGGAGCGGTGTAAAGGGTGTGTTGGGAAAGCAGGCGGCGAAGGGGGGCCTCGCTGTAGGCCCGTGGGGTCCGAGGTGATGATGTGTATTTCCTGAGGAGGGAGTTGGTCATTTGGGACTAACGAAGTTTAATGGTCTTTGGATATCAAAGTTGGTACATTAGCGAAGGTGGTATGACCATTGAGCTGGGGGTCGGGTACGGTCCAAACCGGGGTGAATGGGTTTGACCGATCATGGTCGGTGGAGGGCACTGGCCCGGACTCCACTCTACCTACCTTACACTCACCATAGATACAGGAAATGTATTATATGGGTCAACAACCTTAAAAGGGTATTGGCCTACAGTGGCATGCCACCTGTGGCAAGGTTGCCATTGCAACTAGTCAACCAGTTCTATTGAAGGCACAGGCATGGATCCACCACTATCAAGTCACATACAACAATTGTACCATTACTCTGTATACATATGTGTGCCCAAAGTCACTACCATGTAGTCAAAGTCCATATGTTTCAAGGTGTATTGATGAGACAGTTTTCTTTCAGCCCATTACAAACATATGCAGCATGCTTCTCCTAAACTAATGTACTTTGCCACACTTGCACTATTGTGACATCTGTGCGCATGAGGTATATAAAAGTGTGATTTCCAAAACAAAGGTTTGTGACTTCCTGTCACACTCATAGTCAAAACAATTGTTGACATTGACACCCAGCCAATGTAGGCACAACAGTCTAGACAACATTCTAACCAAGTGCTCATACTCCATGGACCATATCATATGCAATCCATGCCATACTAACATCATTGTATACTTACAACACTATTTACACATGAATGACAGTTAACAACAAATCCATTTTGGGGACACACAAATCTGAAAACAAATTTAAAACATGCTTTATTCAGCAAAATAAGTGGAATATTAAAATAAGAAAAATGCCAATGGCCAATCCAATAAGGTTCCTTGCTTTCATGGGCCACAAAAATCATGCCCATCTTCTCTTGCCTGCACTAGTCCTGCAAAGGGACACCTCCCACAGGAGGGGCATCTAGGGAGCAGCCCAAGCACCAAGGGTACAAGACTAGGGAGGACTGGGTTGAGGTTTGGGAGGGATGGAATCAAGGGGGGTGACAACTTCAGTGGTAGGATCAGATAGAGGGGGACAACTACAGTGGTAGGGTCAGATGGAGGGGGTGGGACAACTACAGTGGGAGGGCTAGATGGAGGGGGGATGAGCTGGGCTTCACAAGTTTGGTATACCATAATGTTTAAGGGTCTGCAAGTGAATAGGGAGAGCAGGTGATTTCATGGAGCTGGATTTTTTGGGTGTGGAGGTACTGGGGTGGGATGTGAAAGTCAGGGTTTCAGGAGGTGGTTGGAACTTTTTGGACCTGGGAGATTTTCTTTGGGTGGAAGCTTTGTGGGTACATTTTTGTGGTGGGCTGGGGGGGTCTGAGGTGAATGGCAGGGGCATCAGGGTCATTTTCTTCTTTTTGGGAGGGGGTTGGGAGGTTTAGATAGAAAAGAGGGCAAGGGCAATGAGGTGGAGTTATAGGGCAGAGTGGGTGCAAGGAGAGGCAAGGGTAGGGGTTGTGGAGGCAGAGGGTTGTGAGGTCTGCGGCATGTCTGTGGATGCTGGTGTGGTGTCTGTTGGCATGTCTGTGGTACGGAGTGGGACTTCTGTCTTGTGAGTGTGCATGAGTGTGTTTGCCCTAAAGTCTGTGTGTTTGTGTGCTGTGTGAGGTGGATGTTGAGGTGGATGCATGTTTATGTTTGTGTGTGCTTGGGTCAGGGAGGGTAGTCAGAACTTTGGATGGGGAAGAGGTAGTAGGGGAGTGGGACAGCTGAATTTGTGACAATGCTGCCGTCAGTGTGGAGGCTAGAGCCTGATTGGATCTCTGTAGCGCAGACATGTCTGAGTGAATGCCCTCCAGGAACGATACTATTTGGGTAAGGTGATTGGTATGCACCTGGAGGACATTCAGCACTGCAGTCTGCCCCACAGCAATCTGCCTCAGGATGTCAATGGCCTCCACACTCAGGGCAGCAGCAGAGATAGAGGCAGGGGGTGAGGTGCGTTACTCGACGGAGCCGCCTCCTTTTCAAGGGCAGGGGCCACAGACAGTGTGCTGGGGAACAGCTGGGAGGGTGGAGATGGTAGGGGGTGGTGGTGGACTCAGATCCTGGGCCATCCACCACCACATGGGAGTCCTCACTGGAGCTTGAGCTTGTCGTCAAGGTGACATATGTAACTTCACTTGTGCTCTGGGGTAGGCTCCCCTCACCTCCGTGCCACTGGTTCCCTCTTGCTCAGTGTCAGCACAGGAACCACTCTGGCTACTTGCTTCCCCAACATCCATAGTGCTGTCTCCTCTGCTGGCCGTTTCTGATGCTGTGAGCAAGAATTAAAATGAATCACATGAGTCGTCCATATGTACTTGACACATATGTTTCTCCACAACTTTTCCAAGATTAACCAACTACA
Organism: Triturus cristatus; assembly: GCF_964204655.1. Classification (NCBI taxonomy): domain Eukaryota; kingdom Metazoa; phylum Chordata; class Amphibia; order Caudata; family Salamandridae; genus Triturus; species Triturus cristatus. Next base: position 1,633,782,557 of record NC_140591.1, on the reverse strand, counting down.
TCAATCAGACTTGTGGGTAAAATATTTGATACTGTTTCGTAAAGACTACATATTACTATGGAGGTAAACCTATGTACCCTCATACATGAGGATGTCAGCAACATTGTGTACAGCAAATTCAAATTCCACATTCACAATGTCTTTAACATCACTTTGTACGAGTTGATATATTATCTTTCGCTACTGGTGTCCTTGTGTAATAACATACCTGTATTATCTAATGCAAGGGAATTTAGACCTCATAATGGGAATATGAGTCACACAATTAATTTGAGACATGGTATCCATTCTGCAATCCCTAATCATCAACTTGGGAACCATTAGGTCTAGTGTTACAGGTCTCATATCATTATTGTTAAACATCAAGCTGGTGTAGTCATTGAATAAGCCATATCACACAGATCATATTGATTTTGCTCGTATGTCCAGTAGCTGAAGTAGTTGTTTGTCAGGTCACATGTTTAACTTTTGTTGTGGGACATTAAGGTAGTATGAAAAGCTATGTTATCCCTTTGCACTCAATGTATGATTAATAGTTCAAAAAGTTTGTGTCGGCGCTCCTTGTGTCACACGGAGTCCTACCGTGTCTTGCAAAGTAAAGTATGTTGTGAGGAGTGTCACTTCCCCACTGAACAAGTGCGCACTGAATTCAATGAAACTCTCAGGTTTCTTCTCAATTTTCCATTTATTCATAGAAACGAAAATTTACTCCATAGGTTCATCAGTTCATGAGTTATTGGAATATAGTATCCGTAAATCACTTCTGACAAAATAAATCATCCTTTGTGTTTACAGCGTTAAACGTCCACCCAATGCATTTCGGGTCAATCTGACCCTTCCTCAGGGGTCTATAATAAATGAATGAAACAGGACCATTAAGTTCACTATACGATTCACTAATGCACATTAACAAACATAATGCACTGTTTATGCATAAACAATAAATAAATACGAAGACTGCAATAACGTTCTAATGAAGTGAGGTGACTGAAAACAAGAAGAGTATCAAACAGAATAAAAATGGAGCCTAAGAAACGAGCTAAAGTATATAAAAAAACATTTACGTGCTGGGGATAAACCAACAATCATTCCGCAAGACTACATATCTACACATATGAATGTGTCAACTGAAATTCTAAGTGAAAAATCTAAAAACATTTCCGTGTGAACAACTTACTGGGGACTCGAAGGTCTACGTTGCTGTAAGACGCTGTGATCGGCATACGATTTTCGCGCCAAGAATACTGGCGATTAACAACTACAACGTGATAGGTCGAATTATGTGGTCATAGCCATGTGATGAAGGGAGGAGTTGACAAGCCGTGACGAGATGATAGATAAACCAATCAGGTTGTATATTATGCCCGCGTTAATCCTCCGAGGTTAAGGAGGACTCCTCCCTATCTTCATGAGCAAATTTGAAACTGACTATATTCTTGAGAACCCTATGTGGATAGAAGGAATAGTGATGTACAAAAGGTACATTGATGACCTATTTTTAATCTGGAAAGGGTCTCGTCTACAACTTGAAAATAACATTTCTATTCTAAATACGTATAATGATCGCATAAAATTCACGCATTGCATAGATGAGAAATCCATCGCATTTTTGGATGTTACAGTGAAGCTTGATCAGAATCAAATCTCCACTCAAGTCTACACTAAAAAGACTGACAAAAACTCTAGCCTACTATTTCAGAGTTTCCACCCAGAATCACTTAAGAAACACTTACCAACCTCCCAATATATCAGAATGAAACGTATCACATCTAACAATGAAGATCTACAAACAACCCTTGATGAACAAACCATCAAGTATCGACAAAGAGGTTATCCTGAAAGTGTGTTGAAGACATCTTTGGATAAAGTATCACTCCAATCAAGAGATGATCTCCTTCAAGAACGAACCACCAATCAAAAGAAAAAGAAAAAGACTGTGTGTTGAAATACTCCACGGAGTCATCTAAAATCAAGAAAGCCATAAATAATCATTGGAGAATTATACAAATGGAGCCAGACTTGAAAGATTTATATGATGACAAGATTACATTTGCTTCTCAACGCTCCAAAAACCTCAAAGAAATATTGAATACACCTAAGAAAATGCCACATAAATGGCGTGGCATGCTTCAATGCCAAAACTGTACACACTGTGGGAACGTAATCATTGGAAACAAATTCACTCACCCCACTAAGGGTTATCCTATAGCCCTTAACCACACTAGCACTTGTGATACTGCTAATTGTATTTATGCTATTAAATGCCCCTGTGGCAAAGTATATGTTGGGCAAACAGAGCGGAAAGTGAAAATCCGCATCACAGAACACAAGAGTAACATTAGATTGAAGAACCTTAAGTCTTCCGTAGCATGCCACTGGATGGAAGCCTGTCATCAAATATCTCAGTTACGTTTCACCATACTAGAAACGATCACACAACGCCGAGACCAGGATCCCACAAAACAAAGATTAAGAACTGAAAATTTCTGGATCAAAAAATTAAATTGTTCCCATCCCTCCGGGATTAATGACCGCATAGAATATGCATGTTTCCTATAACGGACTGCAGGGATCTCGCATTGGCATTAGGAATTCTTTGGTCCTAACATTATGTATATTCATGATCATGTGTTATTATATGCACGTTTCAATGTTATTTTCATGTTTATTCAGTTTTATTTTGGTAGACATTCATATGCCTCTGTTTTCTTTTTGAGCATTCTTTATATCGTATAACTTTATTTAGTATCATTAATGCACACCGATAGTCACTAGCCGTCCTCCTTAACCTCGGAGGATTAACGCGGACATAATATACAACCTGATTGGTTTATCTATCATCTCGTCACGGCTTGTCAACTCCTCCCTTCATCACGTGGCTATGACCACATAATTCGACCTATCACGTTGTAGTTGTTAACCGCCAGTATTCTTGGCGCGAAAATCGTATGCCGATCACAGCGTCTTACAGCAACGTAGACCTTCGAGTCCCCAGTAAGTGGTTCACACGGAAATGTTTTTAGATTTTTCACTTAGAATTTCAGTTGACACATTCATATGTGTAGATATGTAGTCTTGCGAAATGATTGTTGGTTTATCCCCAGCACGTAAATGTTTTTTTATATACTTTAGCGCATTCACAGTATTATGCTCGTTTCTTAGGCTCCATTTTTATTCTGTTTGATACTCTTCTTGTTTTCAGTCACCTCACTTCATTAGAACGTTATTGCAGTCTTCGTATTTATTTATTGTTTATGCATAAACAGTGCATTATGTTTGTTAATGTGCATTATTGAATCGTATAGTGAACTTAATGGTCCTGTTTCATTCATTTATTATAGACCCCTGAGGAAGGGTCAGATTGACCCGAAATGCATTGGGTGGACGTTTAACGCTGTAAACACAAAGGATGATTTATTTTGTCAGAAGTGATTTACGGATACTATATTCCAATAACTCATGAACTGATGAACCTATGCAGTAAATTTTCGTTTCTATGAATAAATGGAAAATTGAGAAGAAACCTGAGAGTTTCATTGAATTCAGTGCGCACTTGTTCAGTGGGGAAGTGACACTCCTCACAACATACTTTACATTAAGGTAGTAGACACAGCTAGGGTGAAAGGTATATGACCCACAGTCTTGTGTAATTTATGCACAGTTTTTGAAATATGAATCAGATTATTGTCCACATAGGATACATCTCACCAGTTTGCCATGTAAACACAGGTCAGCACACTGCCAAGTCCAATGATTGCGTCTTCCTTATGCGTCATGTGGATCACTATGCCACTGGGCTGTCTGGATGCATCGTCTATACATCTTACTTATAAATGTGTATTCAACATTTTGTACCATTTTGTCAAGACTGCAGAAGTCTACATTTATAAAGGCCAAGTCTAAATGTCCCTCACTTATTTTTTGCATTGTGCATAATTTGCACAGCTTAAATGATATTGCTTTTCAGCTCATTTTTGTAAAGCACTTCTGAATGATGCTCATGTGACATCTCTGAATCTAACAGTAAGTCAACCAAAGCATGGTTTACAAAGCATTATGTATGACCAGTCAAGAGCATTTACACACATGAGATCCGTTGTGAATGTGTAACTGACATTCATCCCTTTCAATCAAAACCCTGTTTTCACCAGAAACCTTCTCTGTTAGCCACTGAATGGCATGTGTTGTCACTATTACAGAGTCAGAAACATGGACTCACTTTTTGGAATAGAGAGGATGGAATCTTACACCCAATAAAGTGAAAGGCCATTGTGACAGGTGACATGAGTTACCAAACCTGTAATTTGCCAATCGGATACATTGGAGCACAGTGGACACCAGTGTTGGGACCTAACATTGGCACACTGACCAATCACTACTCAACAAGCCCTCAACATAGACATTACCTGCTATCTAGATGTATAGCATGGGGTTTCACAGTTGAGTGATCCAACATCAACATAGCTTACAGAGTTGGTGTGGCCACACAGAGAAAAGTCCAGGCATTTGTCAATGTGCTGACACATGTTGAGCACTTACATTAGTTCTGATGGTGATCTCCATGCACATGTTATTCTCATCCGTTCAGATTACAATAGCATTACTTTCAATACCCTGACCATTTTATACTCACATGTTCCAGATGAAAGGGTCAATAACCATGCATCTACTTATCCTTGTGCATAATGCATCTTTTAACACTGAACAGTGGTTTTGTGTGTCTTACAACCTAAAAAAAGGGCCAGCAGGCTAAGATACTTGCACATGCATGGTTTAATATGATGTGAAACAAGGCACATACTCACCCACTCCCCTTGCTCCTGTCTGGCTCGCAACAGCCCATCTAGGTCAGGGAAGATCACCACAAGGATGCATCGCATTAGGGGGGATCCGGTGAGGTGTGTGCCTCTCTTGCCTGGGGGTGACAGGCCCAGCTAGACTCTTGGGATCTTCTTGGTCCAGCCTCTCAATTCCTGCCACCATTTCCTGCATTGGGCACTGTGCTGATGGGTCACCTGGCACGGAGCGCCCTTCCAGGTGATAGTCCTCCCCAGGTTGACCTTCTGAAGGGAATTGACCTGTAAGGATGATATAGTGACAGGCCCTTAGTTCACATGTAACATGTAATTAAACAACTACTGGTACACATAGGTCATGAACAGCTTGCCCACACTGTCTAAAGTTTAGCAAAGTGGCATTCTGTGCACTTCACCAGTGTTCAATGACTCTCTTCCATGAGAACAGTGATATTATATTTAGACCAGTACATACACTTCTACAGCAGTGTACGTGCCCAGAACAGTAATATACACACTTTGAAACGTTTAAAATCCTGTTTAAATTGTTGTCTCTAGGATTCCTAATGCCGGAAGTGCATGTTTATTGCACATGTAAACTGACAATGCTGCCTGAACACCACTTCCCTGCTCTTCGAGTTTGCCATAGGACTGCCAGTACAGAGGCAGGAGCGTGTCCAGAAGCATCTTGTTCTCCTCAGCTGTGAAGGCTGGGGCCCTGCTCTGTGCAGCAAGACATTGTGGCTCTCAGAGGATGTGGACTGCAGTAGAGAAATGGGAAGGTCCGGGAACCATGCAGTTAGTGCAGGCAAGTGAACTCTCCAGGGAACCAAAAGTCTTATATCTAAACCACATAGGCGGTCTTCAGTCCATGTGGCCAAAGCAATAGGTCTGTGTTGTTTGCATGTTCTGAAACTTTCCAATGTATTCCATTGCCTAATGATGACACTCTTACCATGCCATTCAAAAAGAATAATCGGACCACGAGTGACTTTGATATATTACCAATGGGAGTTTACAGCTTCGATTTACACACAATGCAGACACAATCTGAGACCTACGACTGTCACCATAAGAACTAACAGAATATAGCTGTGTCCGGTTCAGTTATGATGAGCCTGCCACGACCTTTGAAAAATCGGTCGGCAGGGCAAACACTTTTGTAAATGTTGTCAGTTTGTGATATTCCATGGCTAGATGCAGCATTTTTGTGGAAAGGAACATCTAACTGAAATGCTCGCACTCTAATGATGACCTAACCTTGAGGGACACATGACACACTGATTGGGAGGCTAATACCAACAGTAGAGGAAACTATTCCATTTGACCTCTTAGGGTTGATCACAGTCAAAATACGTTTTTGGTGCATTCCAAGTACAGTCTTCACCTAGTCACTGCATTACAGGACAGTGTAACCCAGTGTGCAATCTGTGTGATGTGAGACTGGAAAGGTTGTGTTTGTTTTAAGTCCAGGATACTGCATTTCCTGAGGAATGACTACACTGTCACATTAAGCAGCCATAATCGTGATTTGTGTGTGGTTAATTTGTCTTTGCTGTTGGTCTTAGTGAATGTTGCTTGGTACATTATGATCTAACACCAACTGTGTATACACTCTACACATAGGTATTGCTGTAGAGGTAGCAGACAGCCTCCTGTGTACAGGCCCTTTCCGGACCTACAAACATTGGAAGAGTGAGACATCATCAAGAAGTACCGTCTCACAAGGGCAATAATTGATGAGTTGGCCCAGCAGTTGTCACCTCATTTGCGGCCGCAGTGCACTCATCTAACATCATTAACCCCCAAGGTGAAGGTGATGGCAGCACTGCATTTCTTTGCCACGGGAACATTCCAGTACACAGTGGCAACATCAGGTGGAATGTCCCAGCCCATGTTCAGCAATGTTCAGTGTAGCAGGTATTGACCCGTTACATGGGCCACTGCATCAAGTTTCCTAAACCCAGAAAAGTTAATGACATCAAGGGTGATTTCTATGCATTAGGTCGGATACCCCATCTAATTGGAAATATTGATGGCACTCATGTTGCCTTTATACGACCACAGGCCAATGAACAAGTGTATCACAACAGGAAACATTTCCACTCCTTCAATGTCCAGGTGGTGTGTTTGGCTGACATATGCAGCACACACATCTGTACATGACGCATACAACTGCAACCTGTCCTGGCCTGGCTTGTTGGTAGGGGATGTTGTATATGAATGTTGTAGTGTGTGAAGGTTGTATGTGAGATAGTGATATGTTGTTGGACAACAACTTTTTTCTGTGGTCAGTGTAGGAGACTCTGGATACCCCAACCAGCAATGGTTACTGGCACCATTGCGAAACCCAGTCACCCCAGAAGAAGTGCGCTTAATGAGACCCATGGCCGGACCAGGAGGATAGTGGAGGGGACTTTTGGCCTCCACTGTCTGGATAACATGGGAGAAGCCCTCCAATATGCACCAGGAAAGGTGTGCCAGATAATCGTGGCTTGCTGCATGCTACACAACGTAGCAATACGTAAGGACATTCCTCTGATAGTGGACGAAGGAGACCAGCAGGTGCCACTAATGGAGGATCCAGACTGCACCATGATGACAGTGGTAAGGATGATGATAGAGTGGATTTGAGACAACAGCATATCCACAACTTTTTCACATGACTATGAGCATGCATGAGAGGAGGTGACTAACCACCATTGCTTGTTGTTTTGTAGCTGGTGGACAATGTGTATGTATGCTTGAGAGCATTTTATGTGTCCTGAAGTTTTTTCATAGACTGCTTTGAGGAAAGTTTAGATTTACATTGACAGTGTTTCAGTGAAGCCTAGCTAGTGCTGACAATGACATTGCTGGGCTTGAGATATTATACTGCTCTGACTTGTGATACATTTTTTCTGATTGCTAAACACTGTTCTTTATGTTTTTTTTTACCAGGGTACATTGTCATGTTATCAACAGAGTGGACTTGCAGACTTGTGACCTCACCAGACATATGATGCTGTGACACACACTGACATGAACATTTTGAGGAACTCCCTGGCACACGCGTCCTTCAGACCTGATAGTCCGGTGATTTTGTTATTAGGGCCTTTCAGTACTGTGTGACTTAATTATAGTTTTTGATCCTGCACCATGTTCTATCTGGCCAATAGAAATGTATTCCACATTGAGGTGTGCCTTGTCTGGTATCACACATCCAAACAAGTTCAAATCAAAGTTTAACCATTATGAACTAGTTGGCTAACAATGATTGTTGACTGGGCTGGCAAGTAGTGTTAGCTGTGTAGACAATTGACTTCCAGTGAATATGCACCGTGGACTACAGTATGTCACAAAACCTGGTTGTGTAGATCTATCATGCTCTGCTAAAAGTAATTTACTCACTGGCACTTAGTTTACTACTCACAAGTAATTGATTACGTAGGTTGTTGACACTTTCATCATTATGATTAGAGGGCGATTACAATATGTACATTTTGAAGTCAAAGTCACAACATGAGCTGGTATTGCTGTGTTAGTGGTTTATTTGGAAAACATAGTATAAATTTAAAGCCACACAATGGTGGTGTGCTCATAACAAAAAACAAAGTGCAGATTGGAGTATAAAATGTCTGCTGATGAAATCCAACAGAGGCAAGCCACAGTTATTCAATTCCAAAGTCCAACTTTGACCCTCCATCAAATGTGGGACAGTTAATTTTGACAGTCAACAAAGTGAACGCTTGGCACACAATGGATAATATCAAAGGCACTTTTTCACTTCCTGGGGGTGGTGGATTGCCATCCGACTCTCACTAATGTTTACTCAGACACCCCACCCCACGTTTGGGTGAGGAACCACATCTGCAGTCTCCTGGGGTGCTGGGGACTCTCCACCTGACTCAACGTCCCTTCCTGTGGCTTGGGCAGATGTAGTAGCAACAGATGTAGTAGGCACACAGGAAGGGGTGCCTAGGTGAGTAGCTATCTGGCAGAGGCTGGTACCTATATCCCGCAGCACCCAAGTAAAGTCCATTTGGTCATTGAACTGGCCTATACATTGGTTTTTGGTCATCCTACAGATGTTCAATGTTTCGGAGGATTTGGATAACCTGGCCTATTTCTTCCTGGTACCCCTCATGGCATTGATTACCCGGGAGAGGTTTAGGTGGTCAGAAGCAGCCCTAGCTGCTCGACAGGTGGATCCACAGTCAATCCTGAGCCTCTTTCCTCATTGACTGTGGTATTGTCGTCGGTCAACTCCAGAGTGCTCCGTGTTGCTGTGCTGTTGTCATTGGCCATGGCCGCTGTGTCTGCCAGGGTAGGGGTTAGCTGGATGTCAGTAGCTGAGGTGGAAGTAGTTGCAGTGAATCCTGCTGAAGCTGCTGGTGCTGTCTGCCGACCCAAACTTGATGGGCCAGGTTGCTCCTCCTTGTCCGAGGATGAATGAGAGTTCTCAACGCCGGTGGGCTCATTGTCGGCTGGAGTCTGGGCCTGGGTGTCATCATTTGGCACTGCGATGTTCCCAGCTCGCCCTGTGGGTACAGAAATGACACAGTAATTTATGTGAATGTCCAATGCCCATCAAATTGTACCCATAACGTAAGTGACTGTACCAACGGAGCTGTTTATGATGATAGATTGGCGTCCTTTATCCATAATGATTGCCTATATTTTGGCTGAACAATTCAAGTTTGACAAGATGTGGATTGGTAATCATCTCCACCTACGTGCAGAAATGGGCCTGTTCTGTTTAGTTCTTATGACATATCCACTGACATTGATTTGTACCTGACACTCTGTAGAGGACACTGGTGGCTTAGTGTGCTCCACATTTGTAGAATAACAATGACCTTCGTACTCCTTTTTAAGTTCAAAAGGTTTTTATTGGATAAGTAAAGGTGTCAATACATGAGAAAGAATACAAACATATCTTCAATTGGAGGAGAAAAGTAAAACATGGCAATGAAAATATACAATTAATCAGAGGATAACAGAAGTTTAAGGCTAAGTAACAAAAAGCAGCGCTGGTAATAATGAACGATAAAGTAGCTTATATGAAAAGAGTAGTACAAATGAAAAGCAATGTCACTCAGGGAGGCTTAGAGACCTCTTGCTGAATGGGTGAAACATGAGAGGAACGTTTAGCACAGGTATCTAGATACAAGGTTACAGGAAGCCATAAATCATGTCGTTTAGCAGCCAAACTAAGGGGGTGCACAAAAGCAGTATCTAGCCTGTGATTGTAACAAACATTGTACCACCATGCTTTAAAAGAAATATTCGTAAAGTTTTTCCAGTTGACGGTGATTTGCTGGAAAGCAACAGCTAACAACAAGTCAACAATTTGCGTATTAAGATCAGTGTCATCCCAACAAGGAGAAAGGCTACCTAAAAAAATATTGACAAAAGAGAAGGGAGATGTAGTGCGGAATATGGTATTGATTTGGGCCCAAACTAGTGTCCAGAAATTTTGTGTGAAAGTGCAAGAGAAAAGCATGTGGAAGAGAGTGGCCTTAGGAGCAGAACAGGACCAACAAAGATCCGGTGTAGAAGAGAATCTCTTATTCAACACCTGGGGAGAAAAGAGAAGCCTGTTGTATGTGAAAAAGAGAGTTTGTGTAAGAGAAGCAGCTCTAGATGTCTTGCGAAGTTTGGTCCATAATTTATCCCAAAGGGAGGTGGGCCAAGAAATGGCAAGGTCAGATTCCCACTGTTCCTCAACTTTGGACTTCGGCCTAGGTGTGAGAGTCGTATGAAGTGAGTGGTATATTGAGGAGGCTGTAGGGTGAGTGCGCAAGAAGGAATGAAGCTGTGAGGTATGATTTGGAGGATGGGTATGCATGAGGGGGTTAGAGAGAAGAGCATAAGTGGACATGACTGCATTTTTAAGCATAAGATACTTGCAGGCAAAAGAACGGGGGAGATGGAAGTGTTGGCTGAGAACGGAGAAGGATAAGAAATCAGAATTAGAGAAGAGTTGAGATACCCAGATTAAACCCCTCTGTCTCCAGGTTTTCCAATAAAAGGGCTTGCGATTGATGGTTATACTATTGTTGTGCCAGATAGTGGAATTGAGAAACTCTGCTATAGAGGAAGGGGGGCTTGGAGAGGTGGAAAGAAGCAACTTGGCGGTAAACTTGTGGATAGGAATAGAGGAAAAGTGAGGCTTACGAGAGAATGAGAGGTATTCAGCAAAAGTGAAAGGGGATAAAGAAAGTCGCTCAATGGCAACCCATAAGGGGGACGGCTCAGCAGGGTCCTGCAGCCAATGGGAAGCTTGCCGCAGAAGGAATGCTTTGTGGTAAGCGGGAAAATTCGGGAAATTAACTCCACCTTCGGATTTGGGGAGTTGCAATCTAAGCAGGGACATACGTGCTTTTTTGCCGGACCAAAGAAAGGAAGAGAGAATAGTGTTAATTTTCTTAAAGAACTTAGCAGGGATAGGAATTGGGATGTTGGAGATGGTGTAAAGGACTAACGGGGAGAGCATCATTTTAATCGTATCAAGACGACCCCACCAGGAAAGGTATAATGGGTGCCATCTGGAAGTGAGGTCGGATAATTTCTGGGTGCATTTATTGAGGCACAGCGAGACAGTGTCGGAGAGGGAGGGGGTAATGTGTAGACCTAGATATTTGATGTGTGAGGGGCTCCAAGTAAAATTGGATGCCATAAAGTCCGGTTTAAAAGTGAACTTAGTAAGGGGTAAAATCTCACACTTGTCATTGTTTAGCTTATAACCTGAAATCTGGGAGTAATCATGAACTTCAGCTAGGAATGCGGGAATAGAAGTTGCGGGATTAGACATGAATAATAGAATATCGTCTGCGTAGGCAGCAAGTTTAATATTAGTGTGGGAGATTTGGAAACCATGTAAGTTGGGATTCTGACGAAGCTTTGAAAGAAAAGGTTCCAGGGCCAAATTAAAAAGAAAAGGGGAAAGAGGGCATCCCTGACGAACACCCCTACCTAGATTGAAAAAAGAGGAAACTAGACCATTGGCGCAAACCGCCGCTCTAGGACTGGAATAAAGGAAGGAGATAAAGGAGATGAAATGTGGGCCAAATCCAAACCATTTAAGGGCGGAGAAGAGGAAAGTCCACTCCACTCTATCGAACGCTTTTTCTGCGTCTAGGGCAATGGCTGCTAGTGGGTGTTGGAACTGTGGGGATTTGGAGAGGACATTAAACAAAAGTCTGGTGTTATCTGTGATGAAGCGACCTTTAACGAAGCCAGATTGTTCAGGGCCTAGCAGTTCAGGAAGATAAGGGTCTACTCGAATGGCGAGAGATTTGGCATACAGTTTATAATCAATGTTGACCAAAGAAATTGGTCTGTAATTTTTACAATGCTGGGTGTCTTTGCCTTCTTTGGGTATAATACAAATGTGGGCGTCTGAGAATGTACCTGAGGAAGAACCATTTAATATGAAGGAATCAATAAGGGAGTGGAGTCTGGGTAACAACAATTTGGAGAAATGCAGATAAAATTCAACTGTGAATCCGTCTGGCCCAGGGGCCTTATCCTTCTTGAGTGACTGAAGTGCTTTGAGTAATTCATCACCGGATATTGGTGATTCAAGGGCAGATAAATCAACAGGGAAATTGGAAGGTGGTTGGATGGTGGCAAAGAAAGTAGCAAGAGAATGAGCAGTGGGGTGCGTCTCAGAAGAATAGAGTTTGGAATAAAACTGGGAGAATTGCTCTAAAATGTCAACATCTGTATGCTTTAAAACAGAATTAGCATCATAGATAGATTCAATATTCAGTTTGTTTTGTTTAACTTTTAAATAGTTGGCTAAGATCTTCCCCGCCTTATTTTTACCACCATAGAATTTTGAACTGGATTTCAACAAATACAATGAAGCATCCTCAGTGGATTGTTTGTTAAACTGCATCTTAGCAGCAATGAGGGCGGTCAGATTATCTTGCGAATGGGATGTATAGAAAGAATGCTCTAACTTTTTAATCGTACAAAGGAGGTGACTGGTGCGTTTACGAGCAATCTTGCGTTTGGTAGCCACAAAGCTGATAATAAAACCTCTAGCTGCTGATTTATAGGCGTCCCAAACAACGTGGTTAGGCACAGTGGGTGTGTCATTAATGGTGAAAAATTCTGTGGTGAAATCTACAAAGGAGGCGGAGAATTTGGGGTCGAGGAGTAAAGTGTTGTTAAAGCGCCATCTCTTTGGTCCAGTGGATTTGGGTAAAATGTCAATGTTTATCAAAACGGGGGCATGGTCAGAAAATAAGATGGGGCCTATATCAGCGTGGGTTAGGGATTGGGACAAATGGTGGGAAAGGAAAATATAGTCAATACGCGACTGGGAATGGTGAGTCGGGGAGTAGAAGGTGAATTCTTTAGAGGTAGGATTGCAGAGACGCCAAGCATCAATGAGTTTATGTTGGGATATCGCTTGAGCGAAAAGCTTGTGAGATTTATTAGGGACAAAAGGTACCTTGGAGTTCCTGTCTAAAAAAGGGTCAAAGGGAAGGTTACAATCACCAGCTAAAATAAAATTATCATCAATATATTCAGTGATACGGGAGGCCATTGCACGCCAAAAAATCTGATCACCACCAGTAGGGGCGTAGATATTAAGAAGGGAGAGGGGGGCGCCCTTTGAGGAGAGTTTGACGTACAACCATCTACCTTCAGGATCTGATTCGGAAGTCAGGAGCAAATGAGCAAAAGATTTACGAACTAATACAGCCACACCGTTTCTCTTACCATCACCCGGAGATGAGAATACAACACCCACCCAGCCTCTCTTAAGTTTAGCAGCCTCAACGTCAGACAAATGGGTTTCTTGTAAAAAGGCAATGTCTACATTCAATTTGGCTAAATGAGAGAGGATTTTTTGTCTCTTGATAGGAGAATGCAGACCTTTAACATTCCAGGAAACAATTCGAACTGACATTAAGGATTAATCAAAAAGTGGATCAATTGGAAGGTAGGACAGCAAGGAAATGTCTCGTAGCGAGTAAGGGCACCAGAGAAAAAGAGAGTAAGGTGAGAACTAACGTGATGGAACAGGGGTAGAAGAAAAAGTGAGAAAGGAACCAGGGAAGCCATAGAAATAGGAAAGAGCCAAGAAAATAGAAAGAATGATAAGAAGATACAGTAATTCTTCAAGATAATGATGAGTAAGGTCCGAGGGAGAATCAAATAGGTAGAGGGAGATGAATACAAGCAAGAGAGCCAATATACAATGGGGAGAAGAAAGAATGGCGAAAGAGAAGTGGAGAAGAACCATGGAAGAGGTAATGACACCAATAAATCTGAAAACAACGAGGGGAAAGGTGAGATAAGAAAACATAGAACGTAAAAAAACATGATAAATAAGGAATGAAGAGTACTTACGAGGGGTAGCATGGGAAAAATACAATCAGGAACTGGGAACAAACGGAAACACATGTGGAGATGAGGGGAGGGAGGTAGGGCCAACTGGGAGAGGCAGGGCAATCGGGATGAGGGAGACGTCCAACCAGAGATAACACAACGGAACGCAAAACAATGATCTGTGAAGGAAGAAAAAGAACATGGTTAGAAACTCGAACACAACGAAGATAAGAAAGAAACATGTGACCAACTGAGGAACTAAAACAACACTATCAGACGACAAAATGAGAAATATAATCTTAACTAGAAGTCATACAATCTGAAGAACCTGCAAAAATGAAGGCATTAAAGCAGAACAAATTAGAGGAACAAATTGCAACTACAAAAACAAGTCATGGTGGGTGGGAAGAGGGACCGGCTGTCTCCATGTCATATTGACCACAAGAGTTCAGGAAGCTTCGAAGGCGCGCTGGATCCTCATATGTCGTAGTCTTGTTATTATGAGTGACCTTAAATAGACAAGGATGAAAAAGCCCATATCTGGCACCGATGGAGCGAAGGTCAGGTCTCATATCAAGGAAGGCCTTACGGCGGTTTGCAGTGGTCCTGGCATAATCCTGCGCAAAAAACAAAGTGGAGCCTGACCATGTGAGGCGAGGGGAGGCTTTGGCGGCTAAGAGGACTTTCAACAAGTCTGTGTACTCTAGAAAGTACATTATTACACCTCTAGGCTTCGTTGACGTGGAAGGAGAGGAGGAAGCTCGACCAAGCCTGTGGGCACGTTGGATATTTAGTGAGGTGTCTTCAGGTAGGTGAAGAAGCTTCGGGAGAAAGGACTTGAAAAAGCTGATGGGATCATTTCCCTCACAACCCTCCACCAAGCCGTAAATACGGAGATTGTTGCGCCTGTTGCGATTTTCAAGGTCCTCCACCTGCTTCTGAAGAGAGGAAATCTGCGTGTGCATGTGGGAGACCTTGGCCGCAGAGTCCTGAAGAGAGGAGACATCACGCTCCACCGACGATACTCTTTCATCCATCGAAGCCCAATTGTCAGTGAGAATCTGCAACTTAGCATTAGTCTCTTCCATGTAAGGGCGCAAGGCCCGTATCTCTTCAAGAAGTAACTCCATAGAGATGGGCGAAGAGGACTTAGGAGGCGAAGGGGGGTCCTTTTTTAACCTCTTAGAGTTCGCTTTTGCTGAGGGTTGTGAGGGGGTGTCCGCAGTCGACGTCATCTCAGTTGAAGCTTCCAAATGGGCTAGTGCCGTGAATAACTTGGAATTTTTAATGAAATTACGCTTTTGAACTCTGCTGGAGCAATCCGCCATCAGCACGCCTATGGAGCGTGAGGTCTTAAGATATCCTATTGCCCGACTCAAAAAGGATCAGAAAACAGATTAATACAGAAACATGCCAGGCCGAAAAATTGGACTCATAGGTGTTGGAGAGTGGAGTCCTAAAGATGGCCGCCCTTCATGAGGAGAGGTGAAAATTCCAGTCAAAACATGCAAGATGATCTCAACGTTCGACTAAAAAAGCTCCAAAGGACAAATTAATGTAGAGGCGTGCCAGACAAAAAACTGTAGACGTAAGTATCAAAGACTAAAGTCATAAAATGGCCGCCGTGCATGAGGAGAGCCAAAAATTCCAGTCAGAACCATGAAAAAGGCCACCCTTACAGAAGAAAAATAAAGAAAAGTCACCTTAGAATATTGATCCGCCACATTTGTGCCTCAGAGGATGCTGGGGTCATTTGAGTGCGAACGAGGCATCCAGGAATCCCATGCGCGTTAGGACGCGCTGCTGAAGCGTTCGCGGGCAAAAATAAACAAAATGGCGGTCGCGGCCGATGACAAGCCGCGACCGGAGGTAAAATGGGCTGTAAAGTCCAAAATAGCTGTGCCTTAGGAACGAAAGGGGAATGAAAGTGAGCCTGGCATCTTCCGGTGTAAGGGGCTTCCCTCCGTTACTGGAAACAGGTGCGCGAACCGCCGGTATCCTCCGGTTCGGACGGAGCCGTCACCCGAACGCCGCCATCTCCTACGGGCGCCTAGCCACGCCCCCGACCTTCGTACTCCTTATATCCCAGTGTTAGAGTTTGTCAGGCCTGTCTACTGGACTTAGTCCATGTATCAGCAGTCACACAGGTGTGGCTGCCTACACACTCACAGTCTGTTACTTTCCCTGGCATTTTGTGATCATGGTGTGAGTGAGGTGCTTATTGTTCTCATCTCATGATCCTCAAGTGAATACTTGTAACAAGCCAAACGTGTGACTGCTTAGCTTTTTGCATACACAGCTCATGGATTTTTAATTTTGACTCCATAGTTAGATGAGATCTCAAACTTTTCTTTTTGCTAATTTATGGCTAACTAATTTCGGATGTTTGTCGTTACAACGCACACTTTTACAATGCATGCACTTACAACGCATTTTTTACAACGCAACATCCACTACAACGCATTCCATTACATAGCATGACACTACAACGCATGTTTAAAAACTACCTTTACAACGCATTCCATTACATCGCATACTACCTTTACAACGCATACCATTACAACGCATAGTATAGGGGTAAAAATTACTATTCTAACTCCAGGGGGTGCAACAGTAGGGTAAGTGTTGGATTGCGTTGTAATGGTATGCGTTGTAAAGGTAGTATGCGATGTAATGGAATGCGTTGTAAAGGTAGTTTTTAAACATGCGTTGTAGTGTCATGCTTTGTAATGGAATGCGTTGTAGTGGATGTTGCGTTGTAAAAATTTTGTTGTAAGTGTAGTGCGTTGTAACAGTTGCGTTGTAAAGGTTGTTCACCACTAATTTCATGAGCTGGGGTCCGAATGCTGATGGGCTATTTGGGTAACTTACACCACTCCTCCCACCCATCCCAACCAGGCCACCAGGAAGAGAGTTGTCCAGACAATGATGGGAAGTGTACTTGCAAGATGGCTGTCACTGGTGCCTGGTGTTTGAAGCACCAGGCCCAGTTGGTAGTTATGATTGAATCAGACACCAGTTACCAGTGTCAGCCATTTTGCAAGTACATTTCCCCTCACTGTCAGGAAAGCAGAGTTCCAGGTGGACTGGTGGGCCGGATCGGAGGAGGAGTGTTTGCATTCACTACATCTCCCATCAGGCTCTTTCCTAAACACACCTTCCCATCCATCCCAGCCAGCTCCACTGGAACTATGCTTTCCTGAGAGTGAGTGAAAATGTACCTGCAAGACGTCTGACACAGTGGACTAAGGTTTGGAGCACAAGGCCTTGATTGGAGTTGTGGTCAAATCAGACACCAGTCCCCAGAGTCAGCCATCTTGCTAGCCCATTGCCACTCAGTGTCAGGTAAGCATGGTTCCAGGTGGGATGTTTGGGCTGGGTGGGAGGAAGAACATTTACAATGGCTACATCTCCCATCAGGCACTGTACTACACACACTCTTCTCACCCCTGCTCAACCAGGCCACCAGGAACAATGGTTTCCTGAGCGACAGTGGAAATGTACTGGCAAGATGGCTGACTCTGGTGTCTGGTGTTTGTAGCACAAGGCCTTGATGGGAGTTGTGTTTAAGTCAGAAACCAGTCTCCGGTGTCAGCTATCTTGCCAGTACATTTCCACTCACTGTAAGCAAAGCAGGGTTCCAGGTAGGCTGTTTGTGCTGGTTGGGAGGAGGGGTATTTGCAATGGCTACTTCTCACATCAGGCTCTGCCATTCACACACTCTTTCCACCCTGCTCAACCAGGCCCCCAGGAAGAGTGGTTTCCAGACAGTGAGGGGAAGTGTATTAGCAAGATGTCTGACACTCATGTCTGACTTGACCACAACTCCCATCAAGGCCTTGTGCTCCAAACACCAGTCCCCAGTGTCAGCCATCTTGCCAGGAAATTTTCATTCACTGTCAGTAAAGCAGAGTCCCAGGTCAGCCGTTTGGGCTGGGTGACAGGAGAAGTGTTTGCTATCACTATATCTCCCATCTGGCCCTGTTCTACACACACCCTCCCACCCATCCCAACCAGCCCACTTGAAACTCTGCTTTCCTGACGGTGAGTGTAAATGGGTTAGCAAGATTTCTGACACTGGAGACTGGTGTCAAAGTTGACCACAACTCCCATCAAGGACTTGTGCTCAAAACACCAATCCCCAGTGTCAGCCATCTTGCTAGTACACTTCCCCTCACTGTCACGTAGCCATAGGCCCAGTTGAGCTAGTTGTAATGGGTGGCAGGAGGAGTGTTTGCTATTACTACAACTCCCATTAGGCTCTGTCCTACACACACCTTCACACGCAGCCCAAACAAGCCTCCTGGAACTCTCCTTTCCTGACAGTGAGTGGAAATATACTTTCAATATGCCTAACACTGTAAATTGGCGTTTGGTGCACAAGGCCTTGATTGGAGTTGTAGTCAAGTCAGACACCAGTCCTCAGTGTCGTCCATCTTGCTAGTCCATTTCCACTCACTGTCAGGTAAGCATGGTTCCAGGTAGCCTGGTTGGGCTGTGTGGTAGGAGGAATGAAAGAGAATATTAGTTGTAGATTCCTTACCTCAGAATTACCCCCAGGTGTCAGACTGGATCTGGAGAATTTTTCTTCTGCACTACCCCTGTGCATCGGTAGGGGGCATAGGTCGACTCCATGTCCGTAGTTGGCGTTGTGGTCGCCGTGATGAAGTAGCGGTGCCTACTTAGATGCCGCCCCTGTGCGCTGACGTCAGTTCTTTCTTTTTCCGCACCAGCCTAGCACAGATCTGGAGAGAGCTTGCCCCTTAGTCACTTTTTGACAAAACCTTTTTCGACTTTTGTCGACTTCTTTTTTGAGTCTTTGACTCCTGGTGCGCGAGGGATGTCACATCATCGTACCGGCTTCAAGCCTTGCCACTCGTGTCACAGGCTGATGTCCACGACAGACCTGCACCTGGTGTGCCTCTGGTGCTTGGAGCGCGACCACAACACGAAGTTGTACTCCGGCTGTCGGGCCATGAATACGAAGTCTTTGTTGGAGGGTCCCGAGGCTTTTAGAGGCCCGGCAGTCGGCTCTGCATCACTCCCAGTGTTGCTCAAGGGAAAGGTCTTGAGACCAGTCGCGTAGCCACCACACCTCATCCAAGTCTTCGCACTCCTCGGGTAAGTCGAAGCACAAGAAGAAGGTGAAGAAGCACCGTTGCTCTTTGCCTTCTACCCGTCCGTCGGCAGATGCAACGCGGGACCTGGAGCATCGTCGCTTTAAGGCTCCATCTCCAGCGCCTGACTCAGGGACGACCCCATGTCTCACCCCATTTCCAGGAGCCAGGGCGTCCACTGCCCAGCTTCGTACGTTCTACGAAGTCCTCTACTGTGTTTTTGGGCAGCCTGACACCGCTGGTGCGCCTTCGGGCCCACAGTGCCAGTTGGGGGCCCTGGGCCTTCCATGCCAGCGACTCTGGCCCTGGCGCAGGAGGGCCTCTGTGGATCCAGGCCTGGATCCAAATCGACAACAGTCGACCTCACTCGACCTTCCTCGGCATCAATACCTGCGACGACACCCCCGGCGCAGGCCAGGGCCCAGGCTGGTGCCATCCCCATCCTCGAGGTGGACCTGGAGCCAACCGGCGTTGTCCGACGTCGAACACGACGGAGAAGGGTACTTTTGTTCCCTTGTTAATCCCAGGAGTTCCCTATCGCCCTGAGGGTGGTGATGAGGACTGGGAGGGGTCGCAGGACCCTTTGGCAGAGCAGCTGTAAGAACCTGACTAGAGAGGATTTGGGTGATGTCAGTGGTCTGGACACCTACCCAGACCTTGGCATGCTTTCTCCCCCTACTGTTGCTACGGAGGAAGGAGCGTCTTGCGCTGTAGTGGTACGTAGGGCAGCCGAGGCCTTGGACCTGGAACTTGCTTCAGTGGCAGTCAGGACTAACCTCCTGACAGAGGTGCTTCAACCGGCGGCAACTTCCTCTGAACCCCTCTTGCCCTTTAATAAAGCCCTCACGGACTTCCTTCTGGGCACTTGGTCCAAGCCCAGCACAGGGTCTCCTGTGGAATGGACGATTGCCTCCGCCACCGCCTGGCTCTGGGAAATCCCATTTTCCTCACCCAACACCCTTCCACCAAGAGCTTGGTGGTCCAAGCCTCTTCTTCGAGGGAATCCAAGAATCTGGATCACCTTGGAAAGCACATGTTCTTTTCGTCCAGCTTGGCACTGCGGTCGTGAATACCGCGTGTCTCTTGGGCCGATACTGCCTGGAGGAGGTCCAGGCCATTCTCTCCCAAGCCATGGCAGATGTTAGGGATGCAGCAAAATTCACAATTTGCTGTGGACTGGTTACCCCATTCTCACTGGGTAGAATGATTGCCCCGTCATTAGACCTTCGGCGCTACGCCTGGTTGAGGACGTCTGTTTTTTTGGGGGAATTTCAGTCAACTCTGCTGGACATGCCCTTCGATGGCTGTCGCCTTTTTGGTGACAAGGCAGACTCGGCGCTGGAGCGCTTTCAGGATTGTCAAGCTATAGTCAGATCCTTGGACCTCGCTGCGTCCTCCCACGGAAGGCTACGGAAGGAGCATCCCACCACGTCTGACCCAGTCTAGCCAACGGCCAACGCAAGTTGCCCAGCCTCCGCATGGCCGCGAATGTGGGACCCAACGACGCAGGTCTGGGAACCAGTGGGCAGGCCAGTTCACTCTCCCCCTGCCCCCAGGAGTCTCCAAACCTTTCAGGTCCATCGGTGGCCAGTGGGTGGCAGGATTCGTGATCACCTCCTCCACTGGCAATCCATTACGTCAGACAGGTGGGTTTTGCAGATAGGCTGAAGGGGCTACTCAGTTCCCTTCGAGACTACCTCTCCCTCCATGCCACCGTCTTTATATCACATGACGGAGAATCATTTGGTGCTTCTCCGCCAGGAAGTCTCAGCTCTCTTGGCCAAGGGAGCTATCGAGAGTGTCCCTTTGCCAGAAGTATGTTGTGGTTGCTATTCCCACTACTTTCTGGTGCCCAAGAAGGACAAGGGCCTGCGTCCTATCCTAGACCTCTGGACCCTCAACTGCTTCCTCAGGAAGGAGAAGTTCAAAATGCTAATCTTGTTTTAGGTCCTATCTGCCCTCGTCCTGAAGACTGGATGGTGGCATCATACTTGCTGGATGCTTATTTCCACATCCCTGTCCTGCTGGCCCACAGACGTTACCTACAGTTCACAGTAAGACACAAACATTTTCAGTTCACGGTGCTACACTTCGGTCTTACCAGTGTCTGGTGTTCACGAAAGTCATGGTTGCAGCTCATCTGCGCAGAGCAGGTGTTCCAGTCTTCCCCTATCTCAATGACTAGCTGTTGAGGGCGGGCTCGCCCCAGGCTTTCATGTCCCACCTCCAGATTACAGCGGACCTCCTGCATTCACTGGGGTTCACTAACAACGTGCCTAAGTCACACCTGACTCCCTCTCAGTCGCTCCCTTTCATCGGAGCTGTTCTGAGCACAGTGCAGTTTCTGGCCAATCCTCCCGGGCAGCAAGTGTGGGATATTTGGGCAATGATACCGATGTTTCAGCCTCTATCCCGGATTTCGGTGAGAATGACCCTGAGGCTGCTGGACCTCATGCCCTCCTGCATCCTGATGGTGGATCATGCCAGATGGCACATGCAGGTTCTTCAGTGGGACCTGAAGTTCCAGTGAGTGAAGCATCAGTGGAATCTTTCCAACTATGTCCAGATCTCGGAGGGAACTGCGCGACAACTGCAGTGGTGGTTAATGAACCTCGATTGGGTCAGAGGCAGATCCCTCTCCCTTCCCCAACCAGACCTCACGCAGGTGAACGATGCATCACTCCTGGGATGGGGCGGCCACCTGGGAGAGGCGGAGATCAGAGGAGTCTGGTCTCTGGCGGAGTCCGGGCTCCATATCAACCTGTTGGAGCTCTGGGGGATTTGTTTGGCACTGAAGGCATTCCTTCCCTCTCTCAAGGGAAAGGCAGTGCAGATGTTCACACCACCGACATGTGGTACTGCAACAAACATAGCGGGGTGGGGTCATGGACCCTTTGTCAAGAGGCTCTTTGCCTTTGGACATGGCGGGTACATCAGGGCATGACCCTGGTGGTTCAGCACCTGGCAGGTTCTCTGACCTTCACTGCGGACGAACTTAGCAGCCGGTGCCTGGTGGATCACAAATGGTGTCTTCAGTCAGAGGTGGTGCTAGGTCTCTTTCAGCAGTGGGGAGAGCCTTAGTTAGATCTGTTTGCCACCAAAGAGAATGCACAATGTCAGCAGTTCTGCTCATTGGAGTTTCCAAGGCGGCATTCGCTCGGCGACGCTTTTCATCGCGAGTGGAGTTGTAGCCTCCTGTACGCTTTTCCGCCTGTACCACTTCTGCCCTGAGTGCTGAAGAAGATCAAGCATGACCGGGCCCAAATCATCCTGGAGGCACCAGACTGGTGCCTACCCCGAGCTCCTGAGCATGGCTATCGATCCTCTGATCTGACTGCCCTTTGGGAGGATCTTCTGTTGCTGCAGCAGAGGATGGTCCTCCACCCGAACCTGTCCAGCCTCCACCTCCTTGCATGGAAGTTGAGCTGTGACAGTTGACAGCTTTTGACCTTCCTCCCGAAGTCTGTAATGTCATCTTGGCAGCCAGGCGCCCCCACCCCCCCCCACTAAGACGGTATACGCCTATTGATGGAACAAGTTAGTGGCATGGTGCACAGCAAAGGCTGTGGATCCCCTTTCAGCCCCTCTTTCTGAGGTTCTTTTGTTCCTTCTCTCTTTAGCCAAGCAGGGCTCTGCTCTGGGCACTATTAAAGGCTATCTGGCAGCCATTTCTGCTTTTTTTTGGCTACCAGATCAGCCCTCTTTGTTCAAGTCCCCTATTGTAAGTAGGCTCTTTAGAGGCATTACTAATCTATTTTCTCCATCTCCTTTCATAATGCCTCAGTGGGACTTGAACCTTGTTTTGACTTACCATATGCGCACTCCCTTCAAGCCTCTTCACAACTGTCCTATTAGGCTTCTCACTCTGAAGACCTCCTTTCTTGTTGCCATCACCTCTGCTCGCAGAGTGAGTGAGCTTCAGGCTCTTTCTTCTAAGGGTCCTTTCTTCTGGGTGCCTCCGGACAAAGTGGTGCTTCGAACAAGGCCCTTGTTCCTACCCAAAGTTGTCACTCCTTTTCACATCGAACAGACTATTACTCTGCCCACCTTTTTCCTGCCTCCGCACCCTTCTGAAGAGGAGGAGAGACTCCACCGTCTGGACCCTAAACGTTCATTATCTTTCTACCTTGACCGCAAGAAAGATTTCCGGGTGGATGATGGTTATGTGGGTGCCAAGAAAGGTCGGGCTGTGCAAAAGTGTACCAGCTCTTGATGGGTCATCCTTTGTATACAGATTTGTTACGCTTTGGCTAAAAAGGAATCTCCAGTGGGGCTGCAAGCTCATTCCACTAGAGCTACGGCAGCAACTACTGCTCTGTCACGTGCAGTCACACTCATTGACATCTTTCTTTAATCTTTATTTCGACTACGATGAGTCATAAAAGATAACACAAAAAAACATAAATTCCACAATTATAACACAATTGGACATAAAATTTCATAGTTTTTACAATCAAGAAAAAGGAAAAGAGTATATCCATCATACAGTTATGATTGGAAAAGCCACTAATCACGTTAACAGACATAGTTTGCATCATTCGTTCTAGCAGAGAAGTGTAAAACTAGATGGTATCATATTTACAATGCTTTCTCCTTATTTTCCACATTGCATCTAAAAATTTGCTAACTGCAAAAACGGTTAGAGGCGATAGATCCGTTTTTAATAATCGATATGCCTCCATGTGTTTTCTAAAACCCCATTTTTTACATAGGGGGATAATCCATTTTTTCCTGGATTCTATGTATAGAGGACAAAAGAAAATTACATGGAGGTCATTTTCAGGGTGAGTGGTGCAAGAGGGACAATTAAGATCAGTTGAGGGGCGCCATCTATTCGTGAGAGCGCGGATGGGAAGGGAATTATATCTCCATTGTAGATACATTTTTCTTAAGGTGTGCTAGGCTGCGATGTGGGCGTCTATGCACACGTTCACCAGAAATTACTGGCTGGATAGTCAAGTCCGGAGGGACGGCTACTTTCCCCATTCTGTCCTCTAGGAGTTTCTGGAGTGAACTTGGTTCGCCATACCTCCTATGGGGTTGGTATTGCTGGGGTATCTATTCTAAGGTAAGGAATCTATAACTAATAGTCTCTTTCAGATGAACAAGTTACTTACCTTCAGTAACAATGTATCTGTAACATACATTTGTAGATTCCTTTCTGCCCCGCCCATCCTGCCCGTTCTGTGAACTGACTTCTAGATATAGGGACTCCCTGCAAGGGCCCTAGTGAGGCACACCAGTGGTCAGTGTCTTTCATGGCTCCGCGCTTCTGGCGTGGGAAATTGTGTCAGAACTGATGTCAGTGCTCAGGGGCGGCGTCTAATGTGGCACCGGGACATCATCCCGGTGACCACAACGCCGACGACGGACGCGGAGTCAACCGATGCCACCTACCGGCGCGCAGGGGTACTGTTGAAGAAAAATTCTCCAGATGCAGTCTGACGCTTGGGAGTAATTCTTAGGTAAGAAATCTATAACTAATATACGTCTCTTACAGATACATCGTTACCAAAGGTAAGTAACTTGTTCAACAGTCACTTAGTTAACTGGGTCCATTACAGAGATGTCTAGAGAAGTGTAATTGCTAACGTGTGAAATGTGGAGTACCTACTTACCAGACTCCATTCCTTATGGGATTCCATACTAGCTCTCTGATGGAAGGATAGCACGCAGCGTCTCCTCCCAGGAAGTAAAGTGCACAGGTGGTGCAGGATGGCCACCAACAGTCTGTTGTGCTGCCTCATGTTCTTTGCCACACAAAATGTTGACCCTCCTTCTCACATTGTACCACCTCTTTTTGATTTCATCCAGTGTGCGCCAGACAGGTGCTCCAGTGTTTAAAAATATATATATATATCTATATGTATATATATATTATCTACTGGCGGTCGCCAGTAGATAGTTATAGTTAGGACCGTGTTTCCATAGGAAATCCGCAACAGTCTATTTGGAATAACTTTGGCGCCGGTCGACGAATCCTCGCGAAATTTTCAAAACTAATGGGGCGCTACGCTCCGCTCCTACCCTGAAAGTCTTGGGGGGATTCGTCAAGCGGGGGCTGAAAAAAAAGGGGGTCCCAAAACGCGTTTTCCCCATGCATTTTTCCATAGGACCTTTAGACACAGCTACAGCCCGAACGGCTGAACAGAATTACTTGAAATTTGGCAGACAGGTAGTCCTCAGGTCAAGGATGTGCCTTTTGTAGGTCTGGTGTAAATATGTTCAGTAGGTCCTGAGAAAATAGCATTTAAATCAATATATATCTGTAAGCGTGCTCCGTGCGCTTACCGTAAGCTTACCGTACGCGTACGGTGCCGTGCGCGAGCTCAATTCTGATTGGTGGTTACATGACTGTAAACATTCGAATCGGTCGAAATCAGGAAGTGTCGGCCGCCATTTTCTGTCTCTCGCACTGAGAAACAAAGGTGGGGAACGTGAAACGGGGGCAACGAAGAGAGTTGCAGACCCCCTAGTGTTTGTCAGGGGGTCCAAGAAGGACCCAAAAGTACGAAAAATAAATTTAATAATTTAAAAAAAAAATCGCGGGGTACGCGTACGGTAAGCTTACCGTACGCGCACGGCAAAAAAAATAAAAAAATAAAATAAAGAAGTAACAATCACATTAATTAAATAAATTAAAGGACCCACAAGGGAGAAAAAAACAAATGTTACTGCGAAGCGCACCGAACGCCCACAGGGCGCGCACGGTGTGCGAAGCGCACCGTGCGCGCAGTGTGTGCGCATAGTGAAAAACCAGAAAAAAAAATACAAAATAAATACATAACTTAGCATTTAAAAAACCGTACAAATTCACTGAAAAAACCATAGGTTTCACACACGTTATAGTTAGGAATTATCATTTACAAAACCTTGCAAATTCACTTAAAAAACCATAGGTTTCACACATGTTATAGTTAGCTGTACATTTCACTCGTAAAAAACCAATGAAATTCCACGTTATAGTTAGATCAGGTAACTATAACTTGCGCGACCGCAATCCACAATGTGTAATTTCAGATGTCATCATTGATGTCATGAGTGATGTCACTGACCATGTCATGAGTGATGTACTATGTGACGTCATCAGCAGTTTATTGTGGGCGCGCAAGTTATAGTTACCTGATCTAACTATAACGTGGAATTTCATTGGTTTTTTACGAGTGAAATGTACAGCTAACTATAACATGTGTGAAACCTATGGTTTTTTAAGTGAATATATATATATATTTTCACTGCAAAAAACATAGGTTTCAGGCACGTTATAGTTAGAAATTAGCATTTAAAAAACCTTTGAAATTTACTGAAAAAACATAGGTTTCAGGCATGTTATAGTTAGAAATTAGCATTTAAAAATCCTTTGAAATTCACTGAAAAAACCATAGTCCTGAATGGCAGCAACCACAGCACCAGACTGTGAGAAAGTGTCTCTGTATATACTGTTCCCAAATAGGTACAGTGTGTACAGAGTCCACAGTCCCCAGAGGTTTGGCAGAGGCTAAAGTTAGATATAACCTTACTCTCTAAAGTGGTAGCTTGGTCGAGCAGTAAGGCAGTATCAGAGGACAGTGTAAAGCATTTGTTGTACGCACTCAGTCAGCAAAATGATTTCATACACTCAATAACTGAACTCTAGGCCAATGGTTTATATAAAAACATATATGCTTGTTTTATTTTAGAACCAACAATAGGTATTAAAATATACTTTCTCAGAATGAGATGCTTTATATAAATGCTTTTGCAATATGCAATTGACTTTTGTAAACAGTTGCAAGTGGTTGCAATAGGCAACACAATTTTAAACACAATAATGCATTGAGTTCAATGGAAGTTTCAAGTTATTTGTAACAGATTACTTTTAGGATTACTTTTGGAATTCCAAGACTGGATCCTAGATTCAGTCCTGGGTCAGTACTTAGAATCTAGTGATAAAAGTCGACTTAATTACTGTGATGATTTTTAGACAATATTTTGCTATTTTAAAAGTTGACACTTAGTAAATATTTCATAGAAAACAGTCAATGATTCCCTATGGAAGAAAATTCAAGTTGCAGGTATAGTATGTTCTCGTTACTTTTGTAATCCAGTACTGGGTACCTAGACTCAGTACTGGGACTTTTATCCAAAACAGGTAAGCAATTACGTTTTCAGAAGTTATACGATTTTTAAAGAATATTTAAAGTTTGCAGAAATTGACAGAAGAAATTTCACAGAAAAACAGTCAATGATTTCCTATGGGAGTAAATTGGGTTACTGGTAAGTACAGTTATAAGTATTTTTCCGAGTCAGTGCTGGGCAGCAAGATCCAGCACTGGGAGCCCACCTAATAGCAGGTGAGTATTTTTGTTTTCGTTACTCGGATGATTTTTGGTGAATATGTTAAGATTTGAAAAGTCCACACTTAGAAGAAATTTCAGGAAAAAGCCAGTCAATGTTACCCTATGAAGAACATTGAGTTATCGGTTTAAAGGTAAGTACTCAGATGCCCAGAGTTAAGGTTCTGGGCATAGACTCAGGGGTCTCCCAGGGTCAGGTAGGTACAGTTGGTTCACCCTCAGCGGCACTAGGGCGGCCGGGTGCAGAGAGAGCTAGGCCCAATGCTATCCTATGAGGGGTAGGGGGGCCTTGGTTGGTGGCTGCTGACTAGCATGCCACGCGGCTGTGGGAGCTGGGCTCCTGGTCACTTACTCAGGGCAAGTGGGAAAGTAGATAGGTGTAGAGGTTGCACTGCCAGGGCCACTCGGGCGGCTGGGTGCAGGGTGCTTTTGAGCCTTCGGGCACTCAATTGATTTCAATGGGAAATCTCCGGTTTAGAAAAAGACTGCAAGCTCGGGGACGAAGATTCTTCAGGTGCCACCACCACTTCGAGAGGTAAGTTGGGTAGTTGGAGGATAGGTAGGTACCCCGGGATTGGGCACAGGGGGCCGCGGGGCGCCGGGTGCAGGGGTGCCTTTTGGTGTCGGGAAATATTACCCTCTGTTGATCGCGGTTTGGGGGGCACCTTATTCTGAGGCTGCAGGCTTCTTCAGGAGTGTCGAGGGAGGTCCTTGGGTGCCGGACTCGGGGTCACAGTCGCCGTGGGGTTGTCCTCGTGGTCTTTGTTCACTCCGGCACAGGCCAGGCTTGGCTGGTGCAGAGTGTGCTGGGTTCGCGGTTCCGGGCTGCAGCCAGGGATTAGAAGTAGATTTTGAGTAGAGCCTCTACTCATGGGAGTCCCAGGGGCTTAGAGTCAAAAGGTAGCCAGGTCCTGCGGGGTTTGTGAGGTTGCTGGCCACAAGAGATGCCGGGTTGGCGCAGGAGCAGGTTCGAGGGTCGACAGGCCGGTAGGGCTGGGGCCAAAGCAGTTTGTGTCTTCCTCTTCTTAGCAGCTGCAGGGCAGGTCTTCTTTCTTCTAGCTCTGCAGAAGGAAGGTTCAGGGTGCCCCTAAATACTAGATTTAGGGGCGTTACAGGTAGGTGAAGGGCAGGGACCAATGGGTCCCTGTCCTGGGGTGGGTACACCCCCTATCCTGCCTCTCTCCTGTGGGAGGGGGGCAGTAGCCTAGTCCTGATTGGGTAGGGCTTCCCATCTTCAAGATGGCGAGAGCCCGGGGATGTGCTTCACCTCGCCTTCCCCACCTGAGGGGTGGTGTTGGCAGGCTGGCACATCCCCTGTCCTTATTTGGGGTTTCCGGCCAAGCTTCCCGCCAGAGTGGGGGGTTGCAGTGGCCTGGGGAAGCTCACAGAGGCGGCATGCCTTTGAAGCTTCCCCCTGCCCATTCCTGGGGGAGGAGATTTAGCACCTCGCCCAGGATGTGCATTGTTGCAGGGGCTCTCCTACCCAGGGGTCCAGCAACATGTCTACTGTGTGGCAGCCTAGGCAGCCTCAGAACAGACGTGGATTGTAGGTTAGGTTTCAGGGGGCCTCTCTAAGATGCCCTCTGTGGTGCTTGGTACATTAAATCCCACACTGGCATCAGTGTGGATTTAATGTGCTGAGCAGTTTGATACCAAACTTCTCAGGCTTTGCTGCCATTATTGTGCTGTGGAGTTCGTGTTTGACAAACTCCCAGCACCATGTACTCTTAAATGGCAGCACTGCACTTACAGGGCCCAGGAATGGACCTGGGTACTGTAGGAGCACAGGGCTCCTGCCTCTGTGCCCACACCACTGGCATAGGGCACCCAGCTAGAGGGGTGGCTGATGTATGCCATGGCTGTGTAGGTTGTGGGCATGGCACATAGGGATGTGTGCCATGTCGACTCTCTGTTTTGTCTTGTACCCAGACACTCAGCCTGCCAGGGCAGTGTGTGGGTGTTAGGGTACAGGGCCTCTAAGGGTGGCACAATGAGTGTTGCAGCACTTAGATGCCTACACTGGTCACAAGGCCCTGGGTACCTAGGATACCACTTACCAGGGGCTGACATGTGGCCAGGGTTTGCCAATTTGGTTTTGAGGGCAGGAACATAGGCCCTCGGCACCTGATTGGCAGGAGTCCAGGGCACACTCAGTCAAAGTACATTCAGCAATTCAGCAAAAAGTGGGAGCATACCATGCAAGAAACATGGCACTTTCTCACACAGACTCCCTTCGATCAGTGAGGGGTATTTGCATGTGGAAGGCTGGCAACACGTGGTGCCACTGAACCTGCACTATGCAGGCCGATGGGGCCACCAACGTATCGACGTAGCTGTGGGCCCTTGCTCACCGCTAGCTCTGGCCTACACTGTGAAAGACCGGCAACAAATGGTGCCACTAACCTTCTTCAACACAAGCCGATCCCACATGTGGAACTGTGTCCTGAGTCCTGAATAGCAGTCACCCCAAGTCCGTGGCAGTGACCACAGCACCACACTCCCTTCGATCATTGAGGCATATTTCGATATGCAAGGCCAGCGACACGTAGTCCCACTAACCCTCTTTAACACAAGCCGATCCCACATGTGTAACGGTGTCCTGAGTCCTGAATGGCAGTGACCCCAAGTCTGTGGCAGCGACCACAGCAGCATACTCTCTTTGATCAGTTAGACATATTTCCATATGCAACGGCGGCGACACGTTGTGCCAATAACTCTGTTCAACACAAGCCGATCCCACATGTGTAACTGTGTCCTGAGTCCTGAATGGCAGTCACCCCAACTTCGTGGCAGCGACCACAGCACCAGACTCCCTTCAGTCTTATTTGTTGTTCTTTTCTTTAAATACATTTTATTATAGATTCTTCTTTGTCTAACCGCACTGGGACACTTCCAGGCCCAAGAAGGTTGTTGGGGGTATGATGGTAATGTGGGAAGAGGGTGCGTTACATGCTGATGTGGGGAGAGGCAGCGTCAAAGGGGTATCTATCACAGAAAGAACTCCGATATTTTTTCACAAATGCCTCGGACAAATGCCAGCTGACGGACTGAATCACAAAATGATTTTTCAATACTTATGTAGTGTGAATTATGAACATTTCGCACCCAGGCTCGCAGAGGGACAGCTGCGGCCCGTCCGCTCGCCTCACAGACGCAGTACTACGAGCCGTCCGCGTCATTGTAGCTATCCCTGCCCTGTTCCGTCGTACGCCACGCCACTCCAATTACATTCTGACGTTGGCCCCACATAGCTACCTGTCGCAGGAATACTCGATGTTGGTGTGCAGGTCAGTCGTCTAGTTCTCAAGATCTCACGACCACTCCTCGAGGGCAGGTTTGCACACACACAACAGCCATCCGGCACATGCGTCACAGGCCATGTGATCACGCAAATATAATAGATCGACAACGTCACATCCTTTATTGCCAGTACTGACTAGATGGCGGACGCTCCACATGTCTCAACCATAAAGAGTCTTTGAAAAGTTGCGCAGAAGGTTAGTCGTACCCTGATCTATATAGCCGTCAGGGGCCTACCACCCCCTTGGCGCAGACTTCAGATGCACAGGGTTAGTGACACCCGAAGCTCATATGGCCATCAGGGGCCTACCACCATGTGGCACGGTCTTGAGTTCCACAGGCTTAGTGACCCCAAAAGCTGATGTGGTCTCCGCCATTGATAACTCAGGACTCAGCGACATGTGTGAGATCTGCTGGGCCGCGGAGAAGCTGATGTGGTCTCCGCCATTGATGACTCAGGACTCAGCGACATCTGTGAGATCTGCCGGGCCACGGAGAAGCTGATGTGGTCTCTGCCATTGATGACCCAGGACTCAGCGACATGTGTGAGATCTGCCGGGCCATGGAGAAGATGATGTGGTCTCCGCCATTCATGACTCAGGACTCAGTGACATATCTGGGATGCGCGGAGTTTTGACGGGCACGTGGAGTGCCCACAGCTGCACACTCCGGTGGCACCAGGTAATTATTTCTCATGGATGCGCAGGGGCGGCAGTGTCTCTATCTCTCTCTTCCTTCTTTTCCTTCTATCTCTCTAACTCTCTCTCTTCCTTCTCCCTTTCTCACTCACTCCCTTTCTTTCCTTCCCTCTCTTTTTCTCTCTGGCTTTTTTTTCCTTCTCTGTTTACTCTGTGTCTCACTCCTTTGATATGCGCATTACACACGTCCTTATTTTGTGCTTTATTTCCCAGGCTCTGTCATCGACATCCATGGTCCCCACAGGAGTGTTCCGCCTTGTTGTTTTGTATTATTTTTATAAATGTTGTTTATTAGTTTATCGTTCATATATATATCTTAATAAAAAAAGTTTGAAAATAGTTTATCGTGTACATATATATGTTTATAAAAAAATAAAGTCTGGAAAAAAAACAATTATTAACGTTTTTGGTTGTTTTCTTAACTGCTGTGTGACTCTTTCTTGTTCTTATTACTGCTATTTGATGGAGTCCACCATGGTGTTACATTTTGGGGCACTTATCGCAGGAATACTGGTGATGTCTGCAGTTTGCATTAACCTCTGAATAGTGTGTTAGATTTATCTCAACTTTACTTCCATTAAAGTGCTGATAATGAAATGCAGACTAGCCCATGCAAAAAGACACGAGGTGCACCTTTGCGATTTATTCTAAATACTAAAATCCTGTATTGAATTGTGAGGTAGTGGCTGCACTTACAGTGTACACACAAAATCAATTAAGAAATCTCATTCTATTTATATTGATTGGGAATAGTGCGTCAGGTGCTGGATCTTGACGAGATACACTGCCCAGTTCGTATATTGTTCTGCACACGAAAAAAAATCACATCGCAACTTTCACACCAACTGCTCTGCTAAACAAATTCCGGCAATAATCCACGTTAGCACCAGGGATTTTACACCTGCTTTCTGCTGGTGTTAAGCAGGATGACTACCTGCACCATGAAAGAGAACACAGCCAAGAGCCACACTAGAACACCCACAGGTGTCATAGAGTCAATGAGCATGATACAGAGATACCCATGAGGGCCACAAGACTCATCGCAATAACTCCAGGACCGCCAATGCCCCCCAAACACGCATCTGTGCAATTGTGTCCCTGTGGTCATTGTGTTAGCATGATAGGCACGAGCCCTGCAACATCACAGTGTCATTTGTATTATTGTTATGAACGCTTATATGTCACTTATCCTACTACCCTACCTAACTCGTCACTCCCTCCCCTTCCCCGTGGCACCCTGCACCTTTATAAATAGTGTGATTTTTCATATGCATTTATGTGCCTGTTCCAAGTGTGATTAAATAAAACTTCGGTTCTGCCTTATTCGTTGCAACAGTTATTTTGTTGACCTTTTTCAATTTTACGTATGTTCTGGGACCATTTCTATTTTTACTGTTTGTTACCCAGGTCCCAGTGACTATTGGGTTTGCCCTTTGTTCTAACGTCACCTCAGCGTTGGCAGTGAGCCTGGACATGTAGCTATGCACACATCCTCCTGCATGCACAACCGGCGTGTGCTGGTCCGGGTTACATAGGTCAGCGCAGGGATGTGCCTATCCGTCAAGGGAAACGGGGTGTCTCGGACATGTCCATGTACAGGAAGTGCGGTAAGTGTGTCTTTGTGTTCTGGTGTGGCCTGCCACAAGGGCCGCAGCCGTCGATGTTGTAAAGTGGCATGCAACACCTCCAAACGGCACTGTGATGGTGTCGTTGGAATGCAGCAGGACATGCGCGAATAGGCATTACAACGGTGTGTTGTACGAGTGCACGAGATACAACAGCGCACCGTACAAAAGTGTGGGGGCTTTTGGGAGGGAGGAGCAGCTGATTGCAACGCAACAGACAGTGAACTCGCCCATGTGCCACGTGCTGGGCATCTCATCCATGATGACCACGGTCGCAGAAATCCCACAACACCAACAACCGGCCTTTGTACACATCCTGTATGAATGCAGCGCGGTTTTCACTTCTATGCTCGTTCAGTGGTGTGATGTTGGCGAGTTGTGTGACTTGTGCTCCTTGTTGGTGTGTTTCATTTTGGCCATTGTTTGTCTATACTTGTGCTGTACCTAATTGTGCATGTGTGCCATTCTGCCCATCTCCCCCCGTCCTCCCACTCCCTGATTCTTCCTCTTCCTGGTGCTGCTGTGTCTATAATTTTGTTGCTCCACACACAAATACATATAAAACACAAAATAGAATAGTTCCTTGATTCTTTGAGGTTTCAAAACTTCTCTCTATTGGTTTCTTTTTAATTTTCCATATAAACAGTTTTTTAAATATTCAACAACACATAGAAGTCAGAAGTGCAACGTATTCTATCAACACACTTTCTAGAACATTCTACAACACGTGCAGGTTAAAAGTTCATCAATTGTTTTAAGTTTGAACAGTGCCTTCCAAATGCAAGTAGCAGGTGTGGTTGAGTTGAGCAAATTTTATCCTATGATATGTACTCCACGTTGAAACTGCTTTTTCTTAACCAATCGCAAAGATTCTTTTCCACAAAACGAATGTGCACCCTCCTTTTAAAAAGAATGCTTTTCATCTCCCAATCACGCATCGTTTTGTATGGCAAAAAAAAGTAGCTCCCCATCTTTACACATATCTCTTATTCTACTAAGGAACTGCATGAGCTACAGACATCGTTCCATACCTTCCAGCCATACCTTCAAAATGCTAGTGTGGATCGTAGGACATTGCTATCTGGTGCAAGAGGTATGCAGAACACAGACGTATTGACTTAGACCTAGGTTTACAAAATGTGGACATTACATGGTTTGCACAGAGAGGATTGAAGTGGCACCAATTGCTACCTTTGGTTAAAACCTCTTTGCATCTTCCACACCCTGACCTCATGATTGTGCATTGTGCTGGAAATGACCTAGGCACATTGACTGGGGTAGGTTTGGAAATGCTTATGAAGGACACCTTTGGACACCTCAGCTCAGCACCATGTGACTCTAGGCAATAGCTCACTTAATAGCTCACATAATTTCCACGCCGGCCTCGAGGGCCTTCAGACCCAAAGGGGTGAGTAGTTTGTGCTATCCAATTACCGTATTGATTTGATACGCACAAATTTACCTTCGCACTCCCTGTATAACACCCCCTAAGCACCATACACAAGTTACAATGTTCGAAACAAAAGTACCTCCAAGTAGGTATAACTACATGCTGACACCACTTGACAGATGTGGCACAGCGGCCAGAGCACATGACTTCACAGCATATGACACACAGTTTGGACTCACGCTTTCATCCCCGAGTCCGGCAGCACCTCAGCTTAGCACCATGAGACTCAAGACAATACCTCAAATATTTTCCGTACCCCAGGACTTTCAGACCAGTAGGAGTCAGTAGTTTGTTGTAGTAGGTATAAACACATGCTGACACTACTTCCACAGCTGTGCTGCAGCGGCCAGGGCACATGACTTCACACCATAAGACACACAGGTTAGGCTCACACTTTCATCCCCGACTCCCGCAGCAGCTCACCTTAGCAGCATCAGACTCTACGCAATACCTCACCTAATTTCCGTACCCAGCACTTCCAGACCGGAAGCTATGAGTGGTTCGCTTCGCACTCCCCCTATAGCACACCCTAAACACCCCACAGAAGTTACAGTGCTCCTACCCTCCTCTTTCCTACTTTTTTCATCCATTTTTCCCCTAACTCGCTTCAACAGAATTCCAAAATGGCGGCCAACACTTCCTAGTTGCAACCGCTCGCAGCGCTCCCAGCCAATCAGATGGCAGAATTCCCAAGTATCGATATCTGTAAATTTCGATATTTCTCAAAAACTACTGAACGGATTTATACCAAATAAACAAAAGAGTGCTTTCTAGACCAAGACCCTTCTCCCTGCCAAATTTGGGGTAATTCCGTTCACCCGTTCGACCTGTAGCCTTGTCTAAAGTTTCCTATTGAAATGAACACGTTTTGGGACCCCCTTTTTTCTCGGCCCCCCCTTGACGAATCACCCCCAAACTTCCAACATAGGAGCTGATATGAACGAAGAATTAGTTTGGAAAATTTCATGACGATTCATCAAACGACGCCAAAGTTATAAGCAAAACAAAAAATGTGCTTCCTATGGAAACTTGGTCCTAGCTATAACTACCTACTGGCAACCGCTAGTAGGTAAAATATATATATATATATATATTCACTAAAAAAACCAAAGGTTTCAGGGGCGATATAGTTAGGAATTGGCATTTAAAAAACCTTAGAAATACACTATAAAAAACATAGGTTTCAGGGGCGTTATAGTTAGCTGGACATTTACCTCGTACAAAACTCTAGAAATTCCCCTGTTATAGTTAGTTCAGCTAACTATAACTCGTGCCCCCGCAGTGCACTGCTGATGACATCACATATTACATCACTCATGACATGGTCAGTGACATCACTGATGACATCTCAAATGACATCACTGATGACATCACTGATGACATTATCCATGTGATAAATTAGTGCATCTTCTCACACCCTAATATAACCTTTGATACACCGACTCAAAATTTCAGACGGCCATTTTGAAAACCATAGATACTTCAATACCAATAACTACATACCCCCTCATTGACTCTTAGGTCTACATACACCTCAACTCACTCACCTGTACAGTCACTCATACTTACAGTCACTCCGTACAAGACTATCATATGCATTTATACACCTATATAGACACTCACACACCGCCAATCATCCATTGAGGTACTGACACACCTAGTCAGTTGTGCAAATAATTAAACACTGTCCAATTTACTCACCTATACAGTTGAACACACTCAAGTTCACTTACTCATAAAAATACTAACAAATTCTGACACTCTTATACAATTACTAATACAAGCACACACTCATCCATACAGGCACTCCCTCAATCACACACTCTCACATATAGATAGTTATATACTCTTACACACATATACACTGCGTTTCACATATGTAGTTACTGACACATGTACAACTGAGATATACATTCAATCACTAATACACTCATACATACACTCACCCAAACATACAGTCCATCACAGTTGCACTCTTAAAACCATGCACCATAGAATCACCCACTCACACATCTATGCACAGAGTCACACACACTCTACTCACACAAACACTCAGGCACTCAGACAACCAATCAATAACCCATATAGACACTCTTGTAGCTATTCACAAAACCATGCAGCCATTTATACACCAACACACAGACACATACAGACATTCACACAGTTTAGTCACTAGTCTGCAGTAAGATACATTTAATGACTCACTTATAGAGTCAGTTACGCACCTAGAAAATCACCCATTCACACACTTATACACCCACTCATTCTTCCATAAGCCTTTCACTATAAATATATAAAACATATGTAAAGTTTTAAGAAAAACACACATTCACTGGATGATGTCATCAGTGATGTCATTTGAGATGTCATCAGTGATGTCACTGACCATGTCATGAGTGATGTAATATGTGACGTCATCAGCAGTGCATTGCGGGGGCGCGAGTTATAGTTAGCTGAACTAACTATAACAGGGGAATTTCTAGGGTTTTGTACGAGGGAAATGTCCAGCTAACTATAACGCCCCTGAAACCTATGGTTTGTTTAGTGAATTTCTAAGGTTTTTTAAATGCCAATTCCTAACTATAACGCCCCTGAAACCTTTGGTTTTTTCAGTGAATTTCAAAGGTTTTTTAAATGCTAATTCCTAACACTATCAGGCCTGAAACCTATGGTTTTTTCAGTGAATTTCAAAGGTTTTGGAAATGACAATGTTGAATGTATTAATTGTTATACTGATTTTTTTAAAATTGATTTACTACATTTTTTTAACTATTTATTTTTAGATATATTTTTTTTAGTTACATTATAATTACATTATACATTACAATGCAAAATATACTTTCTCAGAATGAATTACTTTAGTTTAAATACTTGGAAAATAGGCAACAGACTTTTAAGTACAGTAGTTACAGTTGTTGCAATGGGCAACACAATTTCAAACACAAAGCAACATTGAGCTCAATGTGAATTTCTAGTTAAATGCAATTAGTTACTTTATGGATTACTTTTCTAACCACAGGACTGGATCCTAGATTCAGTCCTTGGACATCTCCGCTAAACAGATGAGTAAAAGCGCTTTGGTTACAGTAGTGATTTTTAAGGAATATTATCATATTTTAAAAGTTGACACTTAGAAATGTTTTCACCTAGAATCACCAATGTTATCCTATGGCAGAAAATTCACTTAGCAGGTAAGTAGTGTTATCGTTACTTTTTCTTACTCAGTGGTGGATCCTGGATCCAGCACTGGCCAACCTCCTGTAAACAGTTGAAAGAATGTGTTTAAGTCATACAGACAATTTTTTAGGAATATTTTTAGTTTGTGAAAATAGACACTTAGAAACTTTTCTGGTGAAAACCACACAATGAATTCCTATGGAAGGAAATTACTGGTAAGCACGCTTAGAATTACTTTTCAGGGTTAGTGCTGGGCTAAAAGATGCAGCCCTGGGTTCTCTCCTGATAACAGGTGAGTAAATCGGAATTCGTAGTTCGGATGATTTTAGAGGAATATTTGTACGTTTCAAAAATGGACACTTAGAAAATTTTCTGGTGAAAACCACACAATGGATTCCTATGGAAGGAAATACAAGTTACTGGTAAGTACGTTTAGAATTACTTTTCAGGGTCAGTGCTGGGCTAAAAGATGCAGCACTGGGTTCTCTCCTGATTACAGGTGAGTAAATCGGAATTCGTAGTTCGGCTGATTTTAGAGGAATATTTCTATGTTTCAAAAATGGACACTTAGAACATTTTCTGGTGAAAACCATACATTGGATTCCTATAGAATGAAATACAAGTTACTGGTAAGTACGCTTAGAATTACTTTTCAGGGTCAGTGCTGAGCTAAAAGATGCAGCACTGGGTTCTCTCCTGATTACAGGTGAGTAAATCGGAATTCGTTGTTCGGCTGATTTTAGAGGCATATTTGTACAATGGTGAAGGAAGGGGGAGGGGCCTGAGGTGACCTGTGCAAACACGCCCTGTGGCGCGTTTTAAGGTGGGGAATTAATTCCTCTTCAATCCTGTGGTCCTCTGGGGGCCAACTACCCCACAAGGTACCTCCAGTATGCGCCAGGGAGCTGCATTACAGAGAGGTATTCAGAGGCCTCACCCCTTTTTACAACACTCTGCAACACAGCTCCGTGGCGCTTACTGGAGGTACCTGGTGGGCTAGTTGGTCCCCAGGGACCCTCAGGATTGAAGAGGAATTAATTCCCCAACCTAAAACGCGCCACAGTGCGTGTTTGCACAGATCTCACCTCAGGCCCCGCCCCTACCTTCACCACTGTGCAAATGTGCCCCGTGGGGTGTTTTAAGTTGGAGGATTAAGTCCCCTTGAATCCTGAGGTCCCATGGCGGCCAACTAGCCCACCAGGTACCTCCAGTATGCGCCAGGGAGCTGCGTTGCAGAGAGGTGATGAGGCCACACCCCTTTTTACAACACTCTGCAACGCAGCTCCGTGGCGCTTAGTGGAGGTACCTGATGGGCTAGTTGTCCCCTAGGGGACCTCTGGATTGAAGAGGAATGAATTGCCCAACTTGAAACGCGCCACAGGGCGTGTTTGCACAGTATCACCTCAGGCCCCGCCCTCTACCTTCACCACTGTGCAAACGCACCCCGTGGCGTGTTTTAAGTTGGGAGATTAAGTCCCTTTGAATCCTGAGGTCCCCTGGCAGCCAATTAGCCCACCAGGTACCTCAAGTAAACGCCAGGGAGCTGTGTTGCAGAGAGGTGTAAAAAGGGGCGTGGCCTCATTACACCTCTCAGCAACGCAGCCCCCTGGCACATACTGGAGGTTCCTGGTGGGCTAGTTGGCCCCCAGGGGCCCCCAGTATTGAAGGGGAATTCGTTCCCCCTCTGCAAACGCGCCAAGGGGCGCGTTTGCAGAGTGATGAAAGGAGGGGGCGTGGCCTCCTTCGCGATCCCGTTTAAAAAAAAAAATATTTCTTTTTAAGAATGGGGGCTGTGTAGCCCCCCTTCTTTTTCTTATTTTTTTGGCCCTGGGGACCCCATCCCCCAGGGCCTGCCCCCAATTTGTATTTTTTTTATTAAAAAAATAAAATAAATCGGGAAGGGGGCCACGTGGCCCCCCTCCCGAGGCCATAATTTGCCCGGGGTCCCCATCCCATTTTTATGGAGGGGGGCTGCGTAGCCCCCCTCCTGTGGCCACCTATGGCCCCGGGGGCCCCATCCCCCGGGGCCTGGCCTCCGTTGGGGGCCGTGGGGGGGTCCCCAATCCCCCACGGCCATGCCGGCTCCCCGCGTCCTGCGGGAGCCGGCATTGCTTTTCCACATGAGGAGCAGCTAACATGCTGCTCCCCATGTGGAAAAGCAATCGTCTTTGGTATTTGGAAGAGAGAGCAGGTTTCCCACTCTCTCTTCCAAATACCAAAGCAGTTTGCTTTTGCCACGAGGCTCCCACCCTGTCATAGCAAACAGCAGTGTCCCGGGGATGGGCACCCTGGGACACTGCAGGAGCCGGCCCTGGGGGGTGGCGGTCCCCAGGGCCATCTTTGGCTCCAGGAGGGGGGCCGAGTGGCCCCCCTCCCACTGAATTTCTTCTTTTATTCCCAATCTTTATTGAGGAATTTTCTTAATACAACACAAAAACCCACCTGAAGACCCACCCCCAGCTCAGATTCTGTTGCATTGAAAAGAAAGAAAAAACGACATGAAAAACAACAGTTATGATCAATAAACAGCATACCATTTTACGGAACTAACAATAGTCTAACAAAAAAAAACAAAAAAAAAAAAA
The DNA here is from genome assembly GCF_964204655.1 of Triturus cristatus. Lineage (NCBI taxonomy): Eukaryota > Metazoa > Chordata > Amphibia > Caudata > Salamandridae > Triturus > Triturus cristatus. The sequence continues at coordinate 1,633,742,143 of NC_140591.1, read as the reverse complement.
AAAACAAGTATGGCTTACGAATTACCCCGTTATTTCTGAGACCATTGCAACACGGGATCCCAAATTGCCAGCCCTAACTTACGCTTACGCAAGCCCTTTCTTCGGTAGATAGCTACTTCTAAACTACAGGTGGCCAACAGGCGTGATCTCCATTGTTGAAAACTTGGCGCATTTGTATCAAGCCAAGCTGACGCAATACAGCCATGGCCACAAAAACCAGACCTTGCATATATTTCGGTCTTGAGATATTAGCAACACCTAACATAATCTCTTCAACATAAATCTCTATTCTTGTATTAAAAACTTCCGAGAGAAATGTTGAAATATCGGCCACTACTGAAGTTAGTGCCGTACAGGTAGCAAAAATATGTATACTATCGGCTTCAACTAGATCACATCTAGGACATGTAGTTCCCTTCCCGGTCCCCCATTTAGCGATCTTATAGGGAGTATAATATAAAAAGAAAAAAGTTTTGTAAAACTGGGCCTGCAGCTTGGTAGACATTAAAATAGACTGATATAGTAAGAGAGATTGATGAACAGTTTCCCCGGACACACCAAGCTTAAGCTGCCATTTACTTAAGTATTTATCAAGATCATCAGTTTGTCGCAGAAGCAGTTGTTCATAAATCTCTCCTATTTTGAGATTATTTCTCGAAGCCATATTCTCCATTAACTGCACCTTTTGAAACAACGCGTCCCCTCCTCCTCTTTTTAATAAAAAATCCCGGATTTGCAAAAATTTAAAAAAATCCCGTTGCTCTAAATTATACTCCAGCTGTAAGTCGCCAAAAGATTTAATACCTAATGAAGTATAAAAACACCCAAGATGCGTAATCCCATTCAAAAACCATCTTTCCATGCATAAATCATTGAAGATCCCAGGGAGATGGCTATTTTTAGGGATTAGGGTGTAGAAAGATAGTTGTCCAATATTAGTAAGTTTTCTAACGGAATTCCAGGTCTTATAAATACCAAATATGGACTTAAATTTAACTTTTTTAAAATAGCTATCGTTAAGATGACGCCACAGGCAACCTCTGGATTCATTACCTAATAGCAGCTCTTGTGGAGTTGGAATATCCCTTTCGCTGCTAGATGCAAACGTGAATAAAAGCTTATTGCAGTATTTTAAGATAGTAGCCCAGTAATATAGCTTAAAGTTGGGCAATCCCATGCCCCCTCTATCTTTAGGGAAAGTAAAGGTTTGCAAGGCTCTACGGGATTTTTTGTACCCCCAGATAAAACTAGAAAACATACTATCCAAATCTTTAAATACTTGCGAAGGAAATTCTAGACAGATTGATCTAAAAAAATAAAGAAATCTTGGAAGGAAAAGCATTTTAATCAAATTACACCGACCCACAATGGATAAGTGAAGATTGTTACTCTTAATCAAATCCTTTTTTGTACGTTGAATTAATGGATCAATATTATCGGAAACTAAATTCCCTATTTTGGCCGTAATACTCACTCCAAGATATATAGCTTTCTCGATGACCCGTGTATCCATCATCTCAATTTTACTGTTAAGGATAATCTGAGTTTTTGATTGGTTGAGTTTATAGCCCGATATTTGGCCAAAAATGTTAGCTTCCTCTTCAATCACCGCAGCCGAAATCGCTGGGTCACTGGTAACCAGCGCGATATCGTCCGCGTATGCCAATGTTTTGGTGGCCTGATCTCTTATCCAAATGGATGGTATCAATGCGTTGTTATCTAATCTTCGGATAAATGGGTCAATATATATAGCAAATAGGAGGGGTGAGCAAGGACACCCCTGTCTTGTACCTCTAGTAATAGAGAATGGTGCTGTAACTGACCCATTCACCATAACACCGGCAGACGGGTTGCTGTACAACATTTTTACCGCTGTAATAAAGGGATCTCCAATGCCACATCTAGCCATCGCAATCCAGAGATATTTCCAGGAGACCCTATCGAAGGCTTTTTCGGCATCTAAAAGTATAAGTGCCATAGGGTCTCCTGAAACTTCGCACCAATCAAACAATGAGATGACTCTCTGGATATGGTCTGTGGTATCTCTACCCGGGATGAACCCGTGTTGTCGAGCCGATACGATTTTGTGTATATTGAGAGCTAATCGTGCAGCGAGTAACTTAGCGTATATTTTAGAATCACTGGTTATTAAAGTAATTGGGCGATACGACCCAAGTTCTGTAGGGTCTTTATGTTTTTTTGGAAATACTATAATTTTGGCCCTTGACCATGACTCTGGGGGTCGCCCCCCTAGGAATATATGTGCAAAAAGTGTTGTTAGTATATTCTTAACTTGGGGAAAGAATTGGATATAAAATTCAGTGGGAATCCCATCCATACCCGCCGCTTTGCCTGAAGCAAGACTTTTTAATGCGAGAAGAATTTCCTCCCCTTGCGGGATAACATCCATATCTTCTGAATCATTACTTTCTAATCTCGATGGACTATCTTGATTAATGTAATCATTGATTGCATCTATTTGTATATTAATATCATTATCCCTATATAGAGCCTGATAAAATTTATAGAAGGCAGTTCTAATTGCATCCGAATCTGTAATTAGCCCTACTTCTGGATCTCGAATCATCTTAACGGAATTAACGGAATTGAGTTCACGGGCGCGTACCGCTAACTGATGTCCAACTTGTTCACTCAGTTCGTAAATAGTTTCCTTATATGCGGTTGCTTTATTAATAGCTTTTGTGGTTAGTATATCTATGACACTGTTTTTAGCAAGTGAGATCTGTCTTCACTCATTTTCCGTGTCTCTTCCCTCCTGAATGGCTTTAATTAGCCCTCCTTCAGCGATTGCGATGTTACCCTGAAGTGTTTTCATCACTTGTTTAGCTTTTTTATTAGCATTCAATGAAAATCGAAGTGTTTCCCCTCTGATTCCAGCTTTGAGAGTGTCCCAAACGATCTCAATTGGTGCACTACCTATATTTTCTTCTAGGAATCTGGAGATCCACTGTCGCATGCATTGACAGTAAACCTCGTTTAGTAATAATGCTCTTTCAAACGTCCATATTCTATTGCTCCGTTTTTGCGTACCAATTTCCATAGTTAAAAGAAGGGGATTATGGTCTGAAAGAACCCTTGGTAATTTTTCGATGAAACAACTAGTAGATAGGATACTAGAGACCAAGAAATAATCCAACCTTGCATGGAGTGTATGTGGATGCGAGTAATATGTAAACCCCTGATCGTTTGGGTATTGCGCCTGCCAACTGTCTATGAGACCGTGAGTTAAGCAAAGATTTTTGAGGGCTTGGAAAACTTTAGGCTTTCTGCCTTTATATTGGAACCCAGACTCCTCTGACCAATTACTAGGTAGATTTATGTTAAAATCCCCGCAGATTATTACTGGAAGTGGCCAATGGACCAGTTCGTTAGATATGTGATCCAAAACTACGGGGTCATCATTAATATTACTATAGATTGTACAAATTGTCATTCTATCTCCGTTAGACATCTGACACTCCGTAATAGCCCAACGACCATATTTATCGGAGATTGAGCGAGTGAACTGTGCCATATTCGCTCTCCCCAAAATAGCAACACCCTTTGTCCTGGTCCCTTGTGTAGTAGCGGTAATAAGCTTAAAACCCAGTTGATTCAGCAAATGAATTTGTGACCCCTCAATATGTGTTTCTTGAACACAGAGAATGTTCGCTCCGGATACTTGAAGCCCAATGGCCACTCTTTGTCTTTTTTTTTCATCATTGAGGCCACAAATGTTAATCGATAATATTTTTAGTTTATCCATACTGTTATTTTCCTTGCTCTAAAGAAATAAAAAAGTTTACTTAGTTCCTCAGTATTAATCTTTTTTCTACATTTGATACCGTTAGTGCCATTTTCTATATTAGACATAAGATTTTGCGAAAATATTAAGGACCCAGAACTGAGCTTTTTAAGGTGGGGAATTAATTCCTCTTCAATCCTGTGGTCCTCTGGGGGCCAACTACCCCACAAGGTACCTCCAGTATGCGCCAGGGAGCTGCATTACAGAGAGGTATTCAGAGGCCTCGCCCCTTTTTACAACACTCTGCAACACAGCTCCGTGGCGCTTACTGGAGGTACCTGGTGGGCTAGTTGGTCCCCAGGGACCCTCAGGATTGAAGAGGAATTAATTCCCCAACCTAAAACGCGCCACAATGCGTGTTTGCACAGATCTCACCTCAGGCCCCGCCCCTACCTTCACCACTGTGCAAACGTGCCCCGTGGGGTGTTTTAAGTTGGGGGATTAAGTCCCCTTGAATCCTGAGGTCCCATGGCGGCCAACTAGCCCACCAGGTACCTCCAGTATGCGCCAGGGAGCTGCGTTGCAGAGAGGTGATGAGGCCACACCCCTTTTTACAACACTCTGCAACGCAGCTCCGTGGCGCTTAGTGGAGGTACCTGATGGGCTAGTTGTCCCCTAGGGGACCTCTGGATTGAAGAGGAATGAATTGCCCAACTTGAAACGCGCCACAGGGCGTGTTTGCACAGTATCACCTCAGGCCCCGCCCTCTACCTTCACCACTGTGCAAACGCACCCCGTGGCGTGTTTTAAGTTGGGAGATTAAGTCCCTTTGAATCCTGAGGTCCCCTGGCAGCCAATTAGCCCACCAGGTACCTCGAGTAAACGCCAGGGAGCTGTGTTGCAGAGAGGTGTAAAAAGGATCGTGGCCTCATTACACCTCTCTGCAACGCAGCCCCCTGGCACATACTGGAGGTTCCTGGTGGGCTAGTTGGCCCCCAGGGGCCCCCAGTATTGAAGGGGAATTCGTTCCCCCTCTGCAAACGCGCCAAGGGGCGTGTTTGCAGAGTGATGAAAGAAGGGGGCGTGGCCTCCTTCGCGAGCCCGTTTAAAAAAAAAAATATTTCTTTTTAAGAATGGGGGCTGTGTAGCCCCCCTTCTTTTTCTTATTTTTTTGGCCCTGGGGACCCCATCCCCCAGGGCCTGCCCCCAATTTGTATTTTTTTTATTAAAAAAATAAAATAAATCGGGAAGGGGGCCGCGTGGCCCCCCTCCCGAGGCCATAATTTGCCCGGGGTCCCCATCCCATTTTTATGGAGGGGGGCTGCGTAGCCCCCCTCCTGTGGCCACCTATGGCCCCGGGGGCCCCATCCCCCGGGGCCTGGCCTCTGTTGGGGGCCGTGGGGGGGTCCCCAATCCCCCCACGGCCATGCCGGCTCCCCGCGTCCTGCGGGAGCCGGCATTGCTTTTCCACATGAAGAGCAGCTAACATGCTGCTCCCCATGTGGAAAAGCAATCGTCTTTGGTATTTGGAAGAGAGAGCAGGTTTCCCGCTCTCTCTTCCAAATACCAAAGCAGTTTGCTTTTGCCACGAGGCTCCCACCCTGTCATAGCAAACAGCAGTGTCCCGGGGGTGGGCACCCTGGGACACTGCAGGAGCCGGCCCTGGGGGGTGGCGGTCCCCAGGGCCATCTTTGGCTCCAGGAGTGGCCCCCCTCCCACTGAATTTCAAAGCCCCGGGAGGTGGTGGTCCCCGGGGTTTGGGGGTCCGTAACGGACCCCCAATTTTACATCATTAGTGCCCCGGGGAGGTGGCGGTCCCCGGGGCGTGTGTGGGGGCTCGAGCCCCCCACACAGGTTTTTTATTTAAAAAAACAAGCCCCGGGGGGCGGTCCCCGGGGCTGCGGGGGGCCATGAGCCCCCAGCATACAATAAATTAAAGCCCCGGGGGTGGCGGTCCCCAGGGCTGGGGGGCCCCTCTGGGCCCCCCATTATAATAAAGAAATTGCCCCCGGGACTTGGCCCCCCCGGGGGCTAAATCAAAACGAAGCGCGGGAGCCCGCGCTTCGTTTTTATTTTCATTAGCGGGATGCGCATCCCGCGATTTTAAAAAAAAAACAATTTTTTTTTGGGCCTTGTGTTTCTACCCTGCCCCCTTCTCGCGTTTTGCGCCATTTTTTGTGCTTTCTTGTGCCTCGGTTCTACCGAGGCACAAGATGGCTGCCAACACTTCCTGATTCAGAGTGTTGGCAGCCAATTAGCATTCAGCGCGCGATCGGGAGGGTGTGCGCTTGGTTCGGGGAGGGTGCGCTTACGGTGCGGGTAGGGTCTGCGGATCCTCCCCGGCCATAGATATTTATGTACGTTTAACTCTAATTTTCTCAGGAACTACTGAACGGATTTACACCATTTAAGCAAAAGGCACGAGTCTGAACTGAGGACTACCTCTTTGCCAAATTTGGTGCAATTCCGTTCAGCAGTTCGGGCTGTAGCTGCGACAACAGATCCTATGGGAAATTGCATGGGGAAAACGCGTTTTGGGACCCCCCTTTTTTCTCGGCCCCCGCTTGACGAATCACCACAAAACTTTCAGGGTAGGAGCGGAGCGGAGCTGGCCAAAAGTTTGGAAAAATTTGCGAAGATTCGTCAATCGGCGCCAACGACCGCCAGTAGATAATATAGTAGACCACCAACGATGGAGTCTGCCAGGATGTTTCCCACAATCCTATAAGGAGCTGGCGGTACCAAACGTATTATCATATACGAAAGCGGGTCACTGTACCGCGCTCTGAACTATGGACTGTCCTGTTTCTTCTAGTGGGAGGCTAATGCACAACGTACGAGGATCCTTTGTTTGGAAAGAGGCTAGTACAGACTAGGTGGAACTTCCCCTGTCCTCTTTCTGTTGCTATAACCTTCAGCCAATGGGAATCCTCGGAAAGATCTTTTATCAAAGCCCCGTGAAAACCTACCTTTTGAACTTTCAGCCAAACGCCCGGCATTGAGAAAGGCATCCGCCGAAACGCGTCTGCCAGGAGCTGATGGCGTGGACATCTCGTCGATTCTTTCTGTGCATCCTGGAGGCATTAAAATTGTGTTGACCAGCCCAAGCAAGTGTCAGACCCGTTTTTTGTGAAAGCGGGATTGGAGGTGTATGTGCAGCGGAGGTCGGCTCCGCTTATCTGGCACGCCCCTCGGTCTGGAGCTCCGCGTGTTGCCGGCAAATTTTGTGTTTTGCGCGCATGGACTGCACAACGCGGCGCCCCCCGACCTGGATTTGTTAAAGGTATCGGGGAGAGGGAGCAGATTGACTGCTAGTGGGCTGACCAGCAACGATGGAGTCTGCCAGGATGTTTCCCACAATCCTATAAGGACCTGGCGGTACCAAACATATTATCATATACGAAAGCGGGTCACTGTACCGCGCTCTGAACTATGGACTGTCCTGTTTCTTCTAGTGGGAGGCTAATGCACAACGTACGAGGATCCTTTGTTTGGAAAGAGGCTAGTACTGACTAGGTGGAACTTTCCCTGTCCTCTTTCTGTTGCTATAACCTTCAGCCAATGGGAATCCTCGGAAGATCTTTTATCAAAGCTCCGCGAAAACCTACCTTTTGAACTTTCAGCCAAACGCCCGGCATTGAAAAAGGCATCCGCCGAAACACGTCTGCCAGGAGCTGATGGCGTGGACATTGCGTCGATTCTTTCTGTGCATCCTTTTAGGCATTAAAATTGTGTTGACCAGCCCAAGCAAGTGTCAGACCAGTTTTTTGTGAAAGCGGGATTGGAGGTGTATGTGCAGCGGAGGTCGGCTCCGCTTATCTGGCACACCCCTCAGTCTGGAGCTCCGCGTGTTGCCGGCAAATTTTGTGTTTTGCGTGCATGGACTGCACAACGCGGCGCCCCCCCGACCTGGATTTGTTAAAGGTATCAGGGAGAGGGAGCAGATTGACTGCTAGTGGGCTGACCAGCAACGATGGAGTCTGCCAGGATGTTTCCCACAATCCTATAAGGAGCTGGCGGTACCAAAAGTATTATCATATACGAAAGCGGGTCACTGTACCGCGCTCTGAACTATGGACTGTCCTGTTTCTTCTAGTAGGAGGCTAATGCACAACGTACGAGGATCCTTTGTTTGGAAAGAGGCTAGTACTGACTAGGTGGAACTTTCCGTGTCCTCTTTCTGTTGCTATAACCTTCAGCCAATGGGAATCCTCGGAAAGATCTTTTATCAAAGCCCCGCGAAAACCTACCTTTTGAACTTTCAGCCAAACGCCCGGCATTGAGAAAGGCTCCTGCCGAAACGCGTCTGCCAGGAGCTGATGGCATGGACATCGCGTCGATTCTTTCTGTGCATCCTTTTAGGCATTAAAATTGTGTTGACCAGCCCAAGCAAGTGTCAGACCCGTTTTTTGTGAAAGCGGGATTGGAGGTATATGTATATATATATATATATATATATATATATATATACATATCCACAACAAAGAGTTGTCCCCTCAAAAACCCCACAACACAGGTAGGTAAATCTTCGGGTTTATTGGGCACAGGCTACAGCAGGGTAGTAAGAACATCACTCTGCAATCTTGCAAGCCGACGCGTTTCGTGCTAATTCGCACATCATCAAAGGGCTAACTGACTTGTAAGCACCAAGCTGGAAACGAGCACCTGATACCAATGAAGACCCGCCCCAGTGGGCGTAGACAGAACTGCTGCCTGACGGTCTTTGTAGTGCTCATCAGTTTCCTCTAGTGAGTCAGCTTATGTGCAGCAAAGTAAAAGTCAATAAAAAACCCAAGTGGGTGAGTGAAATGTCCCGTACTCATCCTGCTGCACCATCCAACCTTTGCCCCCACACCTCCTGTCCAACTTCTGCTCTGCGCCGGATTGGTGTTGAGCCTTGGTCCGCTTCCTTGCGGCGGGGAGCTTTCACGGCAGGACTGGCCGTTTTACATCCACAACAAAGAGTTGTCCCCTCAAAAACGCCACAAGACAGGTAGGTAAATCTTCGGGTTTATTGGGCAAAGGCTACAGCAGGGTAGTCAGAACATAACTCTGCAATCTTGCAAGCCGACGCGTTTCGTGCTAATTTGCACTTCATCAAAGGGCTAACTGACATGTAAGCACCAAGCTGGAAACGAGCACCTGATACCAATGAAGACCCGCCCCAGTGGGCGTAGACAGAACTGCTGCCTGACGGTCTTTGTAGTGCTCGTGAGTTTCCTCTAGTGTGTCAGCTTATGTGCAGCAAAGTAAAAGTCAATAAAAAACCCAAGTGGGTGAGTGAAACGTCCCGTACTCATCCTGCTGCACCATCCGACCTTTGCCCCCACACCTCCTGTCCAACTTCTGCTCTGCGCTGGATTGCCGCTGACCGCGGCCCCCGCAGGGGGCCAATCGGCGGTCGGCGCCTTAGTGGCCCCGGGGCACCGGTCACCCCTCCCCTCCCACTGGGGGGGGGCGGGGACGCAGACCAGAGCCCCCCTCCGTTGGCAGGGCTGGAAGTGACGCGCAATGCGTGTCACTTCCTGGCCCAGGTGTGAGGGGGAGGCTATTTAGCCTTCCCCCACCCTCACTGGCGACCTCTTTGTCGCCCACCTCGCCTCGGATTGGCGATGAGCCTTGGTCCGCTTCCTTGCGGCAGGGCGCTTTCACGGCAGGACTGGCCGTTTTACATCCACAACAAAGAGTTGTCCCCTCAAAAACGCCACAACACAGGTAGTTAAATCTTCGGGTTTATTGGGCAAAGGCTACAGCAGGGTAGTCAGAACATCACTCTGCAATCTTGCAAGCCGACGCGTTTCGTGCTAATTCGCACTTCATCAAAGGGCTAACTGACATGTAAGCACCAAGCTGGAAACGAGCACCTGATACCAATGAAAAAACCAATGATACCAATGAAGACCCGCCCCAGTGGGCGTAGACAGAACTGCTGCCCGACGGTCTTTGTAGTGCTCGTGAGTTTCTTCTAGTGAGTCAGCTTATGTGCAGCAAAGTAAAAGTCAATAAAAAACCCAAGTGGGTGAGTGAAATGTACCGTACTCATCCTGCTGCACCATCCGATCTTTGCCCCCACACCTCCTGTATATATAATCTACTGGCGGTCGCCAGTAGAGAGTTATAGTTAGGACCTAGTTTCCATAGAAAAGTGTTTTTTGTTTTCCCAATAACTTTGGCGGCGGTTGACGAATCTTCGCGAAATTTTCAAAACTCGTGGGGCACTCCTGTCAGCTCCTATCCTGAACGTTTCGGGTTGATTTGGCAAGGGGGGCAAAAAAAAAGGGGGGTCCCAAAATGTGTTTTCGCCATGTTAATTCCCATAGGAAACTTTAGACATGGCTACAGCCCGAACTGCTGAACGGAATTACACAAAATTTGACAAAAAAGTAGCCCTTGGTTCAGAAAGAGACCTTTTTGTTAAATGGTGTAAACACGTTCAGGAGTTTTCGAGATATTAAAGGAAAAAAATCGTTATATATCTGGGTGGGACTTAACTACACAAGCAAGAGCTTGGCTCTAATTGGCTGCCAACACTTCAATTCAGGAAGTGTTGGCAGCCATATTGGTGCAATGCTTTTAAGGTCTTGCCTAGCAATGCAGCGAATGCACTGCTCACTAAACAAAAAACCACTGCACTGCCCTAAACCCTAAAACACTACCCCAGCACGACACCTACACTGCACGAACACCACTGCACTGCCATAAACCCTAAAACACTACCCCCAGCACGACCCTCTACACTGCCCGAACACCACTGCACTGCCCTAAACCCTAAAACACTACCCCCAGCACGACCCCCTACACTGCCCGAATACCACTGCATTGCCATACACCCTAACCACTACCCCCAGCACGACCCCCTACACTGCCCGAACACCACTGCTCTGCCCTAAACCCTGAAACACTACCCCCAGCACGACCCCTACACTGCTCGAACACCACAGCTCTGCCCTACACCCTGAAACACTACCCCAGCATGACCCCTACACTGCCCGAAAACCACTGCACTGCCCTAAACCCTGAAACACCACCCCCAGCCCGACCCCCTACACTGCCCGAACACCACTGCTCTGCCCTAAACCCTGAAACACTACCCCCAGCACGACCCCTACACTGCTCGAACACCACAGCTCTGCCCTACACCCTGAAACACCACCCCCAGCATGACGCCCTACACTGCCTGAACAAAACACTTCCCCTACACTACACAAACACCACTGCACTACCCTAAAGCCTAAAACACTACCCCCAGCAGTACCCCCTTATTTCCCAAACACCACTGCACTACTCTAAACCCTAAAACACTACCCTCAGCAGTACCCCCTACACTACCCAAACACCACTGCACTACCCTAAACCCTAAAACACTACCCCAGCACGACTCCCTACACTACCCCAACACCACTGCACTAACCTAAACCCTAAAACAATACCCCCAGCACGACCCCATACACTACCCAAACACCACTGCACTACCCTAAACCCTAAAACACTACCCCAGCATGACCCCCTACACTACCCAAACACCACTGCACTGCCCTAAACCCTAAAACACTCCCCCCAGCATGACCCCCACACTACACAAACACCACTGCACTACCCTAAACCCTAAAACACTACAACCAGCATGACCCCCTACACTACACAAATACCACTGCACTACCATAATCCCTAAAACACTACCCCAGCACGACCCCCTCCACTACACAAAAACCACTGCACTACCCTAAACCCTAAAACACTACCCCAGCAGTACCCACTACACTACCCAAACACCACTGCACTACCCTAAACCCTAAAACACTCCCCCAGCACGACTCCCTAGTCTACCCAAACACCACTGTACTACCCTAAACCCTAAATCTACCCCCAGCACGACCCCTACACTACCCAAACACCACTGCACTACCCTAAACCCTAAATCTACCTCCAGCACGACCCCCTACACTACCCAAACACCACTGCACTACCCTAAACACTAAATCTACCCTCAGCATGACCGCTACACTACCCAAACACCACTGCACTACCCAACACCCTAAAACACCATACCCACCAAGACCCTCTACACACACAAACACCACTGCACTACCCTAAACCCTAAAACACTACCCCAGCATGACCCCCTACACTTCCCAAACACCACTGCACTACCCTAAACCCTAAAACACTACCCCCAGCACAACCCCCTACACTACCCAAACACCGCTGCACTACCCTGAACCCTAAAACACTACCCCCAGCATGACCCTCTACACTACACAAACACCACTGCACTGCCCTAAACCCTAAAACACTACCCCTAGCACAACCCCCTACACTACACAAACACCACTGCAATACCCTAAACCCTAAATGTACCCCAAGCATGACCCCCTACACTACACAAACACCACTGCACTACCCTAAACCCTAAAACACTACCACCAGCACGACCCCCTACACTACACAAACACCACTGCACTACCCTAAACCCTAAAACACTACCCCAGCACGACCCCCTACACTACACAAACACCACGGCACTACCCTAAACCCTAAAACAGTACCCACAGCACGACCCCCTACTCTACCCAAACACCACTGCACTAACCTAAGCCCTAGAAAAGTAACCACCACCCCATGCCCAATACTCCTTACCTCTCACTCCTCGTGGTTCCTCTCTCCTCGTGGTTCCTGCTTCCTATTGTCTCTGAGGGGCGGTGAACGTCGTTGTAAGGAAACGGAACAGCCTCTGTTTCCTTACAACGACGTGGGTCGTCTACATGTTTTTAGAACTCATGGTCATTTACCATACATACCTTTACAACAAAATTCGTTGTAAAGGCATGCGTGGTAAATGACCATGCGTTCTAAAAAAAATGCGTAGTAATGACTTTGTGATGTACAACGCATGAGTGGTAATGCATGTGTTGTAATGGTATCGCGAAGTAAAAAATTCGTTGTAACGGCTGTTTACCGATCGAAGCTGGCCCCTGTTCTTCAGTGAGTCGTTTATTTGATAAATTAGGAGAAAGGACTGTTTTTTTTTTTGCGAAAAGTGCATTCCCGGCTGTTGTATTGTGAAGGTGTCCGCGTGGCCTGGTTTCACTTCCTGTGAGAGAGTGGAAGAGTCTGTTTGGATCTAAAGGGGTTCTGCTGTTGGACGGGGCCAGCGCGACACGTCATCAGAAAACACAGCTAATGGAAAGCGTTGTCCCTGAAGTGTGGAGCAGTGCCATGAGAGGTCAACGAGTGTGCATCCCACCGCAGTATGATCATACCGCGTGACCCATGTGCCGCCTCCAGTGTACGGAAGGCAGAAGCGGCATCCATCGCAGGCCCTGTTGAAGACTGTTGTAGCACTAATTCTACATTTTGGAACTACAGCATTTTAACCTTGTTGTTCCTGCCAGATACAAAGAGAAGATCCTGTGTTATTCAGTGCCCTCGTTACCTTTTTTGTGGGTAGTGGTGCTTGTCACTTTGCTTCCCCGCTGGTGCACACGACTGGGCTCCCCACCTCGTGTGCCATTTGCAGGGCCTCTACCCTCGGATCACTGGTTCCGGTTTCTGGAGTGGCAACATAAACGATTGCTCCCAAAGGACTAGCCTGAACACTTAGGTGAATATCCCCTGCACCAGCATTCTGCGGAAATTCTTTCCTAGCTCTCCCACGTCGACGACGATGTCATAATAGCAAGGCTCCACTCGCGACACCGTATGACGTAATAGGAGCCATAAGAGGACCGCGTCGACGTGCTGACGTCGGTTCCACCCATTTTTTCCGTGCCACCGAGGTAAACAGGTGGACCGACACATTTTCACATGTATACAAAGTATACTAAAATATATATAAATATATATATATATGTGTATATATATATATATATATATATATATATATATATATATTACCTACTGGCGGTCGCCAGTAGGTAGTTATAGTTAGGACCACGTTTCCATAGGAAATCCGCAACATTCTATTTTGAATAACTTTGGCGCCGGTCGACGAATCCTCGCGAATTTCTCCAAATAAGTGGGGCGCTACGCTCCGCTCCTACCCTGAAAGTCTCGGGGGGATTCGTCAAGCGGGGGCTGAGATAAAAGGGGGGTCCCAAAACGCGTTTTTCCCATGCATTTTTCCATAGGACCTTTAGACAGGGCTACAGCCCGAACGGCTGAACAGAATTTAATGAAATTTGGCAGAGAGGTAGTCCCCAGGTCAAGGAAGTGCCTTTTGTAGGTTTGGTGTAAATCTGTTCAGTAGATTCTGAGAAAATAGCCTTTAAATCAATATATATATCTCAGCCAGCTTACGGTGCGCTTACGGTACGCTTACCGTACGCGTACGGTGGCGTGCGCGAGCGCGATTCTGATTGGCTCTTAGATCTTAGTAAACATTCGAATCGGCCGAAACCAGGAAGCGGCGGCCGCCATTTTCTCTCTCGCACTGAGAGTGTGGATTAAAATACAAAGCACAAAAACATATAAAGGGGCTGTTTGGACACCTCCAAAACACCTAGCCATGTTGAGGGAGTCCCCAAAGATCCCCCAAGGCCAAAAACGGAATTTTTATTTTTTCGCTAATTTCGCCGATTACGCTTACCGTACGCGTACGGTAAAAAAATATAAAAAAAAAAAAATTACCCACACTCTCCCCACCCCGTGTGTATGGTGCCCGAAGGGCACCATTTGAGCCTGGTTTATGACAGCTAAGAAAAAGTAAAATCTAACATTTCAAAACGAAGTGCATCATATGTCCTCCATGTGCGCACGGTGCGCGAAGCGCATCGTGCGTACATGGCCCATCTAGCGTAACGTGCCGAGCGTGCGTGCACTTCACTAACTGCGTAAAGTGGGCGCGCACGGTGCGCGAAGCGCACCGTGCGCGCACGGAACGAACTGAGTTAAGTGGGCGCGCACGCCACGAATGGCGTAAAGTAACTTAGCATTTAAAAAACCATACAAATTTACTGAAAAAACCATAGGTTTCACACACGTTATAGTTAGGAATTAGCATTTAAAAAACCTTGCAAATTCACTGAAAAAACCATAGGTTTCACACATGTTATAGTTAGCGGAAATTTTACTGATAAAAAACCAATGAAATTCCCCCGTTATAGTTAGTGCAGGCAACTATAACTCACGCGACCGCAATCTTCTGCTGATGACATATGTGTCTTTATGAAAAAAAAATATTTGTAATATATGTATAGCTAAAAATTTATGGAAGAAGACATGGGCAAATAAGTGTCTAAATACAGTATTAGCATCAGCAGAGGATTGCGGTCGCGTGAGTTATAGTTGCCTGCACTAACTATAACGGGGGAATTTCATTGGTTTTTTATCAGTAAAATTTCCGCTAACTATAACATGTGTGAAACCTATGGTTTTTTCAGTGAATATCTATATATATATATTCAAAACACTTCTGGTTGCCCTGCAAAGAAACGCCATCACAATTGGAAATCTTTCTTTCTTTAATGTGGGAAGTAGGTACAGTGCATTCACCCTCCAA
Organism: Triturus cristatus; assembly: GCF_964204655.1. NCBI lineage: Eukaryota > Metazoa > Chordata > Amphibia > Caudata > Salamandridae > Triturus > Triturus cristatus. Next base: position 1,633,726,901 of record NC_140591.1, on the reverse strand, counting down.
ACAGAAGCGCCATACGCGTTTCGGGTTCTATACCCTTAATCATGGGCTGTATGCTGAAAGTTCGAACTGCTTTATGGACTGTTCACTTTAACCCTGCCTATTGTAGGATTTCATTGCAGGTAAGCTTTCTGGGTCATGTAGTCCAAGAATTCCCATAGTGAGCGCCATTCAGAACTTCTTCTACAAATGCTTTCCCCAAGTGGGTTCCGTGGAGGGAAAAACATGCTGATACCTCACTTGTCCAGTTGCCCACAAAATCGGCTTTCCAATTCCTCATGGCACCCATGACTCAAGGTGCTGCCGGCCCGCTGGATAAGCGACGGGGCGTTTCCACGGCGAGGCGCGCCGCAAATTCAATTCAAAACACTTCAGGTTGCCCTGCAAAGAAACGCCATCACAACTGGAAATCTTTCCTTCTTTAATGTGGGAAGTAGGTACAGTGCATTCACCCTCCAAACAGAAGAGCCATATGCGTTTCGGGTTCTATACCCTTAATCATTGGCTGTATGCTGAAAGTTCGAACTGCTTTATGGACTGTTCACTTTAACCCCGCCTATTGTAGGATTTCATTGCAGGTAAGCTTTCTGGGTCATGTAGTCCTAGAATTCCCATAGTGAGCGCCATTCAGAACTTCTTCTACAAATGCTTTCCCCAAGTGGGTTCCGTGGAGGGAAAAACATGCTGATACCTCACTTGTCCAGTTGCCCACAAAATCGGCTTTCCAATTCCTCATGGCATCCATGACTCACGGTGCTGCCGGCCCGCTGGATAAGCGACGGGGCGTTTCCGCGGCGAGGCGCACCGCAAATTCAATTCAAAACACTTCAGGTTGCCCTGCAAAGAAACGCCATCACAATTGGAAATCTTTCCTTCTTTAATGTGGGAAGTAGGTACAGTGCATTCACCCTCCAAACAGAAGCGCCATACGCGTTTCGGGTTCTATACCCTTATTCATTGGCTGTATGCTGAAAGTTCGAACTGCTTTATGGACTGTCCACTTTAACCCCGCCTATTGTAGGATTTTATTGCAGGTAAGCTTTCTGGGTCATGTAGTCCTAGAATTCCCATAGTGAGCGCCATTCAGAACTTCTTCTACAAATGCTTTCCCCAAGTGGGTTCCGTGGAGGGAAAAACATGCTGATACCTCACTTGTCCAGTTGCCCACAAAATCGGCTTTCCAATTCCTCATGGCACCCATGACTCAAGGTGCTGCCGGCCCGCTGGATAAGTGACGGGGTGTTTCCGCGGCGAGGCGCCGCAAATTCAATTCAAAACACTTCAGGTTGCCCTGCAAAGAAACGCCATCACAATTGGAAATCTTTCCTTCTTTAATGTGGGAAGTAGGTACAGTGCAATCACCCTCCAAACAGAAGCACCATACGCGTTTCGGGTTCTATACCCTTAATCCTTGGCTGTATGCTGAAAGTTTGAATGTGTCATGTGATCAAGGCTCTAGGAGAGCCGAAACGTTATGGCCGTTGCTCTGGGCGAATAAACGGATATATTGCACCTTAATTTGGTTCGTGTGCTACTTCGCAAGCGGCAATAGGAGTGTGTAGCTGGTGAAGGTGGTTACCTTTGATATATATATATATATATATATATATATATATATATATATATATATATATATATATATAAATATATATATATATAGAAAGAGAAAATTAAAAAAAACATAGGATTGAGGTAAATTAGACTTACAAATTTTCATTAAAAAACCTTTGAAATTCACTGGAAAAACCATAGGTTTCAGGCACGTTATAGTTAGAAATTAGCATTTAAAAAACCATAGAAATTTACTGAAAAAACCATAGGTTTCAGGCACGTTATAGTTAGAAATTAGCATTTAAAAAAACATAGAAATTAACTGAAAAAACCATAGGTTTCTGGAATGTTATAGCTAGTTGAACATTTCACTCGTTCAAAAACATAGAAATTCCGGCGTTATAGTTAGTTCATCTAACTATAACTCACGCCCCCGCAATGCACAGCTGATGACGTCATATATTACATCATTCATTACATGGTCAGTGACATGCGACTGATGACATCACTGATGACATCTCAAATGACATCACTAATTTTTTAAAAACAAAGCGCGGGCTCCCACGTTCGTTGTATTTAAGCTCCCAGGTGGGCCAGGTCCCAGGGGCATGCCTAATTATGTGGCGGGGGCCCCGGTGACTGCCACCTCCTCGGGGCTATCACTCAGGCAGGCATTTGAAAGTACAGTCCAGCATGGCAGAATGCTATTGTTGGAAATCTCACAGTAAGAGGGCTGCGGTGAATAGTCAAATGCGTCTTCAGATTTACATCGTTGTAGTGACGGAGTCCAGCTAAAATCTGATAGTTTTAGGACACTGTTTGAGGGATTTTTCATTCACAGTAGGACATTTTGAGTTTTCCTACCCTAGCTTTGCACCTGCATGACAAAACGCCGGATTTCTGCTCTTGGAGGAGGCTTCCTCGCGGTACAAGTGCCCATATTCCCAAACCGAACGGTACTGCAGCGACATTGCACCCATGGCTGCCGGCCTGCATAGATGGCGGCAGGCGCGCAACACCCATTGGACTCAAAGGGCTTCAGCCCCTCCCCCCCCCCGCCCCCTCGTGTGTGGCAGCCCGGGATGAGAGAGCTTCGCGGCGCACACCCAGCCGCACCCGAGCACCTCATTTGTATGTTAATGAGGCCTCGCTGGTGTTTCACCCCTTCCAAGAGCCCCTGCAGCTCCACTCTGCCTATGGCTTAAAAGATTCAGCCCCTCCCCCGAAATTTTCTCTTAGCCCCCCCCGAAATTTGGCTCTAGTTGCGCCTCTGGATGGCGGCTCCCCTGCTCCTGGGACGTGGCGGGGGCTCAGGCGTTGGGGGCGAGTGCATAGTTCAGGTGAAGTGTGCCTCCCTGCGTTATTAGCAAGCAATGATGGGGAGGTCCCCAGGGCATCTGGCATGGGATGAGGGAGCTCACCTGACCGGGGGAGGTGAGGCCATTAAGGTGCAAATGAGTGCCTGTACGCCTCCAAGAAGGGTTGGTTTTCACAGAAGGGGCTGTGCTTTCATATTCAAATGAGCACTCTGGACTCCATCCCATTGGCCCCACAAACCATACTTTCGTGTTTACAAGGTCCTGGTGGCCTCAATTGACTGCTCAGCGTATCCTCGCTTTTTCATTCGAGTGATGCCGAACGCATCTCTGAATATACACGCGATGTAAACACATTTTACCCGTCGAGGATGCATTTTTGCCCAAGTGCTACTGGGCTGGTCCCCGTGTGTGATCGTCTGCGCAGCCTCTTTCACACACCAGCGTCTCTCCTGGCACAGTAACCCATTTGTTAGACTGTTTTCAAGACAGCCACGTTGCACCTCACAATGGCCCAAACCAGACAGAAGCTAAAGGGATAGTGGGAGGGTAGACACAAAATCTGAACACATTATGGCCACTCTAAGCGAAGCACAAAGGCAAGGGAGCCATTGATGTGTAAATCGAACAACAGAGGAGGGGGCGATGGGGTTATTGAATATTTTCTGTCACGAGGCAGCGGCTAAAGCCAGACTCTAATTCAATTAAACTCCAATGTATTTGCTCAAGCCTAAACAACAGGCTGGAAAAAAACATAAGGTTTGCTCAACTGTTCTGAGGTACCACCTTTCACCCCTGTATAAATCTGCCATCTCTGCCCACATGCGCCATCTCGCAGCAAACACCGAGGGCCTAGCAGGCAGAGAAACCAAAAACGCAGCAGGCACACAAAAGCGCCACAGGCTGTCCCAGGTTGACGAAGCAGCCAAAGGGGAGGGGGCACAATCCTTTGCTCATTGCCCAGGTGATGTAGCCAGGTGTGTCCTCTCAGCCACGATAATTTCCCAGAATACATAGAGTTAATATGGGTTAATTAATATGCAAATCTCCCAGCAGATGTTCTGAGGCAGGGCCTGTGTGAGAAAACAGCATTTGCTTTCTCCTACGTGATTTTGGCTGTCGGTTATTGAGTATAATTACTGTAACGAACCGAATACACACAAAACCTTTGGAATATAAAATTGTTACAGTTCTGGTTTTGCACAAGTTGCTACTTCCCTGCAATAAAAGCAAACACTTTCTTTTAGAAAAGAAAGGCCTTTCTGTTCCATTTTTGGATGTAAAAAGAAGAAATGAATCAAGTGAATGGCTTATCTTTTTTGCTATGCATAATTAGGTCAGTATTATATGAACATTCCAATGAGCACTTGGACAAATGTACTAATAAAATGATAGCACCAACCACCTGCAAAATCACATCGCATTGTTTGACTCAAAGGGGTTGATTCCGATCCGGGTCGGACAGCTCTCTGAGAGCTGTCTGTAGCCTTACCTTGCGACCGACACGTACCCGTAGCCGGTTCGTCCTGTTGAAGTACGATGCGCATAACTTCCAAAAACCCGACCGACACGTAGGCTGTGATTCAAGCTCCATTCTCTGTCCGAGCCGTAACTCCTAACGCCGAACCAAGTCGCCCGGAAGCAGTATCCATAGCAGTTTCCGCCCTGACAAGTACGATGCGTACTTCCTACGCGCCGTACAGGTCGCCAGGTACGGCATGTCACAGCATCTGGAAAAGAAGCATATCAGCTACGGTTCACGCCACAACTCAATCCACGGCTACAATACGGACCAGCTTGCAACGGGTACGAGACGGAACAACAAGCAGCGTATACGAGACGAACACATCATGAATCCCATCGCGCAGGTCATACCAGTACTCTACATCTATGACCGGATCAGGAACAGACGCGGACGGCGCAGACGGTAAGTCAGACACCTACCACACAAACAAATGAAACGTACCCGCAAAATGACACACACACACACACACACAGGGGATCCATATCCTGGCCACTAACAACAGGCCACCATAGGGGTTGTATGGCCAGCACCACTACCACCGCCACCCATAGGGGACCTATTGCACATCACCCCTGCCACCCCCACTCATAGGGCTTAAGTTGTCCATAACCCCTGTCACCCCACCCATAGGGGACCTGTTGCCCATCACCCCTGCCACCCCACTCATAGGGCTTATGTTGCCCATCACCCCTGCCACCCCCACCCATAGGGGACCTGTTGCTCATCACCCCTGCCACCCCCACTCATAGGGCTTATGTTGTCCATCACCCCTGCCACCCCCACCCATAGGTGACCTGTTGCCCATCACCCCTGCCACCCCCACCCATAGGGGACCTGTTGCCCATCACCCCTGCCACCCCCACTCATAGGGCTTATGTTGCACATCACCCCTGCCACCCCCACCCATAGGTGACCTGTTGCCCATCACCCCTGCCACCCCCACTCATAGGGCTTATGTTGCCCATCACCCCTGCCACCCCCACCCATAGGGGACCTGTTGCTCATCACCCCTGCCACCCCCACTCATAGGGTTTATGTTGCACATCACCCCTGCCACCCACACTCATAGGGGACCTGCTGCCCATCACCCCTGCCACCCACACCCATAGGGGACCTGTTGCCCATCACCCCTGCCACCCCTACTCACAGGGGACCTGTTGCCCATCACCCCTGCCACCCCCACTCATAGGGCTTATGTTGCACATCACCCCTGGCACCCCCACTCATAGGGCTTATGTTGCCCATCACCCCTGCCACCCCCACTCATAGGGGACCTGTTGCCCATCACCCCTGCCACCCCCACTCATAGGGCTTATGTTGCCCAGCACTACTGCCACCCCCACTCATAGGGCTTATGTTGCCCATCATTCCTGGCACCCCCACTCATAGGGCTTATGTTGCACATCACCCCTGGCACCCCCACTCATAGGGCTTATGTTGCCCATCACCCCTGCCACCCCCACCCATAGGGGATCTGTTGCCCATCACCCCTGCAACCCCCACTCATAGGGCTTATGTTGCCCTTCACCCCTGCCACCCCCACTCATAAGGCTTATGTTGCCCATCACCCCTGCCACCCCCACCCATAGGGGACCTGTTGCCCATCACCCCTGCCACCCCCACTCATAGGGCTTATGTTGCCCATCACCCCTGCCACCTCCAGCCATAGGGGACCTGTTGCCCATCACCCCTGCCACCCCCACTTGTAGGGCTTATGTTGCCCATCACCCCTGCCACCCCCACTCATAGGGGACCTGTTGCACATCACCCCTGTCACCCCCACCCATAGGATGGGTGAAGCGCCACACATCCATCATACTCCAACATTAGCTATGTCAGCAAAATACATCCCCCCTAACATCATGACAACAGTGTGTAGTCTGTGACAAATGCCCACAACAGTGATTATGACTTCAAACATACAATGTAACTACCAGCACATGTGTGACCAAAAAATGAGTGTGGCCTACACAAGGCAAGCATCACTATAGCACTGTATCAATGTGAAAGGAACACCCCCTCACTGTGTAGAACAAAAGTTAAGTGTGGGGTTCCAAACTGCAGCAAATGTCGAGCATTGTGGTGATGGGGTCTAATCCCCCCCTCATCACAGTGACCAAAAGGTAAGTGTCATCATGGTCAAAGCTGCAAATAACAAACAGCATGTATGATCCCTGTTCCCAACACATGAAACGCTTCTGTGGCAAACTAGTGGTTGTGTCCCATTCCCACAGAGATGTGGTGAGGCTAACAGTACTATGAAAACAAAACATACTCTCGGCCATGTGCAGACAAGCACCACACATGGGGGCTGACAATGCATACAGTGTACAATGACACAAGAGCAGAAGTGACCATCACAAAGCATACACACATCTCAAAAACAGACACACTAATCAAAACAACCTGCGTAGACTGTAGGTGTCAGCTCACAAACTCCCATTCCATGCCAGCAATGGCACCTAACAACCAGGATGAATGTGCTGAATGATGTGATATGACTCACAGGGACAGCAGGGAAAATCACACCAACAGCAATACCAATGCACTGATGCAGATGCACAAACACAAACAGGCAACCTCACACTGCTCATCTGGCACAACATGTGTGTGTGTGTGTGTGTGTGTGTCTCAGTATCCCCAGGCAACTACACAACACATGAGGGGGGCTGAACCACAGTGACACAGATGTGGACACAGTGCCATACAAAAGTAAACCATCATTGGGACCCCCTTTGTGAGCAATCAGGCATTGTGAGATGAGATGGAGCACAACAGACACATGTGACACAAGCTGGAATGAACACAAACTAACACAGCAAGAGACTGACACACAACAGCACTACCCCCAGGGACCAGACATTGGGGTGACACAAGCATTCATGACACCTCCACTGTGATGACAAAGGTAGATGTCTTACAAACTGTGAAAAACAATCATGTGTCCTGTGCCACAAACGTACATCACATCTACACAAACACAAATCACTCAGCATGGCCCGTCATCCATGGACAAACAGGAGCAAGGGGCCCATCCATGCAAACATTTACATCAGTCCACCCTCAACACCACACACCCTGAACTGCAACAATGTGCATCTGTGAAGCCCACATGGACAGGTGACATTGCACATGCACCCATGACAAACACAAGAATGTTGGGAGGAACAAACTCATCACACAAGGATAGTTTACAACCCTGCTGAATGACAGACATACTACACAGTATGCGGTACATGGCCATGATGTCAAAGCTCACGTAACCTTCAGAATACCTCCCACAGTCCTAGGACAATGCAGAAGCCAAGGAGAACCACAAGGCACACATGCTGACACCTGCAAACATTGCATCCCTGAACCGGACAAGTGGGAGCAGTCACACACACATACACATGTCTCAATCACTGAATGGTATCACCTAGGGACAACTACATGATATTGCGAACTAACAAGTGCCTTGGGGACCCCTGACTGTGTCCCATCTGCATCTGACAACATGACCACAACTCAGAACTGAAAAATCCCAATGATGAAACACCAATTAACAGTAGTGTGTCATGCACCCACATATCTGGTAGCCCATTGCAAAGTTGTGGGATGAACACAGTACCACTCAGCAAGCATCAACAACAGGAACATATCAAGGGAACACTGCCTGTGTATGAAAAGGGATGTGGACACACACACATGCTCACACAGCACACACCATGGGCCCAGGCTATGTCACAGAACAACACACTTACTTGAGGGGACCCAACTCCTGTGGAAGCCCAGCTGTGCCAAACATAGTCACAGCACGTCTCACTCATGTCAGCAGAGCACTTGGACAGTCAGCCATCAGTTACCACACAATGAAGGCTCTGGTCACAACAGCCTGGGTACGTAAGTCTCCCCTAAGTCATCTGCACATACTCAACACATATGTCCAGCAAGTTGCACAGAGGACCCAGTTGCTCCTATACTAATGATGCCCACACCTGTAGGTCCAGTGGTGATGCGCCCAAAGTCAGGGAAATAGACAAATTGGACAATGAGAAGCACATCATATGTGCATGGATGCAAGCCACAGATGTGACCATGCAAACAAAATGTTCACAGAGATGTCCACAAATTGTTGATCATGACACACCCAGTTAGCTGCAAAGGATGACATGGATACTGACCAGAATAGGATACATATCTCATGGACCACATGGAGTACCTCACATCAACACCTCAGTATTCAACATTGGAAACCAAGCATTACAGGTGCATGAGCATGCTAAACATCATCAACCTAATGTACAGCTAAATCAATTTCACAAGGATAAGGAAAAAAGCTTTATTCTGCATATGAAAATTTAAACGTCCGTTCAAACAAAAGGCCAATGGACAGTCCATTATCAAATGACAAGGAATGAACTTGAGTGACAACTGTCACACATTGCTTGCCTGCACTGGTAAGGACAGGGGACATCCCATCAGAGGGGCATACATGGGGGCAGGCCAGGCACCGCAGGGACAGGATCAGGGCGCAGCAGAAGGAGGCAGTGAAGGGGTGGTGGATGCAGGAGAGTCACTTGCAACTGCAGTGGAGCTGACTGAAGTGGTGGGTGCAGTCACAACTGTGGGGCACACGACAGATGGGGTGGGTGCAGGCACAACTTCAGTGGGCAGGTCAGATGGAATGGATTGGGTCCCCACTACAGTGCCCAAGTCAGACGGAGTGGTCGTGGACTCCACTGCAGTACCTAAATCCATGTGAGCGGAATGGGTTGTAGGTGAGGTCGGCAGGACAGTGGGGGGGACACGGTCCCCACATCAGTGGCACTAACCGTCTGACCGGGTGTGGAGGAGCAAGTGGTAGGGGGGGAGGGCCTCAGCATTTTGGGGATGGTGTAACTGTGGGTGGAGGAACCCGGGGCAGGGTGTGGCGGGGGAACCTCTGGAGTGGTGGTCTGGGGGATGGAGGACGGAGACTTCGTCTTGGAGCTGTGTGCCGGCGGTGGGGTCTTGCTCTTCTGGCTCTGGGGGGACTTGCGGGTGGGGGCCTCAGTCTGACTGCACCTGGGGGAGGGTGTCCAGGTGTGAGGGGCACTCCCCTCTGTGTGTGGGGACTTCCTCTTCCCCTTGTAATAAGGATCTGCTGGGTCGGTGGGGAAGAGGCCAAGGTCACAGAGGAAGAGCTTCTGTGGAGATGGGGTTGCAGGTGAGGCAAGGGAAGGGGGCTGGGATTGAGAGGTTTCGGAGGACTGCGGAGTGGTTGTGGATGACTGTGTGTGTGTGTCTGTAAACCATCCCCTGTGAGCGTGGTATCAGTCCCCTGCGCTTGCTTGTGTGCACGTCTAGCCCTTGGTTTGGGTGTTTGTGTGCTGCCCGTGTCTGTGGCTTTGTGAGAATGTGCAGGTGTGTGCGTGCTTGGGACAGGTAGGCTGCTAGGAATCGTGTGTGGTGCAGGGGTAGGAGGGGTGCGGGACTGTTAGAGGAGGGACACTGCTGCCGTCAGGGAGGAGGTCACGGACTGATTGGTCCTCTGTAGGGCAGACATGCCCTATGAAATGCCCTCCATGAACGACACCAGTGCGTTAACAGACTGGTGTGTGCATGGAGGACACTCAGCATCCATGTCTGCCCTACATGGATCTGTCTACGTAAGTCCACAGACTCCTCACTCAGGGCAGCAGGGGACACAGGGGCAGGGGGTGCAGTGCCTGGCACAAAGGAGACATGCTCCCGAACACGGGAGCCCCCACGGACCTCTGGGATGGGAGCCGATGGGGGGGTGGTGGAGGGGACGGTGGCGGGGACAGCCTCACAAGCTGGGGTTTGGTGGCTGCTGACACCCGCCTCCACAAGGGAGTCATCCTCAGAGCTGCTGTGGTCCTCAGCTGAGGTCGATGGTGCCGACGACTCCTCGATGTGGCTCCACTCGCCCTCCGTGCCACTGGGTCCCCCCGACTCCTCTCCTTCTGTCCCTGTCAGGCTCTGTGGCTCCTCCTGGTCCGTGGAGCTGTCCCCTCCTGTGGCCGTGGATGTATCTGGATAGGAATAGGAAGAAAGAGAACATCAGTCACCTGCACTGACTGCACACACCACAGTGAGTACATCACATCACAGGGCAAGCCCTGGCATCATCAGCTGTACACTGCTCAAAGTGCCAACACTGTTTAGAATAAGCCAATTGTCATTCTCACCATCAACCATGGCACACATATCCCTCCTTGACTTGCACCCATATGTCTGTTGCATGTTGGATGCTAATACCCCAATGTCCCGACATGCACCACCCACACATTATTTGGACATGCAAGGGAACATGTAGTCACTATACACACAGCACATCTCTTGCCACTGACTCAGTACAGGTGTCCGGATGAAGGAATGGGCAGAGACTCATTTCACATGCTTGTGATGCATGCCAGCAACACACACTATGATGTTCTCATGTCCTGATAGTCAATGCCACAATGGGGTGCATGGTGCACACTTGAACACAATGCAGGATCACTCATAGCAAGTTAAATGCCATGGCATGGCCGTTCTTAGTTGGTGGAGCGATTTGTCTGGTTAATTCCGATAACGAACGAGACTCCTCCATGCTAACTAGTTACGCGACCCCCAGCTTTTTCATTCCATGTTGGCAGGTGAGAACTTGTTTAAGTCTCTGTTAAAATAATATAGGTCCTGAAAGAGTTTTCCCAGATTTTTTCTTTGGTTGTTTTTCCCCCTTTCTCTTGGACCTCTAATCATCTTTAGGGGGGGCCTATCGTTTAGATTTATGCCTGGAAAGTCAGTCAACACTGTCTCCTGTCACAGGGGGAGGGCATCCAGACAACAACAGTATGCACTGTGTCACAATCAAAGCTCAGGGGTAAAGCTAACTCTGCAGATTATAAGTGCACTTGCCCATCCTCTGCAAACAACATATCCAGGACCCAGAAGACCCCACATCATGCAAATCAGACATATGAGTCTCTGCGAACACAACTCCTGTACTTAGCACACCACAGTCTGCCATGCATGTAACCTAGCTGCCTGAAGTACACAGTTGCATACACCATTGTGCGTTGTCAGATGATCACACACCTATATGTCACGCAGGTCTTGTCTCTCACAGTCACATCTCAGATATCCTGCTGACCCTCAAAATCATGGAAACCCCAGTTGTACGTAACAGGAAGCCACACCATAATGACACAGAGGCAGACACCTGAAGGCACATGTCACTAAGCACAACCTGTAAATTTATACACAGGAGTGGGATTACAGAGTGTTTCTAAACGCCCTTGAGGAGGAATGACTGCCCAGGTCTACGTGAAACAGTGTTTGGCCATGGTCGGTAGTCATGTGGCAAACCAAGTGTGACATACTTTATATACATACTCCTGAGGCCCACAAATTGGAGTCCCCTGACTGCATGGCTTTGTTTGAAATACCCCAGCCACATGTGGCGAGTCAGACCAGCAATTGGAACACATATCAAGGGCACACACAGATCACATATCAGATCCCAGGCATTGGGTAAACAATTGAACCATCCATGAAACACACAACAGAGTCACTGGAACAGATGCTGTCCGGAAGCTGAAGTATAGCTGACTGCAGGGACACAGTGCCGTAGTGACACAAGCAACAGACTTTAGGGGCCACACCTGTGGAACAGATGAGGAGGGTGCATCACACAATTGAGGGACCTGAGTGTGAGAAGTTGGCCTGATATGTAGTGCTCACTATTCTAGTGATCACTGTGTATCATTCCAAACGACCCTTATTGATGATTGGTTGTAAGTCAACCTTATAGACCAGCTATCCTAGTAGCGTGGATACGAGCAGTCTTAGGCTAAACTCTAGAGGGCGTGTTAAGCCAGCTGTTTACCATCACATATACCCCTTGAACACCAAGTGAAAGGACACCACACAAGTTGTTATGAAAATAAAAGGATATTTATTTATAACAAGACTACCCTGGCTCTTTATGAGTCAGGGAGCTAAGCACACTACAGAACTCTTAGGAAAATACTTCAGTTGCACAATTTACACAAATGCCCGAGGGGCACGAGAAACCATCTACACTAACAGTGAAATGCGAATGGTTAGAGTCTGGAGGTACTGATTCCGGAGTGTTCCGATCAGTGGGACTAAACGAAAAAGGAACTGGACACTTGAAGAGCGAACCTGCGATGGGGCACCAAAATGCTCGAGTTACCTAGCCCGGAGGCTGCGGCTGCGTGAAGTTCGGCAAGATGTCGGGAGTCCTCGTGTAGTCTCAGGAGCCTGAAAGAAGAAGTTGCTGGCAGGCGACCAGTGACGATGTTCAGAGGGATCCAAGCCTGGATCAGTGATGAAGGAAACCTGAAAGCAGAAGGGACTCAGTTCTCAACCGCTAGCCAGCGATCGTGTGGGTACCAGGGGGGTACCGGCTGAAGTCACCTCGACCAGGTGAGTGGGTGACGTCGGACTCGGCTGTTCCTCGGACCAGGAGGCGCGGCGGCGACCAGGATGGAGGGCGAGCTGTCCCACGAAGGTGTCTGCTGTCGATGATGCTGGGCCCAGGAAGGGGCAGCGGATCTTGGCAGTGGCAACCCAAGCGGGGGAGTCAAGATGGCGTCGGGAGTGGACCAGGAGGGTCCGTGGTACTCCTCTGTTGAAGGGGAGCAAGAGCCAGTCTGGAGCAACCAGACCGGTGATGCAAATAATCTTGGAGCGTCGTGAAGAGGGCCACAAGCCGGTCGGCAAGTGGTCGGACAACGCTGGGAACAGCAAGAAGCGGAAGGGCCCCCACGCAGATCTCGTGGATACTGGGGAGACAGACTTCGATGCTGGAGCTGCTCAGGGTTAGGGCTTCTCAAACCCTAGGTGCACTCACTCGAGGGTCCCTCGGTGGGCGTGCTAGATAAGCGTCGTGCAGGTTCTGAAGATAGCCGGTCCCGCAGGTCTCGTCACACCTACGACTCTCAGCTGGGCTGATGAGGTAGGTAAAAGGTCAGAGATGGCAGGGAACTCGGGTCTCGTCGAGCTGGGCAGTCTTGATCCGGAGGAGACGTACAGCAAACCGCAAGCGCTTAGGTGGTGCCCGCTGGTGCAGGGTGGCTACTCCTTAGCCACAAGGGAGAGTCTTCAGAAATAGTCAAGAGTTCCTTTCGTGGAAAATGGTTCGTGATTCGGAGTTATCCGATTATCTGATTGTCCCATTTGGGAAGGGGACTCGCTCCTACCTTTATTCTAAGAAAAGGGGCTGGCCCGTGACTAGGTTCTACCTATGGGTGGAGCCAGGAGGGGGTGGTTACACCCCTATCCTTCGTCCGGCTTCGCGCCAGCTCAGGGGCTGGTGTGCCCCCGAAACTGGTTTGAGCCGGGCTATGCACAGTGAGCACCGGGGTGCCACTTGCAATCACCTTCCTTTCAGCCCTGCCTACCTGGGATACACAAACCCTGTCTGGGATGGTGCTAACACCGCCCTCGACAGGAAACCCTTTGTCCAAGCTCCCCTTGCTGGAAGGTCCCCCAGCAGCAGGAGGTCAGACTTGTGTCTGGTGGCAGCATCCATTTTGTGATGCTGAGGCTTGAGTCAACTTTAACCGGGGTTCAAGGTTACTTCCATGTCGTGTCCTTCTAAAAGGGGGGAATGCCAACCCCGTCGCCAGGACTGGCGAGGGGTTCGTATTCCCATTCGTATGACACCTTACTCGACATGTGTAGGTGATGTGATGCCAAAGTTAGCAAATAACCGCAAGGATCATAATGCATTAAAAGTAGTTGGCCCGCGTCACCATGGAACGGCTATTAGGACTTGGTTCCGCAAGCCGTCGACGGGCTCAGCTCGCGCCAGAGCACCGTCCCACATGATTCCCTGCACTCTGCCTTCAGGATTGATAAGGCCTGCTATAGGAGTGACTGATAGGAATCCATGTGTCCATTTTAGGGTTTAGGTGTAGGAATACTACACCTACAGCAACGGGTGATTACACCACGTGGCCCCAGCTGTCGTGCAGCCAGTTGTGTCAGATTTGGGCGGACATTCCAGGGGTGGCATAATACATGCTTCAGCCCCTGGTAGGCCCTGGGTACACCGATGCCCTGGATACCTGTGGTATGCTGAGACAGGGACTGACAAGGCGGCCCAGTTCCAATTAGTGGATGCACCTAATGTACATGTGTGTTAATTTCGAGAGAGAACAGCTAGGCTGTGGGTCTGATTGGCAGGCCCACAGCCGGAGAAAGTCGTAAACCAATGAAGCAAAAGCAAAAAATCTGTGTGATCATGGGATTGCAGACCCTACTCTCCTACATGACCCCCCCCAAACTTTGGGACAATAAGCTAACCTTGACCAGGTGAGTCTTCTTGCTCTAAGTGGAAATACCTGGAGAGCCCATCTGCATTGCCATGATCAGTGCCAGGTCTATGCTCCACTGTGAAGTCCATCCCCTGTAGGGAAATGGACCACCTAAGTAGTTTGGGGTTTTCACCCTTCATTTGATTTAGCCACAAGAGGGGCTTATGGTCGGTCTGAATCTTGAAGTGAGTGCCAAACAAGTATGGCCTCAACTTCTTCAGGGCCCAAACCACAGCAAAGGCCTCCCTCTCAATAGCTGACCAATTCTTCTCTCTGGGGGTCAGCCTCCTGCTAATAAAAGCTATGGGCTGGTCATGACCATCAAAATTCAGTTGCGATAGAACAGCTCCCACACCCAGCTCCGAAGCGTCTGTTTGGACAATGAATGGTTTGGAGTAGTCTGGACTCTTTAGGATAGGTGCTGTGCACATGGCCTGCTTTAGGTCATCGAATGCCTTCTGACAGCTTGCTGTCCACTGAACTGTTTTTGGCATCTTTTTACTTGTCAGGTCGTTTAGCGGGGTCACAATGGATCCATAATTTCTGACAAATTTCCGGTAATAACCAGTCAGGCCCAAGAAAGCTCGAACCTGAGTCTGGGTGGTTGGAGGAGCCCAGTCCTGGATGGCCTGTATTTTGCTCTCCAATGGTTGAACCTGGCCTCCACATACAAGGTGGCCCAGGTATACAACCTGTGTCTGCCCTATCTGGCACTTGGTGGCCTTGATAGTGAGGCCTGCCTTCTGCAGGGCCTCTAACACTTTCCTCAGGTGGACCAGGTGATCCTCCCAGGTGGAGCTAAAGACAGCGATATCGTCCAGATACGCCGCACAGAAGTCGTCCAACCCAGTGAGAACTCGATTCACCAGCCTTTGGAAGGTGGCAGGTGCATTTTTCTAACCAAAGGGCATTACCACGAACTGATAATGCCCACCCGGGGTAGAAAATGCTGTTTTGGGCTTGGCCTCCTCAGCTAACCTGATTTGCCAATACCCAGCTGTCAGGTCAAACGTACTTAAGTAGTTGGCCGAGGCCAACCGGTCGATAAGTTCGTCTGCTCTTGGTATCGGGTGGGCGTCAGTCTTAGTGACTGCATTGAGACCTCTGTAGTCCACGCAAAACCTCATCTCTTTCTTACCGCCCTGGGTGTGAGGTTTCGGCACGAGCACTACGGGACTAGCCCAGGGGCTGTCCGAGGGTTCAATGACTCCCAGCTCCAACATTTTCTGCACCTCTGTCTTGATGCAGTCTCTGACATGATCAGGTTGCCGATAGATTTTACTCTTTACGGGCAGACTGTCTCCAGTGTCGACCTCATGGGTACACCACTTGGTCTGACTGGGTGTCAGAGAGAACATATGTCGAAAGGATTGAAGAACCTGTTTACAATCCTTTTGTTGATGTCCAGAGAGGCTGCCACAAAAGACAACACCATCTACTGATCCATCGTCAGGGTTCTGAGAGAGCAGGTCTGGGAGAGGGTCACTCTCCTCCTCCTGTCCCTCATCTGTGGCCATGAGCAAGCCCATGCCCTCCCTGTCGACATATGCCTTGAGCCTGTTTACATGGAGCACCCTGTGGGGGCTCCGGGGAGTTCCCAGGTCTACCAGGTAGGTGACCTCTCCCTTTTGCTCAATGATCGTGTGGGGCCCAGACCATTTGTCTTTGAGTGCTGCTGGGGCCACTGGCTCCAGCACCCACAACTTCTGTCCAGGCTGGTACACAGTCAGGACAGCCTTTTGGTCGTGCCAAGCTTTCTGTAATTCTTGGCTCGCCTCCAGGTTTTTAGACGCCTTTTCCATGTACTCCGCCATCCGCGAGCGGAGACCGAGCACATAGTCCACAATGTTTGATGCCGGCTTTCTGAGAGGTCTCTCCCATCCTTCCTTTACCAAACAAAGGGGTCCCCTTACAGGATGTCCGAACAGAAGCTCAAAAGGGCTGTAGCCAACCCCCTTCTGCGGGACCTCTCTGTAGGCGAACAAGAGGCAGGGTATCAGGACATCCCATCTCCGCCGAAGCTTTTCAGGTAGTCCGTGAATCATCCCTTTTAGGGTCCTGTTGAATCTCTCAACAAGCCCATTGCATTGTGGGTGATAGGGTGTGGTGAACTTGTAGTTGACACCACATTCCTTCCACATAGCAGTCAGATATCCCGACATGAAGTTTGCACCTCTGTCTGAGACGACCTCCTTAGGGAAGCCCACTCTGGAGAACACTCCAAGTAGGGCCCGTGCCACCACAGGTGCTGTAGTGGTCCTAAGGGGAATAGCTTCAGGATACCTGGTGGCGTGGTCCACCACCACCAGCATAAACTTGTGCCCTGATGCTGTCTGGGGTTCCATTGGTCCGACAATGTCGATCCCCACTCGTTCAAAGGGTACCCCCACCACTGGTAGTGGTATGAGGGGGGCCTTTGTCGTGCCACCTGACTTACCACTGGCTTGGCAAGTGACACAGGAGCGGCAAAACTCCTTCGTATCTTCGGACATGTGGGGCCAGTGAAAGTGTGGAACAATTCTGTCCCACGTCTTATTCTGGCCTAAGTGACCTGCAAGGGGAATCTCGTGGGCCAAGGTGAGAAGGAAACCTCTCAGAGACAAGGGGATGACCAGCCTCCTGGTCGCACCAGGTTTGGGGTCTCTTGCCTCGGAGTACAGGAGTCCATCGTCCCAGTACACTTTGTGGGTACCTGTGGCGTTCCCTGCAGCCTCAGCAGCGGCCTGCTGTCTGAGGGGTTCAAGTGAGGGGCAGTCTAACTGTGCCTTCCCCAGGTCTTCCCTGGAGGGTCCCCCTGAGCCCAGAAACTCAACCTGACCAGGTTCAAGCTCTTGCGGCTCAGTTTCCCTCAGTTCTTTAAGGTCAGCCTCCTCAGAGACTTGATCCACGACCTGGGGCAAGGGGGAAGGCGAAGCCTTACCCTTACTGCTCCTTTTCTTGGAAGGTGTCTGGTCCGTTCTTCCAGGATCCAGCACCTGTTCAGTGGGGCATCTTTTGGCCTGTGACCTGGTCACAGCAAGGACATGTGCTGGCAAGCCTAACATCTCCATGTGAGTCCTCTGCTCCACTTCTGACCATTGTGACGTTTCCAAATCATTGCCCAACAGACATTCTACGGGGAGGTCTGAACTAACCACAACCTTTTTCGGGCCACTTACCCCTCCCCAGGAGAAATCAACAACTGCCATACTGTGATTGGTAGTGACGTTGCTGGCATTGGTCACTAGGTAACTGGTACCTAGCATGATCTGTCCGGGGTCCACGAAGTTAGGCGTCACCATGGTGACACTGGCACACGTGTCCCTGTAGGCCTGAGCCACTTTTCCATTTATCAAAGGTGTCTGTCTGTATTTGCCCAAAGTATTGGGACTGGCATCAGGGGACATATCCATATCCCCTGTACAGACAAGGACGGCCTGAGTGAGCGTGCCGACTAAGTCGTCACTCCCCTCGGTTCCCAAGGTTAACCCAACTAATGCCTTGGGAGGCGCACTACCACTGCTGACTGTACTAGGGGGCGCAGGTGCCTTAGGGGCTGCAGTGGCAGGAGTTTGCCCTCCTTTCTTGGTGCACTCACTAAACCAGTGAGTCTTACTTTTACAGTATTGGCACCACCTTTTTGACTGGCCTTCTTGAGTCTTCTTCTTCTGTGAAGCCTGACCCCCACCCTCTTTGGTTTGTTGGGGACCTGTCGAAGACTTCTGGTCATTTTGTTCGTTCTTGTTACCCTTTTGGTCTGCTTTCTTCTGACCACCCTGGTTCTGATTCTGGTTCTGCTTGACCCTTGTTCTGACCCATCTGTCTGCCTTCTTTCCCAATTCTTGGGGAGAGGTCAGATCCGAGTCGACAAGGTGCTGATGCAACAATTGGTTCTGACAGTTGTTTAAAATCTGTTCTCGCATGATAAGATTGTACAATCCTGTGTAATCAGTAACCTTGCTACCCAGCAACCAGCCTTCCAAAGCCTTAGTGGCACAATCGACAAAGTCAGCCCAATCCTGAGACTGAATTTTCTGGGTGTCCCGGAACAGCACCCGGTACTGTTCCGTGGTTAAGCCGAACCCATCAATCAGTGTGTTCTTCAGGACTTGGTAGTTGTTAGCATCCTCAGCTCTTGTAGTGAGGAGCTTGTCCCTTCCTTTACCTTCAAAGGAAAGCCACAGTATAGCTGCCCACTGACTTGGGGGGACGCACTGGACAGTGCAGGCCCTCTCCAAGGCAGTTATCCACTTGTGGATGTCGTCCCCTCGTTTAAAGGGGGGCACTATTTTACTCAGGTGTCTAGTGTCTATACCCCTGTCTTCCTCTCTATTGAGAATGCTGCCACCAGTGGGATCTAACCCACTTAATTTCTGCTCTCGGGCCAAGGCAAGTCTTTCTTTGGCGAGGGCAAGTTCTTCCCGCTCGATCCTCAGATTGACCTCCCGCATCTTCGCTTCATGCTCCCTCCTCTGAGGGGAAGTCATTCCTCTCTGAGAAGATGCCTGAGAGACATGTGTATGAACCGATCTGCCAGAGCCTCTGGAGAGAGACCTAGCTCGTCCGTTCCCAAGGTTAGGCCTGCTTGAGCGTGGGCCCGGGGCTCCCCCAGTTCCATTCTCATGCCTGCTTAAGTTGGTCCTTGTAAGCCTGCCGACTACCACTGGACCTTTGTCTGCCTCGTCTCCCGATAACTCGTCCTCGTCCTCCTCCTCTGTGTGGAGGTCGAGGTCTGGGTCACCGAGGGTTCCCTCTAAGGGAGGCATGTTCCAATCTGCACTGGGGGGACCTGGGTTAGAGGACCTCCTAGCATCGTACGCCTCTAAGAGACCTATCAGTATTGCGATGGTAGGGTTAGAACCCTGGTTTAGCTTCCTGGAGGCACACAGTTGTCTCATCTCCTTGAAGCTAAGAGTTGCATATCATGAAACGACCTGTGGAGGGTCACTGACCACTAAGGGAGTCCCTGCAGACTCTCCGTGGACCGACATGCTTTTCTAGTGAGGTGTAAGTGTTGCACCTACCTAAACTATGGGTTTACCTACTGATCCCTTGCTAAGAGTTGTAGTCAGGGTGTGCTAAGCCCTGTTACACTACAACAGCCGGTTCAATAGAACTCGGAGTATTCTAAGTTAAGTTATATGTACCTGGGTACTTATGTGATCTTTCACTGCGATATTCTTAGGATACGTGTGTGGTAAAACAACAGCAAGCTCAAATCCAAACCGCTGCTCACCAATGTGAGAAGTTGGCCTGATATGTAGTGCTCACTATTCTAGTGATCACTGTGTATCATTCCAAACGACCCTTATTGATGATTGGTTGTAAGTCAACCTTATAGACCAGCTATCCTAGTAGCGTGGATACGAGCAGTCTTAGGCTAAACTCTAGAGGGCGTGTTAAGCCAGCTGTTTACCATCACATATACCCCTTGAACACCAAGTGAAAGGACACCACACAAGTTGTTATGAAAATAAAAGGATATTTATTTATAACAAGACTACCCTGGCTCTTTATGAGTCAGGGAGCTAAGCACACTACAGAACTCTTAGGAAAATACTTCAGTTGCACAATTTACACAAATGCCCGAGGGGCACGAGAAACCATCTACACTAACAGTGAAATGCGAATGGTTAGAGTCTGGAGGTACTGATTCCGGAGTGTTCCGATCAGTGGGACTAAACGAAAAAGGAACTGGACACTTGTAGAGCGAACCTGCGATGGAGCACCGAAATGCTCGAGTTACCTAGCCCGGAGGCTGCGGCTGCGTGAAGTTCGGCAAGATGTCGGGAGTCCTCGTGTAGTCTCAGGAGCCTGAAAGAAGAAGTTGCTGGCAGGCGACCAGTGACGATGTTCAGAGCGATCCAAGCCTGGATCGGTGATGAAGGAAACCTGAAAGCAGAAGGGACTCAGTTCTCAACCGCTAGCCAGCGATCGTGTGGGTACCAGGGGGGTACCGGCTGAAGTCACCTCGACCAGGTGAGTGGGTGACGTCGGACTCGGCTGTTCCTCGGACCAGGAGGCGCGGCGGCGACCAGGATGGAGGGCGAGCTGTCCCACGAAGGTGTCTGCTGTCGATGATGCTGGGCCCAGGAAGGGGCAGCGGATCTTGGCAGTGGCAACCCAAGCGGGGGAGTCAAGATGGCGTCGGGAGTGGACCAGGAGGGTCCGTGGTACTCCTCTGTTGAAGGGGAGCAAGAGCCAGTCTGGAGCAACCAGACCGGTGATGCAAATAATCTTGGAGCGTCGTGAAGAGGGCCACAAGCCGGTCGGCAAGTGGTCGGACAACGCTGGGAACAGCAAGAAGCGGAAGGGCCCCCACGCAGATCTCGTGGATACTGGGGAGACAGACTTCGATGCTGGAGCTGCTCAGGGTTAGGGCTTCTCAAACCCTAGGTGCACTCACTCGAGGGTCCCTCGGTGGGCGTGCTAGATAAGCGTCGTGCAGGTTCTGAAGATAGCCGGTCCCGCAGGTCTCGTCACACCTACGACTCTCAGCTGGGCTGATGAGGTAGGTAAAAGGTCAGAGATGGCAGGGAACTCGGGTCTCGTCGAGCTGGGCAGTCTTGATCCGGAGGAGACGTACAGCAAACCGCAAGCGCTTAGGTGGTGCCTGCTGGTGCAGGGTGGCTACTCCTTAGCCACAAGGGAGAGTCTTCAGAAATAGTCAAGAGTTCCTTTCGTGGAAAGTGGTTCGTGATTCGGAGTTATCCGATTATCTGATTATCCCATTTGGGAAGGGGACTCGCTCCTACCTTTATTCTAAGAAAAGGGGCTGGCCCGTGACTAGGTTCTACCTATGGGTGGAGCCAGGAGGGGGGTGGTTACACCCCTATCCTTCGTCCGGCTTCGCGCCAGCTCAGGGGCTGGTGTGCCCCCGAAACTGGTTTGAGCCGGGCTATGCACAGTGAGCACCGGGGTGCCACTTGCAATCACCTTCCTTTCAGCCCTGCCTACCTGGGATACACAAACCCTGTCTGGGATGGTGCTAACACCGCCCTCGACAGGAAACCCTTTGTCCAAGCTCCCCTTGCTGGAAGGTCCCCCAGCAGCAGGAGGTCAGACTTGTGTCTGGTGGCAGCATCCATTTTGTGATGCTGAGGCTTGAGTCAACTTTAACCGGGGTTCAAGGTTACTTCCATGTCGTGTCCTTCTAAAAGGGGGGAATGCCAACCCCGTCGCCAGGACTGGCGAGGGGTTCGTATTCCCATTCGTATGACACCTTACTCGACATGTGTAGGTGATGTGATGCCAAAGTTAGCAAATAACCGCAAGGATCATAATGCATTAAAAGTAGTTGGCCCGCGTCACCATGGAACGGCTATTAGGACTTGGTTCCGCAAGCCGTCGACGGGCTCAGCTCGCGCCAGAGCACCGTCCCACATGATTCCCTGCACTCTGCCTTCAGGATTGATAAGGCCTGCTATAGGAGTGACTGATAGGAATCCATGTGTCCATTTTAGGGTTTAGGTGTAGGAATACTACACCTACAGCAACGGGTGATTACACCACGTGGCCCCAGCTGTCGTGCAGCCAGTTGTGTCAGATTTGGGCGGCCATTCCAGGGGTGGCATAATACATGCTTCAGCCCCTGGTAGGCCCTGGGTACACCGATGCCCTGGATACCTGTGGTATGCTGAGACAGGGACTGACAAGGCGGCCCAGTTCCAATTAGTGGATGCACCTAATGTACATGTGTGTTAATTTCGAGAGAGAACAGCTAGGCTGTGGGTCTGATTGGCAGGCCCACAGCCGGAGAAAGTCGTAAACCAATGAAGCAAAAGCAAAAAATCTGGGTGATCATGGGATTGCAGACCCTACTCTCCTACACTGAGTATTAGACTACAAGACCTACGTAATGTGGAAGTGTGACCAGACCAAAAGACTGCAATTAGCATGTCAGACATAGTACACATATTAGGCATGGACTTACCCCCTCCTTGCTGCTGTCTGGCCTTCAGCTGCCTATCCAGGTCCGGATCATGAGGGGGTTCAGGGTCCGGTGTCCGCCCCTCCTGCATGGAGGTTTACAGCTTCAGCTGGACTCTTGCGATCCTCCGGGTCCAGCCCCGAAGGTCCTGCCACCTCTTTTGGCAGTTGCGGATCCGGCGATTGTAGACCCTCACCGAACGAACTGCCCTGGCAATGGTCAGCCATATCTCCTGCTTCTGGTGGGCATCAACCTGTGAGGATGACAAAGTTAAAAGTCCATTAACACACATGCCCCATATTTGTGCAGCACACATTTGTATATATATGTCATCATCACAAAGGAAAATGAGTTACACAGGTAGTGCAACCATGGGAAAGGACAAATAACCTGCATGTCTGACATGTTAACAATGCCTGGGAAGTTTAAGCTTGCACTAATGCACTTTAGCAGCAGAACACCTGTTCATTACATGTACCTACACACTTTGGGGGATGAAAGTAGTCAGTGAGAATGCTTGCCACTGGTGTACACACTGCTAGTACTGCTAGTCAGACAACATGCATATTTAGGAAGGCAGTGGACTGCACACTCTGTGCCATGTGTCCCCAGTGATCGGTCCAACACGGTTGCATTCTATGAATCTGGCCAATCCATGGAAATGTAAGACTCGTACACGTCTTCCGCATCATTCAAATCTTCACCTTCATGAAACCCTAGGAATTGCAACATTGTTGTAGGCATCCAACAGAATTTCCAGCGCACAACTCGTACAAGTTTTGAATCTGCATCCGTCTCCATGACAGTACAGAGCCAATGAGTGCACCCGGGTCGGTCAACTGACTGTACAACGCATATTTTTGAAAATACACATGCACCCGTCTCCATACGATTCAATGGCCAAGGCATACGCCTGTCTCGGACCATGCCTGCCCGAAGCGCATGCATGATAGTCACCCACGTCGGGCCTCGTTGCAGTCCAGGGCAAAGCGTACGCATGGCTCGGTCATGAACCGTGCAATGCGTACGCATTGTCACCCGTGTTGGACAGCATTGGTGTGACTATTTGACGGAATCAACACACATTTACTTGCCAGGGTCACATGTGCACACCTACCACACTACAGCAATGGCCACACAGTGTCCCATGGCATGTAAGGCTACATTCCCTGTGTGTTGGGGGGGGGCAACATTTGGTTTGTTGTGTGTCACTTTTTTTCAGCCACTCCCAGGCTGTGCATGTGTTCATGGGGGCAGAATCCTTTGTGTGTTGTGCACATTACCACTGTGATGTGGAAATGTACAGTAATGGGCATGAGTCACGGACACAGATGCAGGTTGGATATGTTTCGGACATGTCACATACACCCTGAGTCCTGAGGGTGATGGCATGTACATCACAGTGAGACCTGTAGCCACAATTCTGATGTGCACCCACAGTCTGTGTGCGTGTTGTGTCTCAGATGTGGATGATCAAATGTGCCCAATGGGAGACAGTCTCCACATCCATGTGGTATATGCAGCAAGCTTGATGGTGTGTGTGTGTCTAAGAGACGTAAATGTAGGGCCTTCAGGGACAACAGTGGCCACTACCTGTGGGACTCACGCTTGCCTTGTGGTGTGTATGTGACACACCATGTCCATGCCAGTGTCGATGTGGCAATACAGGGACCCTGGGTATGTGCATGGCAAAGATATGTGATGCCTGGGAGACATCAGGCCTCACTTGTCACTGTGGTGTGTGTTTGTAACGTCACAGCAGTACATAGGTCGGGTGACACAGCCAAATGATTGGCCATTGCACTACATGGGACTTATGTGGACATGTGGAATTGAGATGTGAGGTGATGGTCATGTAGGTGACATATGTGTCCATGCCCAACAGCACACACCTCAGTACATTGTGTAATGTCATGATGTATCATGTGATATTGAGCCTGGTCATGGCCACATGGGTGGATGAACCGACAACCTTCTTTTGTTCATCTCTGTTCTGCAGGGCACCAGCCATCCATCGACCGTTCCCAGGCCTTCAAACCATGCAGGAACGCGACTGCATCCGACGGTACCGCTTCACCAGGCCACTGATTGAGGAGTTGGCGGAGCAGTTGGCGCCACATCTGCTACCTGGCCGGACATACCCTACAACACTGACCCCAGAGGTGAAGGAGATGGCAGCCCTGCACTTCTTTGCTACTGGTACCTTCCAGTACACTGTGGCTACAGCAGGTGGGATGTCGCAATCTATGTTTAGTCGTGTGCTACGCGATGTCTTGGAGGGGATGTTGCATTTCCTTGACCTGTACATCAAGTTCCCTAGCCCAGCTGAACTCCCTGAAATAAAGGATGCCTTTTATACACTGGGGAGGATCCCAAACGTCATCGCATCTATTGATGGGGCACATGTGGCCCTGATACCACCACAGGCACATGAGCAGGCATACCGTAACAGGAAACATTTCCACTCGATCAATGCTCTGGTGGTATGTCTTGCAGACATGTGTATCACACATGTGTGTGCACGGCTCCCTGGTTCTGCGCACGGTGCCTAAATAATGAGGAGTAGTCACATTGCAACGCTGATGTCACAGAAGCCAGATCAGCGTGCCTAGCTTGTCGGTGTGTACTGACTGTTTGTCATTGTGTGTTTGTCAATGTTGTATTCTGCACTCCTACAAAACTCAGCTACTTGTTCATTTTTTTGTGTGTAGGAGAACAGACTTTTGGAGAAAGGTCTAGGATTTGTACCAACACCTAAGGAAGACGACTTTATCTTACATCAAGAACTCCATGAATTCTTTCGTAAAGTTCGCCTAAGAGCATTTTTTCAAGACAAACCTGAGACCCCACCTGTCGGCTCAGGTCTCAGGAATAAATCTAGGTTCACTCCCACCTCAGCAATGACTTTAAATGAGGTACTGACTTTTGAACAGGCCGTACTGAAAGAGGTGGAGAACATAACCACTACCCGCCCCTTCAACAATGTTTCCAAAGACGAAAGACTCCTTCTTAAAAACCTGACAGAGAATGGAACCATCATTCTGAAACCCGCGGACAAAGGAGGTGCCATTGTCATTCAGGATAAGATTACCTATGATGACGAATGCCTACGACAACTATCCAATACTAGGTATTACGAACCTATTGAAGAAGATCCGACTACACGTCTCTCAACCATGATACAGCATTTGATTTTGGAAGCAGAGGCAGAAGGGTGGATAACCAAGGATGAGGC
Organism: Triturus cristatus; assembly: GCF_964204655.1. Lineage (NCBI taxonomy): Eukaryota > Metazoa > Chordata > Amphibia > Caudata > Salamandridae > Triturus > Triturus cristatus. The sequence continues at coordinate 1,633,701,055 of NC_140591.1, read as the reverse complement.
TTCATTCCTTATGAACAAGAACCCCCGCACCCCGTACTTCTACTGCCTACCGAAAATTCATAAGGGGATTACTCCTCCACCTGGAAGGCCCATTGTGTCTGGGATTGATTCCCTGTTGGAACCTTTGAGCAAATTCTGCGATGTGTTCCTACGCCCTTTGGTAACCAAGACCACCACTTACCTGAGAGACACAACAGAAGTTCTGAACCTTATTGAACAATTTGGAGCACCGGAGTCTATAACCCTCTTAGTCACTTTAGACGTGGAAGCTCTGTATACGAACATTCCCCAAGATGCCACACTTACAGTCTTGGATAAGGTTCTCCATAACGTGAACCCATGGCCCTCCATGACACCTGTCACTTTCATCTGTGATTGCGCAACGATGTTATGTTATGTTATGTTATGCGTATTTCTATAGCGCACGACTCACCCGGGGGCATCTCGGCGCTTGCATTGTCGTTCACTGAAAGGGCAGGAGGGAAGGGCCATCTGACCGACATTAGGGAGTCTGAAATAGGAAGGTTTTCAGTTTTTTCTTGAAGGTCGCGAGGGAGGGGCAATTCCTGATGGACATAGGGAGCGCATTCCAGTAGCATGGTGCCAGGCAGGAGAAAGATTTTGACCCTGATCGGGCGCGGCGAATTCTGGGAGTCTTTAACATTCCATAGCATTGGTCCGTAGGTTGACAGTAGAGATCTTTTTTATTAATTTGTTCATCAAGTATTTGGGGCCTAGACCGTTCAGGGCTTTATAGGTGAGACAACAGGTCTTAAACTGAGACCGTTTCCTGATTGGGAGCCAGTGGAGCTCTGATAAGAGAGGGGCTGAGGGCGAGCCCGCTGGTCGGTCCAAGATCATCCGGGCGGCCGTGTTTTTGGATAACCTGCAGTTTCCTCAGGAGGGAAGGGCCGATTTCGGCGAGCATCGCATTTCCGTAGTCGATACGGCAGGTGACCAAGGCCTGTACTAGCGTTCTACGGTGTTTGATGGGGGGTAGGGAAGCATCTTCCGCAGCAGACGCAGGCCATAGTAGCACGCGCTGGTAATAGTCGCCACATGATCTTTCATTGAAAGGTCCCGGTCAAGTGTGAACCCCAAGTTCTTCACAGTTTGCTTCGGGATCGGGTGGATCCAAGCTCCTTAGGCCACCAATCTGTAGACCAGTAGAGAGAGGCTTTCCCTACTAGCAAGATTTCCGTCTTGCTGGGGTTTAATTGGAGAAGGTTCTCTGTCATCCAGTTAGAGATGGAGTTCATGCCTGCAGCGAAACGAGAATTTTCTGCCGTAGCATTTGGATCAATTTTAAAAATAAGCTGGGTATCGTACGATATAATCTCGAACCCACAGGATTCAGCTATTTTGGCCAGCGGGGACATTTAAAGGTTAAATAAGGTAGGGCTCATGCATGAGCCCTGTGGGACACCCTTATCCAGACTGTATTTCTTGGATCTGAATGGCCCAAGCATAATAGTTTGGTTCCTATCTGTCAGGAAATTTTGAAGCCATTTCAGTGCTGAATCTTGGATTCCACAACATCTCAATCTCTCTAGCAACCTGGAGTGAGATATCGTATCGAATGCTGCGGAGAGATCTAAGAGAACCAAAATAGCTGATCCTCCCGCATCTATTTGTAGCCTCAGGGAGTCTGTGACCGCCAGAATCGCAGTTTCCGTGCTGAAGCCCGGTCTGAAGCCTGATTGAGAAGGATCAAGGAGATCGTTCTTTTCGAGATGATGGTTCAGCTGTTTATTTATGGCTGCTTCTAGTGATTTAGACAATAGCGGTAGCAGTGATACTGGCCGATAGTTGGCGAATGTAAGGTGGTCAGCCGTTGGCTTTTTCAAGATCGGGCGGACGAAGGCTTCCTTCCAGCAGGGGGGGATGGAGCCTGATTCTAAAGAGCTGTTGAATATGGTTCGGACTTCTGAGGGGCAGAATGGTGCTATAGTGGCCATGACCCTCGGGAGGCATAGGTCACTGGGTGACCCTGACTTAGCGGATGCAAGCAAGGAGTGTACTTCCTTGATGGATAGCGGTTCAAATTGGCTGAGCGTATTTGAAGTTTGTAATTTGGGTTCGGTATAAGTTTTAGGTGTACTTTTAGAAGGAGTTCGTGTGGGGGCGAAGTTATTGTAAGTCAGATTGATTTTTTCCTCTAAATGACTTGCTAAGGAGTCGCAGAGTGTTTGGGATTCGATTTGAGGCAATCTACACGCCTGTGGATTAGTAAAATCTCTAACTATGTTAAAAAGAGTTTTAGTAGAATTGGTAGCTTGGTCAATTTGTTGTAATAGAAATGCCTTCCTTGTTGATTTTATATTCTGATGATATCTAGTTGGAGAGAGTTTATAAGTCCTTCGGTCCGCGAGAGTATGACTAATTCTCCAGCATCTCTCTAAGGTTTTGCACCTTGATTTCTCTAGTCTGAGTTCTTCTGTATACCATGGGGCAGACTTGCGTTGTTTGGACGGACCAAACTTTTTTACCGGGATTAGCGAGTCAAAGACTGTAGTGAGTTTGGTTGAGAAAGCTTTCAGCAACTCTGACGTGTCTGAGCCTGCCGAAGGGGGTGATGGGAGTGAGGCGTCATAAGCGGCCGTAAAGGCTTCTAGCGTTAGGTTATTCCAGGGTCTCCGACATTGAGAAGGGCGAGGTACAGGTTCGGGTAAGGTGGTAAAGTATTGTTGTTTTAACGTAAAAGGAACCATAAAATGGTCCGACCAGGTTAGGGAAAGGGGAGGAAGGTTGACAAGGAAGGTCATGTTGGAGAAGATCAGGTCGAGAGCGTGGCCTGCTCTATGAGTGGGGGCGTTGGAAAGGAGAGAGAGGCCAATTTGTTTTAGGCTTGTTAGGAGATTGTCCGTGTCCGGGTTTTCTGAGGCTTCCCCATGAAAGTTAAAATCTCCGAGCAAGATGAAGTTATTGGATGTTATTTTTGAGGAGCAATCAGCTCCATTAGTTCATTGGCAAAAGATATCCTCGGCCCCGGCGGGCGGTAAATCAGGGCCCCATTCCAGGTTACCGATGGAGATAATGTCAGCCTGAAACATCCAACTTCTAATGAGGTCGAGAGGTGGGTGGTAGTCCACTGGGCTTTTAAATGGTCTTTAAAAGCAATAGCAATTCCCCCCCCAGTTTTCCCCTGTCTGTCTAAATGGATGAATTTATATCCGTCTGGGATAGCTAGACTAATCAGGGGGTGATGAAATGGGTTTAGCCAGGTTTCTGTAAAGAAACACAGGTCTGGGGAATGAGAATTGATCATATCCCAGATTTCGGTAGGGTGTTTGGCTAGAGATCTGGTGTTGCACAGAATGAAGATTGGGCTTGTTCGACTTGCATCTGGCAAGGAGTCGAGTTTCGGGCGGGTTTGGCTGTTTAGCTTACAGCTGAAGGAACACGCCCTACAAGCCACCGGACCCTCCAGGTATTGTGGGAAAGAGTCAGAACATGGCTTGTTACCCGTAGGCTGTGACATGGGTGGAAATCTAAGCTCTCTGAGGTCCATTGAAGAATAACTCAGGCGGGGTGGTCCACCTGTCGGGGCATTAAATTGGGCAGAGATTTCGGGCCTGGGGCTGGGCGAGGCGCGGACGGGCGCAGACGGGCTTGCCTTGTGCGCGCCTCCGGCGCGCCCGCGGCGCGCCCGCTGCGCGGGCGCTGCAGTGTCGGCATTTTGTAGTGGTGCAACTAACCACTAGACCGCCTCCTCCTTGTAGCCCCAAGATGGCGGCTGTCCCAGGGAGGAGTCCGGTCTGCCTTCGATTCCCCAAGAAGAGAGGGTCCCCCGAGGACTTTTGGGCAGCGGCGAGTGAGGTGAGTAATGGGCAATATATTTTAAAAGCACGATAGTTAACACACCAAGTAGCAGCAAATTACAGGTAAAAACAGTTGTTTAAAACTAGCAAGTACCCGCTTCCGTTAAAAACTAGTGGTTCCCGGCTTCCGCCTTAGGAACGAGTGCTGCGCGTGCGCTGCAGTGTCGGCGTTTTGTAGTGGTGCAACTAACCACTAGACCGCCTCCTCCTTGTAGCCCCAAGATGGCGGCTGTCCCAGGGAGGAGTCCGGTCTGCCTTCGATTCCCCAAGAAGAGAGGGTCCCCCGAGGAGTTTTGGGCAGCGGCGAGTGAGGTGAGTAATGGGCAAGATATTTTAAAAGCACGATAGTTAACACACCAAGTAGCAGCAAATTACAGGTAAAAACAGTTGTTTAAAACTAGCAAGTACCCGCTTCCGTTAAAAACTAGTGGTTCCCGGCTTCCGCCTCAGGATAGCACTGAAAGAGAACTACTTTGCCTTCGAAGACAAGCTTTACCATCAAGTTCAGGGCACCAGCATGGGGAGCACCTTCGCGCCGAGTCTGGCCTGTTTGTACATGGCGAACTTTGAAGAAGAACATATCCTGACAGATACCAACCCTTACATCAACAATATTCTATTATGGCGAAGGTACATCGATGATATCATCATCTTCTGGAAAGAAGACGAAGAGATATGTCGTGCTTTTTTTACCTGGATCAACACCCTCAACCCATTCCTACAATTTGTTGGCACCCTATCATCGGAGTCCATTCCTTTTCTTGATCTCCTGATATCTCTTAAAGACGGGTCTCTCATGACCACCAATTACAAAACACCGACTGACAGAAATAGTCTCCTTCTGTTTCAAAGTCACCACCCTAAGTCTTTAAGAAACAACTTACCGGTGGGCCAGTTTCTTCGACTACGACGCAACTGTAATACCATCACAGAATTTGAAAAAGAGGCAGATACTCTAACTGAGAATCTGATAAAGAGAGAGTATCCGAAAAGAATCGTGAAACAAGCCCGCAAACGAGCTAGGAACAATCACAGAGAAGCTCTACTAGAAACAAAAGAAAAAACCACCACAGATATTCTAACTTGTGTTACATCTTACACGCCCAACTCAAATAAGATCCAGAAAATCATTAAAAAGAATTGGAAGATCCTCGAAACCGGGCAGTTCCAACCAGGTCCCAAACCACTCTTTGCCTTCAAGAGAACACAGAATCTTAGGGACATGTTAGTGCACACACGCCCTAAAAATACTATCCGGACTCAACCCACACTATGGAACTTACCACCGGTAGTAGGTCATTACCCGTGTGGTTCATGTGCAGCATGTCCCCAGACAAGCGCCACTAAGGAACTTGACCTGGGACTTCCTAGGCTCTGGAAGCAGACACATCATACCAATTGTAACACGAAGAACTGCGTGTACTTGATCACTTGTCCCTGCGGCTCACAATACATTGGCATGACTGCCAGACCAGTGAAGGTCCAGATCGGGGAGCATAAGAGTACTATCTGTTGCAAACGTACGGCAACGAGATTGCAAAGCCATTTCCTGGAAAAGAACCATCCTCCAGAAAGCTTACACTGGACGATCATCGAATCCAATTCACATTGGACAGCCTCCACACTATTTAAACAGGAACAACGATGGGTGTTTAAACTCAAAAGTAACAAATGTGGACTCAATGAAGATATACCCTGCGTTGATCTATCGCATTAATCCTATACTATTTATACACCTCATTGCATTACACGCTAGAAACTAGGAACCATGCTCTCCATCTCATTACTTAGTGTACAGCCCTCGCTATCATAACCATTCCGGTCATTGCCTTAACACCCCTCTAGAGGAAGCATGCACTACATCCCACGATACTTTTAGTGGTATTTAATACAAGCATTTGGCTCAATACCTCACTCTGTTACCACAGACCTCCCCCTTATAACCCCGATTGGATCCCATTGATGTGGGTGGAAAAAAATATTCCCCTTCACCTTCTCAAATTCAGTTAGGTGCAGGCACTTACAAACTACCTCGGGGCTTTTTGGAAAGGGATAACGACATTGTTCCTCGTCCTCCATCTGGCCCCAGCACCCTTGAGTTGGGGTCCCTCTGTGTTGTGACCTTCTCGCACTCTGAAATGCAACATCAGCTCCATTTGGACCACTACTTGGTCCCGCCTCCCGTGACATCCTCACGTTACTGAGGCTTATCCCTTTCATAGGCGCTCATTTATGTTCCAGGAATCTTATTCCTATTCATCCTTTAGCGACCGCACAATTTCGCTGTGGCAGAGCACAGCGACACAAGAATACAGTATTGCTCCCTCCCCAGTTCGACCCCCCCTTGACCACTCTAAGATGGCCGCTTCATTCCCCGCTAGGCTGACTCTCTCCCTTCATGCAGCGTGATGACGTCAACACCCGCAGCCTGCAAACAGACCAGTAGCGGTATTTATTTCCACTTCCTTTCGGTCTAGTATGCTACCGGCAGTACCGCAGTACGGGTAGGTTTCCCGTGATGTGAGGCTGGATTTCTAGTAAGTTACCCCTCCCTCCCTCTGTCCATACTGCACCAAGTTTTTATTTCTGACGATACCGCTAACGTTTCTTCCTGCAATGTTTCTTTCTGCTTTGCGTTTACATAGCCTCACTCTGTGGTACAGCCGACGGAGCCCTTCTCCGAACCTGGGAGGGTAGGCTTTCTGTTCTTTTGTATCAACATATAACACATGAATACTACACTTGGGTTGTTCAGAATAAATTCTTTACCCCACGCTATATCTTTAGAATTACGTTTTAATCGCACTTACGCATGTCTTTCCACACCACGCTTGTTGTCCCCGTTCCTACCTGTGCTGGGGCCGGCGCATTTATTAGCGCGATGCCATTCCTTAAGGCGAGGGTTTCCTCCAGAGGTATTTATTTATATAGAACCATACAGAATCATATGAGGCAGCTGTAATTCACAACCTCTTCGGCTACCACTACTATTCGGCACCGGATAATTCCTCCCTCACTCCATCCATTCACCAGTTATTTTGGATATATGCCAAACCACACAGTTCCAGTAGCCACATTTACTCCGAGGCGGCATAGTTCACCTTGAGAATCTAAGTCACGGTAGAACATGATGTACACTACTGCTTCGTTTCACCTATGCGTAGGGCCACCTATAGCACTTTTTAAGAGACGCATGATCCAAAAGACGCGCACACGTCCGTTATATGTTTCATGCATCTGACACCTGGGCACATATTGTGCGCATGTGATTTCGATCCTATCTTATAGTACCATATTTAACTGATATGTCACTAGGCTCTCTTTTTCTTGTTTCCTCTTTCCTCCCCCCCCTCTTTTTTGTCTCCCGTTTAGGCTGTGAAACAGGACTTCTGTATAATAACTTGTCCTAAGACAATAACTGTCAAACATACCTTATCTAGGATATATAAAGGAATACAGGGTGTCTTTTCCTGATTCCCGTTTTTTGCTTTCTATTTGGTCCTGATGAAGCGCTCTGGGATCCACTAGGGACCACATCATAGCGCGAAACATGTCGACCCCTTTCTAAAAACACTTAGTTACACACCACACGGGTTGAGAGAAGTGGGAATCTATTTGGTCTTGTTTCCCCTCTCTAAGTGGCACCATTGTGCATCTCCATCCCCGTGGATTTTTATTCTGAACCAGGGGTCCTTTAAATAAAGTTATTAGGGCCTCCTGGCTCATTTTAAACTGCACTCACTATCATTTCCCACCCACATACCCTCAGTCACAAATACGGTCACTACTAAAAAGATCTCCGCCAGAGAGGCCCTCACAGGGCCCGTGAGGGACTGCAGCGCCACCCCCACGAGGAGCAATTTTGCCCAATGATGATGCTATACACTCGTAAGGGTGTGTGAGGGCACCACATACCATACAAAGGAGTACTCTTTCTCCTCTCTGCATACTCACCTATCCTATGGAGACATCCCCTATTTTTTACAGCATATAACTGTTGGCTGTAAATCCCTCTTCTTGAAGGAACTGAAACCATCCATTGTGATTTTGTACTGGTTTTAGGAGCATTGGTTCAGGACCTCTTTCTAATTAGCTCCTTGTCCCCCCCTCTGATTTTTGTTTGACCCCGGATACCCCAACATGCCGTGGTTGCTGACACCCCTCAGGAACCCTGTGACACCAGCCGAGATGCGCTACAATGAGGCACATGGGCAGAGCAGGAGGGTGATTGAGCGGACATACAGCCTCCTGAAAAGCTGCTTTCGCTGCCTGGACAAGACCGGAGGGGCCCTCCCATATGAGCCTGCAAAGGTGTGCAAAATTATCCTTGTATGCTGCATGCTACACAACATGGCAGTGCGGAAGAAGGTGCCTCCCATCCAGGATGACGATGACCAACCACCTGTGGAGGATCCTGGCCTGGGCCACGATGCCAGTGAAGATGAGGATGAGGGTGACGCCAGCTCACAGCTCATCAACAACTTCTTCACCTGAATGTGAGTTTCCAGGGTTGTTATGTCAATGTATGGAGTTAGCCTAGAATGTGTTGTGGCTGCTCTGTTGCTGTCTGAGTGTGTCTGTGTGCCACTTGCCTGGATGCGTGCAGTGATGTGTCCATTCAGGTGGTGTGTACTCCACAATAGGGTAGGACTGCTAACTTGTTTCTGTGTAGGTTTCTTGTGACATGTTTTGTGCATGTGTATTACATTTCTCTCCTGTTCTGCTGTGCTTTTGACTGTCTTGTGTCTGTCCTTTACAGGGTAATTTGCCTGTTGTTTGGTCAACACTGACCCCCAACACCCAGAATCAGACACCAGTGTGGGAGTAAGCAATTGACATCAAGTGATGTGTCACACACCCCTGGACTACAATTCTCAGACACTCTGTGACCGTGTGTCCATCGTAACGTACAATTGCCTTGCAACTATTTTTGAATAAACATGTTGCTGATGTGTAATGGACCTATGCTATGCTTTGATAGGTGCGTTGTCTGTCTTCCCACATCTGAGTGACATTTGCTTACCTCACCTGTGGACTTGTTACCAATGACTCTGGATAGGTGTTGTGTTTGTGCATACCTATGTGTTTCAGGTCAACATCATTGTGTGGGATGAGTAACATGGCCATGGTGAGTATGTGATGTGTTGCCATAGTGGTGTGCCTCCTTCACATGTGTCACATCACCATGACTCACCTAACGTTGGTCACATTGTTGCAGTATGTGGCATGCACTGTGTTGTGTAGCAGATCGACATCTCCATGACACATGACAAGTTGGAATCACAACAGAGGCAAGTATGGTGTACTGGTGAGTTTATTTTTGAACATGTGTGAGGAAAGTGCACAGGATGGTGGGTGCTTTACATTTGGTTTGGAATCCAAAGTTCATATTAGAGTTAGAAGTGCTGGTAGATAAAATGTCCAGAGTAAAGTCCACAGTCATCTGCTACATTGGACCAACATGAACCCTCCATGTCATATGGGCGAGTTGTGTGTGATTGAGCAAGGTGAACGGGTTGCGCACAAAGAACATTGTCCAGAACAGGTTTAGAGGCCCTGGGGGATGTGCTGGGACATCTGCCTCTCACATGTCCTTCTTCGGACGACCCCTCTTCTTCTTGGCAGGGGGGATCCTCAGGTGCAGGCCGCTGCGGTGCAGGGGACTCTCCGCCAGAGTCCTCCTCCCTCCCTGTGGCGCTGGCAGATGGTGTTGCAACAGATGTTGTGGCCACACAGGGAGGTGTGGACAGGTTTGTGTTGATCTGGCGGAGGCATTGGAGTATGTCCCGATACACCGCAGTAAGGGCATCCCACTTTGCCTCCATGCAGGCATGGTGGGCAGCCTGCTCCTGTTGTATGTCCTTGAGGATCCCCACTACCTGGCCAAATCCTCTGGTGCTATCCTGGTACGCATCTATGATGCGTGCCAGTTGGGGTTCATCATGCAGTCCAGACCCCTCTGCAAGGCGCGCCCTCTGCCTCCCACCCCTCCCAGCACCCCTATCCACATGGGCAGGACCAGTGGCGGGACGCACAGGTGACACTGGGACCCCTTGGGTGGTGTTGCTGGTGGTGTTTGCTGTAGTTTCCGGGGAGTCCTGTGTCCCTGTGCTGTGGGTGTTCAGTGGCCTTGGTCTGTCAGTGTTGGTGGGGGTGCCCTGTCGGTTTCCAGATGCTGGAGGCGTGGGTACAGGGGGTCCAGATGTTGATGGTGCTGGTGCTGCATGATAGGTTGGTCGTCGTCATCCGAAGAGGACAGAGACAGAGTCAAACCAGAGAGCTCTGTGTCCACCAGAGTTTGGGCCTGGGAATCCTCTTCATTTGGTGCTGGGTCACCAGCACCACCTGTGTTTGGAAGAGACACACAATGTGAGTTATGTTTCTGCAGGCATCAATGTTTCACAAACATGACATTTTCTACTGTCCGAACAGATGCCTACCTGTACACAGCTTTTTTCCAGCTTGTCACAGACAGAGTTTGATATTGTTGTTGCCTATTTCCCAGCAGGGCCTTGTGCTCCCCACAACAGAGCCCAGTGTCAGACATCTTGTCAGTCCCTTCCCACTCCTTGTGAGGCGAGCATGGTTCAGTGTGAGCTTGCTGGGCCATGTGGGTGGGTGTGGATTGTCTGTGACTGCAACTCCCATCATCCTCTTGGCTACACCCCTTTCCCAGCATGCCCATACTTCCTCCCTCTTGACTGTGCTTCCCTGTGAGGGAGTGTGACAGCAATGGCAAGATGGCTGACTTGAAGTCCTGGTGTTTGTTGTTGCCCAGTTCCCAGCAGGGCCTTGTGCTCCCCACAACAGAGCACAGTGTCAGACATCTTGTCAGTCCCTTCCCACTCCCTGTGAGGCAAGCATGGTTCAGTGTGAGCTTGCTGGGCCATGTGGGTGGGTGTGGATTGTCTGTAACTGCAACTCCCATTATACTCTTGGCTACACCCCCCTTACCAGCATGCCCATTCCAATTAAAGCTCAGGTTAGATTTCCTTCACATCTAACATGGGCTTCAATTGGAATTCCATAGAGCATATTATCAAGGCCATTATCGCCGTTTTAGCAGCAGTTTTCTGCCGCTAAAGCGGTGATAATTTTATCGCCTGTCTTGATGATATGCCCCATAGTTCTTTTGATAGAACCTGCCACCTCAGGCACTTTTTTCTTTCAAATAACTTTAACAAACACACCTACAGAAACCACAAGTAAATTAAGGGTCATTTCAGCAGCATAACAATGTGACTGCATAACAAAACCAGAAACCTCACCCATCACGCTACTTCATCACAAACATCTGTACACAGCACCATCCTGTGGTTGGTGTCAGAACTGCATTACACAGTAAGGGCAGAGGTGCATACTCTTTCTCTAAAGCCCCCTCACCCCTATTTCAGCTCTTCCTCAATTTTCATCCAAATTCAATCAGAAGAAAGCCACCTGGCTAAGACATCTATTGGTTATTGTGCAAATGCTCATGGGCGCCATTAAAAATGTTATGAAGTCTGATTACTTTAATAGTTAGCACCCCAACAATGGTGTAAGTATATGATATCACCTCCTCTCCCTTTACTATTTCACTGGCATGTTCCAAGTTGGGGAATTAAGTCCCTTTGAATACTGAGTGTCCCTGGGGACCAACTAGCTCACCAGGTGGTCAGAGGCCACGTCTCTTTTTACACCACTCTGCAAACACGCCTCTTTGCACACTGCTGGTGGGGCAATGAGGTCCTCTTGTGTCCTGAGGCCCTCAGGACACAAGTGGACTTCATGCCCCGAGCAGCAGTGTGCCAGGAGCCGTGTTTGCAGAATGGTGTCAAAAGGGGTGTGGCCTCTGACCAATCTCAGCAATCCAGGTGTGTGGTGCTTACTGGAGGTACCTGGTGGGCTAGTTGCCCCCCAGGGACCCTCAGGAATTGAGGGGGCTTAATACCCCAACTTAGAACGCACCAGGAGGCGCGTTTGAGAGTGGTGGGGAAAGGGGGCATGGCCTTTGTCCACCTCTCAGCAATCCCACTGTGTGGGGCTTACTGGAGGTAAGAGGTAGGCTAGGTGGGCCCTGAAGGACCCTCAGCAGCGAAGGGACTTCAATCCCCATCCAAGAGCACGCCAGGGAGCGTGTTTGTATAGTGGTGGGCAAAGGGGGCATGGCCTGCTCTTCGAACTTAGCAATGCTACTGTGTGGTACTTACTGGAGGTAATAGGAGGGGTAGTTGGCCCCCAAAGATGTCCTTGGGGGCCAACTACCCCTCTTTTTACCTCCAGTAAATCCCGCACAGTGGGATTGCTAAAACGTCTTCGGAGGACATGCCCCTCTTTCTCCACCATTCTTCAAACGCACCTCCTGGCAGACTATGGGGGATGAAGTCCAATTTTCTCCTGAGGGACTTTGGGGCCAAGAAGCCCTACTGGTACCTCCTGTAAATCCTATTCACCGGAATTCCTGAACGCTAATCGGAGGCCCAGCACCCTTTCTCCACCACTCTGCAAACACGACTACTAGTTAAAGAAGTGTTTGCAATGTAATAGGTTTTGCATTTGAGAGATTTAGAGCTATTGGCGTTATAAATGCAAACGTTTTTTACTAATGTTTTTTGGAGTGGAGTGGATGTACGTTGTGTGTAGTGAAATTATGTGGTATGTTGTGTAGTAAAATTATGTGGATAGAAAGTATGTTGTATTTAGTGTATAGGAATGATGTAGAGTGGGATTATGTGTTATGGAGAGTAATTATGTGGTATGGTAGTCTGTGTTGTGCAGTGGTCACCTCAGGTTTAGTCCTCCTCGTTTCCATAGAAGCTCAACTATGAACTCAGTGAGACAAAAAACGATAGAATCACTGAGGAGCACTTGTGGATGTAGTCAGAGGTATGAGCAGGGCCACTGGAATTATGTGACTGTTTGGCTTCACCGACTTTCGCACAATTATACATTTTCTGCATTAGCCACATAGGTGCCGATTCCGATCCTGGAAAAACCGGGTACGAACCGTCGGACGGAGCATTTTCTCCATCCGACGCGTACCCGGGCAAAAAACATTACAAACATGGAAGTACGATTCCCACCATTTCCGTACGAATCGTAAAAAACAATGGCCGACGAAAATATACATACGAATGTGATCCGGGAATGCTCCGACGTGACGTCGGGACGCATTCAGGCTGCGGTTCACGAACCAGGAAGTACGATCCGCACCGACGTCACCCCGCACGGATTATATTTTCCGGCTGCTAAAAACTGCCGGGAAATCAGGACGACGCGCACAAGGAGCACCTGTACGCGACAGACAGCCATGGACCCGAACCAACGTGTCATCCCAGCCCTCATAGCAGTCCACCTGCTCTACAGGAACCGACGCAGACGCCGCAGAAGGTCAGAATAACACCCAGGGGCAAAGGGGGGGGCAGGGGCAGGAAACTTAACCCCCCCACAAGTCACAAATTACACATGCCCTGGACATACCTGACCTGCAGGACCTGGTCACCTCGAGGGGGTGGGGGCGTGTCCAGCAACGCAAGCGTCCGCCACAACGGAAGTGGATGTTGATGCGAACCGGCAACACAACAATACCGGTACGTACCGTCCCCAGGCCTTAAGAGCGTGGGTACGAGCCGTACCACGCCCACCACTACGTCACCCCAACAATGGCGGTACGGCCCACGTACTAAAGACCTGGGGATGGGCCGGACCAGCATTGTTGGGGTGAGGTAGGGGTACGCGTGGTACGACCCGTACCCACGCTCTGAAGGGCTGGGGACGGTACGTACCCAGGCATGCAAACCGTGTGTAGGGGAATGTACGGAGCGTACCCCCACCCGTGTATGAATGGAGCGTATCCACACCCCACCAGTGTATGTACGGACCGTACCCCCACCCCACCAGTGTATGTAAGGACCGTACCCCCACCCGTGTATGCATGGAGCGTACCCCCACCCCACCAGTGTATGTATGGACCGTACCCCCACCCCACCAGTGTATGTACGGACCGTACCCCCACCCGTGTATGCATGGAGCATACCCCCACCCCACCAGTGTATGTACGGACCATACCCCCACCCCACCAGTATATGTACGGACCGTACCCCCACCCGTGTATGCATGGAGCGTACCCCCACCCCACCAGTGTATGTACAGACCGTACCCCTACCCCACCAGTGTATGTACGGACCGTACCCCCACCCCACCAGTGTATGTACGGACCGTACCCCCACCCGTGTATGCATGGAGCATACCCCCACCCCACCAGTGTATGTACGGACCGTACCCCCACCCCACCAGTGTATGTACGGACCGTACCCCCACCCGTGTATGCATGGAGCGTACCCCCACCCCACCAGTGTATGTACGGACCGTACCCCCACCCGTGTATGAATGGAGCGTACCCACACCCCACCAGTGTGTGTACGGAGCGTACCCACACCCGTGTATGCATGGAGCGTACCCCCTGCCCACCAGTGTATGTACAGACCGTACCCACACCTGTGTATGAATGGAGCGTACCCACACCCCACCAGTGTATGTATGGAGCGTACCCACACCCGTGTATGCATGGAGTGTACCCCCACCCCACCAGTGTATGTACGGACCGTACCCACACCCGTGTATGAATGGAGCGTACCCACACCCCACCAGTGTATGTACGGAGCGTACCCACACCCGTGTATGAATGGAGCATACCCACACCCCACCAGTGTATGTACGGAGCGTACCCACACCCGTGTATGAATGGAGCGTACCCACACCCCACCAGTGTATGTACGGAGTGTACCCCGACCCGTGGATGAATTGAGCGCACCCACACCCGTGTATGAATGGAGCGTACCCACACCACACCAGTGTATGTACGGAGCGAACCCACACCCGTGTATGAATGGAGCGTACCCACACCCGTGTATGTCCCGACCGTACATGCCCAGACATAGGAGGGGTGTGTGTAGAGTCCTCCCAGCAGTGCCCAGACATGTGAGGGGTGGGTGCAGAGTCCTCCCAGCAGTGCCCAGACACAGGAGGGGTGGGTGCCTATCACTCCCAGCAGTGCCCAGACACAGGAGGGGTGGGTGCAGAGTCCTCCCACCAGTGCCCAGACATAGGAGGGGTGGGTGCAGAGTCCTCCCAGCAGTGCCCAGACATAGGAGGGGTGGGTGCAGAGTCCTCCCAGCAGTGCCCAGACAGGAGGGGTGGGTGCAGAGTCCTCCCGGCAGTGCCCAGACACAGGAGGCGTGGGTGCCTATCACTCCCAGCAGTGCCCAGACATAGGAGGGGTGGGTGCAGAGTCCTCCCAGCAGTGCCCAGACATAGGAGGGGTGGGTGCAGAGTCCTCCCGGCAGTGCCCAGACACAGGAGGGGTGGGTGCCCATCACTCCCAGCAGTGCCCAGACACAGGAGGGGTGGGTGCCTATCACTCCCAGCAGTGCCCAGACATAGCAGGGGTGGGTGCAGAGTCCTCCCAGCAGTGCACAGACATAGGAGGGGTGGGTGCAGAGTCCTCCCAGCAGTGCCCAGACACAGGATGGGTGGGTGCCTATCACTCCCAGCAGTGCCCAGACATAGGAGGGGTGGATGCAGAGTCCTCCCAGCAGTGCCCAGACATAGGAGGGGTGGGTGCAGAGTCCTCCCAGCAGTGCCCATGGAAAGAAAGGGGTTGAGTACACATAGATACAATGGCCACATTTGTCAGTCAGGTGCTCAAAGACCCAGCAGAACACGAAACACATGTGTGCGAGGCTGGGAGTACACACATGCATAGTGCGGAAAAGGGAACATGTACACATGAAGTCCTGTCAATATACTCCAGTCACAAGGATGACACAAATGATGCAGGTGGAAACCTTGGCCAGCATGCATGGCCAAAGTTGAAGGGGTCTGTCACACACCCAGCAAATGTAGACACAGCACTGCACAAATGTCTTCACAACACCCTGCAGGGAAGATGTCAGGGTCCACAGAGGAAGGTACACACCTTGGGACAATGTCACCATGCAGTAACAGTTTACATGAGCAAAGTTTGATAGCAAATACCATGTGATGGCACACAGATAACAGGGTCAACCCCACGAACAGCACACTACAACATATCCCAGACACCTAACACATTATCGCCACCCCAAATCATGGAGCAGCACCACCAACAGCAAGTCCAGGAAAGCATTAGTGTGCAAAAGAAAAACAAAATGCTTTATTCAGCATGAAAAATAAATTGTGTTAAATGTCCACTATTTACAAGGCCCATGGGCCAGGCCATCAGCAAAGTCCTGGGGGGGTACACATCGGGACGTGTGTCCCCTAGCTTGCCTGCACAGTTCACATGTCCATTTCATCCACAGAAGGGGGGGCATCATGTGGGGGGGTAAGGACCAGGCACCGCAGGGACAGAAGGGGCAAGGGTAGGTGTTGTGGGTGCAGGGACGGACGACTCCAACACAGGGGGTGGGGCAGCGCCAAAGGTGGATTCCAGCACGGCGCTGCACAATACTGCCAGGTCGCCCAGCGTCTCCCCTGCACCCGAAGGAACCACAGGCTCCAAGGAGGGGGGGGGTTGCAGGGATGGGTTGCAGCGCTACCGGGGGAGGGTGTGGACAGGGGGGGGGGCTCAACCACCCTGACCGGGGACTCCTTTGACCGCTTGCGGGGTGGTGTCACATTGGGGCTCAGGTACAGAGCGGCCATGAAGGAGTCTTTGGTGGAATCCTGGCCAGGAGAGCTGAGGGGAGTGGATTTGGAGGGTGGTGGTCGTGAGGAATGTGGACTCCCACTCTGGCTGCGTGTCTTCCGTTTCCGCCCTGACCCAGTGGGTGTGCCTACTTCACCCTGTGTGTGCGTGCCAGGAGGTGTGCGCTTTGCCTTCCCTGGTGGTGTGGTGCCTGTGTCTGGTGGGGTGCGTGCATGGTGACGTCTGGGTGTGCTTTGGACAGGCATGGGAGTGGGAAGTGTGGATGGTTCAGGGGCAGGGGGGGAGGTAGCGCTGCAGGAGACCCACTGCTGCAGTCAGTATCGAGTCTATGGACCTCAGCAAGTTGCGTTGGTCAGACTGCGCAGCTGAAATGCCCTCCATGTATGCCTCCATATGGTTGAGCACTCGGCTGTGGCCATGGAGGACATTAAAAATCGCAGTCTGACCAACCTGCAACTGCCGCAGGATGTCCACAGACTCGGCATTGGTGGCAGCAGTGGAGACAGGGGCAGGGGGTGCAGTGCCTGGCAAGAAGGAGACACGTTGTGACCTAGCACGGTGGGAAGGGACACGAGCAAGTGGGAGGCCGGTGATCAGAATGGAGGGGGCGGGTAGTGATGGAGTGCTGGTGTCAGCTGTGGGAGCAGCCTCCGCCCCCTCGGAGTGCTCAGCCTCGGACCTGTCTGCGTCATAGTCGGTGGTGGTTTGACTGGACAGGTCCTCCGCTGCACTCCCGTCGGCCTCCGTGCCACTGGATGTGCCAGACACCTCAGCACTGCTGGCACTGGTGCTCGCTCCCTCCTCACGGTCCGTGCCAGTGTCTCCCTCGTAGTCCCCCGACGATGCTGTGGGTAAGGTGAAGAGACAGGAGAAATCAGACACCTGTATACATATGTCACATGAGTCAACTCTACATAGGTCACAGTGCATAGCCTGAAAAGCAACAAGAGTAACATCTACAATACAAGGTACATATGTAGTCCCTGCAACACAGTTTGTTGACCCACCATGCCACTGTTAAAATATGGAGAGCATGACACAATAGCAAATAACTTGATATCAAATTGTACAGAGGAGCCAGGCCCTGGGGACAGTCTAGCACAGCATCAGTGACACACAGCGTAGCCAAGAAAGGGATGAGCAGGAACCATGTCTATCAACTCTTGGGACATGCTGCAAAGGTAATACTGAAAACCATGGCCAACATGACTGGGGCACTGCACCTTGAGTGTCTGGCCACACAAACAAAACACACTGGCCAGACCAAGCAAGGAGACTTCAGGTTTGGACATGTAGGCCTTGCCCGCACCAACCCCCCCCTACCTGAGACAATGTGCTTGAGACAGAGGAAGTACTTACACCTCTTAGTCTGGGATGAAAATACATGGCCTGCAATTAATCCTGTTCGCACACAAACTACCCCTGGTGCGCCTGTCCACATATATCACTGACAAACAACCATCATCAGATAGTTGTACCAAGACACACAGACACTGGCCCCTGTGAGTATGCACCAGCTAAATTAGGTCACCCTGTACAGTGGACACATGTAGCACAGTATACGTGAATACAAATGAGGCCAGGGTACTATGCCACAGGGCCCAAACAATGCTGAAGACACAGAGATTGTCCACATTGTCTGATGACACACATGATACCTAGGAAAAGGTGCCCCAGGGGACTGTAGTGGCCACACTACTCCATGGCCCTGGATGGATATGACTGGAACACAAGCCACCATCCCTGCACTATGCATATCTCACACCAAGCACATCATGTCAGAGGGCACAACATTCAACATGCAGGCAGTAAGGCAGTACACATGAAACACACACTCCCATGTCGGGACTCAGCATCAGTGCCAACTAACATGGACCCCACAATGACAGAACTGGCCAGGGCACAGGCAATGTGCAAAAACCTGTTACACACCACCCCCACACATGATGCTGCAAGCATTGGGCACTTGGAGTAACTGCCAGCCTAGATGACCTTGTGCAAGAGTGACTACACACAGACCAGGGAACACATGGCAAGGAGGGGAAGGGAGGAAGAACAGCACCGCTTTACTTTGGGGAACAGGATATGCACTGCACATTTAAACCCTGGCAGTGTATCCATGCAACTGCGCACTTCCAAAAGCTGGTCACACACAACAAACACACATGTACCTACCCCCTTCCTGCTGCTGCTTCTCCAGTAAGCGCGTATCCAAGTCAGGGAAGACCACCGCCAGCACACGCTTATGGATGTGGGTCAGACGGCGGCGCCCACGGTTTTTGTGGCTCACAGGTGAGTCCCCCAGCAGGACCCGTGCGATCCTCCGCGTCCAGCACCAGATGTCCTGCCAGCGTTTCCTCACCTGGGCTAGGCGCCGCTTCCGACCATCCGTTTTCCTCACGGCACTGACGGCTTGCTTCCAGATCTCCCCCTTGGCACAGACGCCTACCTGTGAGGATGCAAAAGTGACAATACATCAATCCACCTTATCAATGATACAGAGACACACATATTACAAATCAGGCATGTTTGAACTGGCCATAGTATGCAGCCAACTCATTGTACCTTTGTCATAGTGACATCCTCCTCCTGGGAATGGGCAAATGCAGTAGGTGCCATTGAAAGTACACAGGTGGCATGAGGGGTGCAACACAATCAATGATGCAGGCTCACACTGTGCATCCCAAGCTACAACAGGAATCTGAACAGTACCCCTGAGCAGTCACATGCCCCAGCCCACTTACGCTACCCCAGCAGAGTACACAGACACACACAGGCACTGAACAATCACCTGGCATTGGCAACTGCCGCTACAAACCTCACTCTGCACATGTGCCACTAGACTGGGGGTGTCACAGATGTGGGGCTGTCTCAGCACGGCAGACATCCAGCACAGCTCCCTGCTCACATCAGATGGGCAGGGTGTATCCATCCCACATGCAGCTGGGGTGCAACACTCCACATATGCACACACCCACATGACAGGGGACTCACACACACACACCAATGTCTAGGGGACGAACACATCATTTGGAAACTCTCACCACAGGTACACTGAACAGACACACATCTGTGGGTCCTGGCACCTGTCACCCTGGGGGAGCACAGACTCACATCAGGACTGTAGAAACAACATTTCCAGGAGGATTAGGCAGTCCGAAAGCGGCATGCACCATGCAGTGATCGTCACAGTAAGCGCCATGCTAGTGCGTTGTGCACACAGGAACTACAGCATGCTCTGCATGGGAGACATGAGCCCTTCCACCCCCTGGGAACTACTATGATGAACCCTGCATGTCTGTCACACCTGGACACAATGCCAGTAGTCACAGTCACAAAAAAGGGGCACAGTTTAAGCTAGTGGAGTCTGCACTCACCTGCTCCCCTGGTCGACCATACAGCATGGTGTACTGTGGGAGGATCACGTCCAGCAATGCCACATTCTCCTCCATGGTGAATGGCTGGGCCCTCTCCACAGACCTGGACATGGTGCCAGAGGAATCACAAGCAGCAGCAGTGTTGTGGTATGGGATGATGTGCAGGCAAGTGCTCTCTCAAGGGACCTGGCTGCCTTATATCTTCCTTGCTGGCCTGTTTCATTTACAGGAGTACAGAGTGATTGGCTCAGTCACATTTGCATCCTACGTGTCCTCCAATCACTTTAAAACTACCCCAGTGACAGGCTTTGCATGGTTTCAAAATCTAGCATGATGTAATGTCAACAACCACATTGCAACAAAGTACATTGTCTCCAACCGACTTCTGCTGACCACATGATGCAAAATTCAAACCTGAAACTCGGTCTCCATGACAACCAGCATGCATTTAGGCCCCTATACTTGTCCCTCATGTGTCCCCTATGGCAATCCTATGTTACAACACAGGTACGGTGTGTTCCACAGCCCTAGGGCACCCCAAATGCATTGCAACGGACCGTACACGCGTGTGTACGGTCCCCATCACTATGGGAGTGCTGGCGAATGCGTACGCCATAGTGATAGGGACCATACACACGTGTGTGTACGGTCCGGACTACTATGGCGTGCACGTACGCGAGCACCCCCATAGTGAAAGGGACCGTACACACGCGTGTGTACAGTCCCTATCACTATGGGGGTGCTCGTGTACGCCATAGTAGTCTAGACCGTACACACGCGTGTGTACGGTCCCTATCACTATGGCGTACGCATACGCCAACACCACCATAGTGATAGGGACCCCACACACGCCCTCGGAGCGTATGTATGGTGGGATTCACACCTGACAGTGGTGACAGGCGGCACACAGGAATGAATGGAGCTGTCATACATGGCCAAGGCTGGACATCAAGGCATTGTCTGTGCAGTACTACATGTGTCGGGCACAGGTGGGTCAGGCTGTGATGTGGCACCATACTCCTGAGGTGTGAAGCCAATTACAGTATGATGAGCTGTGTACACATGTCACGTGTGATGGCGCCCTATGTGCCACACATCCCCTTCACTCCTTTGACATGTGTGCATGTAGTACTGACTTGGTGGGCCATGTGTCACTGGCATGGCACAGTCACCGACACCCGCAAATGTCCCCTGATGCCAGGTACACGGAATGTTACCCCTGACAAGCGAATGCCCGCATTGCACGCTGTAGCTATGTAATGTGTGTGTCATGTGTTCCCATAGGTTTGCTGTAGGTGTTTGGTCAAATGCCTCTGCAGTTGCTGCAACCAACATGTGTCTGTGTGTAGATGGGCATGGCACACTGTTACGCACACCAGCACACATGTGTAATCCGACTTTAGGTGTGTATGTATGCATCGACACGGAGTTCCAAAACAAGGACATATCTGCATACTCTCCATGTATGTGTGAACAGTCTTGACATGTAATCCTTCATGGCAAGGTGTGAGGTCTGTCCTTATTCTATGACATGTGACCTGTGCCTCTAGTGTTCCGCAACCTGTCTGTACAATAAACATCTTTCTTCAGCACATATTTGGATGTCTGTAACTCCCGTAATG
Organism: Triturus cristatus; assembly: GCF_964204655.1. Lineage (NCBI taxonomy): Eukaryota > Metazoa > Chordata > Amphibia > Caudata > Salamandridae > Triturus > Triturus cristatus. The sequence continues at coordinate 1,633,679,568 of NC_140591.1, read as the reverse complement.
CGTCTGCCTGCTCACTTACACTGGCCCACAGCTAGTTTCATGGCATGGCATATTGAGGTTGAGAATCAACGTTTGTAGCTGGCTCTTGGTAGGAGTGTCACCTGCCTGGCATACGTGTCCAGGGCATATTGCACAGACCTGACTCTGTATGTAGCATATGTGTATTGCCTGTTGAGCATGTGCTCTGTACATTGACATTGGTGGTGTACTGTACTCACTCTTCGTTGCCCCTTCTAATTCACTGCAGGGCTCCGCCTCTCCTTCGACCAATTCCAGACTTGGCTGAAATGCGGGAAAATGACTGTATACGCCGCTACCACTTCCCCCAACGCTTGATTGTGGACCTGACGACACGGCTGGCACCACACCTCCAACCACTACACAGGTATCCTACTACACTGACACCCAAGATGAAGGTGATGGCAGCCCTACATTTCTTGGCCACGGGTACCTTTCAACATACCATTGCCCATGTCGGTGGCATGTCCCAAACCATGTTCAGCCGTGTTCTGCATGATTTTTTAGAGGCCATGTTGGAGCACCTGGATGAGTTCATAAAATTCCCAACTCCTGAGCAGTTGACAGGTGTCAAGCGTGAGTTCTATGCCCTGGGAGGGATGCCCCATGTCATTGGGTCCATAGATGGAACACATGTGGCTTTGGTACCACCACAGGCACAGGAGGTAGCATATAGGAACCGCAAGCATTACCACTCCATTAATGCCCTTGCGGTGTGTCTTGCCAACATGGTGATTTCACATGTCTGTGCTCGTTTTCCAGGATCAGCACACGATGCGTACATCATGAGGCGTAGCAGGGTGCCTGAAATGATGCTGCAGCTGCGCAACGAACGAGCATGTATTGTTGGTGGGTATACTCTGGTAGTCCTGTATTTAACGTCATCTTCCTGTCTTACTGCTTCTCCTAACCCACTCTTGTCCACGATGTTTCCATGTAGGGGACGCTGGCTATCCCAACATGCCATGGCTGATCACGCCTCTCCGCAACCCCAGCACGGCTGCCGATCGCCGCTACAACAATGCCCATGGGCGGACCAGGCGAGTGATAGAGAGGACGTTTGGCCTCCTGAAGAGCCGATTCCGTTGCCTCCACAAGACCGGTGGCGCACTCCCATATGCACCGGTGAAGGTCTGCAAGATATTCCTCGTGTGCTGCATGCTGCACAACATGGCAGTGGAGAAAGCTGTGCCACTCATCCTGGATCCAGATGAGCAGGACCATCCACCCGTGGAGGATGAAGGGCTTGGTCACGAGGCAAGTGATGTGGAGGAGGAGGAGGCGGTAGAGGACATGCGGAGTCGGCTCATACGCAACTTCTTTGCTTAGTGGTGAGTTCCAGTGTCTGAGTGTGCACGCATTGGGCTGTGTGTGGCAAGTGTTGCAATGTGTGTGTCCATCTGCATGTCTTCCAAGTGAGTCAGAGGTGTGTTTGGATGTGTCACTCGAGTGTTGGTGCAATAGAAGAATGTTTTTCCAGAGTCATCATTGTCACCTAGCATGTTGACAACCTAATACGTGTCAAGTACATGCACATGCATGCGGATGTGCTTCTTTTGGCTGACTTCTGGTGTGTCTCTCATCCACAGGTACTTGCGCATGCTGTCTGCTGGTGGCATTGTTGTGCTCCTGCTATTCCTCATGAACACAGCAACATGTGCTGAATCAGCGTTACATGCACGGACAAGTTCGAAAATCTCCTTCGGGTAAGGGATGCAGCACAGCTTTTTGGGAGTGGTATTTGTTTTGAATGTGTGTGCACTGCTCCTGTTCATGTTTGGATACTTTACATACATGTAGAATCACCATGGGGCACATGACCTGGAGCAGGATTCACCTGAATTGATGGTCAGACTTGGTGACAGTCATCTGTAATGGGATTGTGGATTGTGATGGAGCCATCAATGTGTGTAACACTGCCCTCAGAAACATATGGGTTGCACCGGGTTGACATGGTGTGTGAATTCCCCATTAGGGGCTCAATGGTGTATAGCAACCTTTCCGTGAGCAGAAGGGGGTGTTTAGCTGTAACCTGTCACTTGTGTGCCAGTGCCATGGATTTCCAGCATCTGTGGTGGTAAGGGGGTGCCAGTGTTGGTCCCACGTGTTCATCCACATGACCTGTGTATGTGTTGACAGAGTTGCATTAGCATTCGGACACACATGAGTAATAAAGGTGTCCCTCTGCCTCCAAGGTGCCTCATCTCTGTCAATGGTGGTCTGTTGCCACTGTGCATGCGGCATGTCTGCTTTGTTCTCAGAGATGGTGCATATGAGTCTATGTGTAGAGTAGCAAGATGCAAGCTGTTTGTCAGGGATTAGATTCTGTATTGTGCATGATGTCCATGGCTGTGTTGGTATTGTGGCATGTCAGTCTCCACGACGGCCACTGTGCTGCATGTGAATCCATTGTGTGTGTGTGCCATGTTGAACCAGACATTCCTTCCTTGACATAAACCTTTTGCATAGTTCCTTCCTGAGATCCTTGTCTTTGTGTGCTACTTGTGGCATTGTTTCCTTGACATGGCGCATGCTGCTGCAGGCCCTGCAGCAAGGGCACCCAGGGTCCACGCAAACGAGCTGGTGTTCATCATGGATTGCTTGCTGACATGTGCTATGCTGATCAGCAGCATCTGTGCCTCATGCGGCAGCACACTCTGCATTATGCACAAGATCCCCAGTTCCATCCACCTCAAGGCAAGAGGGAGACCATCCCCCAGGTCAACTACGACATCCGTGTCTAATCCTACCCTGCACTCTACGGACATGTGCGTTAGAAATCCCATGATACTTGTCCACATCCAGGGTGCATCTGCACAGCTCTGCTACTACATCCGGCGACCAGGCAACATCAACGTCAAACAGAGATGGGGAGTGGATCACTGCCAGCTGCAGGATGACCTTCTCAATCCATGCACACACTCAGGATGCAGCCCACAAACACAACACAACCTTGTGGCACTGTGATCCAACAGCCAATTGTGACATCTCCATGCATCCAACCTTGGCTGGCCCACCATTCTCCACATCCACCTGACTCAAGCATGCAGGACATGGTTCTGCCACGTGTCTACACATACCTGGGACTCCCACCCCAGGACACTCCACATGATCCCTGACCTCTGCGCATGACTGTTGCTATTCTAAATAGGTCTGTAGGCACAGTTGTGCGGGCTCCCCCTCAGCTGGTTGGGCCCATCACGGGTGAGTATGGTGCTCCATGTCTGTCTTGGATGGTATATTGTGACCCATGTGTGTCCTGTGCCAGACTCAGACCCCAGGGTATGGATGTTTGGAGTTACTTCAGAAATCAGGCATGGTTTGACTTTACAACACACACATGTAGTGGAATAATGCAAAATGACGGCATCATCTTGTGATTGTGATGATTTTTATTAGTGCTGGGGTACGTGTTTGGGGGGGTGACAAGAGGTGCTTGGCGGGAGTGTAGAATCCAAAGTTCACTGGGGGAGTTGGTGTCCTTGCCATTGAAAGTCATCAGAGTCTGTGCCACAGTCTTTGTGAACATTGGTCAGACAGTGACCAGCAAGGCCATGTGGCAGAGAATGTCCTTTGGTGCTGTGCTGCTGTTGGGCCAGAGGGCCAGGTGCCAGACCAGGTGACCTGGGAGATGGTGATGTTCCGCTGACTCTCACGGTCTTTTTCGTGGACGACCCACCTTCCTGCGGGAACCCTCAGATGCAGGCCTTGACGATGGCAGGGACGCTCCGTCAGATGAATCCTCCTCCTCCTCCCTCCCTGTTTCTTGTGCTGGTCTACGCCTGGTGGCACAGGGAGGGTTTGCCAGGCTTTGGGCGATCTGATGGAGGGATTGGCTCACGTCCCTGTGCACCACCAGGAGCTCTGCCTGTCCTGCCTCCATCCTGGCATGATGCTCGACCTGCATGTTCTTGATCTCATTGAGGGTCCCCACTACCTGGTCGATGCCTCTGGAGTCACGCCGGTATGCGTCCAGGATGTTTCTGACGTGTGACATAACCGGGTCCTGAGCTGGCTGGTCAGGCTCGTGCCTCCGCCGTCCTCCACTCCCACCACCCCTGCCCACTTGCGCCTGGCCTGCCGTTGTGGGCACATCGGGTCTCCGGGACCCCTGAGGGATGGCATTTGCGGTGTCGCCTGCCTCCTCCTGGGTGCCCGGAGAACCTTGTCCCTCCTGGACAGACTGGCTGTGTTGTTGTGTGCGGGCAGGGCTCCTGGGTGTCTCCTGGGATGTGGCAGGAATGGGGGTGGTGGTTGGCACAGTTGTACCTGACGCAGGTGCTGCAGGTGTTTGGACACCAGAGGGGCCAGGTTGGTCAGGGTCATCCACGGAGTGGTGAGAGTCGTCGCTGCCGGTGGGGTCCTCTTCACGAAGAGCCTGGTCCTGTGAGTCTTCCCACCCAGTGTTGGGGGGAGATGGACGACGTTGACCTGTGTGTGAGAGAGACAGTGTTAATTGTGTTACATGCGACATCCATGTTTCATTCATTTTTGATTTGGCACAGTTCCTCTGGGTGGTTGGATTTGGCTAGCATTCCTCACACAGTGCACTTGTGCATGGGTATGTCCCTTGGCCACAGCTTTCGACACTTTACCTATGTGTGACACAATCTTAGTTGATGCATATTTTGGGAACGCAGTCAGCAGTGTAGTGAGCGGGCGTAGCAAGCCATGCAGAGCCTCCTTACGTGTTGCACTGTACGTGGCCAAATGTTGTTTATTCCATGCTATTTGAGAATGCAGGTAGGTAACTTAACAATTTGTGACAGGGTTCTGACAAACACAGTGGGTGGGTATACTGGGTGTAAGGTTCTGTTTGGGCCTGCAGCACGGATGTACTCGTGCACAGATTGACACATGGCGTAGTGTTTATCAAAGGTTGAAGGGGGGGTTCACGCACTGCAATACCTTGTCTACATGCACACAGTCCACCTGCTGACGAGCGGACATGGCCACACCACCCAAGGGTGATTTGGTCTCTCTCTGTCTCCCTTTCTCCCTCTCTCTGTCAGCCTCCTCCCTCTGTCCGTCTCCCTCTATCTCCCTTTCTCCCTCCCTCTATCAGCCTCCTCCCTCTGTCCGTCTCCCTCTGTCAACCTCCTCCCTCTGTCCGTCTCCCTCTGTCAACCTCCTCCCTCTGTCCATCTCCCTCTGTCAACCTCCTCCCTCTGTCCGTCTCCCTCTGTCTCCCTTTCTCCCTCCCTCTGTCAGCCTCCTCCCTCTGTCCGTCTCCCTCTGTCAACCTCCTCCCTCTGTCCGTCTCCCTCTGTCAACCTCCTCCCTCTGTCCGTCTCCCTCCGTCAACCTCCTCCCTCTGTCCGTCTCCCTCTATCTCCCTTTCTCCCTTCCTCTGTCAGCCTCCTCCCTCTGTCCGTCTCCCTCTGTCAACCTCCTCCCTCTGTCCGTCTCCCTCTGTCAACCTCCTCCCTCTGTCCGTCTCCCTCTATCTCCCTTTCTCCCTCCCTCTGTCAGCCTCCTCCCTCTGTCCGTCTCCCTCTGTCAACCTCCTCCCTCTGTCCGTCTCCCTCTGTCCCCCTTTCTCCCTCCCTCTGTCAGCCTCCTCCCTCTGTCCGTCTCCCTCTGTCAACCTCCTCCCTCTGTCCGTCTCCCTCTGTCAACCTCCTCCCTCTGTCCGTCTCCCTCTGTCTCCCTTTCTCCCTTCCTCTGTCAGCCTCCTCCCTCTGTCCGTCTCCCTCTGTCAACCTCCTCCCTCTGTCCGTCTCCCTCTGTCAACCTCCTCCCTCTGTCCGTCTCCCTCTATCTCCCTTTCTCCCTCCCTCTATCGGCCTCCTCCCTCTGTCCGTCTCCCCTTCTACCTCCCTCTGTCAGCCTCCTCCCTCCCTCTGTCTGTCTCCCTGTGTCCACCTCTGTCTCTGTCCCTCTCTCTGCCCCTCTCCCTCCCTCTGTGTGTCACCCTCTGTCACCTCAGCCCAGCTTCCTGGGCACACACAGTTTGCAGGTCTTGCAAAGGCCATTGGCTTGTTCATGTGGGTTTCTTGCTTATCTCCGGGCACCCATTGGGCGGAGTGTGTGAGTCTGCGCTGCTGCTGTGGCGGTGTGTGCTGACACTCTTTCAGAGTGATGCGTCTTCATTAGCTGCTGTTATGTGCAAATTGTGCCTTCATACCCATGTCATCCTGCAACGCGGCCACCATTTGCAGGCAACACAGTACTGTGTGGGGACACACTGTTTGTATGGCTGTGCCCTAGGCCATATGGGCTGAGGGCATTGTTGTGTGCTTCAGAGTTGCTCTATGTTAGTTTTGAGGCCCACCCTCGCGGCATCGGGGACATTCTGTCTTGTGTTGGTGTTTTGTGTGGCCTGTGACTTGGCATGGCCTTGCTTGGGGCATGGGGCATGGAGGCGCTAGTGGCATGTGTGTGTTTTTGGAGTGTGGTTGTGTCCGGTGCTGGCTTTGGGGGGGTTGCGTGCATGATTGGTATTTGGGTTGTATATGGCGTTCCCCCCATGTGAGGTGAGTTGTTTGTGTACTCACCAGGCTCTCGGACTCCTTCTAGTCCGTCTACTCCCACCGGCGGCAGCGTGGCCATCACCTTCTCCTCCCAGGGATGGTAGTGTACCGGTCTGCGGGACGGACCTCCTCCAGTGATGTTTGCCTGGTTGTGGTCGTCCGTCATTTTGCGGCGGACCGTCCTCCGCAGATCGTACCACCTGGCTTGGCACTCATGCCTGGTCCTTCTGGTGGCCCCAACAGCATTCACGGAATTGACTATCCTCTCCCACATGGTAGATTTTTCTGATATGCTGGTCCGTCTGACCAATGTTCCAAAGAGCTGTGGCTCGACTCTGATGATTTCGTCGACAAGGACCTCCAGCTCGTCCTTTGTGAACTTTGGATTCTTGTTGGTGGGCATGGTGTGGGGTGTGGGTGTGGATGGTTGGGGGGTGTCGGTCTGGATGGGTGTGGGTGTGGATGGTTGTGGGTGTGTGGGTGTGTGTGTGTGTATGTGATGAGGGTGTGTTTGTGATGGTGGTTGTGTGAAGGAGTGCAAGTGTAAGGTGTATTGATGGTTGAAGTATGGTGCAGTGCGTTGTCTCAGTGGTCTGGCAGTCGTGGATCCGTTGCAAAGGATCATGGTTTGTGTGTGTTGGGCCTTTTTATTGGTCCATTTGTGGGTGTGGCTGTGTTTGAACTTTGGGTGGGTGTGTTATAAGAAGTGGTAGTGGTTTGGGCCTCTGTTTAGCTGTTTGTCAGTTGCAGGTCAGTGTATAGGATGTATTTGGCCTTGTTGGATATGTTTTGTGGTCTTGTGTGCCTTGAATTGACTTTCCTTGTGTTTTTTTGGTTTGTCCTGGTTCTGTAGGAGTGTTTTTTGCGTCTGTACGGTGCGTACATGGGCCATGTTGTTGTACAGTGCTGTCCTTTGCTATGGGTTAGTACGACTCGTACATGCCCGATGTTGGGTGAGGGTGCTGGTGTGTGGGCCTGGGGTAGGGTGCGTACGAACACGGGCAGGGTGTTGGTCCGCACCGTCCATTGGTGGTGGTGTTTCGCACCATACATACAGGGGGGGCTGTGTGTAGGGTCCGTACATACACTGGTGGGGTGGGGGTACGGTCCGTACATACACTGGTGGGGTGGGGGTACGGTCCGTACATACACGGGTGGGGAGTTGGTACGCTCCATGCATACACGGGTGGGGGTACGGTCCGTACATACACTGGTGGGGTGGGGGTATGGTCCGTACATACACGGGTGGGGAGTTGGTACGCTCTATGCATACACGGGTGGGGGTACGGTCCGTACATACACTGGTGGGGAGTTGGGACGCTCCATGCATACACGGGTGGGGGTACGGTCCGTATATACATGGGTGGGGTGGGGGTACGGTCTGTACATACACGGGTGGGGGTACGGTCCGTACATACACTGGTGGGGTGGGGGTACGGTCCGTACATACACGGGTGGGGTGGGGGTACGGTCCGTACATACACTGGTGGGGAGTTGGTACGCTCCATGCATACACGGGTGGGGGTACGGTCCGTACATACACGGGTGGGGTGGGGGTACGGTCCGTACATACACGGGTGGGGGTACAGTCCGTACATACACTGGTGGGGTGGGGGTACGGTCCATTCATACACGTATGGGGTGGGGGTACGGTTCATACATACACGGGTGGGGTGTGGGTATGGTCCGTACATACACGGGTGGGGGTACGGTCCGTACATACACGGGTGGGGGTACGGTCCGTACATTCACTGGTGGGGTGGGGGTACGGTCCGTACATACACGGGTGGGGTGGGGGTACGGTCCGTACATACACTGGTGGGGAGTTGGGACGCTCCATGCATACGGGTGGGGGTACGGTCCGTACATTCACTGGTGGGGTGGGGGTACGGTCCGTCAATACATGGGTGGGGGTACGGTCCGTACATACACGGGTGGGGAGTTGGTACGCTCCATGCATACATGGGTGGGGGTACGCTCCATGCATACACTGGTGGGGGTTCGGCGCGTACATCCGCGGCCGGGGGGCGTTTTGCGCGTACATGCGGGGTCTGTGGTGAGGTGTGCGGTGCGTATGCGGGCACGTGTCTCCATGGTTGCTATGGGAGTTCGGTCCGTACGGTGTTTTTTCCATACAGTTGTGAATTCGAAAGGACGGGAGTGATCGTACTTGCGCGTTCGGACTTCATTTTTCCCAATCGTACGGTAAATCGTCCGGGGATGTGTCGGACACAATTTCCGACCCGAGGACGTGTGGGGAAATTTTCCCGATGTGATTCGTATGGAGTTTTTCCCATGCGAATGGTACTTGGCAGTTTGTACGCTACTTGTACGATTCGGACGGAAAAAAGTCCAGATTCAATTCGGACGGGGGAAATTTTTCCAGGATCCGAATCGGCACCATAATTCTTCATCTGCACCCTAATAGGCAGATTTGAACAAAAAAAGCCTTGTTTCTAGCTGAAACGGGTCAAACGTTACCAAAAATGCAGCGACAAGTGTTGCAGCGTGGTGGAAGGCCAATTGCAAACCTAGAATGGTCAACTGTTACTTATTGCTAAATGTGGGTGTTGAACTGGTTCTGCACCTGTCTTGCTTCTTTCTGCAGCCCTGTTGCTTTATTCTGAACTTTCCATGCTTCTTTCTGTACCGGTCTTGCTTCTTTCTGCACCCCTGTTGTCTCATTATGTACCTCTTATGCCTCTTTCTGCACTTTTCTTGCCTTTTTCTGCACCCCACTTCCATCTTTCTGCACATCTGTTGCCTCTTTCTGCACCTCATTTGCTTCTTTCTGCACCCCTGTCGTCTCTTTCTGCACTCGTCTTTCCTCTTTCTATACCTTTCCTGCCTGTTTTTGCATCTCACTTTCCTCTTTCTGCACTTTTTTGCTTCTTTCTACACCTCTGTTGCTTCTTTCAGCAATTCTCTTGCCTCTTTGTGCACTTCTATTGCCTGTTTCTGCACCTCTCTTGCCTCTTTTTGCACCTCTGTTGGCTCTTTCTGCACCTCACTTGCTTCTTTCTACACTTCTCTTGCCTCTTTCTGCACCCCTGTTGCTTCATTCTGCACTTTCCATGCATCTTTTTGCACCTGTCTTGATTCTTTATGCACCCCTGTTGTCTCTTTATGTACGTGTTTTGCCACTTTCTGTACTTTTCTTGCCTTTTTCTGCACCTCTCTTTCCTCTTTCTACAGGTCTGTTGCCTCTTTCTGCACCTCATTTGCTTCTTTCTGCACCCCTGTTGTCTCTTTCTGCACTCGTCTTCCCTCTTTCTTTACCTTTCCTGACTCTTTCTACACTTTTCTTACTTCTTTCTACACCTGTTACTTATTTGAGCAATTCTCTTGCCTCTTTGTGCACTTCTCATGCCTGTTTCTGTACCTCTTTTGCATCTTTTTGCACCTCTCTTGGCTCTTTCCGCACCTCAGTTGCTCCTTTCTACACTTCTCTTGCCTCTTTCTGCACCCCTGTTGCTTCATTCTGCACTTTACATGTTTCTTTGTGCACCTGTCTTGCTTCTTTCTGCACCCCTTTTGTCTCTTTATGTTTCCCCTTTTTTGCCTCTTTCTGCACTTTTCTTGCCTTTTTCTGCACGTCTCTTCCCTTCTTTCTGCACGTCTGTTGCCTCTTTCTGCACCTCATTTGCTTCTTTCTGCACCCCTGTAGTCTCTTTCTGCACTCGTCTTCCCTCTTTCTGTACCTTTCCTGCCTGTTTTTGCATCTTACTTGCCTCTTTCTGCACTTCTCTTGCTCTTTCTGCACCCTTTGCTCCTCTTTCAACACCTGTTACTTCTTTCTGTACTTCTCTTCCCTTCTGTACCCCTCCTGCCTCTTTCTGTACCTCTCTTGCCTCTTTGTGTACCCCTCCTACCTTTTTCTGCACCCCTCTTGCCTCTCTCTCCACCCCTCTTCTCTATTTCTGCACCTCTGTTGGTTCTTTCTGCACTGCTCTTGCTTCTATCTGCACCTTACTTGCCTCTTTCTGCACTTCTATTGCTTCTTTCTACACCTCTTTTGCTTCTTTCAGCAATTCTCTTCCCTCTATCTGTACTTCTCTTCCTTCTTTCAGCATCCCTCTTGCCTCTTTCTGTACCTCTCTAGGCTCTTTGTGTACCCCTCCTACCCCATTCTGCAACCTTTTGCCTCTTTTTACACCTCCGTTGGTTCTTTCTGCACTGCTGTTGCTTCTTTTTGCACCTCACTTGCCTCTCTCTGTACTTCACTTGCTTTTTTCGGCACCTCTCTTGCCTCTTTCGGCACCTCCGTTGCATATTTCTGCACTTCTCTTGCCTCCTTCTGCACCTCTTAGTTAGAGGTAGTTTTAATCCCCTGCCCTATTATGTACTAGGGCCATACAGGGAAGGTCATGCCAATCACAGGGGTATCCCAACCCATAGTGTACCCTAGTGTATGTAGGTTTTTTCACTGTATTCTAAGTGTCTTTCAGCATAGCAGTGGCTCCGGGCCTGGTTAGTCAGAGTCAGTTACCACCAGTACCCGTCAGCAAAAGCTGGGGGCACAAGATTACTTTGCAACAAGGCCTCTTTCTGCTACTCTGTTGGTTCTTAGTGCACATCTCTTGCTTCTTTCTGCACCTTTCTTCTTCTTTCTGGACTTCTGTTGCCTCTTTCTGCATTTCTCTGGTTTCTTTCTGCGCCTTTCTTCCTCTTTCTGCACATGTCCTACCTCTGGAGGCATAGTTAGAAATTAGCATTAAAAAAACCTTTGAAATTCACTGAAAAAAACATAGGTTTCAGGGACGTTATAGTTAGTTGGACATTTCACTCGTACAAAACCAGAGAAATTCAGCCGTTATAGTTAGTTCAGCTAATTATAACTTGTGCCCCCACAATGCACTGCTGATGACGTCACATATTACATCATTCATGACATGGTCAATGACATCACAGATGACATCACTGATGACACCATCCATGTGATAATTAGGTAACAGAGCTTCTACTACCTGCCTTTAGACATACGCGCACAGCGCAGCGCAGCGCTATCTTGATATTTTAATATTCTTAATATTTCCTGTTTGAATATTTGTGTTATTTTCATTTCTTACCCCTGGTTTTACGTGGGGTCTTGCCCTCTCACTCGCATCTTAAATTGTTAGCGCACCGCTGTTTGGCGGGTCCTGTCCTCGAGTGGGGAAGTCGGGGGATCTTTGGCCGCCATTTTGGGTTGGGGTATCGGTGGGCCATTGTCGGGCGCCATATTGGTGGTGTAGGCGTGCAGCCTATGCGCGGACGGTGTACTTAAGGCGGTCAGTTGAACGGGTCAGCTGGATTAGGTAACAGAGCTTCTACTACCTGCCTTTAGACATACGCGCACAGCGCAGCGCAGAGCTATCTTGATATTTTAATATTCTTAATATTTCCTGTTTGAATATTTGTGTTATTTTCATTTCTTACCCCTGGTTTTACACGGGGTCTTGCCCTCTCACTCGCATCTTAAATTGTTAGCGCACCGCTGTTTGGCGGGTCCTGTCCTCGAGTGGGGGAGTCGGGGGATCTTTGGCGGCCATTTTGGCTTGGGGTATCGGTGGGCCATTGTCGGGCGCCATATTGGTGGTGTAGGCGTGCAGCCTATGCGCGGACGGTGTACTTAAGGCGGTCAGTTGAACGGGTCAGCTGGATTAGGTAACAGAGCTTCTACTACCTGCCTTTATACATATGCACACAGCGCAGCGCTATCTTGATATTTTAATATTCTTAATATTTCCTGTTTGAATATTTGTGTTATTTTTATTTCTTACCCCTGGTTTTATGCGGGGTCTTGCCCTCTCACTCGCATCTTAAATTGTTAGCGCACCGCTGTTTGGCGGGTCCTGTCCTCGAGTGGGGAAGTCGGGGGATCTTTGGCCGCCATTTTGGGTTGGGGTATCGGTGGGCCATTGTCGGGCGCCATATTGGTGGTGTAGGCGTGCAGCCTATGCGCGGACGGTGTACTTAAGCCAGCCACTTGAACGCGCAGTGGTGACGCGCAGTGGTGGGCGCCCTCTATGCGCCTGAGTCGCGCCAGAGTCCTGCCCGTCTGCGCTCGTCAGCGTCTCGGAGGCCATCTGAGCATCGGAGTCGTTAGTATTATAAATCTCAGTATAACCATTTGCTGTTGTAATATGATATGTCATCATCATCAAATCTTTATTTCGGCCTCCAGGGCCATAAAAGAGTACAAATATACATCATTACTTAAACAAGATAAAAGACAATAAAAACAATTCATAAACAATAAATTGAGCTCATCAGGGTATAGGACTCGGTGGGAAAGACTTCAGGTGGCGCATGCGAGTAAACCACATTAATGTTAAAACTTTTGCCACCGCGAATACTATTGGAGGGGAGAGGTCTGATTTCAGTATTCTAAAAGCGGGGTCAAAATGTCTAAAACCCATGTTAGTCAGAAGGGGGCGGAGCCAGTAGTTCCTTGCTCTGCGATAGGCCGGGCAGAAAAATATAATATGTAGATCCGTTTCCTCAGGGAGTGAACATATGGGGCATTGAGCAGTGTGGTTTGAGTGTACCCACCGAGCCGTATAAACCCTTAGGGGCAGTGTGTTGTAACGCCATTGCATAAAGAGTTTCCTCGTTAGAGGCGGGCCCATATCATCATAAGTGAGCTCGAGACGGAAAAAATCTTTAAATCCTAAAAAATGTGCTGTTTGTGAGCCCACTCGTGTGCTCGTAATTGCCAGATTCAGATGATAGTCATAATAAACTTTGGATATGAACCTTCGGGAGACCTTAGGGCAGGCCGATGCCGGATCAAACCACAATTCTGATCTGCCAAGTGCTTCACAGATGCGTTTAATATAACTGAGCCATGGGATTGGAATACTTTTACACAAACGCAGAAACTCCACCAGCTCAGCTCTATATTTCAGAAGATCTGGAGAAGACCAGATTTTACACCAGAAGGTCAGGGGTTTGAGACCCAGGACCTCTGAAATCGGTCTTAAGCCCAGATCCTATCTTAACGGCAAAAGTGGGGTGCTAATTGGTAAGACAGTCAGTTGTCTGAGGAAGTTGTTTTCCGTGGTCTGGAGCTTCAGTCCCAAAGTGTGGCCCCATAATTCAGCTCCATATGTCGCTGATGCTCTGGCTTGGGTTTTGTAAATCTGCAAGCGGGGCGCAAATGGCCTGTACGTTAATCCTTTCGCCATCCTTGCAATGCCCCCCACAAGCTGGGAGAGTTTCATATTCATCTTAGTTAAGTGAGGGTCCCATGACATGGACTGATTTAATACCAACCCCAAGTATTCAAACGTGCACACCCGTTCTAAACTTGATGTCCCTATAGAGGGGAGTGCTCGGGTCCTGGAGGGGGGATTGAGGATCATGGGGCAGATTTATGAGCCCCTTGCGCCACTTTTGCGTCACTTTTAACATGGGAAAAGTGACGCAAAAGTGGCGCAAGGGGCTCATAAATCTGCCCCCATGTATTTTGTTTTTGCAGCATTGATCTCCAATCCCCGGTCCGCACAAAAGCACGTGAACCCGTCCAAGACCCTCTGCAAACCCATGGGGGATTTAGAAAGCAGCAGGGTGTCATCCGCAAACATAATTGCGGGAACCCTGCTGCCGTCAAGCTTAGGGGCGTCGATGTTACTCAGCTCTTGAAGAAAGCTTATGACCCCGTTGACAAAGAGGCAGAAAAGGGTAGGTGCGAGAACGCACCCCTGTCTGGCCCCCCTGTCAACGGGGAAAGCATCAGAGAGGGAACCATCCCTGCCACACCTTACCCTGCCAAAGTTCCCCTGGTGCAGTCTCCTTAGAATCGTTAGAATGTCAGCCGGGGACCCCCAGGTCCATAAGGACTACCCACAGTTTGTCCCTTGGGACCAAATCGAAGGCGGCACGTAAATCCACGAAAACCGTGTGTAGACTGCCGCCCTCAGAGAGAACCGTCTTCCAGTAGATGAGGTGCAAGCGGAAGATTTGATCAGTAGTCGAGATGCCCCTTTGGAAACCTGCCTGATATGGGCTCAGAATCTCATTTGTTTTGATCCAATCCTGGAGGCGATTTACGATGAGTCTACCAAAGATCTTTTGTGGGACATCAATAAGGCTAATAGGTCTGTAGTTGGCTGGGAGCAGAGGAGAGCCCTTCTTAAAGATTGGGACAATCTCTGCGCCCAGCCAAGTACCCGGAATAGCCATGCCTTCAAGGATAGCATTAAAGAGGATCGTAAAATAGGGCGCCCAAACATCCGGCTCCTATTTAAATAAGTCACCAGGCATACCATCCAACCCTGGTGCCTTTCCAGATGCCAGGCCGGCTACAGCCGCGCGCACCTCACCCACCTCGAAGAGTTCCCCCGTCCCTCCTTGCTGTAAAGTAGAGGTGGTACTAGTCGGGGCGTCCTGCGGTAGTTTATAAAGAGACTGGAAATGTTCCTGCCAGACCTTTGGTGATATATTGGATAGTGTGGCCGGGGTCAGCTCCTCCAGGCCAGAGTTGACACAACACCAGAATTTGCGTGAGTCTCCACTGGCCAGGAAGGAAGTCAATCTTGCCCATTTGTCATGCTCCCATTCACTTTTAGCTTTAATGGTCAGGGATTTATAAGCTACTCTGCTTGCCCTGATTTCAACTTTACCCTTTCCCTCTTTAATGAGGAGCAAAAGTTCGGTTTTTGCCTTCCGACAAGCATTGTTAAACCAGGAGGGGAGGGAAATTTTCCTGCCAAGCCTATTTATATTTTGGGTTAGGCATTTGGAAAGATGTTTGATCAAATCCTCATGAATCTGTCCCAATTGCATAAAAATGTTCTGGGGAGTTTCTTCCATTCTAAGTGCCTCAAGCTTTTCAAATATGGGAACAACCTGGGCATATAGTAAAGGTATCTTCCCATGGTGTGAGGCTAGGTGCTCCCATCTTATTCTGCGCCTATTATTAGCGAGATCCAAGGAATTCTCCGCGTTGGTCCTTGGAATGTCTCTAACCTCCAACCCAGGGTGATCATAAACTAGTTGGAGGGCATTGTGGTCGCTGTCCTCCCTGGCTAAAACACTAAAGTCCCTTATGTGAGTCCATGAAGACAGGTGAACCATAACATAATCTAAACGCGATTCGCTGCCCCTTCGATTAAAAGTACATCTGGAAGGGATGTCTGACTTAAACCTTCCATTGCAGGCCCTGAGACCAAATTGGAGGGACAGGGAAGTGATTTGTAAGGCTAGGGGGGAGCATGCTCTAGCAGCCGGGGCCTGTGGGGGAGGGATGGACCACAGGAGATCTTCTTCCGAGGTCAACCCCTCCATTATACCTGGGAGGGGCTCATACTGGCAGTTTAAATCGCCACCAATTATAAAGGGGTTGCCCTCCGGGATTGTTTCCAGGACCGTCACTAGCTCCGCAATTGTAGACGATTCCTGTGCAATGTTCACTGGCCTGGCATAGATGTTAATCAATAAAAGATTATGAGAGTTGGGCCATTCCAACAGTACGGCTAAAACATCTGCGGAATCTGTCGGGAAAATGGAGGCCTTACACCCCAGAACAATAGCCACCCATATGGCTAGGCCTCCGGACGGGCGGCCTTCCCCCCCCCCCCAGGTCGCATGTGCTGAAAATACAGCGAAGCCAACATGGGAAATCTCCTCCCTTGCCCAAGTCTCCTGGAGCAGGCAAATATCTTTATCCCCAATAAAGGAGCTCCAGGCCGGATTGATCCATTTGGTGGCTAGGCCCGCGACGTTCCAAGATAAAATCTTGAGGGGAGACAAAACATCCGTCGCGGGATATGCAACTGGGATGTGAGCCGGTTCGGAGATCGGGCCCTTGTGTGAGTTAGAAAAGGAATTAGGGATATAAGGATTCATAGCCATGGACGAGTTAGGCGGAAAGCAGATAACCCCCACGGGACCTTCTGTATTTGGATGATTACAATCCAAGTGGGTCAAATGCTCCTGCACAGTTGAAGTATCGGGATGGGCAAGGGGAATGCAAGGCATGGTTTGATGCAGGACTACGCCACCCCCCCAAGCGGGCGATCAATCCACCATATCTAAAGAACTAAATCTATTGTATGTGGGGAAATAGTCATAGCGAGAAGGAGCCATAGAAAGGTGGTCCCTGCTGAACCCTTGGCCACCCCGTTTCCCTCTCCTGCCAACCAGTACCCAGCGATCTTCCTCCTGGTCGGGCGTCGTGTCCGGGTAGAAAAATGACAGTGGGTAGGGTTGGATAGGGGATCCCTGGGTGGTTTGAGGCCACCTACAAATATGAGAAACCGTGCGGGGGTCCCTGAAATTAATCAGTACACAGTCTCCTTTGATAGATTTGCTGGTATTTCCCAGCCATGGGGCCCTCCTCACCATAAGAACCTCGCTATAAATACCCTGGGGAAGGGGTCTATTAAGAGAGAGCCAGTGGATGACCTTATTTTTTAGAGCATCAACTGGTTCTTTAGCAAGAGGTCCTAGTTCGGTTAAAATGACAGTGTAGGGGGCAGCCTCCGGCGGCAGATGGATTGGCCTGTGTCTAATGTCAGTATCTTGCGTCCCTGCTATAGATTCCAATGCCAACCCATGAGAACTGGAATCGGTAGTGCAAGGTACGGTCGAGGGTTCGATTATGTGAGGGATAGGTGCAATGAGGTTGCGTGGCTGGGAAAGCTTAGATGGAGGACAGCCTTCTTTTACTGGAAGTGTTTGAGTGGTGTTTACCTGATGGCTATCTGGTCTAGATACTTCTATGAGTGATTGGATTCCCCTCTGGAGGTTCACTAAAGATGTTTCAATTAGAACCAAACGGTCTAGTAGTGGAATAAGTGATTTCTTCAGGAGTGAACTTAGATCCAAGGAAGAGAAGCCAGCCACAGATGGTGTTGGGTTATGATTCTGAAGTGTATAGGCAGGTATATCTAGTGGAACTGACCCTGTTTCAGTTGGTCTTAATTGATTAGGTACACTCCTTAAGTTAGGCTTGGCAATTTTGGGCTTTTGCCCTCTGATAGTTTGCGCCTTTCTTTTCCTCTTCGGGATTGCACCTTCCCGCTCCCCTTGGCTAGGTTGTTTAGTTGGAGAGTTGCTACAAGGGGTATTAGCCTGATCAGAGATTAGAAGGTTTGTATTATGTTGAGCGGGGTGCAATCTAGGTGGAGGAAGGGAAGAAATACTTAGCTCAGTTGGGGCTGAAATGTCGTAATCAGTAACAGAAGAAATCAGCAAATCTGGTTCAGAGATACCGGATTCAAGGGCTGCATTAGGTGACGTGAGGTCATGGGTGTGAGCTGGAGAAATAGCCTGTGCAAGAGGTCCCAAGGAGGATCTCCTTACCCAATCAATCTCCTGAGAAATGCGTCTTTCTAAGATAGAAATTTCGTCGATCAGCAAAGAGCCAGCCTTAGCGAAATACCTATCCAAAGTGCCGGAAGCAGCTCCAGCAGCTAGCGCAGATTTACTTCTGGTTTCTCTAGCAGACATGATAGGGATCAAGCGGGGAACCTCAAAAAGCCCTTGGCTGAGGAGGAGCCTAGCGCGCAACCAAGATGGCCGCGTAGGTGCGAGGCTCCCGAGGACCTCCGCGACCTCCTGCATAAATCCTGACCAAATCCTGTCCTAGATGAGGGGACTGTGTTTGTGAGCCCGAGCTGAGGTGACACCCGTTTTCCGTTTCCAAATTGGACCTCGGACACCGGCGGGAGCACCGATTGAGGTTTGCGGCCTTCTCCGCTCCGGCCCCCCGGATTGGAGTTGTGGGGTGATCCGGAGACAAAGTGAACAACAGCGGCGGGCAAGGCTGGGCGACTCGCGTGCCCCGCACTTTCACTTTCGCTTTTGCGCCCTCCTTGCTGCCAGGCGAGGTAGGGTTGCGGGGCGGTGTGCGGTGGTGTGGCCTCGTTGGGGTGCCCTGCCGGCCCGCCGGCTGTGATCCGTCCTGCGGAGCTGTGGTCGCCCCCCCCCGGAGCCCGTGAACTGGTTTGTCGGCCCCTTTCGAGGAGATTGGCACGATTTGGGGACTGAAACCATGTCCACTAAGCAAGATGGCGACCGGGCAAAGGTGAAATCGACCCGCCGTGGCCCAGCCCATCAGTCCAACAACATGGACCGCTACACCCTCCAGAAGGGATCTCCAGAGGCGCCGCGTAGGTCCCCTGCGGGCCCGACTGATGCTCCTGCTCTGCCCACGGATCTGACCCTCCGAGACGTCATGGGCGCCATCGCCGAGATGAAGGCCTCGGTGGACCAGCGCTTTGACACTCTGGCGCAGAAGATTGACTCGGTCCTCGTGGATGTGGGCCTGGTGAGGGCCGATCTGTCCAAGACGAATGACCGGGTCGATTCTTTGGCCCACACTACCTCGGGCCTCACAACGGACGTGGCAGCCCTCCAACAGGAGGTGCGCCGGCTTGGCCAGGCGAGCGCCCTGATGAATCGTCGACTGGAGGATTCCGAGGGTCGGGCCCGGAGGAACAATGTCCGCATTATCGGGGTGCCGGAGGGACGTGAGGCGGAGGTGGCGGATCTGTTTGTGGAGGACCTGATTTTCAGCCATCTCCAGCCCCGGGGGCTGAGTAAATTCTTTACGGGGGAACGTGCCCACAGGGTCCCCGGAGGAAGGCCTAAGGCCGGAGCCCCTCCGAGGCCTCTCATTGCCCGAATTTTCAACTTTCGGGACAGAGACGCTATCCTGCAGACTTCTAGGCTACAGGGACCGGTCGGACTCGACAATATGGACATAAACTTCTATCCTGATTTTACTCCGGCGGTCCAAAAGCAGAGACTGAGTTTTCTCGGAGTCAAACGTCGCCTACGGGACCTGAACCTCAAGTATGCGATGCTTTTTCCAGCTAAGTTGAGGGTAGAGGTGGATGGCCGCACGCACTTTTTTGATCGTCCCGAGGTGGCCGGGGACTGGTTGGACACTTTGCCCGGGGATCGGGGCCGGGGGGGTGGGGGGGGAGCGGTTGGCGGGGAGGGCCCGCCGGATCAGGACTGAGGGACTAATAGTAGGCCTTGCTCTGGACTACATTATTGCCACCATTGACTGTTCGTGTAAGTTCCCCTCCTGTGGAGGTCGTACGGGGTCTCTTGGGGGCTCTCCCTCCTCCTCTGGGGGACTAGTTAGTTTTCTCATCTATGGGGCGACAGGCACACTGCACTTTGGGGGGGCTGTCTGGGCTCATGCAGGGGTGCAGGGAGGGGGGAGTTCGGTTGGGACGGGTGGGTTGGGGTGGGGTGGTGTTCGTTTTTACCGCAAGGCAAACCCTTTACTGTATTGGTGTTTTTGAGATGCTCTCGGGGGGACAAATGATGGCTTCTGTATGTGATGGGGGGTAGGGACCTGACTTTGTTGTCCTGGAACGTTAACGGACTGGGGGATAGGATTAAGCGGGGTGTGGTCCTGCAGTATCTGAAACGGATTTCGCCAGATGTGGTCTTTCTGCAGGAGACACACCTTATTGGTAACTCCTTTTGTGCCATGAATCGGCGTGGCTATCGTTTGGTGGCCCACTCGGGCTTCACGTCGGGCTCGCGGGGGGTGGGCATTATGGTCAAGAACTCGCTCCCGCTAGAAATAGACGAGGTGCGCCATGATGAGAGGGGACGCTACACTGTCTTGGTGGGGAGAATGGAGGGCAAAGTAGTTGTCTTTGTATCAGTGTACGTCCCACCGGGGTTACAGTCTACCACTTTTGCGGACCTGGGGCGCCTCCTCCTTGACCTTCCGGGGGGGCTTCTGGTGGTTGGGGGGGACTTTAATGCGGTGGCTTCTGGGACCATGGATCGTTACCCCCCTAGGGACCTCCCCCGGGCACAGGCGTGGCTGTCCGGCCTCTTAGAGACACTGGGATTGGTGGACTGCTGGCGTTTAAAACATCCCACGCAGCTGCAGTACACCTTCCATTCGGGTGCCCATGGTAGCCTCTCGCGGCTTGATCATGTCCTTGTCCCTGCGGCCTATGCTGGGAGAGTGGGAGAGGTGCGCCATCTGGCGCGGGGTATTTCAGATCACTCCCCGCTCCTGTTGCACTTTGATGTCTTCCCGAGGGGGGAGGGCAGGGTAGCTCCAATCAATGCCTGGTACCTGCGCGACCCCACTATCCGTGCTGACTTGATTAAATCCTTGCAGCGGTATTTTGAGGAGAATGTGGGGTCTGTCCCTTCGGCTATCTCCCTGTGGGAAGCCTTCAAGACAGTTCTTAGAGGGGAGGCCCTCTCCTTTATCTCCCATGCCCGGAGGCGCGAGCAGGAGGAGGTGACCCGGGTGGAGGCCGAAATTACTGAATTAGAGGGTGATCTGGGGAGTGGGGTGACGGATGCTGCGCTACACGTACTACACCTTACGCAGGCGGCCTATAGGGCCCTCGTCACGGAGGCGGCCAGGGGCCTCAGTAGAGAGCAACAGGGGCGACTGTATGATGTGGGTGATAAGGCTGGTAAATTGATTGCGTGGTTGGATAAAAAGGAGAGAGCGAGTCGTGTGGTCCCGCTGATTGAGAGGATGGATGGTGTACGTGTCACCGAGCCGGAAGGCATTGTCGCTTGCTTCGCGGATTATTTCCGCGAGGTATATTCCCCGGTTTCTCCCTGCTCGGAGGAGGATTCCCATGCCCTGCTTCGAGATATCGCGCTGCCCTCCCTTTCGGTGGAGGACAGAGAGTCGTTGGATGCCGCTCCCACCTCGGACGAAATTGCCCTCGCCATACGCTCGGTCGCATCTGGCAAGGCCATGGGCCCGAACGGCATTCCTATCGAGTTGTATAAGCTGCGACCGGATGTACTGGCACCCCACCTCCGCGCGATGTTCCTGGCGGCCCACTCGCGGGGCTCCCTCCCGCCGGACCAGCGTCTGGCTACCATCGTGGTGATCCACAAGGAGGGGAGACCACGAGACCGGGTTACATCCTATCGGCCTATCTCGCTCTTGAATGCGGAGCCCAAAATCCTCGCCAAGGTGCTCGCCAACCGGCTGGTCGGCGTGGTGGGCGATCTGGTCCACCAAGACCAGTCCGGCTTTATTCCCCATCGCAACACGGCCCTTAATCTGCGGCGCTTGCACGGGGTGCTCGCGCGTGTCCCGTTCGTGCGGGAGCCGGCCGTCTTGGCGTCTTTAGACGCCACCATGGCGTTTGACACGCTCGAAGGGTCATACATTTGGGCGATGCTGGCGAAATTTGGATTTGGACCGGGATTCATCAGCTGGGTCAAATTGTTGTATTCGGGCCCATTGGCGCAGGTGGTGGTGAATGGACGAGTCTCGGCCCCATTCGCGCTGGGACGGGGCACGCGACAGGGTTGCCCCTTGTCGCCGCTCTTGTTTGCACTGGCCTTGGAACCCCTGGCGGAGTGGCTGCGGTGGCACCCTTCCATCCGTGGTCTCCGTTGGACCCCCGAGTATGAGGACCGCGTGTCTCTCTACGTTGACGATATCCTTTTGTACCTAGCCTCCCTGCGCAAATCACTGATTGTCCTGGTCGATGTTCTGCGCTCCTTCGGCCGTAACTCAGGCCTTGTCATCAACTGGGCTAAATCATGTGTCTATGTGCTTTCCGGGGAGGCTCCCGTCCTCCCGCGGGGCTGTCCGATCCAGATTGCCTCGCAGGGGTTCCGATACCTGGGTGTCTATATTACGCTGGACCCGGAGGCCCGATACGAGCGGAATTTGCTTCCCCCCCTCCAGCGCTTGAAGGAGGACGTCGCGCGCTGGCGGCGCCTGCCGCTTTCGCCGCTCAGCCGGGCGGCATTGTTTAAGATGATGTCGTTGCCACGCTTCCTGTACGCTCTCCAGAACACTATGGACTTGGTCCCGGCGCGCTACTTTCGTGAGGTGGAAAGTCTACAGCGCCGCCTGTTCTGGGACGGGAGGCCGCGTATAGCCCTGGCAAAGTTGACGCTCCCGTGGTACGACGGGGGGATTGCCCTCCCGGATATTAAGCGGTATTACTGGGCCTCCCAGCTAGCTGCAATTAATCACGGCCTCTATGGGCCCGCCTTAAACCCGGCATTTGAAATGGATAAGATGCTCCTGCCCGGTGGCGACTACAATCGAGCGCTCTACTCTAGCGCGCCCGATTCCCGCATGACGGGACCCACGCGTGTCATGGTGCGAGTATGGCACGCAGCTAATGCAGCTATGGGATGGAAGGACCGTTTGACCCGGGCATCACCGTTGTATGCGTCTGAGAGGTTGGGCTCCCTGTGGACCTCGAAGGGCTTCGAGAGGTGGGACACGATAGGCATCAGTACAGTGGGGGATCTCTGGACGAGGGGGGGATTCAAAACATTCGAGACGCTGCAGGCGGAGTTTCAGCTGCAGGGCAGTGAATACTTTCGGTACTTGCAGGTCCGCCACGCACTGGGCTCCGTCTTCCCAGACGTCGCCTCCATCCCGGAGTCTTCCCCCCTGGAGGATAGAGTGCTGGATGGCCACGTTCCGGACAGCACGATCTCCCTCATTTACAAGAAACTGATTAATGACCGCTCGGGCTTGTTGATGGGCCTCCGCGAGGCTTGGGTTGCCGATGGGCTGGAGTTGGACAACGAGGACTGGATTTACGCGGTGGCCTCTCCGAAGGAGGTGGCCATCCCGGCTCGCCTTCGCTTCGTCCAGCTTAAGATACTCCACCGGGTGTACATGTCGGGGCCAAGGCTTCTGCGTATGGGCTATGCCGAGGATGGATTGTGTAAGCGTGGGTGTGGTGCTTTGGCGACTTTTTTGCATATTCTGTGGGAATGCCCGAGGGTGGAGCGATTCTGGCGTGGTGTGCATGAGGTCCTGCGAGTGGTTACGCATGTCGCGCTGTTGCCTGAAGCGAGGAGATGCTTGCTGAATGTGTGGGAACCAACTGATTACTCGGTTCCGCAGACGCGATGGGTGACTCTGGGATATATGATAGCTAAACGTGACATCGCTCAACTGTGGGGATCCCAGAGGCCCCCGGCGGTGTCGGCCTGGAAAGAACACATGGATTGGTGCATGTTCCGAGAAAAGGTGGTGTATGTGGCGAGGGGTAAGCCTGGGGCGTGGGTGAAAGTATGGGGCCCCTGGAACGCCTACCGCGGGGGTATCTGCGAGCCACCACTGCTGCCTGCTACCTCACCAGCCCCGTCCCCCTAGTTGACCCCCTCCCCCAGCCCCGGGCACAGGGTTCTCCCAGTCCTTGATCTGTTCCCCTTCCCCTCTCTAGATTCCTGTGGATGGTTGGGGTCCCCCATTTGAGGAGCACGTGCTGTTACTTTCGACTGCGGGTTGCCTTGCGGGTGTGTTTTTTTTTTTGTGTTGTTGTGTTTGTATAAAACGAAACCGTATTGTGGGCTCAGAGTCATGTGGCCCACGTTGTTGATACCTCCTCATTTATCGTCTCTGCAACGCCAAGTGCCTTATTGTACGTATGTCATATGCTCCTGTCATTTTAGCGGCCGGCCGGAAGGTTGTAGGCCCATACTTGTATATATTTGAGATTGCAATAAACGGTTTCAAAAAAAAAAAAAAAAAAGCCCTTGGCTTACCGCAATGAGTGAAAGTAATGGGGCCTGGGCCTGGCTCGCCCGTACTCGAACGGCCTCAAACGGCCCGCTCTTTGCCCGGTCTTCGCCCCGGGCTGAGTCCCGCGCGCGTCCCGCTTGCGCGCGGAATCAGGGCTGTGCTAAAACAGGTGGAGGGGCGGAAAGGGAGGAGTCGGGAAGAGGAGACAGCTGCGATCACCGCCAAGCAGCCTGGTCCTCGCAGTCCCGGTTTACGATGGTCCTGATAAGTAGCACCCCCCAAGCAGCACAGCGTCCTCGCACAGAGCCCACAATGGTCCAGCAACAGTGGCGAGCCTACGAGCGGCTCCCACGAAGCGGGGGCCGCGAGGCGTCAAGTACCGTCTGAGGGAGGAGTCGGGAAGAGGAGACAGCTGCGATCACCGCCAAGCAGCCTGGTCCTCGCAGTCCCGGTTTACGATGGTCCGGGTAAGTAGCACCCCCCAAGCAGCACAGCGTCCTCGCACAGAGCCCACAATGGTCCAGCAACAGTGGCGAGCCTACGAGCGGCTCCCGCGAAGCGGGGGCCGCGAGGCGTCAAGTGCCGTCTGAGGGAGGAGTCGGGAAGAGGAGACAGCTGCGATCACCGCCAAGCAGCCTGGTCCTCGCAGTCCCGGTTTACGATGGTCCTGGTAAGTAGCACCCCCCAAGCAGCACAGCGTCCTCGCACAGAGCCCACAATGGTCCAGCAACAGTGGCGAGCCTACGAGCGGCTCCCGCGAAGCGGGGGCCGCGAGGCGTCAAGTACCGTCTGAGGGAGGAGTCGGGAAGAGGAGACAGCTGCGATCACCGCCAAGCAGCCTGGTCCTCGCAGTCCCGGTTTACGATGGTCCTGGTAAGTAGCACCCCCCAAGCAGCACAGCGTCCTCGCACAGAGCCCACAATGGTCCAGCAACAGTGGCGAGCCTACGAGCGGCACCTGCAAAGCGGGGACCGCGAGGCGTCAAGTACCGTCTGAGGGAGGAGTCGGGAAGAGGAGACAGCTGCGATCACCGCCAAGCAGCCTGGTCCTCGCAGTCCCGGTTTACGATGGTCCTGGTAAGTAGCACCCCCCAAGCAGCACAGCGTCCTCGCACAGAGCCCACAATGGTCCAGCAACAGTGGCGAGCCTACGAGCGGCTCCCGCGAAGCGGGGGCCGCGAGGCGTCAAGTACCGTCTGAGGGAGGAGTCGGGAAGAGGAGACAGCTGCGATCACCGCCAAGCAGCCTGGTCCTCGCAGTCCCGGTTTACGATGGTCCTGGTAAGTAGCACCCCCCAAGCAGCACAGCGTCCTCGCACAGAGCCCACAATGGTCCAGCAACAGTGGCGAGCCTACGAGCGGCACCTGCGAAGCGGGGACCGCGAGGCGTCAAGTACCGTCTGAGGGAGGAGTCGGGAAGAGGAGACAGCTGCGATCACCGCCAAGCAGCCTGGTCCTCGCAGTCCCGGTTTACGATGGTCCTGGTAAGTAGCACCCCCCAAGCAGCACAGCGTCCTCGCACAGAGCCCACAATGGTCCAGCAACAGTGGCAAGCCTACGAGCGGCTCCCGCGAAGCGGGGGCCGCGAGGCGTCAAGTACCGTCTGAGGGAGGAGTCGGGAAGAGGAGACAGCTGCGATCACCGCCAAGCAGCCTGGTCCTCGCAGTCCCGGTTTACGATGGTCCTGGTAAGTAGCACCCCCCAAGCAGCACAGCGTCCTCGCACAGAGCCCACAATGGTCCAGCAACAGTGGCGAGCCTACGAGCGGCGCATGCGCTACGGTCTCTGCAGAAGGTGTCTTGCGCCTGTCGCAGAGCTTTTCCCGGGCGATATAAGGGTAAGAGACGATGCCCGGGGTGTGGGTGGTTCCCAAGCACGGCCTCAGTCCCCATATTAAATGGGGACGTGGACTGTGTGAAGCATCTCTTTTTGCTCCTTATTACCAGATCTTTGTGCAGACATGCTCAGGATATCTATGATCTCCTGACCACTAAAAAACCGTCATGTCTAATGTTGACAGAGACTTGGTAAGGGGATTCCTCCAATCCTGATATAGCTATAGCAATTCCTCCAGACTACAATATCTATCGGCAAGATAGATCGGTCGGGAGGGGTGGGGGTGTGGCACTCGTAGTGAACAAATCGGTTGCATGCTCCATTATTCCTACGGATGCCATCACAGGTTCTGAATCCCTCGCTTTTTCTCTAGTATTGGCACCTCATCATTCTTTCAAAGGGCTGTTAGTTTATAGGCCCCCTGGACCGGCTGGTTCTTTCTTTGATGAGCTCCAGTCGATAATCGCGGTGCTCGCTCTTAGAGCTGAGCACTGTGTAGTGGCCGGGGATTTCAATTTTCATATGGAGGATGGATTGGATCCAGACACGATCAAATTAACTGATGCCACGGCTCCTTTAGGCCTTTTTCCTTACCTATTTGGACCTACACATGACAAGGGTCATACCCTGGATCAGGTTTTCTCTACGTCTCCTATAGAAGTACTTGCACTTTTACCGGTGCTTTGGTCTGATCACAGGCTGGCCAAATTCCATGTACTGGGTAAAAAGAAATCATCTAGTACCGCTCCTAGGCATCAGGGACGTACATTTAGGGCGTATCATCGGGTGACTCCAGAAATGCTGGCCCAAGCATCTCTTGATTATCCCTGTCCTCTTATGGGAGATTTGGAGAGTGATCTAGAGTCCTTGCAGGCATGGTTAACGGAGAGGCTGAATGATCTGGCCCCTGAGAAGGCCCCTCGATCAACATCTAAACGGGTCTCGGCCCCTTGGTTTACTGAAGCACTGTCGGCATCTCGACGGCAGTGCAAGGTGGCTGAAAGGGCCTGGCGGTCACAGTACGATCCGGAGGCCAGGCTTGCATATAGGATGGCGGTTAAAGCATACCATCGAGATATCCTCCTTGGAAAAAAATGCTATCTGTCAAGGAGGATAGAGGCTGCCTCTAATTCTTGTAAGGAGATTTTTACGATTGTTAGGGAATTCACGTCTCCACGACATAATGCGACCATGGCTGCTCCCTCTGAGTCGTGGGTTTCTGCCCTCGCCAATTTCTTTACCACTAAGATCAAATTGATCCAGGACTCCTTTCCCTTGAGGGTAGTCGAGGTACGTCCCAGTTATGATGACCCGGATCCGGTGGCCCCTATGGGTCCAGTCCTGGCAGCTTTTCCGCCTATTTTGGCTTCGTCATCTTTAGTATTTATGGCCAATCTTAAATCTGGGTCGCCTCTTGACCCTTGTCCGGCTAAATTTTTGGCCAAAATGGCCGAAGTTATTAATCCCTTGGCAAATCCTCTTCTGAATCTCTCCCTTAGCCGGGGGCTGGTCCCACAGGCTTGGAAGCAGGCTATGGTTATTCCTCTTCTCAAAAAGCCTGGTCTTGATCCAAAGGCTCTGGCCAACTACAGGCCTATTTCTCTTCTCCCTGCGTTGGCCAAGATTTTGGAGAAGCATGTGCACATCGTGCTCTCCAATTTCCTGGAATCCCATGACTTGCTGCACCCTTCTCAATCGGGCTTCCGCCCTAACCTAAGCACTGAGACGGCGCTTTTGGAGGTGTCGGAGGCCATTAAAGAGGTACTGGATGCAGGGGGCAAAGCTATTCTCGTTATGCTGGACTTGTCGGCGGCCTTTGACACCGTCCCCCATGAGGGTCTCCTCGCCAGACTTTATGACATCGGTCTGAGGGGGACCGTGTTCAGTTGGTTCAGATCATTCTTGGAGGGCCGTCGGCAAACGGTCTGGGTCCCGCCCAGCTCTGCTGTGATGCCGCCTCTGGGAGTCGGAGTTCCACAGGGCTCTGTGTTGAGCCCGACTCTTTTTAACATCTTTATGACCCCTTTGGCGGCATTGGCGGAGTCTCGGGGGGCCCAGATCGTATCTTATGCCGACGATACCCAGCTCCTCTTTACGTGCAGGAAGGGTGAAGATTTTGATGGAGAGAGTATTCGTGAGTGCCTTGGGGCTGTTTTTAAATGGTTTCAGCTCAACAGCCTCAAGTGCAACTCAGATAAATTGGAGGTACTCTTTTTTGGATGTCCATCTGACCCTTATTGGCAGGAATGGTGGCCTGCTAACATGTTCCCTCCAGCGAGTTCTTCTCAGTTAGCAAAGAATCTGGGGATCAAGATTGATAATGGTTTGTCGCTTAGATCTCAGATCCTTGGTCTCACTGGAACATGTTTTAGCATCCTCGGGATGCTCCGAAAGTTTCTTCCTTTGCTCTCAGAAGATCATAGGAAGACGACGGTGCAGGCCTTGATCAGTTCAAGATTGGACTATTCTAACGTCTTATACCTCGGCCTGCCGGAATATCGCCTGCAACGGTTGCAGGTGGTCCAAAATTCGGCCGCGCGAGCCATCTTTGGCCTATATAGGTGTGCCAGTGCCTCCAGTCTCCTACAGTCACTTCACTGGCTTCCGATCCGGAAACGGATAGTTCTTAAAGCCTTGACCTTAGCTCACAAGGCCCTCTATGCTTCGGGTGCGATATATCTCCAAAGGAGACTTGTTTTCTACCATCCGGCCCGAGCTTTGAGGTCTGAATCACTGTTTTTGGCTCTGGTTCCCCGCGTTAAAAAGGCTCGTATTGGAGGTCGCTCTTTTAAGCTGTTGGCACCGCAACGCTGGAATATTCTGCCTCTGGCACTGCGTAGCACCTCTAATTTGCTGACTTTTAGGAAGGGCCTTAAAACCTGGCTTTTTGCCCTTTAGTTTGCTGTAGTTCATTTTTTGTTTGGCCCTGTTTTCTGTCTACTGTGCTGTGTCTCTTTTTGCAGGTGGTTATTATTAAAAGCGCCGGGACACTCTTTTAGAGTAGCCGAGCGCAATATAAGACCAATTTTAACATAACATAACATAACATAATCTGAAGCACCTCCTCATAACCTAATATGACCTTTGATACACCCACTCTAAAACACAAACTAACATTTTTGAAACCATAGACACACCAATACCAGTTAGTACATACCCACTCACTAATTCCTAGGTCTACACACACATCCGCTCATTCACCCATAAAGTCACTCATACATGCAGTCAACCATCAATACGGCACTATTATATGCACTCACATATCTATACAGACACTCATACACTGCCACTCATCCATAGAGTTACTCACACACCTAGTCTGTCATGCAAAGAATCAATCACACTCCCATTTACTCACCTATACAGTTATACACACACCACCTCACTTATTCAAACATATACTAATGCATACTTACACTCTTATACAATAACTAATACAAGCGCATACTCATCCATGCAGCCACTCTCACATATGGGGGCCGATTCCGATCTGGGTCGGAAGTGCACCAAACGCGATCCGGCTGGAAAAACTGCGAGCCGTACGTGTGTTTTCCGCCTGACTCGTACAGCTGTATGAGCGAGCAAGTACGATGCGAGCTATGTGAAATTCACCAACCGAGTCGTTTACGGGTCCGAACCGCTCTGTACGTCTCGGTCATAAGCTAACAGTGGCGTGCAATGGATGCGATTTACAACCGAGCCAGTACGATGCACGCGTCGGACAGCCAGTGTGAGCTTTGCCTTTGGGGGTCCGCATCGGACCCCCTGTCACCAGCAGCCCTATGACTCAGACACAGGGAGTGACCCAAGGGTCCCCCCCAACACAGGCATGTATGGTGCAGATGGTACCAACTCGTACCCACTGTAGGGGGTGCCCTTGTGCAAGACGTACCCATTCAGTCAATGGGAGCCCATGTACGCGTCGTACAACCGGCTCCCATTGACTTCTATGAGAGTCCGACCGAACCGAGTCCGGCAGCATACGGCCGCATCGTACTCGCTCGGTCGGACTGCAGGACTTCGGCTCGGTCGGAAAACACTCCGGATCCGGCTCGGTCGGAGTGCTTTCCGACCCGGATCGGAATCGGCACCTAAGTCATTTATATACTCCTATACTCACATATACTGCCTTTCACATATGCCGTTACTCACACATGTACCACTGAGACATCTATTTGCTCACCAACACACCCACACACACACAGCCACCCATAAAGCCCTTCACAGATGCACTCTTGAACCCATACACCCAGTGAATCACCCACTCACACATCTATGCACAGAGTCACACCCCCTACCCACCTACACAGACACTCAGGCACCCATACAGATACTCAAGACAACCAATCAATAACCCATATAGACCTTCATTTAGCTACTCACCAACCCATGCAACCGCTTACACACCAACCAACAAACTAAACTGTGTGAATGTCTGTATCAGTCACTAACACATGCATTCAATAAGACACATTTAATCATTCACTTATATAGAGATGGAGAGGTGTGGCTCACTGGTTAGAGGCGGCAGACCCGTAAGCAGAGGACGGCCCGGGACCAGGGTTCGATTCCCGACGCGGCAGGGTCGTGGACCAGGGTCAGCGGGCTCGATAATTCTCGCTTCGGTGCCTACTCCAGTCAGGGACCACACTCGGCAACTCTGGGAATTAGCTTGCCTCATCTTCACAACAGCCCCCCCAGACCACCGGGGTTGCTTGGTCACACCTTAGAGATACCCATTAGGGACCATCTCTCAGGGTGAGCCAGGACGGGTTCCCCAGCAGTCGAAGCGCGGAGATACTCCCCCGGGAGTCGATTCTAGCGCTATATAAACCCACAATTAAATTAAATTAAATTATATAGTCAGTCACGCACCTACTAAACCATTCATTCAGACACCTTGGCCATTATATATATATATATATATAAAACATATTTAAACTTTACAGAAACACACTGTCACTGGATGATGTCATCAGTGATGTCATTTGAGATGTCATCAGTGATGTCACTGACATGTCATGAATGATGTAATATGTGATGTCATCAGCAGTGCATTGCGGGGGCGCAAGTTATAGTTAGCTGAATTAACTATAACAGCCGAATTTCTCTGGTTTTGTACGAGTGAAATGTCCAACTAGCTATAACGTCCCTGAAACCTGTGGTCTTTTCAGTAAATATATATATCTATATATACCTTTTTTAAATGAAAAAATTACATATGTATTACAATGTTTAATAAATATTTAAAATAAAAACAAATAATAATATACTTAAAATGACACACTGTGGGCTGATGTCGGTCGGAAAAGCTCTGAACAGCATTCGGATTTTCCTGACCCAAGTTGGAACCCATGTTTCCGACTGACTGGGAAACATTTCCGACTGACCAATTATGATGATAGGTAACCGTTCGGCCTGTCTGACTCGGTTCCGGCCAGCATTCGGAGACTCCAAGCCGGTCAGAGCATAATCGTACAGCTCTATGGACCACGTTTCCGACCAATGTATTACAATGTTGGATTCGGACAGCCTTTAAGAATCTGTCTGTCCGGCATGGAACGGCTGTCGGAAACTGACTTTGGGGGCCCATAGCAGGCCCCCCTTCACCCAGAGGCCTCCGGTTGGGGCCTGTAAGGGGGTACCCATGGGACCCCACTTTGCAACCATGCACAGTGTGGCAGGAAACATGGGAACAAGGAGTCTGTCGGAATGCTTTCCAACCGACATCGTAATGTGGCCCTAAATTTTCACAATCATAACAGCCAACAAATATAATGTTTTCTACAATTAAACGGCATAACACAACTAACACATGACATAATAAACACATTCTTAATAATAAATAACTTTTTATTTTTATTATTACTAAAATACCTTCCTTCCCTATCCCTCTACAAAGTAAACAATACACACACTTAAAATATATCTTAAAATTATAATAATTACACATTTTAATTATTTAATGATCAATTAAACAAATAATAGTAATTAACTAATAATAAAAACAATAACTTCATCTACAAACCCAACAACACACACCTAGGTGCCGATTCGGATCCTGGAAAAATTTCCCCCGTCCGAATTGAATCTGGACTTTTTTCCGTCCAAATCGTACAAGTAGCGTACAAACTGCCAAGTACGATTCGCATGGGAAAAACTCCATACGAATCACATCGGGAAAATTTCCCCACACGTCCTCGGGTCGGAAATTGTGTCCGACACATCCCCGGACGATTTACCGTACGAATCGGAAAAATGAAGTCCGACCGCGCAAGTACGATCCCTCCCGTCCGTCCGATTGTACAACCGTATGTAAAAAACACCGCACGTAGCGAACTTCAATAGCAACCATGGAGACATGTGCCTGCATACGCACCGTCACCCCCCAGCCCCCCCCGCAGATGTACGCGCCGTCCCCCCAGGCCCCCCGTGTATGTACGGTGCATACCCCCACCCCCGTATGTACGGTGCGTCCCCCCACCCCCGTATGTACGGAGCGTCCCCCCACCCCCGTATGTACGGTGCGTCCCCCCACCCCTGTATGTACGGTGCGTCCCCCCACCCCCGTATGTACGGTGCATCCCCCCACCCCCGTATGTACGGTGCGTCCCCCCGCCCCCGTATGTACGGTGCGTACCTACGCACCGTACATACAGGGGTGGGGGTACGCACCATACATACGGGGGTGGGGGTATGCACCATACATACGGGGGTGGGGGGACGCACCGTACATACGGGGGTGGGGGGACGCTCCGTACATACGGGGGTGGGGGGACGCACCGTACATACGGGGGTGGGGGGACGCACCGTACATCCGCGGGGGGGGCTGGGGGGACGGCGCGTACCGGTCCCCCAATTCCGCTCGCATCGCGTGGGTGCCGTAATAATATTGCCGTCCGGACTGCTGTCGGTTCGAATCGTACTTCCTGGTTCGTGAAACGCAGCCTGAATGCGTCCCGACGTCACGTCGGCGCTGTCCCGGATCACATTGGTATGTATGTTTTCGTCGGTCGGTGTTTTTTACGATTCGTACGGAAATGGTGTTTCTGTGCGAATCGTACTTGCATGTTTGTAAGTTTTTTTTCCCGGGTACGAGTCGGACGGAGAAAACGCTCCGACCGACGGTTCGTACCCGGTTTCTCCAGGATCGGAATCGGCACCCTAATATATAATTGAAAAAAATGATAATAATTACAGATTTTAAATATTTAATGATCAATTAAACAAATAATAGTAATTAACTAATAATAAAAAAAAATAACTTCATCTACAAACCCAACAAAACACACCTAATATATAATTGAAAAAAAGGTCTTAATTAAATGATTTACATAATTTATCATCAATTAAGCAATTAATAACAATTAACTAATAATACATACATTAATTATATTTAATTAACTTCCCACCCTTTACCCCTACACACACAACAACCTGCACCTGATAGATATAACTTGAACACATATCTTAATTACACAATTTACATATTGAATTATTGATAAAATAATTATTAATAATTAACATTATTTATTATAAGTAATTTACTTCACACCCTTTCTCCTACAAAAAAAACCCAACCCACACCAAAAATAGGTTAAAAAAAAAACATTACACAATTTACATATTTATCAATACAATTATTAATAATTAAAAATGAATTATAAAAGAAATTATAAATACGTTACTCTCTACCCTTTCCCCATACAAACCCTACAATTCGTGCCTAAAACTTCATGTAATAGAAAAAAATTACACAACTAACATAATTAGTTGTCAATTAAATCTGTAATATTAATTATAAATTGATAATGAATTATAATTAATTTACTTCCCACCCTGTACCCCTCTAAATCCCACAGCCCGCTACAGCACTAAAAATAAAGATAAAGGGGCCGATTCCAATCCTGTAAAAAGGCTGTACAAATGGTAGAACAGAGCGTATTCTCCGTACGACTCGTACCAGGTAAACTCATCTTACAACCTAGGAAGTAAGATTCATACAGAAAGCCTTTTTCTACGGCACCATTATAACAGTGATACGGACCGTACACACGCATGAATGTGTGGGTACGGTGCGTGTCACACGTACCCCACTACGGCAGCAATAAATTTGGGATACGAGGCATACACACGCCAGGAATAGGGGGCTTAGAGAACTGGCCAAGCATGTTGCCTTCATATTGTCCAGGCCTGCAGTGTACAGCTCCAAGGGGGTGCGTGGGTGGGTGCATATGACTACCAGCAGTGTCCAGACATATGAGGGGTGGGTGCAGAGGACTCCCAGCAGTGGACAGACATATGAGGAGTGGGTGCATATCACTACCAGCAGTGTCCAGACATATGAGGGGTGGGTGCATATCACTACCAGCAGCGTCCAGACATATGAGGGGTGGGTGCAGAGGACTCCCAGCAGTGGACAGACATATGAGGGGTGGGTGCAGAGGACTCCCAGCAGTGGACAGAGATATGGGGGTGGGTGCATATGACTACCAGCAGTGTCCAGACAAATGAGGGGTGGGTGCATATCACTACCAGAAGTGTCCAGACTTATGAGGGGTGGGTGCATATGACTCACATCAGTGTCCAGACATATGAGGGGTGGGTGCAGAGGACTCCCAGCAGTGGACAGACATATGAGGGGTGGGTGCAGAGGACTCCCAGCGGTGAGCAGTCTAAATATCGAAAATTTTATTTCGACCTACAATAATATCGAGTCTAGAATATCGAAGGGACAGAATATTGATGTCAAGAATATCGATGGACAGAATATCGACCATAAGGTAAGTAATATCGAT
The DNA here is from genome assembly GCF_964204655.1 of Triturus cristatus. Taxonomy (NCBI): domain Eukaryota; kingdom Metazoa; phylum Chordata; class Amphibia; order Caudata; family Salamandridae; genus Triturus; species Triturus cristatus. The sequence goes on along the minus strand of NC_140591.1, from coordinate 1,633,645,002 downwards.
TTTTTTTATATCGATGTTAGTAATATCGAAGTTAGTAATATCGATATGAAATATATCGATGTTACTAATATTGATGTCACTAATATCGATATGTATAATATTGCTATGTATTTTATTATGTATTTAATATGTATGTGTTGATTATTTTTTGTTAAGTGTTCTACTGGTTTTAAAATATATGTATACAATTTTTATATGTTAATAATGTTTTTTTAATGTTAATTTTGTGTTTTAGTACCGTAGCGGGTTGTGGGTTTATAGGGGAATAGGGTGGGAAGTAATTTAATTATATGAATTTAATTATACATTTTTGGGAATTATAAATTAATTTTAAATAATTTTTGCGTTTAAATTCTGTAGTGGGTTGTGGGTTTATAGGGGAACAGGGTGGGAAGTAATTTAATTATATGAAATTATTTATAAATTTTTAGGAATTATAAATTAATTTTAAATAATTTTTGCGTTTAAATTCTGTAGCGGGTTGTGGGTTTATAGGGGATTAGGGTGGGAAGTAATTTAATTATATGAAATTAATTATACATTTTTAGGAAATATAAATTAATTTTAAATAATTTTTGTGTTTACATTCTGTAGCGGGTTGTGGGTTTATAGGGGAATAGGGTGGGAAGTAATTTAATTGTAATTAAGTAATATTTTTATTTATTTATTGGTATTGATAATTATATTTTTGTTAATTAAGTATTAATTGGTAATTAATTTTTATTAATTGGTAATTAGTTTTTATTAATTGATTAATTGATAATTATGTTAACTGTATTATTTTATTATTTGAGTGTTTCGTGCGTTTATAGGGGAATAGTGTTGGAAGTAATTGAAATCTAATTAAGTAATTATTAAATTTGTTGCTGGGTATTTATAATTAATTAATTGGAGATTAATTATTAATTGGTAAATATTGTAAATTATAATATTTTGGTTATGAAAAATAATTTATTGTTGATTAATAATCAATTGGTAATTAGATATGTTTAAATATTATTTATTGATATTTCTAATTAATATATTAATAAGTAATTATTAATTGGTAATTAATGTATAATAATTATTATTTTTGGTATAAAAATATGCAATTGTTTGATATTTTTTAATTGGTAATTAAAGTTTGATAATTATTTTTTGGTATGAAAAATGTAATTGTTCAATATTTTTTAATTGGTAATTAATATTCAATAATTATTATTTATTGGTATTTATTAATAATTTATTGCTAATTAATTATTTATTGGTAGTTATGTTTTTAATAAATATCTATTGGTATTTGTAAGTAATTTTGAGTTATTTAATAATTACATTATTAATTATTTTAAAGAATTATTGTATTTATAAGTATGTTATTTTTAACTTCTAAGCTATCCAACACTTTCCCTACTGTTGCACTCTCTGGAGTTAGAATAGTAGTTTTTACCCCTACGCAATCCAACACTTTCCCTACTGTTGCACTCTCTGGAGTTGGAGTAGTAATTTTTACCCCTACGCTATCCAACACTTTCCCTACTGTTGCACTCTCTGGAGTTGGAATAGTAATTTTTACCCCTACGCTATCCAACACTTTCCCTACTGTTGCACTCTCTGGAGATGGAATAGTAATTTTTACCCCTACGCTATCCAACACTTTCCCTACTGTTGCACTCTCTGGAGTTGGAATAGTAATTTTTACCCCTACGCTATCCAACACTTTCCCTACTGTTGCACTCCCTGGAGTTGGAATAGTAATTTTTACCCTTACGTTATCCAACACTTTCCCTACTGTTGCACTGTATGGAGTGGGAATTGTAATTTTTACCCCTACGCCATCCAACATTTTCCCTACGGTTGCACTGTCTGGAGTCGGAATACTAATTTTTACCCCTACGCCATCCAACACTTTCCCTACTGTTGCACTCTTTGGAGTTCAAATAGTTATTTTTACCCCTACGCTATCCAACACTTTCCTTACTGTTGCACTCCCTGGAGTCGGAATAGTAATTTATACCTCTACGTTATCCAACATGTTCCCTACTGTTACACTATCTGGAGTGGATATAGTAATTTTTAGCCCTCCGCTATCCAAAATTTTCCTTTCTGTTGTTGTTTTTTGGAGCTGGAGTAGTAGTTTTATTGTCTCTGCTATTTAATATTTTTTTTATTATTTTAGCTAATGTAGTATATAATTAATTTTAACAATTTTTAAATTAAATGTAATTTTTTTAATTTGTTATATATAATTATTTAATTTTTATTTATGTTATTGTTTTATGTGTGTAATGTTTTGCATTTTTTTATATTTTTAAATAATTTATAATGTATTAAAATAATTCTAAAAACATTATTAAGTAAGTATATATATTATATATTATATGTATATGTTTAATTATTCTTTTATTAAATTATATTGATTAATTATTAATTTTTAACATTATGAAATATATTTAATTATGTTTATTTTATTTATAAGTATTATTATGTTTATTGTACATATTTTTTGTAACCAAAAAACCCCGATATTTTTAAAAACGATATTTTTGACATCGATATTTTATTTTCGATATTTTTGTACTTACCATGTTGCAGATAGGATGTCGATATTCTTGACATCGATATTTTTGTTGCGATATTTTTGTAGGTCGATTTTCTGACCTTCGAAATTTTGTCAGAGATCCCTCCCAGCAGTGGACAGTGATATGGGGGTGGGTGCATATCACTACCAGCAGTGTCCAGACATATGCGGGGTGGGTGCATATGACTCACATCAGTGTCCAGACATATGAGGGGTGGGTGCATATCACTAACAGCAGTGGACAGGCATATGAGGGGTGGGTGCAGAGGACTCTCAGCAGTGGACAGACATATGAGGGGTGGGTGCAGAGGACTCCCAGCAGTGGACAGACATATGAGGGGTGGGTGCAGAAGACTCCCAGCAGTGTCCCACTCCCAGGAGGATGGATGTCTTTCACACACTGCATGACACACCACATGTGGTTGTGAGGACATATAACACATGCATACCCACCCATGGCGAATGCAGCACAATACACACCCTGATTTCATGCCAACAGACTGTATAGTCATGTAGCTGCATACAAAACTAAGATAGCCAAAGGGAACACACACTGTCACCAGGAGTGATAGGAATGTGCAGGTGCTGGTCCAGCCACCAAGATGTTGTCTCTCATGGAAGGAATAGGATTCAATGCCACTAGATACAATGCCCACAATTGTGAGTCAGGTGCCCAAATACCCTGCATAACAAGTACCATTTGTGTGGTAGGCCGTGATTACACACATGCATAGTGCTGAAAAGGGGCAAATGGTCCCTGAAGGCATTCCTACATACCCAAAATACAAGTACAGTGACTAGCAAGGATGGCACAGACGATTCTGCAGGAGACATCGGTGAGCAGGCATGGCCATTGTTGAAGTGATCCGTCACCAACAAAGGAAATGTTGACACAGGTCAGCACAACAATTGCGCAACTGTTTGCAGGGAAGATGTCAGGTGCCACAGAGGAAGGAACACTCCTTGGGACAATGTCTCCAAACAAAATGAACACACACTACCAATGATTATTTGCAGAGACATTGGTGCCGATCACGATCCGGTAAAAAATGTCCCCGTACGACTCGTATCGGGTCTTTTTACCGTACGAATCGTACAAGTGCCGTACGAACTGGCAATCACGATTCGCATGGTAAAAAGTCCATACGAACCGCACTGGGAATATTTCCCCACACGTCCTCGGGTCGGAAAATGTGTCCGACACGTCCTCGGACGATTCACCGTACAAACGTGAAAGGTGAACTCCGACCGGGGAATCACGATCCATCCCGGGCGTCCGAATGTACAACCGTATGGTGAAAAGACCGTCCGCACCGAACTCCCATAACAACCATGGAGACGTCCAAACAGGTGCCCGGTACGTGCCGTACCCCCCCCAGCCCCCGTAGGTACGCGCCGACCCCCCCCAGCCCCCGTAGGTACGCGCCGACCCCCCCCAGCCCCCGTAGGTACGCGCCGACCCCCCCCAGCCCCCGTAGGTACGCGCCGACCCCCCCCCCAGCCCCCGTAGGTATGCGCCGACCCCCCCCAGCCCCCGTAGGTACGCGCCGACCCCCCTGTGTGTACACCCGTGTACGGTGCGCACCCCCCGTGTACGCTCGAGTCGTACCCCCACCCGTGTATGTACGGTGCGTACCCCCCCGTGTACGCTCGAGTCGAACCCCCCCGTGTACGCTCGAGTCGAACCCCCCCGTGTACGCTCGAGTCGAACCCCCCCGTGTACGCTCAAGTCGAACCCCCCCGTGTACGCTCGAGTCGTACCCCCACCCGTGTATGTACGGTGCGTACCCCCCCGTGTACGCTCGAGTCGAACCCGCTGGGGGTACGCACCGTACATACACGGGTGGGGGTACGACTCGAGCGTACACGGGGGGGTTCGACTCGAGCGTACACGGGGGGGTACGCACCGTACATACACGGGTGGGGGTACGACTCGAGCGTACACGGGGGGGTTCGACTTGAGCGTACACGGGGGGTACGCACCGTACACGGGTGTACACACAGGGGGGGTCGGCGCGCACCTACGGGGGCTGGGGGGGGGGTCGGCGCGCACCTACGGGGGCTGGGGGGGGGTCGGCGCGTACCTACGGGGGCTGGGGGGGGGTCGGCGCGTACCTACGGGGGCTGGGGGGGGGTCGGCGCGTACCTACGGGGGCTGGGGGGGGGTCGGCGCGCACCTACGGGGGCTGGGGGGGGGGTCGGCGCGCACCTACGGGGGCTGGGGGGGGGTCGGCGCGTACCGGGCCACCTACTCTGGTCGATTCGCGCCGTACTTCGCTTTTGCGGCACTTTTTGGGTGCCGTGAAAATATTGCCGTCCGGACTGCTGTCGGTTCGAATCGTGATTCCTGGTTCGTGAAACGCTGCCTGAAAGCGTCCCGACGTCACGTCGCAGCATTCCCGGATCACATTCGTATGTATATTTTCGTCGGTCGGTGTTTTTTACGAATCGTACGGAAATGGTGTTTCCGTGCGAATCGTAATTCCATGTTTGTAAAGTTTTACAACCGGGTACGAGTCGGACGGGGAATTCGCTCCGACCGACGGTTCGTACGCGGTTTTTAACGGATCGTGATCGGCACCATTGTGATGGCACACAGATACCATGGTCCACCTCATGACCATCATACAAAAACATATCTCATAACCCTAACACATTACCAGAACACCAACTTCAGGAGCCTCATCACCAACATCAAGTACCTGAAATGCAATAGTGTTGAAATTAAAAGAAAAGGCTTTATTCAGCACACAAAAAATAATAAATTAAAAAGAGACTATGTACAAAGGCCAATGGCCAGTCCATTTCTCAAGTCCAAGGGTGGACGTAGGGGACCGCGTCCACCCCTACCTTGCCTGCACAAAGGGACCTCAAGGTTTGTCGACCGGGGGGAGGCATCATCTGTGGCAGTACCAGGCACTGCAGGGACAGGAGGGAGATGGGTAGATGAGGTGGGTGCAGGGGTGGATGTCTCCACCACAGGTAGTGGGGCAGCGCCAAAGTTGGAGGTGAGCTCGGCGCTGCACACTGCTGCTAGGACGTCCAGAGTAACCCCTGCACCTGAAGATACCCCAGGGCCAACTGAGGGTGTGGTGGCTGAGGGATAGGGTGCAGCGCTCTTGGGGGAGGGGGTAGACATGGAGGGGACTCAACTTCCCTGCCCGGGGACTTTCTCGCCCGCTTGTGGGGTGATGTCTCAGTGGGGGCGAGGGCCAGCTCACCCTTGTAGATCTCCTTGGGTGAGAGTTTGGCAGGGGAGCTAAGGGGAGTGGTTTTGGAGGAACTGGGTTGTGAGGACTGCGGACTCTGACTGTGGCTGCATGTCTGTCGTCTGCCCCCAGACCTTGTGGGTGTGCCTACATCCCCCTGAGTGTGCGTGACAGGATGTGTGCGCTGTGCCTTACTTGGGGGTATGCTGGATGTCTCTGTTGGGGTGCGTGCCCGTGGCTGTTTGGGTGTGCATTGGGCAGGCATGGGAGAGGGCAGCATGGATGGGTCCGGGGTAGGGGGGGGATGGAGCGCTGCAGGACAGTAACTGCTGCCGTCAGTGAAGAGTCCATGGACCGCAGAATCCTGCGTTGGTCAGACATCGTTGCTGACATGCCCTCCATGAATGACACCACCTGTGTCAGCAGTTTAGTGTGGTCATGGAGGACATTCAGCACCGATGCCTGCCTAACCTACAACTGCCGCAGTATGTCCACAGACTCTTCACTGAGGGCAGCAGGGGTGACAGGGGCAGGGGGCGCGGTGCCTGGCCCGAAGGAGACATGGTGGGCCGCTGCACGGACAGGAGGGACGGGAGCAACTGGGAGGGTGGAGATGGTAATGGAGGAGGCAGGGACAGATATGGGGATGCTGCCAGTTGGTGTTGCAGCCTCCGCCTCCTCAGGGAGGTCAGCGTCGGACCCGTCGGCGTCGTAGCTGCTCTCGCCTCCAGACAGGTCCTCCAACTGACTCCCCTCGCCCTCCGTGCCACTGGCTCCTGCTGACTCCACAGCACTGGTTGCACTGTCACTGGGTCCCTCCTCCAGGTCCATGCAGGTGTCTCCCTTGGTTTCGGATGATGATGCTGTGGGCAAGGAGAAGAAACCAAAATGCATCAGTCACCTGTATACATCTGACACATGAGCACAAAACAATTGGTCACAGTGCATATTCGGCAATGAATCATGAGTAACAGCTAGATTACTCCGCACATATGTAAGCCCTGTACTGCCCAGTTGGTAGACCCACTATGCCACTTGGACACCAGGAAAAAAAGAACACACCAGGCCACAACTTGAATGAAAAATACACTGAGAAGCTAGTGTCTGTGAACCGGTGAGCACCGCAATACAATAAAGTCATGCCACCTCTTGTTTACTCTGAAAGAAAAAGTAGTGGTGCACCCAAGGTAATCTAACCCACCTCAATACTCAAGGTGTCACCACACTCAGAGACCTGTAAGTACTTTGGAACACAAAACGTAAACATTTTGGTACCTTGGGACTCACAACACTTTACACAATCGACATGTTTTGAATGTGGCAATTCCCCATCTCGTGAAATGAACACTCATGTGCCTGCATGAAATATGTCGCACAAGGCAGTGCACACAAAAGTACATTTACACTGTCATTGAAGAAGCTGGCACCATTTCTAAGAAGCCACATTTAGAAATAAATGGTGTTGCAGAAAGTACATATACATGGGCCCACGGAGGTCTTGATGTCATGACACTCGTTAGTTTGTATCACCAACAACAAAGGAGTCTCACAAAATCAAGACCACTGTGGGAACATGTATATGGAGAATCTGCAACACCATTTAATTCTAACAGTGGCTTCTTTGAAAAGGTGCCAGCGTGTTCCATGAAATTGGAAATGCCGTTTGGTGTGCACGTCCTTGGTAGACTTTTTTCATGCAGGCACATCAGTGTTCTTAACACAAATCATCAAATTTCCACATTTAAAACATGAAGAACTGTTGAAAAGTGCTGTGAGTGCCAATGTACAATTTTTTTTGACTAACAACTTGAATTATGTCAGTTGTCACATGGCTATCCGTCACCTGATTACACAGTTGGCTACACATATGACCTACTGCCTGTCATCTGGAGTGGCACACTTGTCCACACCCAGGACAATGCATAAGCTAATGGGCCTGCAATTGGGTTGTAAAAAAGCATAGCTGTACTGTGGGGACACCCTCATGGCAAGCCAGAATGTACACACAGATGTCAGCACACAAAGTCCAAACTGCGTTGCATCTGAACCACACACAGGTGCAAAAAATGTATGAGCACGATACATGTTTGTAAAAAATTGACACAGGCTGCAAAGCACGAACATTAAGCACTTATACAATAACTAATACAAGCGCATACTCATCCATGCAGCCACTCTTACAATCACTCACTCTCACATATAGGGGCCGATTCCGATCTGGGTCGGAAGTGCACCAAACGCGATCCGGCTGGAAAAACTGCAAGCCGTACGCATGTTTTCTGCCTGACTCGTACAGCTGTACGAGCGAGCAAGTACGATGCGAGCTATGTGAAATTCACCAACAGAGTCATTTACGGGTCCGAACCGCTCCGTACGTCTCGGTCATAAGCTAACCGTGGCGTGCAATGGATGCGATTTACAACCGAGCCAGTACGATGCACGCGTCGGACAGCCGGTGTGAGCTTTGCCTTTGGGGGTCCGCATCGGACCCCCTGTCACCAGCAGCCCTATGACTCAGACACAGGGAGAGACCCAAGGGTCCCCCCCAACACAGGCATGTATGGTGCAGATGGTACCGACTCGTACCCACTGTAGGGGGTGCCCTTGTGCAAGACGTACCCATTCAGTCAATGGGAGCCCATGTACGCGTCGTACAACCGGCTCCCATTGACTTCTATGAGAGTCCGACCGAACCGAGTCCGGCAGCATACGGCCGCATCGTACTCGCTCGGTCGGACTGCAGGACTCCGGCTCGGTCGGACAACACTCCGGATCTGGCTCGGTCGGAGTGCTTTCCGACCCGGATCGGAATCGGCACCTAAGTCATTTATATACTCCTATACTCACATATACTGCCTTTCACATATGCCATTACTCACACATGTACCACTGAGACATCTATTTGCTCACCAACACACCCATACACACACACAGCCACCCATACAGCCCTTCACAGATGCACTCTTGAACCCATACACCCAGTGAATCACCCACTCACACATCTATGCACAGAGTCACACCCCCTACCCACCCACACAGACACTCTGGCACCCATACAGATACTCAAGACAACCAATCAATAACCCATATAGACCTTCATTTAGCTACTCACCAACCCATGCAACCGCTTACACACCAACTAACAAACTAAACTGTGTGAATGTCTGTATCAGTCACTAACACATGCATTCAATAAGACACATTTAATAATTCACTTATACAGTCAGTCACACACCTACTAAATCATTCATTCAGACACCTTGGCCATTATATATATATATATAAAACATATTTAAACTTTACAGAAACACACAGTCACTGGATGATGTCACCAGTGATGTCATCAGTGATGTCATTTGAGATGTCATTAGTGATGTCACTGACCATGTCATGAATGATGTAATATGTGATGTCATCAGCAGTGCATTGCGGGGGCGCAAGTTATAGTTAGCTGAATTAACTATAACAGCCGAATTTCTCTGGTTTTGTACGAGTGAAATGTCCAACTAACTATAACGTCCCTGAAACCTGTGGTTTTTTCAGTAAATATATATATATATATACCTTTTTTAAATGAAAAAATTACATATGTATTACAATGTTTAATAAATATTTAAAATAAAAACAAATAATAATATACTTAAAATTACACACTATGAGCTGATGTCGGTCGGAAAAGCTCTGAACAGCATACGGATTTTCCTAACCCAAGTCGGAACCCATGTTTCCGACTGACTGGGAAACATTTCCGACTGACCAATTATGATGGTAGGTAACCGTTCGGCCTGTCTGACTCGGTTCCGACCGTCATTCGGAGACTCCAAGCCGGTCAGAGCATAATCGTACAGCTCTATGGACCACGTTTCCGACCAATGTATTACGATGTTGGATTCGGACAGCCTTTAAGAATCTGTCTGTCCGGCATGGAATGGCTGTCGGAAACTGACTTTGGGGGCCCATAGCAGGCCCCCCTTCACCCAGAGGCCTCCGGTTGGGGCCTGTAAGGGGGTACCCATGGGACCCCACTTTGCAACCATGCACAGTGTGGCAGGAAACATGGGAACAAGGAGTCTGTCGGAATGCTTTCCAACCGACATCGTAATGTGGCCCTACATTTTCACAATCATAACAGCCAACAAATATAATGTTTTCTACAATTAAACGGCATTACACAACTAACACATGACATAATAAACACATTCTTAATAATAAATAACTATTTTTATTTTTATTATTACTAAAATAACTTCCTTCCCTATCCCTCTACAAAGTAAACAATACACACACTTAAAATATATCTTAAAATGATAATAATTACACATTTGAAATATTTAATGATCAATTAAACAAATAATAGTAATTAACTAATAATAAAAAAAATAACTTCATCTACAAACCCAACAACACACACCTAATATATAATTGAAAAAAAGGTCTTAATTAAATGATTTACATAATTTATCATCAATTAAGCAATTAATAACAATTAACTAATAATACATTAATTATATTTAATTAACTTCCCACCCTTTACCCCTACACACACAACAATCTGCACTTGATAGATATAACTTGAACACATATCTTAATTACACAATTTACATATTGAATTATTGATAAAATAATTATTAATAATTAACATTATTCATGATAAGTAATTTACTTCACACCCTTTCTCCTACAAAAAAAACACAAGCCACACCAAAAATAGGTTTAAAAAAAGTACATTACACAATTTACATATTTATCAATACAATTATTAATAATTAAAAATGAATTATAATTTTTTTTTATAAATACGTTACTCTCTACCCTTTACCCATACAAACCCTACAATTCGTGCCTAAAACTTCATGTAATAGAAAAAAACATTACACAACTAACAGAATTAGGTGCCGATTCCGATACTGGAAAAATTTCCCCCTTCCGAATTGAATCTGGACTTTTTTCCGTCCGAATCGTACAAGTAGCGTACAAACTCCCAAGTACAATTCGCATGGGAAAAACTCCATACGAATCACATCGGGACAATTTCCCCACACGTCCTCGGGTCGGAAATTGTGTCCGACACATCCCCGGACGATTTACCGTACGATTGTAAAATATGAAGTCCGACAGCGCAAGTACGATCACTCCCGTCCTTTCGAATTCACAACTGTATGGAAAAAACACCGTACGGACCGAACACCCATAGCAACCATGGAGACACGTGCCCGCATACGCGCCGAACACCCCACCACAGACCCCGCATGTACGCGCAAAACGCCCCCCGGCCGCGGATGTACGCGCCAAACCCCCACCAGTGTATGCATGGAGCGTACCCCCACCCATGTATGCATGGAGCGTACCCCCACCCCACCAGTGTATGTACGGACCGTACCCCCACCCCACCAGTGTATGTACGGACCGTACCCCCACCCGTGTATGCATGCAGCGTACCAACTCCCTACCCGTGTATGTACGGATCGTACCCCCACCCCACCATAGTATGTACGGACCGTACCCCCACCCGTGTATGCATGGAGCGTACCAACTCCCCACCTGTGTATGTACGGACCATACCCCCATCCCACCAGTGTATGTACGGACCGTACCCCCACCCGTGTATGTACGGAGCGTACCCCGACCTGTGTATGCATGGAGTGTACCAATTCCCCACCCGTGTATGTACAGACCGTACCCCCACCCCACCAGTGTATGTACGGACCGTACCCCCACCCCACCAGTGTATGTACGGACCGTACCCCCACCCGTGTATGCATGAAGCGTCCCAAATCCCCACCAGTGTATGTACGGACCGTACCCCCACCCGTGTATGCATGGAGCGTCCCAAATCCCCACCAGTGTATGTACGGACCGTACCCCCACCCATGTATGCATGGAGCGTACCAACTCCCTACCCGTGTATGTACGGACCATACCCCCACCCCACCAGTGTATGTACGGACCCTACACACAGCCCCCCCTGCATGTACGGTGCGAAACACCACCACCGATGGACGGTGCGGACCAACACCCTGCCCGTGTTCGTACGCACCCTACCCCAGGCCCACACACCAGCACCCTCACCCAACATCGGGCTTGTACGAGTCGTACTAACCCCCACTCGTGTATGTACGGACCGTACCCCCACCCATGTATGCATGGAGCGTACCAACTCCTCACCAGTGTATGTACGGACCGTACCCCCACCCGTGTATGCATGGAGCGTACCCCCACCCCACCAGTGTATGTACGGACCGTACCCCCACCCGTGTATGCATGGAGCATACCCCCACCCCACCAGTGTATGTAGGGACCGTACCCCCACCCGTGTATGTACGGAGCGTACCCCCACCCGTGTATGCATGGAGCGTACCAACTCCCCACCCGTGTATGTACAGACCGTACCCCCACCCCACCAGTGTATGTACGGACCGTACCCCCACCCCACCAGTGTATGTACGGACCTACCCCCACCCCACCAGTGTATGTACGGACCGTACCCCCACCCGCGTATGAATTGAGCGTCCCAAATCCCCACCAGTGCATGTACGGACCGTACCCCCACCCGTGTATGCATGGAGCATCCCAAATCCCCACCAGTGTATGTACGGACCGTACCCCCACCCGTGTATGCATGGAGTGTACCAACTCCCTACCCGTGTATGTACGAACCATACCCCCACCCCACCAGTGTATGTACGGACCCTACACACAGCCCCCCCTGCATGTACGGTGCGAAACACCACCACCGATGGACGGTGCGGACCAACACCCTGCCCGTGTTCGTACGCAACCTACCCCAGGCCCACACACCAGCACCCTCACCCAACATCGGGCATGTACGAGTCATACTAACCCATAGCAAAGGACAGCACTGTACAAGAACATGGCCCATGTACGCACCGTACAGACGCAAAAAACACCCCTACAGAACTAGGACAAACCAAAAAAACACAAGGAGAGTCAATTCAAGGTACACATGACCACAAAACATATCCAACAAGGCCAAATACATCCTATACACTCACCTGCAACTGACAAACAGCTAAACAGAGGCCCAAACCACTACCACTCCTTATAACACACCCACCCAAAGTTCAAACACAGCCATACCCACAAATGGACCAATAAAAAGGCCCAACACACACAAACCATGATCCTTTGCAACAGATCCACTGCTGCCAGACCCCTGAGACAACGCACTGCACCATACTTCAACCAAAAAATACACCTTACACTTGCACTCCTTCACACAACCACCATCACAAACACACCCTCATCACATTCACATTCACACACACACACCTGCACACCCACAACCATCCACTCCCACACCCATCCACACCCCCACCCCCACAACCATCCACACCCACACCCCACACCATGCTCACCAACAAGAATCCAAAGTTCACAAAGGACGAGCTGGAGGTCCTTGGCGACGAAATCATCAGAGTCGAGCCACAGCTCTTTGGAACATTGGTCAGACGGACCAGCATATCAGAAAAATCTGCCATTTGGGAGAGGATCGTCAATGCTGTGAATGCTGTTGGGGACACCAGAAGGACCAGGCATGAGTGCCAAGCCAGGTGGTACGATCTGCGGAGGACGGTCCGCCGCAAAATGATGGACGACCACAACCAGGCCAACATCACTGGAGGAGGTCCGTCCCGCAGACCGGTACACTACCATCCCTGGGAGGAGAAGGTGATGGCCACGCTGCCGCCGGTGGGAGTAGACGGACTAGAAGGAATCCGAGAGCCTGGTGAGTACACAAACAACTCACCTCACATGGGGGGGACGCCATATACAACCCAAATACCAATCATGCACGCAACCCCCCCAAAGCCAGCACCGGACACAACCACACTCCAAAAACACACACATGCCACTAGCGCCTCCATGCTCCATGCCCCAAGCAAGGCCATGCCAAGTCACAGGCCACACAAAACACCAACACAAGACAGGATGTCCCCGATGCCGGGAGGGTGGGCCAACTCTGAAGCACACAACAATGCCCTCAGCCCATATGGCCTAGGGCACAGCCATACAAACAGTGTGTCCCCACACAGTACTGTGTTGCCTGCAAATGGTGGCCGCGTTGCAGGATGACATGGGCATGAAGGCACAATTTGCACATAACAGCAGCTAATGAAGACGCATCACTCTGAAAGAGTGTCAGCACACACCGCCACAGCAGCAGCGCAGACTCACACACTCCGCCCAATGGGTGCCCGCAGAGAAGCAACAAACCCACATGAACAAGCCAATGGCCTTTGCAAGACCTGCAAACTGTGTGTGGCCAGGAAGCTGGGCTGAGGTGACAGAGGGTGACACACAGAGGGAGGGAGAGGGGCATAGAGAGGGACAGAGACAGAGGTGGACACAGGGAGACAGACAGAGGGAGGGAGGAGGCTGACAGAGGGAGGGAGAAAGGGAGACGGACAGAGGGAGGAGGCTGACAGAGGGAGGGAGAAAGGGAGATAGAGGGAGACGGACAGAGGGAGGAGGCTGACAGAGGGAGGGAGAAAGGGAGACGGACAGAGGGAGGAGGCTGACAGAGGGAGGGAGAAAGGGAGATGGACAGAGGGAGGAGGCTGACAGAGGGAGGGAGAAAGGGAGATGGACAGAGGGAGGAGGCTGACAGAGGGAGGGAGAAGGGGAGATAGAGGGAGACGGACAGAGGGAGGAGGCTGACAGAGGGAGGGAGAAAGGGAGATAGAGGGAGACGGACAGAGGGAGGAGGCTGACAGAGGGAGGGAGAAAGGGAGATAGAGGGAGACGGACAGAGGGAGGAGGCTGACAGAGGGAGGGAGAAAGGGAGACGGACAGAGGGAGGAGGCTGACAGAGGGAGGGAGAAAGGGAGATAGAGGGAGACGGACAGAGGGAGGAGGCTGACAGAGGGAGGGAGAAAGGGAGATAGAGGGAGACGGACAGAGGGAGGAGGTTGACAGAGGGAGGGAGAAAGGGAGATAGAGGGAGACGGACAGAGGGAGGAGGCTGACAGAGGGAGGGAGAAAGGGAGACGGACAGAGGGAGGAGGCAGACAGAGGGAGGGAGAAAGGGAGACGGACAGAGGGAGGAGGCTGACAGAGGGAGGGAGAAAGGGAGACGGACAGAGGGAGGAGGCTGACAGAGGGAGGGAGAATGGGAGATGGCCAGAGGGAGGAGGCTGACAGAGGGAGGGAGAAAGGGATATCGAGGGAGACGGACAGAGGGAGGAGGCTGACAGAGGGAGGGAGAAAGGGAGATAGAGGGAGACGGACAGAGGGAGGAGGCTGACAGAGGGATGGAGAAAGGGAGACGGACAGAGGGAGGAGGCTGACAGAGGGAGGGAGAAAGGGAGACGGACAGAGGGAGGAGGCTGACAGAGGGAGGGAGAAAGGGAGATGGAAAGAGGGAGGAGGCTGACAGAGGGAGGGAGAAAGGGAGATAGAGGGAGACGGACAGAGGGAGTAGGCTGACAGAGAGAGGGAGAAAGGGAGACAGAGTGAGACCAAATCACCCTTGGGTGGTGTGGCAATGTCCGGCCGTCAGCAGGTGGACTGTGTGCATGTAGACAAGGTATTGCAGTGCGTGAACCCCCCCTTCAACCTTTGATAAACACTAGGCCATGTGTCAATCTGTGCACGAGTACATCCGTGCTGCAGGCCCAAACAGAACCTTACACCCAGTATACCCACCCACTGTGTTTGTCAGAACCCTGTCACAAATTGTTAAGTTACCTACCTGCATTCTCAAATAGCATGGAATAAACAACATTTGGCAACGTACAGTGCAACACGTAAGGCGGCTCTGCATGGCTTGCTACGCCCGCTCACTACACTGCTGACTGCGTTCCCCAAATATGCATCAACTAAGATTGTGTCACACATAGGTAAAGTGTCGAAAGCTGTGGCCAAGGGACATACCCATGGACAAGTGCACTGTGTGAGGAATGCTAGCCAAATCCAACCACCCAGAGGAACTCTGCCAAATCAAAAATGAATGAAACATGGATGTCGCATGTAACACAATTCACACTGTCTCTCTCACACACAGGTCAACGTCGTCCATCTCCCCCCAACACTGGGGGGGAAGACTCACAGGACCAGGCTCTTCGTGAAGAGAACCCCACCGGCAGCGACGACTCTCACCACTCCGTGGATGACCCAGACCAACCTGGCCCCTCTGGTGTCCAAACACCTGCAGCACCTGCGTCAGGTACAACTGTGCCAACCGCCACCCCCATTCCTGCCACATCCCAGGAGACACCCAGGAGCCCTGCCCGCACACAACAACACAGCCAGTCTGTCCAGGAGGGACAAGGTGCTCCGGGCACCCAGGAGGAGGCAGGCGACACCGCAAATGCCATCCCTCAGGGGTCCCGGAGACCCGACGTGCCCACAACGGCAGGCCGGGCTCAAGTGAGCAGGGGTGGTGGGAGTGGAGGACGGCGGAGGCACGAGCCTGACCAGCCAGCTCAGGACCCGGTTATGTCACACGTCAGAAACATCCTGGACGCATACCGGCGTGACTCCAGAGGCATCAACCAGGTAGTGGGGACCCTCAATGAGATCAAGAACATGCAGGTCGAGCATTATGCCAGGACGGAGGCAGGACAGGCAGAGCTCCTGGCGGTGCACAGGGACGTGAGCCAATCCCTCCGTCAGATCGCCCAAAGCCTGGCAAACCCTCCCTGTGCCACCAGGCGTAGACCAGCACAAGAAACAGGGAGGGAGGAGGAGGAGGATTCATCTGACGGAGCGTCCCTGCCATCGTCAAGGCCTGCATCTGAGGGTCCCCGCAGGAAGGTGGGTCGTCCACGCAAAAGACCGTGAGAGTCAGTGGAACATCACCATCTCCCAGGTCTCCTGGCCTGGCACCTGGCCCTCTGGCCCAACAGTAGCACAGCACCAAAGGACATTCTCTGCCACATGGCCTTGCTGGTCACTGTCTGACCAATGTTCACAAAGACTGTGGCACAGACTCTGATGACTTTCAATGGCAAGGACACCATTCCCCCAGTGAACTTTGGATTCTACACTCCCACCAAGCACCTCTTGTCACCCCCCAAACACATACCCCAGCATCAATAAAAATCATCACAATCACAAGATGATGCCGTCATTTTGCATTATTCCACTACATGTGTGTGTTGTAAAGTCAAACCATGCCTGATTTCTGAAGTAACTCCAAACATCCATACCCTGGGGTCTGAGTCTGGCACAGGACACACATGGGTCACAATGTACCATCCAAGACAGACATGGAGCACCATACTCACCCGTGATGGGCCCACCCAGCTGAGGGGGAGCCCGCACAACTGTGCCTACAGACCTATTTAGAAGAGCAACAGTCATGCGCAGAGGTCAGGGATCATGTGGAGTTTCCTGGGGTGGGAGTCCCAGGTATGTGTAGACACATGGCAGAACCATGTCCTGCATGCTTGAGTCAGGTGGATGTGGAGAATGGTGGGCCAGCCAAGGTTGGATGCATGGAGATGTCACAATTGGCTGTTGGATCACAGTGCCACAAGGTTGTGTTGTGTTTGTGGGCTGCATCCTGAGTGTGTGCGTGGATTGAGAAGGTCATCCTGCAGCTGGCAGTGATCCACTCCCCCCATCTCTGTTTGACGTTGATGTTGCCTGGTCGCCGGATGTAGTAGCAGAGCTGTGCAGATGCACCCTGGATGTGGACAAGTATCATGGGATTTCTAACGCACATGTCCGTAGAGTGCAGGGTAGGATTAGACACGGATTTCGTAGTTGACCTGGGGGATGGTCTCCCTCTTGCCTTGAGTTGGATGGAACTGGGGATCTTGTGCATAATGCAGAGTGAGCTGCCGCATGAGGCACAGATGCTGCTGATCAGCATAGCACATGTCAGCAAGCAATCCATGATGAACACCAGCTCGTTTGCGTGGACCCTGGGTGCCCTTGCTGCAGGGCCTGCAGCAGCATGCGCCATGTCAAAGAAACAATGCCACAAGTAGCACACAAAGACAAGGATCTCAGGAAGGAACTATGCAAAAGGTGTATGTCAAGGAAGGAATGTCTTGTTCAACATGGCACACACACACACAATGGATTCACATGCAGCACAGTGGCCATCGTGGAGACTGACATGCCACAGTACCTACACAGCCATGGACATCATGCACAATACAGAATCTAATCCCTGACAAACAGCTTGCATCTTGCTACTCTACGCATAGACTCATATGCACCATCTCTGAGAACAATGCCAGACATGCCGCATGCACAGTGGCAACAGACAACCATTGACAGAGATGAGGCACCTTGTAGGCAGAGGGAAACCTTTATTACTCATGTGTGTCCGAATGCTAATGCAACTCTGTCAACACATACACAGGTCATGTGGATGAACACGTGGGACCAACACTGACACCCCCCTTACCACCACAGATGCTGGAAATCCATGGCACTGGCACACAAGTGACGGGTTACAGCTAAACACCCCCTTCTGCTCACGGAGAGGCTGCTATACACCATTGAGCCCCTAATGGGGAATTCACACACCATGTCAACCCGGTGCAACCCGTATGTTTCCGAGGGCAATGTTACACACATTGATGTCTCCATCACAATCCACAATCCCATTACAGATGACTGTCACCAAGTCTGACCATCAATTCAGGTGAATCCTGCTCCAGGTCATGTGCCCCATGGTGATTCTACATGTATGTAAAGTATCCAAACATGAACAGGAGCAGTGCACACACATGCAAAACAAATACCACTCCCAAAAAGCCGTGCTGCATCCCTTACCCGAAGGAGATTTTCGGACTTGTCCCTGCATGTAACGCTGATTCAGCACATGTTGCGGTGTTCATGAGGAATAGCAGGAGCGCAACAATGCCACCAGCAGACAGCATGCGCAAGTACCTGTGGATGAGAGACACACCAGAAGTCAGCCAAAAGAAGCACATCCTCATGCATGTGCATGTACTCGACACTTATTAGGTTGTCAACATGCTAGGTGACAATGATGACTCTGGAAAAACATTCTTCTATTGCACCAACACTCGAGTGACACATCCAAACACACCTCTGACTCACTTGGAAGACATGCAGATGGACACACACTTTGCAACACTTGCCACACACAGCCCAATGCGTGCACACTCAGACACTGGAACTCACCACTAAGCAAAGAAGTTGCGAATGAGCCGACTCCGCATGTACTCTACCGCCTCCTCCTCCTCCACATCACTTGCCTCGTGACCAAGCCCTTCATCCTCCACGGGTGGATGGTCCTGCTCATCTGGATCCAGGATGAGTGGCACAGCTTTCTCCACTGCCATGTTGTGCAGCATGCAGCACACGAGGAATATCTTGCAGACCTTCACCGGTGCATATGGGAGTGCGCCACCGGTCTTGTGGAGGCAACGGAATCGGCTCTTCAGGAGGCCAAACGTCCTCTCTATCACTCGCCTGGTCCGCCCATGGGCGTTGTTGTAGCGATGATCGGCAGCCGTGCTGGGGTTGCGGAGAGGCGTGATCAGCCATGGCATGTTGGGATAGCCAGCGTCCCCTACATGGAAACATCATGGACAAGAGTGGGTCAGGAGAAGCAGTAAGACAGGAAGATGACGTTAAATACAGGACTGCCAGAGTATACCCACCAACAATACATGCTCGTTCGTTGCGCAGCTACAGCATCATTTCAGGCACCCTGCTACGCCTCATGATGTACGCATCGTGTGCTGATCCTGGAAAACGAGCACAGACATGTGAAATCACCATGTTGGCAAGACACACCGCAAGGGCATTAATGGAGTGGTAATGCTTGCGGTTCCTATATTCTACCTCCTGTGCCTGTGGTGGTACCAAAGCCACATGTGTTCCATCTATGGACCCAATGACATGGGGCATCCCTCCCAGGGCATAGAACTCACGCTTGACACCTGTCAACTGCTCAGGAGTTGGGAATTTAATGAACTCATCCAGGTGCTCCAACATGGCCTCTAACAAATCATGCAGACCACGGCTGAACATGGTTTGGGACATGCCACCGACATGGGCAATGGTATGTTGAAAGGTACCCGTGGCCAAGAAATGTAGGGCTGCCATCACCTTCATCTTGGGTGTCAGTGCAGTAGGATACCTGTGTAGTGGTTGGAGGTGTGGTGCCAGCCGTGTCGTCAGGTCCACAATCAAGCGTTGGGGGAAGCGGTAGCGGTGTATACAGTCATTTTCCCGCAAGTCAGCCAAGTCCGGAATTGGTCGAAGGAGAGGTGGAGCCCTGCAGTGAATTAGAAGGGACAACGAAGAGTGAGTACAGCACACCACCAATGTCAATGTACAGAGCACATGCTCAACAGGCAATACACATATGCTACATACAGAGTCAGATCTGTGCAATATGCTCTGGACACGTATGCCAGGCAGGTGACACTCCTACCAATAGCCAGCTACAAACGTTGATTCTCAACCTCAATATGCCATGCCATGAAACTAGCTGTGGGCCAGTGTAAGTGAGCAGGCAGACGCATTACAGGAGTTACAGAGATCCAAATATGTGCAGAATCAGGATGTTTATTGTACAGACAGGTTGCGGAACACTAGAGGCACAGGTCACATGTCATAGAATAAGGACAGACCACACACCTTGCCATGAAGGTTTACATGTCAAGACTGTTCACACATACATGGAGAGTATGCAGCTATGTCCTTGTTTTGGAACTCCGTGTCGATGCATACATACACACCTAAAGTCGGATTACACATGTGTGCTGGTGTGCGTAACAGTGTGCCATGCCCATCTACACACAGACACATGTTGGTTGCAGCAACTGCAGAGGCATTTGACCAAACACCTACAGCAAACCTATGGGAACACATGACACACACATTACATGGCTACAGCGTGCAACGCTGGCATTCGCTTGTCAGGGGTAACATTCCGTGTACCTGGCATCAGGGGACATTTGCGGGTATCGGTGACTGTGCCATGCCAGTGACACATGGGCCACCAAGTCAGTACTACTTGCACACATGTCAAAGGAGTGAAGGAGATGTGTGGCACATAGGGCGCCATCACACGTGACATGTGTACACAGCTCATCATACTGTAATTGGCTTCACACCTCAGGAGTATGGTGCCACATCACAGCCTGACCCACCTGTGCCCGACACATGTAGTACTGCACAGACAATCCCTTGATGTCCAGCCTTGGCCATGTATGACAGCTCCATTCATTCCTGTGTGCCGCCTGTCACCACTGTCAGGTGTGAATCCCACCGTACATACGCTCCGAGGGCGTGTGTGGGGTCCCTATCACTATGGTGGTGTTGGCGTATGCGGACCCCATAGTGATAGGGACCGCAAACACGCGTGTGTACGGTCCCTATCACTATGGGAGTGCTGGCGAATGCGTACGCCATAGTGATAGGGACCGTACACATGCGTGTGTACGGTCCGGACTACCTTGGCGTACATGTACGCGAGCACCCCCATAGTGATAGGGACCGTACACACGTGTGTGTACGGTCCGGACTACCATGGTGTACATGTACGCGAGCACCCCCATAGTGATAGGGACCGTACACACGCGTGTGTACGGTCCGGACTACTATGGCGTACACGTATGCGAGCACCCCCATAGTGATAGGGACCGTACACGCGTGTGTACGGTCCCCATCACTATGGGAGTGCTGCCGAATGCGTACGCCGTAGTGATAGGGACCGTACACACGCGTGTGTACGGTCCGGACTACTATGGCATACACGTACGCCAGCACCCCCAGAGAGATAGGGACCCCACACACGCCCTCAGAGCGTATGTACAGTGGGATTCACACCTGACAGTGGTGACAGGCGGCACACAGGAATGAATGGAGCTGTCATACATGGCCAAGGCTGGACATCAAGGCATTGTCTGTGCAGTACTACATGTGTCGGGCACAGGTGGGTCAGGCTGTGATGTGGCACCATACTCCTGAGGTCCGTATTACTATGGGGGTGCTCACGTACATGTACGCCATAATAGTCGGGACCGTACACACGCGTGTGTACGGTCCCTATCACTCTGGGGGTGCTGGCGTACGTGTACGCCATAATAGTCCGGACCGTACACACGCGTGTGTACGGTCCCTATCACTCTGGGGGTGCTGGCGTACGTGTACGCCATAGTCGTCCGGACCGTACACACGCGTGTGTACGGTCCCTATCACTATGGGGGTGCACGCGTACGTGTACGCCATAGTAGTCCGGACCGTACACACGTGTGTGTACGGTCCCTATCACTCTGGGGGTGCTGGCATACGTGTACGCCATAGTAGTCCAGACCATACACACGCGTGTGTGCGGTCCCTATCACTATGGCGTACGCATTCGCCAGCACTCCCATAGTGATGGGGACCGTACACACGCGTGTACGGTCCGTTGCAATGCATTTGGGGTGCCCTAGGGCTGTGGAACGCACCGTACCTGTGTTGTAACATAGGATTGCCATAGGGGACACATGAGGGACAAGTATAGGGGCCTAAATGCATGCTGGTTGTCATGGAGACCGAGTTTCAGGTTTGAATTTTGCATCATGTGGTCAGCAGAAGTCGGTTGGAGACAATGTACTTTGTTGCAATGTGGTTGTTGACATTACATCATGCTAGATTTTGAAACCATGCAAAGCCTGTCACTGTGGTAGTTTTAAAATGATTGGAGGACACATAGGATGCAAATGTGACGGAGCCAATCACTCTGTACTCCTGTAAATGAAACAGGCCAGCAAGGAAGATATACGGCAACCAGGTCCCTTGAGAGAGCACTTGCCTGCACATTCATTCATCACACAACACTGCTGCTGCATGTGATTCCTCTGGCACCATGTCCAGGTCTGTGGAGAGGGCCCAGACATTCACCATGGAGGAGAATCTGGCGTTGGTGGATGTGATCCTCCCCCAGTACACCATGCTGTATGGTCGACCAGGGGAGCAGGTGAGTGCAGACTCCACTAGCTTTAACTGTGCCCCTTTTTGTGACTGTGACTTCTGGCATTGTGTCCAGGTGTGACAGACATGCAGGGCTCTTCATAGTGGTTCCCAGGGGGGGGGGAAGGGCTCATGTCTCCCATGCAGAGCATGCTGTAGTTCCTGTGTGCACAACGCACTTGCATAGTGCTTACTGTGACGATCACTGCATGGTGCTTGCCGCTTTCGGACTGCCTAATCCTCCTGGAAATGTTGTTTCTACCGTCCTGATGTGAGTCTGTGCTCCCCCCAGGGTGACAGGTGCCAGTACCCACAGATGTGTGTCTGTTCAGTGTACCTGTGGTGAGAGTGTCCAAATGATGTGTTCGTCCCCTGGACATTGTTGTGTGTGTGTGTGTGAGTCCCCTGTCATGTGGGTGTGTGCATATGTGGAGTGTTGCACCCCAGCTGCATGTGGGATGGATATGCCCTGGCCATCTGATGTGAGCAGGGAGCTGTGCTGGATGTCTGCCGTGCTGAGACAGCCACACATCTGTGACACCCCCAGTCCAGTGGCACATGTGCAGAGTGAGGTTTGTAGCGGCAGTTGCCAATGGCAGGTGATTGTTCAGTGCCTGTGTGTGTCTGTGTACTCTGCTGAGGTAGCGTAAGTGGGCTGGGGCATGTGGAAGCTTAGGGGTACTGTTCAGATTCTTGCTGTAGCTTGGGATGCACAGTGTGAGCCTGCATCATTGATTGTGTTGCGCCCCTCATGCCACCTGTGTACTTTCAATGGCACCTACTGCATTTGCCCATTCCCAGGAGGATGATGTCACTATGACAAAGGTGCAATGAGTTGGCTGCATACTATGGCCAGTTCAAACATGCATAATTTGTGATATGTGTGTCTCTGTATCATTGATAAGGTGGATTGATGTATTGTCACTTTTGCATCCTCACAGGTGGGCGTCTGTGCCAAGGGGGAGATCTGGAAGCAAGCCGTCAGTGCCGTGAGGAGGACGGAGGGTCGGAAGCGGCGCCTAGCCCAGGTGAGGAAACGCTGGCAGGATATCCGGTGCTGGACGCGGAGGATCGCACGGGTCCTGCTGGGGGACTCACCTGTGAGCCACAAAAACCGTGGGCGCCGGCGTCTGACCCACATCCAGAAGCGTGTGCTGGCGGTGGTCTTCCCCGACTTCGACAGGCGCTTACTGGAGAAGCAGCAGCAGGAAGGGGGTAGGTACATGTGTGTTTGTTGTGTGTGACCAGCTTTTGGAAGTGCGCAGTTGCATGGATACACTGCCAGGGTTTAAATGTGCAGTGCATATCCTGTTCCCCAAAGTAAAGCGGTGCTGTTCTTCCTCCCTTCCCCTCCTTGCCATGTGTTCCCTGGTCTGTGTGTAGTCACTCTTGCACAAGGTTATCTGGGCTGGCAGTTCATCCAAGTGCCCAATGCTTGCAGCATCATGTGTGGGGGTGGTGTGTAACAGGTTTTTGGACGTTGCCTGTGCCCTGGCCAGTTCTGTCATTGTGGGGTCTATGTTAGTTGGCACTGATGCTGAGTCCCGACATGGGAGTGTGTGTTTCATGTTTACTGCCTTACTGCCTGCATGTCGAATGTTGTGCCCTCTGACATGATGTGCTTGAGTGTGAGATATGCATAGTGCAGGGATGGTGGCTTGTATTCCAGTCATATCCATCCAGGGCCATGGAGTAGTGTGGCCACTACAGTCCCCTGGGGCACCTATTCCTAGGTATCATGTGTGTCATCAGACAATGTGGACATACTCTGTGTCTTCAGCATAGTTTGGGCCCTGTGGCATAGTACCCTGGCCTCATTTGTATTCACGTATACTGTGCTACATGTGTCCACTGTACAGGGTGACCTAATTTAGCTGGTGCATACTCACAGGGGCCAGTGCCTGTGTGTCTTGGTACAACTATCTGATGATGGTTGTTTGTCAGTGATATATGTGGACAGGCGCACCAGGGGTAGTTTGTGTGCGAACAGGATTAATTGCAGGCCATGTGTTTTCATCCCAGACTAAGAGGTGTAAGTACTTCCTCTATCTCACTCACATTGTCTCAGGTGGGGGGGGGGGTTGGTGCGGGCAAGGCCTACATGTCCAAACCTGAAGTCTCCTTGCTCGGTCTGGCCAGTGTGTGATGTTTGTGTGGACAAACACTCATGGTGCAGTGCCCCAGTCATGTTGGCCATGGTTTTCAGTATTACCTTTGCAGCATGTCCCAAGAGTTGATAGACATGGTTCCTGCTCATCCCTTTCTTGGCTACTCTGTGTGTCGCTGATGCTGTGCTAGACTGTCCCCAGAGCCTGGCTCCTCTGTACAATTTGATATCAAGTTATTTGCTGTTGTGTCATGCTCTCCATATTTTAACAGTGGCATGGTGGGTCAACAAACTGTGTGTTGCAGGGACTACATATGTACCTCGTATTGTAGACGTTACTCATGTTGCTTTTCAGGCTATGCACTGTGACCTATGTAGAGTTGACTCATGTGACATATGTATACAGGTGTCTGATTTTTCCTGTCTCTTCACCTTGCCCACAGCATCGTCGGGGGACTACGAGGGAGACACTGGCATGGACCGTGAGGAGGGCGCGAGCACCAGTGCCAGCAGTGCAGAGTTGTCTGGCACATCGAGTGGCACGGAGGCCAACGGGAGTGCAGCGGAAGACCTGTCCAGTCAAACCACCTCCGACTATGATGCAGACGGGTCCGAGGCTGAGCACTCCGAGGGGGCGGAGACTGCTCCCACAGCTGACACCAGCACTCCATCACTACCCGCCCCCTCCATTCCGATCACCGGCCTCCCACTTGCTCGTGTCCCTTCCCACCGTGCTAGGTCACAACGTGTCTCCTTCTTGCCAGGCACCGCACCCCCTGCCCCTGTCTCCACTGCTGCCACCAATGCCGAGTCTGTGGACATCCTGCGGCAGTTGCAGGTTGGTCAGACTGCGATGCTTAATGTCCTCCATGGCCACAGCCAAGTGCTCAACCAGATGGAGGCATACATGGAGGGCATTTCATCAGCGCAGTCTGACCAATGCAACTTGCTGAGGTCCATAGGCTCGACACTGACTGCAGCATTGGGTCTCCTGCAGCGCTACGTCCCCATCCCTACCCCTGAACCATCCACACTTCCCACTCCCATTCCTGTCCAAAGCACACCCAGACGTAGCCATGCACGCACCCCACCAGACACAGGCACCACACCACCAGGGAAGCCAAAGCGCACACCTCCTGGCACGCACACACAGGGTGAAGTAGGCACACCCACTGGGTCGGGGGGGAAACGGAAGACAAGCAGCCAGAGTTGGAGTCCACATTCCTCACGACCACCACCCTCCAAATCCACTCCCCTCAGCTCTCCTGGCCAAGAGTCGGACACAGGGTCAGTCCTGCCCAGTGTGTCCATCAGCCCCAGTGTGGCACCACCCCGCAAGCGGTGGAGGCAGGACACCGGCAGGGGAGTTGAGTTCCCCCCCTGCCCACACCCTCCGCCAGTAGCGCTGCGACCCATCCCTGCGACCCCCCCCCTCCTTGGGGCCTGTGGTTCCTTCGGGTGCAGGGGAGACGCTGGGCGACCTGGCAGTAGTGTGCAGCGCCGTGCTGGAATCCACCTTTGGCGCTGCCCCACCCCCTGTGTTGGAGTCGTCCGTCCCTGCACCCACAACACCTACCCTTGTCCCTCCTGTCCCTGCGGTGCCTGGTCCTTCCCCCCCACATGATGCCCCCCCTTCTGTGGATGAAATGGACATGTGAACTGTGCAGGCAAGCTAGGGGACACACGTCCCGATGTGTACCCCCCCAGGACTTTGCTGATGGCCTGGCCCATGGGCCTTGTAAATAGTGGACATTTTACCCAATTTATTTTTCATGCTGAATAAAGCATTATGTTTTTCTTTTGCACACTAATGCTTTCCTGGACTTGCTGTTGGTGGTGCTGCTCCATGATTTGGGGTGGCGATAATGTGTTAGGTGTCTGGCATATGTTGTAGTGTGCTGTTCGTGGGGTGGACCCTGTTATCTGTGTGCCATCACACGGTATTTACTATCAAACTTTGCTCATGTAAGCTGTTACTGCATGGTGACATTGTCCCAAGGTGTGTACCTTCCTCTGTGGACCCTGACATCTTCCCTGCAGGGTGTTGTGAAGACATTTGTGCAGTGCTGTGTCTACATTTGCTGGGTGTGTGACAGACCCCTTCAACTTTATCTATGTGTACTCACCCCTTTCTTTCCATGGGCACTGCTGGGAGGACTCTGCACCCACCCCTCCTGTGTCTGGGCACTGCTGGGAGGACTCTGCACCCACCCCTCCTATGTCTGGGCACTGCTGGGAGGACTCTACACCCGCCCCTCCTGTGTCTGGGCACCGCTGGGAGTGATAGGCACCCACCCCTCCTATGTCTGGGCACTGCTGGGAGTGATAGGCACCCACCCCTCCTGTGTCTGGGCACTGCTGGGAGGACTCTGCACACACTTCTCCTATGTCTGGGCACTGCTGGGAGGGCTCTGCACCCACCCCTCCTGTGTCTGGGCACTGCTGGGAGTGATAGGCACCCACCCCTCCTGTGTCTGGGCACTGCTGGGAGGACTCTGCACCCACCCCTCCTGTGTCTGGGCACTGCTGGGAGGACTCTGCACACACCCCTCCTGCACAGCTGGGAGTGATAGGTGTAGGAGAGTAGGATCTGCACTTGTGTTGCCCCCACTTTTTTTTCTGATGTATACACTGGTTTCTGGCTATAGTCTGGCTGGGTCCCTGCTAATCAGGGCCCCAGTCTACCTGATCTCTCTAAACAACTTGATGTGCATACTAGATGCACTAGTGATTGGATACTGTGGTACCTTGTGAGCCCCTAGTATATGGTACCTTAGGTACCTAGGGCATTGGTACTTCACAGGCCTACCAGGGGCTGCAGCATGTATTATGCCACCCCTGGGAAGCATTCTCAATCTGACACCACAGGCCTGCTACTGCAGCCTGTGTGAGGTAGTGTTAGCACTCCTCACTGAGGTATAGGTTTCTATATCTCACCATACACACACATATGAACCTATCAGTCACCCCTATGGTAGGCCCTATCAATCCCAAGGGCAGGGTGCGTGGTCTACTATGTGAGGGGGTGCTTCTGCCTGAGCAGGACCCCTCTGCAGCTGGCAGAGTCTATTCTCTGCTGCTGTTTGTGGATGCGGTTAAACCATATACTCTTAAGTGCATTATAACCTCCCGGTTAATGCTAACTTTGGAATGACTGCATCAAAACATGTCGTGTTTGGTGTCAAACGTTTTGGAATCATACCCCCACACCAGTAACTGGTGTGGGAGTATGATCCCACCCTACTAGAGGGGACGACATGTACCCACTGTACCAAACTGTAGAAATCTTCTAGAGCCCTGGCATCACAAAATGGATGCCACCAGCACAGACACCGGGCTGCCCTCCTGCTGCTGACCGAAACTCGCAGTGGAGGGACCTCAACAAAGGGTTTCCTGTCACAGGGAGGTGTCACAACCTTCCAGACAGGATTTAGTGTATTGGAGCTGGGTGGGTGCACTCTTAGAGTGCCTTTGAAGTCCTGCACTGGGGGAGCAGTAGGCTCCTCTGTGCATATGCCAGCTCAAACCGGTTCAGGGGCCTCTGCCCCTGTCCTGGCGCGAAACTGGACAAAGGGAAGTGGGTGTAACCACCCCTACCCTGGCCCTCCTAGAGGAGTGGCCATAGAGCTAGTCCCTCCCATCTTTACAGTATAAGATACCAAATATTGCCAATGCAATTCAGATTACACCTGGACGATGCTCTACGAAGAAGAATCCGGTCCCTTCAACGTTCTACTACCTTTAGAAGACCGAAGGATCTCCCTTGGAGCCAAGGAGTGGCTCCCCTGCTTTGCAGGCACCTTAAGGACTGAACAACGGTTGCAAACTTTACCGCTCCCGCTGGAGCCCGAAGTCCCTGCGTCCCCTGAAGTCGATTTCCTGACCTCTCTACGGCCATTTTGAGTCCCCAGCGAAGCTGTGGCGTCTGGACCCCACGAGTGACGAGGAACGACAATACCAGGGAACCGTGCACTGATTTCGAGTGCAAGCCCTGAACGACGAACTACAAACCTGTGCTTTGGACCACTTAATGTCCAAGTCCTGAGCAGGTACTGAACCAAAGATCAGCGGCCTACCCCGTCCCGAGTGACCGTGGGCTGTTGCTGAAGTTTTCCTGCAAAGGCGTCTTTGCGGTTGCTTGCCCGTTGGCTAGTAGCCCTCCTGAAGACATCCTCGACTATTCCAAGGGCTGGCCTGGTTGCTCTGGGCCTCCCCTCACTTACCCTTGCTGGGTAAGTCCCTCGGACCTTGCTGGTCTGAGCCATCCACCATCTTCACTCTCCCCGAGACTTGCAGTTGCCAAGGTGTGTTGGCTCCAATTCGAGTGCCGTCACCGCCAACAGCTGCAGACGTTGTGGGACCCTCCAACTCCAGCTGCTGGTCATCATCGATCCCTCCTGGACGGTGTGGGCGAAGAGACAAAACACCATCAGCGACGAAAGCGACGCGACAGTTGTGGTCATCTATCCTGAAGGCCACCGGTCACTGGCAAGTGACTCTGAACTCTGTCCCCTCAATTTCCAGGTCGCCTGCAACTCCAATCCATCGTTGGAACCGAACGGACACCTCTCTCGACGACACAAGCAGCAAGAACACCTCGATTCCCATTGAAATCAGCATCGCGACCCGACACCAAAGGACACCTGTGCACCCGGACTCCCTGGGTGAGGTAACTCTAGCATTACGGTGCCCAAGCGTGCATTGGCTATCGAAATACTTACCCTGTAAGTTGTGTGCTTGTTGTCCACTCAGAAGTGCCCTAGAACTTTAAAATACAAATCGCGACATTTTTGCATTGAAGTCTATGAGAAACTCGCGTGCGTGTTTAGACACTGCACGCGCCTCCTGTGGGCTAGTTACTTACCTGAAAACACTACAGCAGTGAAGCCCCAGCGATTCCCAAGGCCCTAGGCCTCTTCATTTTGCTTGTCAAATTTGTTATACCATTTACTTAGTATATGGTCTGGTACGCCCCTAGGGCTACAGTGATTTAGGTGCTTAATTTGTTGAGAAATGTTGATCTTTTAAAAGTTTACCTGGGACTAATCTCATAAAGAGATTAGTAGAGTATATTTAGTAATAAATACATATATATTTCATATATATACCTGTGTGGTGTCTTTTCATTTGGTAATTCAAGAGATTATAAGGTAAAACAAGCTGCTTTACATTCCTCAGAGACTTAGCCTGAAGGCTGCTCTCCACAGCTACCACTAGGATAGCTTTCTTTTAAAAGGTTGTCTTTAAACCTATCTACCAAGAGTCGAATTGGACTGGTGCAAGTTGGCCACTAGAACTAGTGACCAGCATATGCCAGGCCAACTTCTCACAATAGGCACCCACCCCTCCTATGTCTGGGCACTGCTGGGAGTGATAGACACCCACCCCTCCTATGTCTGGGCACTGCTGGGAGGACTCTGCACACACCCCTCCTATGTCTGGGCACTGCTGGGAGGACTCTGCACCCACCCCTCCTGTGTCTGGGCACTGCTGGGAGGACTCTGCACCCACCCCTCCTATGTCTGGGCACTGCTGGGAGGACTCTGCACACACCCCTCCTATGTCTGGGCACTGCTGGGAGGACTCTGCACCCACCCCTCCTGTGTCTGGGCACTGCTGGGAGTGATAGGCACCCACCCCTCCTGTGTCTGGGCACTGCTGGGAGTGATACGCACCCACCCCTCCTGTGTCTGGGCACTGCTGGGAGGACTCTGCACCCACCCCTCCTGTGTCTGGGCACTGCTGGGAGGACTCTGCACACACCCCTGCTATGTCTGGGCACTGCTGGGAGGACTCTGCACCCACCCCTCCTGTGTCTGGGCACTGCTGGGAGTGATAGGCACCCACCCCTCCTATGTCTGGGCACTGCTGGGAGGACTCTGCACCCACCCCTCCTGTGTCTGGGCACTGCTGGGAGGACTCTGCACACACCCCTCCTGCACTGCTGGGAGTGATAGGCACCCACACCTCCTATGTCTGGGCACTGCTGGGAGTGATAGGTACCCACCCCTCCTATGTCTGGGCACTGCTGGGAGGACTCTGCACACACCCCTCCTATGTCTGGGCACTGCTGGGAGGACTCTGCACCCACCCCTCCTGTGTCTGGGCACTGCTGGGAGGACTCTGCACCCACCCCTCCTATGTCTGGGCACTGCTGGGAGGACTCTGCACACACCCCTCCTATGTCTGGGCACTGCTGGGAGGACTCTGCACCCACCCCTCCTGTGTCTGGGCACTGCTGGGAGTGATAGGCACCCACCCCTCCTGTGTCTGGGCACTGCTGGGAGTGATAGGCACCCACCCCTCCTGTGTCTGGGCACTGCTGGGAGTGATACGCACCCACCCCTCCTGTGTCTGGGCGCTGCTGGGAGGACTCTGCACACACCCCTCCTATGTCTGGGCACTGCTGGGAGGACTCTGCACCCACCCCTCCTGTGTCTGGGCACTGCTGGGAGTGATAGGCACCCACCCCTCCTATGTCTGGACACTGCTCGGAGTGATAGGCACCCACCCCTCCTATGTCTGGGCACTGCTGGTAGTGATAGGCAACCACCCCTCCTGTGTCTGGGCACTGCTGGGAGTGATAGGCACCCACCCCTCCTGTGTCTGGGCACTGCTGGGAGTGATAGGCACCCACCCCTCCTGTGTCTGGGCACTGCTGGGAGGACTCTGCACCCACCCCTCCTGTGTCTGGGCACTGCTGGGAGGACTCTGCACCCACCCCTCCTGTGTCTGGGCACTGCTGGGAGTGATAGACACCCACCCCTCCTATGTCTGGGCACTGCTGGGAGTGATAGGCACCCACCCCTCCTATGTCTGGGCACTGCTGGGAGGACTCTGTACACACCCCTCCTATGTCTGGGCACTGCTGGGAGGACTCTGCACCGACCCCTTCTGTGTCTGGGCACTCCTGGGAGTGATAGGCACCCACCCCTCCTCTGTCTGGGCACTGCTGGGAGTGATAGGCACCCACCCCTCCTGTGCCTGGGCACTGCTGGGAGGACTCTGCACACAGCCCTCCTATGTCTGGGCACTGCTGGGAGGACTCTGCACCCAGCCCTCCTGTGTCTGGGCACTGCTGGGAGTGATAGGCACCCACCCCTCCTATGTCTGGGCACTGCTGGGAGTGATAGGCACCCACCCCTCCTGTGTCTGGGCACTGCTGGGAGTGATAGGCACCCACCCCTCCTGTGTCTGGGCATTGCTGGGAGGACTCTGCACCCACCCCTCCTGTGTCTGGGCACTGCTGAGAGGACTCTGCACACACCCCTCCTGCACTACTGGGAGTGATTGGCACCCACCCCTCCTATGTCTGGGCACTGCTGGGAGTGATAGGCACCCACCCCTCCTATGTCTGGGCACTGCTGGGAGGACTCTGCACACACCCCTCCTATGTCTGGGCACTGCTGGGAGGACTCTGCACCCACCCCTCCTATGTCTGGGCACTGCTGGGAGGACTCTGCACCCACCCCTCCTATGTCTGGGCACTGCTGGGAGGACTCTGCACCCACCCCTCCTGTGTCTGGGCATGTACGGTCGGGGCATACACGGGTGTGGGTACGCTCCATTCATACACGGGTGTGGGTACGGTCCGTACATACACTGGTGGGGTGTGGGTACGCTCCATTCATACACGGGTGTGGGTACGGTCCGTACATACACTGGTGGGGTGTGGGTACGCTCCATTCATACACGGGTGTGGGTACGGTCCGTACATACACTGGTGGGGTGGGGGTATGCTCCATGCATACACGGGTGTGGGTACGCTCCGTACATACACTGGTGGGGTGTGGGTACGCTCCATTCATACACAGGTGGGGGTACGGTCCGTACATACACTGGTGGGGTGGGGGTATGGTCCGTACATACACTGGTGGGGTGTGGGTACGCTCCATTCATACACGGGTGTGTGTACGGTCCGTACATACACTGGTGGGGTGGGGGTACGCTCCATGCATACACGGGTGTGGGTACGCTCCCTACATTCACTGGTGGGGTGTGGGTACGCTCCATTCATACACGGGTGGGGGTACGGTCTGTACATACACTGGTGGGGTGGGGGTACGGTCCGTACATGCACTGGTGGGGTGGGGGTACGGTCCGTACATGCACTGGTGGGGTGGGGGTGGGGGTACGGTCCGTACATGCACTGGTGGGGTGGGGGTACGGTCCGTACATACACTGGTGGGGTGGGGGTACGCTCCATGCATACACGGGTGGGGGTACGGTCCGTACATTCACTGGTGGGGTGTGGGTATGCTCCATTCATACACGGGTGGGGGTACGGTCCGTACATACACTGGTGGGGTGGGGGTACGCTCCATGCATACACGAGTGGGGGTACGGTCCGTACATACACTGGTGGGGTGTGGGTATGCTCCATTCATACACGGGTGGGGGTACGGTCCGTACATACACTGGTGGGGTGGGGGTACGGTCCGTACATACACTGGTGGGGTGGGGGTACGCTCCATGCATACACGGGTGGAGGTACGGTCCGTACATACACTGGTGGTGTGTGAGTACGCTCCATTCATACACGGGTGGGGGTACGGTCCGTACATACACTGGTGGGGTGGGGGTACGGTCTGTACATGCACTGGTGGGGTGGGGGTACGGTCCGTACATACACTGGTGGGGTGGGGGTATGCTCCATGCATACACGGGTGTGGGTATGGTCCGTACCTACACTGGTGGGGTGTGGGTACGCTCCATTCATACACGGGTGGGGGTACGCTCTGTACATTCCCCTACCCACGGTTTGCAGGCCTGGGTACGTACCGTCCCCAGCCCTTCAGAGCGTGGGTACGGGTCGTACCACGCGTACCCCTACATCACCCCAACTATGCTGGTCCGGCCCGTCCCCAGGCCTTTAGTACGTGTGTACGGGCCGTACCGCCATTGTTGGGGTGACGTAGTGGTGGGCGTGGTACGGCCCGTACCCACGCTCTTAAGGCCTGGGGATGGTACGTACCGGTATTGATGTGTTGCCAGTTCGCGTCAACATCCACTTCCATTGTGGCGGACGCTTGCGTTGCTGGACACGCCCCCACCCCCTCGAGGTGACCAGGTCCTGCAGGTCAGGTATGTCCAGGGCATGTGTAATTTGTGACTTGTGTGGGGGTTGAGTTTCCTGCCCCTGCCCCCCCTTTGCCCCGGGGTGTGGTTCTGACCTTCTGCGGCATCTGCGTCGGTACCTGTAGAGCAGGTGGACTGCTATGAGGGCTGGGATGACACGTAGGTTCGGGTCCATGGCTGTCCGTCGCGTACAGGTGCTCCTTGTGCGCGTCGTCCTGATTTCCTGGCAGTTTTTGGCAGCCGGAAAATATAATCCGTGCGGGGTGACGTCGGTGCGGATCGTACTTCCTGGTTCGTGAACCGCAGACTGAATGCGTCCCGACGTCACGTCGGAGCATTCCCGGATCACATTCGTATGTATATTTTCGTCGGTCGTTGTTTTTTACGAATCGTACGGAAATGGTGTTTCCGTGGGAATCGTACTTCCATGTTTGTAATGTTTTTTGCCCGGGTACGCGTCGGACGGAGAAAATGCTCCGTCTGACGGTTCGTACCCGGTTTCTCCAGGATCGGAATCGGCCCCTCAGTTGTCAATTAAATCTGTAATATTAATTATAAATTGATAATGAATTATCATTAATTTACTTCCCACCCTGTACCCCTCTAAACCCCACAGCCCGCTACAGCGCTAAAAATAAAGATAAAGGGGCCGATTCCAATCCTGTTAAAAGGCTGTACAAATGGTTGTGCGGAGCGTATTCTCCGTACGACTCGTACCAGGTAAACTCATCTTACAACCTAGGAAGTACGATTCGTACAGAAAGCCTTTTTCTGTACGAATCGTACAAAAGACCATACGGCTAAAAATAAAAGAACGATTCTGATCCGGAACTGCTTGTACGCGACGTCCGGACGTATTTAAGCAGCGTTTTCTGGCCCAGCAAGTACGATTCGTCCCTACGTCACTGCGTACGTCTCTTTGATTACGGGAGCGAAAAACAGCCAGGAAAGCAGAATCCTACGCAACGGAGCCCCGGTACGCGGCGTACACGCCATGAACCCCATCGTACGTGTCATCCCGGTCCTCTTGGCCTACGACCTGGTGCACCGCACCCGACGCACATGCCGCAGAAGGTGAGAACAACACCCAGGGGCCAGGGTGGGGGTGAGGGGCAGGAAACATACCCCATACTCAAACCCAAACCTATAATATGGAGGCCATACATTACCACCAGGATTTGGTCACTTGGGGGGGCTTGTCCAGCAACCCCTGCGTACCGCAACAACGGAAGTGGACGTGTACGGTGCGTACCACACGTACCCCTACGGCACCATAATAACAGTGATACGGACTGTACACACGCATGAATGCGTGGGTACAGTGCGTACCACACGTACCCCTACGGCACCATTATAACAGTGATACGGACCATACACACGCATGAATGCGTGGGTACGATGCGTGTCACACGTACCCCACTACGGCAGCAATAAATTTGGGATACGAGGCATACACACGCCAGGAATAGGGGGCTTAGAGGACTGGCCCAGCATGTTACCTTCATATTGGTGTGTGTTTAAGTCCAGGCCTGCAGTGTACAGCTCCAAGGGGGTGCGTGGGTGGGTGCATATGACTACCAGCAGTGTCCAGACATATGAGGGGTGGGTACAGAGGACTCCCAGCAGTGGACAGACATATGAGGGGTGGGTGCATATCACTACCAGCAGTGTCCAGACATATGAGGGGTGGGTGCATATCACTACCAGCAGCGTCCAGACATATGAGGGGTGGGTGCGTATGACTCACATCAGTGTCCAGACATATGAGGGGTGGGTGCAGAGGACTCCCAGCAGTGGACAGACATATGAGGGGTGGGTGCAGAGGACTCTCAGCAGTGGACAGAGATATGGGGGTGGGTGCATATGACTACCAGCAGTGTCCAGACATATGAGGGGTGGGTGCATATCACTACCAGAAGTGTCCAGACATATGAGGGGTGGGTGCATATGACTCACATCAGTGTCCAGAAATATGAGGGGTGGGTGCAGAGGACTCCCAGCAGTGGACAGACATATGAGGGGTGGGTGCAGAGGACTCCCAGCAGTGGACAGAGATATGGGGGTGGGTGCATATCACTACCAGCAGTGTCCAGACATATGAGGGGTGGGTGCATATGACTCACATCAGTGTCCAGACATATGAGGGGTGGGTGCATATCACTACCAGCAGTGGACAGACATATGAGGGGTGGGTGCAGAGGACTCCCAGCAGTGGACAGACATATGAGGGGTGGGTGCAGAGGACTCCCAGCAGTGGACAGACATATGAGGGGTGGGTGCAGAAGACTCCCAGCAGTGTCCCACTCCCAGGAGGATGGATGTCTTTCACACGCTGCATGACACACCACATGTGGTTGTAAGGACATATAACACATGCATACCCACCCATGGCGAATGCAGCACAATACAGACCCTGATTTCATGCCAACAGACTGTATAGTCATGTAACTGCATACAAAACTAAGATAGCCAAAGGGAACACACACTGACACGCACATCCCAGGAGTGATAGGAATGTGCAGGTGCTGGTCCAGCCACCAAGATGTTGTCTCTCATGGAAGGAATAGGGTTCAATGCCACTAGATACAATGCCCACAATTGTGAGTCAGGTGCCCAAATACCCTGCATAACAAGTACCATTTGTGTGGTAGGCCGTGATTACACACACGCATAGTGCTGAAAAGGGGCAAATGGTCCCTGAAGGCATTCCTACATACCCAAAATACAAGTACAGTGACTAGCAAGGATGGCACAGACGATTCTGCAGGAGACATCGGTGAGCAGGCATGGCCATTGTTGAAGTGATCCGTCACCAACAAAGGAAATGTTGACACAGGTCAGCACAACAATTGCGCAACTGTTTGCAGGGAAGATGTCAGGTGCCACAGAGGAAGGAACACTCCTTGGGACAATGTCTCCAAACAAAATGAACACACACTACCAATGATTATTTGCAGAGACATTGTGATGGCACACAGATACCATGGTCCACCTCATGACCATCATACAAAAACATATCTCATAACCCTAACACATTACCAGAACACCAAATTCAGGAGCCTCATCACCAACATCAAGTACCTGAAATGCAATAGTGTTGAAATTAAAAGAAAAGGCTTTATTCAGCACACAAAAAATAATAAATTAAAAAGAGACTATGTACAAAGGCCAATGCCCAGTCCATTTCTCAAGTCCAAGGGTGGACGTAGGGGACCGCGTCCACCCCTACCTTGCCTGCACAAAGGGACCTCAAGGTTTGTCGACCGGGGGGAGGCATCATCTGTGGCAGTACCAGGCACTGCAGGGACAGGAGGGAGATGGGTAGATGAGGTGGGTGCAGGGGTGGATGTCTCCACCACAGGTAGTGGGGCAGCGCCAAAGTTGGAGGTGAGCTCGGCGCTGCACACTGCTGCTAGGACGTCCAGAGTAACCCCTGCACCTGAAGATACCCCAGGGCCAACTGAGGGTGTGGTGGCTGAGGGATGGGGTGCAGCGCTCTTGGGGGAGGGGGTAGACATGGGGGGGACTCAACTTCCCTGCCCGGGGACTTCCTCGCCCGCTTGTTGGGGTGGTGTCTCAGTGGGGGCGAGGGCCAGCTCACCCTTGTAGATCTCCTTGGGTGAGAGTTTGGCAGGGGAGCTAAGGGGAGTGGTTTTGGAGGAACTGGGTTGTGAGGACTGCGGACTCTGACTGTGGCTGCATGTCTGTCGTCAGCCCCCAGACCTTGTGGGTGTGCCTACATCCCCCTGAGTGTGCGTGACAGGATGTGTGCGCTGTGCCTTACTTGGGGGTATGCTGGATGTCTCTGTTGGGGTGCGTGCCCGTGGCTGTTTGGGTGTGCATTGGGCAGGCATGGGAGAGGGCAGCATGGATGGGTCCGGGGTAGGGGGGGGATGGAGCGCTGCAGGACAGTAACTGCTGCCGTCAGTGAAGAGTCCATGGACTGCAGAATCCTGCGTTGGTCAGACATCGTTGCTGACATGCCCTCCATGAATGACACCACCTGTGTCACCAGTTTAGTGTGGTCATGGAGGACATTCAGCACCGATGCCTGCCTAACCTACAACTGCCGCAGTATGTCCACAGACTCTTCACTGAGGGCAGCAGGGGTGACAGGGGCAGGGGGCGCGGTGCCTGGCCCGAAGGAGACATGGTGGGCCGCTGCACGGACAGGAGGGACGGGAGCAACTGGGAGGGTGGAGATGGTAATGGAGGAGACAGGGACAGATATGGGGATGCTGCCAGTTGGTGTTGCAGCCTCCGGCTCCTCAGGGAGGTCAGCGTCGGACCCGTCGGCGTCGTAGCTGCTCTCGCCTCCAGACAGGTCCTCCAACTGACTCCCCTCGCCCTCCGTGCCACTGACTCCTGCTGACTCCACAGCACTGGTTGCACTGTCACTGGGTCCCTCCTCCAGGTCCATGCAGGTGTCTCCCTTGGTTTCGGATGATGATGCTGTGGGCAAGGAGAAGAAACCAAAATGCATCAGTCACCTGTATACATCTGACACATGAGCACAAAACAATTGGTCACAGTGCATATTCGGCAATGAATCATGAGTAACAGCTAGATTACTCCGCACATATGTAAGCCCTGTACTGCCCAGTTGGTAGACCCACTATGCCACTTGGACACCAGGAAAAAAAGAACACACCAGGCCACAACTTGAATGAGAAATACACTGAGAAGCTATTGTCTGTGAACCGGTGAGCACAGCAATACAATGAAGTCATGCCACCTCTTGTTTACTCTGAAAGAAAAAGTAGTGGTGCACCCAAGGTAAACTAACACACCTCAATACTCAAGGTGTCACCACACTCAGAGACCTGTAAGTACTTTGGAACACAAAACGTAAACATTTTGGTACCTTGGGACTCACAACACTTTACACAATCGACATGTTTTGAATGTGGCAATTCCCCATCTCGTGAAATGAACACTCATGTGCCTGCATGAAATATGTCGCACAAGGCAGTGCACACAAAAGTACATTTATACTGTCATTGAAGAAGCTGGCACCTTTTCTAAGAAGCCACATTTAGAAATAAATGGTGTTGCAGAAAGTACATATACATGGGCCCACGGAGGTCTTGATGTCATGACACTCGTTAGTTTGTATCACCAACAACAAAGGAGTCTCACAAAATCAAGACCACTGTGGGAACATGTATATGGAGAATCTGCAACACCATTTAATTCTAACAGTGGCTTCTTTGAAAAGGTGCCAGCGTGTTCCATGAAATTGGAAATGCCGTTTGGTGTGCACGTCCTTGGTAGACTTTTTTCATGCAGGCACATCAGTGTTCTTAACACATATCATCAAATTTCCACATTTAAAACATGAAGAACTGTTGAAAAGTGCTGTGATTGCCAATGTACAATTTATTTTGACTAACAACTTGAATTATGTCAGTTGTCACATGGCTATCCGTCACCTGATTACACAGTTGGCTACACATATGACCTACTGCCTGTCATCTAGAGTGGCACACATGTCCACACCCAGGACAATGCATAAGCTAATGGGCCTGCAATTGGGTTGTAAAAAAGCATAGCTGTACTGTGGGGACACCCTCATGGCAAGCCAGAATGTACACACAGATGTCAGCACACAAAGTCCAAACTGCGTTGCATCTGAACCACTCACAGGTGCAAAAAAGTATGAGCACGATACATGTTTGTAAAAAACTGACACAGGCTGCAAAGCACGAACATTAAGCACTGGCCACCATCACAGGGGCACTGCACAGTGATTTTCGGTACAGCCAATTCTCACACACAAGTCAGACCTGGCAATGAAAAATCCGGGTTGCACATGTATGCCTCTCCCGCACACCCCCCATACCTGAGTTAATGTGATTGATACAGATCAAGCACTGACACCTCTTATTCAGGGTTACAATAACAGTGCTTGAAAAATTGCTTCATTTACACAACATCACCTCGTGGGGCTGGCAACACATATTTGTGACAAACAACCATCAACAGATTGTTGTGAATAGCCACACAGTCACCGCCCAGTGTGAGTATTCACAAGCAAAATGGTGTATCCCTGTCCAGTGGACACATGTAGCACACTTTTGAAAAATACAAACTAGGCCAGGGAACAATGCCACAGAGGCAGACCTATGCTGAACCCACAGTGAATGTGCACAGTGCTGGATGACACACGATTAGGAGGCCAGGGTGTCTCAGGGAACTGTAGTGGGCACACTGCTCCGTGGTCCTGGAATCAGCTGACTGTACCATGTTCAACCGTCATGGAACTATGCACATCTCCCACTCATACACATCATATCTGAGGCCACAACATTGGCCATGCATGCTGCAAGGGTGTTAAGTTGAAAGCTCACAATCCTATGTTGAGAATCATCATCAGTGACAACAAATATGGACCCCCAACATAGTGAACAGGTCATGGCACAGGCAAGGTACCAACAAAAGTCACAGACCACCCTCCCACGTGATGCAGAAAGCAATGTGCACTTAGATTTACTGGCACCCTAGATGACCATGTGCAAATGTGATTACACACAGACCAGGGGACACATGTCGAGGGGAAGGGATGAAAAAGAGCACCAGGTGACATTGGGGAACAGGAAATGCACTGCACATATAAACTCTGGGAGTGTATTGAGGCTACAGAGCACTTCCAAAAGCTGGTGACACATAACATGACAAAAAGCCTTGCTGCAGTCTCTCCTGTAACTGCCTATCGAGGTCAGGGAAGACCACCGCCAGGACACATTTCATGTGGGGGGTCTGGCATCGGCGGCCGCTGTGGGGGCGAGGACTGTCGAGCCCCAGCTGGACCCGGGCGATCCGCCGGGTCCAGCACCGGATGTCCTGCCACCTCTTGCGGGCCTGTGGCAGCTGCCGACTATGCTCCCCCCGCAGTTCTCACGGCCCTGACGACGTTGTTCCAGATCACCCCCTTCTCGAAGGCAGTTACCTGTCAGGATGACAAATTGACACAACATCAATACACCTGCTCCATGTCCCAGAGACACACATTAGAACATCTTTGAAATGTTGAACAGGGCATAGGATGCTGATAAGAATTGCCTCATTCACAATAAGAAATTGGCCTGTGTGCAAGCCCCAATGCACTACATGGCATTGAAGGTCAACAGCTGGCATGAGGGGTGCGACACACTCACTGATCATGCCACACACTGTGCAGCACATGCAACAGTGTTGGACAGGCCACATGAAGGGCTTGCTCCCCCCCCGCACGACAGGGCCCAAACCCCGGACTCCCAGGTGTTACCCCCAAGGGCAACCCGCACCCCGTCTCCCAACGGAACTCCTGCCCCCGGACATCCATGTATCATGGGACCGAACCACTACCGGCTCCCCCGGCCGGATCAGCCGCCATCTTGGACACTGCGCCACGAGGCCGCGTGGCCTCAGCCCGACCCTAACCCTGGGCCTGGCCGGCCCCGACATCCCGGCACCACCATCCACCCAGGAGGTGAACGGACCACTTGGCAGGTCAATGGGAGAAAGAAGCGTCGAGGGCTCTCCCCCGCCAGGTGCCGATCACCCTCCAGCTCCCCCAGGCGCTGGCTCCACCCCCTGCTGGGTGTCTGGACTCCCTCATCCCGGACCCCCCGACCTCCAAGTGCGAGGGTCCGGACATCAAAGGGCGCCAGACCTATAACTAGGGCAGCTCCAGAGCAGGAAGGCAGTTGTATCCTGGAGTCGAGAGACACCGAGAGAACTCAGCCTTGACGGACTACTGGCGCTGTCGTAGCCCTGCCTTGTGAACTATCGTCCTGCCTGCTGGCGCTGCCGCGGCCTTCTGCAACATCCATCCTCGTCGGGACCTGCTGGCGCTGCCGCGGACCGTTGTAACGACCACCTTCATCGGGACCTGCTGGCGCTGCCGCGGACCGTGTAACGACCATCTTCACCGGGACCTGCTGGCGCTGCCGCGGACCGTGTAACGACCATCTTCACCGGGACCTGCTGGCGCTGCCGCGGACCGTGTAACGACCATCTTCACCGGGACCTGCTGGCGCTGCCGCTGCCCGTCCAAGCTAGAACACCGAGCTCGAGGATTGTGAGCTATCCACCATACCATCTCAGCTACCAGACTGGTAACCAGACTGTCCCGCTACCCCCTTTCCCCAAACCAAGAGACTCGAATCGAGGGGACCCCTGAGTCCAGACCTCCTTGTACCATTTCATCGTACCTTAAGAAATCACCTATAAAGAACGCTAAATCTTATCCTTGTGTGGTGTATGTCTGTGGGGGGGAAGTTATTCATCTGTACGATCGCTGGAGACGGCTCTCCCCGGAGACCTCTCCCCTTGTCCTCGGCCGACCCTCCCGGTCCGTATAACATTGGTGGCCAGCGGCGCGATCCGAATCAACGCGTAATCGTACAGAGAGTAGCTCACCCCACGACAAAACCACGATGTCAACCAAAGAGAGCGGTTCCACCGAGAAATTCCAAATGGATAAATTGGAAGAGTATAGCCATCGCGAACTTAAACAATTCTGCATGGAACTAGGCATTGCAACCACCGGCCTGAGTACCAAAGACGATTTGAAGCACGCCCTTGAGTCGTGGGCGAAAACCGGGGTCGCCGGATCCCCCGACCAAAACGGTGTAGCACCAGAGGGGAACGCCACAGCTCCCGAGGAGCGAGGAACGGGCCTCTCGCAGGAAGAGATCCAAGAAAGAGAAAAAACCAGATTACATGAGTTGGAAATGGCACGACTCAAGATGGACGGTGAACTAAAGTTAGCCGAGCAAAAACTAAATCTAGAACATCTGCGGCTCCGAGAAGAACGGGAAGAAAAACAGAGGCAGAGAGAGCTCGAAGAAAAAAGACTAACATTCGAACACGAGCGCAAACTGGCGGAAATAGAACTTCGGAAACAGAATAAAGAACCGGGGGTGCCTGAGCGACCGCACACCCCGGGAACAACCGAGAAGAAAGTCCACATCCCCAAGGATGTTGTCCGAGAGTATGTCCGAGAGGACGACATACAACAGTGGTTCAAAGCCTACGAGATCGCCATGACCTCCCACCGGATCGATCGGAGTGACTGGGGAGCCGGCCTATGGGGGAGGTTCGTCAACGAAGGCCGCGATGCCCTACTGCAGCTCCCAGATCATCAGATGTCATCCTATGACCACATGAAGGCTGCCCTCCTCACCCGATATGGGCTCACACCCGAAATGTACCGCCAGAGGTTCCGAGACTGCACCCGGATCCCGGGTACAACTTGGGTGGAATACGTCAACTATTTCAGCCGAGCCTTCGAGGGTTGGATCAAGGGAAGCCACGTAACGACCTACGAGCAA
This sequence comes from Triturus cristatus, assembly GCF_964204655.1. Taxonomy (NCBI): domain Eukaryota; kingdom Metazoa; phylum Chordata; class Amphibia; order Caudata; family Salamandridae; genus Triturus; species Triturus cristatus. The sequence continues at coordinate 1,633,601,817 of NC_140591.1, read as the reverse complement.
CTCTTTAATCTTATGGTGTGGGAGCACCTGTCTAACAACTGCTTCGTCGAGCTCAGGCAGCACCTCCTCGACAGTAAATTGACTGACCCACGGCAACTCGCCGCCGAAGCTGACCGATGGGAAAGCACCCGAGTGGGCCGGAGAGGGCCACACGAGCAAAACCGAAACAACCAAGGTCAGCACCGTCCCCGAGGAGGAGGAGGAGGCCAGGGGCGAGGGAGAGACACCATCCCGGCCACTCCCGCGGCCAGCACCCCGCCCCCGGCCGGCCGGGGCAACCCCCGATGCGCCCGGGGTTCCGAGCCAACGTCACGTGTCACCGATGCCAGCGAGTCGGCCACTACGCCAATGACCCGAGCTGCCCGCAGAACCAAACGCCAAAGCCCCGCCAGGTAGCTGCCGCCGCCCTGGGGGGAGAACAAATCTCCGAGGAACAGGAATAATATGAGCAGGCACAACAAGAGTGGGAACCGGCCGCCATGGTTCTAGCGTGCCTAGGGGGAAAAGACATGGTCCCGCGGGCTCCCCTACCCGCCAACACCCGGAAATATGGCCAGTGGGTGAACATTAATGGGCGTCGGGCCGAAGCCCTACGTGACACAGGGGCCAGTGTGACGGCCTTCCGCTGTCACCTGGTGAAACCAGAGCAGATCCTGCCGAACATTCTCTGCCCCGTCCGCTCAGCCGACAATTCCGAAAGTCTGTGTCGGATGGCCTGCGTCCCCTTCGAATGGGGAGGGGTCTCCGGCCTGTTGAAGGTGACGGTCCGGGATGATGCCGCCGTGGACTGCCTCCTGGGGAATGACCTTGAGAGTTCCCCGTGGGCCGCCGTCGAAAGAAGAGAGCACCTGGGGATGCTGGGCCTCCCGGACTGGGCCTGCGTAACCACCCGGTCCATGGCCGCCCGTGCCGTCCCCCGACCAGAAGAACCAGAATGGCCAGCACCTCCTCCCCCGGTCGCTCCAGTAGAGGACAACGACTATACCGACCCCCCAGAGCCAACGCCCGAAGGGGTCGCCCAGCCCCAGGACCTTCCCGGCCTGGCTCAGTGGCGTCAAGAAGGGGGGCCCACCCAGGAACAGTTCCGCCAGGAGCAGAAGACCTGCCCCTCCCTCGAGGGACTCCGCCAGCAAGCCAGCGCCCAGAGCGCAGGGGACTCCACCGGAACCCATTGGGTCTATTGGGATAACGACCTGCTATACAGTGAACAAAGAATCGCGGAGTTAGGGGCCAGTCGAGTGCTGGTGGTGCCCCTCCGTTTCAGAGACTTCCTACTAACTTTGGCCCACGATGTTCCCCTGGCTGGACACCTGGGCCAGGACAAAACCTACAGTCGCCTAGTGACCCAATTTTTCTGGCCGAAGATGCGGAACGACGTCCTTAACCACTGCCGGTCCTGCCCCACGTGCCAGGCCAGTGGGAAGAGCGGCCGTAAGCTCAAAGCCCCTCTGCAACCCTTCCCAGTGGTCACCACCCCGTTCGAGAGGGTAGGAATAGACATTGTGGGGCCCCTGGACCCCCGCACGGCACAAGGACATCGGTTCATCCTGGTACTGGTGGACCACGCCACCCGCTACCCCGAGGCTGTGCCCCTGCGAACTGTAACAGCTCCGGTGGTCGGCCGGGCCCTAATGGGGATCTTCTCCCGGGTGGGCTTCCCCCGAGAAGTCGTCAGCGCCCGAGGCACAAACTTTATCTCGAAATATATGAAGTCCCTCTGGCAACAGTGCGGGGTCACCTACCGATTCACGACCCCCTATCACCCTCAAGGGAACGGACTAGTTGAGCGATTCAACCGCACACTCAAGGGAATGATTGGGGGATTGGAAGAGCCCCTCCGTCGCCAGTGGGATGTACTACTCCCGTGCCTCCTCTTCGCCTATCGAGAAGTTCCCCAGAAGTCCCTCGGCTTTAGCCCTTTCGAACTCCTGTACGGGCAAGCTGTGCGAGGGCCCCTCAGCCTAGTCAAAGAAGGTTGGGAGATGGCCCCCCTAAAGACCCCTCCAGACGTCTTCAAGTACCTCCTGGCACTACGCAATCAGACCCGGCGCTTCAGGGAGATGGCAAAAGCGAACCTCGAGGCCAGTCAGGAGGACATGAAAAAATGGTACGATCAGAATGCCTCCTCCGTCGAATTCGAACCTGGTCAACAAGTGTGGGTGATGTCCCCCACCGAACCATGTGCCTTGCAAGATAAGTGGACGGGGCCCTTCAAAGTGGTCGAACGCAAGAGCCCCGTCACCTACCTCATCGACATGGAGTCCCCTCGGAACCCCCTCCGGGTCCTCCACACCAACAGACTCAAACCCCACTTTGTGCGCTCGGAACTCAGCCTCCTGATGGCTACAGACAGTGGGGCGGAAGAAGACTCCGAGCCCCTCCCTGATCTCCTGAAGACCCAGGAGAACGACGGTTCCGTGGACGGGGTCCGGCTCTCCGATGCCCTCACCCCAGAGCAACGCCAGGGCTGCCGGGACCTCCTGCTGCGGTTTGCTACACTGTTTTCCCTCACCCCAGGGATCACCCCTTGGTGCTTGCACGACGTGGACACCGGGGACAGTCCCCCTATCCGACACCGGGCCTACCGCGTGCCAGATCGGGTGCGGGCCTGCATCCAAGAGGAAGTATCCAAGATGCTCACGCTCGGGGTCATCGAGCCCTCGGACAGCCCCTGGGCCAGCCCGGTCATACTGGTCCCCAAAGCCGCTGCCCCCGGCACCACTCCTGAACTCCGATTCTGCGTCGACTATCGGGGCTTGAACGCTGTCACCCGGACCGACGCTCATCCTATCCCCCGAGCGGATGAATTGATCGACCGCCTGGGGGCCGCCCGCTACCTCAGCATCTTCGACCTGACAGCGGGCTACTGGCAGATCGGTCTCACACCCCGGGCCCAGGAACGGTCCGCCTTTTCTACCCCCGATGGCCACTACCACTTCAAGGTCATGCCCTTCGGCATGAAGAATGCCCCCGCTACTTTTCAACGTCTAGTGAACCAGGTCTTGGCGGGGCTCGAAGAGTTCAGCGCCGCCTACCTGGACGATATCGCTGTGTACAGCCGCCACTGGTCCGACCACCTCCACCACCTCCAAGAGGTCCTGCAGGCCCTCCAGCGGGCCGGCCTCACGATTAAGGCCGGCAAGTGCCAAATTGGTCAAGGGTCCGTGACCTACCTCGGACACCAGGTGGGAAGCGGTCTGGTGGCCCCTCTGCAACTCAAAATTGCTGCCATCCAGTCCTGGCAACCCCCCGTCACGCAGACCGAGGTCCGAGCCTTCTTGGGACTCACCGGCTACTACCGGCGGTTCGTGAGGGACTATGGCAGCATTGTGGGGCCCCTCACGGGTCTCACGTCCAAAAACCACCCGAAGAAGATTAACTGGACCCCCGACTGTCAAGCGGCCTTCGAGAAGCTGAAGGCCGCCCTGTGCACCGCCCCTGTGCTCCAGGCCCCCGATTACAGTCGGGAATTCATTGTACAAACAGACGCCTCCGACCACGGCATCGGGGCGGTTCTTTCCCAGCTGAACCCCGAGGGTCTTGACCAGCCGGTGGCCTTCATCAGCAGACGCCTCCTGGCCCGAGAACAGCGCTGGAGCACAATCGAGAGGGAGGCCTTCGCAGTAGTGTGGGCCCTCAAAAAGCTCCGGCCCTATCTCTTCGGTACCCACTTCCGGGTGCAAACCGATCATCGACCCCTGCAGTGGCTAATGCAGATGCGGGGGGAAAACCCAAAACTATTGCGCTGGTCCATCTCCCTGCAGGGAATGGACTTCACTGTGGAACATCGACCGGGCCAAGACCACGCCAACGCAGATGGCCTGTCACGCTTTTTCCGCCTCGACGAGGAGAGTCTCCAAGAGGATGGGTGACTCTCCCCGCCTTCAGCTGGGGGGGACGCATGTTGGACAGGCCACATGAAGGGCTTGCTCCCCCCCCGCACGACAGGGCCCAAACCCCGGACTCCCAGGTGTTACCCCCAAGGGCAACCCGCACCCCGTCTCCCAACGGAACTCCTGCCCCCGGACATCCATGTATCATGGGACCGAACCACTACCGGCTCCCCCGGCCGGATCAGCCGCCATCTTGGACACTGCACCACGAGGCCGCGTGGCCTCAGCCCGACCCTAACCCTGGGCCTGGCCGGCCCGACATCCCGGCACCACCATCCACCCAGGAGGTGAACGGACCACTTGGCAGGTCAATGGGAGAAAGAAGCGTCGAGGGCTCTCCCCCGCCAGGTGCCGATCACCCTCCAGCTCCCCCAGGCGCTGGCTCCACCCCCTGCTGGGTGTCTGGACTCCCTCATCCCGGACCCCCCGACCTCCAAGTGCGAGGGTCCGGACATCAAAGGGCGCCAGACCTATAACTAGGGCAGCTCCAGAGCAGGAAGGCAGTTGTATCCTGGAGTCGAGAGACACCGAGAGAACTCAGCCTTGACGGACTATTGGCGCTGCCGTAGCCCTGCCTTGTGAACTATCGTCCTGCCTGCTGGCGCTGCCACGGCCTTCTGCAACATCCATCCTCGTCGGGACCTGCTGGCACTGCCGCGGACCGTTATAACGACCACCTTCATCGGGACCTGCTGGCGCTGCCGCGGACCGTGTAACGACCATCTTCACCGGGACCTGCTGGCGCTGCCGCGGACCGTGTAACGACCATCTTCACCGGGACCTGCTGGCGCTGCCGCGGACCGTGTAACGACCATCTTCACCGGGACCTGCTGGCGCTGCCGCGGCCCGTCCAAGCTAGAACATCGAGCTCGAGGATTGTGAGCTATCCACGATACCATCTCAGCTACCAGACTGGTAACCAGACTGTCCCGCTACCCCCTTTCCCCAAACCAAGAGACTCGAATCGAGGGGACCCCTGAGTCCAGACCTCCTTGTACCATTTCATCGTACCTTAAGAAATCACCTATAAAGAACGCTAAATCTTATCCTTGTGTGGTGTATGTCTGTGGGGGGGGAAGTTATTCATCTGTACGATCGCTGGAGACGGCTCTCCCCGGAGACCTCTCCCCTTGTCCTCGGCCGACCCTCCCGGTCCGTCTAACATTGGTGGCCAGCGGCGCGATCCGAATCAACGCGTAATCGTACAGAGAGTAGCTCACCCCACGACAAAACCACGATGTCAACCAAAGAGAGCGGTTCCACCGAGAAATTCCAAATGGATAAATTGGAAGAGTATAGCCATCGCGAACTTAAACAATTCCGCATGGAACTAGGCATTGCTACCACCGGCCTGAGTACCAAAGACGATTTGAAGCACGCCCTTGAGTCGTGGGCGGAAACCGGGGTCGCCGGATCCCCCGACCAAAACGGTGTAGCACCAGAGGGGAACGCCACAGCTCCCGAGGAGCGAGGAACGGGCCTCTCGCAGGAAGAGATCCAAGAAAGAGAAAAAACCAGATTACATGAGTTGGAAATGGCATGACTCAAGATGGACGGTGAACTAAAGTTAGCCGAGCAAAAACTAAATCTAGAACATCTGCGGCTCCGAGAAGAACGGGAAGAAAAACAGAGGCAGAGAGAGCTCGAAGAAAAAAGACTAACATTCGAACACGAGCGCAAACTGGCGGAAATAGAACTTCGGAAACAGAATAAAGAACCGGGGGTGCCTGAGCGACCGCACACCCCGGGAACAACCGAGAAGAAAGTCCACATCCCCAAGGATGTTGTCCGAGAGAATGTCCGAGAGGACGACATACAACAGTGGTTCAAAGCCTACGAGATCGCCATGACCTCCCACCGGATCGATCGGAGTGACTGGGGAGCCGGCCTATGGGGGAGGTTCGTCAACGAAGGCCGCGATGCCCTACTGCAGCTCCCAGATCATCAGATGTCATCCTATGACCACATGAAGGCTGCCCTCCTCACCCGATATGGGCTCACACCCGAAATGTACCGCCAGAGGTTCCGAGACTGCACCCGGATCCCGGGTACAACTTGGGTGGAATACGTCAACTATTTCAGCCGAGCATTCGAGGGTTGGATCAAGGGAAGCCACGTAACGACCTACGAGCAACTCTTTAATCTTATGGTGTGGGAGCACCTGTCTAACAACTGCTTCGTCGAGCTCAGGCAGCACCTCCTCGACAGTAAATTGACTGACCCACGGCAACTCGCCGCCGAAGCTGACCGATGGGAAAGCACCCGAGTGGGCCGGAGAGGGCCACACGAGCAAAACCGAAACAACCAAGGTCAGCACCGTCCCCGAGGAGGAGGAGGAGGCCAGGGGCGAGGGAGAGACACCATCCCGGCCACTCCCGCGGCTAGCACCCCGCCCCCGGCCGGCCGGGGCAACCCCCCGATGCGCCCGGGGTTCCGAGCCAACGTCACGTGTCACCGATGCCAGCGAGTCGGCCACTACGCCAATGACCCGAGCTGCCCGCAGAACCAAACGCCAAAGCCCCGCCAGGTAGCTGCCGCCGCCCTGGGGGGAGAATAAATCTCTGAGGAACAGGAAGAATATGAGCAGGCACAACAAGAGTGGGAACCGGCCGCCATGGTTCTAGCGTGCCTAGGGGGAAAAGACATGGTCCCGCGGGCTCCCCTACCCGCCAACACCCGGAAATATGGCCAGTGGGTGAACATTAATGGGCGTCGGGCCGAAGCCCTACGTGACACAGGGGCCAGTTTGATGGCCGTCCGCTGTCACATGGTGAAACCAGAGCAGATCCTGCCGAACATTCTCTGCCCCGTCCGCTCAGCCGACAATTCCGAAAGTCTGTGTCGGATGGCCTGCGTCCCCTTCGAATGGGGAGGGGTCTCCGGCCTGTTGAAGGTGACGGTCCGGGATGATGCCCCCGTGGACTGCCTCCTGGGGAATGACCTTGAGAGTTCCCCGTGGGCCGCCGTCGAAAGAAGAGAGCACCTGGGGATGCTGGGCCTCCCGGACTGGGCCTGCATAACCACCCGGTCCATGGCCGCCCGTGCCGTCCCCCGACCAGAAGAACCAGAATGGCCAGCACCTCCTCCCCCGGTCGCTCCAGTAGAGGACAACGACTATACCGACCCCCCAGAGCCAACGCCCGAAGGGGTCGCCCAGCCCCAGGACCTTCCCGGCCTGGCTCAGTGGCGTCAAGAAGGGGGGCCCACCCAGGAACAGTTCCGCCAGGAGCAGAAGACCTGCCCCTCCCTCGAGGGACTCCGCCAGCAAGCCAGCGCCCAGAGCGCAGGGGACTCCACCGGAACCCATTGGGTCTATTGGGATAACGACCTGCTATACAGTGAACAAAGAATCGCGGAGTTAGGGGCCAGTCGAGTGCTGGTGGTGCCCCTCCGTTTCAGAGACTCCTACTAACTTTGGCCCACGATGTTCCCCTGGCTGGACACCTGGGCCAGGACAAAACCTACAGTCGCCTAGTGACCCACTTTTTCTGGCCGAAGATGCGGAACGACGTCCTTAACCACTGCCGGTCCTGCCCCACGTGCCAGGCCAGTGGGAAGAGCGGCCGTAAGCTCAAAGCCCCTCTGCAACCCTTCCCAGTGGTCACCACCCCGTTCGAGAGGGTAGGAATAGACATTGTGGGGCCCCTGGACCCCCGCACGGCACAAGGACATCGGTTCATCCTGGTACTGGTGGACCACGCCACCCGCTACCCCGAGGCTGTGCCCCTGCGAACTGTAACAGCTCCGGTGGTCGGCCGGGCCCTAATGGGGATCTTCTCCCGGGTGGGCTTCCCCCGAGAAGTCGTCAGCGACCGAGGCACAAACTTTATCTCGAAATATATGAAGTCCCTCTGGCAACAGTGCGGGGTCACCTACCGATTCACGACCCCCTATCACCCTCAAGGGAACGGACTAGTTGAGCGATTCAACCGCACACTCAAGGGAATGATTGGGGGATTGGAAGAGCCCCTCCGTCGCCAGTGGGATGTACTACTCCCGTGCCTCCTCTTCGCCTATCGAGAAGTTCCCCAGAAGTCCCTCGGCTTTAGCCCTTTCGAACTCCTGTACGGGCACCCTGTGCGAGGGCCCCTCAGCCTAGTCAAAGAAGGTTGGGAGATGGCCCCCCTAAAGACCCCTCCAGACGTCTTCAAGTACCTCCTGGCACTACGCAATCAGACCCGGCGCTTCAGGGAGATGGCAAAAGCGAACCTCGAGGCCAGTCAGGAGGACATGAAAAAATGGTACGATCAGAATGCCTCCTCCGTCGAATTCGAACCTGGTCAACAAGTGTGGGTGATGTCCCCCACCGAACCATGTGCCTTGCAAGATAAGTGGACGGGGCCCTTCAAAGTGGTCGAACGCAAGAGCCCCGTCACCTACCTCATCGACATGGAGTCCCCCCGGAACCCCCTCCGGGTCCTCCACACCAACAGACTCAAACCCCAGAGCAACGCCAGGGCTGCCGGGACCTCCTGCTGCGGTTTGCTACACTGTTTTCCCTCACCCCAGGGATCACCCCTTGGTGCTTGCACGACGTGGACACCGGGGACAGTCCCCCTATCCGACACCGGGCCTACCGCGTGCCAGATCGGGTGCGGGCCTGCATCCAAGAGGAAGTATCCAAGATGCTCATGCTCGGGGTCATCGAGCCCTCGGACAGCCCCTGGGCCAGCCCGGTCGTACTGGTCCCCAAAGCCGCTGCCCCCGGCACCACTGCTGAACTCCGATTCTGCGTCGACTATCGGGGCTTGAACGCTGTCACCCGGACCGACGCTCATCCTATCCCCCGAGCGGATGAATTGATCGACCGCCTGGGGGCCGCCCGCTACCTCAGCATCTTCGACCTGACAGCGGGCTACTGGCAGATCGGTCTCACACCCCGGGCCCAGGAACGGTCCGCCTTTTCTACCCCCGATGGCCACTACCACTTCAAGGTCATGCCCTTCGGCATGAAGAATGCCCCCGCTACTTTTCAACGTCTAGTGAACCAGGTCTTGGCGGGGCTCGAAGAGTTCAGCGCCGCCTACCTGGACGATATCGCTGTGTACAGCCGCCACTGGTCCGACCACCTCCACCACCTCCAAGAGGTCCTGCAGGCCCTCCAGCTGGCCGGCCTCACGATTAAGGCCGGCAAGTGCCAAATTGGTCAAGGGTCCGTGACCTACCTCGGACACCAGGTGGGAAGTGGTCTGGTGGCCCCTCTGCAACTCAAAATTGCTGCCATCCAGTCCTGGCAACCCCCCGTCACGCAGACCGAGGTCCGAGCCTTCTTGGGACTCACCGGCTACTACCGGCGGTTCGTGAGGGACAATGGCAGCATTGTGGGGCCCCTCACGGGTCTCACGTCCAAAAACCACCCGAAGAAGATTAACTGGACCCCCGACTGTCAAGCGGCCTTCGAGAAGCTGAAGGCCGCCCTGTGCACCGCCCCTGTGCTCCAGGCCCCCGATTACAGTCGGGAATTCATTGTACAAACAGACGCCTCCGACCACGGCATCGGGGCGGTTCTTTCCCAGCTGAACCCCGAGGGTCTTGACCAGCCGGTGGCCTTCATCAGCAGACGCCTCCTGGCCCGAGAACAGCGCTGGAGCACAATCGAGAGGGAGGCCTTCGCAGTAGTGTGGGCCCTCAAAAAGCTCCGGCCCTATCTCTTCGGTACCCACTTCCGGGTGCAAACCGATCATCGACCCCTGCAGTGGCTAATGCAGATGCGGGGGGAAAACCCAAAACTATTGTGCTGGTCCATCTCCCTGCAGGGAATGGACTTCACTGTGGAACATCGACCGGGCCAAGACCACGCCAACGCAGATGGCCTGTCACGCTTTTTCCGCCTCGACGAGGAGAGTCCCCAAGAGGATGGGTGACTCTCCCCGCCTTCAGCTGGGGGGGACGCATGTTGGACAGGCCACATGAAGGGCTTGCTCCCCCCCGCACGACAGGGCCCAAACCCCGGACTCCCAGGTGTTACCCCCAAGGGCAACCCGCACCCCGTCTCCCAACGGAACTCCTGCCCCCGGACATCCATGTATCATGGGACCGAACCACTACCGGCTCCCCCGGCCGGATCAGCCGCCATCTTGGACACTGCGCCACGAGGCCGCGTGGCCTCAGCCCGACCCTAACCCTGGGCCTGGCCGGCCCCGACATCCCGGCACCACCATCCACCCAGGAGGTGAACGGACCACTTGGCAGGTCAATGGGAGAAAGAAGCGTCGAGGGCTCTCCCCCGCCAGGTGCCGATCACCCTCCAGCTCCCCCAGGCGCTGGCTCCACCCCCTGCTGGGTGTCTGGACTCCCTCATCCCGAACCCCCCGACCTCCAAGTGCGAGGGTCCGGACATCAAAGGGCGCCAGACCTATAACTAGGGCAGCTCCAGAGCAGGAAGGCAGTTGTATCCTGGAGTCGAGAGACACCGAGAGAACTCAGCCTTGACGGACTACTGGCGCTGCCGTAGCCCTGCCTTGTGAACTATCGTCCTGCCTGCTGGCGCTGCCGTGGCCTTCTGCAACATCCATCCTCGTCGGGACCTGCTGGCGCTGCCGCGGACCGTTGTAACGACCACCTTCATCGGGACCTGCTGGCGCTGCCGCGGACCGTGTAACGACCATCTTCACCGGGACCTGCTGGCGCTGCCGCGGACCGTGTAACGACCATCTTCACCGGGATCTGCTGGCGCTGCCGCGGACCGTGTAACGACCATCTTCACCGGGACCTGCTGGCGCTGCCGCGGACCGTGTAACGACCATCTTCACCGGGACCTGCTGGCGCTGCCGCGGCCTGTCCAAGCTAGAACACCGAGCTCGAGGATTGTGAGCTATCCACCATACCATCTCAGCTACCAGACTGGTAACCAGACTGTCCCGCTACCCCCTTTCCCCAAACCAAGAGACTCGAATCGAGGGGACCCCTGAGTCCAGACCTCCTTGTACCATTTCATCGTACCTTAAGAAATCACCTATAAAGAACGCTAAATCTTATCCTTGTGTGGTGTATGTCTGTGGGGGGGAAGTTATTCATCTGTACGATCGCTGGAGACGGCTCTCCCCGGAGACCTCTCCCCTTGTCCTCGGCCGACCCTCCCGGTCCGTCTAACAAACAGCAGGCTGATGGCCAGCACATGCCAAGCAGTCACATGTCCCACTCCACTGACGCACCCTTAGCAGACTAGACTGACACACCCAGGCACAGATCACTCGCCTGTCATTGACAACAGCGGATACAACCCTCACTCTGCACATGTGCCATTTGCCATTGGGGAGTCACAGGTGTCGTGCTAGCTCTGCAAGTCAGACAAACAGCGCGGCTTACTTGGCACATCAGATGGGTAGATCTATTGCATCCTCCATGCAGCTGTGGTGCAACACTTCACATAGACACTCACCCACATGACAAGGAACATTCACACACATCAATGTCCATGAGGTCGTACACATCATTTGGACACTCTCACCACAGGTCCACTCAACTCATACACATCTGTGGGTACAGTCACCTATTACACTTGGGGGACCACGGAATCACCTCAGGACAACAGGAAAAATAGCCACCAAGGATTTGCCAGGCTGAATGTGTCATGCACTATGCAGTGAAAGTCACTGTAAGCACTATGCAAGTGAGGAGTGCACACAGTAACTACATCATGCTCTGCATGAGAGACATAACCATGACCCCCCCCGGGACACACTCTAAACAACATTGCATGTCTGTCCCACCTGGACACAATATTGACTGTCACACAACAGGTGCATAGGCAAAGGTAGAGGAGTCAGTACTCACCTGCTCCCCTGGTCTCCCATACAGCCTGGGGTACTGTGGGAGGAGGCTGTCCAGCAAGGCCTCATTCTCCTCCAGGGTGAATGGCTGGGCCCTCTCCACAGCACGTGACATGGTCCAGAGGGAGTAGAGACAGCAGCAGTGTGGTCGATTCTAAAGTTGTGCAGGCAAGTGCCCTCTCATGGGTTCTGGCTGCCTTATATCTATCTTGCTGAGGGGCATTCATTTTGAGGAGTACATAGTGATTGGTCTGAATCATTCGCATCGTACGTTTACTCCAATCCCTTTAAACATACACCAGTGACAGCATTTGCATCGTTCAAATTTTGAGCATCATGTCTAGTCAACAACCACTTTGCAACATTGTATTTTGTGGCCAACTGACTTTTCCAGGACACCTGATGGACAAATTTGAACAGAAAACTCTGTATCCATGACAACCAGCATGCATTTAGGGCCTAATACTTGTCCCTTATGTGTCCCCTATGTAATTTTGAAATCCACACACAGGTACGGTGCATTTGACACGTACCCCTACGGCACCAGTTCAACAGTGCGTTTGACACGTACATGTACTACTAGTGCGAACCCTTTATGGGTTTGCACTAGTAGCACACGTACGTGTGCTACTAGTGCGTACACGTACGTGTACTACTAGTGCGTACCCATAGTACACGTATGTGTACTAGTGCGTAAACGTACGTGTACTACTAGTGCGATCCCTTTACATGTACGCACTAGTAGTACACGTACGTGTACACACTAGTAGTACACGTACGTGTACTACTAGTGTGTACCCGTAAAGGGATCGCACTAGTAGTACACGTACATGTATGCACTAGTAGTACACGTACGTGTACTACTAGTGCATACACATAGGTGTACTACTAGTGCGATCCCTTTACGGGTATGCACTAGTAGTACACGTACATGTACGCACTAGTAGTATATGTACGTGTACTACTAGTGCGTACCCGTAAAGGGATCGCACTAGTAGTAAACGTACATGTACTACTAGTGCGTACACGTACGGGTACACATTTCACACGCTTACAATGGGAATACAGGCGTACACATGCCAGGAATGGAGGGCTACGAGTCGCACAAGGATGTCCATCAAGTACTTGTCATTGCATACTTTCATGTGCAGGCCCTAGGTGTGGCAGCCAGTGATATTGCACAGGTCATCTCATCTAGTTGCACAATTGATGTGTGATGACCTGTGGACACATATCATGTGTGATGGGGAACTATGTGGCACACATCACCTTGACACTTGCCACATGTGTGTCTGTAGTCCAACTGTGTCATGCACAGCAGCAGTGGGATGGCACAGTCATCAACACCCGCACCTGTCTCCTGATACCAGGGACAGGGACACTCTATCAACTGACATGTCACGATCAGCGTGCCCCTTTGTGACTATGTCAGGTGTGTGTCATGTGTTCACATGACCTTGATGTCAGTGTCCCGTCAACTGCATCTGCTGTTGGTGCATCCAACAGGGGTCTGTGTGGAGATTGGCATGGAACACATCTACGCACACCATGCCACATGTGGATTCCCACGGCTGTAGGGTCTGTGTGCATTGGACATCATATTTTCCCAGTCATACATGTGTGCATTGTCTCAATGGCTGTGTCTTTGTGTTGTCATGTGTACCCCTTCATTGCACTGTGTTTGATATGTACATTTGACATTCCATGTGACCTGTGTGTGTGCCTTTCAGTCAGCTGTCTGGATGAGATGATATCCTTCCAATGCAGCTATGTGGTTGTGTGTCACTCCGGTGATATCTGTGGTTCTTCACTCAGACTGGCCCCCAAATCATTTCAGGGCATGTCATGTAGACTTGACAATCAACAGGTGCATCTGTCTTTTTGTAGGAGTGCATATGTGACCTGTATGTATTGCACACACCCAACTCCATAGTTACCTGATGTGTATTAGCAGTGTAGCATGTGCTATGTTCATTGACATTGATATTGGCAGACTCTCAATCTTCATTCTTACAAACAATCTCTTGCAGGGCACAGCCTGTCCCAAGAACAATGCCAGACTTGGGTGCCATGAGGGAAAGTGCCTGCATCGCCGTTACAGATTCACTCGCCAGTTGATTGAGGACTTGACAAACAAGCTGGCACCACACCTCCAACCGCAACACAGGTATCCTACTGCACTGATCCCCAAGATGAAAGTGATGGCAGCCCTACATTTTTTTGCCACAGGTACGTTTCAATTGACCATAGCTGATGTGGGTGGGATGTCACAGACAATGTTCAGCCGTGTCCTGCGTGATGTTTTAGCAGCCATGTTGGAGCACCTTGATGAATTCATCAAATTTCCTATTCCTGAGGAGTTGACAGATGCCAAGGGTGATTGCTATGCCCTGGGAGGGATGCCCCATGTAATTGGGTCCATTGATGGGACACATGTGGCTTTGGTACCACCACAGGCACAGGAACAAGCCTATCGCAATAGAAAACATTACCACTCGATAAATGCCCTTGTGGTGTGTCTTGCTAACATGCTGATTTCCCATGTCTGTGCACGTTTTCCAGGATCAGCACACGATGCCTACATCATGAGGCGTAGCAGGGTGCCAAAAATGATGCTGCGGCTGCACAACGAACGAGCATGTCTTGTTGGTGGGTATACTCTGTTTGTCCTGTGTGTTGCGGTATCTTTGGCTCTTACGGCATCTCCTGACCCACTTATTTACATGATGTTTCCATGTAGGGGACTCTGGCTATCCCAACATGCCATGGCTGATGACACCTCTCCGCAACCCAAGAACAGCTGCAGATCACCGGTACAACAATGCACACGGGCAGACCAGGCGAGTGATTGAGAGGACGTTTGGACTCCTGAAGAGCCGATTCCGGTGCCTGGACAAGACAGGCGGGTCCCTCCCTTATGCCCCGGAGAAGGTGTGCCAAATCTTCCTCGTGTGCTGTATGCTGCACAACATGGCAGTTGAGAAGGCAGTGCCACTCATCCTGGATCCGGATGAGCAGGAACATCCACCCGTGGAGGATCAAGGGCTTGGTCACTCGGCTAGTGAGGAGGATGATATCCGGAGTCAGCTCATATGCAACTTCTTCTCATAATGGTGAGTCACTGTGTATGAGTGTGCAAGCTTGTAGCATTGAGTGGCATGTGTTGCAATGTGTGTGTCCAGCTGACTGAATGCAAAGTGACTTTGATGTGTGTTCTGATGTGTCACTCGAGTGATGAAGTCATGCCACACCGTTTTGCGGAGAGACTTTCTTTGAAATTTACATGTGTCCAACATTGTTCATGTTTTGTAAATGTCCCTGTGTGCGGCGAGAATTCTTTTAGGTGACTTCTTGTGTGTCTGTCATTTGCAGGTTTTTGCGCCTGTTGTCTGCTCGTGTCATCTTTGTCCTCCTGCTATTCCTCATGAGGATTGCAACATGTGCTGAATCAGCGTTCCATGCACGGACATGTGGAAATGTCAGTTTGGGTAAGGATTGCAGCAAGGCTTTTTGGTGTTGGTACGGGTTGGGAATGTGTGGGCCTGCTTCTGTGCATGTTGTGGTATCATGCATACATGTCTACTCACCATGGAGCATATAACATGTAGCATCACTCCCATGACATGATAGTCACCCTTCTTGACAGTCATCTGTAGTGGAGTGTGGCGTCTGATGAAGGCATCAATGTGTGTAAACCTTGCCTCTGAAACATTGCGGATGCTACAGGTGGACATAGTGTGGGACATCGCAACAACAGGCTCTATGGGGAATTGCAGCCTCTCCGTGTGCAGCAGGATGTGTTTACGTCATCCCCTTAACTTGTGTGCCAGTTCATTGTGATTTACATCATCCGTGTTGTGAAGGGGGGGTCCAGCGTATGTCCCACATGTTCTGTCAACTGACCTGTGAGTCTGTTCATATGGATGCATTTCCCTTTGTGTGTGTATGTGGAATAAAGGTGTTCAGCACACTCCAAAGTGCCTCATCTCTGTCACTGCAGATCTCTTGCCACTTTGCATGCGTCATCTATGGCATAATTGTCAAAGATTGAGCATCTGTGTGTATGTGTACTTCGGCAACATGCATGCAGTTCTTCATGGCTAATAATATCTATTGTGCATGAAGTACCTGGTTGTGTATGTATTTGTGCAGCGCCTGCTGATGGTGTGTCTCCTGTGCGTAGCTCCGCATTTTGTTACCTGATCCTGTGTCTGTCCTTTTTGGTGATTGTTCATACATTTTCCCAGAGTGAGCCATGAGTAACCTGACACTCCTTCCTTTACATACACCTGTTGCACTGTGCCTTTCTGACCTCCTTGTCTTTTTGTGCTACTTTTTGCTGAATTTCTCACCCCTTCCGCCTGCTGCTGCCTCACCTCCGGCACCGCCCCACCGAGTGCCCTGATTCTGCAACCCACACGCCTCCAAAATGCTCAGCCCTTCCCCCTCCACCCATTCTAAATGCAGCCAGCAGCTTTTCTGTGCCACTGTTGCACAAATGCCGTACCAAAGGCAGGACCGTCTGCGCATGCAACGTGCACAGTGCACGACCCTCTGGTCTTTGCATGACCCACGTCACACAACAGGCTCATGCTGCAACCACCCTCCAAGCAATGTCCTCCAGACAATCATCCGCCTGCTATCAGGCAACCCCTAAGCGCACACACAACACCTTCGCATGCTGAGTGTGCAACTCCAACAGCCTACACAGCGCTGCCCAGCCTACCAGACCCTGTCAGAACAACCAGGTCATGTGCCTCCTACTCCACACCCGCTCCGTCCACCAGCACGCCATTGGACTCTGTTACCTCCTCAACACAACAGCCCCACACATCACCTTCATGACAGTAACCTGGACGAAAGCATCCTCAGCACACGACTTCTTCATTGCCATCTCAGACGGATCCAAGATCACCCGCAAGGACGGCAACAACAATCCCGGAGGATGAATTGCAAGTTATTCACAAGTACACCCTCATAGTCACAAATCTGGTTTTACAGCAACTCCCTGGCAGCCCTCAGAGTAACACTCATCTACAGATCTCCAGGCCTACATCCACAATTCCGCTAAGCCATCAAAACGTACATCTGCACGCATGCCCTCACCTCCACAGGCTACATGTGGCTGGGTGCCAGTAACTTCTTGCTGGAGGAGAACCACACCACCATCCATCATTGGTCCATCAACATTTGAATCCACGTCTCCAACAAGCAACACATTGCCCCACACCCCGCTACCGATACCCCAAAGATGCTTGATGCAAGTCACCACAGACAAGCTGTGTGGGACACTCGAAACAACACCACCGCCACACCCTGCAACCTCACGCACTGGACCAGCAACTGATCCAACAATCTTGCCACATTGAAGGACTTTTCTGTGACGCAGAACAACAGTTAAGGCACCTGGGACAAGGCAGACCTACTGGACTCCTACAGACCTAGCCGGACTCTTGTGCAAACCTTGCAACACAAAGAACCCTCATTTATCTTACAGCTCTGGAACACACCACACACAGACATCACTATATCATCAGCAAGGACAAGTGGAAATCCTTCAGATAGTGCGAGACACCTAAACACACGACATCAAGGAGCTCATCAGCATTGTGAGTGAACTGACAGCATATCTCCATCCAAGACACCCCACCCTTGCAAGGCAGATCACATCCCTTGCAACTCTGTACCACTGCAAGCTCATGGCCATACACGACAGCCTTGGCACACAGAGGCAGACAGCACTATTATCCGCAGGACAAACACCCCTCAGGTTCTGGACTCCCGTCAGCAGCAAGTACATAACCTGGATAATGTGCACCATCCACTCTGGCTCTCCATCAGGCCCCTTCCCACACGACATCTCAACCACATCATTCCCCATCCTTGAAGCCCACGTCCAGCGCGTCATGAATGTCTCCTTTGAGTTTGTCACATTCCATGGGTGCTGGAGGCATGCAGAGATCCAGGCCCTTCTTAAACAACGGACGGCAGTACCGCAGGATCTCCTGGAACATCACTCTGCTTCCCTACCCAGCAAATGTCATCACAAAGACACTCAACAAGCAAATGCCAAATTTCCTCCACGCAACCAGCTCCAGGCACCCGGCACCTGACCATCTTCCACAGTAATCACACCACTGCAACCGTCATCATTGCCACCACCAACGACAACTTTACCCTGCTCAACAATGGTGAGGCCACCCCCCTTGACCTCTCAACGGCATTCTACACCATGTGCTAACACACTGTCAGCTCACACATCTCCAACACTGGTATCCAGAGGAGGGCCCAGGATTAAATCAGAAAGTAGCTCACCAGCAAGGCCCAGGGAGTCGGCCTCCACCCTGCAGCATGTAGTACACTGGGGTCATCTGGCACATGCCCCAGGGCTCTTCTCTCAGCGTGACGATCTTCAATATCTACATGACCCCCCTCTCCACCATCACATGCGCACACTACCTCATCATCATCTCGTATGCCATTGACACCCAACTGCTCCTAAAACTCACAAAAGACCCAGCCATTGCCAGATCCAACCTTCAAGAAGGCATGAGATCAGTTGAGGAATGGCTGAACATCAGCCACCTGAGGCTGGTCTTGGACAGGACTGAGGTCATCATCTGAGGATTGTCCCCTTACGGCTGGGTCAACTCCTTGTGTCCCACTGGTCTGGGCACCGCACCAGCACCCAGTGGCCACGCACGCAAGCTGGTGTTCATCATGGACCCATCGCTCACAATTACCATGCACCTCACCACCATCTGTACCTCATGCTGCAACACCCTCCACATACTGCAAATGGTCCACAGATAGATCCACTCCAAGGCAAGACAGACCGTCCCCCAGGTCCACGACACCAGCCGGCTCGACTACAGCAGCGGCCTCTACGGAGAACAACAGCAAAACTGCAGGAGAACTTGTCCACATCCAGGGTGCATCCGCACACCTCATCTTCGACATCCCCCACCCCAGCCACATCACCCTCCACCTGAGATAGCTAAAATGGCTCACTGTCTGCTGCTGGATCACCTTCAGACTCCTCAACCACACTCAGGAGGCAGTCCACAACCCCAGACCCAAAACCAACCTTGGACGTCTGTCATCCAACACCCAGTTGGCCCAACTCCATGCAGCCCACCTTGCCCTGGCCACCATTCATCACATCCACTAAAAAATGCATGCAGGAGATAGTTCTCCCACCTCGCCAAACAGACCTGGGACTCCCTCCCCGGGCACATTAACATGACCCATGAGCTCTGCACCTTCATGATACTCTTCCAAATTGGTCTGTCTGAGCAGTATTGCATGCCCCCCCTCAGCAGCTTGAGGCCATCACGGGTGACTATTGGGCTCCATGTCTGTATTTGGTGATACATTGTGACTCATGTGTGTCCTCGACCGGACTCAGATCCAAGTGTACGGATGGCTGGAGTTAGTTCCACACTCAGGCATACTTTGAGATATCCCCACACGTATGTTGTTGACTCATGCTAAATGACTGGAACATCAAATTTCAAGTATTAATTTTTTTATTATAGCTCTGAGGCGTGATTTGTGCACAGAAGAAGGTGCAATGCAGGGACCATAGAATCCAAAGTTCACAGAGGGATATGGGATCATTGCCATTTGAAGTCAACAGAGTCCAGTCCACAGTGTTTGCCATCATTGGTCAGACTGTGACCAGCAGGTCCATGTCGCAGATGATGTCAGTCAATGAGGTGATGCTGTCGCACATGAAGGCCAGGTGCCAGGCCAGGTGACCAGGGAGATGTGGATGGGCCGCTGCCTCTCACTGTCTTTTCCGTGGACGACCCGCCTTCCTCGGGGGACCCTCAGATGCAGGCCTTGACGATGCTTGGAACGCTCCGTCGGACGAATCCTCCTCCTCCTCCCTCCCTGTGGCTGGTGATGATCTGCGCCTGGTGGCACAGGGAGGGTTGCCCATGTTGTCGGCGATCCGACGGAGTGAATGGCTTATGGCCCTTTGCACCACCAGGAGCTCAACCAGTCTTGCCTCCATCCGTCCTTGGTGTTCTTGTTGACTGGCGTGTTGCTCGGCTTGCTGGTTCTTGATCTCTGTGAGGGTCACCACTACCTGGCTGAACTCCCTGGTGTCACGCCGGTATGCATCCATGATGTTGTGTATGTGTGACATACCGGTCCCTTCAGCTGGCCGGTCAGGTTCTCGCCTCCGCCTGCCTCCACTCCCACCACCCCTGCCCACACGAGCCTGGCCTGCCGTTGTGGGCACATCGGGTCTACGGGACCCCTGAGGGATGGCAGTGGCGGTGTTGTTTGCCTCCTCCTGGGTGCCCGCCGCACCTTGTCCTTCCTGGTCAGACTGGCTCAGGTGTTCACTGCGGGCAGGGCTCCTCGGTGTCTCCTGGGATGTGGCAGGAATGTGGGTGGTGGTTGGCACAGATGTTCCTGAACCAGGTTCTGTAGGGGCTTGGACACCAGAGGGTCCAGGTCGGTCGGGGTCATCCACGGAGTGTTGAGAGGCGTCGCTGCCGGTGGGATCAGGTTCCTCCCGAGCCTGGGACTGTGATTCTTCCCCCCATTGTTGGGGGGAGATTCATCACGTTGCCCTGTGTGTGAGAGACGGACAATGTTAATGCTGTTTCATGCAACATCCATGTTTCATACACATTCAAGTTGGTACTGTTCCTCCAGGTAGTTGTATGTGCCTAGCATTCTCCTCAATGTTCACTTGTGGATGGATATGTTGCGGGGGACAGATTGATATGTTCTCCTGAGTCTTTGACATGTCGATTTGTGGCTTGGATGCTTCTTCGGCTATGTATTGGTCTTGTTGTGTTGCATGTCCATTGTGACAATGGGTATATCCATTGCCTGTCCTGGGGGTGTCTGCTTGTGTAAGGGGTGTGTGTGACAGGGCCTGCTGGTGGGTGTAGTGTGATTTGGAACTGGGGCTACCAGGTGATGTAGCTGTCCCCCCATGGAGCATGCTGCCATGACAGTGAATGTGAGTTCCTGTCCTAGATATCTGACCTTGTTGTCTTGGTGTTTGTGTTTGCACTGGTCACAGGAGGGCCTTGTGCTGCCTACACCAGGGCCAAGTGTGAGCTATCTTGTCAGTACTTTCCCAATTCCTGTGCATTGCGCATGGTGCATGGGTATGTAGCTGGGCCATACGGGATGAGGGCAATGTGTCTGATTTGGAATTCCAAAAAGCGTTTTGTGCCACCCACCCTCCCAGCATACCGGACATCCATTCTTGGGTTGTTGCTTCGTGTAGCATGGGACATAGCATGGCCTTGCTTTCTCTATGGGGCGTACACATGTTATTGGCATTAGCGTTGTTTTTGACTGTGGTTCTGGCCGGTGAGGGCTTGGGGGTAGTTGCGTGCATTTGGTGCAGTTGGGGTGTGGATGCCATTACCCCCCATGTGACGTAATTTGTTTGTGTACTCACCAGGCTCTGGAACTTCTTGAAGTCCATGTACTCCCACCGGCGGAAGCATGGCCATCACCTTCTCCTCCCAGGGATGGAAATGTACTGGTCTGCGGGGCGCACCACCTCCAGTGATGTTGCTCTGGGCGTAGTCGTCATTAATTTTTCTCTTGACCGCCCTCCGCAGATCGTACCACCTGGCTTGGCATTCGGTCCTGGTCCTTCAGATGGGTGCAACAGCATTCACACTATCGACGATCCTCAGCCACAGGCGTGATTTTTCGGCTATGCTGGTCTGTCTGACCAATGTTCCAAACAGCTGTGGCTCGACTCTGATGACTTTATTGACAAGGATCTCCAGCTCCTCCCTTGTGAACTTTGGATTCTTGTCTGTGGGCATGGTGTGGGGTGAGGGTTTGGATGGTTGTGGGTGTGTGGGTCTGAATGTGACGGTGTGGGTCTGAATGTGAAGAGGGGGTATGTGTGAAGGAGGTTGTGTGAAGGTGTATATGTTAAGGTGGATGGGTGCAGTTGTTGGTGTGTGCTCTCTAGCTGCAGTGAGTCTGTTGCAAAGGCTCATGGCTTGTGTGTGTGGTCCCTTTTTATTGGTCCATTTGTGGGTGGGGCTCAGTTTGAATTTTTGGTGGGTGTGTTATAAGGGGTGGTTGTGAGTTTGCCCCTCTGTTTGCCTGTTTGGATGTGGCCAGGTCAGTCCTTTCCATTTTTTGTGCAGTGTAGACGTGTTTTGTGGTGTTGTGCGAGTCAAATAGACCCTCCTTGTGCTGTTTTACAGTGTCCATGGTTCAGTACGGTACAGGGGTATGAGTCATACAGGCACAGACCCCCATGCGTTGTGTATGTACGGTGCGTACACCGCCATTGCTTATGTACGGTGCGTACACCGCCATTGCTATGTACGGTGCGTACACCGACATTGCTATGTACAGTGCGTACACCGCCATTGCTTATGTACGGTGCGTACACCGACATTGCTTATGTACGGTGCGTACACCGCCATTGCTATGTACGGTGCGTACACCGACATTGCTTATGTACGGTGCGTAAACCGACCTTGCTTATGTACGGTGCGTACACCGCCATTGCTATGTACGGTGCGTACACCGACCTTGCTTATGTACAGTGCGCACACCGAAATTGCTTATGTACGGTGCGTACACCGTCATTGCTAGGTACGGTGCGTACACCGACATTGCTTATGTACGGTGCGTACACCGCCATGTGCTATGTACGGTGCGTACACCGACATTGCTTATGTACGGTGCGTACACCACCATTGCTATGTACAGTGCGTACACCGACCTTGCTTATGTACGGCGCGTACACAGACACTGCTATGTACGGTGCGTACACCGACATTGCTTATGTACGGTGCGTAAACCGACATTGCTAGGTACGGTGCGTACACCGACATTGCATATGTACAAGTCATTCCCCGTGTACGGGACAGACGTTTTCCGTACAATTCGTAAATCGGTAAGCCGGTCCGGATCGTACTTGTACGATCGGACTGTATTTTTAGGATTCGTACGGAAAAGTGTCCGGGTCCGTCTCATACAACTTTTCACGATCTGATTCGTACGGATAGGGCTGATCCGTATGTATTTTTCCCATATGAATCGTACTTCATGGGTCGGACGGGACTTGTACGATTCGTATGGAAAAATGTATAGATACGAGTCGTACGGGGAAAAAAATTACAGGATCGGAATCGGCCCCAAAATGTTAAATTGCATTTAGAAACAATATAAATTTACAAACTATATTAAAAACCATTCTAATAATTCTAAAAACAATTTGTAGCATATATAATTTGAATATATACTAAAATACATAAACATATTTAAAAAACAATATTATTAACAACAATATTTTTGTAAATGATATTAACAACATAGATATTTTCAACATCGATATTTACCATCAAATCAATATTTTCCACACAATATTTGTGCATCTTGATATTTACAACTTGATATTTCTGCATCTCAACATTTTTTTTAAAATATTTTGACGGAATACCAACGCAAGCACTAGGATGTGGTTATTAATTTGACTAACCCGAGTCTATTATAAAAAAATACAAAGCATGGGTAAAGGAGTGTTTCTTTAAGCAAAGGAAGGCTGCAAAAGAGGCAGCAGAGGTAGCAGAGCCTACTGTGAGAGACTACTGTGTGATACAGATGGTAGCTGGTACTGCTTCCTATCTGCTTTTCGTGCAAAATGTTTATGAACGAATGGTTTTTACTAGGTTCAGATTAGGGTCTATTCGTTGGATGCTATATGTTCCCAAGGGCTATTTTCTGATGAAGATATTTGGATCTGCCCATATGATGAGCAATCACCCCAGTCACCATTGCACTATGTTTTCTTTTTACAAATATTTTATAAATAAGTTTTCTAAGTGCAGGGCTGCTATGCTCTTTCTTCAAAAACTTAATGACTTTGACACTTGTCATGCAGCCGGCTGTTTTCAGAAATGCACTTTACGCCAAAGAAAGGTAATGTTGTTTGAAAATGAGGATGTATTAAACAATGTTGTATTCTATTGTTAACGTTTCTTATAGACTGTCTCCTCCTGTTATAAATTAAACAAATATATTTATAGATACTACAGTTTTTAAATGATATTTTCTGCGGTATGTCTTTTTAACCACTTTTAACCATTGTTTACTAACTGCATACTTCTTGTGTGTGTTTATCTTGTATGATCTTCTTTGGTATGATCGAATAAAGATCACTGACTGACTGACAGACACAAAACATAATTTACACATTTTCGACACAGTGTTAACTCAGAAATAACTGACACTAACTTCATCAAAAGAAAATAAGTAAATCTTGTGCTCAAGTTAACCAGTAAATAAAATTAGCATAACAATGAGAATTTTCAAATACTCAACCAACTTGCATTTGTTTTATCAGAATAATCACCCACGGTTTGAATAGTTTTAGCGTGGTCTGAGGCCAGAAACCAACAGACCAAGAGAATAGGCCTGGCCCAGGCTCTGTCACCCAGGCTTGTCCCCGGGCGAGTGCCACAAAGTCAATAGCTGGAGGCCAAGATGTAGAGTCCAGAGGCCCCTCCTGCCAGTAGCGACTCCTGGAGGGAGTGCTGCGGGGCGGTGGGGCGGGGCGGGGCAGGGGCAGGGTGGAGGGTAGTAAACTCCGGATTAAGGCAGAACGGAGTTCAGTAAATAAATAAATAAATTAAACAAATGACATTGGGCGCTATATCGCCGGTTTGGCGTTGTAGTGCACACAACATAATTCCTTTTATGTATTTAGTTACTGAACTCCGTTCAGCCTTATTCAGGAGCTTACTACCTCCCGCCCCACCGCCCAGCAGCACTCCCTCCAGGAGCTGGTACTACCTCCTGCTGAAGGATGGAGGATGACGTCCCACCCCAGTGTGTGCAGGAGATTAACTGATGCGGGTGAGTAGTGCAAATAAGTGACTGCCGGTAAAGGTTCCTGCGCAGCCAGAACCTGGAGGCCAAGATGTAGAGTCCAGAGGCTCCTCCTGCTCACAATGCACACTGGGGGTTGCTTAGTTCTATTGAGTACAGTGTCACGAATGAATCACAGGACATAATTTACAGATACTCGACATACTTGCATGTGTTTTAGCAGAATACTCACCCACGGTTTGGACAGATTTGGCATGCCTTACTGGTGCAGGTAATGCTTAGTTTTTCAGTTAATGTCGCATTTAAGTTTTGTTTCTTTTCTGCAGTCACAGCACTGGTTTTCTGGATGTCTGGTTTATGGCATTGGTGTAGGTTTTCAGGACAGAGCACATTCATTTATTTATTTATTATCAGGCACACTCGAGGTTCTACTATTTGTCATATAATTTTATAATTTAAATCATAATTGTTCATGTTCACCTTGTGCAAATCATTCATGTTCACTCATTTTTACATATGCATGTGTTAGCACAGTTGTTATTTTAATGCATTGGATACATTTGTTGAAAATTAGATCATATATATTTAGGTGTCCGTCATGCAATAATAGTACGTTTGATTCTGAGTTTGTTGTGTGTGCTTCTCAGATGGTTCTTTTTATCATAGTTACCCCTGAGGAAGGGCAGTTTGCCCGAAATGCATTGAGTTTATGTCCTCTACGTTGCATTTGAAGGAACGGTGAATTCCCATGTGTTCTGGAGAAAAACCTGGACAGGCACTTGTTGAACTAGTAGTAGATATATGGAAACATGAAAACGCATGGTTTAAAAGGATTACTCATGGAAAAAACTGGATTAAAAATGGCCGAATCGATTTGAACTTCATTAAATTGTCAATTGTCATTTCCTGGCTGTGCACCTTGGGCTTGGGGACCTGATGAGGCTCCAGCTTCAATTCTGAATTTAATGCACACAGATGGAGCATGCTCCAGGGTTGCATGCCTAAACATCGCTGTTGAGCAATACAGAACTTTATTGAAGGCTCTTGTAATTTGGAGTAGATTCTTCCATTTTTTTATATATAATTTTATACCTTCACAGTATCATGCCATCATGCACTGCACTTGATAAAACAACAAATGGTATTCAGACAAAATTCCAAAGTAAAAATATCACCATACCAAAATATTGTGTCCAAAATATAGTAATTTGGGAATACCGTCAGCAAGAATTTTGTTGTCAAGAATATCGAATTTAAGTTAAGCAATATGGGATTTTAAAATAGCAAAGTCAATATTGTTTGCAAAATTATAGTTGTATAAAATATCATTTTTTAATTACTATTTAAGTATATATTTATATGTATATGATGCACATTTTTTGTGCAATTATTGTTTATGTTTTTTAATATATTTGTTAAACTTTTAGTGGATAATACATTTAGGTGCCGATTCCGATCCATTAAAAAAATTTACCGTCCGACTCGTATTCGTATATTTTTATGTACGAATCGTACAAGTACCGTACAAACTGCGAAGTACGATTCGTACGTTAAACAATACATACGAATTGCGTCGGGAAAATGGTCCGAGAGGGAGCCGTAAAATTTTACGTCCGAATAGCGTCGGAAAAAGTGTCCGATAGGGAGCCGGACATTTTTACGTGCAAATCGTAAAACAGAAGTCCCAGCGTGCTAGTACGATCCGTACCGCCCGTCCGAATACACAACCGCATGTAAAAGGCCCCGTACGGACCGAACGCTGTAGCCTACATGTACACGGGTAAACTTGTGCCCGAATACGAGTCGTACAGCCCCCCTCACCCCGCACATGTCAGCACCGTACCCCCGTATGTCTGCACCATACCCCCCCTCCGCACCGTTCCCCAACACCGTAGCCCAGCCCGCACCTGTACGCGCCGCACCCCAACACCGTAGCACAGCCCGCACCTGTACGCGCCGCACCTCAACACCGTAGCACAGCCCCGCACCTGTACGCACCGTACCCCAACACCGTAGCACAGCCCGCACCTGTACGCACCGCACCCCAACACCGTAGCACAGCCCGCACCTGTACACGCCGCACCCCAACACCGTAGCACAGCCCGCACCTGTACGTGCCGCACCCCAACACCGTAGCTCAGCCCTGCACCTGTACGCACCGTACCCCAACACCGTAGCACAGCCCGCACCTGTACGTGCCGCACCCCAACACCTTAGCACAGCCCCGCACCTGTACGCGCCGCACCCCAACACCGTAGCACAGCCCCGCACCTGTACGCATCGTACCCCAACACCGTAGCACAGCCCGCACCTGTACGCGCCGCACCCCAACACCGTAGCACAGCCCGCACCTGTACGTGCCGCACCCCAACACCGTAGCACAGCCCGCTCCTGTACGTGCCGCACCCCAACACCGTAGCACAGCCCCGCACCTGTACGCACCGTACCCCAACACCGTAGCACAGCCCGCACCTGTAAGCGCCGCACCCCAACACCGTAGCACAGCCCCGCACCTGTACGTGCCGCACCCCAACACCGTACGCCAGCACCCTCACCCAGCATCGCGTATGTACGGACCGTAGCACTATGGCGTATGCCTACGGCAACACTACCATAGTGCTACGGGCCCTACACACGCGAATACGGCCCGTAGCACTAGGGTAGTGTTGCCGTAGCCATACGCCATAGTGATACGGGCCGTACATACGCGGGTCCGGCCTGTATCTCTATGGCGTATGCCTACGGCAACACTACCATAGTGCTACGGGCCCTACACACGCGGGTACCGCCCGTAGCACTAGGGTAGTGTTGGCGTAGGTGTACGCCATAGAGATACGGGCCGTACATATGCGGGTACGAGCCCTATCTCTATGGCGTACACCTACGGAAACACTACCATAGTGCTACGGGCCCTACACACGCGGGTACGGCCCGTAGCACTAGGGTAGTGTTGGCGTACGCCATAGAGATACGGGCCGTACATACGCGGGTACGAGTCCTATCCCTATGGTGTACGCCTACGGCAACACTACCGAAGTGATACGGGCCCTACACACGCGGGTACGGACCGTATCACTGGAGTAGTGGTGCCCTAGGGGTACGTGTGGATAGTGAAATTACATAGAGGACACATGAGGGACAAGTATAAGGGCCTAAATGCATGCTGGTTGTCATGGAGACCGAGTTTCCAGTTCAAATTTTTGCATCAGGTGGCCAGCAAAAGTCGGTTGGAGACAATATACTATGTTGCAAAGTGGTTGTTGACTTGACATCCTGCTCAAATTTTGAACCATGCAAACGCCCTCACTGGGGTAGGTTTAAAGGGATTGGAGGAAACGTAGGATGCAAATGAGATTTACCAATCACTCTGTACTCCTGTAAATGAAACAGCCCAGCAAGGGAGATATAAGGCAGCCAGGACCCATGAGAGAGCACTTGCCTGCACAACCTTTCATTCCACACCACTGCTGCTGCTCGTGATTCCTCTGGTACCATGTCCAGGTCTGTGGAGAGGGCCCAGCCATTCACCCAAGAGGAGAATGAGGCGTTGCTGGACGTCATCCTCCCACAGTACCCCTGCCTATATGGGAGACCAGGGAAGCAGGTGAGTGCTGACTCCACTAGATGTGACTGTGCCCCTTTTTTGTGTCTGTCACTTCTGGCATTGTGTCCAGGTGTGACAGACATACAATGTTGTTCATGGTGGGTCCCAGAGGGGGGATGCCTTATGTCTCCCATGCAGAGCCTGATGTGGTTCATATCTGCACTCCTCACTTGCATTGTGCTTACTGTGACAATCACTGCATGGTGCATGCCACATTCAGCCTGGCTAATCCCCTTGGGAATGTTGTTTCCATAGTCCTGATGTAATTCTGTGGTCCCCCCAGTGTGACAGGTGACTGTACCCACAGATGTGTGTGAGTTGAGTGTACCTGTGGTGATAGTGTCCAAATGATGTGTACAGCCCCTGGACATTGGTGTGTGTGTAAGTCCCCTGTCATGTGGGTGAGTGTCTATGTGGAGTGTTGCACCCCAGCTGCATGGAGGATGCATATGCCCTACCCATCTGATGTGAGCAGGGAGCCGTGCTGTGTGTCTGACGTGCTGAGCTAGGCCCACACCTGTGACTCCCCCCAGTCAAGTGGCACATGTGCAGAGTGATGTTTGTGCCCGCAGTTGCCAATGGCAGGTGATTGTCCTGTGCCTGTGTGTGTCTGTGTACTCTGCTGAGGTTGCGTCAGTGGCTTGGGGCATGTGACTGCTTTGAGGTGCTGTCCATTAATGTGATGCACAGTGTGAGCCATGATCATTGATTCTGTCGCACCCCTCATGCCACCTGTGTACTTTAAATGCCACGTAGTGCATTTGGCCTTCCCCAGAGGATAATGTCCCTATGACAAAGGTGCAATGAGTTTGCTGCATACTATGCCTTGTTCAAACAAGCCCAATTGTTCTAATGTGTGTCTCTGTGACATGGAGCAGGTGTATTGATGTTGTCTCACTTTGTCATCCTCACAGCTAGCCACCTACGCCAAGGGGGAGATTTGGAAGCGGGCCCTCAGGGCCGTGAGGTCGGTGGAGCGTCGCAGTCGGCGCCTGGCCCAGGTGAGGAAACGCTGGCAGGATATCCGGTGCTGGACCAGGAGGATCGCCCGGGTCCTGCTGCGGGACTCACCAGAGGGCAAGAACCGCGGGTGCCGGCGCCTGACCCACCAAATGAAGCGTGTCCTGGCGGTGATCTTCCCTGACATGGATAGGCGGCTACAGGAGAAGCAGCAGCAGGAAGGGGGTAGGTACATGTGTGGTTGTTGTGTGTCACTAGCTTTTGGAAGTGCTCAGTCGCCTGGATACACTGTCAGGGTTTATATGTGCAGTGCATATCCTGTTCCCCAAAGTCAACCGGTCCTGTTCTTCCTCCCTTCCCCTCCTTGACATGTGTTCCCTGGTCTGTGTGTAGTCACTCTAGGCTGGCAGTTAATCCAAGTGCCCAATGCTTGCAGCATCATGTGTGGGGGTGGTCTGTGACATGTGTTGGGACCTTGTCTGTGCCCTGTCCAGTTCAGTCATTTGGGGGTCCATGATTGTTGGCACTGATGCAGAGTCTCAACATACGAGTGTGAGGCTTAAAATGAACTGCCTTGCAGCATGCATGACCGATGTTGTGGCCTCAGACAAGATGTGCATGAGGGGGAGATATGCATAGTGCGGGGACGTTTGCTCCTGTTGCAGTCAGATCTACCCAGGACCATGGAGCAGTGTGGCCACTACAGTCCCCTGAGACACCTTTTCCTAGGAATCATGTGTGTCATCCAACACTGTGGACATTCTCTGTGTCTTCAGCATAGGTTGGCCTCTTTGGCATTGTACCCTGACCTCATTTGTATTTACGTAAAGTGTGCTACATGTGTACACTCTACAGGCTGACCCAATGTGGCTTGTGCATCCTCACACTGGCCAGTGCCTGTGTGTCTGTGTACAACTATCTGATGATGGTTGTTTGTCAATAATATGTGTGGTCAGCCCCACGAGGGGTAGTTAGAGTGCAATTAGGCTTTGATGGAGCCCATTAACCTCTTCTGTGCCCATGACGAGATAGTCTCGTCATGGAGCACGGTCACGCTGTGCCCACGACGAGACTATCTCGTCATGAACCCCACCCACTAATTAAACGCCCGGCACAGGAGGGGGAAAGGGCGTGGCACAGAAGGGGTTAATGTGTTCCCTGATTAAGAGGTGTAAGTCCTTCCTCTGTCTCATTTACAGTGTCTCAGGTAGGGGGGGGGTTTGTGCGGGCAAGGCCTACATGTCCAAAGCATATGTCTCCTTGCCAGGTCTGGCCTGTATGTGATGATAGTCGGAACAGACACTCAACAAGTATTGACCCAGTCATGTTGTGCAGGGTTTAATGTTTGTGCTTTGCAGCATGTGTCAAAAGTTAAAAGACATGGTTCCTGCTCATCCATTTTTGGCAACGGTGTGTGGTCCAGATGCTGTGCTCGACTGTCCCCAGACACTAGCTTCTCTGTATAATTCGATATCAAGTTCTTTGCTGTTGTGTCATGCTCTCCATTGTTTCAAAGTGGCATGGTGGCTCAACCAACTGTGTAGTGCATGGCCTACATATGTGCATAGTATTTTAGATGTTACTCATGATGCTTTTCATGCTATGCACTGTGACCTATGTAGTTTGGACTCATGTGTCATATGTATACAGGTGTCTGAATTTTTCCTGTCTCTTCACCTTGCCCACAGCATCGTCGGGGGACACCGAGGGAGACACCGGCACGGACGTGGAGGAGGGATCCAGCACCGGTGCCACCAGTGCTGGGAAGTCTGGCGCAGCAAGTGGCACGGAGGGCGAGGGGAGTCAGGCGGAGGACCTGTCCAGTCCCAACACCGACTATGATGCTGACGGGTCCGAGGCTGAGCTCCCAGAGGGGGCGGAGGCTGCTCCCACAGCTGAAAGCAGCAGTACATCTCTCGCCGCCCCCTCCATTCCCATCACCGCCCTCCCACTTGCTCGGGTCACTTCTGTCCGTGCTACGTGACCACATGTCTCCTTCGTGCCAGGCACCACACCCCCTGCCCCTGTCTCCCCTGCTGCCGTCAATGCCGAGTCTGTGGACATCCTGTGGCAGTTGCAGGTTGGTCAGACATCGCTGCTTAAAGACCTCCATGGCCATACCAGACTGCTGACACAGATGGTGTCGTACATGGAGGGCATGTCATCAGCGACGTCTGACCAACGGATGTTGCTGAGGTCCATGGACTCGTCACTGACGGCAGCAGTGGGTCTCCTGCAGCGCTCCGTCCCCCCCTTCCCCTGCCCCATCCACACTTCCCACTCCCATGCCTGTCCCAAGCACACCCAGACATCCCCATGCACGCACCCCACCAGACACAGGCAGCACACCAACAGGGAAGGCCAAGCGCACTCCTCCAGTCACGCACACACAGGGGGAAGTAGGCACACCCACTGGGTCGGGGGGCAAACGGCAGCCACGCAGCCACAGTGGGAGTCCGCAGTCCTCACGACCCACTTCCTCCAAAACCACACCCTTAGCTCCCCTGCCCAACAGTCGGACAAAGAGTCCTTCATGGCCAGTCTGTCCCTCAGCCCCAGTGTGACACCACACCGCAAGCGGTCAAGGAAGTCCCCAGGCAGGGGAGTTGAGTCCCCCCCCGTCCACACCCTCCCCCACTAGCGCTGCAACCCATCCCTCCGACCCCCCCCCTTCCTTGGGGCCTGTGGTTCCTTCGGGTGCAGGGGAGACGCTGGCAGACCTTGCAACCGTGTGCAGCGCCATCCTAACCACCACCTTTGGCGCTGCCCCACCCCCTGTGGTGGAGTCGTCCGTCCCTGCACCCACAACACCTACCCTTGCCCCTCCTGTCCCTGCGGTGGCTGGTCCTTCCCCCCCACATGATGCCCCCCCCCGTGGATGGAAAGGAACTGTGAACTGTGCAGGCAAGCTAGGGGAGACGCGTCCCAATGTGTCCCCCCCCGGAATTCGCATATGGACTGGCCTATGGGCCTTGTATATAGTGTACATTTCAAATCCAATTTTTTTTATGCTGAATAAAGCATTTTGTTTTTCATTTACACACAAATGCTTTTCTGGTATTGCTGTTGGTGCTGCTGCTCCCTGAGTTGGGGTGGTGATAATGTGTTAGGTGTCTGGGAAATGTTGTAGTGTGCTGCTCATGGGGAGGACCCTGGTATCTGCGTGCTATCACAAGGTCTCTGCAAATAATCTTTGGTCATGTAACCTCTTACTGTATGGTGACATTGTCCCAAGGAGTGTTCCTTCCTCTGTG
This sequence comes from Triturus cristatus, assembly GCF_964204655.1. Classification (NCBI taxonomy): domain Eukaryota; kingdom Metazoa; phylum Chordata; class Amphibia; order Caudata; family Salamandridae; genus Triturus; species Triturus cristatus. Next base: position 1,633,569,491 of record NC_140591.1, on the reverse strand, counting down.
GCACCTGACTTCTTCCCTGCAGGGTGTTTCCCAATTGTTGTGCTGACCTGTGTCTACAGTTCCTTGCTGTGTGAGGGATCCCTTCAACTTTGCCCATGCCTGCTCAGCAATGTCTCCACCTGCATCGTCTGTGCCATCCTTGGTAGTCACTGTACTTGTGTATGGAGTATGTTGCCATGGCTTCATGTGGACATGGTCCCTTTTCCGCACTATGCATGTGTGTACTCCCAGCCTAGCACACATGTGTTACTTGTTCTGCAGGGTATTTGGGCACCTGACTGACAATTGTGGGCATTGTATCTGTGGGTACTCCACCCTTTTCCTTCCATGGGAGGCAACAACTTGTTGGCTGCCCCAGCACCTGTACATTCCTATCAGTCCTGGAATGTGGGTGACAGTGTGTGTTCCCTTAGGCTCTCTTAGTTTAGTGGGGTTTCACATGAGGATACAGTCTTGTTGCATGATCTCAGTGTGTGTATTGTGCTGCCACCGCCAGGGGTGGGTATGCATGTGTAATTTGTCATCACACCCACATGTGGTGTGTCATGCAGTGGGGGAAGGACATCCATCCTCATGCTGTCAGTGATGTGTTGTCATGGCGCTATCAACATAGTCGCACATTGTGGATGCCTTCATGCACCCATGGAGTTTTGCTAATGGGAGGATGATGTACACACCCCCATGTCTCTGTCCACTGCTGGGAGGCCTCTGCACCCACCCCTCATTTGTCTGGGCACTGCTGGGAGTGATAGGCACCCACCCCTCATATGTCTGGGCACTGCTGGGAGTGACAGGCACCCACCCCTCATATGTATGGGCACTGCTGGGGGTCCTCTGCACCCACCCCTCATATATCTGGGCACTGCTGGGAGTGATAGGCACCCACCCCTCATATGTCTGGGAACTGCTGGGAGTGATAGGCACCCACCCCTCATATGTCTGGGCACTGCTGGGAGTGATAGGCACCCACCCCTCATATGTCTGGGCACTGCTGGGGGTCCTCTGCACCCACCCCTCATATGTCTGGGCACTGCTGGGGGTCCTCTGCACCCACCCCTCATATGTTTGGGCACTGCTGGGAGTGATGGGTACACACACCTCATATGTCTGGGCACTGCTGGGAGTGATAGGCACCCACCCCTCGTATGTCTGGGCATTGCTGGGAGTGATAGGCACCCACCCCTCATATGTCTGGGCACTGCTGGGGGTCCTCTGCACCCACCCCTCATATGTCTGGGCACTGCTGGGGGTCCTCTGCACCCACCCCTCATATGTCTGGGCACTGCTGGTAGTGAAGGGCACCAGGGCCAGACTGGGAGCCACAACCGGCCCTGGCAAAGTGCTCGGCCGCCCCCACGCCCGCCCCTCCCCCCAGGGGGGTGCCACCGAGCTCTTTACCAGGGCCGGTTTCCGGCCGATTTTGTTACAGGGCCGATTTTGCAGCTATGCTACAAAACGGCCCTGTAACAAAAACGACCCTCAGGGGCCCTAAACCGGCCCCCACCCATGCGGCGCACCGGGGGATTGCCCGCTGCCCGCTACGGCCAGTCCGGCCCTGATGGGCACACACCCCTCATATGTCTGGGAACTGCTGGGAGTGATAGGCATCCACCCCTCATATGTCTGGGCACTGCTGGGAGTGATAGGCACCCACCCCTCATATGTCTGGGCACAGCTGGGGGTCCTCTGCACCACCCCTCATATGTCTGGGCACTGTTGGGGGTCCTCTGCACCCACCCCTCATATGTCTGGGCACTGCTGGGAGTGATAGGCACCCACCCCTCATATGTCTGGGCACTGCTGGGAGTGATAGGCACCCACCCCTCATATGTCTGGGCACTGCTGGGAGTGATGGGCACACACCCCTCATATGTCTGGGCACTGCTGGGAGTGATAGGCACACTCCCCTCATATGTCTGGGCACTGCTCGGGTCCTCTGCACCCACCCCTCATATGTCTGGGCACTGCTTGGAGTGATAGGCACCCACCCCTCATATGTCTGGGCACTGCTGGGAGTGATAGGCACCCACCCCTCATATGTCTGGGCACTGCTGGGGGTCCTCTGCACCCACCTCTCATATGTCTGGGCACTGCTGGGAGTGATGGGCACACACCCCTATGTCTCTGTCCACTGATGTGGATCGTAGCACGACAGCACACGCTCTGAAGCCCTGGGTACGGGCCGTACCACCATTGTTGGGGTGACGTAGGGGTACGCGTGGTGTGACCCGTACCCACTCTCTTCAGGCCTGGGTACGGGCCGTACCACCATTGTTGGGGTGACGTAGGGGTACGGCCCTGTTAGACGGCGACCTCAGAGGAGCCCGGAAGGGGGTCCTGACTACCCTGAGACCCACCCTCGAAGTATCGTAGCCGGGCACTGGCGGGAGACTCCCCAGGGGGAGGAATCTCGTATCTAGGATTGTACTGCTGGCACCACACGACACAGAGTCACCACACCGTGTGTTCTTAGAAATCAATCTTTATCAATTAGGTTAGCACTGCAAATATGTACAAGGAGAGCGCAGGCTCAATGAGTCTCGGAAGGGATAGGGGGTAGCGGGACAGTCTCTGGCAAAGGTTCAAGGCAGGGACGTACCCGGCGCACAGCTCACAATCCTCGAGCTGGGGGATACGCTTGTTGTAGTTGGGGTCCGGCGGGACCGTGGGAGTCCGTGGGAGCCGCGAGTCACTCAGCGGGCTCAGGTACAAGTTCGGAGGTCTTACGATCTTCAGGGAGCCGCGAGTCACTCAGCGGGCTCAGGTACAGGTTCGGAGGTCTTACGATCTTCAAGGAGCCGCGAGTCACTCAGCAGGCTCAGGTACAGGTTCGGAGGTCTTACGATCTTCAAGGAGCCGCGAGTTACTCAGCAGGCTCAGGTACAAGTTCGGAGGTCTTACGATCTTCAGGGAGCCGCGAGTCACTCAGCAGGCTCAGGCGCAAGTTCGGAGGTCTTACGATCTTCAGGGAGCCGCGAGTCACTCAGCAGGGCTCAGGAGGGTCCAAGTTCCAGGAGCCGCGACCACGTCGGCAGGCTCTCGTTGTTCCAGCGTCGAATCTGCCGGACAGACCCAGAGCACCCCTTGTTATAGGTCGACCCCTCTTTGATGTCCGGAGTCTGTGCAGGCAGGGGTCTTGTCACCTGGGGGTCGCTTGTCGGGGTTTCCTGCCATTGTCTTTTGATCCTTTCAGGGCCGGGTCGGGAGGAGTCCCAGACACCCAGCAGGCCTGGAGCCAGCCCTCAGGGAGGCCGGAGGGCCGATCGAAACCCATCGTCCCAGGGGAGTTCGGAGGTGCGATAGAAACTGCTCCTCCCTCTCTCATCCCCTGGCGAGTGTGCTGTCCTCCAGCCGGAGTGGCGCCTCTAGGCCCGGGTCGCGCTGGGGCTGGGCGGCCATCTTGGTGCATGAGGTGGGCACGCGGGCCCGGGGGGGCCGAAAGGAGAGAGGCCATGGACGAGGAGGACCGGGTCGGGTGCGTGTGTTCTGGTGGGAAGGATCGGCTAGGCCGTGTGCTTGGGGCTGCAGGTACCAGGTTTAGGTGGTGCGGGGGCACGTAGGGCCATGCTACGAGGCCGGGTCCAACAGGCCCGTACCCAGGCCTGAAGAGCGTGGGTACGGGACGCACCACGCGTACCCCTACGTCACACCAACAATGGTGGTACGGCCCGTACCCAGGCCTGAAGAGCGTGGGTACGGGTCGCACCACGCGTACCCCTACGTCACACCAACAATGGTGGTACGGCCCGTACCCAGGCCTGAAGAGCGTGGGTACGGGTCGCACCACGCGTAACCCTACGTCACACCAACAATGGTGGTACGGCCCGTACCTAGGCCTGTAGAGCGTGGGTACAGGCCGTACCACCATTGTTGGGGTGCCGTAGGGGTACGGCCCGTACCCAGGCCTACAGAACGTGGGTACGGGCCGTACCACCATTGTTGGGGTGACGCAGGGGTAGGCGTGGTACGACCCGTACTTAAGGCGTGGGTACGGTGCGTACCACAATTGTTGTGGTGACGGGACGCGTCCACATCCACTTCTGTTGTGGCGGGACGCAGGCCTTGGTGGACACGCCCACCCCCCCCCAAGTGACCAGTCCCTGGAGGTACGGTATGTACAGGGCATGTGTACATTTTGCCTTGGGTGGGGGTTATGTTTCCGGCCCCTGCCCTCCACCTTTGCCCCTGGGTGTTGTTCTGACCTTCTGCGGCGTCTGCGTTGGTTCCTGTGCACCAGGTCGTAGGCTATGAGGGCCGGGATGACACGTAGGATGGGGTCCATGGCTGTCCGTCGCGTACAGGTGCTCCTTCCTCGCGTCGTCCTCAATTTCCCGGCAGTTTTTGGCTCCCGTAAAAAATGCTACGTGCGGAGTGATGTAGGCACGAATCGTACTTGCTGGTTCGTAAAACGCTGCCTGACTCCGTCCGGACGGCACGTACACGGTGTTCCGTATCGGAATTGTGGGTATATTTTAGTCGGTCGGTGTTTTGTACGAATCGTACGGAAATGGTATTTCTGTACGAATTGTACTTGTGGGTTTGTAAGGTGGTTTTCCCGGGTACGAGTCGGATGGAGAAAACGCTCCGTACGACGGTTCGTACCCGGGTTTTACAGGATCGGAATCGGCACCTTAATGTAATACATTTTTGTGATTTTTAGTGCTGTAGCAGGTTCTGGGTTCATAGGGGTACCGGGTGGAAAGTTATTTAATTATAATACATTAATGATGATTGTTGATTCAATATTATTTATTTAATTGATATTCAAATATGTTAAGTGTGCTATTCATTTTTTTATGTGCGGGTTGTGGGGTTTATAGGGGTAAAGGGTAGAAGTAATTTATTTTTAATTAATTAATAATTAGTTGTTAATTAATATTAATTATTTGATTGATTATATTAATTGTGTATTTTCTTTTTTAGGTGCAGGTTGTGGGGCTTATAGGGGAAAGGGTGCCAGGTAATGTATTTTGAATAATTAATAATTTGTTAGTTAATATTAATTAATTAACTGACAATGAATTATGTTAAATGTGTATACTTTTTCAAATGCAGGTTGTGGGGCTCATAGGGGTATAGGGTGAGGAGTCATTTATTTTAATTCAATAATAATCAGTTGTTAATTTTAATTGATAATTCATTATTTTAATTGAAAAAATAAATAATAATTAGTTGTTAAATACTATTAATTATTCAATTGGCGATTAATTATTTCAATTGTCTAATTAATTTGCTTTTTAAGTTTAATTTGCGGTTCCGGTTGTGGGGTTTATACAGGTCAAGGGTGGGAAGGTAATTTTAATGAATTAATATATAGTTTTAATTAATAATATGTGTTTAATTGATAATTAAGTATGTTAATTGTACAGGAATTTCAAAGAAGAAATGTGACAATTTGCAATGTGTGTAACATCATTCATTATGAGATATGATTATTATATATATGAACATGTACTGTTATTGCATGTTGTAAAATAAAAACAAATTTATAAATAAAAAATTATGTTTATTTTGCAATAATTTTTTTAGGATTTAAGGTGTGGACATTTTAGGTGTAAGGGGTGGGAAGTAAATTAATTTTAAGTAATTAATAATTATCAAATTATTAGTTAATGTTAATTGTGTAACTAATTTTCTGTTACATATGTGTGTGCTGTGTGGGGGTCTATTGTGCGAAGTGAATTAAATATAATCAATTTTAAATTAATATTTAATTAATGATAATTAGTTTGTTGATAAATATTTATATTAATTGTGTAAATATTTTGCTTTTTCAAGTTACATTTTAGGTGCAGGTTGTGAGTATTGTGGGGTCTTTGGGCAGGAAGTAACTAAATTAAATTTATATATTGAATTTGTTTTGTTAATAAATATTTTCAAAAACTTTGCTTGGAAATTATTTTGTATTTTATTTATAATATGTGTAGTTATTTGTGGGTGTGTTTGACATAGTAATATGTTTTTATTGTTTGTCCATTTTTAATATTAAATACATTCGTAGTTTTTTGTACATATTTAAGTTTTTCTCTACTTCCTTTTTATAAAATAATTTGATTTAGTTCGATATTTTGTTTGTTTTTAATGTTGCACTGACTGAAGTAGGAATAGTAAATTTTACCCCTCCATAATCCAACACTTTCCCTACTGATGTACTTACTGGAGTAGGAATAGTAAGTGTTACCCCTCTGCAATCCAACACTTTCTCTACTGTTGTACCAACTTGAGTGGGAATAGTACATTTTACCTATCGGCAATCCAACACTTTCCCTACTGTTGCATTTACTGGAGGGAGCTTTGTACATTTTATCCAGTTTTCTTATTTTTGCGTTGCGTGAAGTGGGAGTAGTAAATGTTTTATATTTTATATTATCATTCATATTATGTTTGTTTATTTAAAATTATAGTTGTAATTATTTTTTTTAGTGTGTAAAAAATGTTTACTAAATGTTAAGTTGTTTACTGTTTTAACTTAATTAGAATGGTATGGTTTTAAAGATGGTATTTTATTTGTGTGTGTGTATATATAATATAATGTAGAGATGTGTGAAATGTATGTATGTAATTTATGTGTATTTACGTTTTGCAACATTATTATTATTTTACCATTAATTTTAAGACTTGATATTTATTGTAGAGCATTCAATAATATCTCTGTTTATGAGGTCTGAATCCTTGCAATAACATTGCTGATGAGTTACGCATGACAGGGTAACTTTTCCATGTCTATCATGACGTACAATTATTTAAATGTCTTCCTGCTAACACTCTAGTATCTTGACACAGGCCTCCACGGCTGAAACATGTTGACTTTGAGCGATGAAACATTTGTAATACTTGGACCGTGTACCGCCTCATTCCTTTGGTATGATCATAATTTTGACATTTGTGGCTGCCCCCCGCCATGCCTGGCACTGGCACGTATTGGCAGGCGTACGGCATTGGGCGGAAACTCTTGCTACAATATATATATATATATATATATCTATATATATATATATATATATATATAGATATATATATATATATATATATTTATATATTTTTTTTTTTCACCACGTTCTCCCGTCAGCTCCCTGCTCTCAGCACAGCGGGTGCCCCAGCCGCGAGGACGAAAACTCGCGAATTCACGCCAGCCACAGTTCAAAGATTGCTGCGCACTCCAACCGGTATTTTTAGTTATTCAAATTTTTATTCGTTTGCAAACACGACAAAGTTACTGACAACGCGTTTCAGCCTCCTGGCCTTCGTCAATGTCAGTGATTCCCCGCTCACACCCCCTATATAAACACATCATTGGTTAGCAGGGTTTCCAATCAAAGCAAAAGAATATGCAGTAATGAAAAAGTAAAAATAGAAAACGGTCCTGCAGAGACTTAATACCGCTTTGAGGAAATGTCAGCCATTTTAACATTGTGTTCTCCACCATTGAACAGAATGACAGTCTTACATTAAATACCACGTTTTCACAGGATAATCTAACCAAAAAGCAATGAATTAATACCTCAAATGGAATTTAGTCACAATATAGCTTTAGCCTGTCTCAATTCATCCCTTGCTGATCATTAGTAATAGTGTGCCCCAATGTACTTATTAGATTTCATAAACCCCTAAATAGGGTGGGCGTGTGGACAATGTGGTTAGATTGTCGAGATTCAATCAAAACAAAATAAAGCTCTGTATGAGCAAACTCTAATTTCTGCTGTCTATTCTGTTTTCGGTACTTTCATGTTTAACACTTTTCCCCATTCGTTAAGCTCTAAAGGCGCAGCGCATTGTTTCTACCAGTGTTTTTATTTATCCGATGAATGACCACAGTTCCTCCTCCTGGTTTAGCCCCCCCGGGATCCTGGTACGCAGTTCCACTATGAGTTTGGCCTCCAACTGTCTTAGTGTTTTGACTCTGTCTCCCCCTCTTTCAGCCGGCTGAATCTGGTCTAGGCAAAAGTATGTTAGTTTGTCACTCCTAGCCTCGTGCATGCTGGCAAAATGCCTCGCCACTGGGTATGTTCTGTCCCTGTTGGTTATTGCTCGTTTGTGTTCTAATACCCGTTTCTTTGCTGGGTGTATCGTGCTTCCGATATACTGCAACCCGCAAGGGCAGGTTAAACAGTATACCACGAAGTTGGAGTTGCAGTTCAGCAATTTATCAATGGGCCTCCTATCTTTCTTTCCAGGTATCGAGTAGTCTTTAACCTTTTTGCAATTCTTGCAGGCCTTGCAATTCATGCATGGAAAAATGCCCGTAGTCAATGGTTTGATCCGGGGTTTGTCCTCAAAGTGGCTGCGCACCAGGATATCTTTTAGGGAAGAACTCTTCCTATAGGTGATATTGGGACCCGAAGGGATCAATTTCCCAAGGACCCCATCCGTCTGCAGAATATTCCAGTTTCTCTGAATGAGATTCCTTAGTTTTTGTGCTTCAAATGAGTAGGTCATGATTAGCCTAACTTTACCTTGCTCTTCTTCCGTTTCCTTCTTGTCTATTTGTTTTTGAGCTAGCAATTCTAGCCTGCTTCTCCCGCTTGCCTTGACTGTCGCTTCCTGCAGAACCTTGTTGGTATAGCCCCTATCCCTAAATCTGTCTAGAGACTCAGTGGCAGCTTCTAGGAAGTCGTCAGGTCGGGAGCAATTTCTCTTGAGTCTTAGAAGCTCCCCGTATGGTATGCTGTTGATTAGATTACGGGGATGTTGACTCCAAGAGTGCAAAACAGTATTCCCTGCTGTGGGCTTGCGATATAGTTTGGTACATAACTTGTTGTCTGCCACAAAGACTAGGAGATCTAAAAATGCTACCTCCTTTTCACTGATGTTACTCGTGAACTGTAAATTCAACTCATTCTCATTGAGAGATCTTACATAATCTTCTGCCTCTGTACGCGTACCTCTCCATACTATGAAGAGGTCGTCGATGTACCTTGTCCATAGAGCTATCTTATCTAGCCAGATTTCATTTCTGCCCGCCCAGGCCACGTGCTTCTCCCACCAGCCCACGAAAAGATTCGCGTAGCTGGGGGCGAAGCACGTGACTAAATTCCATTTGAGGTATTAATTCATTGCTTTTTGGTTAGATTATCCTGTGAAAACGTGGTATTTAATGTAAGACTGTCATTCTGTTCAATGGTGGAGAACACAATGTTAAAATGGCTGACATTTCCTCAAAGCGGTATTAAGTCTCTGCAGGACCGTTTTCTATTTTTACTTTTTCATTACTGCATATTCTTTTGCTTTGATTGGAAACCCTGCTAACCAATGAAATGATGTGTTTATATAGGGGGTGTGAGCGGGGAATCACTGACATTGACGAAGGCCAGGAGGCTGAAACGCGTTGTCAGTAACTTTGTCGTGTTTGCAAACGAATAAAAATTTGAATAACTAAAAATACCGGTTGGAGTGCGCAGCAATCTTTGAACTGTGGCTGGCATATATATATATATATATATATATATATATATATATATATATATATATATATATATATATATATATATATATCCAAAACAACTGCTGTGCTTAGCGGCTCACCAATCCCACGATGTTGGTGCCGGTTCAACGGTTACAGCAACCGAAATTATTTCCCAAAGATAGCTTCAAATGTCCTTCCACCGAAGGTGATAAAACAAAGGAACGGCACACCAGGAGAATGTACAAGTTTTTATTGTACACAAACAACAAGACGACGCGTTTCGGCGTTAAGCCTTTTTCGAGTGAAATAGAATAGGCAAATTCCTCTAGAAATAGGCACCATTGTTTTCAAAATAACGGAAAACATAGAAGACATACTATGATCGTGTACGGAGCTTCGATCTTTCAATCATCAATAAATTATAAATTTCAACAATTGATTCAATTCTTTGCCATGATCTTTGGTATTAGTCATGATTGTAAATCTTAGCCAAAATTATTTATTAATATAATTAAATCGTGCAAAGTAATGCCTTTAAACAAATGTGCGTTTCGTCATGTACAATAAAGTTTTTTGGTTAGATGTACAGCCACTCCATTGCTATGTCTGAGATTGGTTATTTATCATTTGTGCGTACGTAAATACCATGATTACGCACTATTAACAATTCTAAATGACCATAACAAATTGAGTTTCGGACAATCCTCTGCCATACTAACGATAAAATACCATGTATGCGAGTTCTTGCCCTCTCAACAAAAGTACAATTTACAAATGTAGGACCGCTCCGTTGGTGTGTCAAAGTTAAAACATATTTCATTTATACAAGCGTAGATGCCATGGATAAGCAGCATTGACAATCTTAGATGACAATGTGTGATATACATAACAGATTTTAAATTAGGGACCGTACTCTGCCATACCGATGATAAAATACCATATATGCGAGTCATTGTCCATGACGAAACGCACATTTGTTTAAAGGTATTACTTTGCACGATTTAATTATATTAATAAATAATTTTGGCTAAGATTTACAATCATGACTAATACCAAAGATCATGGCAAAGAATTGAATCAATTGTTGAAATTTATAATTTATTGATGATTGAAAGATCGAAGCTCCGTACACGATCATAGTATGTCTTCTATGTTTTCCGTTATTTTGAAAACAATGGTGCCTATTTCTAGAGGAATTTGCCTATTCTATTTCACTCGAAAAAGGCTTAACGCCGAAACGCGTCGTCTTGTTGTTTGTGTACAATAAAAACTTGTACATTCTCCTGGTGTGCAGTTCCTTTGCTTTATCACCTTCGAGTGCCCACAGAGCGCGCACGGTGCGCGAAGCGCGAGGTGCGCGCAGGGTGCGCGCACCTCGCGATTTAAAAAAAATAAATTATTTGTTTTGTTTGAAAAACCTGAAAAAAACCCAAAAAATAAAAACATAACTTAGCAGTTAAAAAACCGTACAAATTCACTGAAAAAAACATAGGTGTCACACATGTTATAGTTAGCTGGACATTTCACTCGTAAATGAAATTCCCCCGTTATAGTTACTGCAGGCAACTATAACTCACGCGACCGCAATCCTCTGCTGATGACGTCAGATATTACATCACTGATGACATATGTGTCTTTCTGAAAAATAAATATTTGTAATATATGTATAGCTAAAGATTAATGGAAGAAGACATGGGTAAATAAGTGTCTAAATACTTTGATGTACTATCTGACGTCATCAGCAGAGGATTGCGGTCGCGTGAGTTATAGTTGCCTGCAGTAACTATAACGGGGGAATTTCATTGTTTTTTTACGAGTGAAATGTCCAGCTAACTATAACATGTGTGAAACCTATGGTTTTTTAAGTGAATATATATATATATATATGCCACAAGGAATCGCCTCACAGAATGCGCTGCATGGAAACGCCAGAGACGAACACGGACCCAGGAATAGGTGCTCTTAATTATTTATTTTACTCCGTAACCTGCACCACCGCCATGACGCTTTTCGACCTACTGGAGGCCTTGGTCACATGACGCTAACAAAGGAAGCCTGAGTATTTAAAGTGGAAGTGCGTGATAACGTGACACGATATTCATGAACATAGACAACAGATTTAGGCGTCGTGGTTTTGATAATCAAGGTCAACAATTTTCTTGCGATGCAAGAATTAGTTGTAATACATGTAAAATACATTTTATACCCCTGCAAAACAACAATATCAACAAAAGGTCTCTAGAAGAAATAAACAAAGATAGATAAACTTATCTAAATCAATAGGCACGAAATTAGGGGACACCATGTAAATAGGGAGCACGAAACGTTGGGAAAATATTTACAATAAAAATAGTTTCATTGGTTTTAAACAGCTGATATATGAGCTCCCTCTAGTTGTAAAATAAGGTTATAAACATTTTAATAAACATTTTTCACCTTAAAACCACGCCATTCCTCATTATTTAGTTTACGCGTGAACCCAACCAGAATTAGAAAAACTAAATTCATGTCAGATCAGTTGAGTTGCTACTTGTAACTGGTTTAATCCATTCCAACTCACGTTAAGCTATGCCCCCCTAAAAAAGGAAAAGGGATTATCCGCTTCAATTCCTGAGACCTTCTGAATGTGGCTACGTTCAAGAAAGTATTGATAGTGCAATCCGAAAAAAACAAACATCTGGTTTGTCAAGGAAAACAAAAAAGAGGAGACAGAAAAAAAGTGATAACTGCTATTCAAAATAAGAAAAATTAATAACATGAGGAAAGGGACAACGACACTCAACAGTCATTTTGAATCCGAACAAAAGCGCGGAATAAATATAATAACATGCTGTACAGGATAATTAAAGAGGACAGATATGGTGAAAACAAGGGTTAAAGCCAAGTGTAGAAGTCCTCGCTAGCATTTAACCCGTTGGGTACTTTGGAGTCTAGCTCCAAAATGTACCGCGTCGCTAGTTTTCTGAGGATGGCTTCCCGATCCCCCCCACGTCTCAGTGGGGGCACCGAATCAATGACAAAGTAGCTAAGATCTTTAAGGTTACTATTGTGTTTGTCACCGAAATGTCTTGCTACGGGGTATGCTATGTCATGATTCGTGATCGCCCTCATGTGCTGGAGTATACGTTTGTGTGCCTGCAATTTGGTACTACCAATATATTGCAGGCCACACGTACACTCCAGCACATAAACCACAAAGTCTGTCCTGCATGTTAGTTTTTTAGTGATCTTACAAGGGTGAGTTGGCAAATGGAGATGAATAGGTAGTGGTACTTCTGCCCAACGTGCAAGCCTTGCAAGAGGAACATTTAATAAATCCCTTACTGGCTTGTAACCAGTTGCTGGTGTTACTGCTCAATTCCGGACTGCTCTTTACTAGCATGTCACTCATGGACCGAGCTTTCCGAAAGGTTACAGCAGGGGCATTAGGCATGTTACTACCTATTACTGGGTCAAAGCGGATCAGCGACCAGTTTTTCTTGAAAATCTTGCGCAAACAATGATGTTGACGACTATAGGTCAAAATCAATCTGGGGGCATCATTTTGGATGGATGTCAAACTGGAAGCCTGACTGGAGATGGAGTTGCTATTCTTGGTGGTCGGGGTAAGGTCTCTAGGTTTAGACCTGGTACGTGCCAATGCTTTGTCAATCACTGCCGGGGAATAACCCCTTGCTAGGAACCTCAATTTGCTCTGTTCCTGGGCTAAAATGCAATGTTCATCTGTGCTGCAAATGCGTCTAATACGCAACATCTCCCCGTAGGGGATGCTGCGTATAAGATGTTCAGGATGATGGCTAAGAGCATGCAGCACGGTGTTGCCCGCGGTTGCTTTGCAGAACAGTTTTGTGTGTAGATTGCCCTCAAGAACAAAAACCTCCACATCTAGAAAGCTAACTTGAGTTTGGCTAATCTGAGCTGTAAATTGAAGGTTAAGTCGGTTGACATTGATGGCCTGAATAAACTCCAAGGCCGAAGTTCTAGACCCCTTCCAAACCACGAAAAGGTCATCTATATAGCGAAGCCAAGTAATGATGTTATTAGACATGACTTCACTAAACTCAACTTTGAGGACTTGCTCTTCCCACAAGCCCATGTGTAGGCACGCGTAGCTCGGGAAAAAGCAAGCCCCCATGGCCACGCCTCTTAGTTGTTGGAACACTGTATTTTGGAATAGAAAAAAGTTATTATTGAGACAGATGTTAATCATATCCAAAATCATCTTACAGTGGTCCATCATATACATTGGTTCAGTTCTCAAAAAGTATTCAACCGCTTTGATCCCATCATGATGGTGAATACTGGTGTATAAAGCGGTAACATCTAGCGTGACCAACCAGTATTCATCCTGCCACTCAATGTCATTAATCTTCCTCAAAAAATCGTTAGTGTCTTGTATGTAGGATGTTAATCCCTTCACGTGCTTCTGTAGGAAGAAATCGACGTAGAGCGACGTATTCTCCAAGATACTCCCCCTGGCCGAGATGATAGGCCTTCCAGGGGGTTTAACTGTGTTCTTATGTATCTTTGGAATAAGATAGAAAACCGGCATGATGGGATGGTTGACTTTCAGGAATTTGAATTCCTCAGTGCTGAGAAGACCAGTACTTTTCCATGCCAGAAGTTTGCTATAGAAATCGCCCCATGTAGCTTTGACCACCTTCCATTCACTTCTCTTGTAGCATGACCTGTCATTGAGATGCAAAAGGGCCTCATCAACATACAATTTTCTTGGCCATAGGACGACGTTACCTCCCTTATCCGATTGACGGACAATGATATTGTCATCACTTTGGATCTTCTTCATCAATTGTCCATACCCATGGTTCCAATGCTGTTGGGTATGCCGAACACCTTTAACTGATTTATGTAAAGATTTCAATTGGCAGGTAACCATTTCATTGTATGTTTCTATATTGTCATGGACCATGATGGGACTAAAAGTGGACTTCGGTTTAAATGGTGTTATGCCCGGTTTGTTGGTAATGGGAGCAACATCGACCTGTGATAGATTATCAACACAACCCTCTTCTTGTAATAACTGAAGGTCACAAAGAAGATTGTAGTCACCCACCGTACTTACTGGAGGACTGGAGGGAGTGACCAATGTTGCACTTTGTGTTTTAGTAGCTTTGTCTTTGTTTAGTTCAAAAAACTTTCGAAGCTTTAACTTACGTATGAATTTGTAAGTATCTATGCGAGTTTGTGCCTAGTTGAAGTTATCCGCTGGACAAAAAGAAAGGCCGAGGGCAAGGATCTTTTCTTCATTGGCACTAAGTTGCATGTTGGTGAGGTTGATGACAGCGAGGGGTTTGGAAGTATCGTTCAATGTTTGCGAGTCCAACGCTTCTGACCTCTCTTGTTGTTGTTGTTCTGCGGTCTTTGACCGCTGTTTGATCTTGTGGTGTTTCCTGCGTTCCCTTCGCTTGATGTTGATTCTCCTGCCATTCTTGTGTTCTGCACACGGGGCCTTAAGGTTTGGCGTCTGTCGTGTCGCAGGCAATCCACCTCTTGCGCCGGGGTAAGCCTTGTAAACCCCAAATCTTTGCTCATGGAGGTTTGTTCATTTTCAGATTCGCTGCCTGGAATAGAGCTGAGATCAGAAGCGGAGGATGATGAATGTGCCCCGATTGTATTGCCCGTCAATTTCGATGTTGTGGCAGACTGGCAAACCTTTTGTTTAAGAGTGACAAACTTCCTGGCAAATGTAAAGATTTGACCATTTTGATAATCAATTTTGTCCCTCTGAAATTTAAAGGCCTTGCGTTTCTTGATGGCCTCTTCTTCTTTGGCTAATCGGGTATGCATTTCATCACGGTATTTTTTCTCCAAATCCGAGGGGCCTAGTTTATTAATTTGTTCATTCAACTCCTCGATAGTTGTTTGGATTTTTAGGCGATCGCTTTCAGCGTACCTGACCAGAATTTTCAACAAGTTGGAAGAAGATTGTAAGTTGCATTCCGCCGAGTCTACTAGCGTCTAAGGATCCGGATTCTCGTAGCTGGGTGCCAGCATGATACGCAAACCACGAGGTATGCGTCCAACTTCCAAATAGCGTGATAGCGAACGATGTTCCCACCATTTCGAGGTCTCTACTCGCATGGCCTTTTCCAACTTCTTAAATAGTTCTTTCAGATCAATGTTGCCCACCCTGGGAACCTCCGCAGGACCGGTCGGTTCGGACTCAATGACCGGAGAATCGTCGAACATTTCCATTGCCGCCTCCTCGCGGCTTCTCGCAGCGCTGGCGGCCATGGTGCCCAGGTTACGGATACTTGATATTATAATGTATTCACTTCGACGGCACCGCACAATGTCGATACTCGTGAATGTGAATCAGCACACTTCTTAACCGGTCAAAAATGCAAATCCGCCTACCTTTGCAGTCTTCACGGCCGCCCGCAACTCAGGCTGGCTGGCCACTGGCTCACGGTAGGGGTCGTAGCTGCTGACCGGGGGCTGTCGCAACCTCTCCGACTAGGAGCATGTAGAACTTCCGGGGGACCAGAAGGGTGCTTCCTGTTGCTGAGCCCAGGCAAAGAAGGGGTCCGTGACTCTCCGTAGAAGCTGGACGGATATATATTTCCCAAAGATAGCTTCAAATGTCCTTCCACCGAAGGTGATAAAGCAAAGGAACGGCACACCAGGAGAATGTACAAGTTTTTGCACCCACGGTTCGCAGTTCGTGCCGTGCGTGCAGGGTGCGTGCACCAAGCGATTTAAAAAAAAATATATATATGTGTTTTCCCTTGGGAGTCCTTCTGTGGCCCCCTGACCAAGGCTAGGGGGTCAGGAACTGTCCACTCTGCCCCCTTTTCACGTTCTCCACTTTTGTTTTTCACCCCCTCAAACTGCGAGAGACAAAATGGCGGCCGACACTTCCTGGTTTCGACAGATTCGAATGTTTACCGACATCTAACAACCAATCAGAATTGCGCTCGCGCACGGCAGGGTGCGCGCACAGTGCGCGCGTATAGATATTGATATGCTTTTAAATGCTATTTTCTCAGGAAATACTGAACAGATTTACACCAGACCTGCAAAAGGCACTTCCTTGACCTTATGGCTACCTCTCTGCCAAATTTCAAGTAATTCTGTTCAGCCGTTCGGGCGGTAGCTGTGTCTAAAGGTCCTATGGAAAAATGCATGGGTAAAACGCGTTTTGGGACCCCCCTTTTTTCTCGGCCCCTACTTGACGAATCACCCCGAGACTTTCAGGGTAGGAGCTGAACGGAGCGCCCCATTAGTTTTGAAAATTTCGCGAGGATTCGTCAACCAGCGCCAAAGTTATTCAAAATAGAATTTTGAGATTTCCTATGGAAACTCGGTCCTAACTATAACTATCTACTGGCGACCGCCAGTAGATAATAATATATATATATATATATATATATATATATATATATATATATATATATATAATGAACCAAAAACGCCCAGAAGCTTGAGGCCGCACAATACTGCAGGTGAGTAACAAACTCTATTTAAACCAAGCAGGCAGCTTAACATCCCTTTGAAGTCCATGGCCTGACGCGTTTCGATGCTGCTGTTTGCATCTCCTCAGAGGCCGTGTCAGCGGAGTTGATTTATGGCTACCTCATTTCCCCTGCGTGTTTCCGTAATTGGGGGCTTTTAGTGCTCCTCCCTTGGTGGAAGTTCATTTTCAAATGCACGCTGGGATCTGAGGTCTCATTTTGCCAATTGACGCCCTCTAGTGGGTTACCTCCGCTGCAGCTAATTATGGACAATTATTCCCAGCCCTCTATTGAGCCTTGGATGAGACTCTGCCGGCTTCATTAATGGTACCCTGCAGCTTTGGAAAGAGGAATCTTCCTCTCTCCTAATCCTGTTTGGTTGCAGGCATTGCGATCCCTCTGCGGCCCGGAACCGCCGCATAATATGTTACCAAAAACGCCCAGAAGCTTGATGCCGCACAATACTGCAGGTGAGTAACAAACTCTATTTAAACCAAGCAGGCAGCTTAACATCCCTTTGAAGTCCATGGCCTGACGCGTTTCGCTGCTGATTTTTGCATCTCCTCAGAGGCCGTGTCAGCGGAGTTGATTTATGGCTACCGCATTTACCCAGCGTGTTTCCGTAATTCAGGGCTTTTAGTGCTCCTCCCATGGTGGAAGTTCATTTTTAAAGGCTCGCTGGGATCTGAGGTCTCATTTTGCCAAATGACGCCCTCTAGTGCGTTACCTCCGCTGCAGCTAATTATGGACAATTATTCTCGGCCCTCCATTGAGCCTTGGATGAGACTCTGCCGGCTTCATTAAAGGTACCCTGCAGCTTCGGAAAGAGGAGTCTTCCTCTCTCCTAATCCCGTTTGGTTGCGGGCAGTGCGATCCCTCTGCGGCCCAGAACCACCGCATAATATGTCACCAAAAACGCCCAGAAGCTTGAGGCCACACAATACTGCAGGTGAGTAACAAACTCTATTTAAATTAAGCAGGCAGCTTTACATCCCTTTGAAGTCAATGGCCTGACGCATTTCGATGCCGCTGTTTGCATCTTCTCATAGGCCGTGTCAGCGGAGTTGGTTTATGGCTACCGCATTTCCCCTGTGTGTTTCCGTAATTGGGGGCTTTTAGTGCTCCACCCTTGGTGTAAGTTCATTTTCAAATGCACGCTGGGATGTGAGGTCTCATTTTGCCAATTGACGCCCTCTAGTGGGTTACCTCTGCTGCAGCTAATTAAGGACAATTATTCTCGGCCCTTCATTGAGTCTTGGATGAGACTCTGCCGGCTTCAATAAAGGTACCCTGCAGCTTCGGAAGGAGGAATCTTCCTCTCTCCTAATCCCGTTTGGTTGCGGGCAGTGCGATCCCTCTGCGGCCTGGAACCACCGCATAATATGTCACCAAAAACGCCCAGAAGCTTGAGGCCGCACAATACTGCAGGTGAGTAACAAACTCTATTTAAACCAAGCAGGCAGCTGAACATCCCTTTGAAGTCAATGGCCTGACGCGTTTCAATGCCGCTGTTTGCATCTTCTCATAGGCCGTGTCAGCGGAGTTGATTTATGGCTACCGCATTTACCCAGCGTGTTTCCGTAATTCAGGGCTTTTAGTGCTCCTCCCATGGTGGAAGTTCATTTTTAAAGGCTCGCTGGGATCTGAGGTCTCATTTTGCCAAATGACGCCCTCTAGTGCGTTACCTCCGCTGCAGCTAATTATGGACAATTATTCTCGGCCCTCCATTGAGCCTTGGATGAGACTCTGCCGGCTTCATTAAAGGTACCCTGCAGCTTCGGAAAGAGGAGTCTTCCTCTCTCCTAATCCCGTTTGGTTGCGGGCAGTGCGATCCCTCTGCGGCCCAGAACCACCGCATAATATGTCACCAAAAACGCCCAGAAGCTTGAGGCCACACAATACTGCAGGTGAGTAACAAACTCTATTTAAACCAAGCAGGCAGCTGAACATCCCTTTGAAGTCAATGGCCTGACGCGTTTCAATGCCGCTGTTTGCATCTCCTCAGAGGCCGTGTCAGCGGAGTTGATTTATGGCTACCGCATTTCCCCTGCGTGTTTCCGTAATTGGGGGCTTTTAGTGTTCCTCCCATGGTGGAAGTTGATTTTCAAATTCATGCTGGGATCTGAGCTCTCATTTTGCCAATTGACGCCCTCTAGTGGGTTACCTCCGCTGCAGCTAATTATGGACAATTATTCTTGGCCCTCCATTGAGCCTTGGATGAGACTCTGCCGGCTTAATTAAAGGTACCTTGCAGCTTCGGAAAGAGGAATCTTCCTCTCTCCTAATCCCGTTTGGATGCGGATAGTGCGATCCCTCTGTGGCCTGGAACTGCCGCATAATATCTAACCAAAAACACCCAGAAGCTTGAGCGTGCACTGACTGCAAGTTTACTGGAACATCTAGAACAGCAGTTCTTAACCTTTTGACTGCTCGGGTCCCCTAATATATATTGCTACTGGAACCCAGAGCCCCACCTATTCAATTTCTATGATTTGAACCTCAAAACAATACACAAAATTACAGAAACAAGTAAGCATTAAAGAAATGCATACATTATGAAATATTTAGTATTATGGAGTTTTAAAATCTGGTTTTATTGCTGAAAGACAAAGCGATATGGCAGGCTCAAGCATAATACATTTTTTGCTCCTAGTGTAGCTCTCTTTGTGTTTCAACATACCTATACATTAATTTGAGGTCATCAGATGTCCACACTACAGTTTACTGTACTTGAGCTGCTCACACGTTTAGGACACCAACTTAATTTTTAACTCCCAATTCAAATTCCTGCACATTTACAGATTGTTGCAATATGTTCAATTTTACATTCATAATGCCAATGTATATATACTTTGTAAACCTGCTAAAGTTTCTGAACAGTTGTGGGCCCCCGGAGTCATTGTGGTGGATCCCCAAGGGTCCACGGACACCAGGTTAAGGACCACTGACATAACAAGTAATTACTAAATTCAAAGATAATTGATTGCAGTGTTATAGAAGGCATGCTTTCTCCTAACTCTTGTTTTATGCTCATTTGGATAACTGCAATACCATAGGATATTAAGAATTTTGCCTTACCTCACAATTTTTTTCAGACTCCATCAGCTGCTTCAAATGCCCTGACAATCAGTGGACCAATAGGGGGCGTGATAAATGCATTCAGAAAGTGACTGAGTATCTACGTTATGACGAACCCCTGGGACAAACTCTCACCTCTTCTGCCATCCTCCTATCCTTCGTCACTGCTGCTGTGCTGGGAATCTTTATCAAGTACAGACACACTCCCGCCGTGAAAGCCAACAACCGAGGCCTCAGTTACCTGCTCCTCCTTGCACTCATATTCTGCTTCCTCTGTCCTTTCCTATTTATCGGCAGTCCCAGGAAGCTCACCTGCATGCTTCGACAAACAATGTTTGGGGTCATTTTTTCCATCAGTGTCTCCTGTGTTCTTGCTAAGACTGTTCTTGTTGTTCTTGCCTTCAAGGCAACTAATCCATGCAGCTCTGCGAAGAAGTGGCTGGGATCGAAGACTCCAATCTGCATTGTGTTCTTTTGTTCACTGGTCCAGACCGTAATCTGCACTGCTTGGCTGGTTAAGTCTCCTCCATTTCCAGAACTGAACATGAAGGCTTACAATGAGAAGATAATCTTTGAGTGTAATGAAGGAGACACCATCTTTTACTACTGCATGCTGGGATACATGGCCCTTCTGGCCATAGTCAGCTTTATAGTTGCCTTTCTCTCAAGGAATCTGCCTGGAAGCTTCAACGAGGCCAAGCTGATCACCTTCAGTATGCTGGTGTTTGTCAGTGTGTGGATCTCCTTCATCCCAGCGTACCTGAGCACAAGGGGGAAGTACATGGTGGCCGTGGAGGTGTTTGCCATCCTGTGCTCCAGTGCTGGATTGCTGGGGTGTTTATTCTTTCCAAAGTGCTATATCATTCTAGTGAGGCCTGAGAGGAATACCAGGCAACATCTGGTAGGAAAGACACATGGCACTAATAATAAAAAAGAATGATAATGAACATAAATGTTTTACAATAGTTGGCTGGGGAAACTAAGACCGTACTTGCCACTCTCCCTCATTCGTTTCAGTCAAAGAAAATTGGTACATGAGTATGAGGGACCAGCCATAATAGGTTCTCTGTCAGGGAAGCAGCCCAACCACAAATCTAATTAAGTTTTACTCAGCACTCTAAATCATATCACTGAAGCCACATTATATTGCTATATGATGCCAATCAATGATGACCTGTCAATACATTTGAAAAAAGATCTTGTTTGCCGTGTATATTCGATTCTTTATTGTCTCATTCTTCTCCTTCTCCTAAGAAAATCTTGATTGTAGCCAGACTAGTATCCAAAATGGAAAGCCAACATGTTTCGTCCCTCTTAGGACTTCTTTAGGGCTTGGAGGTTCCAATCAAATGTATTAGTTAAAATAAAGTTTTAACCATGTCTCCATATATTCAACAGCCTCTTGGCACCCTAAAACCTCATTCTAGTTATAAGAGGTAATGTTAAAGCAGTATTCCATTGTTTTCAATTAAGGACAAAATGGCAACAGATGTGGTCCCCCGCAGTGCATCCAAGGTTCTCTTGAAGCCATCCTGTGTAGTGTGCTCACACCATATAGTTGTGCGATATGAGCATGCTGCACAGGACGCCTTAAAAAGAACCTTAAATCTATGAACGACATGATGAAAACTTTATAATGCATTTGATTAGACCCTCCAAGCCTTGAAGAAGTCCAAAGAGAGAAATACTTTAGGCCTTGTTTAGGGAAGGAATGATGGAATAGGCATACGTCATTTGAGAAGATTCTCTTTGGAACTAGAGACCTGAGCAATTTTGCCAGAGATTCAGTCATAGAATCAACTTTTCAAAGACCATAAAGATGATGGACCTACTTGGAGAGTTTTGTCACAGTCTAGGCTTCAAACAATACCATCCTATATAAAATATAAAAAGTCTGCAGCATTTTAGATGAAGGCAATACAGGGTTTTCTAGAGTGTCCTTAGAATCAGAACACAAGAGGCGGCCACTTTACTCATTTTGGGTGGGTGAAAAGGTTGGTAAAGTTTGAGCTGAGTTCAAAGTAATCTTGAAGATGCAAGCTTTGTCCACAGGGGGAGTCGTCACAACTAAGGATAAAGGCCCCCATGACATGAAGAAGTCCAGATAGGAGGTCCCTCTAAGATCATTTTCTCAGTTTTGCCTGATTTAAGCTTCAGTGTGTCACTGGACCTGAGGTTATCCACCACTGACAGGCCAGATTGAAAGAGAAAGGATAGGGCAGCGAAGGGATCTTATAAGCTACCAGGATATAGATGTCATCAACATAACTTCAAAGAAGGTAGAGCTCAGTCAGTGAGTAGCCGCGAAGAATACCACATTTCATCGACTTAAACTGACCAACTTAAGGGCTAGCTGAACAGGTTGCTTACCTTCGGTAACGCATTATCTGATAGAGAAACTATCTAGCTATATATTCCTTTCCTTAGAATTTCCCAGGCGTCAGACTGGATCCGGAAACCTTTTTATGAGCAGTATCCCTTGCACATGCCGTTGGGTGGCTCCATTCGGCTCCACGTGATGTTGTCGGCGTCGTCGTCTGTGTCATTGGCGTCGGTTATCATATCGCAGTCACCTATATAGGCGCCAACCATGCGCGTGGACGTCAGTACTTTTCACTTTCCCTCACCAGAAGTCCAGAGCCATGAAGCGACTGATATGAGGGTGGGCCGCTAAATATTGTCTATACCAGATAATGCGCTACGGAAGGTAAGTAACTTATTCATCTCAAAGAGATTTCTAGCTGGATATTCCTTACCTCAGAATAGATACCTAAGCCATACCATCCTGGCCGTGGACTGCAGACAAATTCCTCACACTAGGAAGTCCTACAGGACCGAAAGGGCAAAATGCCCATCCTTGCGGACCTGGCTGTCCAGGCAGTAATGCTTAGCAAACATGTGCAAAGATGCCCACGTTGCTGCCTGGCAGATGTCCAGGACTGGGATACCCTGAGCCAAGGCCGTGGTCATAGCCTTTCCTCGGGTGGAAGTGGCTCTTAATCCCTCAGGGGGCTGATTCTCAGCCAAGGCATAGAAGATCTTTATGCAGAGAATGGTCCTTTTCTGCACTGCCTGATCTTTCTTAGCTCCCACGAACCCCCAAAGAGTTGGTCATCCACCCGGAACTCTTTTATGCGGTTAAGGTAGAACGGCAACCCTCTTTTTGAGTCCAGACAAAGGAGATGCTCCTCTTCCTTAGAAGGAGGCAGGGGAGCAAAAAAGGTGGACAGCATGACAGATGACCCAGATGAAACGGGGCCACCACCTTTGAAAGTAATGAAGCACGGGTGCAAAGCACCACTTTATCCATGAAAGTCATTATGTAGGGGGGCTTACATGATAGTGCCTGCAATTCACTCACCCTCTTGGCAGATGTTATTGACACTCGAAAGGCTGTCTTAATGGTAAGCAGCCGGAGGGGACAATTATGCAATGGCTCGAAAGGAGCAAACATGAGAAATGTGAAGACTAAATTAGGATCTGTAGGAGGCTGGCTTAGTATATGGTGCACACTTATATAAGTGGGCACCCTGCACTAACCCACACAACCCTTATGGTGATTTTAGTGGTCTTTACTCAACCTTAGAAAGCTCTCTAAGTGGTAGCTGTGGAGAGCAGCATTTAGGCTTAAGCCAGAAGGAGTGTAAAGCAACTTGTTTTACCAGAAATTAATCTTATTGATATAGATTAAGTGAAAAAGAGCAACACAATATATTTATAAAAAATAGCTCATTATTATAAAACACTCACTAACACATACAAATATTTCCTACCCGGAGATAAACACAAAGCACACAACACTTTGCATTAAAAATAGGTGAGTAGCACAAATACACAGTGGTCGCCTGGGGAAGACCTGACCATATACTAAAATACTGGTATGCGAACCACAACCGAAGTCAAGACCACACAAAGAAGATGTAGAAATGCTGGAGACTCAAGGAACCATCCGAAGTAAGTAACCAGGAACCACACAGAGGCTGTGTGCAGAGTGGGAACACAACAAGGTGCTCAATTCAAGTCAATGGGTAAGTCGCGGTTGCAGTTTTAAGGAAGGACCCTTCCCAGTGGACCCTGAAGGAACCCCATGGAAGACAGAAGGTTGGAGAGCCACCCCAGTCGTGAATACCCTAGGAATTAGGATACCTACACCTGGGAAGCTGAGTGCATAGGTGTGAATTGGTGTTGGAAACTGCCTTCAAACTCAATGGAGAACTTCAGGAAGATGCCGCTGCTGGAGAAGGGGAAAGTGTACGGTGGAAGCCCAAGGTGGATTCAAGATGAGAAGTACCTGCAAGCAGAGAGGACAGAGTCTATGCCACGCAAGAGTGACCAGAAGGCACGGAAGACGAATGCCCACCCATGTTGGGTGTTGCAAGGGAGTTGACAGAGACCTTGGAGCAGCAGTTGTGTGGACCTAGCGATGCTGTGGAAGACCAGGAGCCATTCACGAGCTGTCCCACGTTGTATGTCGAGAGTTGAGGGGTCGGTGGACATTGGGAGCAGCAACAATCCTTGGCAACTGCAACCAACGTGGAAGGCAAAAAAGGTACAGTGTCGGGACCAGCAAGGTCCAAGTGACTCGCCACAAACAGGGGATTCAGAGTAGGTCACAGGAGATGCTTGAAGTTAGGACTACTTGGAGCCCAAAGATCTTGGAGGAAGGAAGCCAACAAGCCTTTGCAACGGCAGGTTGGCGCTGTGCACAGGGGTTCTGTTCCAGCATTTCCGACGACATATACTGACCTCAAACTTGGTTAGAGGATAGGACAGGCCTCGAGATAGCTGATGAACCACCACCTGTGATATTGAGCCTTTCAGAATCCATGGGAGCCAGGAGCAGCAGACATGTCACCTTGGTTGTGATGCCTGCAGATGCAGGGAAGTCACTTTTTCACTTCAAGGGAGATTCCTTCAGGTGACTTGGATGTCCACAGGCTTTTGGAAGATTCCTGTATGGAGCACCGGCACAGATATTGCAGCAGACTTGCAGGACGACGAGACTAGGATCAGCAGGATTCCCCCAGTTGCAGTCTCGGAGCCCAGAGCTAAGTCAAGCGAGGTCCACAGTGCCCAGACGATCAAAGAAGAAGTGGTGTCTTGAAATGAATCACGTCTCACGACGAATCTCGGGACCCACCCACAGGGAACCTCTTAAGTACCCTAAGTAAAGAGTTGGGACGAGAAGAAGCCAATGGCTTACTGATCTGGTTTGAACTGGACTGTGCAAGGAGGGCACCAAATGTGCCCTGCAAGCAGACTCAGTGGCGCTGGCAAGTGCCCCCACCCTGCCCCAATACACTAAACCCTGTCAGGGAGGTGGTCACACCTCCCTGTAACAGGGTATCTTTTGTTCTGCCATCCCCTGCTCGAGCTTGGCTAAGCAGCAGGAGGGCAGAAACATGTCTCTGGTCGGCAACAGCCCTAGCTTGCCGTCCGGTTCTGGAAGACTGGTAGTGGTAGCACTGAGGGCCTCCTGGAAGAGCTTTACAGTGCATGGAATAATCCCTCCTACACTATTTACAGTATGATTCCAACATGTTTGATACCAAACATGACAGGGTTTGTTACAGCCAGTCTGGAGATAGCCATTGCGTAATGATGCATGGGCACTCAATATATTACATGGCTGATGCACTTACAACCCGGAAGAAGGGACTCCGAAGGCTGTAGGGGTGTCCCGCTCTTGCAGGGGCACCCCCACACTTCAAACCGAGCACCCTGCCTTCAGGATTGAAAGTCCTGCCATAGAGGTGACTTATATGTTTTAAGGGCAGAGACCTCAGATATAGGGAAACCCACATCTGTTGTAAGTGGTGCTAGCAAACAAGTCAGTTATCTTCGGTAATGATGTATCTGTAAGAAACACAGGTTAGTTATAGATTTCTTACCTTAGAATTACCCCGGCGATCAGACTGGATCCGGAACGTTTTTCGTCAGCAGTACCCCTGCACATCGGAAATGGCATCTGTCGACTACGCGTTTGTTATCGGCATTGTGGTCGCGGGATGACGTTGCGCTAGCTACATAGACGCCACCCTCGTCGTGCACTGACATCAGTTCTGTACACAACTTTCCACACCAGAAGTGCAGAGCCATGAAAGACACTGACCACTTGTGCACAAAACTAGGGCCCTTAAAGGAAGTCCTTAACATTAGAAATCAGTTCGCAGAATAGGGAGGATGGGTGGGGCGGTAAGGAATCTATAGCTAACCTATGTTTCTTACAGATATATAGTTACCGAAGGTAAGTAACTTGTTCATCTGAAAAAAACGGTTAGTTCTAGATTCCATACCTTAGAATACATACCCCCGAAATAACAATTCCAGAGGTGGGTCTGCGAACTAAGTTCACACCAGAAAGTCCTTTAGAACAGAACGGCCAAAGAAGCCATTTCTCCAGACTTGGCTGTCCAGGCAGTAGTGTTTGGTGATCATGTGCAGCGATGCCCACGTAGCTGCCTGACAGATGTCATTAAGGGGAACTACCCGTCCCAAAGCATTGGTAGCTGCCGTCGCCCTGGTGGAATGGGCCTGCAGTCCCATTGGAGGCCCCTTCTTTGCCAAAGAATAGCAGGCTTTGATGCACAGAACAACCCACCTGGAGATTGTCCGTTTGTGCAAGGCCCGACCTTTCTTAGCGCCCACGTAACCAACAAAGAGCTGGTCATCCACGAGTAAAGTGCACATTTTGGATCCAGAAGGTGGAGCCTCTCTTCCTCCTTTGAAGGATGCGGGGGCCGAAAGAAGGTGGGTAAAGTGATGGTTTGGCCAATGTGCAAAGAAGTAACCACCTTGGGAAGAAAGGAAGGTCTAGTTGTAAGGATGACATTGTCCGGATGGACAGCCAGATAGGAAGGCTTGGTAGAAAGAGCTTGTAGGCCACTCCCCATGTGTGCAGAGGTGATGGGCACCAGAAAGGCAGTTTTCAAAGTAAGCAGCCTGAGAGGACAGTTATGTAGCGGCTCAAAGGTAGCGCATATAAGTTAGGTAAGCACCAAGTTCAAGTCCCACTGGGGCTTTACGAAGGAAACAGGAGGAAAGAAATGAGAAATAACCTTAAGGAATCTATTTACAACAGGGGACTTGAAAAGAGAAGGCTGATCAGAAGCCTAAGGAAGGCCGACAAGTAGCCTTTGAGAGTGTCCAGAGCAGAGCCCTGCTGTGCCAAATAAAGGTGGAACAAGAGAACCTCAGAAAGAGGGGTGGAAAGGGGATCCACAGCCTTTGCTGTGCACCATGCCACAAATTTGTTCCATCTGCAGGGGTACACCGTCTTAGTGGAGGGACGCCTGGCTGCCAAGATAACATCACAGACTTCGGAAGGCAGGTCAAACAACGTCAACTGCAGCTGCTCAGTCTCCACGCAAGAAGGTGGAGGCTGGACAGGTTCGGGTGGAGGATCGTTCCCTGCTGCTGCGACAGAAGATCCTCCCGAAGAGGCAGTCCCATCAGAGGATTGATGGCAATGTTGAGCAGCTCCGGATACCAGACTTTGTGCCCAATCCGGAGCCACAAGAATGACTTGGGCCCGGTCGTGCTTAATCTTCTTCAGCACTCTGGGCAGAAGTGGTATAGGCAGAAAGGCGTCTTGGAAATTCCAATGCACATAACTGCTGACATTGCTCATTCTCTTTGGTGGTGAACAGATCTAACCAAGGCTCTCCCCACTGCTGAAAGAGACCTTGTACCACCTCCGAGTGAAGACGCCATTCGTGATCCATCATGCACCTGCGGCTGAGTTCATCCGCCCTGGCGTTCGGGGTACCTGCCAGGTGTTGAACCACCAGGGATATGCCCTGATGTTCCAGCCATGTCCAGAGGCGGAGGGCCTCCTGACTTTGGGTCAACGACCCCATCCCGCCTTGTTTGTTGCAGTACCATATGGCGGTGGTGTTCTCCGTGAACATCTGAGCCACTCTTCCCCGGACAAAGATAGGGAATGCTTTGAGTGCAAGACGAATTGCCCGAAGCTCCTGAAGGTTGATGTGGAGCCCAGACTCCGCCAGGGACCAGAGGCCTCTGATCTCTGCCTCCCCCATGTGGCCACCCCATCCCAGAAGTGATGCATCGGTCACCAATGTGAATTCTGGTTGAGGAAGGGAGATGGATCTGCCGTCGACCCAATCCTGGTTCGTAAGCCACCACTGCAATTTGTGTGCAGTGCAGCCTGGTATATGCTGTCTACTAGTTATAGTGGGTACCTTGTACCAGTCCAAACAACCCTTATTGATGATAGGTTAAAGACAACCTTTATTGAAAGCTATCCTAGCGGTAGCTATGGAGAGCAGCCTTCAGGCTAAGTCTTGAAGGAATGTAAAGCAGCTTGTATTACCAGTCTATAATCTCTTGAATGACCAAATGAAAGGAGAACAACACCAGGTATATATATAAAATATATGTATTTATTTCTAAACACTCCCTGCTAATCTATTTATAAGACTAGAGGTCAAAGCACACAATTTACAAGCACTAAATCAACAGTAATAAGCACAATACTCGATAGGCCCCGGGGGGGACCGAACCATATACTAAGTAAGTGGTATAAGAACCATGACTTGACTAGACACAGTGCCTAGAGCATGTAGAATCGCTGGGACGCCAAGGAACCACCCAAGGTAGTGACACAGGGGACCCAAGGAGGACGTGTGCAGTGTCTGAACACAGGCCCGAGCCTTGTACAATGCTATGCGAAAGTCACGGTTGGGAAATTAGAGATTAAGGACACTTAGGAGAGGATTCTAGGCAAACCCTTTGAACCTAAGACAGTTCTAAGGCCATCACCCTTGACAGTACCGGAGTACTCGTGTTACCTATCCCAGAGGAGCCGGGTGCATAGGGGTCAAGTGGTATCAGAAACGCTAGTCGATTTCAATGGCGTCTTGCAAAGAAGTGCTGCTGCCGGAAAGGAGAGAAGTGTCCGGTGCAATCCAAGCCTGGATCGAGGATGAGAAGAACCCGAAAGCAGAGGGGACAGAGTCTGGGTCGCTAGCCAGTGACCAGGGGCACATTAGGCGAATGCCCACCGATGTCGGGTGCTTCAGGTGCGAAGAGGTGCAGCTTGACTCTGCAGCCACAGGGACCAGGAGACATCGACGATGACCAGGAGATGGATTCGAGCTGTCCCAGGAAGGATTTTGAGTGCTGGGGTGTCGGTGTTTGGATTGAACCCAACAAGCCTTGGCAACGGCAACCGACGCAGGAATAGTAAAGATTCTTCGGTGTGGACCAGCAAGGTCCGGGAGACTCCCCAAGCAATGGAGAGTCAGGGCACGTCTGGAGCAACCAGGGAAGCCCAATCAAACTTAAAGATACTTTCTTGGGGACCCACAGGTCAACGGACCAGGGATCGCGAAGGGACCTCGAAAGAAAACACGAAGGGCAGGCTCACGAAACACTCGTGGAGTGTTGGCCGGCAATCTTCAGTGGAATTGCTGTTCGGGGTCAGGTCTATAAGTAACCCAAAGCTCAGCCTCAAGGGTCGCCGGAAAGCTGATGCTTCTGCAAAATGACGCGGTGTCCAGGGGTTCGGGTTGCACAGTCTCCACGAGGGATACGGGCCTCAGACTTGCTGTGGGCACTGATTGAACTCAGAGACTTCGGGAACCCACCCCCTGTGTTGCAAAATTCTTCGGAGTCCTCAGGAGCTTCAGAGGTGCAAACAGGTCAGATGCGTCTTTGGTGCCTGCCAAGCAGGGGAGTAACTCCTTTACTCCAAGGGAGATTCTTCAGTCATCTAACGCAATGTAGATCGTCAAAGTACTGGTTTCTGTAGCAGAGTTTCATCCAGGGAAAATCTAAAGTCCTGTAGTCAGGGGTTCCTACTTTATACCCAAGGAAGGGGTGGGACAAACTCTGGGGACCCGCCTATTGGAGGGTGCGGACAGAGAGGTGGCTACACCCATGTCCTCTGGCCAGTTTCGCACCAGAGCAGGGGCTGAGTGCCCCTGCAACCGGTTTGAACTGGACTATGCACAGGGACACCAAATGTGCCAACAGTGCAGACTTCAAAGCACTCTCAGCATGCACCCACCCAGCCCCAATACACTAAAGCCTGTTTGGGAGGTGGTCACACCTCCCTGTGACAGGAAACCTATTATCAGGCCTTCCTCTGCCGGAGTTTCGTCCAGCAGCAGGAGGGCAGACTTGTGTCCGTGGCTGGCAGCATCCATTTTGTGGTGCCCGGGTTCTGTTAAGCTGGTACCGGTGGCGCCATGTTTCTCCCTCTAATAGGGTGGAATCATACCTTCCCCGCCAGTTACTGGCATGGAGGTATAATTCCAAGGTGTTTGACACCCAACACAACATGTTTCTGTGTATCCATTTTAAAGTTAGCATTTACTTCGAGGTTATAATGCACTTAAGAGTATATGGTCTGGCTGCATCACAGACAACCCCAAGGAGGTTCCAAAGGATGCAGAGGGGCTCTGCTCATGCATGCGCACCCTCTCATATAAAACCAAGTACCCTGCCTTCAGGATTGTTAAGCCTGCCATAGGGGTGACTTATAGGTGTATATGTGTAGTGATCAGAAGTGCTATAGGTAACCTATATCAAAGTAAGGGGTGCATGCATCACCTTACCCAGGCTGCAGTAGCAGACCTGTGGTGTCATTTTGGAAGGCTTCCCAGGGGTGGCATAATACATGTTGCAAACCCTGGTAGGCCTCTGGGGTACCTATGCCCTAGGTACATATTGTACCATATACTAGGGACTTAATAGGGTACCCCAGAATCCAATCTGGAGTGTACCTAAGGTACATGGAATCCTTTTAGAGTGAAAGCAGATAGGCTGGGGTCCTGATTAGCAGGATCCCAGCCAGACTAAGTAAAAAAACAGTGAAAAATCAGCAAAAAGTGGCGGTAACTATAAGAAGCAAATCCTACTCTCCTACAGGACCTCTGAGATCTGGACGCAATCGGACAGATTACTCTGATGCTGTGGCCACTGGAACTTCAGGGCCCACTGCAGAGCACGCATATGCCATCTGGCATGGTCCACCTGCAGGATGCAGGAGGCCATCAGACCGTGCAGCCTGAGGGTCATCCTGACAGAAACCCGGGATAGAGGCTGAATGATCAGAATCATAGTGCGAATATCCAGGACTCGCCGTTCGGAAGGATAAACCCAAAACTTTGTTGTGGCCAGACCCGCTCCAGTGAATGGGAGCTTCTGAGAGGGTATCAGGTGTGACTTCCACACGTTGATGGAGAACCCCAGCGAATGCAGGAGGCCGGCCGTAGTCTGCAGGGGGGAGACGACAGCCTGGAGTAAGCCCACCTTTAACAGCCAGTCATCGAGATAGGGGAAGACTGGAACCCCTGATCTGCGCAGATGAGATGTGCCCACCGTCATCTCTTTTGTGAACACCCGAGGGGTGCTGGTAAAGCCAAAGGAGAGCACAGTAAACTGAAAGCGCTCGTGGTCTACCGTGCAAACAGGTAACCCCTGTGGGCCAGCAGGACAGGGATGTAAAAAATAAGCATCCTGCAATTCCAACGCTACCATCCAGTCTCCATGGTTGAGGGCAGACAAGACCTGAGCGAGCATCAAGATTTTGAACTTCTCATTCCGGAGGAAGTGGTTGACGTTCCTCAGATCCAAAATAGGACACAGGCCTTTGTCCTTCTTGGGCACCAGAAAGTAGTGAGAATATCAACCACGACCTACTTCTGGGACAGGAATACGCTCGATGGCTCCCTTGGCCAAGAGTGCCAAAACTTCCTGTTGGAGAAGGGCCAAATGATCCTCCGACATGCAATGATACTGAGGTAGCATGGAGGGAGGGGTAGTCTCGAAGGGGAGGGAGTAGCCCCTTCAGACTATCTGCAAATCCCACCTGTCCGACATGATGGTGCGCCAGTGGGAGCAGTGGAGGCGATGGTGAATCCTGCTGGCCACTGGCGTTTGGTGGCCCTGAAAGGTCGGACTAGGAGGTTTTGGAGGCTGCTTCAGAAGGGGCTGTGGTGGAATGGCCCACCTGTTGGCCCCCAGAACCACACGCTGGTTCCCACATCCCCAGATCAGAGGCTGAACAGTTTGTGCTGGCCTGTGGCTCTGGGCGGGACGTGGCAGGGCACCCCTTCCGTAGCCACGAAAGGGGCGAAAGGCAGACGGCGCAGGGCAAGTGGTGGAGAGGCCCGAGGACCTAGACGTAGCCCGAGAGTCCTTAAAGCGCTCCAATCCGTTGTCTGCCTTGTTGCCGAAAAGGTCATCAAAGGGCATGTCCATAAGAGTTGATTGGACAACCCCGGAAAAACCAGTCGCCTTGAACCAGGCGTAGCGTCTAAGGGCTACTGACGTGGAAATCATCCTGCCATTGAGGCGTCCGTCGTCATAATGTAATGAGGCTGAGCTGGTTGGAACGAGAGGCCTGGAGAGATATTGATTTCTTTTTCCCACCATGACCGACACTGTTTCATAGCCTGGGAGAGAGAGAGATGATGTCCTCGAATGAGCCGTGCATCTGCACCCACTGCATGTCCAACTGCTCCTGAAGAGGCCTCATGTGCAGCCAACAATTTGGAATTAATGGGATGCATGAGGACAGCATCCCCAGTAAGGACTTGTATACAATCACAGAAGTGTACTCTTTTGCGAGTAGAAGGGATGCTAAGCTCCTTATCCTAAGCTTCCGTTTTAAAGTGGGATATGCCTTCAATGATCTTGTGAAAAACACGCTTTTGATTTGGAACCAAATGTGACTTCTCCAAGTTGATTTGTAACCCCCGGAGACTTGAAGAGCTGCCGATAGGCCTGTGTAGATTTTCTGGCAGAGTGAAATGTAGCCCCTTTCACCAGCCAATCGTCCGGGTACGGGTAAACCTCGTGTCCCTGCCTTCTCAAAAAGGCCAGTGCCATACATTTCGTGAAGACTCTGTGTTAGACGGACCGGGAGGGTCGGCCGAGGACAAGGGGAGAGGTCTCCGGGGAGAGCCGTCTCCAGCGATCGTACAGATAAATAACTTCCCCCCCACAGACAGACACCACACAAGGAGAAGATTTAGCGTTCTTTATAGGCAATTTCTTAAGGTACGATGGAATGGTACAAGGAGGTCTGGACTCAGGGGTCCCCTCGATTCAAGTCTCTCAAGATGGGGAAAAGGGGGTAGCGGGACAGTCTGGTTACCCGTCTGGTAGTTGAGATGGTATGGTGGATAGCTCACAATCCTCAAGCTTGGTGTTCTAGCTGGGACGGGCCGCGGCAGCGCCAGCAGGTCCCGGTGAAGATGGTCAATACACGGTCCGCGGCAGCGCCAGCAGGTCCCGGGAGGATGGTCGATACACGGTCCGCGGCAGCGCCAGCAGGTCCCGGTGAAGATGGTCGTTACAACGGGCCGCGGCAGCGCCAGCAGGTCCCGACGAGGATGGATGTTGCAGAAGGCCGCGGCAGCGCCAGCAGGCAGGACGATAGTTCACAAGGTAGGGCTACGGCAGCGCCGGTAGTCCGTCAAGGCTGAGTTCTCTCGGTGTCTCTCGACTCCAGGATACAACTGTCGTCCTGCTTCGGAGCTGCCCTAGTTATAGGTCTGGCGCCCTTTGATGTCCGGACCCTCGCACTTGGAGGTCGGAGGGTCCGGGATGAAGGTGTCCAGACACCCAGCAGGGGGTGGAGCCAGCGCCTGGGGGAGCTGGAGGCGATCGGCACCTGGCGGGGGAGAGCCCTTGACGCTTCGTTCTCCCATTGACCTGCCAAGTGGTCCGCTCACCTCCTGGGTGGATGGTGGTGCCGGGATGTCGGGGCCGGCCAGGCCCAGGGTTAGGGTCGGGTGGAGGCCACGCGGCCTCGTGTCACAGGGCCCAAGATGGCGGCTTGATCCGGCCGGGGGAGCCGGTGGTGGCTCGGTCCCGTGATACATGGAGGTCCGGGGGCAGGAGTTCCGTCGGGAGACGGGGTGTGGGTGATTCTTGTGGGTCACGCCTGGCAGGCCGGGGCTTGGGCCCTGTCATGCGGGGAGGGAGCGAGCCCTTCGTGTGGCCTGTCCAACATGCGTCCCCCCCAGCTGAAGGCGGGGAGAGTCACCCATCTTCCTGGGGACTCTCCTCGTCGAGGCGGAAAAAGCGTGACAGGCCATCTGCGTTGGCGTGGTCTTGGCCCGGTCGATGTTCCACGGTGAAGTCCATTCCCTGCAGGGAGATGGACCAGCGCAATAGTTTTGGGTTCTCCCCCCGCATCTGCATCAGCCACTGCAGGGGTCGATGGTCGGTTTGTACCCGGAAGTGGGTACCGAAGAGATATGGCCGGAGCTTTTTGAGGGCCCGCACCACTGCGAAGGCCTCCCTCTCGATTGTGCTCCAGCGCTGTTCCCGGGCCAGGAGACGTCTGCTGATGAAGGCCACCGGCTGGTCATGACCCTCGGGGTTCAGTTGGGAAAGAACCGCTCCGATGCCGTGGTCGGAGGCGTCTGTCTGTACAATGAATTCCCGACTGTAATCGGGGGCCTGGAGCACAGGGGCGGTGCACAGGGCGGCCTTCAGCTTTTCGAAGGCCGCTTGACAGTCGGGGGTCCAGTTAATCCGCTTCGGCTGGTTTTTGGACGTGAGACCCGTGAGGGGCCCCACAATGCTGCCGTAGTCCCTCACGAACCGCCGGTAGTAGCCGGTGAGCCCCAAGAAGGCTCGGACCTCGGTCTGGGTGACGGGGGGCTGCC
Organism: Triturus cristatus; assembly: GCF_964204655.1. Taxonomy (NCBI): domain Eukaryota; kingdom Metazoa; phylum Chordata; class Amphibia; order Caudata; family Salamandridae; genus Triturus; species Triturus cristatus. The sequence continues at coordinate 1,633,534,884 of NC_140591.1, read as the reverse complement.
AGGACTGGATGGCAGCAATTTTAAGTTGCAGCGGGGCCACCAGCCCGCTTCCCACCTGGTGCCCGAGGTAGGTCACGGACCCTTGACCAATTTGGCATTTGCCGGCCTTAATCGTGAGGCCGGCCCGCTGGAGGGCCTGCAGCACCTCTTGGAGGTGGAGGAGGTGGTCGGACCAGTGGCGGCTGTACACAGCGATATCGTCCAGGTAGGCGGCGCTGAACTCTTCGAGCCCCGCCAAGACCTGGTTCACTAGATGTTGAAAAGTAGCGGGGGCATTCTTCATGCCGAAGGGCATGACCTTGAAGTGGTAGTGGCCATCGGGGGTAGAGAAGGCGGACCGTTCCTGAGCCCGGGGTGTGAGACCGATCTGCCAGTAGCCCGCTGTTAGGTCGAAGATGCTGAGGTAGCGGGTGGCCCCCAGCCGGTCGATCAATTCATCCGCTCGGGGGATAGGATGAGCGTCGGTCCGGGTGACAGCGTTCAAGCCCCGGTAGTCGACGCAGAATCTCAGTTCAGGTGTGGTGCCGGGGGCAGCGGCTTTGGGGACCAGTACAACCGGGCTGGCCCAGGGGCTGTCCGAGGGCTCGATGACCCCGATCGTGAGCATTTTGGCCACTTCCTCTTGGATGCAGGACCGTACCCGATCTGGCACGCGGTAGGCCCGGTGTCGGATAGGGGGACTGTCCCCGGTGTCCACGTCGTGCAAGCACCAAGGGGTGATCCCGGGGGTGAGGGAGAACAGTGTAGCGAACCGCAGCAGGAGGTCCCGGCAGCCCTGGCGTTGCTCTGGGGTGAGGGCATCGGAGAGCCGGACCCCGTCCACGGAACCGTCGTTCTCCTGAGTCTTCAGGAGATCCGGGAGGGGTTCGGAGTCCTCCTCCGCCCCACTGTCCGTAGCCATCAGGAGGCTGAGTTCTGAGCGCACAAAGTGTGGTTTGAGTCTGTTGGTGTGGAGGACCCGAAGGGGGTTCCGGAGGGTTCCCATGTCGATGAGGTAAGTGACGGGGCTTTTGCGCTCGACCACTTTGAAGGGCCCCGTCCACTTATCTTGCAAGGCACATGGTTCGGTGGGGGACATCACCCACACTTGTTGACCAGGTTCGAACTCGACGGAGGAGGCATTGTGATCGTACCATTTTTTCATGTCCTCCTGACTGGCCTCGAGGTTCGCCTTGGCCATCTCCCTGAAGCGCCGGGTCTGATTGCGTAGGGCCAGGAGGTACTTGAAGACGTCTGGAGGGGTCTTTAGGGAGGCCATCTCCCAACCTTCTTTGACTAGGCTGAGGGGCCCTCACACAGGGTGCCCGTACAGGAGTTCGAAAGGGCTAAAGCCGAGGGACTTCTGGGGAACTTCTCGATAGGCGAAGAGGAGGCACGGGAGTAGTACATCCCACTGGCGACGGAGGGGCTCTTCCAATCCCCCAATCATCCCCTTGAGGGTGCGGTTGAATCGCTCCACTAGTCCGTTCCCTTGGGGGTGATAGGGGGTCGTGAAACGGTAGGTGACCCCGCACTGTTGCCAGAGGGACTTCATATATTTTGAGATAAAGTTCGTGCCTCGGTCGCTGACGACTTCTCGGGGGAAGCCCACCCGGGAGAAGATCCCCATTAGGGCCCGGCCAACCACCGGAGCTGTTACAGTTCATAGGGGCACCGCCTCGGGGTAGCGGGTGGCGTGGTCCACCAGTACCAGGATGAACCTATGTCCTTGTGCCGTGCGGGGGTCCAGGGGCCCCACAATGTCTATTCCTACCCTCTCGAACGGGGTGGTGACCACTGGGAAGGGTTGCAGAGGGGCTTTCAGCTTACGGCCGCTCTTCCCACTGGCCTGGCACGTGAGGCAGGACCGGCAGTGGTTAAGGACGTCGTTCCGCATCTTCGGCCAGAAAAAGTGAGTCACTAGGCGACTGTAGGTTTTGTCCTGGCCCAGGTGTCCAGCCAGGGGGACATCGTGGGCCAGAGTTAGTAGGAAGTCTCTGAAGCGGAGAGGTACCACCAGCACTCGACTGGCCCCTAGCTCTGCGATTCTTTGTTCGCTGTATAGCAGGTCGTTATCCCAATAGACCCAATGAGTTCCGGTGGAGTCCCCTGCGCTCTGGGCGCTGGCTTGCTGGCGGAGTCCCTCGAGGGAGGGGCAGGTCTTTTGCTCCTGGCGGAACTGTTCTTGGGTGGGCCCCCCTTCTTGACCCCACTGAGCCAGGCCGGGAAGGTCCTGGGGTTGCGCGACCCCTTCGGCCGTTGGTTCTGGGGGGTTGGCCTCGTCGTTGTCCTCTACTGGGGCGACCGGGGGCGGAGGTGCTGGCCACTCTGGTTCTTCTGATCGGGGGACAGCACGGGCGGCCATGGACCAGGTGGTTACGCAGGCCCAGTCCGGGAGGCCCAGCATCCCCAGGTGCTCTCTTCTTTCGACGGTGGCCCACGGGGAACTCTCAAGGTCATTCCCCAGGAGGCAGTCCACGGGGGCATCATCCCGGACCGTCACTTTCAACAGGTCGGAGACCCCTCCCCATTCGAAGGGGACGCAGGCCATTTGACACAGACTTTCGGAATTGTCGGCTGAGCGGACGGGGCAGAGAATGTTCGGCAGGATCTGCTCGGGCTTCACCAGGTGACAGCGGACGGCCGTCACACTGGCGCCTGTGTCACGTAAGGCCTCGGCCCGACGCCCATTAATGGTCACCCACTGGCTGTATTTCCGGGTGTTGGCGGGTAGGGGAGCCCGCGGGACCATGTCTTTTCCCCCTAGGCACGCTAGAACCATGGCGGCCGGTTCCCACTCTTGCTGGGCCGGCTCATATTCTTCCTGTTCCTCTGATAGTCGTTCTTCCCCCAGGGCGGCGGCAGCTACCTGGCGGGGCTTTGGTGTTTGGTTCTGCGGGCAGCTCGGGTCATTGGCGTAGTGGCCGACTCGCTGGCATCGGTGGCACGTGACGTTGGCTCGGAACCCCGGGCGCATCGGGGGGTTGCCCCGGCCGGCCGGGGGCGGGGTGCTGGCCACGGGCGTTGCCGGGATGGTGTCTCTCCCTCGCCCCTGGCCTCCTCCTCCTCCCCGGGGACGGTGCTGGCCTTGGTTGTTTCGGTTTTGCTCGTGTGGTCCTCTCCGGCCCACTCGGGTGCTTTCCCATCGGTCAGCTTCGGCGGCGAGTTGCCGGGGTCAGTCAATTTACTGTCGAGGAGGTGCTGCCTGAGCTCGACGAAACAGTTGTTCGACAGGTGCTCCCATACCATAAGGTTAAAGAGTTGCTCGTAGGTCGTTACATGGCTCCCCTTGATCCAACCCTCGAAGGCTCGGCTGAAATAGTTGACGTACTCCACCCAAGTTGTACCCGGGATCCGGGTGCAGTCTCTGAACCTCTGGCGGTACATCTCGGGTGTGAGGCCGTAGCGGGTGAGGAGGGAAGCCTTCATGTGGTCGTAGGACGACATCTGGTGATCTGGGAGCTGCAATAGGGCATCGCGGCCTTCGTTGACGAACCTCCCCCATAGTCCGGCTTCCCAATCACTCCGGTCGATCCGGTGGGAGGTCATGGCGATCTCGTAGGCTTTGAACCACTGTTGTATGTCGTCCTCTCGGACATACTCTCGGACAACATCCTTGGGGATGTGGATTTTTTTCTCGGTTGCTCCCGGGGTGTGCGGTCGCTCAGGCACCCCCGGTTCTTTATTCTGTTTCCGAAGTTCTATTTCCGCCAGTTTGCGCTCGTGTTCGAGTGTTATTCTTTTTTCCTCGAGCTCTCTCTGTCTCTGTTTTTCTTCTCGTTCTTCTCGGAGCCGCAGATGTTCTAGATTTAGTTTCTGCTCGGCTAACTTTAGTTCACCGTCCATCTTGAGTCGTGCCATTTCCAACTCATGTAATCTGGTTCTTTCTCTTTCTTGGATCTCCTCCTGCGAGAGGCCCGTTCCCCGCTCCTCGGGAGCCGTGGCGTTCCCCTCTGGTGCGACACTGTTTTGGTCGGGGGATCCGGCGACCCCAGTTTCTGCCCACGACTCAAGGGCGCGCTTCAAATCGTCTTTGGTACTCAGGCCGGTGGTAGCAATGCCTAGATCCATGCAGAATTGTTTAAGTTCGCGGTGGCTATATTCTTCCAACTTATCCATTTGGAACTTTTCAGTGGAACCGCTATCTTTGGCTGACATCGTGGTTTTGTCGTGGGGTGAGCTACTCTCTGTACGATTACGCGTTGATTCGGATCGCGCCGCTGGCCACCAATGTTAGACGGACCGGGAGGGTCGGCCGAGGACAAGGGGAGAGGTCTCCGGGGAGAGCCGTCTCCAGCGATCGTACAGATAAATAACTTCCCCCCAACAGACAGACACCACACAAGGAGAAGATTTAGCGTTCTTTATAGGCAATTTCTTAAGGTACGATGGAATGGTACAAGGAGGTCTGGACTCAGGGGTCCCCTCGATTCAAGTCTCTCAAGATGGGGAAAAGGGGGTAGCGGGACAGTCTGGTTACCAGTCTGGTAGTTGAGATGGTATGGTGGATAGCTCACAATCCTCGAGCTTGGTGTTCTAGCTGGGACGGGCCGCGGCAGCGCCAGCAGGTCCCGGTGAAGATGGTCGATACACGGTCCGCGGCAGCGCCAGCAGGTCCCGGGAGGATGGTCGATACACGGTCCGCGGCAGCGCCAGCAGGTCCCGGTGAAGATGGTCGTTACAACGGGCCGCGGCAGCGCCAGCAGGTCCCGACGAGGATGGAGGTTGCAGAAGGCCGCGGCAGCGCCAGCAGGCAGGACGATAGTTCACAAGGTAGGGCTACGGCAGCGCCGGTAGTCCGTCAAGGCTGAGTTCTCTCGGTGTCTCTCGACTCCAGGATACAACTGCCGTACTGCTCCGGAGCTGCCCTAGTTATAGGTCTGGCGCCCTTTGATGTCCGGACCCTCGCACTTGGAGGTCGGAGGGTCCGGGATGAAGGTGTCCAGACACCCAGCAGGGGGTGGAGCCAGCGCCTGGGGGAGCTGGAGGCGATCGGCACCTGGCGGGGGAGAGCCCTTGACGCTTCGTTCTCCCACAGACCTGCCAAGTGGTCCGCTCACCTCCTGGGTGGATGGTGGTGCCGGGATGTCGGGGCCAGCCAGGCCCAGGGTTAGGGTCGGGTGGAGGCCACGCGGCCTCGTGTCTCAGGGCCCAAGATGGCAGCTTGATCCGGCCGGGGGAGCCGGTGGTGGCTCGGTCCCGTGATACATGGAGGTCCGGGGGCAGGAGTTCCGTCGGGAGACGGGGTGTGGGTGATTCTTGTGGGTCACGCCTGGCGGGCCGGGGCTTGGGCCCTGTCATGCGGGGAGGGAGCGAGCCCTTCGTGTGGCCTGTCCAACACTCTGGGAGCTGGGTGAAGGCCGAATGGCAAAACTTTGAACTGGAAGTGATCTCCTGCCAACTTGAACATCAGGAATTGGCGATGTTTTGCATAAATGGGGATATGAAAGTAAGCATCCAGGAGATTGAGGGACACTATATAATCTCCCTTGTTAATTAATAAAAGAATCTCTGGGAGGGACAGCATTCTGAACGTCTGCTTTTTGATATATTTTGTTCAACTGCCTTAGGTCCATTACTTGCCTCCATTTCCCGCATTTTTTCTTTATTAAAAAGAACTTGGAATAAAAACCTTTCCCTCTGTGTTCGAAACTCTTTCTATCGCCCCCTTCTTTAGTAGAGTTGAAATCTCTTGTGATGATAATGTGTTTTCCTTGGAGATGGAGTTCGAGGGGGTTGTGGACATACTCTAAGGTGTGTTGGATGATATCCAGCACCCATTTGTCCCTTGAGATGAATTTCCACTGGTTCAGAAATGGAGAGAGGTGATGAGACCGAAGATGCTGAGATCAAAATGAGGTGACCGGAGAAGGAGAAACGTCACTGACGTCTTGAGGAATCGTGTAGTTTTCCTCATCCTGCAGGCTTACGTCTAGCTGATTGCTGATTGTATGAAATGTTAGAGGTAAGAAACTGATGCTGTTGTTGTCCTCCATATTGTGATTTGTAGCCTTGCTGACCATATGGCTGATATCTGTAAGACTGATAAGATGGTCTTTGTTCGAAATGGCCTCTACCTCTACCTCCTTGAAAGGACTGGAATCGCCCTTGTTGCAGCGTGCCCAATGAACGTGAAGTCTCAGTATCCTTTTTAATGCCCTGTAGTTCTTCGTCTATGTGCTTTCCAAAAAGATTTTCCCCATCGAAGGGCATATCCAGCACCTTAGATTAGATCTCAGCGTGGAAAGACATTGCCCTCAACCAGCCCTGCCTGCGGAGGACTGAGGCACCTGCCATTTGTCTGAAGGCAATGGATGACAAATCCATTGCGGAGTCAATCACCTCCAAAGACGCTCTAGCACCCTCCTGTAGGAGGTCCCTTGCTTCTTTCTTTTTATCCTCGGGGAGATGTTCGAGAAGAGGAGCCAGATCAGACCATAACTGGCAGCCATACCTTCTTAAAATTGCTAAGGCATTAGAGGCCTTGATAGCAATAGCTGCCATAGTCGCAAAACGTTTGCCTATACTGTCCAGGCATTTGCCTTCCCTGTCCGCAGGCACTGCGCAAGAGACTGGGGATTCTTAGAACGCCTCTTGGCAGCCTGCATAATAATGGAATCTGGACAAGGATGTCATGTTCGTGCAGAGTCGGGTGCCTTGTATTTCTTCTCCATCCTTGGTAACACAGCCGGGACAGAGGCTGGATTCTTCATTATCTTTAAACCCTCACTCCAAAAAAAATTGACAATCGGGATGGATCGAACAGATCTCTTTGATGCATCCTTAAAATTGTACAGGAAACATTTGGTTTGCACCACAGGTATTGGCAAGTCAACTCTCTTGATTGCTCTCTCAAGTACTTCATGGAAACCCCCGATGTCTCCTGGGAGAGAAGTCACCGGAGAAGGAGAGGGCGATGGAGAAGATGGAGCCACATAAGCATTCCATTCTTGGCCAAGAAGGTCTGTGTCCTGCGTGAGCTCGCCTTCCTCAGGTTGATCATCTGCTTCACTTTCGATATAATCATTGTGAAACGTAATACATAAAGGAGCCTGTTTCTCGACTTGCGCAACAGAAGGCGGAGTAACCGCAGGAGGAGGCGTAGCCACCTGAATACTCGGACCACCTAGCGTCAAAGGGACTGGAGCGTGAGAGTCTGGAAATCTTTTATAGTAATCATTTACCATATATCTTCGGCCCCTGACTAGAAGGATTGGGACCAGCAATGAATCCCTACGAAACTCCTGACGCTCTTCATAAGCTTCATAAGGATAATGCTCCTGAAAAGAGTCTTAACGTTGAGCTTGAGGGCGCCCTGAAAATGAATAGTCCCTTTCAATACATTCAAATTGTGCTTGCACTTCCCTCTTCCTCATCAGTGTCCTGGCATTTGAATCTGAGCTGTGAGGGACTATAGGCTAGACCAAAAAGACTGTCATCACCTGACTCCTCCATATCTAGAAGGTGAGAAAGAGGTAATGGTGAAACCTTAGGTAAAGGTAAAGAAAATCCTGGTGACCTTGGCACCAGATGCAAACTTTTAGTGTCTTGTTTATGATCCGTCGATGATGCCGTCGACGACAGAAGATGCCGTATAGTGGTCGTCGTTGATACTGGTCGAGGGAGTGATTTGAAGACTACAGTTGACGAAGTGCCCGTCGACGCCCTCGGCAACTATGTTCCCATCGACAAAGTCGTAGACGTGATCGCCGATGTAGAGACCATCGTTGACATCGCCGCCAAAGCCGTAGTCGATGCCATCGACGAAGAAATCGTCGTCACTGTTCTCGATGACGATGCCATCAACACGGCCGTCGACTAAGCCGTTGTCACCATAGAAGTCGGGGATTTTGATGAAAATCTCGATGACGGGTCCGTCAATGGTGCCTTTTTCGTCGACAAAGCCTGTTTGAGAGGAGGGACAGGCAGAGAGGCAGCAGATGACTTCTTCAGGCCTGGTTCTTTAAGCTTAACAGCTATTTTTTCTGCAGTGGTGGATTTCTCTGCCTTTAATTTCTTCACATCAGCCTTTAATGAGGTAGGACCCTCATTTTTATGCTTTCTCTCAGCCGAGGATGGTCCCAGGCTCTCTTCAATATCAGATCCAGACTCTGATTTTGATTTCCTTCTCTGGAGCCATAGCAATAACCTGGCCTCTCTATCCTTTAAAGTCTTTGCAGAAAAAGTTCTACAGTACTTACAGTCCTTGGCCTTATGCTTAGGATAAAGGCAATAAATCCAATACTTATGTGGATCTTCTGAAAAAAGCCTTGCCTTTCCACAGGATCTAAAGGGCCTGAATAGCCTCTTCTTAGAACCTTCAGATATCTTGAGAAAAAGAAGGTTCAAAAACAGTACCTTGAGGTGAATTCAAACAAGGTCAAAAGTTCACCACTGGAAAACTGAGCAGGGCTCAGGGAGACTCCCTTACACACGACGTGCGGCTAGAAATCAGAGGTCTGGTGGCTCTGACAGGGGAGCTGAGGTCTAGGGCTGGCCTGTGATTGGTTGAAGTTTGGGCCTCCATAAGGAGGCAGACGACTGACAAAGTTTGTTTCTCCTTCTGGATGGTTTCTATGTTCTTCTATGGTACTTCTATTCTAACTACAGCGAAACTCCCACCATGACGTCGGGGAAGATACAAGCATGTGAATCTATGAAAGATTCAACACTGGAGAATTAATGATTTAAACCCTCCTGAGGCGACGAAAAGAAATATGGCAATTCTGAAAGAAGAGATACACAAACACCAACTATACTTAAAAGAGAAAAAGCCACAAAAGATTAGGGAAGATAAAAGAGACTATCACAATGGGAGAGAATATGCAATTGTCCAAAAATTTGACAACATCAAAACAGGTACACATTCAGAAATACTAGAAGGTGCACCAAATACAACTGATTCAGTTAGCATTTCTGACACTTCAAGTGTCGCTAGCCTAACTAGTGGGGATTCATCGAATGCACACGGCCAAGCATCAGGGAGGGTTTCTGATCCATTTTCTTTAGAACTACAAAGATTCAGAAAAGGGAACAAACAGGCTTACAAAAGAGAACAGGGTTCAAAAAGACAAGGAGGGGCAAATCAAAACCCAGATCCAAGCACAAAGGACAAAGTAGGGGTTACGACCAGGTCAGGATCACGGAACCAGAAAATGTGAATGAAATGAATATTACTGACTGTTGGAAAGTGGGTTATTGGTAAGGGCAAATGTACGTCTGCCACCGGCAATAAGGCCACTAACACATGATAGGACTCAGCATAGGTCTTAGAAAATTATTCCCATGCCCAACCCTTGGTAACGTGGCTTCGAGCAGACAGGCTTAACTTCAAAGACACGCATGTAAAGCATTTAAAAACACAATTTCAGTAAATAATTAAGACACAACACATAATACAATTCCAACACCAATTTATAAAAATAGGAAATATTTTTATCTTTAACATTACACCAAAACGACAAAAATCCAATGTAGGGAACCGGAGATATGAATTTTCAAAGATTTAGTCAAATATAGCACTTAGATGTTTATAGCACCATATTGGGATACCTGCTTGCGATAGACTGCGGCAAAATCAAAGTTTCAGGCTAACCGCGATGGAGCCCTGGGCAGCAACAGTCCTGGTCTCAGTTTCTACCTTCACACTTAGAAACTTAGAAACTTTTCTGGAGCTTTTCTCCTCGAAAGCCCCTCGAAGCTCCCAGCCAGTCTGGATCCGCTGAGGGTTTGCCGGTTTGACTTGTGACGAGGTCCCGGTCAACTTCCCTGGAGCGGACTTGGAAACATTTTCAAGATCGCTTCAGCGAGACAACCCAGGAATCCAGGCCGACACGCGATGGAAGGCAGGTGGCTTGGTGTTCGCGGTTGCTCCCAGTCACCTTTTCTACGAGCGGACTTAGAAACTGGAGCTTTTTCTCGAGGGGTCTCTCGATGCTCTTCATTTAGATGGATCTGGTGAGGGTTCTCCGGCTTCAGATTTCTTCTAGCCCTGGTCAAACTCTGGAAGTTGAACCGATGGAGCTTGTAGCGGGACGAACCTGGATGGCTTGGCCGGCTCGCGGTTGAAGGCAGGTAGCCTGGCTGGCCAGATTGAGTCGGTCACTCTATGGAGCTTGTTTTGAAAGTTGCTCCAAAGTTCTCCAAACTTCTTGAACTTCTTCCTGATGTTCCTCAAGGGGTCCCAACGTGTCTAAAACTCACTCCAAGGGTCTGGAAGCTCCAAGATGGACCTTGAAAGTTGAGGACTTCAGTTCCCACAATCCACCGGTACAAAACCCTTATAAATCTACAGATTGTTCTCCAAGGTGTAGATTTAGTTGGTGGTGTTCCAGATGAGCTCTTTTAACCTGTGGCTTTCAGGTAGTCCACCCTTTAGTTATTTTTCAGAAAGATAATCCATAGGGCTGTAGTTTTCAGATGGTGCAGTCTTCAGAGGTCAGGCCTTAGAAATCTTTGCACAGCAACACTTCTCAACAGGGCACTTCTTGCTTCAGTAAGTTTCAAGCAACAGATCTGAGAGGCTCTACCCCTCTCAGATACTTATTCCTAGTTCTCTGGGTCAAGCAGGAGGTCACTGCTGACCAATGGGAGCAAGCCAACTCCCCACAAATAGGACCACGTCCTGTAGAGTGTGGCATTATTTTGTCCCAGAGTGCACTAGATCTTCCAAATTCATAATGGCTGATTTTCCAGCAGAGAGGCAAGAGCTGGCTAAACACACCCCCTAGGATCCCTTATTTCCATAGACTCTCCCCCTACCATCTGCACATACCTTCCCTAATCCTAGGCCTGGTTGGGGTCAAAAGTGTGGAGTTGAAACTGACACTGTGGCCATCCCTCTGCCGTTGAAGACCATGGTTTACGACTCTTCCCCCTGCTCTGGCATTCCTGTGTAGCAGCACACTGCCCTCACAGAAGAGCTGGTTAATCCCAGGGACTCTTTATCACCTCTTCAAGGCAGCCTGGCTAATCTACGTAACTCTGACCAATCAGGGCAGACCACTGGAAGGCTGAATTTGGACTTACAAACAAGAAAGTCTTATAACTTCTTGTATGTACACTTTAGGAGAAATTCAACAATATGATATTGTTGGATTTATCCATACCATTCTGGGAAGTCTTTGAATGGTATTTCTAGCCTGTTCCCATCAAGAGTTATTAGTCACTAATCTCTTTTCATGTTAACCTATGTGGCCTGGGATTTGCAATGGGTAAAATTACTTGGGCCATTTTTCCAGCACTAGGGCTTATAAAAACATATTTTATAAGTACTTCACTGATTTCTACAGGACCCCCCACCCCATGTGCAACTAGGGGAGACTTTGGGGGTTCTGAATCTTTAGAAGTATGGCAGATCCTCCCTCCACAGTGCTCCTAGCATCAAAGTCGAATTTGATCAGCACTTTACCACAATGGGGGGACTGAAATGTGACATTTCACTTTACCCAGGCATATAAAAACTCATTTTATAAGGGTGTACCTTATAAATACCTGACCCCCACAAGTGCAGAAAAAGGGTGCTGGCCTCTAAACTGCCATGCCCCAGGGTTCTGGGGACTTCTAGGTAGTTTCAATCCCCCTGCCCTATTATATATTAGGGGCCAATCGGGGAGGTCATGGCAATTACAGGGGTACCCCACCATACCATTGTGTACCCTAGTGTTTGTAGGTGTTTTAACTGTATTCTAATGCATCTCTTTCAACATAGCACTGGCCCTGGGCCTGGTTAGGCAGAGCCCAGGGTCAGTCAAAATCAGTTACCACCAGTACCATTCAGCAAAAAGTTGGGCGGGGCACAGGATGACTTTGCAACACTGACATATCAGAAAACATCAACATTGTAAATTTATCGAGCCATCACCTGCCTGATGTAGAAATAAAATTGTTAAGCAAGGGATTGGGTTTCTGTCTGAGTTCTTTGCCTAATTTCACATTGCTGTATTTAAGTTGTTGTAAGTTTACTAGGAAACTTAAACTACATAAATTCTTTCAAGACAAACAACACTCCATTCCCCATAGTACTGCACCCATACGCACCGATTTGACCTCTACCATCAGGGACATAAGAAATGTGCATTCACTATTATCTCTTGAGGTCAAGAGGATTCTCTTTCCATACAGACCGTTGCAGCAGATCTAAATCTTGACACATTTGCCGAGGTCGATAGTGGACTGAGGAAATAATCGAGGTTTACTCCTTGCCTACCAGGCTCTAATCCTATTGATAGGTTCCAGGAATTGGTGTTTCAAGATCTGTATAAGTTGGAGGATAAATTCCTCTCTAAGAATACGTATACAAAACGTAACATCACCATTGAGGAACGAAAGGCGCTCAACAGTCTTAAAGACGACAACTCCTTTGTCATCAAAGAAGCTGACAAGGGAGGGAACATAGTGCTTATGGAAAAATTGGACTATCTCTGTGAAATAGATAGACAATTAGCAGAGACCACCGCATATGTGGAACTCAGTAGCAAGCCCATGAAAGCATCAATGCAAATAGTAGAGAACAGGTTAAGACATTGGAAGGATTTATGTTTCATTTCCGATCTTGAGTTTAAATATCTCTTAAATGAGAATCCAACCAGTCCCTGCATGTATGTTTTATCAAAAAAACATTAGGGGGGGTTCCCTCCGGGGAGACCCCTTATTTCTGGAATTGGGTCTCCCACAGAGCGAATATCAGAATACATAGACCTGGTTTTACAACCTTTGATCATAAACTTACCATCCTATATCAAGGAAACATTTGATATTCTGAGCAAAATTGCGGATGTTGAGTGGGTTGAAAGACATCAGTTGGTGACACTAGACGTTTGCTCATTATATACCAGTATACCAGGAGAATTGGGTCTTAATGCAGTTCAACACTTCTTAGACACACGACCAGTAAATATGTTAGAACACACCAACATTCTACTGGATTTGATTGAGCCAGTATTGAACAACAACATATTTACGCATAATGGCGACTGGTTTCGCAAAATTCAAGGGGTAGCAATTAGGGCAAACTTTAGAGTCTACTGTATTCAGGACGTTTAATTGATGATATCATCATGTTTTGGGCAGGGGCTAGTGATGCCCTAGAGCAATTCCTCATGCACCTCAAAGATAACCCCTTCAATCTTACCTTTACCAAAGAACAAAGCACCACACAGATTACATTCTTAGACATTCCCATCAGAGTGGTCAACAATAGACTAACAACAGTGCTGTTAAGAAAACCAACAGCATGTAATGCTACACTGCATTCCAGTAGCTCCCACCCTCCTTCACAGATTAGGAATATTTCCTATGGGGAGATGTTAAGAATAAGGAGATGAAAGCGATGAAACGCATTTGGAGCATGAACTGAATCTGATGGAATATAGATTCAGGGCTAGAGGATACACAAAAGAAATTATCAGAGAGGCTTGTCGTAAAGCAAATAGGATAGAAAGAACAAGCCTCCTTGTTTCCAAGAATAAAAGGAAGGCTCAAAATAGGAGAAAAACTGCTTTCATCACTCCATATACGACCTTGAGCACTGATGTCTACAAAATTCTCAATAAACATTGGCATCTGCTGACATATGATGCCACTTTAAAAGGGGTGTTGGATCCAGACCAATAATCACCCCTAAGAGAGGCAGAACACTTAGACAGTACTTGTGTCCTAGCTTCATGTCATCCACAGTCAGCACAACATGGTTACCATCTCCGCCGAGATGTTTCTTTAAATGTGGATCATGTAACATCTGTGATTTTGCAATGGAACAAACTATGATATTTAAATACAACACAGAGAAATCATATACAGTGCACAGTTTTATAAACTGCAACACAAAATTTGTATTCCATTGTATTAAATGCATCTGTGGAAAGATCTACATAGGGAGTACAGTGAGACCATTAAAAGAGAGAATACAAGAGCATAACAGGGCCATCCGCAACAACAACAAACAATATCCCTTGGCCACGCATTTCAATACAACACACAAATTAAATGAGATGTTGAAACTAGGTTTCCTTGGCATTGATGTGATACGCCCTGGAATGAGGGGTGGAAACAGATTGAGCAAATTTAGGAAAACAGAAAATGAATGGATCATCAAACTTAGGGCTGTGGAACATGAGATTAACATTCATAAAGAGATGTTTGAGTTTCTTTGAAACATAACATTGCTTGAACCAAATGTCCATAACAGTATCAGATGAACTTTGCAATGTAATGCCAAGTATTTCGTATACTTTCTGAACACGCTAATTCTGAAACTAACAATCACTCCACTTCCAAACTCAGTTTAGTCCAACTCATGCACTAATAATATTCGTGGCACAATTAACAACATAATTTTTAATATCACGTTCACTGTACAGACAAAATATGGCAATCACTAATCTTTTTGCATTCATCTGACCCGTTACCTGAATTAACAGTGACATCATCAGCGTCACTGCTGTTTTGTTACTATAGCTCTTATATGAGGGGTAGGATGAGATGTGAGCTCGGCAATGTGGCCATCCTGACAAGGATGGCTATGCTTTACTTCCATTATCTTGGGTTCCAACATTTGCAAACATTCTTAGCCCTATCGGGTTGGTGACTTCTCACAAACAGCTTAGCAGGAGCAGGAACTCATTTTGGTACATCTCAACTCTATGTGAGCAATATTACAATGCTTGGCAGCCATGCTTTTCTACGTAGCTATGCGCATTATCTCCTTAGGTGGTCAAATGTGTTAATTACCTTCAATACAGCATAGATGATATCTCAAATAAGCTAGAGCAACGACATGATAAATTTGGAAGCTCTGTGGTAACTCGTAATGAATTGCATTAAATGGCTACTCTCAAATATGGCCGCCGCATTTGGTTACACGTAGCGGTGGGTTCTATTGGTCTGTTTTCAATATCGCTGAAGCTAATAACTCGTGTTTGAAATGGAACAGTGTTAATTGCAGCACGCACGTGGATTGTCGGAGGTCCGGGAACTAATCTAGATGCAGCCATAATTGCGGTAAATGCATTCTGACTTTATAGCCCGTCTAAAACTTACTTTTTGCACCGTTACACATAAATACGCGTTAGTTGCTGTCTTCTTTTTTCTATGAAAGGAATAAAAATAGAGTGACCTGATACACCAACCACTGTGGATTATTGCTTGGAAATCTGACAACTAAACTTTAAAATTTGATCCTTTTCTCTGCAGTTATACTGATTGAGGATAAAAGTAACAGTGCGTAGGTGTGCTTTGATGCATTTGCTGGACATTGAAAAGCTGGAAAATTGCATTATGGGGGCGTGGCTACACGCAGCAGCGAGATGGCCGCATAAAGGAGTAGCTCAGAATTCCTCGCCCCAAAACCACAGATCTGATTAACTAATCCGTGCCCGAGCACGGGTAAAGCCACCAGGTGTGTTCCGGACCCGGCCGGGCCTGCAGTGGAGCACGACGAGCCAGCGCAGGGCGAATGGTGAGCTCCCTGATTAGCGGCCTACCCAGAGCGGAAAGCCGGGACCTGCCACAGTGGCTGGACCCAAGCAGGGCGCATGAGCGTGCGGCTGGTGCGCTGCGCAACATCGAGGCTGGTGGCCTAGTCCCGAGAGGAGGGGGAGGCATTGATGCGGGGGTGGTGTTCTACTCTGCCGTGATATCTGCAGCGGAGTGGAGAGTTCCCTGGGGCTTGTATGGCGGTGAGTCTGCCAGACCTGGAGAAAAGAGCAGGGGGTATTGAGTGCCTCCCCTCGGCAGCGTGGCCCATCCTATCGGAGTGATGTCCCCGGCAGGCAGAGATTGCTGAGTGGTGGAGAGTGGATGCCACCAGATCCGATTGCCCCCAAGCGGATGTCTGGGTTCTGGCTTGGTGGGGCCACGGACTCCCCGGAGCGGCGAGAGATCTCTGCACAGCCTGAGACCAGGGCGGCCTGCACCATGAAGGTGGGACCCAGTGCTCGAGGGGCCCTGGTGATAGCGGTGCACCTGGTTGATCAGAGGGCAGGTGTAATACCCCACCAATGTGTACTGCAGAGGGGTGAGACCCCTGGAGCCCGCATCGCTGTGAGTCCTTCAGCCCTGAAGTAAGTGCAGGGGGCAGTGAGTGCCTCCCCTCTGCGGTGCGGCCTATCCTCCTGGATTGGTGTCATTAGCAGATAGTGAAGGCTGAGTGGTGGCGGCTGGATGTCAACAGACCCTGATTGTCCCCAAGCGAGTGCCTGGGCTCCGGTTCAGTGGGACGCCGGACACCCCGGAGATGTGTGATGTCCCTGTACATCCTGGGATCTGGGCGACCTGCATGGTGAAGGTGGGACCCAGCGCACGAGGGGCCCTGGTGAGAAAGGGTGCACCCAGTTGCTCGGAATCCAGGCGTGAGACTCCACAAACGTGTACCTCAGGGTGAGAGTGGGAGGCCCTTCCCCGGAACATTGACACTGGACACTTCCCCTTTGGGCGAGGGATAGAGGTGGTGTAGGTACTCATTCTCTGCTGTGGTTTGGCCTGGAGTGCTGCAGCGAGAGGGCACACATACTGTGTCTTCCGATACCCACCGTCCCAGAGTTAATGAAGTGTTGGGTGTTCCCCCTTGTTCCCCACACCTAATAGTGGTAGGATCCATGGAATCAGCCAGTGGGATCGAAGGGGCGGGTGACGGAGAAGAGAGATCCCTCCCAGCGGGGCAGGATGTGGAGCGGGAGGGGCTCAAAACCAACGCAGCAGAACAAGCTGGACCAATATACTTGCCCAAAAGCAGCTATTCCCGAGTACCTCTCTCCGGGATGGGCCGGCTGGGGGGTCGGAGGGAAACCTCCCCAAGCCTACCATAAAAGACGTCATGGAGTCAATAGCCAGGGTGAGAACATCTATAGAGCAGAGAACAGACGCAATCACAGTGGAGATGACGCTCATCAGAGCAGACCTCACCAAAATGAGCAAAAAGGTCCAGCAACTGGTCTTGCTGACGATGTCTCACAACTCTGAACCAAAATCCAAGACCTGAAAACCTTCAGAAGATTAGCTGAGGACAAGTTGGACGACTATGAGGGGCGATCCAGACTAAATAATGTGTGAATCATTGGAGTGCCAGAGAAGGTGGAGGGACAGGCACCAGATCTGTTTGTTGAGAATCTCATACTCAACCATTTATGCCCTAAGGGTCTGTCGAAATTCTTTGTGATTGAGCGGGCCCACAGAGTCCCCGGGGGGCGTCCAAAACCCGGCAGCCCTCCCCGTCCCATATTGGCTAGACTGCTTAACTTCCGTGACCGGGACATGATCTTGCAGAGCGCTAGGGTGGCGCCACCACTCAAATATGAAAATGCAGTCATCTCTTTCTTCCCGGACTTTACTCAAGCCGTACAAAAACAGAGGCGATACTTTCTTGCTGTCAAGAAGAGACTTAGAGATAAAGGACTGAAGTATGCAATGCTCTTCCCGGCTTGGCTACGGATTGAGCCGGATGGAAAGGCCTGGTTTTTCGATCCCCCGGAGGCAGTGGTGGATTGGCTGGAGGGATGGAGAGACGCAAAGGAACACAATGCCCGCTGACACTTGACCAATATGGAACTCTGACTACGAGACATTCCCTGGCTTGGTGAGCTCTGACGCCTGTTTTGCCCTTTGCCCAGTGTTGATACGAGAAGGAACAGTTGGCGGCTACGGACGTCCCGGAGAACTCTGACTGGTCGAGTCGTATCACGTTTCCTGTTTTCAAAGACACTGGTGACTGTCCCACTCGGGGAATTCACCTGGTTTGTTTGGGAAAATGGTGGTGGGGCGGAGGGATGGAGCGCCTTTCCCCACATTTAGCTACTCTTCGCTTTTAAGTTGGACGACAGGCACTCTGCAAAGTTGATCTCATGGGTAGTTTTAGGCCCAGAGTGCAGGGGAGCAGGGAGGGGGGTGGTTGGGGTTGGGGGGGTGTTCTCTTGTTATAGTTCACTCAGCATCAATGGTTATAATGGCACTTGAAGGCAGGATTACTACTGAAAATCGTCATGGGCACACACTGGGATAAGAGCTTTACTCTACTCATCTGGAACGTAAATGGGCTCGGAGACAAAGTGAAACACACTTTGGTCCTACAGTACCTCAAACGCCACTCTCCTGATGTGGTTTTCCTCCCGGAGTCGCACCTGCATGGTAACACTTGTAAAGCACTAAACAGATGGGGATATAGGCTAGTGGCCCATTCCAGTTTAACTGGGTCCAGGGGAGTGGGCATCATGATCAAAAACTCCTTCCCCTTCTCCATGCAGTCTACGCGCTCCGATGAGTGGGGCCGATACATCGCTATCACGGGGCATTGGGAGGGCAACACACTAACCTTAATGTCGGTCTATGTCCCTCCCAGGTTACAGAACCAAACGTTCACTGTTTTGGGTACCCAACTGCTCCCGCTTCCTGAAGGTCTTTAACTGGTGGGAGGAGATTTCAATGCGTAGGCCCCTCGTGTCGCTGGCTTCCTGACTTCCTTGAGGCCCTTGGCCTCTCGGATGTATGGAGGGCATTTCATCCTAACAGCATTCAGCATACCTTTTTCTCAGGGGCGCATCATAGCTTTTCCTGAATTGACTACCTCCTTACCCCAGCATCACAATTCACCCACATTCAGGAGATAGGGCACTAGGCACAGGGTATCTCCGATCACTCCCCGGTATGGGCTCGGTTGGAGACATGCGGGTGGGAACGGTCGTGCCCATCAGCCCCTGGTTCCTGCGCAACCCTGTGGTTCGCAAAGAGCTCTTGCTCGCCATAGACCACTACTTTCAGGAAAACCAGGGGTCGGTCAAATCCCCCCAAATATTGTGAAAGGCATTCATATGAGATCCTCCGGCTGGAGAGCAGTCTCTTTGAGGAAGTGAGTCTAGATAAATTACACCTTTTGAAATTAAAGAGAGACGCATATACAGGTATTGCCACTGACAGGGCTAGACTTTGGGGGAGGGCGAGAGATGGTAGAGTGTATGAATGGGGAGACAAAGCGGAGAAGGCGCTGGCCTGGCTGGATAGAAAAGAAAGGGCCAACAGGCTTGCCCCAGAGTTGACAGACAAGGTAGGCAGAACAATCACAGACCCCCTAAAAATTGTTAGTGCGTTTGCCGCGCATTACAGCGCAATATATCAATCAAGCTTGTCATTCCTCGAGGAGGACTCCATGGATCTCCTCCGAGATATCCGCATCGGTGCCCTCTCTGAAGGGGATAAGATTCCTAGACAGCGACATCACCAATGATGAAATAGCCCAGGCAATCAGGAACCTCCGGTCGGGGAAGGCGCTAGGCCTCAATGGACTGCCGATCGAACTTTATAAACTACGTCCAGATAAAATAGCCCGCATCTTCGAGTCATGTTTGAAGAGAGTAGGAGGGTGGGGTTACTCCCGCCAGAGCAGCGTCTTGCGTCACTGGTCGTGATACATAAAGAGGGTAAACCTAGAAATAAATGTGCCTCCTACAGACCCATACCCCTGCTTAATGCAGAACCTAAAATCCTTGCTAAACTCTTGGCCACTTGGTTGGCTCGGGTGATCAGTACTCTGGTGCACCCGGATCAATCCGGCTTTATGCCCCACCGAAACACGGTCCTAAATCTGTGGAGGGTGCATGGAGTGCTGGGGAGACCATTAGAGAGGCCTTAGATGCTTCTATGGCGTTTGATACCATCGAATGGCCATACCTTCTTCCTGTTCTCATCAAAATGGGGTTTGGGCTCGTCTTCACAGCATGGGTTCGACTTCTCTACTCAGAGCCATTGGCTCAGGTGGTGGTCAACAATAAACACTCAGACTCATTCAAACTGTGTCGTGGTACCCATGAGGGGTGTCCGCTGTTGCCCCTGCTATTTGCCCTCTCACTGGAGCCACTGGTGGCCTGGATCCGTAGGGACCTGGTGATTCAGGGGCTGCGGTGGTCAGCAGATTGTGAGGACCGCATCTCTCTATATGCTGATTTATATACTCCTCTACATAGCCTCCCCCAAAATATATCAAAGACGTGTACTAGACATCTTTACCGCCTTTCGTATAATACTCTGGCTATTCCAATAATTGGGCGATACCAAAGGGGATGATGGACGGAGCGCTTGAGCAAATCAAACACTCTGCCCCAGTCAACTGATCTGGGTTTAATCCATCATCATTGTTTAGCTCAGTCCACCACCCCAGTTCAGACATGGCCGTATGCAAATCAGTCTGACCCTGTGCCTCAAGGGAACAGTCCAGCCCGAACTGCCAAGCCATGTCTTCCCTGGACCGGAAACAAGCATCCTGGAACCGATTTCGGGTTCATAACCCTCATCAGCCAGGCTATCTTGAATCCAGTGGCAAAGTGAGCAAGGGACCCACGTCTGGGCATACCCTGCCAACATAGGGCGAACAAAGCGATACCAAAGGGGATGATTCAAGCAAGCCTGTCTGAAGACGGCTGAAATGCCAGAGACCGGTCATTCTAATTAAAAATAAAAAAATTCTTGGATTCAAAAACTATAAAGGACCATTCATGTTTCTACAAAGACAATGATAAAATCTGAAGTGACAATTGGCAATGTTGTTTAGATAATGTGGAATCTTAATAGATCAATCTTCTAAGTATATAGGTCGGCTCAGAGGTAACTATTTCCCTTTTTACATTGCTTTCTCCCTCCTCTGGGGCCTCAAGTCATATAGGGAGAACCTTTTTGCTCCAAACTCATAACCCTCATCAGCCAGGCTATCTTGAATCCTGTGGCAAAGTGAGCAAGGGACCCACGTCTAGGCATGCCCTGCCAATTTAGGGCAAACAAAGCGATACCAAAGGGGATGATGGACGGAGCACTTAGCAAATCAAACACTCACCCCCAGTGAACTGATCTGGGTTTAATCCATCATCATTCTTTAGCTTAAATGAGCAAATGATGATGGATTAAACCCAGATAAGTTGACTGGGGGTGAGTGTTTGATTTGCTCAAGCGCTCCGTCCATCATCGCCTTTGGTATCACTTTATTCCATTAATTGGAGCAAGTCTCTCATGTATATCCTAGGAAGCGATTATCCTGCTCTACCCAGGAACTGCCCAAAGCACACAGTGACTACCTTGGGATCTTTCTCACCGCAGACTCTAAGCTCTGTTATGAGAGAAACCTGCTCCCGCCCTTGCAGAGGCTGAGGTGGGACATCGCCAGTTGGAAGGCACTCCCACTCCCACTGCTGGGCATTGCAGCTTTATTCAAAATAATGTCCCTGCTACGTCTCCTATACGCCCTGCAAAATTACCTCGATCTGGTCCCTGCGAGACACTTTAGGAAGATTGAAGGCTTGCAGAGGGAGTTTCTATGGGATGGGAGGCCCCGAATAACGCTCAATAAATTGGTCTTAAACTGGTATGACAGTGAAATAAGTCTACCCGTCACTAGGAAATACTATTGGGCTTCCCACCTTGCCTCTATTAATCAGGGCACCTACCGAAGACCGGATGATCCAGGTTTTACCTAGATGGCTGCTGCCTGGTGGGGACTATAATAGAGCCCTGTATTCAAACCCCAGGAAATTCCCTTTAACTGGTCCAACCAAATACTCTGTCCAGGTTTGGCACGCAGCTAATAAAAGTTACGGTTGGGACCCGAAGCTCACATTGGCAACTCCCCTGTGGGACTCGGAACAGCTGGGCAACCTGCGTACCTCAAAGGGGTTTGACAAATGGGATCTCATTGGTATCTCCCGGATAGGTGACCTCTGGGTGAAGGGTGATATGATTGCGTTTGACACTCTCCAACAACAATAAGAGCTCTCTGGCTCGGAGTTTTTCCGTTATCTGCAGATCCGTCATGCTCTTGTAACAACCCTACAGAAGGGCTCCTCCCCTCCTGAGTCTTCACCGCTAGAAGACAGATTGCTCGATGGATACTTCCCAAAGAAAGCAATTTTGTTAACTTATAAAAAATTGATTAATAATACCCCGGACTCCCTTGAACGACTACGTGAGTGTTGGGAAAAAGATGGCCTTGAGCTTGATGACAAGGAATGGCGAGAGGCAGTGGCCTCGCCCGAGAGGTGGTGATTTCTGCTCGGCTACAACTGGTCCAACTTAAAATACTGCATAGAACGTAAGTCAC
Organism: Triturus cristatus; assembly: GCF_964204655.1. NCBI lineage: Eukaryota > Metazoa > Chordata > Amphibia > Caudata > Salamandridae > Triturus > Triturus cristatus. The sequence goes on along the minus strand of NC_140591.1, from coordinate 1,633,512,836 downwards.
TGGGCCCCAGCTGGTTCATATGGGAAGGGGAGAGTTTGTAGAAGACGCTGTGGTCAGGTGGTCACTTTCCTGCATATACTTTGGGAGTGTGAACAGATCCAGGAGTACTGGCGGGGGATACATGAGGTCATGCGGGAAGTACTGAATGAAGACATGCACACGGATGTTAAAGGATGTCTCCTTAATGCGTGGGAACCTACTGATTTGACTGGTATGGAGGGGCTCTGGGCTACTCTGGGTACAATGGTGGCCAAACGTGATATAACACAATTGTGGGGGGCGGGAACGTCACCGACTCTGGTCACCTGGAAAAAGAACTTAGATTGGTGTATGTTCAGGGAGAAAACGGCCTACGTGGCACGGGGATGTCCTAAGAAGTCGTCCCCGGTATGCTGTAAGTGGAATGCCTACCGGGGAGATATATGTGCGGCCCCTGGGGTCCCCTCAGAGGATGATCCTCTGTCTCCTTGAAGCCCTTTCGGGTGCCCGACATGTGTCCCAGCTACCTATGATGTATAATTGTACTCATCATATGAATCCATACCATGTAAGTGCACCTGCTTTGCCGAATGTCAATGTTTAAGTTTAATAAAAAGATATCTAAAAAAAAAAAAAAATTGCATTATGTCCACTTTTTTCCCCTGAAAAACGTACTTATCTTTTTGCAAACATCTTGGTCTTAAAATAAATCTTGAAGCTTATTTTTCTAAAATTGGTGGGGATCTCCTTTTTGAGTTGTGTGTCCTTTATTAGGCACTGTGTGCATAACAAATGCCTTACACTCCTCTGTGTTAGGCCTAAGGCTGCTAACCCACACTACCACAAATGGAGCACTCTGGGTTTACATTGAGCCCTCTACACTTCTGAGGGAATCTCTGGACTCTGTGCACCATGTAAAATTGACTTCCCTTCGGTAGCGCTATATCTGGTAGAGACACAGTCTAGACGCAGATTCCTTAGCTTAGAATTTCCACCCGGCGCCAGTCTGGATCCAGAGATCTTTCAGCAGTACCTCTGAGCACCGGGGGACGGCATTGCATGGCTCCACCCTGATGTCGTCCACGGATATGACATCAATGTAGCCACGTAAGTCCCTTACAGTATGCTGTCATCAGTTTTCTACTGCGAAACTTTGAAACAATAAAGAGAAGAAACAACAAATGAAGTGAAACATCAGAAATCGATTTTAGAAGAAAATGACCCAGAAATGATATTGAAACAAGGGTGAGAGGAAAGATCTCCCCCTAGAAAAGAACCCAGCATAAGGGAAGAAGCATACCCTCTTATGAATAAACAGTAATGGAAATTAATGTTATAGTGAATCTCAACAATCCTGCAACAACAGTGACTGTTTGGCAATGCACACTAAATATGATCTATTGAAAGTATCAGTGTCAAAGAGAGGGAAGAAGAAGCATGCAAACCCCCACACTGGAGATTAACCAGGGTGCAAGAGTAATAGTTACAACCACCAACTACATACGGGAAAGGATGGTGAAGACAACAGTTAACACAGAGTAAGGTTTCTGACTTGGTCAAGGATTTTGTGTACACCAAACACTGATTGAGCAGTGGATGTCATGAGAGAGCCATATGTAGGTACATATGTATATACCTCCCTTTACACATACACAAAACCATGTATACATAAAGACAAATACACATGATAGATCTGCAGAAAACAATTCCCGAAGGAAATGAGAACATCATTCTAGATTCAATTTGGACAAAATGAACATCCACAAGAGTGGATGCCATAAGAGAGACATATGTAGAGACAGATGGACATACACATATAAGGCATGCCATAAGAGAGACATATGTAGAGACAGATGGACATACACATATAAGGCATGCCATAAGAGAGACATATGTAGAGACAGATGGACACACACATATGAGGCATGCCATAAGAGAGACATATGTAGAGACAGATGGACACACACATATAAGGCATGCCATAAGAGAGACATATGTAGAGACAGATGGACTTCCACATATAAGGGATTCCATAAGAGAGACATATGTAGAGACAGATGGACACACACATATAAGGCATGCCATAAGAGAGGCATATGTAGAGACAGATGGACTTCTACATATAAGGCATACCATAAGAGAGACATATGTAGAGACAGATGGACTTCCACATATGAGGGATTCCATAAGAGAGACATATGTAGAGACAGAGGGACACACAGATATAAGGCATGCCATAAGAGAGACATATGTAGAGACAGATGGACTTCTACATATAAGGCATGCCATAAGAGAGACATATGTAGAGACAGAAGGACACACAGATATAAGGCATGCCATAAGAGAGACATATGTAGAGACAGATGGACTTCTACATATAAGGCATGCCATAAGAGAGTCATATGTAGAGACAGATGGACTTCCACATATGAGGGATTCCATAAGAGAGACATATGTAGAGACAGAGGGACACACAGATATAAGGCATGCTGTTGGACAGGCCACACGAAGGGCTTGCTCCCTCCCCGCATGACAGGGCCTGTAGGAGAGTAGGGTCTGCAATCCTATGATCACCCAGATTTTTTGCTTTTGCTTCATTGGTTTACGACTTTCTCCGGCTGTGGGCCTGCCAATCAGACCCACAGCCTAGCTGTTCTCTCTCGAAATTAACACACATGTACGTTAGGTGCATCCACTAATTGGAACTGGGCCGCCTTGTCAGTCCCTGTCTCAGCATACCACAGGTATCCAGGGCACCGGTGTACCCAGGGCCTACCAGGGGCTGAAGCATGTATTATGCCACCCCTGGAATGGCCGCCCAAATCTGACACAACTGGCTGCACGACAGCTGGGGCCACGTGGTGTAATCACCCGTTGCTGTAGGTGTAGTATTCCTACACCTAACCCCTAAAATGGACACATGGATTCCTATCAGTCACTCCTATAGCAGGCCTTATCAATCCTGAAGGCAGAGTGCAGGGGATCCTGTGGGACGGTGCTCTGGCGCGAGCTGAGCCCGTCGACGGCTTGCGGAACCAAGTCCTAATAGCCGTGCCATGGTGACGCGGGCCAACTACTTTTAATGCCTTATAATCCTTGCGGTTATCTGCTAACTTTGGCCTCGCATCACCTACACATGTCGAGTAAGGTGTCATACGAATGGGAATACGAACCCCTCGCCAGTCCTGGTGACGGGGTTGGCATTCCCCCCTTTTAGAGGGACACGACATGGAAGTAACCTTGAACCCCGGTTAAAGTTGACTCAAGCCTCAGCATCACAAAATGGATGCTGCCACCAGACACAAGTCTGACCTCCCGCTGCTGGGGGACCTTCCAGCGAGGGGAGCTTGGACAAAGGGTTTCCTGTCGAGGGCGGTGTCAGCACCGTCCCAGACAGGGTTTGTGTATCCCAGGTAGGCAGGGCTGAAAGGAAGGTGATTGCAAGTGGCACCCCGGTGCTCACTGTGCATAGCCCGGCTCAAACCAGTTTCGGGGGCACACCAGCCCCTGAGCTGGCGCGAAGCCGGACAAAGGATAGGGGCGTAACCACCCCCCTCCTGGCTCCACCCATAGGTAGAACCTAGACACGGGCCAGCCCCTTTTTCTTAGAATAAAGGTAGGAGCGAGTCCCCTTCCCAAATTGGATAATCAGATAATCGGATACCTCCGAATCACGAACCACTTTCCACGAAAGGAACTCTTGACTATTTCTGAAGACTCTCCCTTGTGGCTAAGGAGTAGCCACCCTGCACCAGCAGGCACCACCTAAGCGCTTGCGGTTTGCTGTAAGTCTCTCCTACGGATCAAGACTGCCCAGCTCGACGAGACCCGAGTTCCCTGCCATCTCTGACCTTTTACCTCCCTCATCAGCTCAGCTGAGAGTCGTAGGTGTGACGAGACCTGCGGGACCGGCTATCCTCAGAACCTGCACGACGCTTATCTAGCACGCCCACCGAGGGACCCTCGAGTGAGTGCACCTAGGGTTTGAGAAGCCCTAAACCCTGAGCAGCTCCAGCATCGAAGTCTGTCTCCCCAGCATCCACGAGATCTGCGTGGGGGCCCTTCCGCTCCTTGCTGTTCACCGCGTTGTCCGACCACTTGCCGACCGGCTTGTGGCCCTCTTCACGGCGCACCACGTTTTGGTTTCATCACTAGTCTGGTTGCTCCAGACTGGCTCTTGCTCCCCTTCAACAGAGGAGTACCCCGGACCCTCCTGGTCCACTCCCGACGCCATCTTGACTCCCCCGCTTGGGTTGCCACTGCCAAGATCCGCTGCCCCTTCCTGGGCCCAGCATCATCGACAGCAGACACCTTCGTGGGACAGCTCGCCCTCCATCCTGGTCGCCGCCGCGCCTCCTGGTCCGAGGAACAGCCGAGTCCGACGTCACCCACTCACCTGGTCGAGGTGACTTCAGCCGGTACCCTCCTGGTACCCACACGATCGCTGGCTAGCGGTTGAGAACTGAGTCCCCTCTGCTTTCAGGTTTTCCTTCATCACCGATCCAGGCTTGGATCGCTCTGAACATCGTCACTGGTCGCCTGCCAGCAACTTCTTCTTTCAGGCTCCTGAGACTACACGAGGACTCCCGACATCTTGACGAACTTCACGCAGCCGCAGCCTCCGGGCTAGGTAACTCGAGCATCTCGGTGCTCCATCGCAGGTTCGCTCTACAAGTGTCCAGTTCCTTTTTCGTTTAGTCCCACTGATCGGATCACTCCGGAATCAGTACCTCCAGATTCTAACCATTCGCATTTCACTGTTAGTGTAGGTGGTTTCTCGTGCCCCTCGGGCATTTGTGTAAATTGTGCAACTGAAGTATTTTCCTAAGAGTTTTGTAGTGTGCTTAGCTCCCTGACTCATAAAGAGCCAGGGTAGTCTTGTTATAAATAAATATCCTTTTATTTTCATAACAACTTGTGTGGTGTCCTTTCACTTGGTGTTCAAGGTGTATATGTGATGGTAAACAGCTGGCTTAACACGCCCTCTAGAGTTTAGCCTAGGACTGCTCGTATCCACGCTACTAGGATAGCTGGTCTAAAAGGTTGACTTACAACCAATCATCAATAAGGGTCGTTTGGAATGATACACAGTGATCACTAGAATAGTGAGCACTACATATCAGGCCAACTTCTCACATTGGTGAGCAGCGGTTGGGATTTGAGCTTGCTGTTGTTTTACCACACACGTATCCTAAGAATATCGCAGTGAAAGATCACATAAGTACCCAGGTACATATAACTTAACTTAGAATACTCCGAGTTCTACTGAACCGGCTGTTGTAGTGTAACAGGGCTTAGCACACCCTGACTACAACTCCTAGCAAGGGATCAGTCGGTAAACCCATAGTGTAGGTAGGTGCAACACTTACACCTCACTAGAAAAGCATGTCGATCCACGGAGAGTCTTCGCAGACTCCCTTAGTGGTCAGTGACCCTCCACAGGTCGTGTCACGATATGCAACTCTTAGCTTCAAGGAGATGCGACAACTGTGTGCCTCCAGGAAGCTAAACCAGGGTTCTAACCCTACAATCGCAATACTGATAGGTCTCTTAGAGGCGTACGATGCTAGGAGGTCCTCTAACACAGGTCCCCCCAGTGCAGATGGGAACATGCCGCCCTTAGAGGGAACCCTCGGTGACCCGGACCTCGACCCTCACACAGAGGAGGAGGACGAGGACGAGTTATCGGGAGACGAGGCAGACAAAGGTCCAGTGGTAGTCGGCAGGCTTACAAGGACCAACTTAAGCAGGCATGAGAATTGAACTGGGGGAGCCCCGGGCCCACGCTCAAGCAGGCTTAACCTTGGGAACGGACGGGCTAGGTCTCTCTCCAGAGGCTCTGGCAGATCGGTTCATACACATGTCTCTCAGGCATCTTCTCAGAGAGGAATGACTTCCCCTCAGAGGAGGGAGCATGAAGCGAAGATGCGGGAGGTCAATCTGAGGATCGAGCGGGAAGAACTTGCCCTCGCCAAAGAAAGACTTGCCTTGGCCCGAGAACAGAAATTAAGTGGGTTAGATCCCACTGGTGGCAGCATTCTCCCTAGAGAGAAAGACAGGGGTATAGACACTAGACACCTGAGTAAAATCGTGCCCCCCTTTAAACAAGGGGACGACATCCACAAGTGGATAACTGCCTTGGAGAGGGCCTGCACTGTCCAGTGCGTCCCCCCAAGTCAGTGGGCAGCTATACTGTGGCTTTCCTTTGAAGGTAAAGGAAGGGACAAGCTCCTCACTACAAGAGCTGAGGATGCTAACAACTACCAGGTCCTGAAGAACACACTGATTGATGGGTTCGGCTTAACCACGGAACAGTACCGGGTGCTGTTCCGGGACACCCAGAAAATTCAGTCTCAGGATTGGGCTGACTTTGTCGATTGTGCCACTAAGGCTTTGGAAGGTTGGTTGCTGGGTAGCAAGGTTACTGATTACACGGGATTGTACAATCTTATCATGCGAGAACAGATTTTAAACAACTGTCAGAACCAATTGTTGCATCAGCACCTTGTCGACTCGGATCTGACCTCTCCCCAAGAATTGGGAAAGAAGGCGGACAGATGGGTCAGAACAAGGGTCAAGCAGAACCAGAATCAGAACCAGGGTGGTCAGAAGAAAGCAGACCAAAAGGGTAACAAGAACGAACAAAATGACCAGAAGTCTTCGACAGGTCCCCAACAAACCAAAGAGGGTGGGGGTCAGGCTTCACAGAAGAAGAAGACTCAAGAAGGCCAGTCAAAAAGGTGGTGCCAATACTGTAAAAGTAAGACTCACTGGTTTAGTGAGTGCACCAAGAAAGGAGGGCAAACTCCTGCCACTGCAGCCCCTAAGGCACCTGCACCCCCTAGTACAGTCAGCAGTGGTAGTGCGCCTCCCAAGGCATTAGTTGGGTTAACCTTGGGAACCGAGGGGAGTGACGACTTAGTCGGCACGCTCACTCAGGCCGTCCTTGTCTGTACAGGGGATATGGATATGTCCCCTGACGCCAGTCCCAATACTTTGGGCAAATACAGACAGACACCTTTGATAAATGGAAGAGTGGCTCAGGCCTACAGGTACACGTGTGCCAGTGTCACCATGGTGACGCCTAACTTCGTGGACCCTGGACAGATCATGCTAGGTACCAGTTACCTAGTGACCAATGCCAGCAACGTCACTACCAATCACAGTATGGCAGTTGTTGATTTCTCCTGGGGAGGGGTAAGTGGCCCGAAAAAGGTTGTGGTTAGTTCAGACCTCCCCGTAGAATGTCTGTTGGGCAATGATTTGGAAACGTCACAATGGTCAGAAGTGGAGCAGAGGACTCACATGGAGATGTTAGGCTTGCCAGCACATGTCCTTGCTGTGACCAGGTCACAGGCCAAAAGATGCCCCACTGAACAGGTGCTGGATCCTGGAAGAACGGACCAGGCACCTTCCAAGAAAAGGAGCAGTAAGGGTAAGGCTTCGCCTTCCCCCTTGCCCCAGGTCGTGGATCAAGTCTCCGAGGAGGTTGACCTTAAAGAACTGAGGGAAACTGAGCCGCAAGAGCTTGAACCTGGTCAGGTTGAGTTTCTGGGCTCAGGGGGACCCTCCAGGGAAGACCTGGGGAAGGCACAGTTAGACTGCCCCTCACTTGAACCCCTCAGACAGCAGGCCGCTGCTGAGGCTGCAGGGAACGCCACAGGTACCCACAAAGTGTACTGGGACGATGGACTCCTGTACTCCGAGGCAAGAGACCCCAAACCTGGTGCGACCAGGAGGTTGGTCATCCCCTTGTCTCTGAGAGGTTTCCTTCTCACCTTGGCCCACGAGATTCCCCTTGCAGGTCACTTAGGCCAGAATAAGACTTGGGACAGAATTGTTCCACACTTTCACTGGCCCCACATGTCCGAAGATACGAAGGAGTTTTGCCGCTCCTGTGTCACTTGCCAAGCCAGTGGTAAGTCAGGTGGCACGACAAAGGCCCCCCTCATACCACTGCCAGTGGTGGGGGTACCCTTTGAACGAGTGGGGATCGACATTGTCGGACCAATGGAACCCCAGACAGCATCAGGGCACAAGTTCATACTGGTGGTGGTGGACCACGCCACCAGGTATCCTGAAGCTATTCCCCTTAGGACCACTACAGCACCTGTGGTGGCACGGGCCCTACTTGGAGTGTTCTCCAGAGTGGGCTTCCCTAAGGAGGTCGTCTCAGACAGAGGTGCAAACTTCATGTCGGGATATCTGACTGCTATGTGGAAGGAATGTGGTGTCAACTACAAGTTCACCACACCCTATCACCCACAATGCAATGGGCTGGTTGAGAGATTCAACCGGACCCTAAAAGGGATGATTCACGGACTACCTGAAAAGCTTCGGCGGAGATGGGATGTCCTGATACCCTGCCTCTTGTTCGCCTACAGAGAGGTCCCGCAGAAGGGGGTTGGCTACAGCCCTTTCGAGCTTCTGTTCGGACATCCTGTAAGGGGACCCCTTTGTTTGGTAAAGGAAGGATGGGAGAGACCTCTCAGAAAGCCGGCATCAAACATTGTGGACTATGTGCTCGGTCTCCGCTCGCGGATGGCGGAGTACATGGAGAAGGCGTCTAAAAACCTGGAGGCGAGCCAAGAATTACAGAAAGCTTGGCACGACCAAAAGGCTGTCCTGACTGTGTACCAGCCTGGACAGAAGGTGTGGGTGCTGGAGCCAGTGGCCCCAGCAGCACTCAAAGACAAATGGTCTGGGCCCCACACGATCATTGAGCAAAAGGGAGAGGTCACCTACTTGGTAGACCTGGGAACTCCTCGGAGCCCCCACAGGGTGCTCCATGTAAACAGGCTCAAGGCATATGTCGACAGGGAGGGCATGGGCTTGCTCATGGCCACAGATGAGGGACAGGAGGAGGAGAGTGACCCTCTCCCAGACCTGCTCTCTCAGAACCCTGACGATGGATCAGTAGATGGTGTTGTCTTTTGTGGCAGCCTCTCTGGACATCAACAAGAGGATTGTAAACAGGTTCTTCAATCCTTTCGACATATGTTCTCTCTGACACCCAGTCAGACCAAGTGGTGTACCCATGAGGTCGACACTGGGGACAGTCTGCCCGTAAAGAGTAAAATCTATCGGCAACCTGATCATGTCAGAGACTGCATCAAGACAGAGGTGCAGAAAATGTTGGAGCTGGGAGTCATTGAACCCTCGGACAGCCCCTGGGCTAGTCCCGTGGTACTCGTGCCGAAACCTCACACCCAGGGCGGTAAGAAAGAGATGAGGTTCTGCGTGGACTACAGAGGTCTCAATGCGGTCACTAAGACTGACGCCCACCCGATACCAAGAGCAGACGAACTTATCGACCGGTTGGCCTCGGCCAGCTACTTAAGTACGTTTGACCTGACAGCTGGGTATTGGCAAATCAGGTTAGCTGAGGAGGCCAAGCCCAAAACAGCATTTTCTACCCCGGGTGGGCACTATCAGTTCGTGGTAATGCCCTTTGGTTTGAAAAATGCACCTGCCACCTTCCAAAGGCTGGTGAATCGAGTTCTCACTGGGTTGGACGACTTCTGTGCGGCGTATCTGGACGATATCGCTGTCTTTAGCTCCACCTGGGAGGATCACCTGGTCCACCTGAGGAAAGTGTTAGAGGCCCTGCAGAAGGCAGGCCTCACTATCAGGGCCACCAAGTGCCAGATAGGGCAGACACAGGTTGTATACCTGGGCCACCTTGTAGGTGGAGGCCAGGTTCAACCATTGGAGAGCAAAATACAGGCCATCCAGGACTGGGCTCCTCCAACCACCCAGACTCAGGTTCGAGCTTTCTTGGGCCTGACTGGTTATTACCGGAAATTTGTCAGAAATTATGGATCCATTGTGACCCCGTTAAACGACCTGACAAGTAAAAAGATGCCAAAAAAAGTTCAGTGGACAGCAAGCTGTCAGAAGGCATTCGATGACCTAAAGCAGGCCATGTGCACAGCACCTATCCTAAAGAGTCCAGACTACTCCAAACCATTCATTGTCCAAACAGACGCTTCGGAGCTGGGTGTGGGAGCTGTTCTATCGCAACTGAATTTTGATGGTCATGACCAGCCCATAGCTTTTATTAGCAGGAGGCTGACCCCCAGAGAGAAGAATTGGTCAGCTATTGAGAGGGAGGCCTTTGCTGTGGTTTGGGCCCTGAAGAAGTTGAGGCCATACTTGTTTGGCACTCACTTCAAGATTCAGACCGACCATAAGCCCCTCTTGTGGCTAAATCAGATGAAGGGTGAAAACCCCAAACTACTTAGGTGGTCCATTTCCCTACAGGGGATGGACTTCACAGTGGAGCATAGACCTGGCACTGATCATGGCAATGCAGATGGGCTCTCCAGGTATTTCCACTTAGAGCAAGAAGACTCACCTGGTCAAGGTTAGCTTATTGTCCCAAAGTTTGGGGGGGGGTCATGTAGGAGAGTAGGGTCTGCAATCCTATGATCACCCAGATTTTTTGCTTTTGCTTCATTGGTTTACGACTTTCTCCGGCTGTGGGCCTGCCAATCAGACCCACAGCCTAGCTGTTCTCTCTCGAAATTAACACACATGTACGTTAGGTGCATCCACTAATTGGAACTGGGCCGCCTTGTCAGTCCCTGTCTCAGCATACCACAGGTATCCAGGGCACCGGTGTACCCAGGGCCTACCAGGGGCTGAAGCATGTATTATGCCACCCCTGGAATGGCCGCCCAAATCTGACACAACTGGCTGCACGACAGCTGGGGCCACGTGGTGTAATCACCCGTTGCTGTAGGTGTAGTATTCCTACACCTAACCCCTAAAATGGACACATGGATTCCTATCAGTCACTCCTATAGCAGGCCTTATCAATCCTGAAGGCAGAGTGCAGGGGATCCTGTGGGACGGTGCTCTGGCGCGAGCTGAGCCCGTCGACGGCTTGCGGAACCAAGTCCTAATAGCCGTGCCATGGTGACGCGGGCCAACTACTTTTAATGCCTTATAATCCTTGCGGTTATCTGCTAACTTTGGCCTCGCATCACCTACACATGTCGAGTAAGGTGTCATACGAATGGGAATACGAACCCCTCGCCAGTCCTGGTGACGGGGTTGGCATTCCCCCCTTTTAGAGGGACACGACATGGAAGTAACCTTGAACCCCGGTTAAAGTTGACTCAAGCCTCAGCATCACAAAATGGATGCTGCCACCAGACACAAGTCTGACCTCCCGCTGCTGGGGGACCTTCCAGCGAGGGGAGCTTGGACAAAGGGTTTCCTGTCGAGGGCGGTGTCAGCACCGTCCCAGACAGGGTTTGTGTATCCCAGGTAGGCAGGGCTGAAAGGAAGGTGATTGCAAGTGGCACCCCGGTGCTCACTGTGCATAGCCCAGCTCAAACCAGTTTCGGGGGCACACCAGCCCCTGAGCTGGCGCGAAGCCGGACAAAGGATAGGGGCGTAACCACCCCCCTCCTGGCTCCACCCATAGGTAGAACCTAGACACGGGCCAGCCCCTTTTTCTTAGAATAAAGGTAGGAGCGAGTCCCCTTCCCAAATTGGATAATCAGATAATCGGATACCTCCGAATCACGAACCACTTTCCACGAAAGGAACTCTTGACTATTTCTGAAGACTCTCCCTTGTGGCTAAGGAGTAGCCACCCTGCACCAGCAGGCACCACCTAAGCGCTTGCGGTTTGCTGTAAGTCTCTCCTACGGATCAAGACTGCCCAGCTCGACGAGACCCGAGTTCCCTGCCATCTCTGACCTTTTACCTCCCTCATCAGCTCAGCTGAGAGTCGTAGGTGTGACGAGACCTGCGGGACCGGCTATCCTCAGAACCTGCACGACGCTTATCTAGCACGCCCACCGAGGGACCCTCGAGTGAGTGCACCTAGGGTTTGAGAAGCCCTAAACCCTGAGCAGCTCCAGCATCGAAGTCTGTCTCCCCAGCATCCACGAGATCTGCGTGGGGGCCCTTCCGCTCCTTGCTGTTCACCGCGTTGTCCGACCACTTGCCGACCGGCTTGTGGCCCTCTTCACGGCGCACCACGTTTTGGTCCAATCCTGACGCCATCTTGACTCCCCCGCTTGGGTTGCCACTGCCAAGATCCGCTGCCCCTTCCTGGGCCCAGCATCATCGACAGCAGACACCTTCGTGGGACAGCTCGCCCTCCATCCTGGTCGCCGCCGCGCCTCCTGGTCCGAGGAACAGCCGAGTCCGACGTCACCCACTCACCTGGTCGAGGTGACTTCAGCCGGTACCCTCCTGGTACCCACACGATCGCTGGCTAGCGGTTGAGAACTGAGTCCCCTCTGCTTTCAGGTTTTCCTTCATCACCGATCCAGGCTTGGATCGCTCTGAACATCGTCACTGGTCGCCTGCCAGCAACTTCTTCTTTCAGGCTCCTGAGACTACACGAGGACTCCTGACATCTTGACGAACTTCACGCAGCCGCAGCCTCCGGGCTAGGTAACTCGAGCATCTCGGTGCTCCATCGCAGGTTCGCTCTACAAGTGTCCAGTTCCTTTTTCGTTTAGTCCCACTGATCGGATCACTCCGGAATCAGTACCTCCAGATTCTAACCATTCGCATTTCACTGTTAGTGTAGGTGGTTTCTCGTGCCCCTCGGGCATTTGTGTAAATTGTGCAACTGAAGTATTTTCCTAAGAGTTTTGTAGTGTGCTTAGCTCCCTGACTCATAAAGAGCCAGGGTAGTCTTGTTATAAATAAATATCCTTTTATTTTCATAACAACTTGTGTGGTGTCCTTTCACTTGGTGTTCAAGGGGTATATGTGATGGTAAACAGCTGGCTTAACACGCCCTCTAGAGTTTAGCCTAGGACTGCTCGTATCCACGCTACTAGGATAGCTGGTCTAAAAGGTTGACTTACAACCAATCATCAATAAGGGTCGTTTGGAATGATACACAGTGATCACTAGAATAGTGAGCACTACATATCAGGCCAACTTCTCACAGGGCCCAAGCCCCGGCCCGCCAGGCGTGACCCACGAGAATCACCCGCACCCCGTCTCCCGACGGAACTCGTGCCCCCGGACCTCCATGTATCACGGGACCAAGCCACCACCGGCTCCCCCGGCCGGGTCAAGCCGCCATCTTGGGCCCTGCGCCACGAGGCCGCGTGGCCTCCACCCGACCCTAACCCTGGGCCTGGCCGGCCCCGACATCCCGGCACCACCATCCACCCAGGAGGTGAGCGGACCACTTGGCAGGTCAATGGGAGAACAAAGCGCCAAGGGCTCTCCCCCGCCAGGTGCCGATCGCCTCCAGCTCCCCCAGGCGCTGGCTCCACCCCCTGCTGGGTGTCTGGACACCTTCATCCCGGACCCTCCGACCTCCAAGTGCGAGGGTCCGGACATCAAAGGGCGCCAGCCCTATAACTGGAGCAGCTCCGGAGCAGGAAGGCAGTTGTATCCTGGAGTCGAGAGACACCGAGAGAACTCAGCCTTGACGGACTACTGGCGCTGCCGTAGCCCTACCTTGTGAACTATCGTCCTGCCTGCTGGCGCTGCCGCGGCCTTCTGCAACATCCATCCTCGTCGGGACCTGCTGGCGCTGCCGCGGCCCGTTGTAACGACCATCTTCACCGGGACCTGCTGGCGCTGCCGCGGACCGTGCATCGACCATCTTCACCGGGACCTGCTGGCGCTGCCGCGGACCGTGTATCGACCATCTTCACCGGGACCTGCTGGCGCTGCCGCGGCCCGTCCCAGCTAGAACACCAAGCTCGAGGATTGTGAGCTACCCACCATACCATCTCAACTACCAGACTGGTAACCAGACTGTCCCGCTACCCCCTTTACCCATCTTGAGAGACTTGAATCGAGGGGACCCCTGAGTCCAGACCTCCTTGTACCATTTCATCGTACCTTAAGAAATTGCCTATAAAGAACGCTAAATCTTCTCCTTGTGTGGTATCTGTCTGTGGGGGGGAAGTTATTTATCTGTACGATCGCTGGAGACGGCTCTCCCCGGAGACCTCTCCCCTTGTCCTCGGCCGACCCTCCCGGTCCGTCTAACATTGGTGGCCAGCGGCGCGATCCGAATCAACGCGTAATCGTACAGAGAGTAGCTCACCCCACGACAAAACCACGATGTCAGCCAAAGATAGCGGTTCCACTGAAAAGTTCCAAATGGATAAGTTGGAAGAATATAGCCACCGCGAACTTAAACAATTCTGCATGGAACTAGGCATTGCTACCACCGGCCTGAGTACCAAAGACGATTTGAAGCGCGCCCTTGAGTCGTGGGCAGAAACTGGGGTCGCCGGATCCCCCGACCAAAACAGTGTCGCACCAGAGGGGAACGCCACGGCTCCCGAGGAGCGGGGAACGGGCCTCTCGCAGGAGGAGATCCAAGAAAGAGAAAGAACCAGATTACATGAGTTGGAAATGGCACGACTCAAGATGGACGGTGAACTAAAGTTAGCCGAGCAGAAACTAAATCTAGAACATCTGCGGCTCCGAGAAGAACGAGAAGAAAAACAGAGACAGAGAGAGCTCGAGGAAAAAAGAATAACACTCGAACACGAGCGCAAACTGGCGGAAATAGAACTTCGGAAACAGAATAAAGAACCGGGGGTGCCTGAGCGACCGCACACCCCGGGAGCAACCGAGAAAAAAGTCCACATCCCCAAGGATGTTGTCCGAGAGTATGTCCGAGAGGACGACATACAACAGTGGTTCAAAGCCTACGAGATCGCCATGACCTCCCACCGGATCGACCGGAGTGATTGGGGAGCCGGACTATGGGGGAGGTTCGTCAACGAAGGCCGCGATGCCCTATTGCAGCTCCCAGATCACCAAATGTCGTCCTACGACCACATGAAGACTGCCCTCCTCACCCGCTACGGCCTCACACCCGAGATGTACCGCCAGAGGTTCAGAGATTGCACCCGGATCCCGGGTACAACTTGGGTGGAGTACGTCAACTATTTCAGCCGAGCCTTCGAGGGTTGGATCAAGGAGAGCCATGTAACGACCTACGAGCAACTCTTTAACCTTATGGTATGGGAACACCTGTCGAACAACTATTTCGTCGAGCTCAGGCAGCACCTCCTCGACAGTAAATTGACTGACCCCCGGCAACTCGCCGCTGAAGCTGACCGATGGGAAAGCACCCGAGTGGGCCGGAGAGGACCACACGAGCAAAACCGAAGCAACCAAGGCCAGCACCGTCCTCGGGGAGGAGGAGGAGGCCAGGGGCGAGGGAGAGACACCCTCCCGGCAACACCCGTGGCCAGCACCCCGCCCCCGGCCGGCCGGGGCAACCCCCCAATGCGCCCGGGGTTCTGAGCCAACGTCACGTGCCACCGATGCCAGCGAGTCGGCCACTACGCCAATGACCCGAGCTGCCCGCAGAACCAAACGCCCAAGCCCCGCCAGGTAGCTGCCGCCGCCCTGGGGGAAGAACGACTATCAGAAGAACAGGAAGAGTATGAGCCGGCCCAGCAAGAGTGGGAACCGGCCGCCATGGTTCTAGCGTGCCTAGGGGGAAAAGACATGGTCCCGCGGGCTCCCCTACCCGCCAACACCCGGAAATACGGCCAGTGGGTGACCATTAATGGGCGTCGGGCCGAGGCCTTACGTGACACAGGCGCCAGTGTGACGGCCGTCCGCTGTCACCTGGTAAAGCCCGAGCAGATCCTGCCGAACATTCTCTGCCCCGTCCGCTCAGCCGACAATTCCGAAAGTCTATGTCAAATGGCCTGCGTCCCCTTCGAATGGGGAGGGGTCTCCGGCCTGTTGAAGGTGACGGTCCGGGATGATGCCCCCGTGGACTGCCTCCTGGGGAATGACCTTGAGAGTTCCCCGTGGGCCACCGTCGAAAGAAGAGAGCACCTGGGGATGCTGGGCCTCCCGGACTGGGCCTGCGTAACCACCCGGTCCATGGCCGCCCGTGCCGTCCCCCGATCAGAAGAACCGGAATGGCCAGCACCTCCGCCCCCGGTCGCCCCAGTAGAGGACAACGACGAGGCCAACCCCCCAGAACCAACGACCGAAGAGGACGCGCAACCCCAGGACCTTCCCGGCCTGGCTCAGTGGCGTCAAGAAGGGGGGCCCACCCAAGAACAGTTCCGCCAGGAGCAAAAGACCTGCCCCTCCCTCGAGGGACTCCGCCAGCAAGCCAGCGCCCAGAGCGCAGGGGACTCCACCGGAACTCACTGGGTCTATTGGGACAACGACCTGCTATACAGCGAACAAAGAATCGCAGAGCTAGGGGCCGGTCGAGTGCTGGTGGTACCTCTCCGCTTCAGAGACTTCCTGCTCACTCTGGCCCACGATGTCCCCCTGGCTGGACACCTGGGCCAGGACAAAACTTACAGTCGCCTAGTGACTCACTTTTTCTGGCCGAAGATGCGGAACGACGTCCTTAACCACTGCCGGTCCTGCCCCACGTGCCAGGCCAGCGGGAAGAGCGGCCGTAAGCTGAAAGCCCCTCTGCAACCCTTCCCAGTGGTCACCACCCCGTTCGAGAGGGTAGGAATAGACATTGTGGGGCCCCTGGACCCCCGCACGGCACAAGGACATAGGTTCATCCTGGTACTGGTGGACCACGCCACCCGCTACCCCGAGGCGGTGCCCCTACGAACTGTAACGGCTCCGGTGGTTGGCCGGGCCCTAATGGGGATCTTCTCCCGGGTGGGCTTCCCCCGAGAAGTCATCAGCGACCGAGGCAGGAACTTTATCTCAAAATATATGAAGTCCCTCTGGCAACAGTGCGGGGTCACCTACCGATTCACGACCCCCTATCACCCCCAAGGGAACGGACTAGTGGAGCGATTCAACCGCACCCTCAAGGGGATGATTGGGGGATTGGAAGAGCCCCTCCGTCGCCAGTGGGATGTACTACTCCCGTGCCTCCTCTTCGCCTACCGAGAAGTTCCCCAGAAGTCCCTCGGCTTTAGCCCTTTCGAACTCCTGTACGGGCACCCTGTGCGAGGGCCCCTCAGCCTAGTCAAAGAAGGTTGGGAGATGGCCCCCCTAAAGACCCCTCCAGACGTCTTCAAGTACCTCCTGGCCCTACGCAATCAGACCCGGCGCTTCAGGGAGATGGCCAAGGCGAACCTCGAGGCCAGTCAGGAGGACATGAAAAGATGGTATGATCACAATGCCTCCTCCGTCGAGTTCGAACCTGGTCAACAAGTGTGGGTGATGTCCCCCACCGAACCATGTGCCTTGCAAGATAAGTGGACGGGGCCCTTCAAAGTGGTTGAGCGCAAAAGCCCCGTCACTTACCTCATCGACATGGGGACCCCCCGGAACCCCCTTCGGGTCCTCCACACCAACAGACTCAAACCCCACTTTGTGCGCTCAGAACTCAGCCTCCTGATGGCTACGGACAGTGGGGCGGAGGAGGACTCCGAACCCCTCCCGGATCTCCTGAAGACTCAGGAGAACGACGGTTCCGTGGACGGGGTCCGGCTCTCCGATGCCCTCACCCCAGAGCAACGCCAGGGCTGCCGGGACCTCCTGCTGCGGTTCGCTACACTGTTCTCCCTCACCCCCGCGGTCACCCCTTGGTGCTTGCACGACGTGGACACCGGGGACAGTCCCCCTATCCGACACCGGGCCTACCGCGTGCCAGATCGGGTACGGGCCTGCATCCAAGAGGAAGTGGCCAAAATGCTCACGATCGGGGTCATCGAGCCCTCGGACAGCCCCTGGGCCAGCCCGGTTGTACTGGTCCCCAAAGCCGCTGCCCCCGGCACCACACCTGAACTGAGATTCTGCGTCGACTACCGGGGCTTGAACGCTGTCACCCGGACCGACGCTCATCCTATCCCCCGAGCGGATGAATTGATCGACCGGCTGGGGGCCGCCCGCTACCTCAGCATCTTCGACCTAACAGCGGGCTACTGGCAGATCGGTCTCACACCTCGGGCTCAGGAACGGTCCGCCTTCTCTACCCCCGATGGCCACTACCACTTCAAGGTCATGCCCTTCGGCATGAAGAATGCCCCCGCTACTTTTCAACGTCTCGTGAACCAGGTCTTGGCGGGGCTCGAAGAGTTCAGCGCCGCCTACCTGGACGATATCGCTGTATACAGCCGCCACTGGTCCGACCACCTCCTCCACCTCCAAGAGGTCCTGCAGGCCCTCCAGCGGGCCGGCCTCACGATTAAGGCCGGCAAATGCCAAATTGGTCAAGGGTCCGTGACCTACCTCGGGCACCAGGTGGGAAGCGGGCTGGTGGCCCCGCTGCAACTTAAAATTGCTGCCATCCAGTCCTGGCAGCCCCCCGTCACCCAGACCGAGGTCCGAGCCTTCTTGGGGCTCACCGGCTACTACCGGCGGTTCGTGAGGGACTACGGCAGCATTGTGGGGCCCCTCACGGGTCTCACGTCCAAAAACCAGCCGAAGCGGATTAACTGGACCCCCGACTGTCAAGCGGCCTTCGAAAAGCTGAAGGCCGCCCTGTGCACCGCCCCTGTGCTCCAGGCCCCCGATTACAGTCGGGAATTCATTGTACAGACAGACGCCTCCGACCACGGCATCAGAGCGGTTCTTTCCCAACTGAACCCCGAGGGTCATGACCAGCCGGTGGCCTTCATCAGCCGACGTCTCCTGGCCCGAGAACAGCGCTGGAGCACAATCGAGAGGGAGGCCTTCGCAGTGGTGTGGGCCCTCAAAAAGCTCCGGCCCTATCTCTTCGGTACCCACTTCCGGGTACAAACCGACCATCGACCCCTGCAGTGGCTGATGCAGATGCGGGGGGAGAACCCAAAACTATTGCGCTGGTCCATCTCCCTGCAGGGAATGGACTTCACCGTGGAGCACCGACCGGGCCAAGACCACGCCAACGCAGATGGCCTGTCACGCTTTTTCCGCCTCGACGAGGAGAGTCCCCAAGAAGATGGGTGACTCTCCCCGCCTTCAGCTGGGGGGGACGCATGTTGGACAGGCCACACGAAGGGCTTGGTCCCTCCCCGCATGACAGGGCCCAAGCCCCGGCCCGCCAGGCGTGACCCACGAGAATCACCCGCACCCCGTCTCCCGACGGAACTCCTGCCCCCGGACCTCCATGTATCACGGGACCAAGCCACCACCGGCTCCCCCGGCCGGGTCAAGCCGCCATCTTGGGCCCTGCGCCACGAGGCCGCGTGGCCTCCACCCGACCCTAACCCTGGGCCTGGCCGGCCCCGACATCCCGGCACCACCATCCACCCAGGAGGTGAGCGGACCACTTGGCAGGTCAATGGGAGAACGAAGCGCCAAGGGCTCTCCCCCGCCAGGTGCCGATCGCCTCCAGCTCCCCCAGGCGCTGGCTCCACCCCCTGCTGGGTGTCTGGACACCTTCATCCCGGACCCTCCGACCTCCAAGTGCGAGGGTCCGGACATCAAAGGGCGCCAGCCCTATAACTGGAGCAGCTCCGGAGCAGGAAGGCAGTTGTATCCTGGAGTCGAGAGACACCGAGAGAACTCAGCCTTGACGGACTACTGGCGCTGCCGTAGCCCTACCTTGTGAACTATCGTCCTGCCTGCTGGCGCTGCCGCGGCCTTCTGCAACATCCATCCTCGTCGGGACCTGCTGGCGCTGCCACGGCCCGTTGTAACGACCATCTTCACCGGGACCTGCTGGCGCTGCCGCGGACCGTGCATCGACCATCTTCACCGGGACCTGCTGGCGCTGCCGCGGACCGTGTATCGACCATCTTCACCGGGACCTGCTGGCGCTGCCGCGGCCCGTCCCAGCTAGAACACCAAGCTCGGGGATTGTGAGCTACCCACCATACCATCTCAACTACCAGACTGGTAACCAGACTGTCCCGCTACCCCCTTTACCCATCTTGATAGACTTGAATCGAGGGGACCCCTGAGTCCAGACCTCCTTGTACCATTTCATCGTACCTTAAGAAATTGCCTATAAAGAACGCTAAATCTTCTCCTTGTGTGGTATCTGTCTGTGGGGGGGAAGTTATTTATCTGTACGATCGCTGGAGACGGCTCTCCCCGGAGACCTCTCCCCTTGTCCTCGGCCGACCCTCCCGGTCCGTCTAACACATGCCATAAGAGAAACATATGTAGAGACAGATGGACTTCTACATATAAGGCATGCCATAAGAGAGACATATGTAGAGACAGATGGACTTCTACATATAAGGCATGCCATAAGAGAGACATATGTAGAGACAGATGGACTTCCACATATGAGGGATGCCATAAGAGAGACATATGTAGAGACAGATGGACACACACATATAAGGCATATACACATATTCATACTGTGTGGTCTCTAAGTTCCACACCACATACAGGATGTTAGACGTGAGTTTCCCTTCCACTTTTTGATGGTGTGCCTCGATTGTTTTGCTGGTGTTGTCCGCTCAGGGCACTGCGCCACGGCTAATCCGTGCCGCAGTGCAAGGGCTCCCTAAGTAAAGTGTACCTGTAATTGATGTTCACGATTGGTTTATTGGATTCACTGTCAGTCCCCAGTAAAGGGCACCAGGGGTGCCAGGGCTTGTGAATGCCAATGCTGCTGGTGGGCTTGCAGCGCTGATTGCGCCACCCACGGAAAGCGGCCTTGTAAAATGTGTCTAGGGTCTGCCACTGCCGACCCTGTGCGCGGTCCCGGACCGTCGCGCTGACTGCGCCAGTGCCCCCACTTGCCAGTCCCTAAACCTTCCCTTACCTACATATTAGCCACCCCTCTGGTAGGCCCGAGGGCAGGGTGCATTGTAGGCCTAAGGTAGGACATGCCCTGATGTGTGTGGCATGTCTTAGTAGTGAATTACAGCCCTTTTCGTTCTTCACTATTGAAGGCTACCTGCTCTCCATAGGCCAGAATGGGCTACTGGGATCACGCCCGCCGTGACCCCAGTGGACTCAGAGAGCATGGTAGGGTGTCGAGTTTAGTATGCCTGAACTCAGAATAATAAAATACTTCTTGTAGTCAAGTTTATTTTAATATCCTGGGTTTGTAAATACTGCTTTTAGAAAGTTAGTATTTACTGACCTGACCATCTCAGTCCGCCTCTGGTATGTGTGTGTGTTCTGCCTAGTAACAGTAAGGAGCGGGGTGGGGGGATCCCCGGAGACAGGTTGGCTGCTAGGTGGTGGGTAGAGAGATTACACCAGGATGGGTGGGAGGAGTACACCTTGACTCTTGAATAGACCTGTGCTCTGCCACCACAAAGCCGGCGCCGCCCCCTGTGGGGCGGCTGATGTCTCTGCCCTGCTGCTGAAAGGAAAGAGCAGAGTCACCACAACAAAGTGCTCCAGAACTGGACTGAGCCAGGCCCAGGCCCCCTGGCGCTAAAGAACAAAAGAATCATGGTATAAAAGTAGGAGCCTGGCTCCTAAGAAATCAGAATCCTGTTTTACCACAAAGAACCTCTGCCCGACTAGAAGGAGAAGGAGACGCTGGAGGAGCTGGCCTGCTGCTTGCCTTGCTGAGAAAGGAGAGGAAGAGACTACTGAAAAGACTTTGCTGCTTTGTGCTTGAAACATTCTCCAAGGGCTTGATCTGAGCTTGCCCCCTGAACTGAACCCCAGGACCAGTGGGTTCTCTGTGCTTTTGCTCGTCCTCCGATTCGAGCCGTGTGTGCATCCCGCTGGAAAAGAGACTGCGCCCCTCAATGCCCCTCCTAGGGTCGTGACACTCAGGAGCTCGCCTGCCGCAATCCCGTGAGAGCCCCGCTCCGTCCGGAGCCGCTCTCTGTCCCCGGGCTAGGCCGCCTGCACCCCTGTCACCACCTGCCACTGGAGCGCGCTGAACGCGCTATCACCCCTCCCGCCGGAAGCCGTCCGACGACTGTGATCTACGCCGGGTCATCCAGCTGCACTGACTGTGCCCTGTGACCCCGCTTCGCTATCCCCGGACATCTCAGGCCGCGCCGCCCCCGCTGTGGAGACCCCCCTGCACCGCCGTGCTGAGGGTCGCTGGCCGCGCCTGCCTGCCTGCCCACACCTGCTGATTGAGGACCCAAGAACACGTCTCAAGCTGAGAGTCGCACCGACCTGTGCCGGCTCTCCACATCACGAAAGAAGTTCCAGTATCGGGCTCGGGGCCCGCAACGCCTTATTTCCCCGTTCGCAGGAACCGATCTCTGTGAGTACTGGAATTCCAAGTGACATTTGCAAGAGACTGCAAGATATCTATTTGAAGCTACAAACAAAGAACATTTGCCTGCTGTACAACCTGGTGGCCTAGCGAAAACGTTATTGGTCTTGTGATAAGTCTGCTGAGAGATATATACCTATTTTTACATAAAGAATCGTATTTTTATATATATCCAAGTCTGGTGTCCGTTTCTGGGGGGATTGATGTATTTACTGTGTGTGTGATTGTAAGTGCTTAACCAACAACGCCTGAGGAATCGCCTTGGCTGCTCACGCCACGCACCTAGAGGGTGAGCAAGGGTCATTCGCAAGGGGTTATCCTGCGCCCTGACGTGGAGGAGAGGGTTCCCGCTTGACACAAGGGCAACCTTGTGCCAACCGGAGATCCCCGACTCTAACATTGTTGGCAGCGGCTGGGATTTCGGATTTGCACTTGTAATTTGCATACAGTGAATTATTAATCACCAGATAGTGAGAGCAGACCAAATAACGCAGCCACAGGTTTTCATTTTTGGAACTTTGTTGAGACATCTGCCATTACTGCAACCATGCCTAGCTCACTCTCCGCTGGGAGAGCACTCTCTGTGATCTCTGGAATAGATGAGGTGGATTGGGAGAGACTGGAAGGCTACACGATGGAGCAATTGAAAGGCTACAGTGTAAAATTCAGAGTCCCCCATGCTGGATTCAAGAGGAAGAACCAGTACACCAAGGCGCTGAGAGCCTGGAAGGAGTCACGAGACCCACGGAATGCGGGGGACATCGTTCCACCCGACAACCTTGAGGAGCCCAGCAGAGTCCGGTCGCCAGAGGAGCTGGCAGACAGGGCAGCAGACAGGGTGCATGCAATGGAGATGGCAAAGTTGGCAGGACAAATGGAAATGGAAAAGCAGAAGTTGGCCCTGGAGGCACAACAACGCCAAATGGATCATGATATAAGATTGAAGGAGTTGGAGCTGAAGGCGAAAAGTTTGGACACCGCTCCTTCTGGTGGCAGCACTCCACCAGTGCAGGTGGAGTCCAAGGTGTACATCCCCAAAGATGTAGTAAAGGAGTATTTTAGAAAGGATGACATAGGGCAGTGGTTTAGAGCCTACGAGGTGGCCATGTCCTCACACCGGGTCCCTGAGAAAGACTGGGGAGCGGGGTTGTGGGGAAGGTTCCTTGCTGAAGGGCATGACACGCTGTTAGATTTACCCTTAGATCTCCAAACCTCATACCCCCATATGAAGGAAGCTTTAATGACCAGGTATGGGTTAACTCCGGAGCTATATAGACAGCGATTCAGGGAGACGAAGAAGATCCCTGAGAGTACGTATGTGGAGTATGTGACCTTTTTCTGCAGAGCGCTGGATGGTTGGGTGAAGGGTAGCAAAGTGAATGATTATAAAGGGCTGCTTGATTTAATTGCATGGGAGCACTTGTCCAGTCAATGTTTTCCTGAGCTACGCCAGCACCTGATTGATAGCAAGCTGTCCAACCCGAGGAAGCTTGCTGAGGAGGCGGACCGCTGGCTCAGCACCAGGGTCCACAAGGGTCAAGTGGGAGACTCCGCCAAGGGTGGGCAGGGTCCCCAGCAGAAGAGTGGGGGGGACAAGGGTAAACAGAAGGGGTTCCAAAAAGGCCCCCAAAGTAACTCCCAAGGGAACCAGCAGAAGGGTTCTCAGCCTCCCCCACCCCCGCAGCAGAACGGGGCCCCGACAGGTAGACCTGTTCCAAAGGGGCCCTTCAATTGTTATAGGTGTGGTGACCCGGGTCACATTGCCTCTGATCCTAAGTGTCGCCTGTTTGGTAAGACCGCACCCACTGGTGCTCCACCCCGGCAAGTAGCTAGTGTTAACTTTGGGGAGGAGGTAGCAGTCCAGGAGGGTGGGGGTCCCGGGCAGATGACCCTAGTCTCGCTAGGAGACAGTGAGATGGTCCCTGTCACCTACTTGCCCTCTAACACTAAGAAATACGGGCAAGTAGTGACCATCAATGGAAAGAAGGTTGAGGCTCTTAGAGATACAGGAGCCAGCGTGACCTCGGTGAGGCAACACCTGGTGTCTCAAGAGCAGATTGTACCCAATGCCTACTGTAGGGTTGTCAATGCTGACAACATAGAGAGTCGTTGTCCAATGGCTCAAGTTCCCTTTGAGTGGGGGGAGGTCTCTGGTACTCTACAAGTCGCTGTGAGAACTGACATGCCTGTAGATTGTCTGCTAGGGAACGACCTGGAGAGCTCCCCTTGGGAAAAGGTGGAGAAGACCACGCATCTGAGGATGGTGGGTCTACCCGACTGGGCGTGCGTGACCACCCGGTCCATGGCAGCCAGTAGGGGTGTTGAGAGGGTCCTGGAGCCTGAGGGAGAGGTCCAGGAACCGGCCTTAGGGAGAAGGCGCAGGAGGCGCGGGAAACCGGCCCCCGAAGTTCCCACGGCCCAGGAGGAAGTAGACCCTGAGGGGGATGCTCTGGAGCCTACCGGGGAACAGATTGCCGAACTGGGGGACTTGCCTGAGCTGACCCATTGGCAGCAAGAAGGAGGTCCCTCCAGGGAGGAATTCTGCAGGGAGCAGAAAGAATGCCCTTCTCTCGTGGGTATGCGGCAACAGGCTGCAGACCAGGCCAATGGTGTTCAGGCCAAAACACACTACGTGTACTGGGAGAGTGACCTCCTGTATTCCGAGCCTAAGGCTGCTGAACCTGGGTCAGCCCGTGTGCTGGTGGTACCCCAGAAGTTCAGAACCTTCCTACTGGGGCTGGCTCATGATGTGCCGTTAGCAGGACATTTGGGGATGGACAAGACCTATGACAGGCTTGTCACCCACTTTTACTGGCCCCAAATGCACAAGAATTCAGATTCCTACTGCAGAACCTGTCAGACTTGCCAGGCAAGTGGTAAGAGCGGAGGGAAGCACAAGGCTCCTCTGCAACGTTTCCCTGTGGTCGGTACGCCATTCCAACGAGTGGGTATTGATATTGTGGGGCCTCTGGACCCCAAGACAGCCCTGGGCAACAGGTTCATCCTGGTCTTGGTGGACCATGCCACCCGGTACCCTGAAGCCATCCCTCTGAGGACAGTGACGGCCCCCGTGGTGGGACGGGCACTGATGGGAATTTTCTCCCGAGTGGGATTCCCTCTAGAGGTGGTGAGCGACAGGGGGACCAATTTCATATCCACGTATATGAAATCCCTGTGGAAGGAGTGTGGGGTAACTTACAAGTTCACCACTCCTTACCACCCCCAAGGAAATGGGTTGGTTGAGAGATTCAACCGAACCCTCAAAGGCATGATCATGGGCCTGGACGGTCCAATGAGGCGTAAGTGGGACGTCCTCTTGCCATGCCTGCTCTTCGCTTACCGCGAGGTGCCACAGAAGTCTCTAGGATTCAGCCCCTTTGAGCTTCTGTACGGTCACCCGGTAAGAGGACCTCTGAGTTTGGTAAAGGAAGGCTGGGAGCAATCTCCCAGGAAACCTCCCCAGAATGTATATAGTTACATGCTGGCCTTCCGAAACCAGACTCGGCGTTTCAGGCAACTTGCTGAGGCAAATCTGGAAGCCAGCCAGGAGGAGATGAAGCGGTGGTACGACCGGAATGCCACTCTGGTCGAGCTTCAACCTGGACAAAAGGTGTGGGTCTTGGTCGCCAAAGCTGCTGCGCCGGGAGCCACACCTGAACTCCGGTTCTGTGTGGACTACAGAGGACTCAATTCAGTCACGAAGACTGACGCGCACCCCATCCCCAGAGCTGATGAGCTCATTGATCGGCTGGGGGCTGCCCGGTTCCTCAGTACGTTTGATTTAACGTCTGGGTACTGACAGATCGCCTTGACCGATGGGGCCAAAGAGAGGTCAGCATTCTCTACACCAGATGGGCACTTCCAGTTCCGAGTCATGCCATTTGGAATGAAGAATGCCCCTGCCACCTTTCAGAGGTTGGTCAACCAGGTACTGGTTGGGCTGGATGCGTTCAGTGCCGCCTACCTGGATGACATCGCAGTGTTCAGTGCCACCTGGCCCGAACACCTGCGCCACCTCTGGGAAGTGTTGATGGCTCTGCGCCGAGCAGGCCTCACGATCAAGGCAAGCAAGTGCCAGATCGGGCAGGGTTCCGTGGTGTACTTGGGACACCAAGTGGGGAGTGGCAAGGTGGCACCCTTGCAACCCAAAATTGAGACCATCCTGGCTTGGGAACCCCCCAAGACGCAGACCGCAGTGAGGGCCTTCCTGGGGCTCACTGGGTACTACAGGAGGTTTGTCAAGGGCTATGGAACGATCGTTGCCCCCTTGACAGAGCTGACTTCCAAGAAGCAGCCCAGGAACGTGATTTGGACCGACACCTGTCAGAAAGCTTTCGACACCCTGAAGACTGCCATGTGCACGGCGCCCGTGCTCTTGGCCCCTGACTTCTCCAAGGAGTTCCTAGTGCAGACAGACGCTTCAGAGCATGGTGTAGGGGCTGTTCTCTCACAGATGACTGAGGAGGGCTGGGACCAACCCGTAGCCTTCATCAGTAGGAGGTTACTTCCCCGGGAAAGTAGGTGGAGTGCAATTGAGCGAGAAGCATTTGCTGTGGTCTGGGCGCTGAAGAAGCTAAGACCCTACTTGTTTGGGTCTCACTTCCGGGTTCAGATGGACCACAGGCCCCTCAGATGGTTGATGCAGATGAGGGGTGAGAACCCGAAGCTGTTGAGGTGGTCCATCTCCCTACAGGGTATGGACTTTACGGTGGAACACCGTCCTGGTACAGATCACGCCAACGCTGACGGTCTGTCCAGGTATTTCCGCCTTAGTGACGAGGAACCCCCTGGGCAAGGGTAGTTCTCCCCACATTTCAGCTGGAGGGGACACGTGTTAGACCTGGCACCTTGGCGTGAGTTTCCCTTCCACTTTTTGATGGTGTGCCTCGATTGTTTTGCTGGTGTTGTCCGCTCAGGGCACTGCGCCACGGCTAATCCGTGCCGCAGTGCAAGTGCTCCCTAAGTAAAGTGTACCTGTAATTGATGTTCACGATTGGTTTATTGGATTCACTGTCAGTCCCCAGTAAAGGGCACCAGGGGTGCCAGGGCTTGTGAATGCCAATGCTGCTGGTGGGCTTGCAGCGCTGATTGCGCCACCCACGGAAAGCGGCCTTGTAAAATGTGTCTAGGGTCTGCCACCGCCGACCCTGTGCGCGGTCCCGGACCGTCGCGCTGACTGCGCCAGTGCCCCCACTTGCCAGTCCCTAAACCTTCCCTTACCTACATATTAGCCACCCCTCTGGTAGGCCCGAGGGCAGGGTGCATTGTAGGCCTAAGGTAGGACATGCCCTGATGTGTGTGGCATGTCTTAGTAGTGAATTACAGCCCTTTTCGTTCTTCACTATTGAAGGCTACCTGCTCTCCATAGGCCAGAATGGGCTACTGGGATCACGCCCGCCGTGACCCCAGTGGACTCAGAGAGCATGGTAGGGTGTCGAGTTTAGTATGCCTGAACTCAGAATAATAAAATACTTCTTGTAGTCAAGTTTATTTTAATATCCTGGGTTTGTAAATACTGCTTTTAGAAAGTTAGTATTTACTGACCTGACCATCTCAGTCCGCCTCTGGTATGTGTGTGTGTTCTGCCTAGTAACAGTAAGGAGCGGGGTGGGGGGATCCCCGGAGACAGGTTGGCTGCTAGGTGGTGGGTAGAGAGATTACACCAGGATGGGTGGGAGGAGTACACCTTGACTCTTGAATAGACCTGTGCTCTGCCACCACAAAGCCGGCGCCGCCCCCTGTGGGGCGGCTGATGTCTCTGCCCTGCTGCTGAAAGGAAAGAGCAGAGTCACCACAACAAAGTGCTCCAGAACTCCAGAACTGGACTGAGCCAGGCCCAGGCCCCCTGGCGCTAAAGAACAAAAGAATCATGGTATAAAAGTAGGAGCCTGGCTCCTAAGAAATCAGAATCCTGTTTTACCACAAAGAACCTCTGCCCGACTAGAAGGAGAAGGAGACGCTGGAGGAGCTGGCCTGCTGCTTGCCTTGCTGAGAAAGGAGAGGAAGAGACTACTGAAAAGACTTTGCTGCTTTGTGCTTGAAACATTCTCCAAGGGCTTGATCTGAGCTTGCCCCCTGAACTGAACCCCAGGACCAGTGGGTTCTCTGTGCTTTTGCTCGTCCTCCGATTCGAGCCGTGTGTGCATCCCGCTGGAAAAGAGACTGCGCCCCTCAACGCCCCTCCTAGGGTCGTGACACTCAGGAGCTCGCCTGCCGCAATCCCGTGAGAGCCCCGCTCCATCCGGAGCCGCTCTCTGTCCCCGGGCTAGGCCGCCTGCACCCCTGTCACCACCTGCCACTGGAGCGCGCTGAACGCGCTATCACCCCTCCCGCCGGAAGCCGTCCGACGACTGTGATCTACGCCGGGTCATCCAGCTGCACTGACTGTGCCCTGTGACCCCGCTTCGCTATCCCCGGACATCTCAGGCCGCGCCGCCCCCGCTGTGGAGACCCCCCTGCACCGCCGTGCTGAGGGTCGCTGGCCGCGCCTGCCTGCCTGCCCACACCTGCTGATTGAGGACCCAAGAACACGTCTCAAGCTGAGAGTCGCACCGACCTGTGCCGGCTCTCCACATCACGAAAGAAGTTCCAGTATCGGGCTCGGGGCCCGCAACGCCTTATTTCCCCGTTCGCAGGAACCGATCTCTGTGAGTACTGGAATTCCAAGTGACATTTGCAAGAGACTGCAAGATATCTATTTGAAGCTACAAACAAAGAACATTTGCCTGCTGTACAACCTGGTGGCCTAGCGAAAACGTTATTGGTCTTGTGATAAGTCTGCTGAGAGATATATACCTATTTTTACATAAAGAATCGTATTTTTATATATATCAAAGTCTGGTGTCCGTTTCTGGGGGGATTGATGTATTTACTGTGTGTGTGATTGTAAGTGCTTAACCAACAACGCCTGAGGAATCGCCTTGGCTGCTCACGCCACGCACCTAGAGGGTGAGCAAGGGTCATTCGCAAGGGGTTATCCTGCGCCCTGACGTGGAGGAGAGGGTTCCCGCTTGACACAAGGGCAACCTTGTGCCAACCGGAGATCCCCGACTCTAACATTGTTGGCAGCGGCTGGGATTTCGGATTTGCACTTGTAATTTGCATACAGTGAATTATTAATCACCAGATAGTGAGAGCAGACCAAATAACGCAGCCACAGGTTTTCATTTTTGGAACTTTGTTGAGACATCTGCCATTACTGCAACCATGCCTAGCTCACTCTCCGCTGGGAGAGCACTCTCTGTGATCTCTGGAATAGATGAGGTGGATTGGGAGAGACTGGAAGGCTACACGATGGAGCAATTGAAAGGCTACAGTGTAAAATTCAGAGTCCCCCATGCTGGATTCAAGAGGAAGAACCAGTACACCAAGGCGCTGAGAGCCTGGAAGGAGTCACGAGACCCACGGAATGCGGGGGACATCGTTCCACCCGACAACCTTGAGGAGCCCAGCAGAGTCCGGTCGCCAGAGGAGCTGGCAGACAGGGCAGCAGACAGGGCGCATGCAATGGAGATGGCAAAGTTGGCAGGACAAATGGAAATGGAAAAGCAGAAGTTGGCCCTGGAGGCACAACAACGCCAAATGGATCATGATATAAGATTGAAGGAGTTGGAGCTGAAGGCGAAAAGTTTGGACACCGCTCCTTCTGGTGGCAGCACTCCACCAGTGCAGGTGGAGTCCAAGGTGTACATCCCCAAAGATGTAGTAAAGGAGTATTTTAGAAAGGATGACATAGGGCAGTGGTTTAGAGCCTACGAGGTGGCCATGTCCTCACACCGGGTCCCTGAGAAAGACTGGGGAGCGGGGTTGTGGGGAAGGTTCCTTGCTGAAGGGCATGACACGCTGTTAGATTTACCCTTAGATCTCCAAACCTCATACCCCCATATGAAGGAAGCTTTAATGACCAGGTATGGGTTAACTCCGGAGCTATATAGACAGCGATTCAGGGAGACGAAGAAGATCCCTGAGAGTACGTATGTGGAGTATGTGACCTTTTTCTGCAGAGCGCTGGATGGTTGGGTGAAGGGTAGCAAAGTGAATGATTATAAAGGGCTGCTTGATTTAATTGCATGGGAGCACTTGTCCAGTCAATGTTTTCCTGAGCTACGCCAGCACCTGATTGATAGCAAGCTGTCCAACCCGAGGAAGCTTGCTGAGGAGGCGGACCGCTGGCTCAGCACCAGGGTCCACAAGGGTCAAGTGGGAGACTCCGCCAAGGGTGGGCAGGGTCCCCAGCAGAAGAGTGGGGGGGACAAGGGTAAACAGAAGGGGTTCCAAAAAGGCCCCCAAAGTAACTCCCAAGGGAACCAGCAGAAGGGTTCTCAGCCTCCCCCACCCCCGCAGCAGAACGGGGCCCCGACAGGTAGACCTGTTCCAAAGGGGCCCTTCAATTGTTATAGGTGTGGTGACCCGGGTCACATTGCCTCTGATCCTAAGTGTCGCCTGTTTGGTAAGACCGCACCCACTGGTGCTCCACCCCGGCAAGTAGCTAGTGTTAACTTTGGGGAGGAGGTAGCAGTCCAGGAGGGTGGGGGTCCCGGGCAGATGACCCTAGTCTCGCTAGGAGACAGTGAGATGGTCCCTGTCACCTACTTGCCCTCTAACACTAAGAAATATGGGCAAGTAGTGACCATCAATGGAAAGAAGGTTAAGGCTCTTAGAGATACAGGAGCCAGCGTGACCTCGGTGAGGCAACACCTGGTGTCTCAAGAGCAGATTGTACCCAATGCCTACTGTAGGGTTGTCAATGCTGACAACATAGAGAGTCGTTGTCCAATGGCTCAAGTTCCCTTTGAGTGGGGGGAGGTCTCTGGTACTCTACAAGTCGCTGTGAGAACTGACATGCCTGTAGATTGTCTGCTAGGGAACGACCTGGAGAGCTCCCCTTGGGAAAAGGTGGAGAAGACCACGCATCTGAGGATGGTGGGTCTACCCGACTGGGCGTGCGTGACCACCCGGTCCATGGCAGCCAGTAGGGGTGTTGAGAGGGTCCTGGAGCCTGAGGGAGAGGTCCAGGAACCGGCCTTAGGGAGAAGGCGCAGGAGGCGCGGGAAACCGGCCCCCGAAGTTCCCACGGCCCAGGAGGAAGTAGACCCTGAGGGGGATGCTCTGGAGCCTACCGGGGAACAGATTGCCGAACTGGGGGACTTGCCTGAGCTGACCCATTGGCAGCAAGAAGGAGGTCCCTCCAGGGAGGAATTCTGCAGGGAGCAGAAAGAATGCCCTTCTCTCGTGGGTATGCGGCAACAGGCTGCAGACCAGGCCAATGGTGTTCAGGCCAAAACACACTACGTGTACTGGGAGAGTGACCTCCTGTATTCCGAGCCTAAGGCTGCTGAACCTGGGTCAGCCCGTGTGCTGGTGGTACCCCAGAAGTTCAGAACCTTCCTACTGGGGCTGGCTCATGATGTGCCGTTAGCAGGACATTTGGGGATGGACAAGACCTATGACAGGCTTGTCACCCACTTTTACTGGCCCCAAATGCACAAGAATTCAGATTCCTACTGCAGAACCTGTCAGACTTGCCAGGCAAGTGGTAAGAGCGGAGGGAAGCACAAGGCTCCTCTGCAACGTTTCCCTGTGGTCGGTACGCCATTCCAACGAGTGGGTATTGATATTGTGGGGCCTCTGGACCCCAAGACAGCCCTGGGCAACAGGTTCATCCTGGTCTTGGTGGACCATGCCACCCGGTACCCTGAAGCCATCCCTCTGAGGACAGTGACGGCCCCCGTGGTGGGACGGGCACTGATGGGAATTTTCTCCCGAGTGGGATTCCCTCTAGAGGTGGTGAGCGACAGGGGGACCAATTTCATATCCACGTATATGAAATCCCTGTGGAAGGAGTGTGGGGTAACTTACAAGTTCACCACTCCTTACCACCCCCAAGGAAATGGGTTGGTTGAGAGATTCAACCGAACCCTCAAAGGCATGATCATGGGCCTGGACGGTCCAATGAGGCGTAAGTGGGACGTCCTCTTGCCATGCCTGCTCTTCGCTTACCGCGAGGTGCCACAGAAGTCTCTAGGATTCAGCCCCTTTGAGCTTCTGTACGGTCACCCGGTAAGAGGACCTCTGAGTTTGGTAAAGGAAGGCTGGGAGCAATCTCCCAGGAAACCTCCCCAGAATGTATATAGTTACATGCTGGCCTTCCGAAACCAGACTCGGCGTTTCAGGCAACTTGCTGAGGCAAATCTGGAAGCCAGCCAGGAGGAGATGAAGCGGTGGTACGACCGGAATGCCACTCTGGTCGAGCTTCAACCTGGACAAAAGGTGTGGGTCTTGGTCCCCAAAGCTGCTGCGCCGGGAGCCACACCTGAACTCCGGTTCTGTGTGGACTACAGAGGACTCAATTCAGTCACGAAGACTGACGCGCACCCCATCCCCAGAGCTGATGAGCTCATTGATCGGCTGGGGGCTGCCCGGTTCCTCAGTACGTTTGATTTAACGTCTGGGTACTGACAGATCGCCTTGACCGATGGGGCCAAAGAGAGGTCAGCATTCTCTACACCAGATGGGCACTTCCAGTTCCGAGTCATGCCATTTGGAATGAAGAATGCCCCTGCCACCTTTCAGAGGTTGGTCAACCAGGTACTGGTTGGGCTGGATGCGTTCAGTGCCGCCTACCTGGATGACATCGCAGTGTTCAGTGCCACCTGGCCCGAACACCTGCGCCACCTCTGGGAAGTGTTGATGGCTCTGCGCCGAGCAGGCCTCACGATCAAGGCAAGCAAGTGCCAGATCGGGCAGGGTTCCGTGGTGTACTTGGGACACCAAGTGGGGAGTGGCAAGGTGGCACCCTTGCAACCCAAAATTGAGACCATCCTGGCTTGGGAACCCCCCAAGACGCAGACCGCAGTGAGGGCCTTCCTGGGGCTCACTGGGTACTACAGGAGGTTTGTCAAGGGCTATGGAACGATCGTTGCCCCCTTGACAGAGCTGACTTCCAAGAAGCAGCCCAGGAACGTGATTTGGACCGACACCTGTCAGAAAGCTTTCGACACCCTGAAGACTGCCATGTGCACGGCGCCCGTGCTCTTGGCCCCTGACTTCTCCAAGGAGTTCCTAGTGCAGACAGACGCTTCAGAGCATGGTGTAGGGGCTGTTCTCTCACAGATGACTGAGGAGGGCTGCGACCAACCCGTAGCCTTCATCAGTAGGAGGTTACTTCCCCGGGAAAGTAGGTGGAGTGCAATTGAGCGAGAAGCATTTGCTGTGGTCTGGGCGCTGAAGAAGCTAAGACCCTACTTGTTTGGGTCTCACTTCCGGGTTCAGATGGACCACAGGCCCCTCAGATGGTTGATGCAGATGAGGGGTGAGAACCCGAAGCTGTTGAGGTGGTCCATCTCCCTACAGGGTATGGACTTTACGGTGGAACACCGTCCTGGTACAGATCAAGCCAACGCTGACGGTCTGTCCAGGTATTTCCGCCTTAGTGACGAGGAACCCCCTGGGCAAGGGTAGTTCTCCCCACATTTCAGCTGGAGGGGACACGTGTTAGACCTGGCACCTTGGCGTGAGTTTCCCTTCCACTTTTTGATGGTGTGCCTCGATTGTTTTGCTGGTGTTGTCCGCTCAGGGCACTGCGCCACGGCTAATCCGTGCCGCAGTGCAAGTGCTCCCTAAGTAAAGTGTACCTGTAATTGATGTTCACGATTGGTTTATTGGATTCACTGTCAGTCCCCAGTAAAGGGCACCAGGGGTGCCAGGGCTTGTGAATGCCAATGCTGCTGGTGGGCTTGCAGCGCTGATTGCGCCACCCACGGAAAGCGGCCTTGTAAAATGTGTCTAGGGTCTGCCACCGCCGACCCTGTGCGCGGTCCCGGACCGTCGCGCTGACTGCGCCAGTGCCCCCACTTGCCAGTCCCTAAACCTTCCCTTACCTACATATTAGCCACCCCTCTGGTAGGCCCGAGGGCAGGGTGCATTGTAGGCCTAAGGTAGGACATGCCCTGATGTGGGTGGCATGTCTTAGTAGTGAATTACAGCCCTTTTCGTTCTTCACTATTGAAGGCTACCTGCTCTCCATAGGCCAGAATGGGCTACTGGGATCACGCCCGCCGTGACCCCAGTGGACTCAGAGAGCATGGTAGGGTGTCGAGTTTAGTATGCCTGAACTCAGAATAATAAAATACTTCTTGTAGTCAAGTTTATTTTAATATCCTGGGTTTGTAAATACTGCTTTTAGAAAGTTAGTATTTACTGACCTGACCATCTCAGTCCGCCTCTGGTATGTGTGTGTGTTCTGCCTAGTAACAGTAAGGAGCGGGGTGGGGGGATCCCCAGAGACAGGTTGGCTGCCAGGTGGTGGGTAGAGAGATTACACCAGGATGGGTGGGAGGAGTACACCTTGACTCTTGAATAGACCTGTGCTCTGCCACCACAAAGCCGGCGCCGCCCCCTGTGGGGCGGCTGATGTCTCTGCCCTGCTGCTGAAAGGAAAGAGCAGAGTCACCACAACAAAGTGCTCCAGAACTGGACTGAGCCAGGGCCAGGCCCCCTGGCGCTAAAGAACAAAAGAATCATGGTATAAAAGTAGGAGCCTGGCTCCTAAGAAATCAGAATCCTGTTTTACCACAAAGAACCTCTGCCCGACTAGAAGGAGAAGGAGACGCTGGAGGAGCTGGCCTGCTGCTTGCCTTGCTGAGAAAGGAGAGGAAGAGACTACTGAAAAGACTTTGCTGCTTTGTGCTTGAAACATTCTCCAAGGGCTTGATCTGAGCTTGCCCCCTGAACTGAACCCCAGGACCAGTGGGTTCTCTGTGCTTTTGCTCGTCCTCCGATTCGAGCCGTGTGTGCATCCCGCTGGAAAAGAGACTGCGCCCCTCAATGCCCCTCCTAGGGTCGTGACACTCAGGAGCTCGCCTGCCGCAATCCCGTGAGAGCCCCGCTCCGTCCGGAGCCGCTCTCTGTCCCCGGGCTAGGCCGCCTGCACCCCTGTCACCACCTGCCACTGGAGCGCGCTGAACGCGCTATCACCCCTCCCGCCGGAAGCCGTGCGACGACTGTGATCTACGCCGGGTCATCCAGCTGCACTGACTGTGCCCTGTGACCCCGCTTCGCTATCCCCGGACATCTCAGGCCGCGCCGCCCCCGCTGTGGAGACCCCCCTGCACCGCCGTGCTGAGGGTCGCTGGCCGCGCCTGCCTGCCTGCCCACACCTGCTGATTGAGGACCCAAGAACACGTCTCAAGCTGAGAGTCGCACCGACCTGTGCCGGCTCTCCACATCACGAAAGAAGTTCCAGTATCGGGCTCGGGGCCCGCAACGCCTTATTTCCCCGTTCGCAGGAACCGATCTCTGTGAGTACTGGAATTCCAAGTGACATTTGCAAGAGACTGCAAGATATCTATTTGAAGCTACAAACAAAGAACATTTGCCTGCTGTACAACCTGGTGGCCTAGCGAAAACGTTATTGGTCTTTTGATAAGTCTGCTGAGAGATATATACCTATTTTTACATAAAGAATCGTATTTTGAAATATATCCAAGTCTGGTGTCCGTTTCTGGGGGGATTGATGTATTTACTGTGTGTGTGATTGTAAGTGCTTAACCAACAACGCCTGAGGAATCGCCTTGGCTGCTCACGCCACGCACCTAGAGGGTGAGCAAGGGTCATTCGCAAGGGGTTATCCTGCGCCCTGACGTGGAGGAGAGGGTTCCAGCTTGACACAAGGGCAACCTTGCGCCAACCGGAGATCCCCGACTCTAACGCAGGAGTACTCTAAACGTTGCATCGACAGCACACATGCGTCGATTTAATTATACAGAAACATATCACCAGATAGTCATACTGACCAAACCATTCACAGAATCATTCTGGCGAAAGGATACCGGCAGAAGCAGGACATAGAAAACAGAGCTCGCTGTCAATCTGAAATAGAGAGAGAGGAAACAGAACTTGGGGCTAAGGAAACCCAGTATCCTAGAACAAGTAAACCATAGTGTTCCCCTGTGTTTTGTATTGTTTTTTTTTTTTTTACAGGGAGAAAGCGAGGGACGCTTGAAGTGCAGAACAAGAATGGCTTCGCTTACGACAGATACCAACAGCACCTGTGGAAGAGGACAGCATGAAAACCACAGCAGCACATGGATATAGATATACATATAATAGATAAAGATATGTATACATAGGTATACGTATACATAGACAGTCATCATCTCTGAAGAGAGACTGCTAAAGACAAAGTCTGGCCAGAAGCCATCTGCAGAGGGAGCTGAGCCCCTGCCTGGGGAGTGCCCCTGAGACACTGCCCACAACCGACCGCTTCTGGCCCAGGCCTAAGTGCCAATGAGGGAAACCGGTCCAGGGAAGGCATGGGTTGGCAGTTCGGACTGGACTGTTCCCATGAGGCACAGGGTCAGACTGATTTGCATATGGCCATGTCTGAACTGGGGTGGCAGAGTGGGCTAAAGAACGGTGATGGATCAAACCCAGATCTGTTGACTGGGTGTGAGTGTTTGATTGGTTCTGATGCTCCGTCCATCACCACCCCCTTTTGTACCGCTTTGTTCGCCATAAGTTGGCAGGGTATGCTCAGACGTGAGTCCCTTGCTCACTTTGCCACTGGATTCAAGCAAGCCTGGCTGAAGACGGCTGAAATGCCAGAAACCGGTCCTAGGAAGCTTGTTTCCGGTCCAGGGAAGGCATGGCTTGGCAGTTCGGGCTGGACTGTTCACATGAGGCACAGGGTCAGACTGATTTTCATATGGCCATGTCTGAACTGGGGTGGCAGAGTGGGCTAAAGAACGGTGATGGATCAAACCCAGATCTGTTGACTGGGTGTGAGTGTTTGATTGGTTCTGATGCTCCGTCCATCACCACCCCCTTTTGTACCGCTTTGTTCGCCATAAGTTGGCAGGGTATGCTCAGACGTGAGTCCCTTGCTCACTTTGCCACTGGAT
This sequence comes from Triturus cristatus, assembly GCF_964204655.1. Lineage (NCBI taxonomy): Eukaryota > Metazoa > Chordata > Amphibia > Caudata > Salamandridae > Triturus > Triturus cristatus. Next base: position 1,633,475,924 of record NC_140591.1, on the reverse strand, counting down.
TCAAGCAAGCCTGGCTGAAGACGGCTGAAATGCCAGAAACCGGTCCTAGGAAGCTTGTTTCCGGTCCAGGGAAGGCATGGCTTGGCAGTTCGGGCTGGACTGTTCACATGAGGCACAGGGTCAGACTGATTTGCATATGGCCATGTCTGAACTGGGGTGGCAGAGTGGGCTAAAGAACGGTGATGGATCAAACCCAGATCTGTTGACTGGGTGTGAGTGTTTGATTGGTTTTGATGCTCCGTCCATCACCACTCCCTTTTGTACCGCAATGAGGGAAACCAGGCATGAGTCTGCACTAAGAAAGGAGGGGGAAAGGCATAATCACTTCCTCACCAAAGATATTGTAGAATAAACAAGACAAAACCCAAGCACAGTTTTGCGTGGAAGTCGGACCAGTAGGAACACTTTGTCTGCCAATGCCCTGTGCCAGAACTGACACAGGAACGGGTATTGCTGGTGAAGTGGAAGAAAATAAACATGTTCCCAAGAGGCACTGGCTTTAGGACCAAGCCTCAGAGAGGCCAGCGTGGCGGGGTTGAGCAGTGCTCCGGAGGAGTCTGTGCCATCAGAGGCAGGAACCGTCACTACTGAGCTATTATAACACATTTAAACTCTAAATTGAGCAACGCCTTACGGTCTTGTACAGTTGAGAAGTACCATAAACAACACTTTGAGCGTCATACAAGCGAAAGCCTGCAGTGTGAAACACAACTGCACCCTCTACAGGTAGAGCAGGAAGACAATAGCGCGAGGAGGACATAGCAAGGACATATACCACCAAAGAAGAATCCCTGACATTCCAGAGTAGCTATACAATACCCAACTAATACCCCACATAGGGTATTTCACATCCCCATAAAAAGGAGGGAGGAGGATCATCTCTTGAGACTAGCTCTTAGGCAGAGAAAATGAAAAACAAAGGCAAAACAGCTGTCCATTGTCCAAGCCATCTGGGAATTAAAAGTTGTCTCAGAGCCACTGATCTAGCCATGGCTCTACCCACGGAGTCTGTTGTGTCAATGGACGACCTAATAGAAAATTTGGCCAGTTCACAACCATCCTGAATTAGCTGAGCGAGGTCTGCTCTAGGTCCTTCAGAAAGAGAAGGAAGAGGACGGTTAACAGAATCCCAGAGGGCAAAAGAAGCTTGTCCAAATATGCAGGACATGTTTAAAGATCAGAGGGCGAGTTAGTGGACACAAACAAATTTCGGCCACAGATCTCCAACAACCGGGATTCCCTAGTCGGTGGAAGCAATGGAGGAGCATGCAAACACAGCGAGGCTGAAGCTGCTTGTATAACCAGCTCTTGAAACCTAGGGTGTAGAAACAGACAGACAGGATCTTCTGGAGGAGGTCAATGACGGTTCGCAATAGCATGCTTCACAGAGTCTCCTGATGAGGGTCTTGCCCAAGTCCCCAGAAGGATGTCGTATAACGACTCTCCGAAGGACAATAAAGTCTCAACATTAGTGTTGCCTTGATGGAGTAGGTCCAACAAGGGATCCAAAGGCAGAGACACAACAGGAGGCTGGAATTAAAAAATGTCGGCAGCCTTGCTAATGACCCTAGCAAAAGCTGCATTAGCCTCTGTCACCATTCTGGGGGGCAACAGTAAATCATAGGTAGAGGACAGTTGCAAACTAACGTGCCCTCCAAGGCTCAAAGAAACTCCTGCCCAAATCTGGCCAAGAGCATCCAAACGTGTTTTTGTGCTTTTACTGATGCTTGCTCACTTGTAAACTAAGTACTTCGAACTCCAGTCTCATAAAGAGACTAGAGGGGTGTGTTTAATCTTAAATACATATATTATAAATATATACCTGGTGTGGTTGTCTTTTCATTTCATCATTCAAGAGATTATAGACTGGTAAAACAAGCTGCTTTACATTCCTTCAAGACTTAGCCTGAAGGCTGCTCTCCATAGCTACCACTAGGATAGCTTTCACATAAGGTTGTCTTTATCCATTCACCATAAGGGGTTGTTTGGACTGATACAAGGTGCCCACTAGAACTAGTGGACAGCATATATCAGGCCACCTTCTCACATTGGTGTGCAGCGTGTGGGATTCCCGCTTGCTATTGTTTTACCAGATAATCTCAATTGAATTGATCAACTGAAAACCACTAAAGGTACCTGAGGTACATATAATATCAAGTTTAGCTACAGTAAGTTCTACTGAACTTAGAGTTGTGTGTTAAGGGATAACACACCCTTTCTACAACTCAAGAGAGTTTAGTAGGCCACACTAGTGTAGGTAGTGCAATACACCACACCACATTAGTAATGTCTAACCAGCCAGTTACCACTGGGTCCCTTCCTGGAACCAGTGAGCTCCTTCTCTATAAATATAAGTATCTCTCCTTTGCTCAGCTTAGGGCCTTATGTTCCATTAGGAAGCTGAAGACAGACAAAGGTCCATCCACCCAGAATCTCATAAAGATACTGAAACTGGATGATATCACAGGACCTAGTGGGCCTGATGATGGAGACAGTGTGAGTGGGGCAGCACCTGAGGGTGGGTCAAGGGGTGGAAACTCCCCTGGACCTAACTCTAATGCTAACCAGACTGGTGACAACGACCAGACTCTGGTGAACACAGACCATCAGGATGAGGATGAGGAGGATGACAATAATGCCACTTCCTTTATTCCTCCTGGTAGGCCTGACAACAGGGCTAGAAGGGATAGATCTCTGTCAAGGGGATCTATCCAGTCTAACTCCTCTATTGGAACCTCTGTTTTTTCTCACAGAGGGAGGGAAACCTCCCAGGAGAGGAGAGAGAGACTGCTGAAGTATGAGCAAGACAAGTTCAACCTCAGAAAGCAGCAGATGGCCTTAGATATGGAAGCCCTGGAGCTCTACAGAGCTAGTAAAAAGGAGGGACCAGAGTCCCTTGGTGGCAGCAATTTCCCTAAAGATAGGGAGAGGTCTTATGACCATAGAAACCTAAGTAAGATTGTCCCTCCCTACCAGAGTGGGGATGCCATCCACAAATGGATAACTGCCTTGGAGAGGGCCTGTAAAGTACAGAAGGTCCCTCAAGGTCAGTGGGCAGCAATCTTATGGCTCTCCTTTGCAGACAAAGGTAGAGACAAGCTCCTCACTGTAAGAGAAGAGGATGCTGATGACTACAAAGTCTTGAAAAGTGCACTGATAAATGGGTTTGGCCTAACCACTGAACAATACAGGTTAATGTTCAGAGACACCCAAAAGGCACAAAATCAGGACTGGTTTGACTTTGTTGACTGTGCTGCTAAGGCTCTGGAAGGTTGGTTATTGGGCAGTAAAGTGTGTGACTTCATAGGATTGTACAATCTGATAATGAGGGAGCACCAAAAGACACCTATGCACCCGGCTTCCCTGGGTGAGGTAACTCGAGTACTCTGGTGCTCTCGTGGGTGCTAGCCCTAGAACTTCTTAAGTCCAAAAGGGTTTGGTCCTGACTCGATTAGAAGTGTCCCTAATCTTTAAAATTCCAACGGCGACATTGCCCATAGAAGATAATAGGAACCCACGGTTGTGTGTTTCACACTGCATACAGTCCCCGTGGGTCCCCTGTGTCACTACCTTGGGTGGTTCCTTGGGGTCCCAGCGATTCTATAGGAAATAGGCCTAGTGCCTATTCCAGTCGTTCTTCTTATACCACTTTTTTGGTATATGGTTTGGTACGCCCCTAGGGCCCAAAACGCGTATTTGTGCTTTTACTGATGCTTGCTCACTTGTAAACTAAGTACTTCGAACTCCAGTCTCATAAAGAGACTAGAGGGGTGTGTTTAATCTTAAATACATATATTTTAAACATATAGCTGGTGTGGTTGTCTTTTCATTTGATCATTCAAGAGATTATAGACTGGTAATACAAGCTGCTTTACATTCCTTCAAGACTTAGCCTGAAGGCTGCTCTCCATAGCTACCACTAGGATAGCTTTCACATAAGGTTTCTTTAACCATTCACCATAAGAGGTTGTTTGGACTGATACAAGGTGCCCACTAGAACTAGTGGACAGCATATATCAGGCCACCTTCTTACAGATTCCTTACCTTAGAATTACCCCCAGGCGTCAGACTGGATGCGCAGAATTTTTCTCCAGCAGTACCCCTGCATGTCGGTAGGTGTCGGCGATCGACTCCACGTTCGTCATCGGCGTCGCAGTCGCTGGAATGACATTGCAGTGTCTACTTAGACGGCACCCATGCGTACTTATGTCAGTTCTGACACGACTTTCCACGCCAGAAGCGCAGAGCCATGCAAAACACTGACAACTGGAGCACAAAGCTAGGGCTATAGGAGTCCCTATCAATAGAAGTCAGCAATGCCATCCCTGGAGGTGGGTCTACGAACCAAGTTCACACCAGAAAGCCCTGGAGAACAGAACGGCCTAAAAAAGCTGTCTCTCTGGACTTGGCTATCCAGGTAGTAATGTGTTCCTTTCTCATCAAAGAATAGCAGATGTTGATGCATAGGACAACCCATCAAAAGAAGGTACATTTGTGCATGGCCCGACCTTTCTTGGTGCACAAACAACACTCTGGGCCCGATTCACAGAACTAACTTAAGACAAAATCCTAAACTTACTACCATTTTGGTATTCACAGAAGGCACTTACTCATTTTGGTATTCACAGAAGGCACTTACTCATTTCGGTATTCACAGAAGTTAGGAGTCCTAACTTTAGGACTCCTAAATGCCTTCTGTGAATACTGAAAGTCTTAAAATTAGGATTTTTCTCAGTTTAGTAGTAGTATAGTTAGGACTCCCAACTTTAGGACTCCTAAATGCCTTCTGTGAATACCGAAAGTCTTAAAATTAGGATTTTTCTCAATTTAGTAGTCCTAAATTTAGGACTCCTAACTTTAGGACTCCTAAATGCCTTCTGTGAATACCGAAAGTCTTAAAATTAGGATTTTTCTCAGTTTAGTAGTAGTATAGTTAGGACTCCTAACTTTAGGACTCCTAAATGCCTTCTGTGAATACCGAAAGTCTTAAAATTAGGATTTTTCTCAATTTAGTAGTCCTAAATTTAGGACTCCTAAATGCCTTCTGTGAATACCGTAAGCCTTAAAATGAGGATGTTTCTCAGTTTAGTAGTTGTAAAGTTAGGAGTCCTAAGGTTAGAAGGCTTGGCAGCCATAGGCAGCTCCCCTGCATACAATAAGAAATTGTCTCTGCAATAAATTGAGTCCATTACCCAGCGTTCCATCGTGTGGGGGGTGTTTACTGTCCCAGTGTATTGCTACTCTTTGTTTTGCAAGGAGTAGCGCAATAGCAGCACATTTTTTCTTAGCAGATTTCAAAGGTATTAGGTGGCCTAGTAGACATAGTTGTGGTGAGCAATCCATTTTACAGTTTAACATTTCCCCCAGCAGGTGCACCACCTGTCCCCAGGACAATCTCACTTTGCTACAATGCAATGCAAGATGCCCAAAATCAGCCTGGTCTAGGCCACCTCATCTACACTTTGCGTCATCTCGTAAACCATGTTTGTGCCATTTGAGTGGAGTGTGGTAGGCTTGATGCAGGTATTTGTAGTGTATGATGCGTCAGTTGCCATTGGGAGTAAGCAGTTGAGTGAGTGCACAGCAGGATCGCCACTCTCCTTCATTCAGTGGCGTCTCTAGTGTCTTGTTCCACTGCTCATGGGCTTGGTGCTCTGTCGCTCAGTTCTACTTGCAGAGCTCTAGTCTATAGAGTTTCAACACTATATGAATGTTATCTGAAGTGGTCATTAGCAACTGTGGTGTTTTGAGCGTTGGGGGTTCGTTTGGGTAGGGAGGGTGCAGTTTCTTTTATTGCTTCGCGGAGCCTGTGATTACTGAATTTGAATAACATTGTTTGATGACTGACGTATGAAAGGTCATCCGGGGAGACAAATGTGCCATTAATGTATAGATCACCCATTACTGTGATGCCCACCTGTCTTAATAGTTCCATACTACCCTTACCTTGAGTGACAGACAGGAGGGATGTTGAGCCGGTGGCATGTTTGGGGCGTAGATTGGATTTTTGGGAGTTATCTGGCGCATGCGCTGCCAGGCGGTGGGCGTGGTCCGCACTGTATTCATCTCTTGTTTGGTCAAATGAGGTCGCTGGTGTGTCAGTATGCGTGCCAGTTCAATGGGGTTGGCGGCACCATCTTTCACCGCTAAGTGTGGCATATATCGTACTGGATGATACCAATAATATGCATACTTTGTTTGGGCACATAAATAATATAAGGACAGATCAGGGACTGCGAAGCCGCCAGCTTCATATGGTAAAGTCAGTGTGTGTAAACGTATCCGTGCTTGCTTGCCCCCCCAAATCAGCTTCGTGATATTCATACGTAATCTTTTACAAATTGGGGCAGGTGGGGTTATTGGGACATTTGTGAAGAGATACCGCAGTTTGGGCAGAACCACCATCTTTATGAGGGCGATTCTGTCTGCCAGGGAGAGCGGCAGGGTGATCCATCTGGCGATTTGTGTTTCCAGAGCAATGCCGTAATTAACTCTAAGCACTACTTCGGGATTGTGAGAAGTTGGCCTGATATGTAGTGCTCACTATTCTAGTGATCACTGTGTATCATTCCAAACGACCCTTATTGATGATTGGTTGTAAGTCAACCTTTTAGACCAGCTATCCTAGTAGCGTGGATACGAGCAGTCTTAGGCTAAACTCTAGAGGGCGTGTTAAGCCAGCTGTTTACCATCACATATACCCCTTGAACACCAAGTGAAAGGACACCACACAAGTTGTTATGAAAATAAAAGGATATTTATTTATAACAAGACTACCCTGGCTCTTTATGAGTCAGGGAGCTAAGCACACTACAAAACTCTTAGGAAAATACTTCAGTTGCACAATTTACACAAATGCCCGAGGGGCACGAGAAACCACCTACACTTAACAGTGAAATGCGAATGGTTAGAATCTGGAGGTACTGATTCCGGAGTGATCCGATCAGTGGGACTAAACGAAAAAGGAACTGGACACTTGTAGAGCGAACCTGCGATGGAGCACCGAGATGCTCGAGTTACCTAGCCCGGAGGCTGCGGCTGCGTGAAGTTCGTCAAGATGTCGGGAGTCCTCGTGTAGTCTCAGAAGCCTGAAAGAAGAAGTTGCTGGCAGGCGACCAGTGACGATGTTCAGAGCGATCCAAGCCTGGATCGGTGATGAAGGAAAACCTGAAAGCAGAGGGGACTCAGTTCTCAACCGCTAGCCAGCGATCGTGTGGGTACCAGGAGGGTACCGGCTGAAGTCACCTCGACCAGGTGAGTGGGTGACGTCGGACTCGGCTGTTCCTCGGACCAGGAGGCGCGGCGGCGACCAGGATGGAGGGCGAGCTGTCCCACGAAGGTGTCTGCTGTCGATGATGCTGGGCCCAGGAAGGGGCAGCGGATCTTGGCAGTGGCAACCCAAGCGGGGGAGTCAAGATGGCGTCGGGAGTGGACCAGGAGGGTCCGGGGTACTCCTCTGTTGAAGGGGAGCAAGAGCCAGTCTGGAGCAACCAGACTAGTGATGAAACCAAAACGTGGTGCGCCGTGAAGAGGGCCACAAGCCGGTCGGCAAGTGGTCGGACAACGCGGTGAACAGCAAGGAGCGGAAGGGCCCCCACGCAGATCTCGTGGATGCTGGGGAGACAGACTTCGATGCTGGAGCTGCTCAGGGTTTAGGGCTTCTCAAACCCTAGGTGCACTCACTCGAGGGTCCCTCGGTGGGCGTGCTAGATAAGCGTCGTGCAGGTTCTGAGGATAGCCGGTCCCGCAGGTCTCGTCACACCTACGACTCTCAGCTGAGCTGATGAGGGAGGTAAAAGGTCAGAGATGGCAGGGAACTCGGGTCTCGTCGAGCTGGGCAGTCTTGATCCGTAGGAGAGACTTACAGCAAACCGCAAGCGCTTAGGTGGTGCCTGCTGGTGCAGGGTGGCTACTCCTTAGCCACAAGGGAGAGTCTTCAGAAATAGTCAAGAGTTCCTTTCGTGGAAAGTGGTTCGTGATTCGGAGGTATCCGATTATCTGATTATCCAATTTGGGAAGGGGACTCGCTCCTACCTTTATTCTAAGAAAAAGGGGCTGGCCCGTGTCTAGGTTCTACCTATGGGTGGAGCCAGGAGGGGGGTGGTTACACCCCTATCCTTTGTCCGGCTTCGCGCCAGCTCAGGGGCTGGTGTGCCCCCAAAACTGGTTTGAGCCGGGCTATGCACAGTGAGCACCGGGGTGCCACTTGCAATCACCTTCCTTTCAGCCCTGCCTACCTGGGATACACAAACCCTGTCTGGGACGGTGCTGACACCGCCCTCGACAGGAAACCCTTTGTCCAAGCTCCCCTCGCTGGAAGGTCCCCCAGCAGCGGGAGGTCAGACTTGTGTCTGGTGGCAGCATCCATTTTGTGATGCTGAGGCTTGAGTCAACTTTAACCGGGGTTCAAGGTTACTTCCATGTCGTGTCCCTCTAAAAGGGGGGAATGCCAACCCCGTCACCAGGACTGGCGAGGGGTTCGTATTCCCATTCGTATGACACCTTACTCGACATGTGTAGGTGATGCGAGGCCAAAGTTAGCAGATAACCGCAAGGATTATAAGGCATAAAAAGTAGTTGGCCCGCGTCACCATGGCACGGCTATTAGGACTTGGTTCCGCAAGCCGTCGACGGGCTCAGCTCGCGCCAGAGCACCGTCCCACAGGATCCCCTGCACTCTGCCTTCAGGATTGATAAGGCCTGCTATAGGAGTGACTGATAGGAATCCATGTGTCCATTTTAGGGGTTAGGTGTAGGAATACTACACCTACAGCAACGGGTGATTACACCACGTGGCCCCAGCTGTCGTGCAGCCAGTTGTGTCAGATTTGGGCGGCCATTCCAGGGGTGGCATAATACATGCTTCAGCCCCTGGTAGGCCCTGGGTACACCGGTGCCCTGGATACCTGTGGTATGCTGAGACAGGGACTGACAAGGCGGCCCAGTTCCAATTAGTGGATGCACCTAACGTACATGTGTGTTAATTTTGAGAGAGAACAGCTAGGCTGTGGGTCTGATTGGCAGGCCCACAGCCGGAGAAAGTCGTAAACCAATGAAGCAAAAGCAAAAAATCTGGGTGATCATAGGATTGCAGACCCTACTCTCCTACATGACCCCCCCCCAAACTTTGGGACAATAAGCTAACCTTGACCAGGTGAGTCTTCTTGCTCTAAGTGGAAATACCTGGAGAGCCCATCTGCATTGCCATGATCAGTGCCAGGTCTATGCTCCACTGTGAAGTCCATCCCCTGTAGGGAAATGGACCACCTAAGTAGTTTGGGGTTTTCACCCTTCATCTGATTTAGCCACAAGAGGGGCTTATGGTCGGTCTGAATCTTGAAGTGAGTGCCAAACAAGTATGGCCTCAACTTCTTCAGGGCCCAAACCACAGCAAAGGCCTCCCTCTCAATAGCTGACCAATTCTTCTCTCTGGGGGTCAGCCTCCTGCTAATAAAAGCTATGGGCTGGTCATGACCATCAAAATTCAGTTGCGATAGAACAGCTCCCACACCCAGCTCCGAAGCGTCTGTTTGGACAATGAATGGTTTGGAGTAGTCTGGACTCTTTAGGATAGGTGCTGTGCACATGGCCTGCTTTAGGTCATCGAATGCCTTCTGACAGCTTGCTGTCCACTGAACTTTTTTTGGCATCTTTTTACTTGTCAGGTCGTTTAACGGGGTCACAATGGATCCATAATTTCTGACAAATTTCCGGTAATAACCAGTCAGGCCCAAGAAAGCTCGAACCTGAGTCTGGGTGGTTGGTGGAGCCCAGTCCTGGATGGCCTGTATTTTGCTCTCCAATGGTTGAACCTGGCCTCCACCTACAAGGTGGCCCAGGTATACAACCTGTGTCTGCCCTATCTGGCACTTGGTGGCCTTGATAGTGAGGCCTGCCTTCTGCAGGGCCTCTAACACTTTCCTCAGGTGGACCAGGTGATCCTCCCAGGTGGAGCTAAAGACAGCGATATCGTCCAGATACGCCGCACAGAAGTCGTCCAACCCAGTGAGAACTCGATTCACCAGCCTTTGGAAGGTGGCAGGTGCATTTTTCAAACCAAAGGGCATTACCACGAACTGATAGTGCCCACCCGGGGTAGAAAATGCTGTTTTGGGCTTGGCCTCCTCAGCTAACCTGATTTGCCAATACCCAGCTGTCAGGTCAAACGTACTTAAGTAGCTGGCCGAGGCCAACCGGTCGATAAGTTCGTCTGCTCTTGGTATCGGGTGGGCGTCAGTCTTAGTGACCGCATTGAGACCTCTGTAGTCCACGCAGAACCTCATCTCTTTCTTACCGCCCTGGGTGTGAGGTTTCGGCACGAGTACCACGGGACTAGCCCAGGGGCTGTCCGAGGGTTCAATGACTCCCAGCTCCAACATTTTCTGCACCTCTGTCTTGATGCAGTCTCTGACATGATCAGGTTGCCGATAGATTTTACTCTTTATGGGCAGACTGTCCCCAGTGTCGACCTCATGGGTACACCACTTGGTCTGACTGGGTGTCAGAGAGAACATATGTCGAAAGGATTGAAGAACCTGTTTACAATCCTCTTGTTGATGTCCAGAGAGGCTGCCACAAAAGACAACACCATCTACTGATCCATCGTCAGGGTTCTGAGAGAGCAGGTCTGGGAGAGGGTCACTCTCCTCCTCCTGTCCCTCATCTGTGGCCATGAGCAAGCCCATGCCCTCCCTGTCGACATATGCCTTGAGCCTGTTTACATGGAGCACCCTGTGGGGGCTCCGAGGAGTTCCCAGGTCTACCAAGTAGGTGACCTCTCCCTTTTGCTCAATGATCGTGTGGGGCCCAGACCATTTGTCTTTGAGTGCTGCTGGGGCCACTGGCTCCAGCACCCACACCTTCTGTCCAGGCTGGTACACAGTCAGGACAGCCTTTTGGTCGTGCCAAGCTTTCTGTAATTCTTGGCTCGCCTCCAGGTTTTTAGACGCCTTCTCCATGTACTCCGCCATCCGCGAGCGGAGACCGAGCACATAGTCCACAATGTTTGATGCCGGCTTTCTGAGAGGTCTCTCCCATCCTTCCTTTACCAAACAAAGGGGTCCCCTTACAGGATGTCCGAACAGAAGCTCGAAAGGGCTGTAGCCAACCCCCTTCTGCGGGACCTCTCTGTAGGCGAACAAGAGGCAGGGTATCAGGACATCCCATCTCCGCCGAAGCTTTTCAGGTAGTCCGTGAATCATCCCTTTTAGGGTCCGGTTGAATCTCTCAACCAGCCCATTGCATTGTGGGTGATAGGGTGTGGTGAACTTGTAGTTGACACCACATTCCTTCCACATAGCAGTCAGATATCCCGACATGAAGTTTGCACCTCTGTCTGAGACGACCTCCTTAGGGAAGCCCACTCTGGAGAACACTCCAAGTAGGGCCCGTGCCACCACAGGTGCTGTAGTGGTCCTAAGGGGAATAGCTTCAGGATACCTGGTGGCGTGGTCCACCACCACCAGTATGAACTTGTGCCCTGATGCTGTCTGGGGTTCCATTGGTCCGACAATGTCGATCCCCACTCGTTCAAAGGGTACCCCCACCACTGGCAGTGGTATGAGGGGGGCCTTTGTCGTGCCACCTGACTTACCACTGGCTTGGCAAGTGACACAGGAGCGGCAAAACTCCTTCGTATCTTCGGACATGTGGGGCCAGTGAAAGTGTGGAACAATTCTGTCCCAAGTCTTATTCTGGCCTAAGTGACCTGCAAGGGGAATCTCGTGGGCCAAGGTGAGAAGGAAACCTCTCAGAGACAAGGGGATGACCAACCTCCTGGTCGCACCAGGTTTGGGGTCTCTTGCCTCGGAGTACAGGAGTCCATCGTCCCAGTACACTTTGTGGGTACCTGTGGCGTTCCCTGCAGCCTCAGCAGCGGCCTGCTGTCTGAGGGGTTCAAGTGAGGGGCAGTCTAACTGTGCCTTCCCCAGGTCTTCCCTGGAGGGTCCCCCTGAGCCCAGAAACTCAACCTGACCAGGTTCAAGCTCTTGCGGCTCAGTTTCCCTCAGTTCTTTAAGGTCAGCCTCCTCGGAGACTTGATCCACGACCTGGGGCAAGGGGGAAGGCGAAGCCTTACCCTTACTGCTCCTTTTCTTGGAAGGTGCCTGGTCCGTTCTTCCAGGATCCAGCACCTGTTCAGTGGGGCATCTTTTGGCCTGTGACCTGGTCACAGCAAGGACATGTGCTGGCAAGCCTAACATCTCCATGTGAGTCCTCTGCTCCACTTCTGACCATTGTGACGTTTCCAAATCATTGCCCAACAGACATTCTACGGGGAGGTCTGAACTAACCACAACCTTTTTCGGGCCACTTACCCCTCCCCAGGAGAAATCAACAACTGCTATACTGTGATTGGTAGTGACGTTGCTGGCATTGGTCACTAGGTAACTGGTACCTAGCATGATCTGTCCAGGGTCCACGAAGTTAGGCGTCACCATGGTGACACTGGCACACGTGTCCCTGTAGGCCTGAGCCACTCTTCCATTTATCAAAGGTGTCTGTCTGTATTTGCCCAAAGTATTGGGACTGGCGTCAGGGGACATATCCATATCCCCTGTACAGACAAGGACGGCCTGAGTGAGCGTGCCGACTAAGTCGTCACTCCCCTCGGTTCCCAAGGTTAACCCAACTAATGCCTTGGGAGGCGCACTACCACTGCTGACTGTACTAGGGGGTGCAGGTGCCTTAGGGGCTGCAGTGGCAGGAGTTTGCCCTCCTTTCTTGGTGCACTCACTAAACCAGTGAGTCTTACTTTTACAGTATTGGCACCACCTTTTTGACTGGCCTTCTTGAGTCTTCTTCTTCTTCTGTGAAGCCTGACCCCCACCCTCTTTGGTTTGTTGGGGACCTGTCGAAGACTTCTGGTCATTTTGTTCGTTCTTGTTACCCTTTTGGTCTGCTTTCTTCTGACCACCCTGGTTCTGATTCTGGTTCTGCTTGACCCTTGTTCTGACCCATCTGTCCGCCTTCTTTCCCAATTCTTGGGGAGAGGTCAGATCCGAGTCGACAAGGTGCTGATGCAACAATTGGTTCTGACAGTTGTTTAAAATCTGTTCTCGCATGATAAGATTGTACAATCCCGTGTAATCAGTAACCTTGCTACCCAGCAACCAACCTTCCAAAGCCTTAGTGGCACAATCGACAAAGTCAGCCCAATCCTGAGACTGAATTTTCTGGGTGTCCCGGAACAGCACCCGGTACTGTTCCGTGGTTAAGCCGAACCCATCAATCAGTGTGTTCTTCAGGACCTGGTAGTTGTTAGCATCCTCAGCTCTTGTAGTGAGGAGCTTGTCCCTTCCTTTACCTTCAAAGGAAAGCCACAGTATAGCTGCCCACTGACTTGGGGGGACGCACTGGACAGTGCAGGCCCTCTCCAAGGCAGTTATCCACTTGTGGATGTCGTCCCCTTGTTTAAAGGGGGGCACGATTTTACTCAGGTGTCTAGTGTCTATACCCCTGTCTTTCTCTCTAGGGAGAATGCTGCCACCAGTGGGATCTAACCCACTTAATTTCTGTTCTCGGGCCAAGGCAAGTCTTTCTTTGGCGAGGGCAAGTTCTTCCCGCTCGATCCTCAGATTGACCTCCCGCATCTTCGCTTCATGCTCCCTCCTCCGAGGGGAAGTCATTCCTCTCTGAGAAGATGCCTGAGAGACATGTGTATGAACCGATCTGCCAGAGCCTCTGGAGAGAGACCTAGCCCATCCGTTCCCAAGGTTAAGCCTGCTTGAGCGTGGGCCCGGGGCTCCCCCAGTTCCATTCTCATGCCTGCTTAAGTTGGTCCTTGTAAGCCTGCCGACTACCACTGGACCTTTGTCTGCCTCGTCTCCCGATAACTCGTCCTCGTCCTCCTCCTCTGTGTGAGGGTCGAGGTCCGGGTCACCGAGGGTTCCCTCTAAGGGCGGCATGTTCCCATCTGCACTGGGGGGACCTGTGTTAGAGGACCTCCTAGCATCGTACGCCTCTAAGAGACCTATCAGTATTGCGATGGTAGGGTTAGAACCCTGGTTTAGCTTCCTGGAGGCACACAGTTGTCGCATCTCCTTGAAGCTAAGAGTTGCATATCGTGACACGACCTGTGGAGGGTCACTGACCACTAAGGGAGTCTGCGAAGACTCTCCGTGGATCGACATGCTTTTCTAGTGAGGTGTAAGTGTTGCACCTACCTACACTATGGGTTTACCTACTGATCCCTTGCTAGGAGTTGTAGTCAGGGTGTGCTAAGCCCTGTTACACTACAACAGCCGGTTCAGTAGTACTCGGAGTATTCTAAGTTAAGTTGTATGTACCTGGGTACTTATGTGATCTTTCACTGCGATATTCTTAGGATACGTGTGTGGTAAAACAACAGCAAGCTCAAATCCCAACCGCTGCTCACCAATGTGAGAAGTTGGCCTGATATGTAGTGCTCACTATTCTAGTGATCACTGTGTATCATTCCAAACGACCCTTATTGATGATTGGTTGTAAGTCAACCTTTTAGACCAGCTATCCTAGTAGCGTGGATACGAGCAGTCTTAGGCTAAACTCTAGAGGGCGTGTTAAGCCAGCTGTTTACCATCACATATACCCCTTGAACACCAAGTGAAAGGACACCACACAAGTTGTTATGAAAATAAAAGGATATTTATTTATAACAAGACTACCCTGGCTCTTTATGAGTCAGGGAGCTAAGCACACTACAAAACTCTTAGGAAAATACTTCAGTTGCACAATTTACACAAATGCCCGAGGGGCACGAGAAACCACCTACACTTAACAGTGAAATGCGAATGGTTAGAATCTGGAGGTACTGATTCCGGAGTGATCCGATCAGTGGGACTAAACGAAAAAGGAACTGGACACTTGTAGAGCGAACCTGCAATGGAGCACCGAGATGCTCGAGTTACCTAGCCCGGAGGCTGCGGCTGCGTGAAGTTCGTCAAGATGTCGGGAGTCCTCGTGTAGTCTCAGGAGCCTGAAAGAAGAAGTTGCTGGCAGGCGACCAGTGACGATGTTCAGAGCGATCCAAGCCTGGATCGGTGATGAAGGAAAACCTGAAAGCAGAGGGGACTCAGTTCTCAACCGCTAGCCAGCGATCGTGTGGGTACCAGGAGGGTACCGGCTGAAGTCACCTCGACCAGGTGAGTGGGTGACGTCGGACTCGGCTGTTCCTCGGACCAGGAGGCGCGGCGGCGACCAGGATGGAGGGCGAGCTGTCCCACGAAGGTGTCTGCTGTCGATGATGCTGGGCCCAGGAAGGGGCAGCGGATCTTGGCAGTGGCAACCCAAGCGGGGGAGTCAAGATGGCGTCGGGAGTGGACCAGGAGGGTCCGGGGTACTCCTCTGTTGAAGGGGAGCAAGAGCCAGTCTGGAGCAACCAGACTAGTGATGAAACCAAAACGTGGTGCGCCGTGAAGAGGGCCACAAGCCGGTCGGCAAGTGGTCGGACAACGCGGTGAACAGCAAGGAGCGGAAGGGCCCCCACGCAGATCTCGTGGATGCTGGGGAGACAGACTTCGATGCTGGAGCTGCTCAGGGTTTAGGGCTTCTCAAACCCTAGGTGCACTCACTCGAGGGTCCCTCGGTGGGCGTGCTAGATAAGCGTCGTGCAGGTTCTGAGGATAGCCGGTCCCGCAGGTCTCGTCACACCTACGACTCTCAGCTGAGCTGATGAGGGAGGTAAAAGGTCAGAGATGGCAGGGAACTCGGGTCTCGTCGAGCTGGGCAGTCTTGATCCGTAGGAGAGACTTACAGCAAACCGCAAGCGCTTAGGTGGTGCCTGCTGGTGCAGGGTGGCTACTCCTTAGCCACAAGGGAGAGTCTTCAGAAATAGTCAAGAGTTCCTTTCGTGGAAAGTGGTTCGTGATTCGGAGGTATCCGATTATCTGATTATCCAATTTGGGAAGGGGACTCGCTCCTACCTTTATTCTAAGAAAAAGGGGCTGGCCCGTGTCTAGGTTCTACCTATGGGTGGAGCCAGGAGGGGGGTGGTTACACCCCTATCCTTTGTCCGGCTTCGCGCCAGCTCAGGGGCTGGTGTGCCCCCAAAACTGGTTTGAGCCGGGCTATGCACAGTGAGCACCGGGGTGCCACTTGCAATCACCTTCCTTTCAGCCCTGCCTACCTGGGATACACAAACCCTGTCTGGGACGGTGCTGACACCGCCCTCGACAGGAAACCCTTTGTCCAAGCTCCCCTCGCTGGAAGGTCCCCCAGCAGCGGGAGGTCAGACTTGTGTCTGGTGGCAGCATCCATTTTGTGATGCTGAGGCTTGAGTCAACTTTAACCGGGGTTCAAGGTTACTTCCATGTCGTGTCCCTCTAAAAGGGGGGAATGCCAACCCCGTCACCAGGACTGGCGAGGGGTTCGTATTCCCATTCGTATGACACCTTACTCGACATGTGTAGGTGATGCGAGGCCAAAGTTAGCAGATAACCGCAAGGATTATAAGGCATAAAAAGTAGTTGGCCCGCGTCACCATGGCACGGCTATTAGGACTTGGTTCCGCAAGCCGTCGACGGGCTCAGCTCGCGCCAGAGCACCGTCCCACAGGATCCCCTGCACTCTGCCTTCAGGTTTGATAAGGCCTGCTATAGGAGTGACTGATAGGAATCCATGTGTCCATTTTAGGGGTTAGGTGTAGGAATACTACACCTACAGCAACGGGTGATTACACCACGTGGCCCCAGCTGTCGTGCAGCCAGTTGTGTCAGATTTGGGCGGCCATTCCAGGGGTGGCATAATACATGCTTCAGCCCCTGGTAGGCCCTGGGTACACCGGTGCCCTGGATACCTGTGGTATGCTGAGACAGGGACTGACAAGGCGGCCCAGTTCCAATTAGTGGATGCACCTAACGTACATGTGTGTTAATTTCGAGAGAGAACAGCTAGGCTGTGGGTCTGATTGGCAGGCCCACAGCCGGAGAAAGTCGTAAACCAATGAAGCAAAAGCAAAAAATCTGGGTGATCATAGGATTGCAGACCCTACTCTCCTACAGGGATCACGATGAATCCAAACTCCTAAATGTTTAATAGGGTCTTCCTGCCAGACGAAAGACAAATACATGTGTCGTGGCCGTGTACTTTCGGTCAACGGAGCGCCGCTGGCTTGCTCCAGTTTATCCGTAGGCAGGTTCCCGTCTGAATTTGATATATTCTCTGAGTATCGGTGATGTTTGTGCGCGGGTCCCGAATGTAGAGCACCATATTGTGCGCATACATTGATATGCCAATAGCCCGTAGGTGGAACCGTAATGCTGTGTGTGCGTGTTGTTGGCGTCTTTTACAGGCCAGGAGTTCCAGCGCAATGGAAAATACCAGAGGGGATGAGGGGCGTCCCTGCCGCGTTCCCCTCTGTATATGCAGAACATCAGAGAGGCGCCCATTCACTTCGACACGCGCAGTAGGCCTAGTATAAAGACGTTTCATCCAGTTTAATAGCATGGGTGTTATCCCAATCCGTTACAGTATCGTGAATAAATATGTCCACTCAGAGTCGAAGCCTTGGCCGCGTCCAGGAGCACAGCCACCGCCTCCATCTTAGGATTTAGCTGATGTAGGAGCGCAAATACGGTGCGAATGTTGTGAGTCGTGGACCGGGTCGGTAGGAAACCGGATGGATCCGATAGGACAGTAACCTGCATAAGGGGCTGCATTCTAGTGGCGATAATCTTGGCCAATATCTTAGCGTCTGTACTTATTTGGGATAGCGGTCTGTAGGATTCGCCATGCTCCAGGTTTTTATCTGGCTTTAATAATGCTACTATTAGCTGCGCACGAAGCGTCGGGTGGAGAATTTGGTTATTATATGCCTCATCGTACATTTCAACAATATATGGGCTAAGCAACTCGGAGTATTCTTTGCAGAATTCCCCCGTGAAGCCATGGGGTCCAGGAGTTTTGCCATTAGGCACTGGTTTTATAGGTTCTTGTACCTCTTCCACAGTAATTGGCTACGCAAGACATTCGCGGTGGTCATCCGAAAGCCATGTTAGCGCTATGTCATCCACATAGGAGCGGATTTCTTGTGCATTCGCTGTGTCCTGTGCTGTGTATAACATGCCATAGGTATCCATGAATGTGCTTAGTATCCCGTTAGTGTCATAGTGTGTTGTACCGGTGGCATCCACCATTTTCAGACTGGTGTGTTGTTTGTGTTCTATGCGTACTTTCTGTGCCAGAATGCGGCCCAGACAGCCACCTTCTCCCAGCCTGTGGGTGGTATGGCGACGTGAAATATGTAGCGTCGTGCTACAAAAGAACCACAGACACTTCGTATATTTTATCTATGCTCACTGGGAGCTTTATTATCACGTCTTACACCAGCGCTGTCCCTATCCTAACTGCCCTATCCTCTCGTAACTCCTCCTCTTCCCTTGACCCTCTGGTTCCGCCCTCCCCAGCTACTAGACTGCTGGCTATCTTACATCTCCCCTTTTCTTCATAAAATAACAGAGCAACAGTGCCCTAGTCCATCTCTTCGATGAGTCTCTGGGGTGGCCGGATCTCCCGACGTGGCCGCAGTGGCATGTTCCCGGTGGACGCACTTGCCACTGGCTCACTTTGCTGACCTCAATCCCCAGCATCGATAAGGTCATGTTCTTCCCCTGCCGGTGAGAGATTCATGTCTTTCCCTGATCCGTTCGTGTCCTGCGGACACTTCTTGAAATGGGAAACATTTCTGGTTATTCTGCGCTGCTCAGATTCCGCGGTCAACATGGTGCCCTTCTGGCGGGTAACTACCAGTGGCTCATCATGGAAACGGGAATCAGTCTTTTTCCGCTGCTCCTGTTTGACGAGAACAAGATCACCTTCATGCAAGGACGGAGACCTCACTCTTCTTTTTGCGTCAGCATACGATTTCATTTTGTCTTTGTGGTGCTTGTCCTTCACTACCATTTCCTGATGGAGGAGACTTGGTGATACAGCTTGCAAAGCGCCCTCCCATGTTGGGATGCGGTTTCTCATTGGTCGCCCTAGCATGAGGGTGGCAGGGCATTGTCCAGTAGTCGAGTGTGGTGTTGTCCGGTATGCTCTGAGAACTTCCGTCAGAGCGACCTGGAGTTCTTTCTTCTCAGCGGACGCCTGCTGAAATGTCCTTTTAATCGTGGCCATGAACCTCTCCACGGTGCCATTTGCTTGGGGCCAGAGTGGCGTGACTTTTCGATGTTTGAAGTCCATGTGCTTTGCAAAGGCACTGAATTCCTGTCCATTGAATGGGGGCCCATTATCTGTTTTGACCTCTCTGGGGACACCCCATGTTGCAAATACATCGTCTAGTACTTTGAGAGTACAAGAGGCGCTAGTAGATGAAATGATTTGAGCTATGGGAAAGCGCGAGTATTCATCGATTATGGCGATCACATATTGGCCAGACTGCAGTGGCCCATAAAAGTCCATAGCGATTTCTTGCCATACTCCACTGGGTAAAGTGGTCATCTGCAGCGGTGCCGGTGGATTGCATTGGCTGGTTAGCTGACAGAGATGACAGTCCTTTAGCGTGGATTCCACCATCTGATCCAGGAAAGGGAACCAGACGCGTTCCCGTAGAGCTCTCTTCGTGGACACCACCCCTCTATGGCCTTCATGAGCCAAGTCGATGACTCCCTGTCGCAGTTGACTGGGGATGACGAGTCGGTGACCTCTTAAGATGACTCCATCCGTGGTGACCGAGAGTTCCTCACATACATGCCGGAATGCCTGCGTCTCTTTCCGGATGGTCGCATCGGCGTCTTCTTCTGGTGTCGTATACCTCCATTTATTCATGCGGATCCGGTGAACCACTAATTGCAGGATGGCGTCCTGAGCGGTGGCCTCCCGAATGGCTTCCATGGGAATGGCCGGAGGCAGTGCTCGATCAGTCACGAAGTGAATATATTCCTCGGCAATCGATGGACTCGATTCCACAGATGGTTGAGGGTGACGGGACATATAGTCAGCCGGGTTCTCCGCCTTCCCTGGTTTATGAATAATTGTGAACGTGTACTCCTGAAGTCGGAGACCCCATCTCTCAATTCTCGGAGGCATCTTGGATTTGGGGTTGCCGTATATGGTGAGAAGCGCCTGATGATCCGTAATCAGGGTGAAGTGCTTGCCATAAATGAAGACGTGAAAATGTTCGCACGCCCACACTACAGCAAGACTTTCCTTCTCCGGCTGTGAGTACTTCTTCTCAGGATCCGACAGGCTGCGGCTGGCATATGCAACGATCCGCCTCTGGTCAGAGTCATTATCATATTGGGCCAGAATGGCACCTAGACCAACAGGGCTGGCATCGACAGTGATCTCTGTTTTCCGTCGTGGATTGAAATAGGAAAGGCTGTCGGCCGACTCCACTGCCCGTTTTATCTCCTTGAACGCCCTCTCACACTCAGGTGTCCAGTCAAACGGCTGACCGAGCTTGGTCAGGACTCGAAGTGGGTGACTGATGGTCGCATAGTCCCGGATGTAGCGGGCACAATAGCTGGTCATCCCTAGAAAGGATCTCAAATCATTGACGTCCTGCGGGCTGTTGGTGTTGTTCAATGTCGCAATCTTATCCGGGTCAGGCTTCATGCCCTCATCAGAGAAGATATGACCGAAGAACTTCAGAGTGGCCTTGTGAAATTCACACTTCTCTTTGTTCAGCGTCAGATTTGCACCCAGCAGAGCATGGCAAACGCGATCAAGAGCGATGTCATGCTCGGTCACGTCCGCTCCATAGACCAGGATGTCATCGCTGTAATTCTGCGTGTTCGGAATGTGTTGGATGACCTGGCGGATAGCTTCCTGAAAAATCTCTGCGGCGGACGAGACACCAAAGCTCAGCCGTTTGTACCATAACAGTCCTAGGTGCGTAGCGAACGTGGTAATGTAGCGAGACTTGACATTCAGTTCCAACTGGTGATAACCTTTATTCAGGTCCAGCTTTGAAAACACCCTTGCGCCATTTAGAGCAGCGATCATATCGCTCAGGTGTGGTCCGGGGTGTCGCTCGCGTTCAATTGCGGTATTGGGCAAACGCATGTCGACGCACAATCTCACTTTGTTGGGGGTCCCCTTTTTCGGCACGATGACCACTGGTGATACCCATGGCGTCGGTCCATCAGTGCGCTCGATGATGTCCGCTGCAAGCAGTTCTTAAAGTTCCTCTTCAACCGCATGTTGTAGATGATAGGGAACCCGTCGCGGGTGCTGCGCAACAGGCTTGACCTGTTCATTGATGTGCAGCCGAACTTGGCAACCTCTCAGCTTGCCCAGACCATGAAAGAGTTCAGGAAACTTGGTGACATAGTCCTGTGTGTTGTTGATTTTGAAAAGAATCTCCACCAGACGAAGCCGTTCCGCCATGGGGAGGCTGAGGAGGCAGTCGGCCTCAGGCGCTTCGATGACGTGTATGACCGCCTGTATGGTGATGGTGCCGTGCGTGAGCGTTGTGTGAAATTTGCCCAGGCAGGGAAGTGGTTTGTCAGACATCCACGTGAACACGCGGACCGGTGCAAACGTCAGTGGAGGCTTCGGAATCATTTTGTCATGCTCTGTAACTGGAATGTAGTTCAGCGACGCACCGCTATCCATGACAAATTTAGTGTTGTGATTCCCCACTTTAATGTCTAGTCGCGGATATTTCTTCAGCTGATCGGGGTCTGCAATCATGTTCAGATACTCCACTGTGTATGTGGAGTCTCGGGAGGATGATGAGCTCGAGTCCCGGGATGGGGATCGTCGTTCCCAACATGACCGGCGTGATTCCCGGCTAGAGTGGGATGAGCCTGGGGACCGCACAGTTTCTCCTTGAACAGCCCGTATGTGATGTTTCCGGGTGTCTGATCGGGACGACCTTGTCTGTTTGCTCCGCTTGTTTCGGTGGTAGTCCCCACACATTGCTTCAAAGTGATTGGACCGCCCACATTTCCTGCACCGTTGGCCCATGGCCGGACAGGTGCCCACATGGGGATAGTCACGTCCACACCGGTAGCATCGCTTAGTCCTTCCTATCTCTTCGCCTGAGCTCCCTTCTTCCATATTCCGGACGCCGTTGGTGAGACGATGTGCTAGGCCTCCAGTTGTTCTCCGGCGAGTATTTTCTTCTGCCACTCGGGCGTTCTTGAACACGATGCGCTTGCTCATGGCTGACGTTGTGACCTGTTTTAATGGTGGCAGCGTGTTCCTCCGCCTGATCATAAACGCAGGTCATCTCTTCAATCTCTTCTAAGTCATGAGGTTTCCTCAATAACCGTCGCCGAAGTGCCTCTGAGTGGCACCCTGTTATAATTTGCGATTTGATGGCCGCCTCCGGCGAGAACCTTTCAAACTCGCAGTACCTCGACAGCCGTCGCAACCTAGTGATGAACGCACACATCGCCTCCTCCTTTCCTTGGCGTGCTTGATGGAACGCATGGCGCTCATAATCGACATTTCTTTTGTGAAGGAATTTTTTGTTCAGTGCGTCCCGCACCTCGTCATACGTCCCTGTTTCAGCAGGCGGAAGATCCTTTATTTTTCTGCTTATTTCTCGGCCTGCGAGATTACGAAGGGCAATCAACTTCTCTTCGTCTTCCGTCACCTTGGATCCCTCAATGTAGTCCTCGAAATCCTCTAACCACTCCTGCCACTTGGGGCCCATGCTCCCTCCTGTGGTCACGGTCAGATATTCCGGGGCTCGCAGGTGTGATCCTCCCACAGCCAGGGGCTTCCGTTGTGGTGATGTTGCCATTTCCTCGTTGTCTTCTTTCCACTTCCTTGATGAGTCTTGTTCCGTGATGTGTTCTCGCCAATGCTTGTTTATTTATTCGTGCCAATGCTTGTTTATTTCTTCTTGGCACTGCTTGCTCGTTTGTACGCGCCACTGCTAGCTTGCTCTTGTCAATGCTTGTTTGTTTTCCTCGTGCCAGTGCCTTTTTATTTTGTCTTATCAGTGCTTGTTTGTATTTGCCAGTGCTTACTTGCTCTCGTCAATGCTTTTTTATATTCCACTTGCCAGTGCTTGTTTATTTCGTCTTACCAATGCTTGTTTTGTGCCTCTTTGCACCAATGCTTGTTTCTTTGGTCTTGCCAGTGCTTGCTACTGCTATGGTGTGCCTGACTTCAAAATGGCCGCTCCCAAACGTTTTAAGGGGTCTGTCTCGAAAACCTGCCTGACTTCAAGATGGCCGCCGTCTTTGCATACACGAGGCTTTCTCTCAATGCTCACATTCAGCCCTCTTCATTCCGGACTCACCAGCGGGCATCTTTAGCAGGTGGCACACCTCCAGTCCTGCTCTTCCCTCACAGCGACAGCTCAGGTGAGATCGGGGTGGGCTCCCGCCTTTGCTTGCAGTTTCCCGCGGTCCTCCTCGCAACAGCGGGCTGAAACTCACGCATCAAGCGTGAGGTTTGCCGACATCCAGGGAGCTTTCCCAGCTCACACTTCAACGCGCTCCACAGCGCTCGCTGGCAGGCCCTCGGGGACAGCGTCTCAGGTGCTGGTGCACTCCTCTTTCTGCTCTTGGGTGCACAACAGGGTCGGGTGGGCTCCCGACGTTTGCACTCACCAGCGTCTTCCCAGTCACACGCGTCTCGCATTACACGCGCTCCAACGCGATCGGCTCTGCTCAATTTTTTTTTCTTACGGTCTTGTGGTCAGTGGGGCTTGCTCATCCCACCCTCGTCGCCAGCTGTAGCGTCGTGCTACAAAAGAACCACAGACACTTCGTATATTTTATCTATGCTCACTGGGAGCTTTATTATCACGTCTTACACCAGCGCTGTCCCTATCCTAACTGCCCTATCCTCTCGTAACTCCTCCTCTTCCCTTGAGCCTCTGGTTCCGCCCTCCCCAGCTACTAGACTGCTGGCTATCTTACATCATATATTTCATTTTGTTGTATGCCAGCTCATTATAATTATTTGGTTTGTCCCTCAGGTTACTCAGGATAATTGCGTTATGAGTGGTGTCATATTCTACCTCCAACCGTTGGATACAGGCTTCACTTTTCCGTCGTTGTGTACGTATGTCTTTCAAGATACCGAGTTAGTGCTGATACAGAAACCTTGCACTGTCGCCTTAAAGGCTTCCCATAATGTGCCAGCGCTGTCTACCAAATTTTTGTTGGTGTTGAAAAAGTTTTCTATTGCTATGTGAGCAGTCTCTTTGTATAGTGGATCTAAGAGGGCTGTGGCATTAAAGCGCCACACAAACGGCGGAGGGGTGTATGTCAGGACTTCAAGGGTTAGCAGGACCGGTTTGTGGTCCCATAATGTTTTCAGGAGGTGTATGACGTCCTGTGCCCATGTACATGCTGGCTCCGTGAGTAACCAGTAATCCAGTCTAGACCAGCTGCCGTGCACAGAGGAAGAATGGGTGCTTTCTTGCGTCTGTGGATTGCACAATCGCCAGATGTCACGCATATGGAATTCCACCATACTGTTTAGTATAGTAGAAACAGCACGTTGATGTTGTTCTGTCGTTGCATGTGATCTGTTGCATGCATCATCAAGTGCTACATTCAAATCTCCACCCCAAATTAGCTCCATGTCTGGTAGGCCTGAGTGTGTTCCATATGTTTGCAAAGAATTCAGGGTCGTCTGCATTTGGCCCATATGTATTAATGAGGCCTACACGTGATCCTCGTACAATACCTATGATTATGACATACCTTCCTTGTGTGCCCACTAGTGTTTGCTCTGCCACAAATTGTGTCCCTTTCCTTATTAAGGTCATGACGCCTCTGGCATAAGAGGAGTAAGAGGAAGCAGCTGCCATTGCCGCCCATCTTTTCCCCAGCCCGTCTGCCTTCTGTTTAAGTAGGTGTGTTTCTTGAAGCATTGTGATATCTTTTTGATGTCTGTCTAAATATGCGAGCACCTGTCTAATCTTTCTAGGGTTTTTGAGACCCCTCACATTCCAGGTGTCTAATCTTAATAGTGTGGGTTTGGTGGCACTATGCATAAGGGGGACGATGTTGACATCGGATAGGGGGCATGATAGTGCCGCCATTCACGTCATTGGATGCTGCGGGACTGGCTGTGAGATCGATCGTGGTGCGTACTTGTGTATTTGCATTGTGAACTGTTATTTTAGCAGTTGCTTGAAAAAACATAACATATAACCCAGTAATCCCCCCACCCACTTTACCATCCCAATTATGCCAAAGACATACCCAAAACTTAACTGCAAATAGCAACACAACTTCTTTGGGGTTTACCCGTCAGGGGCGACTAGGTGCTCGGTGTTCCGTCCACAAGCAGATGGGGCCAGAGTACCATAGATATTATGGAAATATTTTGAAATGTGATAGTGTATAGCACAGTTAGATATATATCTAGTGTAATACAGTGGTCTAGTGCATACGTTTGTACAGCTTATAGTCCTATACAGTGAATAAGAACAAACGTTCAGTACCTGCATATTGATGGTATGGACGATAGGAAAAAAGGCACAATATGCTTGTTAGTACGGTATAATACCTGACCCAGTTCTATTGTTTGTGGGAAATGTAAGCAACAAGTTCTTATTGTGGGTGGTTTTGGTCCCAGGAGAGCGGTGATCAGGTGGCTAGGAATCTGAGTCCGTTGGTGCGGCAGAGCGTCTCTCGCTTTCTTGCTTCAATCTAACATGCTTGAGGAATTCTTGAGCTGCTTTAGGTGCTGGCAGGATTTTTGTTTTGCTTGCATGCGTGCCGCGGAGGCAGGATAGAGCATGGCATAGGGTATGTTCATGTCACGCAATTTCTTCTTGACAGGCCCAAAATCCATGCGGGCCAGTTGGACGGAAAGTGTAAAGTCCGGTTAGAAGGATACCTTGCAGCCATTATATGCAAGCTGTTACTTCTCTTTCACAAGCCAAAGTGCTGTATCCCGGTCTCTTATAATTTAGGATTCAGGCTACTATAGGCCGTGGTGGAGTGCCTGGTGGAGGTGCAAGGGATCTGACTGCTCTCTCCACTATAAGCATCTTTGAGAAATGCTCCTCGCCAAACATATCCTTTAGCATTTTTTCGACATAGTCTTCGAGCCGATCAGTGTTGGTACTTTCTGGTATTCCCATGATGCGAATATTATTTCAACAAGACCTGGATTCATTTTATGACCTCCAGGAGTTTAGCTATATCTTTGCATTTGGTTGTTGTATGCGATTCATCCTCAACTGCCGAAACTCGCTGCTCAACTACCTTTAAGAGTTCGCCATGTTTATCAAGCTTGGCGGACATGTTGTCCATTCTGATTGTTAGCATGTCTATCTTGCCATCAATGGCCTGCAGACTTTGGTGGATGGTGTTTAGCGCGGCTTCCAATTTGGCATCCACTACTTGCTCCGTCTCTGGGTCTGCTTCAGCATGAGATCCTGGGAGTCTCGGGGTTCTGCGGGGCTCAAATGGTTTTTTTCCTTGCTGTTTGTCAGTTTTGCCCATTCTGGTGCAGGAGCTATGAGGGTTGGAGCACTGCTTTCTACTATTGCCCAGGGATGGGTGTCACAGGTGTGTTAACGCGTTCGTGCCAATGCTGTATTCACTCAGCCAGGTAATTGACAGGAGTAGTTATAGTATCCGCCTCTTTAGCAGATCAACATCGTGGCCTGTACATGCTGCAGCGTCCCAATGCCAGTGCGTACTGCTTATTGAAGCGATCGTGCATAGCATGTACAGGAGCTGTAGGTTATTGTAGTGTGCACAAGGGCGCCGCAGGTGCACCTAGTTCAGAGTCAGGCGTCAGGCAGTGTCCAAGCAAAGCAGGTGGCATCAAAGACAGTGTCTGAATTGCTGTTAGCTGGACGAGGACTCACCACGACATGGCAGGCCACATGCGCACTGTAGAGTGGCAGCACCAATCTATAGGGCAGATGCGGTATCGCAGAAGTGGTGCTAGTTAGGTAATTCCACCTGCTTCTATATCCACTAGTATGAGATGCTTCTCGCTGGTTCACACCACTTTCCACGAAAGCCCGTGCCACGAACTGGGGAGGACAAGGTGTGTCTGTCAATTTGGTAGGATGCACTTTTCAGTGCACAGTAGTGGCGGGAAGCGCTGTTTACTGGGGGCAAAAGTGGAGCCTGTGCATAAACATTGGAGGACTGTAGCTCGCAGCTGCCAGGAACATTGGGTCAGGTCACGTTACCGTGGGGCCAAATGAGGAGAATCGGGTGTCACTTGCCTATATTTTATGTGCGCAGCC
The DNA here is from genome assembly GCF_964204655.1 of Triturus cristatus. Taxonomy (NCBI): domain Eukaryota; kingdom Metazoa; phylum Chordata; class Amphibia; order Caudata; family Salamandridae; genus Triturus; species Triturus cristatus. The sequence goes on along the minus strand of NC_140591.1, from coordinate 1,633,448,815 downwards.
CTCACTGCCGAGGAATCCTGTGCTGAGATTGCGTGCAGGTGCTTGGTAGGTAAGCAAATATTACTGTACCCTGGTCGTCAAACCAAGGTCGTCAAACAGCATCCATTCCGGCTCCTCGTTAGGGTAGGCCACCTGTTCCTGAGCGTGCTTAGGTGGCTCGGTGCAGGAGAGCGGGTGTGGCGACATTTTAGTACTCCTCATTGTTTTCTCAGTAATGGGTGCATAGTGTTGAATGCCGCGCTCTATACATGCCGCAGTTACCACAACCTTGTGTGCAATGCGGGCCCCGGGGGAAGTGAAGGTCGCAGACCAGTCTTCCCCGGGGTATTCGCGCAACGGCCGGAAGGACATGGTGGGGGCGGGATTATAGGAAGGAAGGGGGCGGGAGTTGGGAGGGTATTTAGATGACAGGAGAGGAGTATCCTGCCTCTTCCTGACACCTGAGCACCACCGGGAGGGAGAAAAGAGTTTGTGGTCGGGGTTTAGCGTTATCGTCTCGGTTTGCGATGTCCCTGGGAGAAAATACGGCGCGGCGGCTGGCTTGGCCGGGAGGTGAGCGCGGGACCGATCGGCCGGGTGAGGAGTTTGCGGCCGGGCGTGTCCAGCAGGCGCAGGCCTGGAGTGTCGCGCTGAGGGTGGCGCACGTGCGCGGAACGAGCTGCTGCGGCCACCACCGGAACGTTGAAGGTGGCAGGTAGGGAGGGGGCATCCTGAGCGGGGGAGAGGGAGCGGGAGCCGGAGTCCTGCCGCATGTCCGCCGGCTGGTTTTGTGTCATGCTGTCTTCGCTCGCAGGGTGGGGGGGGGGGGGGTACGGGAGCCGGTGCGCGCGTCTGCTGTGGGCCCTGTAGTGTCGGTGAGCGGGTTGCGGCGGGGTCGGCGAGATCGGCTGCGTCGCGCATCGGTGGCGGGGTACCAGGGTTCGAGCCTCGAGGTCGCGCCCCCATCTTATGATTCTGGGCTCCTCTCTTACCCACCATGCGGGAATGTGTAGCTTTGCGAGGCGCTCCGGTGCCCTCGGGTTGAGTTCGCGTATGCATCCTGTAATTCTGGGCAAATTATTTAATCCCTCGTGCCTGAATGGGCGATGTACGCACGGAGCTAAGTAAAGCGCTCCAATACCTTCGGGTCGAGTTCGCGCTCACGTCCACATCCGGGGATTCTGGGCAAATAACTTAACCCCCATGCATGACTGGGTAATCTGCCCACGGAGCTCTGTACAGCGCTCCAATGCCTTCGGGTCGAGTTCGCACTCGGTAATTATGCCAAAACAATAAATACCAAATAAAAAAATAAAAAAATAAAAATTTATTTATATATATCTATATATATGTATATACAGCTTTGCGGTGGTGTCTCGCTTTCGGTGGCATTCCATCCGGACACATTAGTTCATAGCAGGCATCGCGCAAATTTGGGCAGGCCAGGGTTTGTGGGTAATCTTTATTGGCGAGCTGCGGAGCCGGCAGGAGAGCCCCCATGCGGCTATCCACTACCAGCGGCAAGGTGTAGGTATGGGCCCACCAATTCTTGGCCCTTCACCATTTAATTTGTTTATGGTGCACTGGGGGCCACCCGGAGGTTTCGGCAAAGGAGGGTGGGGGGGGGGGCAGGTGACGGGTTGCTGTCTGGGTCGGTCGTGCTGCGAGGGGTGTTTAGGACAGGGGTGAGGGACTGCCAGCGCGGCATGTGGCCCGGTGGTGCTTGGGCCCACCTGGTTGCGGCGACCCGGTGGGGGGGGGGATCCATGACCAGCGCATAAGGCTGGCAGATGGGGGTAATGCCAGCGGAGCGCACAACGGCTCTGAGACGCTGGCCAGAAGCAGTAGGGGGGTCCGCGGCGGCCTACCCTCCTTCGAGGGATTCGCGCATTGAGGACTACAACCGTGTGATCATTACAAAGTTTTGAGTATGTGCGGTGTGAAGGGTGGCATGGAAGGTGTTGGGGGGTGAGGATGGAGGACTGTGACGGTGTGCGACGGAGTGGGAGTTGGCGGGCCGGATGCAGTGCGATAGACGGGGATGTCTGATGGGGCCTTGAGTGGGTGCGGGGGGGGTGTTCAGGTAACCAGTCAAATTTGTTCTTTGTTTCAGGCGAGTGCACCTAAGACGGAACTCAAAGGGGGATGGCAGCTTCGCTCAGGAAGAGGAGGTCCCGGACGGACACTCAGGTACATGAATTGGGGGTTAAAGTCTTGGAGTTGTACTGGGGAGGTTAGGTGTTCACGCCCTGGTTGTCACCGGGTGCTCACGTGTAAGTGTATGCAATGGTATTCCTCAGTAAGGTTGAATTGGGGGTCAAATCTTGGAGTTGGGACTTGGAAGATTAGGTTCACGCCCGGGTTGTCACCGGGTGCCCATTTATCAGTGTATGCAATGGTATTTCCTTCAGTAAGGTGGGGACAATGCTGGGGGCCTGGGAAACCCGAAGTCCAAATGACGCACAGCGGGTCAGCTGGGGAGTTCGTGGTGATACCAGCAAGGAGAGGGCATTACGTCAGACGGAGGGAACTTTGGGGGCCACGCGAGGAGAAGGTTTGGGTTTCGAACGGCCGATGGGGATATCAGGCGAACGGAAGGCTGGCTGCCAAAGGGTGGCTTGTCCCTATTTGCCGTGTTGAGCGGCTGTTTGCCATGCTTGGAGGTTGACTTTTTGAGCTGGGGGTGCCAATTGACGCAAGTTGTGGCTATCGGTCTCGGACACATGGGGCAGCATGTTGAAGGGCGCGGCCCAGGGACAGCTGGGGGTCTTTATCAGATGGATGGGGGTGCCGGGCTGGAACGGTGGTGGACAGGTTTACGGTCAGCCCGAACGTAGCTCGACTTGGGGTGGTCTTTCTTCGCCGTAATAGTCAGCCGCTACCCACAGCTCGAAAGGCAGGCAGGAGAATTTTCTCGGCACTTCTGTTGATGGGCAAGTACTCAGACGAGGGGTGGACCTGGAGGGAGGGGGTGTGGGGTTTTCGGGGGAATTTTTTCTAAAGGACAGGTCACGAAGCCCTTGGGGGTAGGCAGGGGCCTGGAGGTCCTTATCGAAAAGTTGGAGGCCATGGGTCCATGGCACCATTTGACTCACATGAGGCGAATATGCGGAGGCAACGGGATTGCCGGACTGACGGTGCAAACTGGGTGGGGGCGGAGGTCTTGAAGAAAGGCGGGGCGCCGAGGCCGCAGTATCTGGAGCGCGAGCGTCGCAAAGTGTGCCGGGGGGCAGGGTTATACAGGGGGACTTGCTGGGGAGCGGGACTGGTAGAGGTAGTTTGCTGGCCACGGGACAAGATAATCACCGTTCGGTAGGCATCGCAGTAAAGGAGGCTGAGGGGATGCGCCAGAGGGGGTGCTGGTGAGACGGAGATGGCTTGGGCCGCTGCTTAGGGGACCCAGACAGGGTTAGGGGGCTTTCGGGCACGGCACGACGCGTTTGGGGTGGAGATGGTCACCGGGTTTGTAGTGGGGCAGTAATTTGAAAGCAGGGATTCTGGCTGACAGGATGCAGTTTTTAGTCGGGGCGTGGAAATAAGTTGTGTGTCGGGAGTAAGGAGCCCACACAGTGACACTGCTGACAATGTGGCGATTTCGTCAAGGGCATCTGGGAATATGGTAGTGCAGGGCACAGGAGCCGCACTGCTATGGTACCGGTGGGGCGGCAGACACTGGTGCGGGGACTGGGGTGACGGGCGTTTGTGCATGGCTTGTCTGGGTGTAACAGGGACACGACGTTTTCAAAATAGGGCAGCGTGGGGCTTGCGGCGTAGTGGAGAAGGTAGTGTAGGGGTGCTACAGGCTATTCAGGTTTCGTTCGAGGGCTGGGCCGACGGGAAGTGGCTCCCTTAAAGAGAGGCACGATTCTTCCGCCTGAGGGCTGGCACATAGGTGTCATCAGGAGGGCTGTTCGGGGGTGGGGGAGGAAGTCGGTGAGTGGGGAGCTGGCAGTGTAGTAGGGTGTGTGGTGCCGTTATAGGTCAAAGTAGGGGTTGGGGGGGTGTTTTTTGGAGAGACTGGGGATGGACGGGACAGAGACATAATCAAAACGGGACTAATCTTTCTCTTTTCTACTACAGGTAAGGGGAGTGGCCTGGGATCCAGTGTGGTCGCATGGACAGGCGGACATTCTCCCGAACGTTGGGCAGCCACAGAGGCAACATGGCGGGGTACGGCTGTCCTCAGGCGGGGAACGCAGTCATTTGGGATGTTTGATGATGGAGGGGGAACAGTGCATTGACTCAGGGTGAGCGTTGCGGCCGGTGAGAGTGTCTGTGTCATACGATATGGGAAATGGCTCCACGACCAGCAAAGGCGCTGGAGAGACGGTACTCAGGCAAATGGCAGGTCTGGTTTTATCCGAGAGGCATGGCAAGGGATATGTTTCAATGACTCGGAATTTAGGAGGTGGGGTAATGGGAGGCACTGTGCCTTGCACTGAAGGGTCTCTGGGGACGTTTAGCATGCTTACAAGGAGATGGCCTGCAGCGAGGGGGACGGTTTGAGGGGAAACTGGTGGCCTGGTTGGGGATGGGGCACTTTCAGGGCTGAGGGATGGTCCTGGACACGTTTCTTGTTTGAAGGGGACACTGGCTTTATGGGTGGATGGTCGTCCACCGATCGTGCCTTGCAGAGAATGGAGTAAGGGTGGATGGTCATCCACCAAGGTTGCCTTACAGAGGAGGGAATTATTGGGGGCTGTTGAACATGCTTCACGGCTAATAGCGCTCAGGTAATGGGGACTGTTGGAGGGGACACAGGGCGATTTTGGTCTTGGTTTGGGGATGGAACACTTTTCATGGATGGGGTTTGCCCTGGAAATGTAGCTTGTTTGAAAGGGGCACTGGCTTTGTGGGTGGATGGTCGTCCACCGTTGGTGCCTTGCAGAGAAGGGAGTAGGGGTGGATGGTCATCCACCGATGGTGCCTTGCAGAGGAGGGATTTTTGGGGGATGTTGAGCGCGCTTCACAGCTAATAGCTCTCAGGTACTGGGGACTGTTGAAGGGACACGTGGCGAATTTGGTCTTGGTTTGGGGGTTGGAACACTTTCATGGATGGGGATTGCCCTGGAATTATAGCTTGGTTGAAAGGGACAATGGCTTTATGGGTGGATGGTCGTCCACCATTGGTGCCTTGCAGAGAATGGAGTAGGGGTGGATGGTCATCCACCGATGGTGCCTTGCAGAGGAGGGATTCTTGGGGGATGTTGAGCGCGCTTCACAGCTAATAGCTCTCAGGTACTGGGGACTGTTTGAAGGGACACGTGGCGATTTTGGTCTTGGTTTAGGGGATGGAACACTTTTCATGGATGGGGATTGCCCTGGAAATATAGCCTGGTTGAAAGGGACGATGGCTTTATGGGTGGATGGTCGTCCACCGATGGTGCCTTGCAGTGGATGGACTTTGAGGGCTGTCGAACATGCTTACAGGGGAATGGCCCGCAGTTAATGGGCTATTGGAGGAGGCACAGGTGGTCTTGTCTGGGGTTGGGACGCTCTTCAGGGATTGGGGATGGGCCTGGACGGTTACTGGATTGCAACGGATACTGGCTGTACGGGTGGATGGTCATCCACCGGGGGGGGGGCCTTGCCGAGAAGGGAGTTTGGGGGTCAATGGACCAGGATTACAGGGGAACGGTCCGCGGTTGAGGAGACGGAGGGAGGAAGACAGGGAAAACAGTTTAGTTTCAGGGTCCGACACCCATGCTATGGTGTGTGCACTGGTACAATTTTGTCACGGACGGGGTTTGTTTGGTAACTGCTCCTTAGTGACACAGGACACAGTTTTCAAGGGTGGATGGTCATCCACCTGGTGCCTTGAGGGGTGGGGGAGGCATTAGGAACGCACCCAGGTAGTCCTATTTCGAATAGGTGCACCTTTCGCAGTCTGGGGTATCCCGGCAATAGTGAACTTTATAGGGGACGCAGGTTTAGGGGATGGAGGGTCATCCACGGGGGCCGCAAGGTAGACTGGATGGAGGCGAAAGGTGCACTAGCACTGGGGGGTGGGGCAGGGAACCGCCCTCCGGGGGTTTCCCTGGTTGGCGGTACTTTGGAGGGGTGGGTAGTCACATACGAGCGGATCCACCCCTCGGGGGGGAGAACGGTACACAGGTGACTGATAGCGGGCGCGGGAAGCAATGACCAATGAAGGAAATTACACAGAGGATGCTTGGAGGGCAAGTGAAGGTGAGAATGGGGAGAGGAAGGAGGTCACCGAGTGAATGGGGGAAGAGTCTAACAGGTGAGATGGTTTTGAGATGGTTTTGAGAATGAATGAAAGGAGAATGAGTCGGTATGGGATGGGGAAAGTATATTTATTGCAGTTATGTACTGTTGAATAAAGCCTAAATGATTGCAACCATGTCCTAATAAAATGGCCTTTTACGCTTCAAGTAACAGCGTGGAGTGTGGTTCTTGCGCGATGCGGGCCCCGGGGGAAGTGAAGGTCGCAGACCAGTCTTCCCCCGGGGTATTCGCGCAATGGCCGGAAGGACATGGTGGGGGTGGGATTATAGGAAGGAAGGGGGCGGGAGTTGGGAGGGTATTTAGATGTCAGGAGAGGAGTATCCTGCCTCTTCCTGACACCTGAGCACCACCGGGAGGGAGAAAAGAGTTTGTCCGCCCACCCACCCTACAGACGTTAAGCGAAGGGTTGGGATAGATTTGGGCTAAGCGAGCCAGTTTAGGGCAGGTTGCAGAGTAGAGGCGTCACGGTACTTTGGAGGGGTGGGTAGTCACATACGGGCGGATCCACCCCTCGGGGGGGGAGAACGGTACACAGGTGACTGATAGCGGGCGCGGGAAGCAATGACCAATGAAGGAAATTACACAGAGGATGCTTGGAGGGCAAGTGAAGGTGAGAATGGGGAGAGGAAGGAGGTCACCGAGTGAATGGGGGAAGAGTCTAACAGGTGAGGTGGTTTTGAGATGGTTTTGAGAATGGATGAAAGGAGAATGAGTCGGTATGGGATGGGGAAAGTATATTTATTGCAGTTATGTACTGTTGAATAAAGCCTAAATGATTGCAACCATGTCCTAATAAAATGGCCTTTTACGCTTCAAGTAACAGCGTGGAGTGTGGTTCTTGCGCGATTCACCCATATCGGCCAGAATAGTAAGTGCTATGCACGCGTGAGCTGCTTGATCTGGGGCTCCATGGTTGTGCGCACTGCAGGGGACAAGCTTCCACCTACGTTGCTAGGCTTCCAGCGTCTTGTTATGTGCCGCCATTTTAGGTGCTGATCGGGGCGTATCATCTTGAAGCACTTTCCACTGTCGTCGGAATATGTTTTTATTTACCAATGCGCTAATGTCGTGCACTCACCAACCTGCACTGTCTGTGGGGAGAGGTTGAATTGTCAGACACACATACATGCCAACATTTCAGAAGAGCAAAGTGGGAGATTTAACAAAAAAACAAAATCGGGAGAATGGGGCCTTCAATCGGGTTTCTGTCATGTATGGACTTTGGAAGTGTGCTCCTGCAGGATCGGACATTTGAAAGCAAATTCACGTGTTGCTTTTATCACCTTTCAGAAGCATGGAGTGCAATGGCAGGCAGAGAAAGAGGGGGATGCAAGAGTTGTGCACTGGCCTGGCAGGTTGCGGTCAGTGCATACACCCCCCCCTCCCCCGTCAGCCTCCGGGCACACACACAGTCGGTTGTTAATGGGGGTTTGTTGGTTTCTCACCCCTTCTAGAGCCCCTGCATCGCCATTCTGACTATTGCTGGAAGAATTAGCACGTTACACAATACACAAGCCCTGTCAGCTGAAACCCCGAGGAATCGGGTTTTTGCTTGCAGGAATCGGGAGGCGGGAGACTAGCCTTCAAATCGGTAGTCTCCCGCCTGAATCTGGAGTGTTGGCATGTATGGGCACACATCGCGAGCTCTCCGCTCTCATCACTGGGTCTGCTCCAATTCATTCCGCCATCTAGCCCGTTTCGGTCGGTCGAACGTTTCGAGCTTGGATCTCAGCAGTGCCGGCGATTCAGGGGGGCCAAGTAGGATCAACAGGTCGCTGTTCTCTTCCGATACCCAAATCTATGGTCAGGGTGCCGCTGTGGAAATGTGGATTTTCCTGATCAGTTATGTCCCCTATCTTGGACCCCAACGGTTCTATATACATGTTACAAGTACATGTATGTTCCCTCCAGTTCCAGTTTCTAAGACGCAAACATATGTGTGTCTACCGTCAACATGTTCTCTGTCAGATCCGCCATCACAGGGCTGGATATTCGATTCCTAAGTATGAAAGGCCACCGACTTTATATGGCTAAGTTACTTCATTTTTACAGTTCAGGCAAGTAGGCCCGATTTTGTCCTCAAGCCTTTCCCTGCTCTCTGTCTCTGACAGCTTCAGCTTGAGCTCGCATCTGTATCCATGAACTTTGTCCTACTCCCTGTGCAGCTAACGGTGCCTGCCTCGGCCAGTTTTCGCCTGTCTGCCAAGAAGTTGTATTTCACCTTCGAATTATCTATTTTGCTCTCCAGCCGATGCATTCCTGTCCAGTGATTTAGGTAAACATTTCCTTTAGCTCACAAGCAAGGGACTCAGCCTTTCCGTCCTCCTGCAAGTGATTCATAGCCCTGTTGCCATGGAAAGTTTTCTATCCCTCGCATCTCATATAGACACTTAGACGCTTGTACACGTACACAGTCAGTATAGAATAGATTCTGTCCGAGAGTCTCTTCCTTGTGGATAACATAGTTCTTTAAACATAGGATGTTAGATATGATTTGGGATTAGGTTGACTTGACCCCAGACTTCTCGTCTCCACATGTAGAGCTAAATGTCAAGTCCCCTTCACCCCCTAGTTGCACGTCAATTACACGTCATGCTGCCGCGCGCGCATCTATGCCAAGTATTATCTTATAGATCCACCTATGTCTGATAATTCTAACCAATCATGTTTCTTTTATTCCTTATTACGCCTAGTTTCGATTATGTCACTGTTTTGTCACTTTTCTTATCAAATGTTACGCCTTCTACATTCGTTTCATTGTAATGTACTTATTATAAAAATACATGTCTGTTAATAAATTATTGTACTTCACTTCCTGAACCCTCGTGGTGACGGAACCTGAAGGCCGCGACTCGAGTCGGCCATTTTGAATGGAATAAAGCCCATTAGAAAACCTCTTATACCACGGATTCTGCCTCTTGTTATTTTGAGCTATTTACTTTATTTTAAGATTCCGTATGAAATTCAGTCCGGTATTTTTATTTACCACATAATGGCGCCCGAACAGGGACACTTTCTCATCTCACGCGCCGGCGGTGCGTTGCAGGCCCGGTCTCCTGCCACAGCTGGACGGACCATAAACGCGTACCAGCAGGATTTCCTGTAAGCTCCCTCCGGTCAAGCGGGGGCGACTGAGGCTGCGATCAACCCAGACGAGGCGGTGAGAAGTGCGAAGTATCCCGACCAGAGCCTAGCTGAGAGAGCAAGATCCGAGGTATACAGAGGCCCACCAGGTTTTCCGAAATCCCGACGTCCAGAGGGTCCGATGTCCGCAGTTATCGAGTCCAGTCCATTCTCTGAGGCCTTCCGTTTCAAGGAGCTACTCGGTGAGTACCATCGCCGGGGAGGCGTGTTGACGCGCACATAGGTTGTGCCGGTCAAGACGGATTTGGGTACACAAATCCGGTCTGCACTGTTTAGCAGTGTATATGTACTGTTTAGCAGTATATCAAGTATTCCGAAGTATTCAGTTATTGTCAAGAATTCAGCGTGGTGATTAGTTAGGCAGACTGTCATCATTGTCGATCATTGTTATAATGTTTAATGTTTAATGTTTAAAGTATTCAGAAATGTCTTGCATATTGTGGTATGAATGACTGTTCATTGTTCACTGTTCATTTATGGTGTTTTTCGTATTAAGAAAATTCAAGAGTAAGTATCAGATCAGTTGTCAATATGCCGCTCTTCTCGAAGTTAAGACAGATTACTACCAGAAAAGGGGTGCTTGAAGAAGCAGTTCCTATTCCTCCTAGGGACACCCCAGGGCATTTTATGTACCATAAACATGGCTTAGATGCCATATTGTTTCTTGATCTATGGGTAGATTATACCAAAGGATTACCGGAAAGTAAAAGGTGGCCCGCAGCGGGAACCTGGGATGCAGAGTGCATCATGAAAGTGGAGGAAGAGTTATGGAAAAGAAAGGTCAGACAGTCACAGAAAGACGCTGTTGAGTTATGGCGTAAAGAATCTCATAGACGAACAGAAAAAGCACGTAGACAAGAAGAGAGGAGTAAAGAAAGTTCAAATAAAGTTCAAGAAAATCTATTAATTGAGGAAGGTATCCGAGTGAAATCAGAACAAGTGAATAGACAAAGAAATGCTCTTATGAATGGTATGTATCCCCTTCTAGCCGAAGGACTACCTAAGGCTGCTCCAGAGATACCAAAAGACTTGCCACCCCCATTATTTCCAATTAAGGTACATCCAAAGGGGCATCCCAGAACCGCAGAAGATGTTTTTCTTTCCTCATATCTAGACGATGCAGCTCCCGAGTATGCTAACGCCACACCACATAGACCGTCTGGCGGAGGGGTTCAACGTCAGGATCAGGTATCTGTCCCCGTGCAACAGCAAGTCCCGATACAAGCTTCGGCAAGCACATCTGTTTCCGCATCTGTCTCCGCAGTCGACTCTACAGAGGTATCGACACCCATAGTTGCTGTGTCACGTTCAACGAATCAATTCACACCCGACGCCCCAGATGGGGCCACGGGAGGTGCTAGCAGTACTTTTACACCACCCAGAATAAATAAACTTGTTTTTCAAGAGTCAGCGCATTCACGTACACCTAAATTCGTAAGTGAACGTACGCTTAAGGAACTCCTTGTAAATTGTAGATATGACCCAGTGGTTGGTAAAGAGGACGAAATGGTCCTGGCATCATTACGTATCAGGCGAGCCGCAGAGTATTTAGCAAAGTTACCAGGGATGACTACGCATCTAGATAACATATATCATTTTGTTCAAACAGGACGAGATCCAGGATGTATTAACAGAGCTATGGAATTCCAGAAAGTAGAGATACAGGGGGAACTGTTACGTTTCCTCATAAACTGTGTAATCAGAAATCAAGATCGTCCGGGGGTAGACCCGAATGCAATGCTTATTCTTACAAGATGGAGTCAGAATATATCAGAAGGGAGACACGATAAGCAAAATTGTATAATAGCCATGTGCCGAAAAATACGTAAAGAAATAGAGCGTATTCATGAAGAGAGATTGGGAACAGACGAGTTTGAGCAAGATGAAGTGTCCGAATCAGGGAACTCTGCAAGACAGTCAGAGACCATAGCCTATGTAGGCAAAGGAAGATACTGTGAAAATACTAGATGTTTTTCTGATCCCATACACTCTGTATGTCCAAATAATAGCAGAACGTATCCGACGCCTGTAATAAATCTGAAATCTCCTGAACATTCGTTTCAAGCCGCAGATAAAATACTACGAGAACGAAGAGGTTACCACCTCCTCGATTCCATGGATGAGCAAGAATTAGCCAGATCAGCCGTTCACTGGATTGACAGTCCTGAAAAATACGGTGATGAGACCGTAGCACATACGTTTTTTAACCTCAGTACAGATGAACAACGTTTAGCTGGAATATATATGATTCAGCAACTCCTCATATTATATAAGAGCCAACATGCTGACCCTGGTCCTTTACCTGATATATTAACGGAACTACTCACGAACAGATGGAGAGGTTCTAGTAACAAGCTAATTAAAGAGATATTAGTGTCACGTAAGCAGTATGTCCTTTTTGTAAGTCCGGATTCTCTCTCCTTGCCCCCCAGAGAAAGAGCACCGTACTACATGGATAGACAAAATCCCCTACGAGAAGTGCACCCAATAAAAGGCGAAGACAATGAGTTTCACCGTGTATTTGTTTACACACCCATATCAAAAATGGAATTATTAGAAATGAAAAAAGTAGTACCTAGTCATGACAAAGACCCAGCGGGTTTCCACCGAGAAATTAAAGACATGTTACTGATGGGAGAGTACACCTTTCCTGATATTATGACGATATTAAAGGTGCTTTTGCCTGCTGGCATATATGAAAAACTGAAAGAAAAAGAGTGGGAAGTGGGAGACCAAAAGATAGACTGGACAGCATTAGCAGAGGAAGAAAGGGGCCGAGCTGCAGGTTCAGGGCTCGGGGATAAAGTTAAACTATTACCAGGTTTACTAGTACAGGTACTGCCACGTTTATTAACTACAAAAAAGGAAGATTGGGGTGCAATCACAGCCTGTAAACAAAAGCAAGATGAAGACACAAGCGATTATTATGCTCGATTTGAAAAATGTTTTGGTATAAATAGTGGTATAAAAGCAAGTAGTGACTCATATCCACATTTATTTGTGACAAAATTAGTGGAAAATGCATTGCCTCCAGTGAAGAATAGAATATTGAAATTCGAGAGTACCTGGCAAAGTAACACTCCGTCGCAAATGCTACAAATGTTACAGTATCATCACAATAGAATTAGGGATGAACAAGAACACGAGCATAGACGCATGAAGGATACAAAAATGAAAATGCTAGTTTCTCAGACAGTATCAGCAGATGGTCACAAAAAGGGTGTGACACATTCTGGTGATTCTGCAGTTCCTGTAAAAGGAACCTGCAATTACTGTAAACAACTAGGCCATTATGTACATGATTGTCAAGTCCTGAAACGTAATATAGCTACAGGTATTGCAAAAGAGAGACCACGATTAGTTAGACAAGATCAGAATGAACAAGGAGCTATGCAGCATGGACAGTCCATGCCAGTTCAGCAACAGTCTATGCCAGCCTCACAGCAACCCATACAGTTTGTGCCAGCTGCACCACCGTTGCCTGCTACTGCCACACAAACCACAACACGACAAATGTATCAGACTGCACAGTATGAATACCCTGAGTATCAGCGTTACGCATGAACCAGCCTAGAGAGGGAAGTTGACTTACCGCTTATCGAGATTCCGGTAGATCAAGAAGGACCTTATGTACATAGTGAATTATTAGGTCAAGATAGAAAATTCTTACTCGATACAGGGGCAAGTCGAACAACCATAAAACGTAGTGAAGTTCCAGGGGCACCCCTCTCAGGCTCTCAAAATGTTTCCCTTGGTTTTTCAGGAAAACCTATTGTTAATGAAGTATCACAGCCTCTACCACTTACGATAGGACCTTTGACACGAACTACAGATTTATTGCTTACTAAATCATGCCCAGAAAATTTGTTAGGAATTAAAACTCTGAAAGCACTAGGAGCCATAATATGTTGTTCTCCGGAAGGAGTAAGGTTGTTTTTGCGTGATTTTAAAGGTCACTATGTGTCTAGAGACATGGATCCCCGACTACAGACTTTACCAGTACATCTATGGGCACAAGGCCCTACGGATGTTGGCTGCATGAACATTACACCCTATCGAGTTACATTGAAAGCAGGAGTGGTACTACCACGAATGCGACAATACAAGTTACCGCATGATGCTGTAGTGGCTTTGCTGAAAATCATTGATGAGCTGATTGCCCAGGGAGTAGTTGTAGAAACAGACTCCAATGTATGTAATTCAGCGATAATTCCGATTCTTAAACGAACTGATCCTACTGCTCCACCAGTGTACCGATTGGTTATTGATTTGCGTGAACTAAACAAGTGTATTGTACCACAATTCCCTGTGGTCCCTGATATATCATCATTGTTGACAGCAATTGATTCCGAAGCAACATTCTTTACTGTAATTGATCTCAAGAATGCCTTTTTCAGCGTCCCAATAGATCCGGAAAGCCAATACTTGTTCGGATTCAGTTTAAATGGGCGCAGTTTTAAATTCTCACGCGCTCCCCAAGGATTTACAGAAAGCCCCAGCATCTACAGCCAAGCACTGAAACGAGAACTTGACAGTATCCACATGCCAGTCAATACTGCACTGCTTCAATATGTCGATGATCTGCTGATCACCGCGAGAAGCGAGCCAGAATGTGAAAAAGCTTCTCTGACAGTTTTACATCTCCTAGCCGACAAGGGGCACAAGGTGTCCCCTTCTAAGCTGCAATTCTGTGTTCAGCGAGTTATTTATCTTGGTCACTCGCTGTCCAAGGAGGGAAGGCAGCTTACACCAGATCGCATCCAGTTAATTGCTAACATGTCAATACCCCAGACACAAAAGGAGGTGCGGGCTTTCATAGGCCTCACTTCATATTGTAGGCAGTGGATCCCTCAGTACGCATTTCTAGCAAAACCACTCATTCAGTTAACCACACAGGAGGCAGCCACATCGACTGTTCTCCCTTGGACTCAGGAACATACACAAGCTTTTGAAAGCCTAAAGGAAGCTTTATGTCAAGCACCTGTTTTAGCAACACCATGTTATAGCAAACCTTTTACACTCTTTGTTACAGAACGCGAAGGTACTGCCTTGTCAGTACTCACTCAGGATCAAGCAGGATCATGCAAGCCATGTGCTTATTTTTCCAGTACATTAGATCCCGTAGCTCAGGCTTTGCCTGCATGCCTGAAATCAGTGGCAGCGACAGCTTTAGCAATCAGACAAAGCGATGCCATAGTATTAGGACACCCATTGACAGTTCAAGTACCACATGCAGTAGAGGTTCTTGTGAACCGAACACAAACACAACACTTGACCATAGCAAGACTTACCGGTTATGAACTGACATTGTTTCAACCACACATAGAGATCCGACGGTGTAATACATTGAATCCTGCTACACTATTACCTGTAATTGGAACAGACCCACTAGCTCATGATTGTGTTGAAATCATTGAAATAAAGACGAAACCTAGACAAGACTTGACAGACGTTCCATTGTTAGATCCAGACCTGACGTTGTATGTAGACGGATCATGCATGAGAGCAAGTACAGGAGATTTAGTGGCCGCGTATGCAGTCACAACAGACACTGAAGTTATTGAGACACATTGTATAGATACTCTGTCAGCCCAAGCAGCAGAACTTATTGCTCTAACGCAAGCCTGTATTCAAGCCACAAATAAGAAAGTTAATGTATACACTGACTCACGTTATGCATTCGGAGTTGTACACGACTTCGGCGTGCTGTGGCGAGAGAGAGGTTATCTAACGTCCCATGGTGCCCACATTCAGCACGGACCCCTCATTCATGCCTTGTTAGACGCAATACATCTACCCACTGCTATATCGATTATGAAATGTAAAGCACACACGAAGGTTACTGATACCATTTCTCAAGGCAATGATTTAGCTGACAAAACAGCTAAACAGACTGCTCAGAATCGCACATTAGACATGACAAAGCCAATAGTTCAGACACCAACACAGTGTATGACAATTAAGGATCCCGCACTTGACGTAATTGACATACAGACACATGCCACAGCAGAAGAAATAAAGAAGTGGACTGAACTAGGAGGGATCCAGACAGATCAAGGATGGATGACGAAGGAGAAATCTGTATGGTTTCTCCCTGATTCCATGGTTCAAGCCATTATAGCTACAGTTCACAGTCCAGCACATTTAGGAGAGAAGGCTATGCTAGACAGCATTCAGCACATTTGGTTCAACAAACATTTACGAGCAGCAGCTAAACAAAAAGTTCGTACCTGTATGATATGTTGTCAGTTTAATCCAGGAAAGAGTGTTCCCGTAGAGCAGGGTGGATTTCAGCCTCCTGACCATCCTTTTGAAGTCCTCCAGATGGATTATATTCAGATGGAACGTTGTCGAGGATTCAAATATGTCCTCGTAGTTGTCTGCGCTCTCTCCCGTTGGACAGAGGCGTATCCCGTATCAGATTACACTGCCCCGACTACTGCCAAGCAGCTAGTTCGAGAATTCTTCCCACGGTACGGTTTACCACGTGTTGTATATTCAGATAACGGTCAGCCTTTCTCATCCGAATTAATGAAACATGTCTCACTCTTGTTGGGATATCAGTGGAAATTCCACTGTGTCCGACACCCCGAGGCAGCAGGTCTCGTAGAAAGACATAACCAGACACTGAAAATCAGACTGTCCAAAATATGTAGAGAAAAAGGTGTCGACTGGATAGTAGCATTACCAGTTGCACTCTTTTACATGAGAATGGTAGCACACTCTAGAACAGGGCTATCCCCGTATGAGGTGATCTTTGGTAGACCACCGAATATGTGGGGGACGCCTATACCACGCAAAATAACTGACATTGACTGTAACATGCTGACAGATTACTTGGCTTCCTTGATGTCTGCACTACAATCTTCTCGTTCACAGGTAGCTGCAGCCTTTCCCGACAACACTGAGGCGAAACCCCATGACGTTGTTCCGGGTAATCTTGTCTTTGTGAGAAACTTCGACAGGAAAAGTCAATTGGAGCCCAGGTGGAAAGCACCCAAGTTGGTCCTGTTGACCACAAGAACAGCCGTGAAGATCGAGGGACGTAAAGGGTGGATTCATTCAAGTCACGTCAAAAAATTTCATGGACTACCTTCAGATATAGACACTGTGCCCTGCACTCCCTCACAGACTGATTCAAAACTTCCTTTTGTTGAACAGAATGACTCTCAGTGCTATAAATTAAAGCTTAGGCCCAAACAGTCGAGCAATTTGATTGTTTAAGTCCTCTCCAAGGTGAAGCGGTTGAATTGTCTCCGACATGTATCCCTTGGACCTGAGTAGAGAAAATACCCGAGAAATGTTGAAACGACAGGCGTATTGTAAATCACTGCGTAGCTACTGTATGAGGACATTATTAATTTTGTTTTTATTGAGTATTTTAGTAATTATTACGAGTGTGATTTTGCACATATATCATCCTATCTCTAGACATGTTTATAATGTTGCTGCAGAACATTCTTTTAGTGACCTACCGCCACATGAATTATCTTATAGACTCGCGCTGCGCAATAACACATTCATTAGTATGTTACATCATTCCCATCAGACTAGTAATGCCACCAATTGTTGGGTGTGTGGCCGACTTCCTCCCTATCAGAATAACAAAGGAGTTCTGCCTTTCTTTCCACATCCATTTACACACAATGGCTCCTGTGGAGCATGGTTTAGTTTATTAAATTCCATAGACCCAGACACAGCAGTTTATCAACAACATTGGATATGGGGAAATCTGAATCTAGTTTTATTCAAAGTCTGTCACCCTAATAAGGAGGGTCACCCCAGTAGAACAGGAACTGATTTAGAAAATGAAGTGTATAAATTAGGTAATTTTACGCCTAATCTTATGATTCTGAATGTCAAATCCGAAATTGAACTAATTCTGCCCACTATGTCAGTATTTCCAGTTAAGGGTGAATTATGTGTAAGAAAAGTTGGTTCCATACATATGGGCCATAGCCAATGCGTTACTACAGTAGAATATAGTGATCAAGGTAAATCTTCATTTAGAGCTTCTCGCCATTCTTACTTCATATGTGGTCAGACGGCATATATGCGTCTGCCTCTAGATTGGGATGGTACCTGTTATATAGCATTCCTTTTGCCACCTGTTTTCCTAGCTCCCCCTGATTATTATCGAAATGTTCATTTAGTACACAATAGAGAGCAAAGAGATCTCCCAGTTGTCGATTATACTGAGACAGCATGGGACAAGTATGTAGATTTCAATAAAGGTATCTTTCCCTATATAGGTACAATATCAAATAGTAAGCTGATACGCAGACTCACCAAGACTCTTGAAGCTGTAGTAAACGAGACTATAGCCGCCCTAGGCAATCTGACAGAGGAACAATCAGTGATGAGAATTGTTGTTCTCCAGAATCGTCTTGTCCTTGACGTCATCCTGGCCGATAGGGGCGGAGCTTGCAGGGTCATCGGATCCAGCTGCTGCATATTCATACCAGAAAATTCGCCATCCGTATATAAAGCTATAACACACCTTCATAAGATTGTAAGCCAGATACACGAAAATCCAGGTACTTGGACGTGGTCCGGGTGGTTTTGGAGTGTGATATCAGCCTGGGGATGGAGAGTTTTATCCTTCCTAGGTATTGGCCTTCTTATGCTCTTCAGTTGTTGTTTATGCCTGCAAGGTGGACCAGCGATTTGTGGTCTGTGTGCCACATCATGCATTCCACATCACAGGTCCCGTTCAGAATGCCGGAAGGAAGAAGAAATGATGCTCCATGAGCAAATCAATGGAATGATGAAGATTGATGTCTCGTGAAGGGCAAGAAGGGGACAAGGAGGGAATGTGGAAATGTGGATTTTCCTGATCAGTTATGTCCCCTATCTTGGACCCCAACGGTTCTATATACATGTTACAAGTACATGTATGTTCCCTCCAGTTCCAGTTTCTAAGACGCAAACATATGTGTGTCTACCGTCAACATGTTCTCTGTCAGATCCGCCATCACAGGGCTGGATATTCGATTCCTAAGTATGAAAGGCCACCGACTTTATATGGCTAAGTTACTTCATTTTTACAGTTCAGGCAAGTAGGCCCGATTTTGTCCTCAAGCCTTTCCCTGCTCTCTGTCTCTGACAGCTTCAGCTTGAGCTCGCATCTGTATCCATGAACTTTGTCCTACTCCCTGTGCAGCTAACGGTGCCTGCCTCGGCCAGTTTTCGCCTGTCTGCCAAGAAGTTGTATTTCACCTTCGAATTATCTATTTTGCTCTCCAGCCGATGCATTCCTGTCCAGTGATTTAGGTAAACATTTCCTTTAGCTCACAAGCAAGGGACTCAGCCTTTCCGTCCTCCTGCAAGTGATTCATAGCCCTGTTGCCATGGAAAGTTTTCTATCCCTCGCATCTCATATAGACACTTAGACGCTTGTACACGTACACAGTCAGTATAGAATAGATTCTGTCCGAGAGTCTCTTCCTTGTGGATAACATAGTTCTTTAAACATAGGATGTTAGATATGATTTGGGATTAGGTTGACTTGACCCCAGACTTCTCGTCTCCACATGTAGAGCTAAATGTCAAGTCCCCTTCACCCCCTAGTTGCACGTCAATTACACGTCATGCTGCCGCGCGCGCATCTATGCCAAGTATTATCTTATAGATCCACCTATGTCTGATAATTCTAACCAATCATGTTTCTTTTATTCCTTATTACGCCTAGTTTCGATTATGTCACTGTTTTGTCACTTTTCTTATCAAATGTTACGCCTTCTACATTCGTTTCATTGTAATGTACTTATTATAAAAATACATGTCTGTTAATAAATTATTGTACTTCACTTCCTGAACCCTCGTGGTGACGGAACCTGAAGGCCGCGACTCGAGTCGGCCATTTTGAATGGAATAAAGCCCATTAGAAAACCTCTTATACCACGGATTCTGCCTCTTGTTATTTTGAGCTATTTACTTTATTTTAAGATTCCGTATGAAATTCAGTCCGGTATTTTTATTTACCACACCGCGATGGCTGGCATTTCCACCGATATTCTAGCAGATTGTCACTACGGCCAGCAGGGCAGCGCTAGTGCGCGGCCATCTTGTTTCGGGCTTTCTACCGCCCCCCAAGTTTTTGCTCATATTTCTACCACAGTCTCTTATAGAGGCCGATTGAAAAAATAAGAGTGCTACTCAAATAGCTCATTATCCTATGCGTAAAGTCCACCCGATTTATCATCCAGAAATACCTGAGTTGACGGATCAGAACAGAGCAGTCACTAGACCAGCCATGGTTGCTCGCTTCCAGGAGCAATGGGTTTATACTCCATGGAAAAGAAAGGAGGTTTTAGCCCTTAAGGCTACTCTGTCCAATCCTACTGCCTAATATAGGGAATTAACAGAGGCTGCCTCTTCTACTGTAATGGCTCTTGCTGATATTGAAATGTTTTTTGGTCCTCTTGTTTCGGTTGATATTTGGCGGCAGGTGCATACTCAAGATCATGTTGCAGACTTGGGCGGAACATGAGATGTGATTATGGGATGGGATCAGGAAAGGAAGCCAGGAGACAAACCCCGTGCTGAGATACTTGCTTTGGCTGGTCGTATTATAACATATATGCACACACTCATTCCACCTAAGAAAGTAAGTTGGGATAAATTAACGGCCTGTCGACAGAAAAAGGAAGAGAGTGTATCTGATTTCTTTACTAAATTTGATGATATGTTTTTGGATTATAGTGGGCAGGATATGTCCACAGCGGGAGGAGCTCGGTTGTTTGTCGACAGGTTTGTTACTAATCTTCTTCTTGAAATAATGGCTCATTTTCAGGCGTCGGAAAGTACTTGATCTACATCTTCTCCCTCTGTTATTTGGAATATGCCTCAATATTATGAACATCGAGATCAAGAGGAAAAGGTTAAAACCATTGAGAAACATAAGGATTTAAAGACAAAAGTGTTGTTGCCACAGGTATTTCGGTGTAACACCAGAGGATGGGGAGGTCCGTCTCAACAACTTCCCTGTACTAGGCAGCCTACCATGACCCCTCTGGGGCAGAATCAGTGTGCGTATTGTAGGAGGAAGGACATTGGCATAGCCAGTGCCCTGTGCTTTTACAGAAGGTTGCATCCCCTAGAGCAGTGGTTCCCAATCTGTGTGCCGCGGCGCCCTGGTGCGCCCCCAAAAATAGCCAGGGGCGCCGCGACACAATACGTCAATATCCCGGCTTGTGGAATTACTTGCATTTTGTAAGCTCGTTGTCTAAAATATGTTTTGTTAAAGGTAGATGAAACCCCCTCTTGTACCGCTAGATGGCAGTGTGACATGTAAAATAGCACATTCACTGCTACCGTTTGTCAGATATTGACGCAGTTTACAGAGTATGAGCGATGAGGAAATATAAACACTTGCACAAGGGAAGGCTGTTTAAATCATATAAAAAGTAACTGAGCAATTAGGTGAGTTTATCGAAGTTAGGAACGTATGAAATTGATGAGGAAGTATCTTCTTATTCTTAGTCGTCTCCTCTTCACGAATGACTCATGAGGTCATTAGCTAAAAGAAAGCTATGTGTGCATTTGAGAATTAATTTCCAAGGCTGGATTGCATCCTGGTCTGTGGTTAAAATTGGTTCAAGCGTGACAATATCCTCAGCAGCAGGTCACTTGAAACTTGGCCTCCAAGTGCTTCCTGGAAACCTTCCAAAAATTGCAGCAACTGGAAATATTTGCCCTTTGATTTGTCAAGAGTTCCTGACGTTTCTGCACTTTAAGGACACACGCTTTTCTAATTATTCCTTCATACAGTAACCCAAACTTTTTAAAAAAGAAAGTGTGACCTACAACGAGCAGCCCAGGTCATATATAGTGGGTCTTCTTACTAGTCCCACTTTTTCTTCTGTATGAAGATTGCCAAGTAACACAATTCCCACCTACCTGGCTCGTACATATAATTAAATAGACATGGTAAAAGGCACTCAAGTGGAGATTCAAGGAGGGTGTGGCAGTGGTACCTGCCTCTCAAGCTGTACTTAAGGTGAAGCTAAACAGGGTGCAGACCCTGTTAAGTCTCTAGTTTTAGCTTGTAAGCTGTCTTGCTTGGGTTCGGATGTAATTCCTGATCAGCCTCTACCTGCTGCTGCCCTGGTCGAAAAGACCGTCTTCAAGCTTGCAGCCACCACAGGCTCACAGGTGAGTTTAAAACTACTAAAGCTACCTGTAGCTAATAGCGCCATTTTGGGATAGCTGTCTTGCTTCATTATATTTTTTAATGTTGCTTGTATGATTTGTTTTACCATGGGACTTAAGCATTGTACAGATCCCTCTGTACTTCCACTTGTCATTCTGCAGCAATCTACACCTCCATTCTTCAAACCTGGAAGTTGGTAAAAGTGGATGCTTTTTGATTGTTCTCCAAAAAACTTTGAAATCAATCGTATTTCCAACCTCTAAAGTCTGTAGTTTAGGTTTTACTTTAACAGCAGTCTTGTGCATTTCCTGTGTATATTCCCAATCTCAAGAGCTGCTGCTTATGTAAACTGCATAACTGTAGCCTTCGTTCTTTCACTAAAGAAACCCACCGCTCCTTGTCTCTCTGTCTAATTTAACCCTTAGGTAGGTAGGTTGCAATACCAAATCAACAGTTGCAGAGTTCTCAAATCGTAAGACACATTGAAAGTGAGAACTAATTACCATACTTGACGTCAACACAAGAAGTGATACAATAGAAATGATAAATATATGTAGAACACCAAAACTTTACTATTGTGGACGAATGGCTAATAGGATTAGTGGAGCAGCATTATATATTAAAAGTGGCTCCTTAACAACTAAAATAATTTGTAGGAGAGCACCCAATGCTAGTGCCAAATATTTTAAAACAATTAAAAATATATATATTCTACATGCAAACCACAGTGCTGGAGAGTATTCTTTCTGACTTAACCAAATCAAGTTTTTTTTTTATTAAACAACTGTTATACTTCTATTTTGTTACATCTATGATTTTAATACCTTCATCAGCTTCATGACAATTATTTTCAGGGAATAAAATGGAAGTACTCCAGAGGCCGGGCTTACATTCCCACAGCCGCCAAAAAAAGTAACATAATGGGGAGCCGCGGTCAACGGCCAGTAGGTCAAGGGAGCCGCAGGTGGAAAAAGTTTGGGAACCACTGCCCTAGAGGACGGGGTTCTGGTGGTAGAGGCCGTGGGACTGAACAAAATCAGAATGCCCGGGCTCTTGGGGGTTGCTCTGATAATAATTATTTTGATGACCCCAGAGATGGACAGTATTATAATGATGATTATGAGATTGATGATGTGACAGGCATGTCTTACAGCTAGGACAGCATGGGACAGGGAGAGGGACCAGTTCAGATACCTGTTGATCAGCGTGTTCCTTATGTCACAGCGGATTTTCAGGGTTCGACTAAGGAAATTTTGGTGGACACAGGTGCGACAAAGAGTTCTGTTTCTCGACATATGGTCCCTGGGGTGGCCCTTTCTAGCCAAAATAATGTTTTGGTAGGTTTTTCAGGTGTACCGGTTGTCAGCCCAATTTCTTGCCCCCTTGCACTAACTGTTGATCCTTTCACTGTGGAATCTCCATTCTTGTTAACATCTAATTGTGGTGAAAATCTGATGGGTTTGGACTTACTGAAGAAGTCACATTCTACTATTTATTGCTCCCCTGCTGGTGTTTGTATTACTGTGGGTTCAGATGTGAGTACTAGACAGTGTTTGTCTCAGGATGCGCCCCTCCCAGCTGAATTCGCTCAGGTACCACCCACACTATGGGCCACAGGTGATATAGATGTGGGTTTGTTGCATATACCACCAGTTTCTATACAGGTTAAAGAAATTGCTATTCTGCCCTGTATTCCCCAATATAAAATACCACAGGCAGGACAAAGGGTCCTCTTCAGATTGTTCAGGATTTAATATGAATGGGAGTAGTTGAAGAAACGTCTGCTAACATTTTTAATAGTCCTATTCTTCCGTGTCCTTAAGAGGGCACTCTTCCGTATTCTTATACACCCGGACAGTAGGTATTTGTTTGGGTTTACACTGGCTGGCAGAAATTTTAGATTCTCTCGCGCTCTTCAAGGCTATATAGAGAGTCCTAGTATTTATAGTCAGGCATTAAAGAGCCAGTTGGATTCACCCTCACTTTCTCCAGGTAACGTATTGGTGCAGTATGTCGATGATTTGTTAATTGCTTCTGATACTAAACAAGGTTGCAAAGACAGTGCAGTGAAATTGTTGTTGCATTTGGCACACCATGGACATAAGGTCTCTCTTTCAAAATGTCACTATTGTCGACAGGAGGTCACCTATTTAGGTCACCTACTGTCGAAGGAGGGTAGGAGGTTGACCCCTGAGCATATCCGTACCATTAATAAAATGCCCATTCCACAAACTCAAAAAGATGTACACGCTTTCATAGGCATTACTTCCTACTGTCGCCAGTGGATCCCAAATTATCTGTTACCAATCAAACCTTTGCTTGCATTAACAACGAAAGCAGTGCATGAGCCTTTGCCTTAGACGCCCTAATTTCAGCAGTCAGAGGCCTTGCGCTATTTTTTCTGCTGTGCTTGACCCTGTCGCAAGTGCCCTTCTGAGCTGTCTGAGAGTGGTCGCGGCTCTGGCCACCTTAATCGGCTGGACTCGTACTCGACACTGACCTCAAAGTTATGGGACCCCATGCTGTGGATACACTCTTGAATAAAAAAAGGACACAGCACATCACCAGTGCAAGTCTAACTGGTTATGAATTGACATTGTTTGCTAAGCATATTACGATTAAAATATGTGCCACTCAGAGCCCAATCACGTTACTACCCCTCTCTTCAGAAAACAATGCAGTTGACAAACATGACTGTATTTTCCGGACGGAAGAAGAGACAAAAGGATGGGTAGACCTGACTGATGGTTCCTTTTCTGAACCTCAAGGGGAACTATATGTCGATGGCTCCTGTTTTAAATTACCAGATGGCACCATCACTTCAGCTTATGCTATCACTATGTTGCGTACTGTGGTAGAGACATCAAGGGTCCCCTATCAGTCGGCTCAAGCTGCTGAGCTTGCTGCCCTTATTCGAGCCTGCGAATTGAGTGAAGGGTTGGTTGTCAATATTTATACAGACAGCATTTATGGTCCTGCATAATTTCAGGCAAATCTGGGCAGAGAGAGGGTTTTTTATCTCTCATAGTACCAAGATCCAACATGAGCACCTTATATTGCGGCTTTTGTCTGCCTTAACGCTCCCCAAGAGATTAGCAAAAATTAAGTGCAGCGCTCATAAGAAGATTACTGATGATGTGGGTAAAGGAAACACCTTTGCAGATCAGGTAGCTAAAGAGACGGCCCAAAGTAAAATGAAACGCATGTTTAGTGCAGGTCTAGCTAGGTGGGTTCCTGAAGTCGTTATGTTTGAAAACACTGTTGAAAGTGTGAAGGAGATACAAAGTGAAGCCACGATAGAGGAATTAGCAAAATGGCAAAAGAGTACAGCGCTGTTAAATGAGGAAGGGTGTTTGATTGATAATTCTGGACAACAGAAATGGATGTTGCCCAATGCATATGTACTTCCTGTGGTTACTATGGCTCATGGTCCAGCTCATATCAGTGCGCAAGGCATTTGTAAACTGTTATCCCCTGGCATAATGATAACATCTCAAAGACAGCTTCACATTTGGTGAAAAATTGCATGATCTGTATGATACATAATCCAGGGAAGGGTACCCCTACAACACCTGGTAATTTTGCATCACCTACGTTTCCTTTTGAAGTCCTACAAATGAACTACATTGAATTAGAGAAATGCAATAATCTTATGTATGTTTTAGTGGTCATATATGCGTTCAGATATTGGGTTCAGGCTTACCCCACTAAGGATAATACGGCCATTTCAACTGCGAAAGTACTCCTTAGATGGTATTTTCCTCGATTCGGCTTGCCCTAAATTATCTGGAGTGATAACAGAAGTAATTTTAATTGGAAAGTGATTAGACTGATTTGTGAAGTTTTACATATTAAACAGAAATTTCATGCTGTCAATCATCCACAGTCAGCGGGTTTGGTTAAGAAGTACAATGGTACTCTCAAACTGAAATTGGCAAAGAATCAGGAAATGACTGGGTTGAAATGGCCATATGCTCTACCGTTAGCTCTTCTGTCAACAAGAACTACAGCCCATTCTAGAACAGGATTGTCACCATATGAGGTAGTGTTTGGACGCCCGGCAAATGTATGGGGCATCCCTCGTCCTCGTAAATATTCCGATATTGAATATCTTGAGTTGCTTGATTATCTTGGTCAGTTAACAGAAAGTTTACATTCTATTCACCAACAGCTGCAGGAGTCCCTACCTTCTATACTAGCGGGGCCCGGCCACAATATTCAGCCTGGAGACTACATCCTGGTGCGGAATTTCCAGAGGAAGAAAAGTCTGGAGCTGCGCTGGAAAGGTCCTGAGCAGGTTCTATTGGTGACACGGACGGCCGTAAACGTTGCTGGTCGAAAGAACTGGGTGCATGTCACCCCCTGCCAGAGGATTCCTTTACCGTTGCCATATGACCAGTGGATCAAAGAGGGTGTACAACGTTGAATGTGAGCAAGTGCTCAGGTTCGTTCCCTTTAGTGATGCCAAGTTGACCAGGACACAGACAGATAAGTGGAACGAATGTTTTGAACGAGGCTGTCCCACCAGAAATACGAGCTGTCCAGGAGCCTTTGCTCATGGATCGCACAGTGCCTGGGGCTGGCAGGTACAATTTACACCTTCGTCTGGGGGCTACTGAGTCCAAGGAGAAGAAAGATTAGGGATGGACTGTACAAGACAGGTAGTGCTGAGTGACAGTACCAACACAATTAATTGAAATGAGTGGCAATTCTGTGCTTACTTTGCCTTTGTTGCTTGAACATTAGTTAGAGAAAATAAAAGTATACTTTGGAGGTATACCACCTGTATCGGCATGGGATAGATTAGAAGAGCATAGGACAGAGCAAGCTCCACTGCCGGTGCTCAGGAGCGCCAACTTATTGATGGACAATTGGAGCCTGTGCCAGTGAGGCTCTGATGGACACTAGGAAGTTTATATTTTCTTGCATTTTCCTTCTTTGAATTCACTATGCACCCTTTTGGCAGAAAGGTTATAGAGGAGGACCAGCCAATGGTTCTTGTTGCACAGCATAATATGATGTTGTCAAGGAAAAGAAAAATAATATGTGTTGCTCTTTTGAATTTGCTGATAATAATACTGTGTGGGCTGTCATGGGTTTGTGGAAATGATCAAAGCGTGCCTTTACACAGTAATGGTAAGGTTATTTCCCCGAGACAAAATAAAAGAACAGCCCCAAGTAATGTATTTTTGTAAAGGCAGAAGAGCTTCTTCGGTGAAGAGACTGCTTGTTATCCCACCCATTCTGTCACTTTTTTGTGGACTGCATATCCACTGTCACTCGTAAATTATGCTTATGTCGATCACCTCAGTTTACAGAAGTGAAATGTGTGTTTGGTTTTGGTTATCGGGGGCCATGTCTGTACCATAGAAAAACACTGGGACCGGTTTATCCAGGTTGTGATAACAATACATATTGCAACAATTTTTATATGGAAAAAAAGAATGTTACATTGGTGGATTGGCATTATAAGGAACTGGTAGTCCCCCGAGAGGCCGGTTATTGCCCTGCTTGTTGCCCCATCATGAATAGCATTGATACTTCATTGTATATAAATTGCTCAGAAATAGTGTTGTACAAAAATTTGATCCCCTTAGTGAATAAAATGGATTTGAGTACTCTTGGAATGAACTCCAGGTATGCGGCAGTGGATTATGAGGGGCCAATTTATGCACACCCAGGATTTTTCTTCTTGTCTAATGGGACGTATTCCAATGTCCATAATGGTACAGGTGACGTAGCTCTTGGAATGGTATTGCCTTTGGGAGTGCCCTGTAAATATGCTAAGTCTAATATACAATGGGTTAAAAGGACATTAACGAAAGAATTCTGAGAGGGAGTGACCCATGAAGAGGTCAATATTTATAGTAATGGTATCACCTTTGGATACATCCTTTCCTCTAGTTCTACATTGGGTGGTACTTCTATGGCCAGAGGTGAAAAGGCTAAAGGATATTTCGGATGTAAGCTGCAAATCCTATCTAATACTACAGTTGCAGCTTTGCGCGACATCACCACTTGATATATAGTACTTGACTAGCATACCAAGTTGGTGTGAACAGTGATGTCGTCTATACACCCTACCTGGTTGACAAGCGTGGGTGTATTCAATAGCACAACACAAATGGGAAGTGTTGATTTCGTCACAACAATGTTGCACTATGATCTCTTTTCTCTGTGTTTCATTTTCATTTCAGATGGAGTAAAAGAACTTTAAAAGCGAAATAATTTTTCTGGTTCTAGTTTTAAAGGAGCAGCTATCTGCCCTTTTGAGAAACCAGGGAGGAACCCCCTTTTCTGCCCTGAAGAAAGTCCTGGACCACAAAGGCCATTATTGGACTGAAACATGTTGGCACTAGGGTCGTAGGACCATAAAACTCCTGGTGAACCCTCCTAGTTCAATATTTTAATATCCCTGACAGTTCTGCGAATAAAGGGATACTGGGAACTGTCTGTGGATTTTTAATCTTTAATACCACCTGGCCACATCTGTTCAAGAGCTCCCTGGAATACGGTCGAGCCCACCCTGACTTTTAGGGGTCAGGGTGACCCGATGATGAAGCATGACACTACTAGAGTGTGTGAGGGTAACACAAACAAAAGGAATGATTTCCTTCCCCACCATCTTAGTGGGTAACAATACCATCTTCCCTTATTCAACTAACCTAGTTTAATTTAGGCACTCTGGAACGGAGTTTGCAAGCTTATGGGGTACTTTATGTGGAATAGTGTTGAACACAGGAGGGTGTACTCCCATTAGAGACCGCCTCTCGGCCCTTACGGCTTAGGAGAAGCTTTTTCAGTATGCCATCGTTTTCTTGTGACCTGGCATGATCCACCAGCAGGATGCAGGAGGCCATGAGGCCCAGCAGCCTCAGGGTCATTATCAGTGAAATTCGGGATAGAGGCTGAAACATCGGTATCATAGCCCGAATATCCCAGACTCGCTGCTCGGGAGGATAAGCCCGAAACTGTGCTGTATCCAGAACTGCTCTGATGAAAAGGAGCTTCTGAGAAGGAATCAGGTGCGACTTCAGAACATTGATAGTGAACCCCAACGAGTGCAGGAGGTCCGTCATAGTCTGGAGGTGGGAGACGACAGCCTGACGAGAGCCTGCCTTCAACAGCCAGTCGTTGCGATAGGGGAAAACTCGAAGCCCTGATCTGCGCAGATGAGATGCGACCACCGCCATCACTTTCATCAACACCGAGGGGAACTGGTGAGGCCAAAAGGGGGCACAGTAAACTGAAATTGCTTGTGCTCTACCATGAGCTGTAGGTAATGCCTGTGGGCTGGCAGGACGGGAATGTGGAAACAGGCATCCTACAAGTCCAACGCTATCATCAAGTCTCTGGTAATTGGGCAGACAGGACCTGAGCCAACATGAGCATTTTGAACTTCTTCTCCCAGAGGAAGCAGTTGAGGGCCCTGAGGTCTAAGATAGGGCGCAAGCCTTTGTCCTTCTTGGGTACCAGAAAGTAGTGGGAGTAACAACCACGTCCTACTTCTGGCACAGGGACCCTTTCGATAGCTCACTTGGCCAAGAGAGTTGCAACTTCCTGGCGGAGAAGGGCCAAGTGATCCTCCGATATGCGATGGAATGCTGGTGGCACGGAGGGAGGGGTAGTCTTGAAGGGGAGGGAGTAGCCCCTTCGGACTATCTGCAAAACCCACCTGTCTAACTTGATGTTTCGCCATTGGGGGAGGTGATGGCCAATCCTGCTGCCCACTGGCCTCTGGTGGCCCTGGAACGTTGGACTAGGAGGGTTTGGAGGCTTCTGCAGTGGGGGCATGGAAGGAGTGGCCAACCCGCTGGCCCCAAACCCGTATTGCTGGGTCCCACGTCTGCGGCCATGCAGAGGCACCTGTGGCCAGATTGGGAGGATCGTGGTGGGGCACCCCTTCCGTAGCTACGAAAGGGGCGAAAGGCAGACTGCGAGGGGTGAGAGGTTGCCAGGAGGCCCAAGGATCTGGCCGTGGCCTTAGAATCCTTGAAGCGCTCGAGCGCTGAGTCCCCCTTGTCACCGAACAGGCAACAGCCATCAAAGGGCATTCCCAGAGAAACCAGATGTCCTCAACCAGGCATAGCGCCTCAAGGCTACTGACTTGGAAACTGTTCTGCCCAGGGAGTCCGCGGTATCCAGCCCACACCGAGTGGTGAACTTCGCTGTGTCTCGACCCTCTGCCACTGCACGGGTGAGAACGGCCAGGGCCTCCTCCGGACACGGTGGCAGCACTAGCGCAACCGTATCCAAAACTGTATGGGTATAATGGCCCAAGAGGCATGTGGTGTTCACCGACCATAGCGCCAAGCTGGCCGCAAAAACCAACTTCTTCCCAAGGAGGTCCAGCTTCTTTGATTCCCTATCTGGGGGAGCAGTAGGGAATGTGCCCTTAGAAGACAAGGCTTGGACCATCAAGCTCTCGGGGGTAGGGTGTTGGGAGAGGAAAAGTGGGTCACCCGGGGCCGGGCAGTGGCATTGAGCAATCATCTTGTCCACAGGAGCCCCTGTACTGGGCTTCGACCAAGTGCCCAAAAGGACGTCGGTGAGGGCTTCATTAAAAGGCAGCAGGGGCTCCGAAGAGGCCGCTGCTGGTTGAAGTACCTCTGTCAGGAGGTTAGTCCTGACTGCCACCGTAGGAATCTCCACGCCCAAGGCCTCAGCCACCCCACGCAACACCACTGCATACAAAACTCTCTCCTCCGTAGCCACGGTAGGAGGGGAGAGCATGCCTAGTTCTGGGGAGGTATCCAAACCACTGACATCACCCAGTTCCTCTTGCCAGTCCGGCTCTTCAAGCTGGTCAGCTAAAGGGTCTACAGTCCCCTCCCAGTCCTCCTCACCCTCCTCTGGCTGCCACTCAGGGTGGTATGGAACGCCAGGGATGATCAGCAGTACAAAAGTATCCTCCGGCCCTGGTATCGATATCGAGTAATGTCGGTCCGGGACGCATCCAAGACAGGGTTGGGGCTGGGGTCGAAGCCGATTGGGGGCACAACATCGACACCGGGGAAGGAACCATGAATTCGACTGGTGCAGATCCGGATCCAGGCATTGATCTTCGGGGGCCCTTAGGCACCGGAGCCGCTGGCATCGAATGCCCAGGATCCCCAGCCGAGTCCGCGCAGCCTGAAGGCACCCAAAGATGCCCAAGATGCCCAAAGATGCTATAGAGCGCTTCGTAAAAAGCTCAAAGTTGGGCTGGGGACGCTCCGGCTCTGGGAAAGGGAGGGAATCACTGAGCCATCCCAGAAGTGAGCTCTGAGATGGAGCTGGAAAGTAACGAAGCTCCGGGTCCTGCGTCGCGTCGGCCGACAGACAGGGAGAAGGCAAAGAGCGATGATGCTTCTTCGCCTTCTTCTTGTGCTACCACTTACCCGAGGAGTACGAAGACTTCGATGACAAGTGGTGGTGGCTCCGCGACGGGTCTCAAGACCTTCCTCTCAACAGGGACCTCGAACGATGTGGAGCGGACTGCCGGGCCTCCAAGAGCTTTTGGGACCGCTCCCATAAAGATTTCGGATTTATGGCCCGGCAGTCCGAGCACGACTTTGGCTCGTGGTCGCTCTCCAGGCACCAGAGGCACACAAGGTGCAGATCCCTGACAGGTATCAAATTGTGACAGGAGTCACAAGGCTTGAAGCAAGTCCAATGATGGGACATCCCTCATGCTACTAGGAGTCGAAGACTCAAAAAAGCAGTCGACAAAAGTTTAGTCAAAAAATGACGAAGAGGCAAGCTCTCTCAGGATCTACGCTGGCTGGCGCAGAAAAAGAAAGAACTGACGTCAGCGCATAGGGGCGGCGTCTAAGTAGACACAGCGATGTCATTCCAGTGACCACGACGTGGGCAACAGACGCAGAGTCTACCAACGCCACCAACTGACGAGCAGGAGTACTGCTACAGAAAAATTCTCCAGATCCAGTCTGACGCCTGGGGTGATTTTAAGGTAAGGAATCTATAACTAATGGTCTCTTTCTGATACTGTGTCACCCTAAATTGATCATGGTCAGTACTTTCGCACATCCAAAATTGGCTACTGTTGTACCCCTGAAAGTCCCTAGTGTAGGAAGCTGGCTCTGTATATACTATAACAAAGTAAGGTATAATGTGCACAGAATCCAGTGGATTTCCAAAGGTATAGCAGAGGTTAAATTGAATAATCACTAACAGCTTTCTTTGTGGTAGTGTGGTCGAGCGGTTAGGCTTATCAGGAGGGTGTGTTAAGCTTTTAGTATATTCACTCAATCAAGACTGGTGGCACACACTCAGACAGAATCCAGACCAGTTTTGTAAGTATAAAAAGGTATGCTTATGTTTTATTTCTAGAACCAAGCAGGACTTGGCAGAGGTAAGTAGGATGTGCTTTTAAACGCATAACTTTACAGAAAAATGCAATTGTGGTTGAAATTGAATTTGTTACAGCTTGTATTTGCTTTTAAAAGTTAATATACAGTGGAATTACTTTGGAGTACTTTTGGATTACTTTTTAGGTATTTTTACTCCTCGAGTGATATGCCTAGATATCACACCGTGGGTCTTCCAAAACATACAGTTTTTGGTTCACAGAAATGTCCTTTGGTTTTCATACAAAAAGTCAGTTCAAGACATTTTTGGGACAAAAATCATAACATTCATTCCTATGGGAAGAAAGAAGGTTAATCAGTTAGCATTAGGGGGTTAGATCCAGGTTCCCCAAGATTCAGTTAGACACTGAAATCACACCACCAGCGGCACTAGGGCAGCCAGAAGCAGAGTGCAGGTGTTCAATGTTAGCTAACAGGGGTAGGGGGCCTTCGGTCAGGGGCTGCTTATGAGTAGGCCACTCGGTTGTGGGAGCAAAGGTCCTGTGGTTAAGATCAGCACTGCAGGTACCAACAACCAGCACAGGAGCTGTACCCCCAGGGGCACGGAGGTGGCTGGATGCAGAGTGCCAGAAGATGTCAGGAGTCCTGGGGTTTTCAATGGAAATCTCCGGTTCAGAAAAGATGCTGCAGGCTCAATCAAGGAGGCTTCCAGAGAGTGACCAGCCACCTAGTGTTTTTACTGAGTTGTCTACAAATTCCACCCAGGACTGACTAGTTAGCGGTCTAGTCTCCGCTCCACATTTTTCTACATACGCGCGCGCGTTTGCTCCACTACGGGTGTCTCACTTCCAGTGGCACAATCACCTGCCGCGTTTCACCTCAGTCCACGCTCCAGTTGTCCAGCGCGCAGGTGCTGTTAATAATCTCTCCCCGCTCCCGCCAAACAAAGCGTATTTATACCAATGCACTCGGCACACTAGCGTTCATCCCGATCCAGTGGACACCGAAGTAGGTTGATTAGCGGTGGAGCTCTGAGACAAAGTAAGAACTTTCCTTTTTTAACTACTGATAAGTGGTTGACACTGTTGCCACTTTTCTCCATGCCCTGACTCGATTCTCATCCGTGCTTCATTTTCCTTTCTGAATCCCTTTATTTTGAGTACCAAATAGGAGCTCTTCCCGCCCTGGATACGTATGACATGGAAGTTCCGTGAATAACGTAATTACATACACCAGTTTATTATTTTTGTTTGCGCTGACAGATCGCTTATTTTTATGGCGTCTTCAGTCTCACGCATATTTGAGGGCATTGTTTTCTAAATCCCTCACCCTGCCTGGTCTACATATTAAGATCACAAGCAAGCATAGTTCAACCTAAGCGAACACATGCTTTCACCACGGCAGTGGTCAACTGATGCGGCATGAAGTCATGACCTGCGCACTACGCCAGCATGTTCACCAGATTCGCGAGCATGCATTGATTTCAAAACTCTTTGAAAGACAGATATGTTTTAATGAATGTCGTTACACATTTGAGTGACACTGGTTGTGAATCTCACTATAGGGGGGATAACCATGGGGATAAAACTGCAATTCACACATTATGTTTTCTATGTGACAAGTTGTATTGTTTTGTCAATTTTCTCCCCACAGGAAACATTTTTTATCGCTGATCGTATCAAAAAGGTCAGTTATAAATCGCGTGGTAAGCACACCTTAGCGAGTGTGTATATATACGCTACACACGTGGTTTAATTTTACCACTCACTTTTGTCACTCTTGAACTTTATTCACTTATTTATTAGGTCCTGAAGAAAGCTCCACAAAATATATTTTTTTCAAGTGAGCTGAAACATGTCGACCTGACCTACGGATAATCCAGACGCAAATTTATAGTCCTGTTAGATTATCCACCGCATTTTTAAGCATACCCTGGGCCACTGGGAATAAAGTATTAACATAGTGAGTTTCCCATAGGTATTTTTAATTTTCACCACTTTCACTACTTCATCACACATAAAAAAAAACGCTCCACTGTAATCAGATGTCGCAGCACAGTTGGGTAGCATTCGGCTACCCAACTGGGAACCCGATGATGAAGCATGACACCAAGGGGCCGATTCCAATCCTGGAAAAAGGCTGTACAAATCGTTGTATGGAGCGTTTTTCCCGTACAACTCGTACCCGGTAAACTTCTCTTACATGATTCGTACAGAAAGCCTCTTTCCATACAAATCGTACAAAAGACCATACAGCTAAAATAAACCAACGATTCTGATCCGGAACAGCTTGCACGTGAAGTCTGTATGCATTTAAGCAGCGGTTTCCAGCCCAGCAAGCACTCCATACGGCTCTTTTCTTACAGGAGCCAAAAACAGCTGTAAAAGCAGAGTCCCCAGGGGTACGAGTCGTACAGGCATACACCCCCATGTGTTGTGTATGTACGGTGCGTACCCCAACATCGCGTATGTACGGTGCGTACCCCCAACATCGCGTACCCCAACATCGCGTACGTACGCACCGTACATACGCGATGTTGGGGTGTGCGATGTTGGGGTACGCGATGTTGGGGGTACGCACCGTACATACGCGATGTTGGGGTATGCGATGTTGGGGTACGTGATGTTGGGGGTACGCACCGTACATACACAACGCACGGGGGTGTATGCCTGTACGACTCGTACCCCTGTACGACTCGCACCCCGGGAACAACTTTTCCCGGGATACGAGTCGTACAAAGTTCGCTTCGTAGCGGGTAATGGCATTCCCCATGTACGGGACGTTTTCCATACAAATCGTAAATCGGATAGCCGGTCCGGATCGTACTAGTAAGGTCGGACTCCATTTTTACAATTTGTATGGAAAAGTGTCCGGGTCCATCTCGTACAACTTTTCCCGATCCGATTTGTACAAGTCGGATCGGGAAAAGTTGTATTTTTCCCGTACGAATCGTACTTCGCGGGTCGGACGGGACTTGTTACGATTTGTATGGAAAAATTTACCGATACGAGTCGGATGGGAAAAAAAATACAGGATCGGAATCGGCCCCCAACTAGGTTGGTGTATGAGGGTTCTTTTAAACAACCTCTGTGATGTTTGACACCACTTTGAAACTTAGTCACTCTTTAAGTGGCCCGTCTCCGTTGATTACTTGATAACTACATTGGGACAAGGACAGCCTGTGAAAAAAATTGTCCTGCCCCTCTCGATTGTTTTTTGGAGGCCTGCTGAGATCAACAGACCACCATGTCCACTATTGCTTTTCAATAAAGCAATCTTTTTTGTTTGTAAATCAGCCCGTTTTCCTTATAGGAAAACGAGATGCTTTTACAAAAAGAAAAATGAAAAGTTTTCTTTTCATTTTTTAAGAGCAGGCAATGGTCCATGGGACCACTGCCTGCTCTTAAAAATAGTTTTGCAAACATTCACAAAGGAAAAGGGGTCCCTTGTGGACCCTATCCCATTTGCGAATGGGTTACCACCTTCTAGAAGTCGGTGGTAAAAAGTGAATGTTTCGCGACCGCAATTGCGGCCACAAAACATTCATACATACGATGCGATTCAGTATTAGGAAGGGACGCCCTAAACAAGCCCCTTCCTAATACCGAATCACAAGCCCATTTTGCGATTCGGTAACAGGTTACTGAATCGCAAAATTGGGTTTGCTGCATCGGAAAAGCAATGTTTGCGTTCGCAAATGGGTAGATTCTGCGAATCTGCCCTTTTGCGAACTCAAAAATGTTTGCTACATCTGCCCCCTAGCTCTGTATATACTATACCAAAGAAAGGTATAGTGTGCACAGAGTCCAGTGGATCCCCAGAGTTATAGCAGAGGTTGAATTAGATGATCACTAACAACTCTCTTTATGGTAGTGTGGTCGAGCAGTTAGGCTTATCAGGAGGGTATGTTAAGCCTTTATTGTATTCACTCAAGCAAGACTGATGGCCCACACCCAGAGACAGAATCCAGAACAATTAGGTAAGTATAAAAAAGGTATACTTATGTTTTATTTGTAGAACCAAGCAGTACTTGGCACAGGTAAGTAGGATATGTTTTAAAAAGCAAAGCTTTACAGAAAAATGCAAATGTGAATTTGTTACAGGTTTGCATTTACTTTCAAAACAGTTTAAAATACATTGGAATTACTTTGGAGTGCTTTTTAGTAACTTTTACTACTCGGAATGATATGCCTTGATATCACACCGTGGGTCTTCCTAAACACAGGTAAGTATGACAGTTTTTGACTAACAGAAAGTTACTTTGGTTTTCATACAATAAGTCAGTTCAAGACTTGTTTGGAACAAAAATCATAACATTGGGTCCTATGAGAGAAAAGAAGGTTATCAGTTTGCAGGTAAGTGAAATGACCTGCAAAAATAGCTTTTGTGGGTTAGAACCAAGGTTTCCCAATGTTCAGGTAGGCACTTAAATCGCACCACCGGTGGCACTATGGCAGCCTGGTGCAGAGTGAAGGGGCCCAATGTTAGCCAATGTGGCAATAGGCCTTTCGGTCATTGGCTGCTTACGAGCAGGCCATTCGGTTGTGGAAGCAAAGCTCCTGGAGTTTAAGATCAACACTGTAAAGGCCAACAATAAGCACAGGAGCCGCACCACCAGCCGCATGGAGGCGGTTGGATGCAGAGTGCCAAGAAGACATCAGGAGCCAAGAGTTTTTCAATGGAGATCTCTGGTTCAGAAAATGTGCTTCAGGCTCAGTCAAGGAGGCTTCCTGAGGCCGACCACCAGCAGGAGAGGTAAGTTGTGTTCTGGGGGGATGCCTGGACACTGTCGGTTGGGCCACACAAGGCCATGGGGCATCGGGTGCAAGGATGTATATAGGCATCAGATATTGTTACCAGCTGCGGTCTGGGGGACCCCTTAGGATGAGGCTGCAGATGTCAGCTTGAAGCTCAAGGTAGGTCAGAGATCACCAGTTCACAGGTCAGGATCTCTGGGAGACATCCTGGTGGTGTTGGGCCACTCGAACTAGGGCCTTGGGCGTCAGGTGCAGAGTGGTGCACAATAGTGGAGCCACTGGGATCCGGATTCTGTGTTAGAGTCTTGGGTTAAGCAGCTCCACGGTTCACGGGAGACAGAGTCTTTTACATGAAGGCAAGGCAGGTCCTACAGGTTCTGGATGACTTCTGGACAAGCCATCATTGCTTCTCACTTTCTTCTCTGCTTGTAGTGTCCTTTTTCTGGCTCTGATTCTTTTTGCTGTTATCACTCCGCTGAGGACTGTGCCTCTGTGTGACGCTTGCGTTTCTTTATTCTCCTCTCTTTGCGGGTTTTCTTTGACCTCTGACACTGCTGCCGATCTCTCCTACCTCCCTTTAATGTACAGCTTTTGCTCGACGTTTTAGTATCTGGTCCAGGCACCCTTCCCACCTGGCCGATGACGGCATGCTTCCGCCAGTCCATAAACGCAATGACTCCTTGGTGCTAAGCAGCGCTTGGCTGACTACGTTCCGGGGAGGGCGAACTACTGCACCACCATGTCTTGCCTGCGGAGAGTCCCCGGCCGAGGGAGAAGGGGGACGTTCCACGTTACTTCAACTGACGGGAGCAGAGGTCGGTACGCTTTGCCAGGTTCAACATACGCCGATAAGTCTTGATTGGGCTTTTCTCTTCCCTCTAGTTTGGGTTGTAGCAGGTAGCTACCCGTTTTAGGGTTTTGGTGGTTTTGCTCCCCTGGGTACAGGAGGCTGCGGTTGAGGCGCCCCTGTGGCTGCACACAGCTCATGTGCAGATACAATATCGTCTGGTTTGTGGCCAGCTCAGGCTGCTCTTTGAGGTTGCAACAATTTTTGCTTTTCTCTCTCTTCTTCTTTCCTTGGGTGCTGCATTTTGAAGTTCTTATGACCTCTGAATCTGGTCCAGCTAACTCCCCTCCCATCAGACCCTAGCCCCATATCTCTCCCTTCATGAATGCGCAGCTGGGTCGGCCTGATTCAGCTCCAAGGCACTGGCAGCCTCCGGCGGGATGCTAAAGTAGGTCTCCTGTTGTGTCTAGGGTTACGCCTAGCCACAAAGAGGAGGGGGTGTCAGTTGTTCTTTTATCTATACTAGTGGGTTTCTCTGCATTTTTTTATCGTGTCATTGTATTGATCCTCTCATTCATTGTGGCAAAATACAGTTAGGCTTATAGGGTGTTTCGAGTATTTGTTAAGTTCTCCTTTTGTTTAGATATTTTGACGCTACGTGACTGACATAATTGATGCTGCTATTACCTGACAGCCAATTTAACCACCCTCCACCACTTTTTACCACAATGCCTAATGCATCTTAAAATTCCCACCCCCCCCACAATGGACTGGCTAGACTTATTTCTCTTTGCCCTATACTGTATATTACCTCCCACCTGCGTTTTCTTCTTTATATACTCTTGCATTTTATTCCTTATGTCCTCTGTAATACCAATAATATTATTCCTGTTTCCACTGTTAATATTCTGGGATTAGCACTCACTCATCACCCACTCACATCACTTTTCAAGAACAGTGCTGCTGCACAGGGTACAACAGTGCTGCTTTTATGTTTTTTGTGTATTATCTGAATTGAATCTGGAGTTCACCTCTTCTGCACTATTCTCTTGAATGACTGGACCTATTGGCAACCAGCCAGAGCCTTCAATTCTGTCTAGCCGCCCCTTTCACCCACTTACGGGATACTGGGAGATTACAAGGAGACAGAACCACTAATCTTTCTTCTAAATACTTTCCTGACACCCTTCATTCTGTTCATGGGACGCCAGTAATAAGCACCCAGAACACTTTCTCATTCCTACTTGTGAAAGCTGTGATTCGTATCAAATGAACTATCTGATTGCATGATGAATGGCTTCCTCTGCTATTTGCGAACAGCTGAAGCGTGGCTGAACAGCACATGATAAAGTTCGTCCACCTAGTGTACCATGTATCTGTAGCATAGCGCGACCCCCCGTTCTCAACCATCTGTCTGGTACATTTGAGATTGTAAACATAAGGCAAGGAAGGTTAGTGCTTGCACTTTAACATGAACACACACTCTCAGCATGGGGAATTGCAGAAGTAAAAATGCTTTAAATAGCAGTCACCCCGCTCCTCCGAAAGATTCCCCCACCTACATTGTGGCCCTACGTCTAGGACTGAGTTCCATACTATTTATACACAAATGGCATGATCTGACAGCTAAAAGACCGGACTTACAATTCCCATGCAATGGCACTTACGACCTGAATAAGTTGTCATATTTGAGACAAATGCTAACATTAAGAGGGAAAAAGATAAGGCCCACAGAATGGGAATGTTTTTATCAATGGGACTTGGTCTTACGGGACATGCATGCATGTAGCAACACAAAGTCAAAGGTCCATAGAGAGTTACTAGACGTTAAGAACAGAATGATGAGTGAGATGGTCAAACAGAAAATAAATGAGGATAGGAGGAAGGTAATATTGGACGTGGTAGGGGTATATCCATCCATCCAGATAGAGAAAGAAAAGCAGGGAGGTAAGGAAGACAAGTCGACAAGGACTCAATATTAGAGGACCTTTTAATGGGGCGAATAAGATCCACAACAGTCTCAACCTCCGCTCCCACAGAAAAACCTCCTGAGCTAACTCAACAGCAAAATACAGAGGCTGTAGCTCTCACACGCAAGCTTATCACTGAACAGGCTGCCAAGATAGACTTGGACACCGTCCAAGACATTGCTGTTCTGCAGTTAATGACGACAGAGGCAGTCCACGCCGCCAGAAAATATAATAATAAGAAAAAAGAGCTGCAGGCGGAATGTGCACAAAGACACATAATGCAGCCAAAATTGATAGACCGCAAATGGCTACAACAATTCAGCGACACGTCAGCAGATGACACTATGTGATTAGCTCAGTGGCAGTGCCTTGTTTGCGACGCTTGCACATATGTACTGCAGCCAGTCCATGACATTGGACTACTAGAACAAGCTATAACAAGGGACTTCACAGCCTGCACAACAGGGTAGGCGTGACAGCTTCAGTAAAACAACTAGTGCTACCCCACAGGGCTCGCCCGCCACACAAAGGAGACTATTGAAATCAGACACAATTAAATGCCAGGATTTACTACAACAGATGGTGGGAAGAACACTAGCAGTAGATGCCTTCACGCAACACTACAACAGATCATACTTAGAAAAGGTCCTGTCACTAGCACGAGCACACTTAATGGAAAAGGGTGCCCAAGCTCACAATGCTTTCGTCCAGAGAGCAAAGACAACAGGTCCAGATACTACAGGTGTAGCCCCACCACTACCTGCACAGTATGACTGGGATATAGCGAAGTTCAGCTTCACAGACTCGGACCTGTAAACATACAAAGAGGATGACATGGAAGACAGACTTCAATATGCGGGACACAAACTGCAACAGTGGCAGCAGTTGGTGCACACATTTGCAGTGTTGGAAGCAGTACAGACCCTTGCCCCTCACACGGGAACACCAGCACCATCTATGGCTGCCCCAACAGCACTAATAATGCCCCTTCGAGAAATACCACCTCCACTAGGTGGTAAAGACAACAAATTAGCATATGTCCATGTCCCCTGGTCTAGACAAGACATTATGTGCTTTACCAAAGACTTTCCCAAGCTCCAAAAAGAACCAAGGAAATGGTACACTGAGCTAGATAGAATGGCAGTTTTGGGAGGACTGTTATGGAGAGATTTTGACATCTTATTTAATATAATAGTACCAAAGCATCTGTGGGAGGATTGTAAAAGGAAAGTGGGTTGGCCAAAAGAAGAGCCAGGAAGGGGGAAAGGAGGAGCGCCAGGAGATGAAGAGGACGAAAAATATAGAGAAGTAGGGAAATATTTAAAGGAGAAGATACCAGAAGATAAGCTAGATTGGAACAAGATAACACATACTAAACAAGAAAAAGATGAGAGCGTGAACTCATATTTTGACCGCCTTCTGCAAGTCTATCAGCAGAACAGCGGCCTAAAAAACCCAATGGGAGAAGCCATGCCAGCGTTTGTCACCACCTTTGTCCAAGTTCTGAGATCACCTATTAAGACACACCTACAAACATCGTTTGTCTGCTGGCAACAAGAACCTATAGAAAAGGTGCTGGCAGCAGCAAGATATTGCTCTGATTATCAGTCCAATGTACAAACTATGGAAGCAGACAAAACAAAGAAAGAAAAAGTAAGGCTAATGGTAGCACAAGAAAGATTCTACACAAGTCAGCAAGGAAGAGGGAGGGGCAGAGGCAGGGGGAAGGGTGCAGGAAGACCACAGAGTGGTAGGTCAGCTTCCCTAACACCACCAGGTACCGCTTGCTTCTACTGTAAGGACCCCACCCACTGGAAAGCAGACTGCCCAATGTTAAAAAAGAAACATGCTGAAGGCAGGCACACACAGCATAGGGGACAGGACCGACAACAATACCAGCATATTGCTAAGCGTACAGGGTATAGGGACAATGGCCAGCAAGGACATACGTCAAATGATGTGCCCCAAGTACAGCAGGACTGGACAGGAAGGGACGGGTGGGTGCAGCGAGACAATGACTTCCCACCACCTCCACAAGACTTGTTCTAGGGATGCCTGAAAGTGGAAGACTGCCTAATAGCTGCACCATAGCAGTGGATCAATCAGGCCCATATGTAGAGGGAACAGTTTTGGGCAAAATTTTACCATTCTTGATAGACACAGGAGCTCAAAGATCAATGCTAAAGGCGCAACTAATGCCTGAGGCACCACTTTCAGGAACACAGGTAACGGCAGTCGAAATGACAGGACAACCTATAGATGAATATCTTACACAGCCACTACAACTAAGGGTGGGCACCATTACTGTCACCCATCAGTTTATCCTCAGCCGATTCTGCCCAGTGAACTTGCTAGGTAGGGACTTGCTTTGTAAATTGCAATGCACCATACACTGCTCACCCAGAGGGGTCTTTCTTGAAAGCAGGTCAAACGGCCTGATGTTGCAGGCTTTCATGACATGCACCAACCCCAACATACCCTCAGAACTGCGCAACTATGTGCCCCCTCGAGTATGGGCTACCAGTGCCAATGATGTAGGACAGGTGCTAAATTATCCACCAGTACAGATCAAATTGAAGCCAGGAGCACACCTCCCAAGAGTGTCACAGTACAAGATTTCCAGAGAAGGGGAGGAAGGCATAGCACCAGTAATACAAAACCTCCTGAGGCAGGGAATAATAAAGGAGATATGCTCCAGCCCATGCAATACACCAATTCTCCCCCTAACGAAAGCATCTAAGGGCCCGGATGGGGCCCCTATATATCGTTTTACCCAAGACCTGAGAAAATTGAACAAAATAGTGGTACCATCCTTCCCAGTGGTTCCAAACCCAGCAAAAATATTGTTCAACATCCCAGCAACAGCCACACACTTCACAGGGTTGGACCTTAGCTCCGCCTTCTTTACCAAACACCTGCATCCTGACAGCCAATTATATTTCTCCTTCAGCTGCCGGTCTAAACGTTTCACATGGTGTAGACTCCCTCAAGGCGATACAGAGTCCCCCTCCATCTTCACAAATGCATTAAAAACAGATTTAGACTCCCTGGTGCTAAAGGGAGGCTCCACACTAATCCAGTACATTGATGATTTACTACTGGCCTAACCATCAGAAGACACATGTATTGCAGTTCTGCACCACCTGGCACTGAAAGGTTACATAGTTTCTCCAAAGAAACTACAGTTCTGCCTCACTGCTGTGAAGCATCTGGGCCACAAACTCTCCGAAGGGAGCTGGAGATTACTTCCTGACAGGATATACACCATCACCCATTTTCCCCGACCACGCACACAGAAGGAGGTCAGGGCTTTCCTGGGTGTGGCAGGATACTGTCAGCGCTGGATGCCAAACTTTTCACTAATTGCCAAACCATTGCAAGCACTAACACACAGAGGTCCCAGATGTGGTACCTTGATTACAGGACTGTGACCAGGCGTTTCACAGGCTCAAAAGTGAACTAAGCGAAGCACCAGCGCTAGGTCTCCCAGATTACAGTAAAGACTTCCACCTGTTCTGCCATGAAAAGGGAGGGTGCTCATTGGGTGCACTGAGTCAGAAACACGGTTCATTCTACCGCCCAGTGGCATACTATTCCACCACAATAGACCCAGTGGCATCCGCGCTCCCGCCTTGCCTTCGAGTAATGGCAGTAGTGGCACTTGCAGTAGGACAATCTGAAAATATAGTGTTGGCACACACCATGGTTTTGCACGTTCCCCATTCAGTGGACACGCTCCTCACATCCACTAAGACACAGCATCTAACAAATGCACGTCTCACCAGGTATGAGCTGACACTATTAGAACCACACATTGTAATAAAGAGATGCACCACCCTTATTCCAGCATGCCTTCTGCCAACAGAGTATGACCTAGATGATCTGACCTCAGATGATGCATTTCACGATTGTGCACTAGCTATAGACAGGTATACAAAGGTGCGCCCAAACTTAAAGGACACACCACTGCCAGATACCCAAGGGGATTTGTTTGTAGATGGGTCTTGTCTGAGGGATGACAGAGGAACACTGCAGGCCTCTTATGCAGTAGGTACCACTACCAAACTACAGGAAGGGGGAAGGCTCATGGCTGCTAAAAGCGCACAAGCGGCCGAACTCGTGGCACTGACTAAAGGAAAAAGAGCAAATATATACACAGACAGCCAGAATGCCTTCGGGGTGGTCCATGACTTCGACCAACTCTGGTCAATGTGAGGATTCCTAACGTCAGCAGGTCAACAAATACAACACACACACTTGATCAGTGACTTCCTCCAAGCCTTACTACTACCATTAGAAGTGGCTATCATAAAATGTGGAGCACATACGTCATCAAAAGACTATGTATCAAAAGGAAACACATTAATTGATGGAGAAGCAAAGAGGATAGTGCTAACAGGTTGCCAGCTAGCAATGGTACAGATGATAAGCCACAACAAAGACACACTGTTATCAAAAACAAGGGAACCCAATAAGCAATAGGTCAGGGACCTTGGGTACGTATTATTTAGAGAACAGGGGCCCCTAGACTGTTTTGAATTAGTTTGGAAATAAATATAGTCTAAATAGGAGCTATATTCACTGTCCAGCCGGACCGGGTTTTAATCACAAGGTAAAAATATAAACAAAGTATATGAAAATTCAAGTGGGACATATCCAACGTCCTACTTACATATGGAAACAAGGAGACAAACATAGATAAAGAAAAAGGTTCAGGCAAAACAAAACGTATCTGCGTTATATAGATTATGGCAGAATTATATGACGTGAAAACATCATTGCACATAAATTATTTTACAGTATATTAATTACATATGATGTAAAAACTGTCGACGGCGTTTCAATCCCATACTACGAATAATGGGACCATCTTCAGGGCATTTAGATATACATGCCTGTTTACAATTAGCGTACAATTGGTTAATATCACCAATAATTGTACAATGAATTGAACTTGATCGCTAAAACCAAGGAGAAAAGGGTTTAAGGAGAGAGTGAGAAAATAAGGAAAAGCGTTTTAGAATTGGCATTGGGTAAAAACACACACAATACATTAACACATTTATGTTGTCGTCGCAAAATTTAGTTTGAGCTATGTGGAGAATCGAGGTGACAATAATTAGATAAAATAACAGAACTTGGCGAATTGTGAGGAGGCAGACAGCCAGGATAGTAGAGAAGTTACTCCATATGGCCACGTTGCGAGAACCTCCGGCTGCAGGCTCATTCCAGCCTGGTTCCCCGACGGACAGAGCGGTGTTCCTTCCTGAGCGGTTGCCAGGTGGAGGTCCTTTAACCACCCAGTTTGTACGGGTGTTGTGTGTATCTTTGAGGAGACGTGCACCCTACAAGCAAGTTGAGGGTGCCCATCATATCCTTTGTCACGTTGTTTC
The DNA here is from genome assembly GCF_964204655.1 of Triturus cristatus. Lineage (NCBI taxonomy): Eukaryota > Metazoa > Chordata > Amphibia > Caudata > Salamandridae > Triturus > Triturus cristatus. The sequence goes on along the minus strand of NC_140591.1, from coordinate 1,633,404,072 downwards.
TTTCTTGCAGTAGCTTCCAGGTCCTGATGAAAGCCGAGCCTAGTTAGGCGCTATGGCTGAAACATGTCGACCACTTTCTCTTATGTTGCTTCATTGATCAAACCGGATTAGTGTTGCCCCCACTCCTTTTAATCTAGTATCGGTACGGCATTGTTCTACAGAAGTCTTCTGGCCGTCCCGTCACTAGTTTTAATACACTCCCTTTTTTTGTCACTACTAGTATACCAGCACTGCAACCCCCACTCACTTCAGGTTCATTTGTGGATTTATTCCCTTTCTTGGTGCATAATACCTACAGCACAAAGCTCTCACGTCTCACTAAAGGGCGCTGTTGCCCCTTGAGATTTTGAGATTTTCTCTGGGATGAAAATCCCATGTGATGGGGTTAGTTACCCACGGTGATTGTATGACCATGGTTTCGGAGCTTTCTCCTTTCCACTACGTACATTAGGTTTCCCTTCCTCACCCTACATACCACCTTTTTCTCTTTTTTTCTCTTTACCATCAGACCTCAGGATTTTTCTGTGTTATATGCACGTTGCGAGAACGGCAGAGAGGGCGACATTGTGCTAGTAAACGGATCGTGATAAGGATAAGAACAAAGGAGATAAACAGCAGAGGTAGTGAAATAAGTGCGATGTTGCGAGAACCGGCAAAGATAGAAGGTGCTCGTAGGCAAAATTGTGCTGGGAACAGATTAACAGCATGACGTGCATGCTTACTGTGTGGGCTGAATGCATGGCAACGAACGGTGAACCAATGCAATTAAGAACATCCGAATGGCGCGGCAACCGCGAGGGATAATGAGTGAGATCCGGGATAGGGATCATATACTTCGGTTGTGCCTAAAAGTAACATAAGGAGTGAAAAATAGAGAGTTTTAAAAGTGTGCTAATGCATAATCAAAAAAAGCCTAAAGGACGGAGGTACCAGCTTACCCAGCAGGTTGGCGGGACGCGAGGGGTGGGGGCAGGCGCGGGGATCGGCGCCGTGAAGAGGATAGATCCGTAATAGGGATCAGTTACTCAGATGAAGGACAGACGGTGTTCGGAACACAATCCAGCAGGATGGGGTTGTGGAGGAAGAGCCATAGTTAAGGGGCTGAAACCAGTGTCGGGGAAAGTAAGAAGCTAACGCCAGTGCGCTCTGTACTCACCGGAGAGTTGTTGGGTTCATCAATGACAGGAACAGCCTGAGTCAATGCTCATGGTCTGACGGGGGGACGGGAGAACCGTAGGCATGAAATAGACGTGATCACGTGATCGCGGTCATGTAATAGGGATAGGTGGAGGCCATTTTGGGTAGGGAGTACAAGAGTGGGAAAAGGGGAAAAGGGGAGAATACGATGGCCATCTTGGAGTGATTGAAATAAGAATGAGAAAGGGTTTGAAGATAAAAGGAAAAGGAAAAATTGCTAAACCTTGACATGTTACAGTTTGTAGTATATGCACTTGAGAACAGTGGAATACGCATCATCAGAGATATCCAACTATAACAAGCATTGAAAATGCAATAGGTCTCGCCTTTGATTAAGTTGATTAAGTTAAAGCCATTTGCTTTGCTAATGGTATTGTATAGCAAAGCAAATAGCTTTAACTTAACAATTTCTGTCTTACCCAGAATTATAAATACCTTCAATGCTAATGAAAGGGTGGTCTATATTGGCAACCGTGATTGTGTTCTCATTTTCATCTCGAATCATTCACAACTGAGCTACAAGCTTGTGTGCCCACAGGGTTTGAGGACAGAAGGCTGGTATTCTACTTGCGGGGAATATCATTTTCAATGCGTCTTCCCTACATGGGGAAAAGCAGTGACGCCTACACCACTGAGTCGACAAAATTGCCAGTCCTCTGATAGAATGACACCCGCGATCCGCCCAGGGGCACAAGGCGTGTAATCAATTATGCACATAGCGTTAGGGCGGGTGAATCAGCTGGACAGCTCTTGAGGCACAGGGAAGAAAGTGACAAACAGATGATTCACTATGGGCAAGCTTGTAAACGATTTAAGGGACAAAGGGCCAGATGTAGGTAAAATCAAATTTGCGAGTCCTTAATAGCGAATTTTACCGATTCGCTATAAAGGACTCGCAAAATTGAATGTAGGTAGGAATCTCTAAAATATTAGCGATTCCTTAATATTCCTTATTAACGAATCACAAATTGAGATTCGCTAATAAGGAATACCTACCCATTCATTCCTATGGGCTAGGAGGCCCATAGGAATGAATGGGAAGATATTGCGATTCGCTATTAAAGAATCGCAAATAGCGGGAGCTATTTCAAGGGTGCCAGGGTGTCAAAAGGACACCCTGTTGCACCCCGAAAATATGCATGTGTGCACATGTGGCGCACATACATGCCCTAAGGGCATGAATGTGTGCCACATGGCACTTTAAAAAAAGCAAAAAAGTGCTTTTTTAAAGTAAATCGCTAATTACCACCAACTTGAAGATGGTGATAATTAGCGATTCCTTAAGGCTAGAGTGCACTTTCTTTTGTGCTACTTACATTGCATTTAAGGAAACACAATTTGCGATTCCTTAAATGCAAGAGCAAAATAAGGAATCTCATTTTTGCGATTCCTTATTTTGCTAGTAGGTTTAAACTCAGCTACATTGCTCTCAGCCAAATAGCAATCGCAAATGCTGAAATTCTGCAAATTTCAGCGTTAGCGCTCGGTATTTGGCCACCTACATCTGGCCCAAAATGGCTGAACCTGATGTTGTCCGTCCAAGTTTAGCCACTGAGAGCTGATTTATACAGAAACGGAAATGCCTGCAGACACATGGCATCCTAAGTACAGCGTTTGAGCCTGAAGGAACACTGGAAATACTATGTAATTGACATACCTAAATGCAGCTATTTTCTACGGTACTTTCATTTTGCTGCCTTATGTCTTCTGTGTACAATTTATATATTCGTCACGGACCAAGGTTGTTTATTTTTGTGGAAAGGACATGTATGTGTTTTCACATTGTGATTGCATGAGCCTCAAAAACATGACAAGAATGCTTGCACTTGACAGTTGAATTACATCTTTAGTAGAACGTGGGCAAGGAGAGGCAATTCCCTGGAGATGAAGTACATGAATAAATTAGTAGATAGTGATAAATAAACAAACTGCCAGGCCCTAGCCTGCAAAGCAAGACTGGGCTCCGCAGGGCAGAAAGAGTGGTTTGATTATTTTTCCACTGTTGTGAACATATCTACATCGGGAGGCGGCTTCGGAAGAGCTGCTGTGAATATATCTACATCGGGAGGCGGCTTCGGAAGAGCGGCTGTGAATATATCTACATCGGGAGGCGGCTTCGGAAGAGCTCGCGCAACGCTACCTACCACCCACGCTGTTCACGAGACGGAATGAAAGGCGGCTTTGCAATAAACCCCCAACGGCCCTACTCCACGCCCTCCTACTGCCAACATGCCCTCGGGTCAGCAGCAATTAATCAGTTTAACTGCCCTTCAACAACAAGCTGTCGGCGTTGTGAGGAAAACATAGTGCGTCCCAACAAATGAAGCAGAGTGTGTCACGTCGCAAGTGAGAGATCGAATCCCGGTGGGTGGGGCCAAAAGGAGACAAGGCGGCAACAAGGAGGGACTGAGAAGCCTCCTTTACAATGAAAAGCCTACGTTTTGCATACTACATGACGCGAACCAATAAGAAAGGTGGATGGAGCTTCCACTCCGCTTCTGAGAGCTTCAGAATCTGAATTGATTCCAAGAAGCTCTTGATGCCGAGAGCATCTCATTCGCTGCTTACGTCACGAGACCTAAACAGGACACACATTTTCCAAATGAATAGAATATTGGGCTATACAGTAAACCAAACACCAGAGAGGATTTATGTGCATATCACCTTCTTAGCTCCATGTCTAGAAACACCTTCAATATTATCTAGCTCTTGGCCAAGGAAGCCGCTTCAAAGTAAGATTGCTTTTGCCTGTCTGGGTAGCCCACTCCAGTTCCCAGATTTGTTATCACCCACAGGTGTGTATACAGGTCCACAAGCTGAAGAACTAAAGCTAGGGATCTACCGCACCGTCCTCCGGGCAGTAGGAGACGAGCTAGTGAAATACCTAGATTCAGACAATTGGGAGTAAAAGACATTTGCTTGAGTAAGGGCAAACGGAACACGAAAGGAAGACACTGATCAATACAATCCCTCGCTGTGGGGAGGAAAGTCGAGGGTGGCCAGCAGTGCTGCTGGCAATACTAACACCAGTACCAGAAATAATAGTGACTGCATTGATAATAATATGTGCAAGAGATCTTGAGATACCGGTCCTAAATGGTCAAGTTGGGGACGGGAGCAATGCAAATGCAACATTTGCTGACAGAAAAATTGATTTTCCGGAAGGAGACATTTTGGGCGGGGTTGACATTAAAGAAGGATGGGTGAGAGAATTGTGGGATGAATACAATGGGAATCAATACATTGAAATTATGAAAATGTATGTACAAATTATGAACATACCCGAATGTTATGTTTGCACACACCTGCCTACAGACACACAGAACAGCATGCGTTGCAATGTCCTACCTGTTACTAAATATGTGGGCTTCGTCCTGATGCGGGATATGCTCTTCACTCAGCACAACATGTCCGCATTAGTAGCACCTCCTGAGAATAGCACGGTTGCAACAGGACAGGGGACGTTACCACCCAAAAGAAAAAGAGTCCCATGCATAAACATGCAACCAACAGGAAGGGACAAAGAGATGCTAGAAACATTTGACAAAACAACTAGGAATGAGGAATGGAAAGGCAGAGATGGTCGGGACAAAGGGGCTGAAGTTAAGGTACCAAGGTTTAGTGTGAAACAACAGCTTGTTGCACCATCATGCATTAAGAATGATAGGGGGACAACACCTACAAAGAAAGCTGTGCAGGAGCGCCCCTTCCAATTCAGGGAACCATGCAGGTTTCAACAGCTACTCAGGGGAGGGAAGTAATGAAGAAATGCAGTTTGGGATGTGACATTACAGATTTAGTAAAGGGTGAGCAGGGATAAAGGGAATGTTATGCGAGGAATGATAGAACATTCAGAATTTCAGAAAGTGAAGGGTCAGTAACACCACCAGTAACACCCTCAACTTTCGTTGGTGAAAGTAACTGCACACACACAACAAAGCTGTCACGGATTAGATGGAGCGGTCAGAGGTTTTCACCTGGGCTAGTGGGTTTCAAGGGACTGTCTTTTGTCTGTGGGCAATGGGCAAACATCTACCTGCCTCCAGGATGGTACGGCAGCTGTTATCTTCCCTCTATCATATCACAAATGACCCATTTTTCTGACTTAGCACAGATCACACATCAAGGCCAGCTGTCAAGGAGAGTTAGGAGGACGCTAGGATGGGTAGACAACGTCATGACAGATCTTGGGGTAATGGTCCCTGGTGCAGGAATGATCTACATCACACAAAGAATACATCAGTTAGCTTGAATGATTGAGGACCTCGCTGACTCAACACTCAACAGCAGCAGGGATGGGAAATATTATGGAAGAACTGACTGCCATGAGGGCTGTGATACAGAACAGAGTTGCGTTAGACATCTTTCTGCCAAAGAGGGTGGAGTCTGCAATGTCATCCACCAGCAGTGCTGTTCGTATATACCTGACAACAGCGGGAATATATACAAGGCAATAGAAGTAATAGATAATGTCAGGGACGAAGCACATGGCATACATACAGGAGAAATGTGGGAAACAGTTCTACTATGGCTACTAAGTTGGGGATCATGGATATTGGAGTCGGTCATCATAATAATAACGGTTTTGATCACCCTGTGCATCATGATCAACGTTTGTCCAGCGTGCTGTGCTGCCTTTTCTGCAGCCTGTGCCATCTGTGTAGCATGAAGTAGTAGTAATAGACGCCACACACACGAAGACGAAGGGACTGAAATAAAATCGCCAAAAGTTCCATTATGTGATTTGGTATCAGATGGGGCGATGTAGAAGCTGTCTTTCTTATGTGATACCAAATGCAGTAAGCTTCTAGGCCATGTTAAGTTGACATGAGAATCACGGCACAAGATGCTTGTACTTTTCCTTTCCCTTAGAGACTCAGCTTTAATAACGCAAGGCTTGCTCAAAGAAAAAACACATACGTGGCAAAAGAAGATGCTCGCTTCCACAATTAATGTTCTAGCATATCACATTTCACAATGTTTTTGGGCACTGTTATTATGTTGCAATGACCAGAATAGATATCTTACAGTAGGGTGGAAAGTCCCAAAACGGTGCCCTCGTGGGACACATGGTCATCAACAGTAGACTTAGGACCTTACATGGTAAAATCACACTGTAGGCCCATAATTATTGGACAAATTAATTGTGCTTAAGTTGTGCTACATATGATATGATGCTGCATCCTTTGTGCTTTGGGCCTATATAAACTATCACATGCGTCACATGATTGGACATTCAGTATCTATGCTGCCTGTCTCCGTGCCGCATGTATTCTGTATTGTTTGTTGGTCTCCAATAAACTCTGCTACCTTCTGTGCTGACAGAGAACTGTATTTGTGGTATTATTTCTTATTTCAGCATCCACAGTATAAGAACTACGACTTGACTAGACACAGTGCCTACAGTACGTAGAATTGCTGGGACCCCACGGAACCACCCAAGATAGTGACACGGCAGATCCACGGGGGACGCGTGCAGTGTATGGACACAGGCGCGTACCCTGTACAATGCTATGGGAAAGTCGAGGTTGGAAAATTTGAGTTTAAGGACACTTAGAGGTGGACTAGGAACAAACCCTTTCAGACTTAGAAGGTTCTCAGGTCAACACCCATGGAAGCACCAGAGTACTCGTGTTACCTAACCCAGGGAAGCCGGGTGCATAGGTGTCAAATGGTGTCGGGAATCGTCGTTGTTTTCAATGGCGAGATGCTGCAAAGTGCTGCTGCCATAAAGAGGAGAAGTGTCCGAGGAGATCCAAGCCTGGATAAGAGATGGGAAGAACCTGAAAGCAGAGGGGACAGAGTCTGGGTCACTAACCAGTGAACAGGGGCACGATAGGGGAATGCCCACCGAGGTCGGGTACTTTAGGTGAAGAGAGGGGAAGTTGACTCTGCTGCCACGAGGACCAGGAGACGTCTACGACGACCAAGATCCACAGGCGAGCTGTCCCACAAAGGATGTCGAGTGCTGGGCTGTCAGTTACCGGATTGGAAACAACAAGCCTTGGCAATGGCAACCCACGGGTGAGAGAACAAAGGCTTCAGTTTGGACCAGCGAGCTCACAGGGACTCCCCAAGCGATGGAGAGTCAGGGTACTTCTGGAGCAACCAGGAAAGCCCACTGAAAGTACAGTTGCCCTTCTCAAGGACCCACAAGTCAATGGACAAGAGATCGCGAAGGGGTTGTCGAGAGGAAACACTTGGAACCAGCCCACGGGACACTCGGTGAGTGTAGGCCAATGATCTTCAGTGCAATCGCTGCTCGCCGTCTGGACTACAAGTAGCTCAAAGCACAGCCTCGGGAAATTCCGGGAAACGTGTGCAGCTGCAAATGGTCACGGTGTCCAGTGGTTCAGGTTTCACGGTCCCCACGAGGGCTATGGGTATCAGGTTTGCTGAGAACTCGGGTCAGCCTCGGGACGCTTGGAAACCACCTCCTGTGTGGAAAAAGTTTTCGGAGTCCTCAGGAGCTTCGGAGATACCAACCGGACAGATGCGCCTTTGGTGCCTGCCAAACAGGGGACTAACTCCTTTACTCCAAGGGAGATTCTTCAGTCATTTAGCTCTTTTTAGATTGTCAAAGGTCCAGGATTCTGTGTCAGAGTTTTGTCCAGGTAAATCTAAAGTCCTGTAGCCTGGGGTTCCTACTTTATACCCAAGGAAGGGGTTGGACATACTCTGGGGACCTACCTATGGGAGGGTCAGGAAAGAGGGGCGGCTACACCCATTTCCTTTGTGTAGTTTCACTCCAGAGCAGGGGCTGGTAGCCCCTGGGATCGATTTAAACTGGACTATGCACAGGGACACCAAATGTGCCCCCAGTGCAGACTTCAAAGCACTCTTGGAGTGCACCCACCCAGCCCCAATACAATAAAGCCTGTCTGGGAGGTGGTCACACCTCCCTGTGACAGGAAATCTATTGTCCAGACCTCACATGCCAGAGTTTTGTTCAGCAGCAGGAGGACAGATTCGTGTCTGTGACTGCAGCATCCATTTTGTGATGCCAGGGCTCTGTTAAGCTGGTACCGGGTCAACCGGTGCTGTCATGTGTCTCCATCTAGAAGTGTGGGATCATACCCCCACACCAGTTACCGGTGAGGCTGTATGATTCCAAGGTGTTTGACACCAAACACGACATGTTTCCTTGCAGCCATTCCAAAGTTAGCATTTACCGCAAGGTTATAATGCACTTAAGAGTATATGGTTTGGCTGCATCACCTACAGCCCCGGGGAATAGATTCCGAAAGCTGCAGAGTGGCACTGCTCAAGCATGGGCACCCTCTCACATGAAAACCAAGCACCCTGCCTTCAGGATTGTTAAGGCCTGCCATAGAGGTGACTTATAGGTTTATATGTGTGTGATTAGGAGTGATATAGGTAACCTATACCACAGTAAGGGGTGCATGCACCACGTTACCCAGGCTGCAGTAGCAGACCTGTGTTGTCATTTTGGAAGGCTTCCCAGGGGTGGCATAATACATGCTGCAGCCCCTGGTAGGCCTCTGGGGTACCTATGCCCTTGGTACATAATGTACCATATACTAGGGAACCATAATGGTACCCCAGTATCCAATCTGGCGTGTACCTAAAGTACATGGAATCAATTTAGAGTGAAAGCAAGTGGAAGACCAATGACTACAAATAAACGAAGATGCAGGGGAATTGCCATTGACCTTGTCGCTGCAGCTGTGAGGACTAGGTGACGCTGTGGGATATCAGAAGCCGTTTACGAGCTGTCCCATGTCAGATGTCGAGAGGGAGCACCAACAAGCCTTGGCAGCAGTAACAGAGGAGTTCAGTAACAGTCAAGGTCCACGGGACTCATCAAGTGAAGGAGAGTCAGAGCAAGCCCCGAGCAAGCAGGGGAGCTCAAGGGAGTCAAAGACGACCCTCAGGTGGACCCACAGGGCAAAGGCACAGGAGTCGCAAGAGGACCTGAATCAGCTCACCAAGAGTGCAGGCCCACGGTGCAGAGACAATTGCCTTTCAAGGGCTCTTAGGTCATTAGGAATGGTTTGCTTTGCGCTGTATAAAACTGCCCAAAAAGTGTTTTCTTACCACCATCCGGGCTCTAATCACATGTGGCAACAATTTAAAGGCAAGATGTAAATTTTGATGGGAAAATAGATTGTGGCTGAATTGCTCAGTGTGGGATCAGGAAACTGGGATCATTCCTGGCTTCCTGGCTTGACCAAATTGGTGATCCCAGGCAAATACTAAGGGGTTCATTATGATGGCGGAAGGACCGCCACCGCCGGGCCGCTGGTGGTGGTGGTCCTTCCGCAATCACACAGGAAATTCCCACCACCAAATTATGATGGCGGTGGGAATCCCAATGTGTCCGTGGCGGACGGAAAGTCCATCCGCCATGGTTCCGCAAGGCGGTCTTTCTCCGCCCGCCTTGTGGAATCCGGAAACCAGGCAGCATTGCGGCAGTGCCGGTTATGGAATCCCTTCCCGCCTGTCTTTTTGCGGCAGTCATCCCGCCGCAAAAAGACAGGTGGCTCCCTCTGTGTGTGCAGGGGGAGCACTGGGCTAGCATTTACATGCACCAAGTAGTAGGCACCGGTTGGTGCTGGCCACGTGGTGCAGGAAAATGCAGTGCAAGCACTTTTAACATTGCGTACGGTGCTGCAGTCAGCAGCACCATCCGCAATGTTAAAAGCCCAGGATTTGTCCGCCAGTATGGCGGGTGCATCCTAATATGCGTGGTGGGACGGCCGCAACAATGGCGGGTGGACTGATGTCCACCCACCATCGTGATGAGTCCCTAATTTCTCCTTTTTGAGTCTTCTTTTTGTTCATTATCACATATAAGAGAGAGCACCTTCAAATACCTGAGTCCAGCATGTGGATTTAACCCAGATCTCTTGACTGGGGGAGAATGTCTGCATTGTCAGCATTCCGTCCATCATTTGTTTGTTGTAACGCTTTTCGCCCTAAGTGGGATGGGTATTCCCAGACGTGGGACCCGTGCTCACTACGCCACTGGAGTCAAGCTATCCTGGCTGATGACGGCTGATAGCCAGAAACCGGTCCTAGGATGCTTGATTCCGGTCCAGGGAAGACATGGCTTGGCAGTTCGGGCTGGACTGTTCCCATGAGGCACAGGGTCAAGACTGATTTGCATATGGCCATGTCTAAACTGGGGTGGTGTAGTGGGCAAAAGAACGATGGATTTAACCCAGATCTCTTGACTGGGGGAGAATGTCTGCATTGTCAGCATTCCGTCCATCATTTGTTTGTTGTAACGCTTTTCGCCCTAAGTGGGATGGGTATTCCCAGACGTGGGACCCGTGCTCACTACGCCACTGGAGTCAAGCTATCCTGGCTGATGACGGCTGATAGCCAGAAACCGGTCCTAGGATGCTTGATTCCGGTCCAGGGAAGACATGACTTGGCAGTTCGGGCTGGACTGTTCCCATGAGGCACAGGGTCAAGACTGATTTGCATATGGCCATGTCTAAACTGGGGTGGTGTAGTGGGCAAAAGAACGATGGATTTAACCCAGATCTCTTGACTGGGGGAGAATGTCTGCATTGTCAGCATTCCTTCCATCATTTGTTTGTTGTAACGCTTTTCGCCCTAAGTGGGATGGGTATTCCCAGACGTGGGACCCGTGCTCACTACGCCACTGGAGTCAAGTTATCCTGGCTGATGACGGCTGATAGCCAGAAACCGGTCCTAGGATGCTTGATTCCGGTCCAGGGAAGACATGGCTTGGCAGTTCGGGCTGGACTGTTCCCATGAGGCACAGGGTCAAGACTGATTTGCATATGGTCATGTCTAAACTGGGGTGGTGTAGTGGGCAAAAGAACGATGGATTTAACCCGGATCTCTTGACTGGGAGAGAATGTCTGCATTGTCAGCATTCCGTCCATCATTTGTTTGTTGTAACGCTTTTCGCCCTAAGTGGGATGGGTATTCCCAGACGTGGGACCCGTGCTCACTACGCCACTGGAGTCAAGCTATCCTGGCTGATGACGGCTGATAGCCAGAAACCGGTCCTAGGATGCTTGATTCCGGTCCAGGGAAGACATGGCTTGGCAGTTCGGGCTGGACTGTTCCCATGAGGCACAGGGTCAAGACTGATTTGCATATGGCCATGTCTAAACTGGGGTGGTGTAGTGGGCAAAAGAACGATGGATTTAACCCAGATCTCTTGACTGGGGGAGAATGTCTGCATTGTCAGCATTCCGTACATCATTTGTTTGTTGTAACGCTTTTCGCCCTAAGTGGGATGGGTATTCCCAGACGTGGGACCCGTGCTCACTACGCCACTGGAGTCAAGCTATCCTGGCTGATGACGGCTGATAGCCAGAAACCGGTCCTAGGATGCTTGATTCCGGTCCAGGGAAGACATGGCTTGGCAGTTCGGGCTGGACTGTTCCCATGAGGCACAGGGTCAAGACTGATTTGCATATAGACATGTCTAAAGTGGGGTGGTGTAGTGGGCAAAAGAACGATGGATTTAACCCAGATCTCTTGACTGGGAGAGAATGTCTGCATTGTCAGCTTTCCGTCCATCATTTGTTTGTTGTAACGCTTTTCGCCCTAAGTGGGATGGGTATTCCCAGACGTGGGACCCATGCTCACTAAGCCACTGGAGTCAAGCTATCCTGGCTGATGACGGCTGATAGCCAGAATCCGGTCCTAGGATGCTTGATTCCGGTCCAGGGAAGACATGGCTTGGCAGTTCGGGCTGGACTGTTCCCATGAGGCACAGGGTCAAGACTGATTTGCATATGGCCATGTCTAAACTGGGGTGGTGTAGTGGGCAAAAGAACGATGGATTTAACCCAGATCTCTTGACTGGGGGAGAATGTCTGCATTGTCAGCATTCCGTCCATCATTTGTTTGTTGTAACGCTTTTCGCCCTAAGTGGGATGGGTATTCCCAGACGTGGGACCCGTGCTCAATACGCCACTTGAGTCACGCTATCCTGGCTGATGACGGCTGATAGCCAGAAACCGGTCCTAGGATGCTTGATTCCGGTCCAGGGAAGACATGGCTTGGCAGTTCGGGCTGGACTGTTCCCATGAGGCACAGGGTCAAGACTGATTTGCATGTGGCCATGTCTAAAGTGGGGTGGTGTAGTGGGCAAAAGAACGATGGATTTAACCCAGATCTCTTGACTGGGGGAGAATGTCTGCATTGTCAGCATTCTGTCCATCATTTGTTTGTTGTAACGCTTTTCGCCCTAAGTGGGATGGGTATTCCCAGACGTGGGACCCGTGCTCACTACGCCACTGGAGTCAAGCTATCCTGGCTGATGACGGCTGATAGCCAGAAACCGGTCCTAGGATGCTTGATTCCGGTCCAGGGAAGACATGGCTTGGCAGTTCGGGCTGGACTGTTCCCATGAGGCACAGGGTCAAGACTGATTTGCATATGGCCATGTCTAAAGTGGGGTGGTGTAGTGGGCAAAAGAACGATGGATTTAACCCAGATCTCTTGACTGGGGGAGAATGTCTGCATTGTCTGCATTCCGTCCATCATTTGTTTGTTGTAACGCTTTTCGCCCTAAGTGGGATGGGTATTCCCAGACGTGGGACCCGTGCTCAATACGCCACTTGAGTCAAGCTATCCTGGCTGATGACGGCTGATAGCCAGAAACCGGTCCTAGGATGCTTGATTCCGGCCAAGGGAAGACATGGCTTGGCAGTTCGGGCTGGACTGTTCCCATGAGGCACAGGGTCAAGACTGATTTGCATATGGCCATGTCTACACTGGGGTGGTGTAGTGGGCAAAAGAACGATGGATTTAACCCAGATCTCTTGACTGGGGGAGAATGTCTGCATTGTCAGCATTCCGTCCATCATTTGTTTGTTGTAACGCTTTTCGCCCTAAGTGGGATGGGTATTCCCAGACGTGGGACCCGTGCTCACTACGCCACTGGAGTCAAGCTATCCTGGCTGATGACGGCTGATAGCCAGAAACCGGTCCTTGGATGCTTGATTCCAGTCCAGGGAAGACATGGTTGGCAGTTCGGGCTGGACTGTTCCCATGAGGTACAGGGTCAAGACTGATTTGCATATGGCCATGTCTAAACTGGGGTGGTGTAGTGGGCAAAAGAACGATGGATTTAACCCAGATCTCTTGACTGGGGGAGAATGTCTGCATTGTCAGCATTCCGTACATCATTTGTTTGTTGTAACGCTTTTCGCGCTAAGTGGGATGGGTATTCCCAGACGTGGGACCCGTGCTCACTACGCCACTGGAGTCAAGCTATCCTGGCTGATGACGGCTGATAGCCAGAAACCGGTCCTAGGATGCTTGATTCCGGTCCAGGCAAGGCATGGCTTGGCTGTTCGGGCTGGACTGTTCCCATGAGGCACAGGGTCAAGACTGATTTGCATATGGCCATGTCTAAAGTGGGGTGGTGTAGTGGGCAAAAGAACGATGGATTTAACCCAGATCTCTTGACTGGGGGAGAATGTCTGCATTGTCAGCTTTCCGTCCATCATTTGTTTGTTGTAACGCTTTTCGCCCTAAGTGGGATGGGTATTCCCAGACGTGGGACCCGTGCTTACTACGCCACTGGAGTCAAGCTATCCTGGCTGATGACGGCTGATAGCCAGAAACCGGTCCTAGGATGCTTGATTCCGGTCCAGGGAAGACATGGCTTGGCAGTTCGGGCTGGACTGTTCCCATGAGGCACAGGGTCAAGACTGATTTGCATATGGCCATGTCTAAACTGGGGTGGTGTAGTGGGCAAAAGAACGATGGATCTAACCCAGATCTCTTGACTGGGGGAGAACGTCTGCATTGTCAGCATTCCGTCCATCATTTGTTTGTTGTAACACTTTTCGCCCTAAGTGGGATGGGTATTCCCAGACGTGGGACCCGTGCTCACTACGCCACTGGAGTCAAGCTATCCTGGCTGATGACGGCTGATAGCCAGAAACCGGTCCTAGGATGCTTGATTCCGGTCCAGGGAAGACATGGCTTGGCAGTTCGGGCTGGACTGTTCCCATGAGGCACAGTGTCAAGACGGATTTGCATATGGCCATGTCTAAACAGGGGGGGTGTAGTCGGCAAAAAAACGATGGATTTAACCCAGATCTCTTGACTGGGGGAGAATGTCTGCATTGTCAGCATTCCGTCCATCATTTGTTTGTTGTAACGCTTTTCGCCCTAAGTGGGATGGGTATTCCCAGACGTGGGACCCGTGCTCAATACGCCACTTGAGTCACGCTATCCTGGCTGATGACGGCTGATAGCCAGAAACCGGTCCTAAGATGCTTGATTCCGGTCCAGGGAAGACATGGCTTGGCAGTTCGGGCTGGACTGTTCCCATGAGGCACAGGGTCAAGACTGATTTGCATATGGCCATGTCTAAAGTGGGGTGGTGTAGTGGGCAAAAGAACGATGGATTTAACCCAGATCTCTTGACTGGGGGAGAATGTCTGCATTGTCAGCATTCCGTCCATCATTTGTTTGTTGTAACGCTTTTCGCCCTAAGTGGGATGGGTATTCCCAGACGTGGGACCCGTGCTCACTACGCCACTGGAGTCAAGCTATCCTGGCTGATGACGGCTGATAGCCAGAAACCGGTCCTAGGATGCTTGATTCCGGTCCAGGGAAGACATGGCTTGGCAGTTCGGGCTGGACTATTCCCATGAGGCACAGGGTCAAGACTGATTTGCATATGGCCATGTCTAAAGTGGGGTGGTGTAGTGGGCAAAAGAACGATGGATTTAACCCAGATCTCTTGACTGGGGGAGAATGTCTGCATTGTCTGCATTCCGTCCATCATTTGTTTGTTGTAACGCTTTTCGCCCTAAGTGGGATGGGTATTCCCAGAGGTGGGACCCGTGCTCAATACGCCACTTGAGTCAAGCTATCCTGGCTGATGACGGCTGATAGCCAGAAACCGGTCCTAGGATGCTTGATTCCGGTCCAGGGAAGACATGGCTTGGCAGTTCGGGCTGGACTGTTCCCATGAGGCACAGGGTCAAGACTGATTTGCATATGGCCATGTCTACACTGGGGTGGTGTAGTGGGCAAAAGAACAATGGATTTGACCCAGATCTCTTGACTGGGGGAGAATGTCTGCATTGTCAGCATTCCGTCCATCATTTGTTTGTTGTAACGCTTTTCGCCCTAAGTGGGATGGGTATTCCCAGACGTGGGACCCGTGCTCACTACGCAATAGGAGTCAAGCTATCCTGGCTGATGACGGCTGATAGCCAGAAACCGGTCCTAGGATGCTTGATTCCAGTCCAGGGAAGACATGGCTTGGCAGTTCGGGCTGGACTGTTCCCATGAGGTACAGGGTCAAGACTGATTTGCATATGGCCATGTCTAAACTGGGGTGGTGTAGTGGGCAAAAGAACGATGGATTTAACCCAGATCTCTTGACTGGGGGAGAATGTCTGCATTGTCAGCATTCCGTACATCATTTGTTTGTTGTAACGCTTTTCGCGCTAAGTGGGATGGGTATTCCCAGACGTGGGACCCGTGCTCACTACGCCACTGGAGTCAAGCTATCCTGGCTGATGACGGCTGATAGCCAGAAACCGGTCCTAGGATGCTTGATTCCGGTCCAGGGAAGACATGGCTTGGCAGTTCGGGCTGGACTGTTCCCATGAGGCACAGGGTCAAGACTGATTTGCATATGGCCATGTCTAAACTGGGGTGGTGTAGTGGGCAAAAGAACGATGGATCTAACCCAGATCTCTTGACTGGGGGAGAATGTCTGCATTGTCAGCATTCCGTCCATCATTTGTTTGTTGTAACACTTTTCGCCCTAAGTGGGATGGGTATTCCCAGACGTGGGACCCGTTCTCACTACGCCACTGGAGTCAAGCTATCCTGGCTGATGACGGCTGATAGCCAGAAACCGGTCCTAGGATGCTTGATTCCGGTCCAGGGAAGACATGGCTTGGCAGTTCGGGCTGGACTGTTCCCATGAGGCACAGTGTCAAGACTGATTTGCATATGGCCATGTCTAAACTGGGGTGGTGTAGTCGGCAAAAAACCGATGGATTTAACCCAGATCTCTTGACTGGGGGAGAATGTCTGCATTGTCAGCATTCCGTCCATCATTTGTTTGTTGTAACGCTTTTCGCCCTAAGTGGGATGGGTATTCCCAGACGTGGGACCCGTGCTCAATACGCCACTTGAGTCAAGCTATCCTGGCTGATGACGGCTGATAGCCAGAAACCGGTCCTAGGATGCTTGATTCCGGTCCAGGGAAGACATGGCTTGGCAGTTCGGGCTGGACTGTTCCCATGAGGCACAGGGTCAAGACTGATTTGCATATGGCCATGTCTAAAGTGGGGTGGTGTAGTGGGCAAAAGAACGATGGATTTAACCCAGATCTCTTGACTGGGGGAGAATGTCTGCATTGTCTGCATTCCGTCCATCATTTGTTTGTTGTAACGCTTTTCGCCCTAAGTGGGATGGGTATTCCCAGACGTGGGACCCGTGCTCACTACGCCACTGGAGTCAAGCTATCCTGGCTGATGACGGCTGATAGCCAGAAACCGGTCCTAGGATGCTTGATTCCGGTCCAGGGAAGACATGGCTTGGCAGTTCGGGCTGGACTGTTCCCATGAGGCACAGGGTCAAGACTGATTTGCATATGGCCATGTCTACACTGGGGTGGTGTAGTGGGCAAAAGAACGATGGATTTGACCCAGATCTCTTGACTGGGGGAGAATGTCTGCATTGTCAGCATTCCGTCCATCATTTGTTTGTTGTAACGCTTTTCGCCCTAAGTGGGATGGGTATTCCCAGACGTGGGACCCGTGCTCACTACGCAACTGGAGTCAAGCTATCCTGGCTGATGACGGCTGATAGCCAGAAACCGGTCCTAGGATGCTTGATTCCGGTCTAGGGAAGACATGGCTTGGCAGTCCGGGCTGGACTGTTCCCATGAGGCACAGTGTCAAGACTGATTTGCATATGGCCATGTCTAAACTGGGGTGGTGTAGTCGGCAAAAAAACGATGGATTTAACCCAGATCTCTTGACTGGGGGAGAATGTCTGCATTGTCAGCATTCCGTCCATCATTTGTTTGTTGTAACGCTTTTCGCCCTAAGTGGGATGGGTATTCCCAGACGTGGGACCCGTGCTCAATACGCCACTTGAGTCACGCTATCCTGGCTGATGACGGCTGATAGCCAGAAACCGGTCCTAAGATGCTTGATTCCGGTCCAGGGAAGACATGGCTTGGCAGTTCGGGCTGGACTGTTCCCATGAGGCACAGGGTCAAGACTGATTTGCATATGGCCATGTCTAAAGTGGGGTGGTGTAGTGGGCAAAAGAACGATGGATTTAACCCAGATCTCTTGACTGGGGGAGAATGTCTGCATTGTCAGCATTCCGTCCATCATTTGTTTGTTGTAACGCTTTTCGCCCTAAGTGGGATGGGTATTCCCAGACGTGGGACCCGTGCTCACTACGCCACTGGAGTCAAGCTATCCTGGCTGATGACGGCTGATAGCCAGAAACCGGTCCTAGGATGCTTGATTCCGGTCCAGGGAAGACATGGCTTGGCAGTTCGGGCTGGACTGTTCCCATGAGGCACAGGGTCAAGACGGATTTGCATATGGCCATGTCTAAAGTGGGGTGGTGTAGTGGGCAAAAGAACGATGGATTTAACCCAGATCTCTTGACTGGGGGAGAATGTCTGCATTGTCTGCATTCCGTCCATCATTTGTTTGTTGTAACGCTTTTCGCCCTAAGTGGGATGGGTATTCCCAGACGTGGGACCCGTGCTCAATACGCCACTTGAGTCAAGCTATCCTGGCTGATGACGGCTGATAGTCAGAAACCGGTCCTAGGATGCTTGATTCCGGTCCAGGGAAGACATGGCTTGGCAGTTCGGGCTGGACTGTTCCCATGAGGCACAGGGTCAAGACTGATTTGCATATGGCCATGTCTACACTGGGGTGGTGTAGTGGGCAAAAGAACGATGGATTTGACCCAGATCTCTTGACTGGGGGAGAATGTCTGCATTGTCAGCATTCCGTCCATCATTTGTTTGTTGTAACGCTTTTCGCCCTAAGTGGGATGGGTATTCCCAGACGTGGGACCCGTGCTCACTACGCCACTGGAGTCAAGCTATCCTGGCTGATGACGGCTGATAGCCAGAAACCGGTCCTAGGATGCTTGATTCCGGTCCAGGGAAGACATGGCTTGGCAGTTCGGGCTGGACTGTTCCCATGAGGCACAGGGTCAAGACTGATTTGCATATGGCCATGTCTAAAGTGGGGTGGTGTAGTGGGCAAAAGAACGATGGATTTAACCCAGATCTCTTGACTGGGGGAGAATGTCTGCATCGTCAGCTTTCCGTCCATCATTTGTTTGTTGTAACGCTTTTCGCCCTAAGTGGGATGGGTATTCCCAGACGTGGGACCCGTGCTCACTACGCCACTGGAGTCAAGCTATCCTGGCTGATGACGGCTGATAGCCAGAAACCGGTCCTAGGATGCTTGATTCCGGTCCAGGGAAGACATGGCTTGGCAGTTCGGGCTGGACTGTTCCCATGAGGCACAGGGTCAAGACTGATTTGCATATGGCCATGTCTAAACTGGGGTGGTGTAGTGGGCAAAAGAACGATGGATCTAACCCAGATCTCTTGACTGGGGGAGAATGTCTGCATTGTCAGCATTCCGTCCATCATTTGTTTGTTGTAACGCTTTTCGCCCTAAGTGGGATGGGTATTCCCAGACGTGGGACCCGTGCTCACTACGCCACTGGAGTCAAGCTATCCTGGCTGATGACGGCTGATGGCCAGAAACCGGTCCTAGGATGCTTGATTCCGGTCCAGGGAAGACATGGCTTGGCAGTTCGGGCTGGACTGTTCCCATGAGGCACAGGCTCAAGACTGATTTGCATATGGCCATGTATAAACTGGGGTGGTGTAGTGGGCAAAAGAACGATGGATTTAACCCAGATCTCTTGACTGGGGGAGAATGTCTGCATTTTCAGCATTCCATCCATCATTTGTTTGTTGTAACGCTTTTCGCCCTAAGTGGGATGGGTATTCCCAGACGTGGGACCCGTGCTCACTACGCCACTAGAGTCAAGCTATCCTGGCTGATGACGGCTGATAGTCAGAATCCGGTCCTAGGATGCTTGATTCCGGTCCAGGGAAGACATGGCTTGGCAGTTCGGGCTGGACTGTTCCCATGAGGCACAGGGTCAAGACTGATTTGCATATGGCCATGTCTAAACTGGGTTGGTGTAGTGGGCAAAAGAACGATGGATTTAACCCAGATCTCTTGACTGGGGGAGAATGTCTGCATTGTCAGCATTCCGTCCATCATTTGTTTGTTGTAACGCTTTTCGCCCTAAGTGGGATGGGTATTCCCAGACGTGGGACCCGTGCTCACTACGCCACTGGAGTCAAGCTATCCTGGCTGATGACGGCTGATGGCCAGAAACCGGTCCTAGGATGCTTGATTCCGGTCCAGGGAAGACATGGCTTGGCAGTTCGGGCTGGACTGTTCCCATGAGGCACAGGGTCAAGACTGATTTGCATATGGCCATGTCTAAACTGGGGTGGTGTAGTGGGCAAAAGAACGATGGATTTAACCCAGATCTCTTGACTGGGGGAGAATGTCTGCATTGTCAGCATTCCGTCCATCATTTGTTTGTTGTAACGCTTTTCACCCTAAGTGGGATGGGTATTCCCAGACGTGGGACCCGTGCTCACTACGCCACTGGAGTCAAGCTATCCTGGCTGATGACGGCTGATAGCCAGAAACCGGTCCTAGGATGCTTGATTCCGGTCCAGGCAAGACATGGCTTGGCTGTTCGGGCTGGACTGTTCCCATGAGGCACAGGGTCAAGACTGATTTGCATATGGCCATGTCTAAAGTGGGGTGGTGTAGTGGGCAAAAGAACGATGGATTTAACCCAGATCTCTTGACTGGGGGAGAATGTCTGCATTGTCAGCTTTCCGTCCATCATTTGTTTGTTGTAACGCTTTTCGCCCTAAGTGGGATGGGTATTCCCAGACGTGGGACCCGTGCTTACTACGCCACTGGAGTCAAGCTATCCTGGCTGATGACGGCTGATAGCCAGAAACCGGTCCTAGGATGCTTGATTCCGGTCCAGGGAAGACATGGCTTGTCAGTTCGGGCTGGACTGTTCCCATGAGGCACAGGGTCAAGACTGATTTGCATATGGCCATGTCTAAACTGGGGTGGTGTAGTGGGCAAAAGAACGATGGATCTAACCCAGATCTCTTGACTGGGGGAGAATGTCTGCATTGTCAGCATTCCGTCCATCATTTGTTTGTTGTAACACTTTTCGCCCTAAGTGGGATGGGTATTCCCAGACGTGGGACCCGTGCTCACTACGCCACTGGAGTCAAGCTATCCTGGCTGATGACGGCTGATAGCCAGAAACCGGTCCTAGGATGCTTGATTCCGGTCCAGGGAAGACATGGCTTGGCAGTTCGGGCTGGACTGTTCCCATGAGGCACAGGGTCAAGACTGATTTGCATATGGCCATGTCTAAACTGGGGTGGTGTAGTGGGCAAAAGAACGATGGATCTAACCCAGATCTCTTGACTGGGGGAGAATGTCTGCATTGTCAGCATTCTGTCCATTATTTGTTTGTTGTAACACTTTTCGCCCTAAGTGGGATGGGTATTCCCAGACGTGGGACCCGTGCTCACTACGCCACTGGAGTCAAGCTATCCTGGCTGATGACGGCTGATAGCCAGAAACCGGTCCTAGGATGCTTAATTCCGGTCCAGGGAAGACATGGCTTGGCAGTTCGGGCTGGACTGTTCCCATGAGGCACAGTGTCAAGACTGATTTGCATATGGCCATGTCTAAAGTGGGGTGGTGTAGTCGGCAAAAAAACGATGGATTTAACCCAGATCTCTTGACTGGGGGAGAATGTCTGCATTGTCAGCATTCCGTCCATCATTTGTTTGTTGTAACGCTTTTCGCCCTAAGTGGGATGGGTATTCCCAGACGTGGGACCCGTGCTCAATACGCCACTTGAGTCACGCTATCCTGGCTGATGATGGCTGATAGCCAGAAACCGGTCCTAAGATGCTTGATTCCGGTCCAGGGAAGACATGGCTTGGCAGTTCGGGCTGGACTGTTCCCATGAGGCACAGGGTCAAGACTGATTTGCATATGGCCATGTCTAAAGTGGGGTGGTGTAGTGGGCAAAAGAACGATGGATTTAACCCAGATCTCTTGACTGGGGGAGAATGTCTGCATTGTCAGCATTCCGTCCATCATTTGTTTGTTGTAACGCTTTTCGCCCTAAGTGGGATGGGTATTCCCAGACGTGGGACCCGTGCTCACTACGCCACTGGAGTCAAGCTATCCTGGCTGATGACGGCTGATAGCCAGAAACCGGTCCTAGGATGCTTGATTCCGGTCCAGGGAAGACATGGCTTGGCAGTTCGGGCTGGACTGTTCCCATGAGGCACAGGGTCAAGACTGATTTGCATATGGCCATGTCTAAAGTGGGGTGGTGTAGTGGGCAAAAGAACGATGGATTTAACCCAGATCTCTTGACTGGGGGAGAATGTCTGCATTGTCTGCATTCCGTCCATCATTTGTTTGTTGTAACGCTTTTCGCCCTAAGTGGGATGGGTATTCCCAGACGTGGGACCCGTGCTCAATACGCCACTTGAGTCAAGCTATCCTGGCTGATGACGGCTGATAGCCAGAAACCGGTCCTAGGATGCTTGATTCCGGTCCAGGGAAGACATGGCTTGGCAGTTCGGGCTGGACTGTTCCCATGAGGCACAGGGTCAAGACTGATTTGCATATGGCCATGTCTACACTGGGGTGGTTTAGTGGGCAAAAGAACGATGGATTTGACCCAGATCTCTTGACTGGGGGAGAATGTCTGCATTGTCAGCATTCCGTCCATCATTTGTTTGTTGTAACGCTTTTCGCCCTAAGTGGGATGGGTATTCCCAGACGTGGGACCCGTGCTCACTACGCCACTGGAGTCAAGCTATCCTGGCTGATGACGGCTGATAGCCAGAAACCGGTCCTAGGATGCTTGATTCCGGTCCAGGGAAGACATGGCTTGGCAGTTCGGGCTGGACTGTTCCCATGAGGCACAGGGTCAAGACTGATTTGCATATGGCCATGTCTAAAGTGGGGTGGTGTAGTGGGCAAAAGAACGATGGATTTAACCCAGATCTCTTGACTGGGGGAGAATGTCTGCATCGTCAGCTTTCCGTCCATCATTTGTTTGTTGTAACGCTTTTCGCCCTAAGTGGGATGGGTATTCCCAGACGTGGGACCCGTGCTCACTACGCCACTGGAGTCAAGCTATCCTGGCTGATGACGGCTGATAGCCAGAAACCGGTCCTAGGATGCTTGATTCCGGTCCAGGGAAGACATGGCTTGGCAGTTCGGGCTGGACTGTTCCCATGAGGCACAGGGTCAAGACTGATTTGCATATGGCCATGTCTAAACTGGGGTGGTGTAGTGGGCAAAAGAACGATGGATCTAACCCAGATCTCTTGACTGGGGGAGAATGTCTGCATTGTCAGCATTCCGTCCATCATTTGTTTGTTGTAACGCTTTTCGCCCTAAGTGGGATGGGTATTCCCAAACGTGGGACCCGTGCTCACTACGCCACTGGAGTCAAGCTATCCTGGCTGATGACGGCTGATGGCCAGAAACCGGTCCTAGGATGCTTGATTCCGGTCCAGGGAAGACATGGCTTGGCAGTTCGGGCTGGACTGTTCCCATGAGGCACAGGCTCAAGACTGATTTGCATATGGCCATGTATAAACTGGGGTGGTGTAGTGGGCAAAAGAACGATGGATTTAACCCAGATCTCTTGACTGGGGGAGAATGTCTGCATTGTCAGCATTCCATCCATCATTTGTTTGTTGTAACGCTTTTCGCCCTAAGTGGGATGGGTATTCCCAGACGTGGGACCCGTGCTCACTACGCCACTGGAGTCAAGCTATCCTGGCTGATGACGGCTGATAGTCAGAATCCGGTCCTAGGATGCTTGATTCCGGTCCAGGGAAGACATGGCTTGGCAGTTCGGGCTGGACTGTTCCCATGAGGCACAGGGTCAAGACTGATTTGCATATGGCCATGTCTAAACTGGGTTGGTGTAGTGGGCAAAAGAACGATGGATTTAACCCAGATCTCTTGACTGGGGGAGAATGTCTGCATTGTCAGCATTCCGTCCATCATTTGTTTGTTGTAACGCTTTTCGCCCTAAGTGGGATGGGTATTCCCAGACGTGGGACCCGTGCTCACTACGCCACTGGAGTCAAGCTATCCTGACTGATGACGGCTGATGGCCAGAAACCGGTCCTAGGATGCTTGATTCCGGTCCAGGGAAGACATGGCTTGGCAGTTCGGGCTGGACTTTTCCCATGAGGCACAGGGTCAAGACTGATTTGCATATGGCCATGTCTAAACTGGGGTGGTGTAGTGGGCAAAAGAACGATGGATTTAACCCAGATCTCTTGACTGGGGGAGAATGTCTGCATTGTCAGCATTCCGTCCATCATTTGTTTGTTGTAACGCTTTTCACCCTAAGTGGGATGGGTATTCCCAGACGTGGGACCCGTGCTCACTACGCCACTGGAGTCAAGCTATCCTGGCTGATGACGGCTGATAGCCAGAAACCGGTCCTAGGATGCTTGATTCCGGTCCAGGCAAGACATGGCTTGGCTGTTCGGGCTGGACTGTTCCCATGAGGCACAGGGTCAAGACTGATTTGCATATGGCCATGTCTAAAGTGGGGTGGTGTAGTGGGCAAAAGAACGATGGATTTAACCCAGATCTCTTGACTGGGGGAGAATGTCTGCATTGTCAGCTTTCCGTCCATCATTTGTTTGTTGTAACGCTTTTCGCCCTAAGTGGGATGGGTATTCCCAGACGTGGGACCCGTGCTTACTACGCCACTGGAGTCAAGCTATCCTGGCTGATGACGGCTGATAGCCAGAAACCGGTCCTAGGATGCTTGATTCCGGTCCAGGGAAGACATGGCTTGGCAGTTCGGGCTGGACTGTTCCCATGAGGCACAGGGTCAAGACTGATTTGCATATGGCCATGTCTAAACTGGGGTGGTGTAGTGGGCAAAAGAACGATGGATCTAACCCAGATCTCTTGACTGGGGGAGAATGTCTGCATTGTCAGCATTCCGTCCATCATTTGTTTGTTGTAACACTTTTCGCCCTAAGTGGGATGGGTATTCCCAGACGTGGGACCCGTGCTCACTACGCCACTGGAGTCAAGCTATCCTGGCTGATGACGGCTGATAGCCAGAAACCGGTCCTAGGATGCTTGATTCCGGTCCAGGGAAGACATGGCTTGGCAGTTCGGGCTGGACTGTTCCCATGAGGCACAGTGTCAAGACTGATTTGCATATGGCCATGTCTAAACTGGGGGGGTGTAGTCGGCAAAAAAACGATGGATTTAACCCAGATCTCTTGACTGGGGGAGAATGTCTGCATTGTCAGCATTCCGTCCATCATTTGTTTGTTGTAACGCTTTTCGCCCTAAGTGGGATGGGTATTCCCAGACGTGGGACCCGTGCTCAATACGCCACTTGAGTCACGCTATCCTGGCTGATGACGGCTGATAGCCAGAAACCGGTCCTAAGATGCTTGATTCCGGTCCAGGGAAGACATGGCTTGGCAGTTCGGGCTGGACTGTTCCCATGAGGCACAGGGTCAAGACTGATTTGCATATGGCCATGTCTAAAGTGGGGTGGTGTAGTGGGCAAAAGAACGATGGATTTAACCCAGATCTCTTGACTGGGGGAGAATGTCTGCATTGTCAGCATTCCGTCCATCATTTGTTTGTTGTAACGCTTTTCGCCCTAAGTGGGATGGGTATTCCCAGACGTGGGACCCGTGCTCACTACGCCACTGGAGTCAAGCTATCCTGGCTGATGACGGCTGATAGCCAGAAACCGGTCCTAGGATGCTTGATTCCGGTCCAGGGAAGACATGGCTTGGCAGTTCGGGCTGGACTGTTCCCATGAGGCACAGGGTCAAGACTGATTTGCATATGGCCATGTCTAAAGTGGGGTGGTGTAGTGGGCAAAACAACGATGGATTTAACCCAGATCTCTTGACTGGGGGAGAATGTCTGCATTGTCTGCATTCCGTCCATCATTTGTTTGTTGTAACGCTTTTCGCCCTAAGTGGGATGGGTATTCCCAGACGTGGGACCCGTGCTCAATACGCCACTTGAGTCAAGCTATCCTGGCTGATGACGGCTGATAGCCAGAAACCGGTCCTAGGATGCTTGATTCCGGTCCAGGGAAGACATGGCTTGGCAGTTCGGGCTGGACTGTTCCCATGAGGCACAGGGTCAAGACTGATTTGCATATGGCCATGTCTAAAGTGGGGTGGTGTAGTGGGCAAAAGAACGATGGATTTAACCCAGATCTCTTGACTGGGGGAGAATGTCTGCATTGTCAGCATTCCGTCCATCATTTGTTTGTTGTAACGCTTTTCGCCCTAAGTGGGATGGGTATTCCCAGACGTGGGACCCGTGCTCACTACGCCACTGGAGTCAAGCTATCCTGGCTGATGACGGCTGATAGCCAGAAACCGGTCCTAGGATGCTTGATTCCGGTCCAGGGAAGACATGGCTTGGCAGTTCGGGCTGGACTGTTCCCATGAGGCACAGGGTCAAGACTGATTTGCATATGGCCATGTCTAAAGTGGGGTGGTGTAGTGGGCAAAACAACGATGGATTTAACCCAGATCTCTTGACTGGGGGAGAATGTCTGCATTGTCTGCATTCCGTCCATCATTTGTTTGTTGTAACGCTTTTCGCCCTAAGTGGGATGGGTATTCCCAGACGTGGGACCCGTGCTCAATACGCCACTTGAGTCAAGCTATCCTGGCTGATGACGGCTGATAGCCAGAAACCGGTCCTAGGATGCTGGATTCCGGTCCAGGGAAGACATGGCTTGGCAGTTCGGGCTGGACTGTTCCCATGAGGCACAGGGTCAAGACTGATTTGCATATGGCCATGTATAAACTGGGGTGGTGTAGTGGGCAAAAGAACGATGGATTTAACCCAGATCTCTTGACTGGGGGAGAATGTCTGCATTGTCAGCATTCCATCCATCATTTGTTTGTTGTAACGCTTTTCGCCCTAAGTGGGATGGGTATTCCCAGACGTGGGACCCGTGCTCACTACGCCACTGGAGTCAAGCTATCCTGGCTGATGACGGCTGATAGCCAGAAACCGGTCCTAGGATGCTTGATTCCAGTCCAGGGAAGACATGGCTTGGCAGTTCGGGCTGGACTGTTCCCATGAGGTACAGGGTCAAGACTGATTTGCATATGGCCATGTCTAAACTGGGGTGGTGTAGTGGGCAAAAGAACGATGGATTTAACCCAGATCTCTTGACTGGGGGAGAATGTCTGCATTGTCAGCATTCCGTACATCATTTGTTTGTTGTAACGCTTTTCGCGCTAAGTGGGATGGATATTCCCAGACGTGGGACCCGTGCTCACTATGCCACTGGAGTCAAGCTATCCTGGCTGATGACGGCTGATAGCCAGAAACCGGTCCTAGGATGCTTGATTCCGGTCCAGGGAAGACATGGCTTGGCAGTTCGGGCTGGACTGTTCCCATGAGGCACAGTGTCAAGACTGATTTGCATATGGCCATGTCTAAACTGGGGTGGTGTAGTCGGCAAAAAAACGATGGATTTAACCCAGATCTCTTGACTGGGGGAGAATGTCTGCATTGTCAGCATTCCGTCCATCATTTGTTTGTTGTAACGCTTTTCGCCCTAAGTGGGATGGGTATTCCCAGACGTGGGACCCGTGCTCAATACGCCACTTGAGTCACGCTATCCTGGCTGATGACGGCTGATAGCCAGAAACCGGTCCTAAGATGCTTGATTCCGGTCCAGGGAAGACATGGCTTGGCAGTTCGGGCTGGACTGTTCCCATGAGGCACAGGGTCAAGACTGATTTGCATATGGCCATGTCTAAAGTGGGGTGGTGTAGTGGGCAAAAGAACGATGGATTTAACCCAGATCTCTTGACTGGGGGAGAATGTCTGCATTGTCAGCATTCCGTCCATCATTTGTTTGTTGTAACGCTTTTCGCCCTAAGTGGGATGGGTATTCCCAGACGTGGGACCCGTGCTCACTACGCCACTGGAGTCAAGCTATCCTGGCTGATGACGGCTGATAGCCAGAAACCGGTCCTAGGATGCTTGATTCCGGTCCAGGGAAGACATGGCTTGGCAGTTCGGGCTGGACTGTTCCCATGAGGCACAGGGTCAAGACTGATTTGCATATGGCCATGTCTAAAGTGGGGTGGTGTAGTGGGCAAAAGAACGATGGATTTAACCCAGATCTCTTGACTGGGGGAGAATGTCTGCATTGTCTGCATTCCGTCCATCATTTGTTTGTTGTAACGCTTTTCGCCCTAAGTGGGATGGGTATTCCCAGACGTGGGACCCGTGCTCAATACGCCACTTGAGTCAAGCTATCCTGGCTGATGATGGCTGATAGCCAGAAACCGGTCCTAGGATGCTTGATTCCGGTCCAGGGAAGACATGGCTTGGCAGTTCGGGCTGGACTGTTCCCATGAGGCACAGGGTCAAGACTGATTTGCATATGGCCATGTCTAAACTGGGGTGGTGTAGTGGGCAAAAGAACGATGGATTTAACCCAGATCTCTTGACTGGGGGAGAATGTCTGCATTGTCAGCATTCCGTACATCATTTGTTTGTTGTAACGCTTTTCGCGCTAAGTGGGATGGGTATTCCCAGACGTGGGACCCGTGCTCACTACGCCACTGGAGTCAAGCTATCCTGGCTGATGACGGCTGATAGCCAGAAACCGGTCCTAGGATGCTTGATTCCGGTCCAGGGAAGACATGGCTTGGCAGTTCGGGCTGGACTGTTCCCATGAGGCACAGGGTCAAGACTGATTTGCATATGGCCATGTCTAAAGTAGGGTGGTGTAGTGGGCAAAAGAACGATGGATTTAACCCAGATCTCTTGACTGGGGGAGAATGTCTGCATCGTCAGCTTTCCGTCCATCATTTGTTTGTTGTAACGCTTTTCGCCCTAAGTGGGATGGGTATTCCCAGACGTGGGACCCGTGCTCACTACGCCACTGGAGTCAAGCTATCCTGGCTGATGACGGCTGATAGCCAGAAACCGGTCCTAGGATGCTTGATTCCGGTCCAGGGAAGACATGGCTTGGCAGTTCGGGCTGGACTGTTCCCATGAGGCACAGGGTCAAGACTGATTTGCATATGGCCATGTCTAAAGTGGGGTGGTGTCGTGGGCAAAAGAACGATGGATCTAACCCAGATCTCTTGACTGGGGGAGAATGTCTGCATTGTCAGCATTCCGTCCATCATTTGTTTGTTGTAACGCTTTTCGCCCTAAGTGGGATGGGTATTCCCAGACGTGGGACCCGTGCTCACTACGCCACTGGAGTCAAGCTATCCTGCCTGATGACGGCTGATGGCCAGAAACCGGTCCTAGGATGCTTGATTCCGGTCCAGGGAAGACATGGCTTGGCAGTTCGGGCTGGACTGTTCCCATGAGGCACAGGGTCAAGACTGATTTGCATATGGCCATGTATAAACTGGGGTGGTGTAGTGGGCAAAAGAACGATGGATTTAACCCAGATCTCTTGACTGGGGGAGAATGTCTGCATTGTCAGCATTCCATCCATCATTTGTTTGTTGTAACGCTTTTCGCCCTAAGTGGGATGGGTATTCCCAGACGTGGGACCCGTGCTCACTACGCCACTGGAGTCAAGCTATCCTGGCTGATGACGGCTGATAGTCAGAAACCGGTCCTAGGATGCTTGATTCCGGTCCAGGGAAGACATGGCTTGGCAGTTTGGGCTGGACTGTTCCCATGAGGCACAGGGTCAAGACTGATTTGCATATGGCCATGTCTAAACTGGGTTGGTGTAGTGGGCAAAAGAACGATGGATTTAACCCAGATCTCTTGACTGGGGGAGAATGTCTGCATTGTCAGCATTCCGTCCATCATTTGTTTGTTGTAACGCTTTTCGCCCTAAGTGGGATGGGTATTCCCAGACGTGGGACCCGTGCTCACTACGCCACTGGAGTCAAGCTATCCTGGCTGATGACGGCTGATAGCCAGAAACCGGTCCTAGGATGCTTGATTCCGGTCCAGGGAAGACATGGCCTGGCAGTTCGGGCTGGACTGTTCCCATAAGGCACAGGGTCAAGACTGATTTGCATATGGCCATGTCTAAACTGGGGTGGTGTAGTGGGCAAAAGAATGATGGATTTAACCCAGATCTCTTGACTGGGGGAGAATGTCTGCATTGTCAGCATTCCGTCCATCATTTGTTTGTTGTAACGCTTTTCACCCTAAGTGGGATGGGTATTCCCAGGCGTGGAACCCGTGCTTACTACGCCACTGGTGTCAAGCTATCCTGGCTGATGACGGCTGATAGCCAGAAACCGGTCCTAGGATGCTTGATTCCGGTCCAGGGAAGACATGGCTTGGCAATTCGGGCTGGACTGTTCCCATGAGGCACAGGGTCAAGACTGATTTGCATATGGCCATGCCTAAACTGGGGTGGTGTAGTGGGCAAAAGAACGATGGATTTAACCCAGATCTCTTGACTGGGGGAGAATGTCTGCATTGTCAGCATTCCGTCCATCATTTGTTTGTTGTAACGCTTTTCGCCCTAAGTGGGATGGGTATTCCCAGACGTTGGACCCGTGCTCACTACGCCACTGGAGTCAAGGTATCCTGGCTGATGACGGCTGATAGCCAGAAACCGGTCCTAGGATGCTTGATTCCGGTCAAGGGAAGACATCGCTTGGCAGTTCGGGCTGGACTGTTCCCATGAGGCACAGGGTCAAGACTGATTTGCATATGGCCATGTCTAAACTGGGGTGGTGTAGTGGGCAAAAGAACGATGGATTTAACCCAGATCTCTTGACTGGGGGAGAATGTCTGCATTGTCAGCATTCCGTCCATCATTTGTATATTGTAACGCTTTTCACCCTAAGTGGGATGGGTATTCTCAGACGTGGGACCCGTGCTCACTACGCCACTGGAGTCAAGCTATCCTGGCTGATGACGGCTGATAGCCAGAAACCGGTCCTAGGATGCTTGATTCCGGTCCAGGGAAGACATGGTTTGGCAGTTCGGGCTGGACTGTTCCCATGAGGCACAGGGTCAAGACTGATTTGCATATGGCCATGTCTAAATTGGGGTGGTGTAGTGGGCAAAAGAACGATGGCTTTAACCCAGATCTCTTGACTGGGGGAGAATGTCTGCATTGTCAGCATTCCGTCCATCATTTGTTTGTTGTAACGCTTTTCGCCCTAAGTGGGATGGGTATTCCCAGACGTCGGACCCGTGCTCAATACGCCACTTGAGTCAAGCTATCCTTGCTGATGACGGCTGATAGCCAGAAACCGGTCCTAGGATGCTTGATTCCGGTCCAGGGAAGACATGGCTTGGCAGTTCGGGCTGGACTGTTCCCATGAGGCACAGGGTCAAGACTGATTTGCATATGGCCATGTCTAAACTGGGGTGGTGTAGTGGGCAAAAGAACGATGGATTTAACCCAGATCTCTTGACTGGGGGAGAATGTCTGCATTGTCAGCATTCCGTCCATCATTTGTTTGTTGTAACGCTTTTCGCCCTAAGTGGGATGGGTATTCCCAGACGTGGGACCCGTGCTCACTACGGCACTGGAGTCAAGCTATCCTGGCTGATGACGGCTGATAGCCAGAAACCGGTCCTAGGATGCTTGATTCCGGTCCAGGGAATACATGGCTTGGCAGTTCGGGCTGGACTGTTCCCATGAGGCACAGGGTCAAGACTGATTTGCATATGGCCATGTATAAACTGGGGTGGTGTAGTGGGCAAAAGAACGATGGATTTAACCCAGATCTCTTAACTGGGGGAGAATGTCTGCATTGTCAGCATTCCGTCCATCATTTGTTTGTTGTAACGCTTTTCGCCCTAAGTGGGATGGGTATTCCCAGACGTGGGACCCGTGCTCACTACGCCACTGGAGTCAAGCTATCCTGGCTGATGACGGCTGATAGCCAGAAACCGGTCCTAGGATGCTTGATTCCGGTCCAGGGAAGACATGGCTTGGCAGTTCGGGCTGGACTGTTCCCATGAGGCACAGGGTCAAGACTGATTTGCATATGGCCATGTCTAAACTGGGGTGGTGTAGTGGACAAAAGAACGATGGATTTAACCCAGATCTCTTGACTGGCGGAGAATGTCTGCATTGTCAGCATTCCGTCCATCATTTGTGTGTTGTAACGCTTTTCGCCCTAAGTGGGATGGGTATTCCCAGACGTGGGACCCGTGCTCACTACGCCACTGAAAGCATGCTATCCTGGCTGATGACGGCTGATAGCCAGAAACCGGTCCTAGGATGCTTGATTCCGGTCCAGGGAAGACATGGCTTGGCAGTTCGGGCTGGACTGTTCCCATGAGGCACATGGTCAAGACTGATTTGCATATGGCCATGTCTAAACTGGAGTGGTGTAGTGGTCAAAAGAACGATGGATTTAACCCAGATCTCTTGACTGGGGGAGAATGTCTGCATTGTCAGCATTCCGTCCATCATTTGTTTGTTGTAACGCTTTTCGCCCTAAGTGGGATGGGTATTCCCAGACGTGGGACCCGTGCTCACTACGCCACTGGAGTCAAGCTATCCTGGCTGATGACGGCTGATAGCCAGAAACCGGTCCTAGGATGCTTGATTCCGGTCCAGGGAAGACATGGCTTGGCATTTCGGGCTGGACTGTTCCCATGAGGCAGAGGGTCAAGACTGATTTGCATATGGCCATGTCTAAACTGGGGAGGTGTAGTGGGCAAAAGAACGATGGATTTAACCCAGATCTCTTGACTGGGGGAGGATTTCTGCATTGTCAGCATTCCGTCCATCATTTGTTTGTTGTAACGCTTTTCGCCCTAAGTGGGATGGGTATTTCCAGACGTGGGACCCGTGCTCACTACGCCACTGGAGTCAAGCTATCCTGGCTGATGACGGCTGATAGCCAGAAACCAGTCCTAGGATGCTTGATTCCGGTCCAGGGAAGACATGGCTTGGCAGTTCGGGCTGGACTGTTCCCATGAGGCACAGGGTCAAGACTGATTTGCATATGGCCATGTCTAAACTGGGGTGGTGTAGTGGGCAAAAGAACGATGGATTTAACCCAGATCTCTTGACTGGGGGAGAATGTCTGCATTGTCAGCATTCCGTCCATCATTTGTGTGTTGTAACGCTTTTCGCCCTAAGTGGGATGGGTATTCCCAGACGTGGGACCCGTGCTCACTACGCCACTGGAGTCAAGCTATCCTGGCTGATGACGGCTGATAGCCAGAAACCGGTCCTAGGATGCTTGATTCCGGTCCAGGGAAGACATGGCTTGGCAGTTCGGGCTGGACTGTTCCCATGAGGCACAGGGTCAAGACTGATTTGCATATGGCCATGTCTAAACTGGGGTGGTGTAGTGGGCAAAAGAACGATGGATTTAACCCAGATCTCTTGACTGGGGGAGAATGTCTGCATTGTCAGCATTCCGTCCATCATTTGTTTGTTGTAACGCTTTTCGCCCTAAGTGGGATGGGTATTCCCAGACGTGGGACCCGTGCTCACTACGCCACTGGAGTCAAGCTATCCTGGCTGATGACGGCTGATAGCCAGAAACCGGTCCTAGGATGCTTGATTCCGGTCCAGGGAATACATGGCTTGGCAGTTCGGGCTGGACTGTTCCCATGAGGCACAGGGTCAAGACTGATTTGCATATGGCCATGTATAAACTGGGGTGGTGTAGTGGGCAAAAGAACGATGGATTTAACCCAGATCTCTTAACTGGGGGAGAATGTCTGCATTGTCAGCATTCCGTCCATCATTTGTTTGTTGTAACGCTTTTCGCCCTAAGTGGGATGGGTATTCCCAGACGTGGGACCCGTGCTCACTACGCCACTGGAGTCAAGCTATCCTGGCTGATGACGGCTGATAGCCAGAAACCGGTCCTAGGATGCTTGATTCCGGTCCAGGGAAGACATGGCTTGGCAGTTCGGGCTGGACTGTTCCCATGAGGCACAGGGTCAAGACTGATTTGCATATGGCCATGTCTAAACTGGGGTGGTGTAGTGGACAAAAGAACGATGGATTTAACCCAGATCTCTTGACTGGCGGAGAATGTCTGCATTGTCAGCATTCCGTCCATCATTTGTGTGTTGTAACGCTTTTCGCCCTAAGTGGGATGGGTATTCCCAGACGTGGGACCCGTGCTCACTACGCCACTGAAAGCATGCTATCCTGGCTGATGACGGCTGATAGCCAGAAACCGGTCCTAGGATGCTTGATTCCGGTCCAGGGAAGACATGGCTTGGCAGTTCGGGCTGGACTGTTCCCATGAGGCACAGGGTCAAGACTGATTTGCATATGGCCATGTCTAAACTGGAGTGGTGTAGTGGTCAAAAGAACGATGGATTTAACCCAGATCTCTTGACTGGGGGAGAATGTCTGCATTGTCAGCATTCCGTCCATCATTTGTTTGTTGTAACGCTTTTCGCCCTAAGTGGGATGGGTATTCCCAGACGTGGGACCCGTGCTCACTACGCCACTGGAGTCAAGCTATCCTGGCTGATGACGGCTGATAGCCAGAAACCGGTCCTAGGATGCTTGATTCCGGTCCAGGGAAGATATGGCTTGGCATTTCGGGCTGGACTGTTCCCATGAGGCAGAGGGTCAAGACTGATTTGCATATGGCCATGTCTAAACTGGGGAGGTGTAGTGGGCAAAAGAACGATGGATTTAACCCAGATCTCTTGACTGGGGGAGGATTTCTGCATTGTCAGCATTCCGTCCATCATTTGTTTGTTGTAACGCTTTTCGCCCTAAGTGGGATGGGTATTTCCAGACGTGGGACCCGTGCTCACTACGCCACTGGAGTCAAGCTATCCTGGCTGATGACGGCTGATAGCCAGAAACCAGTCCTAGGATGCTTGATTCCGGTCCAGGGAAGACATGGCTTGGCAGTTCGGGCTGGACTGTTCCCATGAGGCACAGGGTCAAGACTGATTTGCATATGGCCATGTCTAAACTGGGGTGGTGTAGTGGGCAAAAGAACGATGGATTTAACCCAGATCTCTTGACTGGGGGAGAATGTCTGCATTGTCAGCATTCCGTCCATCATTTGTTTGTTGTAACGCTTTTCGCCCTAAGTGGGATGGGTATTCCCAGACGTGGGACCCGTGCTCACTACGCCACTGGAGTCAAGCTATCCTGGCTGATGACGGCTGATAGCCAGAAACCGGTCCTAGGATGCTTGATTCCGGTCCAGGGAATACATGGCTTGGCAGTTCGGGCTGGACTGTTCCCATGAGGCACAGGGTCAAGACTGATTTGCATATGGCCATGTATAAACTGGGGTGGTGTAGTGGGCAAAAGAACGATGGATTTAACCCAGATCTCTTAACTGGGGGAGAATGTCTGCATTGTCAGCATTCCGTCCATCATTTGTTTGTTGTAACGCTTTTCGCCCTAAGTGGGATGGGTATTCCCAGACGTGGGACCCGTGCTCACTACGCCACTGGAGTCAAGCTATCCTGGCTGATGACGGCTGATAGCCAGAAACCGGTCCTAGGATGCTTGATTCCGGTCCAGGGAAGACATGGCTTGGCAGTTCGGGCTGGACTGTTCCCATGAGGCACAGGGTCAAGACTGATTTGCATAT
The DNA here is from genome assembly GCF_964204655.1 of Triturus cristatus. Classification (NCBI taxonomy): domain Eukaryota; kingdom Metazoa; phylum Chordata; class Amphibia; order Caudata; family Salamandridae; genus Triturus; species Triturus cristatus. The sequence goes on along the minus strand of NC_140591.1, from coordinate 1,633,369,196 downwards.
GGCCATGTCTAAACTGGGGTGGTGTAGTGGACAAAAGAACGATGGATTTAACCCAGATCTCTTGACTGGCGGAGAATGTCTGCATTGTCAGCATTCCGTCCATCATTTGTGTGTTGTAACGCTTTTCGCCCTAAGTGGGATGGGTATTCCCAGACGTGGGACCCGTGCTCACTACGCCACTGAAAGCATGCTATCCTGGCTGATGACGGCTGATAGCCAGAAACCGGTCCTAGGATGCTTGATTCCGGTCCAGGGAAGACATGGCTTGGCAGTTCGGGCTGGACTGTTCCCATGAGGCACAGGGTCAAGACTGATTTGCATATGGCCATGTCTAAACTGGAGTGGTGTAGTGGTCAAAAGAACGATGGATTTAACCCAGATCTCTTGACTGGGGGAGAATGTCTGCATTGTCAGCATTCCGTCCATCATTTGTTTGTTGTAACGCTTTTCGCCCTAAGTGGGATGGGTATTCCCAGACGTGGGACCCGTGCTCACTACGCCACTGGAGTCAAGCTATCCTGGCTGATGACGGCTGATAGCCAGAAACCGGTCCTAGGATGCTTGATTCCGGTCCAGGGAAGACATGGCTTGGCATTTCGGGCTGGACTGTTCCCATGAGGCAGAGGGTCAAGACTGATTTGCATATGGCCATGTCTAAACTGGGGAGGTGTAGTGGGCAAAAGAACGATGGATTTAACCCAGATCTCTTGACTGGGGGAGGATTTCTGCATTGTCAGCATTCCGTCCATCATTTGTTTGTTGTAACGCTTTTCGCCCTAAGTGGGATGGGTATTTCCAGACGTGGGACCCGTGCTCACTACGCCACTGGAGTCAAGCTATCCTGGCTGATGACGGCTGATAGCCAGAAACCAGTCCTAGGATGCTTGATTCCGGTCCAGGGAAGACATGGCTTGGCAGTTCGGGCTGGACTGTTCCCATGAGGCACAGGGTCAAGACTGATTTGCATATGGCCATGTCTAAACTGGGGTGGTGTAGTGGGCAAAAGAACGATGGATTTAACCCAGATCTCTTGACTGGGGGAGAATGTCTGCATTGTCAGCATTCCGTCCATCATTTGTGTGTTGTAACGCTTTTCGCCCTAAGTGGGATGGGTATTCCCAGACGTGGGACCCGTGCTCACTACGCCACTGGAGTCAAGCTATCCTGGCTGATGACGGCTGATAGCCAGAAACCGGTCCTAGGATGCTTGATTCCGGTCCAGGGAAGACATGGCTTGGCAGTTCGGGCTGGACTGTTCCCATGAGGCACAGGGTCAAGACTGATTTGCATATGGCCATGTCTAAAGTGGGGTGGTGTAGTGGGCAAAAGAACGATGGATTTAACCCAGATCTCTTGACTGGGGGAGAATGTCTGCATTGTCTGCATTCCGTCCATCATTTGTTTGTTGTAACGCTTTTCGCCCTAAGTGGGATGGGTATTCCCAGACGTGGGACCCGTGCTCAATACGCCACTTGAGTCAAGCTATCCTGGCTGATGATGGCTGATAGCCAGAAACCGGTCCTAGGATGCTTGATTCCGGTCCAGGGAAGACATGGCTTGGCAGTTCGGGCTGGACTGTTCCCATGAGGCACAGGGTCAAGACTGATTTGCATATGGCCATGTCTAAACTGGGGTGGTGTAGTGGGCAAAAGAACGATGGATTTAACCCAGATCTCTTGACTGGGGGAGAATGTCTGCATTGTCAGCATTCCGTACATCATTTGTTTGTTGTAACGCTTTTCGCGCTAAGTGGGATGGGTATTCCCAGACGTGGGACCCGTGCTCACTACGCCACTGGAGTCAAGCTATCCTGGCTGATGACGGCTGATAGCCAGAAACCGGTCCTAGGATGCTTGATTCCGGTCCAGGGAAGACATGGCTTGGCAGTTCGGGCTGGACTGTTCCCATGAGGCACAGGGTCAAGACTGATTTGCATATGGCCATGTCTAAAGTAGGGTGGTGTAGTGGGCAAAAGAACGATGGATTTAACCCAGATCTCTTGACTGGGGGAGAATGTCTGCATCGTCAGCTTTCCGTCCATCATTTGTTTGTTGTAACGCTTTTCGCCCTAAGTGGGATGGGTATTCCCAGACGTGGGACCCGTGCTCACTACGCCACTGGAGTCAAGCTATCCTGGCTGATGACGGCTGATAGCCAGAAACCGGTCCTAGGATGCTTGATTCCGGTCCAGGGAAGACATGGCTTGGCAGTTCGGGCTGGACTGTTCCCATGAGGCACAGGGTCAAGACTGATTTGCATATGGCCATGTCTAAAGTGGGGTGGTGTCGTGGGCAAAAGAACGATGGATCTAACCCAGATCTCTTGACTGGGGGAGAATGTCTGCATTGTCAGCATTCCGTCCATCATTTGTTTGTTGTAACGCTTTTCGCCCTAAGTGGGATGGGTATTCCCAGACGTGGGACCCATGCTCACTACGCCACTGGAGTCAAGCTATCCTGGCTGATGACGGCTGATGGCCAGAAACCGGTCCTAGGATGCTTGATTCCGGTCCAGGGAAGACATGGCTTGGCAGTTCGGGCTGGACTGTTCCCATGAGGCACAGGGTCAAGACTGATTTGCATATGGCCATGTATAAACTGGGGTGGTGTAGTGGGCAAAAGAACGATGGATTTAACCCAGATCTCTTGACTGGGGGAGAATGTCTGCATTGTCAGCATTCCATCCATCATTTGTTTGTTGTAACGCTTTTCGCCCTAAGTGGGATGGGTATTCCCAGACGTGGGACCCGTGCTCACTACGCCACTGGAGTCAAGCTATCCTGGCTGATGACGGCTGATAGTCAGAAACCGGTCCTAGGATGCTTGATTCCGGTCCAGGGAAGACATGGCTTGGCAGTTTGGGCTGGACTGTTCCCATGAGGCACAGGGTCAAGACTGATTGGCATATGGCCATGTCTAAACTGGGTTGGTGTAGTGGGCAAAAGAACGATGGATTTAACCCAGATCTCTTGACTGGGGGAGAATGTCTGCATTGTCAGCATTCCGTCCATCATTTGTTTGTTGTAACGCTTTTTGCCCTAAGTGGGATGGGTATTCCCAGACGTGGGACCCGTGCTCACTACGCCACTGGAGTCAAGCTATCCTGGCTGATGACGGCTGATAGCCAGAAACCGGTCCTAGGATGCTTGATTCCGGTCCAGGGAAGACATGGCTTGGCAGTTCGGGCTGGACTGTTCCCATAAGGCACAGGGTCAAGACTGATTTGCATATGGCCATGTCTAAACTGGGGTGGTGTAGTGGGCAAAAGAATGATGGATTTAACCCAGATCTCTTGACTGGGGGAGAATGTCTGCATTGTCAGCATTCCGTCCATCATTTGTTTGTTGTAACGCTTTTCACCCTAAGTGGGATGGGTATTCCCAGGCGTGGAACCCGTGCTTACTACGCCACTGGTGTCAAGCTATCCTGGCTGATGACGGCTGATAGCCAGAAACCGGTCCTAGGATGCTTGATTCCGGTCCAGGGAAGACATGGCTTGGCAATTCGGGCTGGACTGTTCCCATGAGGCACAGGGTCAAGACTGATTTGCATATGGCCATGCCTAAACTGGGGTGGTGTAGTGGGCAAAAGAACGATGGATTTAACCCAGATCTCTTGACTGGGGGAGAATGTCTGCATTGTCAGCATTCCGTCCATCATTTGTATATTGTAACGCTTTTCACCCTAAGTGGGATGGGTATTCTCAGACGTGGGACCCGTGCTCACTACGCCACTGGAGTCAAGCTATCCTGGCTGATGACGGCTGATAGCCAGAAACCGGTCCTAGGATGCTTGATTCCGGTCCAGGGAAGACATGGTTTGGCAGTTCGGGCTGGACTGTTCCCATGAGGCACAGGGTCAAGACTGATTTGCATATGGCCATGTCTAAATTGGGGTGGTGTAGTGGGCAAAAGAACGATGGCTTTAACCCAGATCTCTTGACTGGGGGAGAATGTCTGCATTGTCAGCATTCCGTCCATCATTTGTTTGTTGTAACGCTTTTCGCCCTAAGTGGGATGGGTATTCCCAGACGTCGGACCCGTGCTCAATACGCCACTTGAGTCAAGCTATCCTTGCTGATGACGGCTGATAGCCAGAAACCGGTCCTAGGATGCTTGATTCCGGTCCAGGGAAGACATGGCTTGGCAGTTCGGGCTGGACTGTTCCCATGAGGCACAGGGTCAAGACTGATTTGCATATGGCCATGTCTAAACTGGGGTGGTGTAGTGGGCAAAAGAACGATGGATTTAACCCAGATCTCTTGACTGGGGGAGAATGTCTGCATTGTCAGCATTCCGTCCATCATTTGTTTGTTGTAACGCTTTTCGCCCTAAGTGGGATGGGTATTCCCAGACGTGGGACCCGTGCTCACTACGCCACTGGAGTCAAGCTATCCTGGCTGATGACGGCTGATAGCCAGAAACCGGTCCTAGGATGCTTGATTCCGGTCCAGGGAATACATGGCTTGGCAGTTCGGGCTGGACTGTTCCCATGAGGCACAGGGTCAAGACTGATTTGCATATGGCCATGTATAAACTGGGGTGGTGTAGTGGGCAAAAGAACGATGGATTTAACCCAGATCTCTTAACTGGGGGAGAATGTCTGCATTGTCAGCATTCCGTCCATCATTTGTTTGTTGTAACGCTTTTCGCCCTAAGTGGGATGGGTATTCCCAGACGTGGGACCCGTGCTCACTACGCCACTGGAGTCAAGCTATCCTGGCTGATGACGGCTGATAGCCAGAAACCGGTCCTAGGATGCTTGATTCCGGTCCAGGGAAGACATGGCTTGGCAGTTCGGGCTGGACTGTTCCCATGAGGCACAGGGTCAAGACTGATTTGCATATGGCCATGTCTAAACTGGGGTGGTGTAGTGGACAAAAGAACGATGGATTTAACCCAGATCTCTTGACTGGCGGAGAATGTCTGCATTGTCAGCATTCCGTCCATCATTTGTGTGTTGTAACGCTTTTCGCCCTAAGTGGGATGGGTATTCCCAGACGTGGGACCCGTGCTCACTACGCCACTGAAAGCATGCTATCCTGGCTGATGACGGCTGATAGCCAGAAACCGGTCCTAGGATGCTTGATTCCGGTCCAGGGAAGACATGGCTTGGCAGTTCGGGCTGGACTGTTCCCATGAGGCACAGGGTCAAGACTGATTTGCATATGGCCATGTCTAAACTGGAGTGGTGTAGTGGTCAAAAGAACGATGGATTTAACCCAGATCTCTTGACTGGGGGAGAATGTCTGCATTGTCAGCATTCCGTCCATCATTTGTTTGTTGTAACGCTTTTCGCCCTAAGTGGGATGGGTATTCCCAGACGTGGGACCCGTGCTCACTACGCCACTGGAGTCAAGCTATCCTGGCTGATGACGGCTGATAGCCAGAAACCGGTCCTAGGATGCTTGATTCCGGTCCAGGGAAGACATGGCTTGGCATTTCGGGCTGGACTGTTCCCATGAGGCAGACGGTCAAGACTGATTTGCATATGGCCATGTCTAAACTGGGGAGGTGTAGTGGGCAAAAGAACGATGGATTTAACCCAGATCTCTTGACTGGGGGAGGATTTCTGCATTGTCAGCATTCCGTCCATCATTTGTTTGTTGTAACGCTTTTCGCCCTAAGTGGGATGGGTATTTCCAGACGTGGGACCCGTGCTCACTACGCCACTGGAGTCAAGCTATCCTGGCTGATGACGGCTGATAGCCAGAAACCAGTCCTAGGATGCTTGATTCCGGTCCAGGGAAGACATGGCTTGGCAGTTCGGGCTGGACTGTTCCCATGAGGCACAGGGTCAAGACTGATTTGCATATGGCCATGTCTAAACTGGGGTGGTGTAGTGGGCAAAAGAACGATGGATTTAACCCAGATCTCTTGACTGGGGGAGAATGTCTGCATTGTCAGCATTCCGTCCATCATTTGTGTGTTGTAACGCTTTTCGCCCTAAGTGGGATGGGTATTCCCAGACGTGGGACCCGTGCTCACTACGCCACTGGAGTCATGCTATCCTGGCTGATGACGGCTGATAGCCAGAAACCGGTCCTAGGATGCTTGATTCCGGTCCAGGGAAGACATGGCTTGGCAGTTCGGGCTGGACTGTTCCCATGAGGCACAGGGTCAAGACTGATTTGCATATGGCCATGTCTAAACGGGGGTGGTGTAGTGGGCAAAAGAACGATGGATTTAACCCAGATCTCTTAACTGGGGGAGAATGTCTGCATTGTCAGCATTCCGTCCATCATTTGTTTGTTGTAACGCTTTTCGCCCTAAGTGGGATGGGTATTCCCAGACGTGGGACCCGTGCTCACTACGCCACTGGAGTCAAGGTATCCTGGCTGATGACGGCTGATAGCCAGAAACCGGTCCTAGGATGCTTGATTCCGGTCCAGGGAAGACATGGCTTGGCAGTTCGGGCTGGACTGTTCCCATGAGGCAGAGGGTCAAGACTGATTATCATATGGCCATGTCTAAACTGGGGTGGTGTAGTGGGCAAAAGAGCGATGGATTTAACCCAGATCTCTTGACTGGGGGAGAATGTCTGCATTGTCAGCATTCCATCCTGCATTTGTTTGTTGTAACGCTTTTCGCCCTAAGTGGGATGGGTATTCCCAGACGTGGGACCCGTGCTCACTACGCCACTGGAGTCAAGCTATCCTGGCTGATGACGGCTGATAGCCAGAATCCGGTCCTAGGATGCTTGATTCCGGTCCAGGGAAGACATGGCTTGGCAGTTCGGGCTGGACTGTTCCCATGAGGCACAGGGTCAAGACTGATTTGCATATGGCCATGTCTAAACTGGGGTGGTGTAGTGGGCAAAAGAACGATGGATTTAACCCAGATCTCTTGACTGGGGGAGAATGTCTGCATTGTCAGCATTCCGTCCATCATTTGTTTGTTGTAACGCTTTTCGCCCTAAGTGGGATGGGTATTCCCAGGCGTGGGACCCGTGCTCACTACGCCACTGGAGTCAAGCTATCCTGGCTGATGACGGCTGATAGCCAGAAACCGGTCCTAGGATGCTTGATTCCGGTCCAGGGAAGACATGGCTTGGCAATTCGGGCTGGACTGTTCCCATGAGGCACAGGGTCAAGACTGATTCGCATATGGCCATGTCTAAACTGGGGTAGTGTAGTGGGCAAAAGAACAATGGATTTAACCCAGATCTCTTGACTGGGGGAGAATGTCTGCATTGTCAGCATTCCGTCCATCATTTGTTTGTTGTAACGCTTTTCGCCCTAAGTGGGATGGGTATTCCCAGACGTGGGACCCGTGCTCACTACGCCACTGGAGTCAAGGTATCCTGGCTGATGACGGCTGATAGCCAGAAACCGGTCCTAGGATGCTTGATTCCGGTCAAGGGAAGACATGGCTTGGCAGTTTGGGCTGGACTGTTCCCATGAGGCACAGGGTCAAGACTGATTTGCATATGGCCATGTCTAAACTGGGGTGGTGTAGTGGGCAAAAGAACGATGGATTTAACCCAGATCTCTTGACTGGGGAAAAATGTCTGCATTGTCAGCATTCCGTCCATCATTTGTTTGTTGTAACGCTTTTCACCCTAAGTGGGATGGGTATTCCCAGACGTGGGACCCGTGCTCACTACGCCACTGGAGTCAAGCTATCCTGGCTGATGACGGCTGATAGCCGGAAACCGGTCCTAGGATGCTTGATTCCGGTCCAGGGAAGACATGGCTTGGCAGTTCGGGCTGGACTGTTCCCATGAGGCACAGGGTCAAGACTGATTTGCATATGGCCATGTCTAAATTGGGGTGGTGTAGTGGGCAAAAGAACGATGGATTTAACCCAGATCTCTTGACTGGGGGAGAATGTCTGCATTGTCAGCATTCTGTCCATCATTTGTTTGTTGTAACGCTTTTCGCCCTAAGTGGGATGGGTATTCCCAGACGTCGGACCCGTGCTCAATACGCCACTTGAGTCAAGCTATCCTTGCTGATGACGGCTGATAGCCAGAAACCGGTCCTAGGATGCTTGATTCCGGTCCAGGGAAGACATGGCTTGGCAGTTCGGGCTGGACTGTTCCCATGAGGCACAGGGTCAAGACTGATTTGCATATGGCCATGTCTAAACTGGGGTGGTGTAGTGGGCAAAAGAACGATGGATTTAACCCAGATCTCTTGACTGGGGGAGAATGTCTGCATTGTCAGCATTCCGTCCATCATTTGTTTGTTGTGACGCTTTTCGCCCTAAGTGGGATGGGTATTCCCAGACGTGGGACCCGTGCTCACTACGCCACTGGAGTCAAGCTATCCTGGCTGATGACGGCTGATAGCCAGAAACCGGTCCTAGGATGCTTGATTCCGGTCCAGGGAAGACATGGCTTGGCAGTTCGGGCTGGACTGTTCCCATGAGGCACAGGGTCAAGACTGATATGCATATGGCCATGTCTAAACTGGGGTGGTGTAGTGGGCAAAAGAACGATGGATTTAACCCAGATCTCTTAACTGGGGGAGAATGTCTGCATTGTCAGCATTCCGTCCATCATTTGTTTGTTGTAACGCTTTTCGCCCTTAGTGGGATGGGTATTCCCAGACGTGGGACCCGTGCTCACTACGCCACTGGAGTCAAGCTATCCTGGCTGATGACGGCTGATAGCCAGAAACCGGTCCTAGAATGCTTGATTCCGGTCCAGGGAAGACATGGCTTGGCAGTTCGGGCTGGACTGTTCCCATGAGGCACAGGGTCAAGACTGATTTGCATATGGCCATGTCTAAACTGGGGTGGTGTAGTGGGCAAAAGAACAATGGATTTAACCCAGATCTCTTGACTGGGGGAGAATGTCTGCATTGTCAGCATTCCGTCCATCATTTGTGTGTTGTAACGCTTTTCGCCCTAAGCGGGATGGGTATTCCCAGACGTGGGACCCGTGCTCACTACGCCACTGGAGTCATGCTATCCTGGCTGATGACGGCTGATAACCAGAAACCGGTCCTAGGATGCTTGATTCCGGTCCAGGGAAGACATGGCTTGGCAGTTCGGGCTGGACTGTTCCCATGAGGCACAGGGTCAAGACTCATTTGCATATGGCCATGTCTAAACTGGGGTGGTGTAGTGGGCAAAAGAACGATGGATTTAACCCAGATCTCTTGACTGGGGGAGAATGTCTGCATTGTCAGCATTCCGTCCATCATTTGTTTGTTGTAACGCTTTTCGCCCTAAGTGGGATGGGTATTCCCAGACGTGGGACCCGTGCTCACTACGCCACTGGAGTCAAGCTATCCTGGCTGATGACGGCTGATAGCCAGAAACCGGTCCTAGGATGCTTGATTCCGGTCCAGGGAAGACATGGCTTGGCAGTTCGGGCTGGACTGTTCCCATGAGGCAGAGGGTCAAGACTGATTTGCATATGGCCATGTCTAAACTGGGGTGGTGTAGTGGCAAAAGAACGATGGATTTAACCCACATCTCTTGACTGGGGAAGAATGTCTGCATTGTCAGCATTCCGTCCATCATTTGTGTGTTGTAACGCTTTTCGCCCTAAGTGGGATGGGTATTCCCAGACGTAGGACCCGTGCTCACTACGCCACTGGAGTCATGCTATCCTGGCTGATGACGGCTGATAGCCAGAAACCGGTCCTAGGATGCTTGATTCCGGTCCAGGGAAGACATGGCTTGGCAGTTCGGGCTGGACTGTTCCCATGAGGCACAGGGTCAAGACTGATTTGCATATGGCCATGTCTAAACTGGGGTGGTGTAGTGGGCAAAAGAACGATGGATTTAACCCAGATCTCTTGACTGGGGGAGAATGTCTGCATTGTCAGCATTCCGTCCATCATTTGTTTGTTGTAACGCTTTTCGCCCTAAGTGGGATGGGTATTCCCAGACGTGGGACCCGTGCTCACTACGCCACTGGAGTCAAGCTATCCTGGCTGATGACGGCTGATAGCCAGAAACCGGTCCTAGGATGCTTGATTCCGGTCCAGGGAAGACATGGCTTGGCATTTCGGGCTGGACTGTTCCCATGAGGCAGAGGGTCAAGACTGATTTGCATATGGCCATGTCTAAACTGGGGAGGTGTAGTGGGCAAAAGAACGATGGATTTAACCCAGATCTCTTGACTGGGGGAGAATGTCTGCATTGTCAGCATTCCGTCCATCATTTGTTTGTTGTAACGCTTTTCGCCCTAAGTGGGATGGGTATTTCCAGACGTGGGACCCGTGCTCACTACGCCACTGGAGTCAAGCTATCCTGGCTGATGACGGCTGATAGCCAGAAATCAGTCCTAGGATGCTTGATTTCGGTCCAGGGAAGACATGGCTTGGCAGTTCGGGCTGGACTGTTCCCATGAGGCACAGGGTCAAGACTGATTTGCATATGGCCATGTCTAAACTGGGGTGGTGTAGTGGGCAAAAGAACGATGGATTTAACCCAGATCTCTTGACTGGGGGAGAATGTCTGCATTGTCAGCATTCCGTCCATCATTTGTTTGTTGTAACGCTTTTCGCCCTAAGTGGGATGGGTATTCCCAGACATGGGACCCGTGCTCACTACGCCACTGGAGTCAAGCTATCCTGACTGATGACGGCTGATAGCCAGAAACCGGTCCTAGGATGCTTGATTCCGGTCCAGGGAATGTCGTACTTTAATCTCTGGGACCGCGTAGGGGACAGGACTCTACCCCTGTCTATCTTGGTATTAGCCAACCGCAAATGGTAAATGCGGCATGTACGAGTGCTTTATATATCGTTCTAGCTATGAATGCACTGTGTACACGTTATTCTGCTCCTCTACGCGGGTTCCATTTTGGAAGCAGTGGCCATCTTGTCATTGCCCTCACATAGGCTATAATGGAGCAAATACGGGCCTCACAGTACATGGGCTTCCCTTCTGACTTCTCTGTGACCTGGGCAGCTGGCCCTGCTGCCCCGGGTCAAACTGGTCTCACGAGCTCCCCTTCCTCCGTCCACCTGTGATTAGCATCAGGGCTTGACCCATCATAAAACCCTTTTCATCCTACACAAGCCCCTGGCTAATCTCTTTCGCACCTGGCTGTTCCTGCTTTATGACTTGTTTCCCAAAACAGGAGATGCTCATGTTTATTGGGGGGTCTGTTTACATCGAATGTGGGATCTGAACCTTACTGTGTAAATCATTGTGGGCTGGCCGAACTGGAATGTGGGATGGTCATCATGACTCTGCCTTTTCTTTGTAATGTACACTCATATATGGCCGTATCATAAAACCTAGGAATGTATGCTTGAGGCCAGAAAAGGCCTATTTAAAGTGAAGTCCGTTTCCATGATTTTCAGCAGTCTCCTGAGAACATACACGCTGTTGTACTTCTAGGATACCTGTAATTGGTCTGCAGCCAATAAATGATTCTTTGACTTCACCCAGAAGACTCTGTGTTTCTGTAGGTCCGGAACAGGGTGAAACCCAGAAGTCATAGGGTGTGTGCCCCTGCACCGCTGGGACTAAAATACCCAGTACTTCAGTTTGGCGCCCAACTCGGGACAATTTCAGCGGTACCAGTCCAAGCCAGAGGTTCGTGAGGAGCTTCGTGTGGAAATTCCGGAGGAAGGCCGCCACTTCATCGACCCCTGCATGTCGACGTGGTCCGAAAGTCTTTTCTGCGAGGTTCTCCGCGTCCCGACGGCTACGAAGGACTGCTGCCCTGATTAATCGACCTGTTTTGGACCCTTGACGAGTTTTGAGAGAGCGAAACAATCGAGAGAGTCTTCTGGTGACGTCATCGATCAGCAATATTCAGTTAAGTATAAGTGGAGCGTCTCCCATTTGTTTTTGGTATCCCTCGGGATCGTTTGGTTTGATTTGGTAATTTGTGATTTGGTGTTTGCAAACCCCAAAGCCAGAGGACTCGTGTATTCACGAGACTATCGTAATCGATAATCCTTTGACGTTTGGATCTAGACTAGTGAGCGAAGATGCCTGGTTCTGGAATATTTGGTAGATTGTTCTGTTTGGGTTGTGGAAAAGATTTCCAGCTGGAAGAATCATGCCCGGTTCCTCCGGTTGGAACTCCAACTTATGAGCTCTATGTAAAACATGGCGTAGGCCCCATTGCATATAACGAAGTATGGATCCACTACACTAGGAAAGACGGTGTTTTAAAATGGCCCCAAAATGGTAGTTTTGATACCGATATTTTAGATAATTTGGAAATTAAATTGTTTAAGAAGAAAGCCCGGCCGGCGATGTTTGACTCTTTCCGCTTATGGCGAAAGGAAGCCAAACAGAAAGAAATTAAGCTAGCGAAAAAGAATAAACGAGAGAGAGGTATGTCAGTAATGCAAGCAGCTGTACAATTTAAAGACAATGAGGAGGAGCAGATGAGCGAGCAATTGCACAGGCAGCGTAAGTTAGGGATTGACAAATGTTACCCGGCTTTACCACACTCTAAGCAGAATGAGTCCGAAGAAAAGGAGAAAGATCCCCTGATGTCACATTTGTTGAGTTCGCCACCCCCGTATGCGCAAAATGCCACGGCGCCTCCCCAGCTGGTGAATATGCCACCTCCAGTTAATATACTGCAAGCTTTGCCGCAACCGCCAGCTGCTGTGCAGCCGGCTCTTATTCATGTAGCGCAGCCCTCTCCAGGGCCGCCAGTTGTGCTTCCAACTGCCCCCGCACTTCCTGTGACTTTGCCTAATTCAGCAGCTGCCTCCCCCAACACTTTTTCTTGCACCACTCCAGTACCTGTTTCTACATCCTCTTTTCTTCCCTCTGTTTTTCCCCCTGTTTCCGCCTCAACTTCTCCTTCAGCGCGACAGCGTTTAGCTAATGTGGTTACTTCATTAATGTCGCCTCTCTTTGAGTTGTCTGGTGCGACTCCTGGTTTGCAGCGTAAGCAATTGCGTAGTCAGTTGCCTAACCCTGATGAGAAGAAGGTAATAGATAGCATGGCGCGCAGATGGATTGTTTTTCCTTCACTGTATGATGTGGAATCAGTTGTCAGCGTTTTCCATCAGTGGGATGCCCCAAAACAGAGATATGTGTTCGAGAAAATGTGCGAAATTCTCTGTGAAGAATTGGAGGATAGTGGTAGAAATCCGAGGCCGCAGGAATTGTGTAGAGTGAGGTTTGATTTTGGAACTGGTATAATTGTGGACCGCGATATAGATAATGCAGTTGCGGTTGTATTGTCCTTCAGGAATGATGATTGTCAACAGTCATTATTCGAACAAGATGTCCTTGTGGGGAAGAAGGTAAAAGCGCGACAATACCCCATGAGAGAAGTTCCCCCGGTATGGAAGGAAGCGGTTGCAGCTGCCGGTGGTAACCCCGCTGTGGCAGCGCATTTCCAGCGTGTTTGGGTGCATGTTCCATGGAAGCGTTCTGAGGTGTTAGCGCTTAAGCAGTCTTTACCTGATCCCCGTAAAAACCCAGCAGGTTATTATAAAGAGTTGTCACAGACGGCAGGGTCATGCGTTATGAATCTGGCCGACATAGACATGTTGTTTGGTAATGTTGTTCCACAGCCCCTATGGGGGTCAATCCGTAATGCGGATCATGATGCAGAACTAGGGGATACATGGGCTAACATTATTGCTGCTGATGCAAGACAAACTGGTGGCGCGAAACCGGAGCCTTTAGTAGCTGAACTCCCTGGTAGAATCATCACGTATATGAAGACACTAATGCCTGCAATGCGCGTAAATTGGGACAAGTTATCTGCATGCAAGCAGAAAAAGGATGAAACAGTGTCAGACTTCTTTACTAGGTTTGAGGAAACGTTTATTGACCACAGTGGGCAGGATATGAGTACTGAGGGTGGCCAACGGTTATTTGTGGATAAGTTTGTGCAGAATTTACTTCCTGACCTGTGTAAAAAGTTAAAAGACTCAGAGAGTTCTTGGGCTGTTTCTTCTTCAGCGCAAATACTGGCTACTGCACAGTATTATGAAAACAGAGATAAAGACGAGAAAGATAGAACAGAGAAGAAAACGAAGGAATTAAAGACAAAGGTCCTTTTACAGCAGGCCTATCCACCACGTGGAGGTCAGAATAATTATAGGCAACCCCAAGGTGTCTATCACCAACCACAACAGTTTCAGAACAGTCAGCAAATGAACGGATATTATCAACCACGTGTCCCTGTAGGCCCCAACCAATGTTCATACTGCAAGGAGGAAGGTCATTTTAAATACAGTTGCCCTAAATTGATGCAGCGGAACAGCAATATGTATGGCGCCAGAGGAAGGGGTGGTCAGCAAGCTCCTAGAGGTAGAGGGCGTGGAAATGTTCCCCAGAACGCGCGTCCTCTGCCGCCTCAAAATACCATTAATAGCTTTGATCAGCAAGCTAACGCGACTAGTAATACGGCTCAGTATTATAATAATGATTATTATGCAGAGGACGGCGATGCAGGAAATAATGATTACTAGGACAGCCATAGACAGAGAGAGGGAGTTGTTTCAGTGCCAGTGGATCAGAGCGGACCGTATGTTGAGGTGACTACAGCAAATGTAACGGAGCCTTTTCTGCTAGACACTGGTGCTGCAAAGAGTTCAATCATGCATTCAAAACTCCCTGGCGCACCTTTGTCTGGCGATATAAATGTTTCAGTAGGTTTTTCTGGCGCCCCGGTTAGGAACCCGGTTTCTAGTCCCATGTCACTGTCTGTTGGGCCTTGCGAGCTGAAAGGTTGTGGTGAGAATTTGTTGGGTTTAGATTTGTTGAAAAGATTGCACGCTACGCTGTATTGTTCTCCTTCAGGAGTACAACTTACATTAGGGAAGAAAGTGATTTCCCCAATGTACTTGTCCAAAAATACAATGCCACCTGAATTGTCATCCCTTCCGAATGCCCTTTGGGCTACTGGTCCCAATGATGTGGGCCTCTTGGAGATACCGCCATACGTGGTGACTCTAAAGGCTAATGTCAGACTGCCGCGTATTCCCCAGTACAAGATCTCTAATGAAGGCCAGAAAGCATTGTTAGACATTGTCAGCGACTTGATTAATAAGGGTGTGATTGAAGAGACAAGAGGCATCGTTTGCAATAGTCCGATTTTACCTGTCTTAAAACGAACGGACCCTTCACAGCCACCTGTTTACAGATTTGTGATTGATCTTAGAGAGGTTAATAAGATTGTTGTGCCACAGTTTCCAGTTGTCCCTGATATAACTGCCTTGTTAACGATGATTCCAGCCTCTGCTGCATGGTTTTCAGTGATCGATTTAAAGAATGCTTTCTTTAGCATCCCAATTGCAGCGGAGAGCAGAGACATTTTTGGCTTTAGTCTGGGAGGCCGAAGCTTCCGCTTCAAACGCGCTCCCCAGGGCTACTGTGAGAGTCCATCAATATACAGTCAAGCTTTGAAAGCGCAGCTTGATGCACTTGTTTTACCTAGTGGCGCTATCCTGATTCAGTACGTGGACGATTTACTAATCGCCGCGGATACTGAAAAGATCTGTAAAGAAGCCACATTGTCACTGTTGCGCCATTTATCCGCTTACCATCACAAGGTGTCTCTCTCTAAGCTGCAATATTGTCGACAAGAAGTGACCTACTTAGGTCATCTCTTATCGAAGGAGGGAAGGAGACTGACCCCAGAAAGAATCCAAGCCATTGCACAGTTGAGTGTGCCAAAAACACAGAGAGAAGTACGTGCTTTCTTGGGCATCACTTCATACTGTAGGCATTGGATCCCTAGTTTTTCCTTGCTGGCAAAACCTTTGCTAGCCTTAACATGCAAAGACACACCGAATCCTATCCCATGGTCTGAAGAGTGCCAGAAAAGTTTTGTGGAATTGCGCAATGCATTGTGTTCAGCACCTGTGTTGGGCACTCCTGACTATAGCAAGCCTTTTACATTGTATGTTCACGAGAAAGATGGATGTGCGTTGTCAGTGTTAACACAGCCTTTTGGCGACAGACCGCGCCCATGTGCATATTTTTCGTCCACCTTGGACCCAGTAGCGAGGGCATTGCCAAGCTGTCTGAGAGCGACAGCTGCTGCAGCAATGTCTATCCGACAATCTGCTGGTCTGGTAATGGACAACACATTGATCGTTATGGTTCCACATGCTGTAGACACATTATTGAATAGGACCAAGACACAACACTTGACTAGTGCGCGATTATCAGGCTATGAACTCACACTGTTAGCGAATCACATACAAATAAAGAGATGCAATACGCTGAATCCAGCCACGCTATTGCCGATTCCAGCAGATTCAGATGAGAGTGAGCAACATGACTGCCTGTTCAGAACGGAAGAAGAGACGAAAGGGAGAGTGGATCTGAAAGATACTCCCCTGACTGAGTGTGATGGTACTTTATGGGTGGATGGTTCATGTTTCAAGCTCCCTAATGGTGACACGACTGCTGCATATGCTATCACGACTTTACATACAGTTGTGGAAACTGCACGAGTGCCACATAATTCGGCCCAAGCAGCAGAATTAATCGCCCTCACGAGAGCATGCTTGTTGTCTGAAGGAATGAGAGTGAATATTTACACAGATAGCCAGTACGCCTTCGGCGTGGCTCATAATTTTGGGCGATTGTGGATAGAGCGTGGGTTCCTGACGTCACATGGGGCTAAAATTCAGAATGGCAAGTTGGTGAATGATCTCCTTGAGTCACTGACCCTACCGTTGCAAGTTGCGATCATGAAATGCAGTGCGCACAGGAAAGTCACAGATGATGTTGGACGTGGGAATGCGTTTGCTGATGAGACCGCGAAAGAAACAGCACAGAATGTGAAGACTAGAATGTATGTTGCAGGCCCCGCAAGATGGGTCAATGATGTTGGAATGTGTGAGAACACAATAGAGAGTGTGAAGTCGCTTCAAGCTGAAGCCACAGAGAAAGAGTTAAGCAAGTGGAGAGAGAGTATGGGTAAGTTGGATGAGAATGGTTGTTGGATTGATCTGACAGAACATAAGCAATGGTTATTGCCTGATGCATATGTGCTTCCAGTGGTTACTATGGCACATGGAATGGCACATATCAGTACGAAAGGTATTTGTAAGTTGTTGGCTCCAGTATGGCAGAATGCTGGGATTCCCAAGTGTGCAGAGAATGTGGTCAAGAATTGCATGGTATGCTTGAAGTACAACCCTGGTAGGGGAACTCCAACTCCAGCCGGTCACTTTGCACCCCCATCATGTCCATTCGAAGTTTTGCAGCTGGACTTTATTCACATGGAAAGATGCAACAACCTGAAATATGTACTGGTGGTTGTTTGTGCTTTCTCAAAATGGGTAGAGGCTTATCCTCTGAAAGATAACACTGCCCTGTCCACAGCCAAAGCCCTCGTGAAAGAGTTTTTCCCTAGGTTTGGAATGCCAAGAATGGTGTGGTGTGATAATGGAAGTGAGTTTGTGGGTAAAGTGATGAAGAATGTATGTGAAGGATTAGGTATCCGGCAGAAATTCCATGCTGCAAATCACCCCCAATCAGCTGGACTAGTAGAACGCTACAATGGAGCCTTAAAGCTCAAGCTGGCCAAAATCCAGGCGAGCACCGGTCTTAAATGGCCTGACGCCCTGCCTTTAGCACTCCTGTCCATCAGAATGACGGTACACTCACGAGTGGGACTTAGTCCTTACGAGGTTGTCTTTGGCCGCCCGGCCAACGTATGGGGTGTGCCGAGGCCTACGAAGTTCAGTGAGATAGAGCATCCAGTACTGCTCGATTACCTGTATGATTTGACTGTTAAACTGCGTGTTTTGCACCAACAGGTACATGATACTCTTCCCCAAGCTTCTGAACCTCCTGGACACCCTATCAACCCTGGTACGTGGGTCCTGGTCCGGAATTTCCAGCGCAAGAGCAACGACGAGCCTCGCTGGATCGGCCCTCATCTTGTTCTTCTTTCGACAAGATCAGCAGTGCGAGTGAAAGGGAAGAAGCACTGGATCCATGGTACCCACTGAAAAGTAGTCCCCTTGCCTCTGCCATATGACCAGTGGGTCAAGGAGGGTATCGCCGACTCCGAGACAGACACTGTACCTCGTCTTGTACCATTCAGCGACGCACACCTGAGAGACACAGCTTCAGACCAAGAGAGTGACAATATTCTGCAGGAAGCTGTGCCACCATCAAATCGACTAGACACCACTGAGCCTGAACTTTTGTTCCGAGACCAAACAGCACCTGGCCGTCTCCGTTATAATTTGAGACCAAGGCCCATGGACAAATAAAGATTTCCTTACTATTTCCTTTTTGACATTTTTGGCTCTCCCATCTGAAGGACTTTCTTGATTTTTTGTTTTTCGAACCACCATCCGGGTTCTGCCGCAGGGTCGCGGTGCCAAGACTTTGGGGTACAGGCCGAAGACGTTAGGTCAACGGTTCTGGTTGGTCTAGGGCGTTTCCCTGGACTGACAGGCGTACTCCTTAGCAGAAGAAACTCATCCGCCGCGAGCGGCCCGAGTAGAGGATGGAGTTTTTTAAGATGGAGAGACCGATTGAGGAAATGAACTTTAAAGCCAGGATGTGTAGAATTGTAAAAAGTAAATGTTTTGTCTTTTTGTGCCTTTTTACACTGTGTAGTATCATGATGTTTACTGTAGGATTTGTGTTCTTCTCCGCTCAAAAGCCCATTGCACCCACTGAACAGCCTACACCTCTTTCTACTGCCTCCTCTCACTCTTTCCACCCTTTGCCTGAGCACGAACAGACCAGACGATCGGAGTTTGCAAATAACTCATTTATCCAGCTCTTGCACCAGCACCAACTAGTAATGAATACGACCAATTGCTGGGTCTGTGGGTTGATGCCACACACCACTAACAAGGGTATTCCTTATTTAGTGCTGCCATATAGTTCAAATGGATCATCGTGGGCATTCCAGACCATGTTTCTCTATGCCCTAGATACATACTCCCCTCGCCAACCACGTTCCATCAGACCTATCACCAATAATAAGGCTTTGATGAAAGGAATTGCCGACATGAGTAGGGATATTGATGCATATTCATCCATTCCCAAAGAAGAGCTGAGACCTTATGTAGGATGGAACGCGACGGGGTATAGTATTAGTCTGGGTGAAAGACAGCGACAAATCTCATCTCCAATCTGGGTCGTACCCCACATGGGTCGGTTCTGCTTACAGGGTAATGGTCAGAACCCTAGAGCTCAACTGGGAAGAAGTGACTGTACTGAAACGTACACTTTCCCGTCACAGTTCTCCCCTGCGTTTCTAGCTGCCAAAGGCACATATTTCATCTGTAATGACCGAGCATATACATGGTTGCCCCCTGATTTCTCGGGCACATGTTATATTGCGAATCTGCTACCGCCTACATTTACTGCTGCCTCTGATTATCACAAGACCAGAGTTGTGAGAGGTGTGATAAGTAAGGATGACACTTCTTGTCAGGAAGCGGGAGACTTCTTCTTGGGTTTCCTGCCGTTTTGGGGACCTATGGTCAATAGTAGGAACCTGAGACAGCTGACGCGTGTGGTGGAATCCACTGTCAATGTAACGGCTGGTGCCCTTAGTAATCTGACAGCTGAGCTCCAAGCGGATCGCCTTATGACTCTGCAGAACCGCATGGTTCTAGACGTTATTCTTGCAGACCGCGGTGGGGTATGCAAGGTTATCCAATCCAGTTGCTGCATTTTCATACCAGATAACGCTCCAACAGTGTATCAGGCCATCTCCAAACTCCATAAAATATCTGAATCCATACACGTGGACAAGGGCGATTGGTCACTGGTGGGGTGGTTCTGGGAACTGATATCTGCCTGGGGTTGGAAAGTTCTGATGGTCATTGGAATGATCTTAGCCATTCTTTTCCTGTTCTGTCTGTGCATACAGTGTGCTCCTGCGATGTGTGGCCTCTGTGCTACCTTATGTGTAAGGAAGCCTGTATCAAGGGACGAGCTAAGTAATAGGATGATGCTACAGCAACATCTCCATGACTTTGCGAACATTGACCTAGACTCGGATTAAGATGAGTGTAGTAATTGCCTATGTAAGGGCAAAAGGAGGGTCTGTCGTACTTTAATCTCTGGGACCGCGTAGGGGACAGGACCCTACCCCTGTCTATCTTGGTATTAGCCAACCGCAAATGGTAAATGCGGCATGTACGAGTGCTTTATATATCGTTCTAGCTATGAATGCACTGTGTACACGTTATTCTGCTCCTCTACGCGGGTTCCATTTTGGAAGCAGTGGCCATCTTGTCATTGCCCTCACATAGGCTATAATGGAGCAAATACGGGCCTCACAGTACATGGGCTTCCCTTCTGACTTCTCTGTGACCTGGGCAGCTGGCCCTGCTGCCCCGGGTCGAACTGGTCTCACGAGCTCCCCTTCCTCCGTCCACCTGTGATTAGCATCAAGGCTTGACCCATCATAAAACCCTTTTCATCCTACACAAGCCCCTGGCTAATCTCTTTCGCACCTGGCTGTTCCTGCTTTATGACTTGTTTCCCAAAACAGGAGATGCTCATGTTTATTGGGGGGTCTGTTTACATCGAATGTGGGATCTGAACCTTACTGTGTAAATCATTGTGGGCTGGCCGAACTGGAATGTGGGATGGTCATCATGACTCTGCCTTTTCATTGTAATGTACACTCATATATGGCCGTATCATAAAACCTAGGAATGTATGCTTGAGGCCAGAAAAGGCCTATTTAAAGTGAAGTCCGTTTCCATGATTTTCAGCAGTCTCCTGAGAACATACACGCTGTTGTACTTCTAGGATACCTGTAATTGGTCTGCAGCCAATAAATGATTCTTTGACTTCACCCAGAAGACTCTGTGTTTCTGTAGGTCCGGAACAGGGTGAAACCCAGAAGTCATAGGGTGTGTGCCCCTGCACCGCTGGGACTAAAATACCCAGTACTTCAGGAAGACATGGCTTGGCAGTTCGGGCTGGACTGTTCCCATGAGGCACAGGGTCAAGACTGATTTGCATATGGCCATGTCTAAACTGGGGTGGTGTAGTGGGCAAAAGAACGATGGATTTAACCCAGATCTCTTAACTGGGGGAGAATGTCTGCATTGTCAGCATTCCGTCCATCATTTGTTTGTTGTTAAGCTTTTCGCCCTAAGTGGGATGGGTATTCCCAGACGTGGGACCCGTGCTCACTACGCCACTGGAGTCAAGCTATCCTGGCTGATGACGGCTGATAGCCAGAAACCGGTCCTAGGATGCTTGATTCCGGTCCAGGGAAGACATGGCTTGGCAGTTCGGGTTGGACTGTTCCCATGAGGCACAGGGTCAAGACTGATTTGCATATGGCCATGTCTAAACTGGGGTGGTGTAGTGGGCAAAAGAACGATGGATTTAACCCAGATCTCTTGACTGGGGGAGAATGTCTGCATTGTCAGCATTCCGTCCATCATTTGTGTGTTGTAACGCTTTTCGCCCTAAGCGGGATGGGTATTCCCAGACGTGGGACCCGTGCTCACTACGCCACTGGAGTCATGCTATCCTGGCTGATGACGGCTGATAGCCAGAAACCGGTCCTAGGATGCTTGATTCCGGTCCAGGGAAGACATGGCTTGGCAGTTCGGGCTGGACTGTTCCCATGAGGCACAGGGTCAAGACTCATTTGCATATGGCCATGTCTAAACTGGGGTGGTGTAGTGGGCAAAAGAACGATGGATTTAACCCAGACCTCTTGACTGGGGGAGAATGTCTGCATTGTCAGCATTCCGTCCATCATTTGTTTGTTGTAACGCTTTTCGCCCTAAGTGGGATGGGTATTCCCAGACGTGGGACCCGTGCTCACTACGCCACTGGAGTCAAGCTATCCTGGCTGATGACGGCTGATAGCCAGAAACCGGTCCTAGGATGCTTGATTCCGGTCCAGGGAAGACATGGCTTGGCAGTTCGGGCTGGACTGTTCCCATGAGGCAGAGGGTCAAGACTGATTTGCATATGGCCATGTCTAAACTGGGGTGGTGTAGTGGCAAAAGAACGATGGATTTAACCCAGATCTCTTGACTGGGGAAGAATGTCTGCATTGTCAGCATTCCGTCCATCATTTGTGTGTTGTAACGCTTTTCGCCCTAAGTGGGATGGGTATTCCCAGACGTGGGACCCGTGCTCACTACGCCACTGGAGTCATGCTATCCTGGCTGATGACGGCTGATAGCCAGAAACCGGTCCTAGGATGCTTGATTCCGGTCCAGGGAAGACATGGCTTGGCAGTTCGGGATGGACTGTTCCCATGAGGCAGAGGGTCAAGACTGATTTGCATATGGCCATGTCTAAACTGGGGTGGTGTAGTGGCAAAAGAACGATGGATTTAACCCAGATCTCTTGACTGGGGAAGAATGTCTGCATTGTCAGCATTCCGTCCATCATTTGTGTGTTGTAACGCTTTTCGCCCTAAGTGGGATGGGTATTCCCAGACGTGGGACCCGTGCTCACTACGCCACTGGAGTCATGCTATCCTGGCTGATGACGGCTGATAGCCAGAAACCGGTCCTAGGATGCTTGATTCCGGTCCAGGGAAGACATGGCTTGGCAATTCGGGCTGGACTGTTCCCATGAGGCACAGGGTCAAGACTGATTTGCATATGGCCATGTCAAAACTGGGGTGGTGTAGTGGGCAAAAGAACGATGGATTTAACCCAGATCTCTTGACTGGGGGAGAATGTCTGCATTGTCAGCATTCCGTCCATCATTTGTTTGTTGTAACGCTTTTCGCCCTAAGTGGGATGGGTATTCACAGACGTGGGACCCGTGCTCACTACGCCACTGGAGTCAAGGTATCCTGGCTGATGACGGCTGATAGCCAGAAACCGGTCCTAGGATGCTTGATTCCGGTCAAGGGAAGACATCGCTTGGCAGTTCGGGCTGAACTATTCCCATGAGGCAGAGGGTCAAGACTGATTTGCATATGGCCATGTCTAAACTGGGGTGGTGTAGTGGGCAAAAGAACGATGGATTTAACCCAGATCTCTTGACTGGGGGAGAATGTCTACATTGTCAGCATTCTGTCCATCATTTGTTTGTTGTAACGCTTTTCACCCTAAGTGGGATGGGTATTCTCAGACGTGGGACCCGTGCTCACTACGCCACTGGAGTCAAGCTATCCTGGCTGATGACGGCTGATAGCCAGAAACCGGTCCTAGGATGCTTGATTCCGGTCC
Organism: Triturus cristatus; assembly: GCF_964204655.1. Classification (NCBI taxonomy): domain Eukaryota; kingdom Metazoa; phylum Chordata; class Amphibia; order Caudata; family Salamandridae; genus Triturus; species Triturus cristatus. The sequence goes on along the minus strand of NC_140591.1, from coordinate 1,633,346,147 downwards.
AGGGAAGACATGGCTTGGCAGTTCGGGCTGGACTGTTCCCATGAGGCACAGGGTCAAGACTGATTTGCATATGGCCATGTCTAAATTGGGGTGGTGTAGTGGGCAAAAGAACGATGGCTTTAACCCAGATCTCTTGACTGGGGGAGAATGTCTGCATTGTCAGCATTCCGTCCATCATTTGTTTGTTGTAACGCTTTTCGCCCTAAGTGGGATGGGTATTCTCAGACGTCGGACCCGTGCTCAATACGCCACTTGAGTCAAGCTATCCTGGCTGATGACGGCTGATAGCCAGAAACCGGTCCTAGGATGCTTGATTGCGGTCCAGGGAAGACATGGCTTGGCAGTTCGGGCTGGACTGTTCCCATGAGGCACAGGGTCAAGACTGATTTGCATATGGCCATGTCTAAACTGGGGTGGTGTAGTGGGCAAAAGAACGATGGATTTAACCCAGATCTCTTGACTGGGGGAGAATGTCTGCATTGTCAGCATTCCGTCCATCATTTGTTTGTTGTAACGCTTTTTGCCCTAAGTGGGATGGGTATTCCCAGACGTGGGACCCGTGCTCACTACGCCACTGGAGTCAAGCTATCCTGGCTGATGATGGCTGATAGCCAGAAACCGGTCCTAGGATGCTTGATTCCGGTCCAGGGAAGACATGGCTTGGCAGTTCGGGCTGGACTGTTCCCATGAGGCACAGGGTCAAGACTGATTTGCATATGGCCATGTCTAAACTGGGGTGGTGTAGTGGGCAAAAGAACGATGGATTTAACCCAGATCTCTTAACTGGGGGAGAATGTCTGCATTGTCAGCATTCCGTCCATCATTTGTTTGTTGTAACGCTTTTCGCCCTAAGTGGGATGGGTATTCCCAGACATGGGACCCGTGCTCACTACGCCACTGGAGTCAAGCTATCCTGGCTGATGACGGCTGATAGCCAGAAACCGGTCCTAGGATGCTTGATTCCGGTCCAGGGAAGACATGGCTTGGCAGTTCGGGCTGGACTGTTCCCATGAGGCACAGGGTCAAGACTGATTTGCATATGGCCATGTCTAAACTGGGGTGGTGTAGTGGACAAAAGAACGATGGATTTAACCCAGATCTCTTGACTGGCGGAGAATGTCTGCATTGTCAGCATTCCGTCCATCATTTGTGTGTTGTAACGCTTTTCGCCCTAAGTGGGATGGGTATTCCCAGACGTGGGACCCGTGCTCACTACGCCACTGAAAGCATGCTATCCTGGCTGATGATGGCTGATAGCCAGAAACCGGTCCTAGGATGCTTGATTCCGGTCCAGGGAAGACATGGCTTGGCAGTTCGGGCTGGACTGTTCCCATGAGGCACAGGGTCAAGACTGATTTGCATATGGCCATGTCTAAACTGGGGTGGTGTAATGGGCAAAAGAACGATGGATTTAACCCAGATCTCTTGACTAGGGGAGAATGTCTGCATTGTCAGCATTCCGTCCATCATTTGTTTGTTGTAACGCTTTTCGCCCTAAGTGGGATGGGTATTCCCAGACGTGGGACCCGTGCTCACTACGCCACTGGAGTCAAGGTATCCTGGCTGATGACGGCTGATAGCCAGAAACCGGTCCTAGGATGATTGATTCCGGTCCAGGGAAGACTTGGCTTGGCATTTCGGGCTGGACTGTTCCCATGAGGCAGAGGGTCAAGACTGATTTGCATATGGCCATGTCTAAACTGGGGAGGTGTAGTGGGCAAAAGAACGATGGATTTAACCCAGATCTCTTGACTGGGGGAGAATGTCTGCATTGTCAGCATTCCGTCCATCATTTGTGTGTTGTAACGCTTTTCGCCCTAAGTGGGATGGGTATTCCCAGACGTGGGACCCGTGCTCACTACGCCACTGGAGTCATGCTATCCTGGCTGATGACGGCTGATAGCCAGAAACCGGTCCTAGGATGCTTGATTCCGGTCCAGGGAAGACATGGCTTGGCAGTTCGGGCTGGACTGTTCCCATGAGGCAGAGGGTCAAGACTGATTATCATATGGCCATGTCTAAACTGGGGTGGTGTAGTGGGCAAAAGAACGATGGATTTAACCCAGATCTCTTGACTGGGGGAGAATGTCTGCATTGTCAGCATTCCATCCTGCATTTGTTTGTTGTAACGCTTTTCGCCCTAAGTGGGCTGGGTATTCCCAGACGTGGGACCCGTGCTCACTACGCCACTGGAGTCAAGCTATCCTGGCTGATGACGGCTGATAGCCAGAATCCGGTCCTAGGATGCTTGATTCCGGTCCAGGGAAGACATGGCTTGGCAGTTCGGGCTGGACTGTTCCCATGAGGCACAGGGTCAAGACTGATTTGCATATGGCCATGTCTAAACTGGGGTGGTGTAGTGGGCAAAAGAACGATGGATTTAACCCAGATCTCTTGACTGGGGAGAATGTCTGCATTGTCAGCATTCCGTCCATCATTTGTTTGTTGTAACGCTTTTCGCCCTAAGTGGGATGGGTATTCCCAGGCGTGGGACCCGTGCTCACTACGCCACTGGAGTCAAGCTATCCTGGCTGATGACGGCTGATAGCCAGCAACCGGTCCTAGGATGCTTGATTCCGGTCCAGGGAAGACATGGCTTGGCAATTCGGGCTGGACTGTTCCCATGAGGCACGGGGTCAAGACTGATTTGCACATGGCCATGTCTAAACTGGGGTAGTGTAGTGGGCAAAAGAACGATGGATTTAACCCAGATCTCTTGACTGGGGGAGAATGTCTGCATTGTCAGCATTCCGTCCATCATTTGTTTGTTGTAACGCTTTTTGCCCTAAGTGGGATGGGTATTCCCAGACGTGGGACCCGTGCTCACTACGCCACTGGAGTCAAGGTATCCTGGCTGATGACGGCTGATAGCCAGAAACCGGTCCTAGGATGCTTGATTCCGGTCAAGGGAAGACATGGTTTGGCAGTTTGGGCTGGACTGTTCCCATGAGGCACAGGGTCAAGACTGATTTGCATTTGGCCATGTCTAAACTGGGGTGGTGTAGTGGGCAAAAGAACGATGGATTTAACCCAGATCTCTTGACTGGGGGAGAATGTCTGCATTGTCAGCATTCCGTCCATCATTTGTTTGTTGTAACGCTTTTCACCCTAAGTGGGATGGGTATTCCCAGACGTGGGACCCGTGCTCACTACGCCACTGGAGTCAAGCTATCCTGGCTGATGACGGCTGATAGCCGGAAACCGGTCCTAGGATGCTTGATTCCGGTCCAGGGAAGACATGGCTTGGCAGTTCGGGCTGGACTGTTCCCATGAGGCACAGGGTCAAGACTGATTTGCATATGGCCATGTCTAAATTGGGGTGGTGTAGTGGGCAAAAGAACGATGGATTTAACCCAGATCTCTTGACTGGGGGAGAATGTCTGCATTGTCAGCATTCCGTCCATCATTTGTTTGTTGTAACGCTTTTCGCCCTAAGTGGGATGGGTATTCCCAGACGTCGGACCCGTGCTCAATACGCCACTTGAGTCAAGCTATCCTGGCTGATGACGGCTGATAGCCAGAAACCGGTCCTAGGATGCTTGATTCCGGTCCAGGGAAGACATGGCTTGGCAGTTCGGGCTGGACTGTTCCCATGAGGCACAGGGTCAAGACTGATTTGCATATGGCCATGTCTAAACTGGGGTGGTGTAGTGGGCAAAAGAACAATGGATTTAACCCAGATCTCTTGACTGGGGGAGAATGTCTGCATTGTCAGCATTCCGTCCATCATTTGTTTGTTGTAACGCTTTTCGCCCTAAGTGGGATGGGTATTCCCAGACGTGGGACCCGTGCTCACTACGCCACTGGAGTCAAGCAATCCTGGCTGATGACGGCTGATAGCCAGAAACCGGTCCTAGGATGCTTGATTCCGGTCCAGGGAAGACATGGCTTGGCAGTTCGGGCTGGACTGTTCCCATGAGGCACAGGGTCAAGACTGATTTGCATATGGCCATGTCTAAACTGGGGTGGTGTAGTGGGCAAAAGAACGATGGATTTAACCCAGATCTCTTAACTGGGGGAGAATGTCTGCATTGTCAGCATTCCGTCCATCATTTGTTTGTTGTAACGCTTTTCGCCCTAAGTGGGATGGGTATTCCCAGACGTGGGACCCGTGCTCACTACGCCACTGGAGTCAAGCTATCCTGGCTGATGACGGCTGATAGCCAGAAACCGGTCCTAGGATGCTTGATTCCGGTCCAGGGAAGACATGGCTTGGCAGTTCGGGCTGGACTGTTCCCATGAGGCACAGGGTCAAGACTGATTTGCATATGGCCATGTCTAAACTGGGGTGGTGTAGTGGGCAAAAGAACGATGGATTTAACCCAGATCTCTTGACTGGGGGAGAATGTCTGCATTGTCAGCATTCCGTCCATCATTTGTGTGTTGTAACGCTTTTCGCCCTAAGCGGGATGGGTATTCCCAGACGTGGGACCCGTGCTCACTACGCCACTGGAGTCATGCTATCCTGGCTGATGACGGCTGATAACCAGAAACCGGTCCTAGGATGCTTGATTCCAGTCCAGGGAAGACATGGCTTGGCAGTTCGGGCTGGACTGTTCCCATGAGGCACAGGGCCAAGACTCATTTGCATATGGCCATGTCTAAACTGGGGTTGTGTAGTGGGCAAAAGAACGATGGATTTAACCCAGATCTCTTGACTGGGGGAGAATGTCTGCATTGTCAGCATTCGGTCCATCATTTGTTTGTTGTAACGCTTTTCGCCCTAAGTGGGATGGGTATTCCCAGACGTTGGACCCGTGCTCACTACGCCACTGGAGTCAAGCTATCCTGGCTGATGACGGCTGATAGCCAGAAACCGGTCCTAGGATGCTTGATTCCGGTCCAGGGAAGACATGGCTTGGCAGTTCGGGCTGGACTGTTCCCATGAGGCAGAGGGTCAAGACTGATTTGCATATGGCCATGTTTAAACTGGGGTGGTGTAGTGGCAAAAGAACGATGGATTTAACCCAGATCTCTTGACTGGGGAAGAATGTATGCATTGTCAGCATTCCGTCCATCATTTGTGTGTTGTAACGCTTTTCGCCCTAAGTGGGATGGGTATTCCCAGACGTAGGACCCGTGCTCACTACGCCACTGGAGTCATGCTATCCTGGCTGATGACGGCTGATAGCCAGAAACCGGTCCTAGGATGCTTGATTCCGGTCCATGGAAGACATGGCTTGGCAGTTCGGGCTGGACTGTTCCCATGAGGCACAGGGTCAAGACTGATTTGCATATGGCCATGTCTAAACTGGGGTGGTGTAGTGGGCAAAAGAACGATGGATTTAACCCAGATCTCTTGACTGGGGGAGAATGTCTGCATTGTCAGCATTCCGTCCATCATTTGTTTGTTTTAACGCTTTTCGCCCTAAGTGGGATGGGTATTCCCAGACGTGGGACCCGTGCTCACTACGCCACTTGAGTCAAGCTATCCTGGCTGATGACGGCTGATAGCCAGAAACCGGTCCTAGGATGCTTGATTCCGGTCCAGGGAAGACATGGCTTGGCATTTCGGGCTGGACTGTTCCCATGAGGCAGAGGGTCAAGACTGATTTGCATATGGCCATGTCTAAACTGGGGAGGTGTAGTGGGCAAAAGAACGATGGATTTAACCCAGATCTCTTGACTGGGGGAAAATGTCTGCATTGTCAGCATTCCGTCCATCATTTGTTTGTTGTAACGCTTTTCGCCCTAAGTGGGATGGGTATTTCCAGACGTGGGACCCGTGCTCACTACGCCACTAGAGTCAAGCTATCCTGGCTGATGACGGCTGATAGCCAGAAATCAGTCCTAGGATGCTTGATTCCGGTCCAGGGAAGACATGGCTTGGCAGTTCGGGCTGGACTGTTCCCATGAGGCACAGGGTCAAGACTGATTTGCATATGGCCATGTCTAAACTGGGGTGGTGTAGTGGGCAAAAGAACGATGGATTTAACCCAGATCTCTTGACTGGGGGAGAATGTCTGCATTGTCAGCATTCCGTCCATCATTTGTTTGTTGTAACGCTTTTCGCCCTAAGTGGGATGGGTATTCCCAGACGTGGGACCCGTGCTCACTACGCCACTGGAGTCATGCTATCCTGGCTGATGACGGCTGATAGCCAGAAACCGGTCCTAGGATGCTTGATTCCGGTCCAGGGAAGACATGGCTTGGCAGTTCGGGCTGGACTGTTCCCATGAGGCACAGGGTCAAGACTGATTTGCATATGGCCATGTCTAAACTGGGGTGGTGTAGTGGGCAAAAGAACGATGGATTTAACCCAGATCTCTTGACTGGGGGAGAATGTCTGCATTGTCAGCATTCCATCCATCATTTGTTTGTTGTAACGCTTTTCGCCCTAAGTGGGATGGGTATTTCCAGACGTGGGACCCGTGCTCACTACGCCACTGGAGTCAAGCTATCCTGGCTGATGACGGCTGATAGCCAGAAACCGGTCCTAGGATGCTTGATTCCGGTCCAGGGAAGACATGGCTTGGCATTTCGGGCTGGACTGTTCCCATGAGGCAGAGGGTCAAGACTGATCTGCATATGGCCATGTCTAAACTGGGGAGGTGTAGTGGGCAAAAGAACGATGGATTTAACCCAGATCTCTTGACTGGGGGAGAATGTCTGCATTGTCAGCATTCCGTCCATCATTTGTTTGTTGTAACGCTTTTCGCCCTAAGTGGGATGGGTATTTCCAGACGTGGGACCCGTGCTCACTACGCCACTGGAGTCAAGCTATCCTGGCTGATGACGGCTGATAGCCAGAAATCAGTCCTAGGATGCTTGATTCCGGTCCAGGGAAGACATGGCTTGGCAGTTCGGGCTGGACTGTTCCCATGAGGCACAGGGTCAAGACTGATTTGCATATGGCCATGTCTAAACTGGGGTGGTGTAGTGGGCAAAAGAACGATGGATTTAACCCAGATCTCTTGACTGGGGGAGAATGTCTGCATTGTCAGCATTCCGTCCATCATTTGTGTGTTGTAACGCTTTTCGCCCTAAGTGGGATGGGTATTCCCAGACGTGGGACCCGTGCTCACTATGCCACTGGAGTCATGCTATCCTGGCTGATGACGGCTGATAGCCAGAAACCGGTCCTAGGATGCTTGATTCCGGTCCAGGGAAGTCATGGCTTGGCAGTTCGGGCTGGACTGTTCCCATGAGGCACAGGATCAAGACTGATTTGCATATGGCCATGTCTAAACTGGGGTGGTGTAGTGGGCAAAAGAACGATGGATTTAACCCAGATCTCTTAACTGGGGGAGAATGTCTGCATTGTCAGCATTCCGTCCATCATTTGTTTGTTGTAACGCTTTTCGCCCTAAGTGGGATGGGTATTCCCAGACGTGGGACCCGTGCTCACTACGCCACTGGAGTCAAGGTATCCTGGCTGATGACGGCTGATAGCCAGAAACCGGTCCTAGAATGCTTGATTCCGGTCCAGGGAAGACATGGCTTGGCAGTTCGGGCTGGACTGTTCCCATGAGGCAGAGGGTCAAGACTGATTTGCATATGGCCATGTCTAAACTGGGGTGGTGTAGTGGGCAAAAGAACGATGGATTTAACCCAGATCTCTTGACTGGGGGAGAATGTCTGCATTGTCAGCATTCCATCCATCATTTGTTTGTTGTAACGCTTTTCGCCCTAAGTGGGATGGGTATTCCCAGACGTGGGACCCGTGCTCACTACGCCACTGGAGTCAAGATATCCTGGCTGATGACGGCTGATAGCCAGAATCCGGTCCTAGGATGCTTGATTCCGGTCCAGGGAAGACATGGCTTGGCAGTTCGGGCTGGACTGTTCCCATGAGGCACAGGGTCAAGACTGATTTGCATATGGCCATGTCTAAACTGGGGTGGTGTAGTGGGCAAAAGAACGATGGATTTAACCCAGATCTCTTGACTGGGGGAGAATGTCTGCATTGTCAGCATTCCGTCCATCATTTGTTTGTTGTAACGCTTTTCGCCCTAAGTGGGATGGGTATTCCCAGATGTCGGACCCGTGCTCAATACGCCACTTGAGTCAAGCTATCCTGGCTGATGACGGCTGATAGCCAGAAACCGGTCCTAGGATGCTTGATTCCGGTCCAGGGAAGACATGGCTTGGCTGTTCGGGCTGGACTGTTCCCATGAGGCACAGGGTCAAGACTGATTTGCATATGGCCATGTCTAAACTGGGGTGGTGTAGTGGGCAAAAGAACAATGGATTTAACCCAGATCTCTTGACTGGGGGAGAATGTCTGCATTGTCAGCATTCCGTCCATCATTTGTTTGTTGTAACGCTTTTCGCCCTAAGTGGGATGGGTATTCCCAGACGTGGGACCCGTGCTCACTACGCCACTGGAGTCAAGCTATCCTGGCTGATGACGGCTGATAGCCAGAAACCGGTCCTAGGATGCTTGATTCCGGTCCAGGGAAGACATGGCTTGGCAGTTCGGGCTGGACTGTTCCCATGAGGCACAGGGTCAAGACTGATTTACATATGGCCATGTCTAAACTGGGGTGGTGTAGTGGGCAAAAGAACGATGGATTTAACCCAGATCTCTTAACTGGGGGAGAATGTCTGCATTGTCAGCATTCCGTCCATCATTTGTTTGTTGTAACGCTTTTCGCCCTAAGTGGGATGGGTATTCCCAGACGTGGGACCCGTGCTCACTACGCCACTGGAGTCAAGCTATCCTGGCTGATGACGGCTGATAGCCAGAAACCGGTCCTAGGATGCTTGATTCCGGTCCAGGGAAGACATGGCTTGGCAGTTCGGGCTGGACTGTTCCCATGAGGCACAGGGTCAAGACTGATTTGCATATGGCCATGTCTAAACTGGGGTGGTGTAGTGGGCAAAAGAACGATGGATTTAACCCAGATCTCTTGACTGGGGGAGAATGTCTGCATTGTCAGCATTCCGTCCATCATTTGTGTGTTGTAACGCTTTTCGCCCTAAGCGGGATGGGTATTCCCAGACGTGGGACCCGTGCTCACTACGCCACTGGAGTCATGCTATCCTGGCTGATGACGGCTGATAACCAGAAACCGGTCCTAGGATGCTTGATTCCGGTCCAGGGAAGACATGGCTTGGCAGTTCGGGCTGGACTGTTCCCATGAGGCACAGGGCCAAGACTCATTTGCATATGGCCATGTCTAAACTGGGGTGGTGTAGTGGGCAAAAGAACGATGGATTTAACCCAGATCTCTTGACTGGGGGAGAATGTCTGCATTGTCAGCATTCGGTCCATCATTTGTTTGTTGTAACGCTTTTCGCCCTAAGTGGGATGGGTATTCCCAGACGTGGGACCCGTGCTCACTACGCCACTGGAGTCAAGCTATCCTGGCTGATGACGGCTGATAGCCAGAAACCAGTCCTAGGATGCTTGATTCCGGTCCAGGGAAGACATGGCTTGGCAATTCGGGCTGGACTGTTCCCATGAGGCACGGGGTCAAGACTGATTTGCATATGGCCATGTCTAAACTGGGGTGGTGTAGTGGGCAAAAGAACGATGGATTTAACCCAGATCTCTTGACTGGGGGAGAATGTCTGCATTGTCAGCATTCCGTCTATCATTTGTTTGTTGTAACTCTTTTCACCCTAAGTGGGATGGGTATTCCCAGACGTGGGACCCGTGCTCACTACGCCACTGGAGTCAAGCTATCCTGGCTGATGACAGCTGATAGCCGGAAACCGGTCCAAGGATGCTTGATTCCGGTCCAGGGAAGACATGGCTTGGCAGTTCGGGCTGGACTGTTCCCATGAGGCACAGGGTCAAGACTGATTTGCATATGGCCATGTCTAAATTGGGGTGGTGTAGTGGGTAAAAGAACGATGGATTTAACCCAGATCTCTTGACTGGGGGAGAATGTCTGCATTGTCAGCATTCCGTCCATCATTTGTTTGTTGTAACGCTTTTCGCCCTAAGTGGGATGGGTATTCCCAGACGTCGGACCCGTGCTCAATACGCCACTTGAGTCAAGCTATCCTGGCTGATGACGGCTGATAGCCAGAAACCGGTCCTAGGATGCTTGATTCCGGTCCAGGGAAGACATGGCTTGGCAGTTCGGGCTGGACTGTTCCCATGAGGCACAGGGTCAAGACTGATTTGCATATGGCCATGTCTAAACTGGGGTGGTGTAGTGGGCAAAAGAACGATGGATTTAACCCAGATCTCTTGACTGGGGGAGAATGTCTGCATTGTCAGCATTCCGTCCATCATTTGTTTGTTGTAACGCTTTTCGCCCTAAGTGGGATGGGTATTCCCAGACGTGGGACCCGTGCTCACTACGCCACTGGAGTCAAGCTATCCTGGCTGATGACGGCTGATAGCCGGAAACCGGTCCTAGGATGCTTGATTCAGGTCCAGGGAAGACATGGCTTGGCAGTTCGGGCTGGACTGTTCCCATGAGGCACAGGGTCAAGACTGATTTGCATATGGCCATGTCTAAACTGGGGTGGTGTAGTGGGCAAAAGAACGATGGATTTAACCCAGATCTCTTAACTGGGGGAGAATGTCTGCATTGTCAGCATTCCGTCCATCATTTGTTTGTTGTAACGCTTTTCGCCCTAAGTGGGATGGGTATTCCCAGACGTGGGACCCGTGCTCACTACGCCACTGGAGTCAAGCTATCCTGGCTGATGACGGCTGATAGCCAGAAACCGGTCCTAGGATGCTTGATTCCCGTCCAGGGAAGACATGGCTTGGCAGTTCGGGCTGGACTGTTCCCATGAGGCACAGGGTCAAGACTGATTTGCATATGGCCATGTCTAAACTGGGGTGGTGTAGTGGGCAAAAGAACGATGGATTTAACCCAGATCTCTTGACTGGGGGAGAATGTCTGCATTGTCAGCATTCCGTCCATCATTTGTGTGTTGTAACGCTTTTCGCCCTAAGTGGGATGGGTATTCCCAGACGTGGGACCCGTGCTCACTACGCCACTGGAGTCATGCTATCCTGGCTGATGACGGCTGATAGCCAGAAACCGGTCCTAGGATGCTTGATTCCGGTCCAGAGAAGACATGGCTTGGCAGTTCGGGCTGGACTGTTCCCATGAGGCACAGGGTCAAGACTCATTTGCATATGGCCATGTCTAAACTGGGGTGGTGTAGTGGGCAAAAGAACGATGGATTTAACCCAGATCTCTTGACTGGGGGAGAATGTCTGCATTGTCAGCATTCCGTCCATCATTTGTTTGTTGTAACGCTTTTCGCCCTAAGTGGGATGGGTATTCCCAGACGTGGGACCCGTGCTCACTACGCCACTGGAGTCAAGCTATCCTGGCTGATGACGGCTGATAGCCAGAAACCGGTCCTAGGATGCTTGATTCCGGTCCAGGGAAGACATGGCTTGGCAGTTCGGGCTGGACTGTTCCCATGAGGCAGAGGGTCAAGACTGATTTGCATATGGCCATGTCGAAACTGGGGTGGTGTAGTGGCAAAAGAACGATGGATTTAACCCAGATCTCTTGACTGGGGGAGAATGTCTACATTGTCAGCATTCCGTCCATCATTTGTTTGTTGTAACGCTTTTCGCCCTAAGTGGGATGGGTATTCCCAGACGTGGGACCCGTGCTCACTACGCCACTGGAGTCAAGCTATCCTGGCTGATGACGGCTGATAGCCAGAAACCAGTCCTAGGATGCTTGATTCCGGTCCAGGGAAGACATGGCTTGGCAGTTCGGGCTGGACTGTTCCCATGAGGCACAGGGTCAAGACTGATTTGCATATGGCCATGTCTAAACTGGGGTGGTGTAGTGGGCAAAAGAACGATGGATTTAACCCAGATCTCTTGACTGGGGGAGAATGTCTGCATTGTCAGCATTCCGTCCATCATTTGTGTGTTGTAACGCTTTTCGCCCTAAGTGGGATGGGTATTCCGAGACGTGGGACCCGTGCTCACAACGCCACTGCAGTCATGCTATCCTGGCTGATGACGGCTGATAGCCAGAAACCGGTCCTAGGATGCTTGATTCCGGTCCAGGGAAGACATGGCTTGGCAGTTCGGGCTGGACTGTTCCCATGAGGCACAGGGTCAAGACTGATTTGCATATGGCCATGTCTAAACTGGGGTGGTGTAGTGGGCAAAACAACGATGGATTTAACCCAGATCTCTTAACTGGGGGAGAAAGTCTGCATTGTCAGCATTCCGTCCATCATTTGTTTGTTGTAACGTTTTTGGCCCTAAGTGGGATGGGTATTCCCAGACGTGGGACCCGTGCTCACTACGCCACTGGAGTCAAGCTATCCTGGCTGATGACGGCTGATAGCCAGAAACCGGTCCTAGGATGCTTGATTCCGGTCCAGGGAAGACATGGCTTGGCAGTTCGGGCTGGACTGTTCCCATGAGGCAGAGGGTCAAGACTGATTTGCATATGGCCATGTCTAAACTGGGGTGGTGTAGTGGGCAAAAGAACGATGGATTTAACCCAGATCTCTTGACTGGGGGAGAATGTCTGCATTGTCAGCATTCCGTCCATCATTTGTGTGTTGTAACGCTTTTCGCCCTAAGTGGGATGGGTATTCCCAGACGTGGGACCCGTGCTCACTATGCCACTGGAGTCATGCTATCCTGGCTGATGACGGCTGATAGCCAGAAACCGGTCCTAGGATGCTTGATTCCGGTCCAGGGAAGACATGGCTTGGCAGTTCGGGCTGGACTGTTCCCATGAGGCACAGGGTCAAGACTGATTTGCATATGGCCATGTCTAAACTGGGGTGGTGTAGTGGGCAAAACAACGATGGATTTAACCCAGATCTCTTAACTGGGGGAGAAAGTCTGCATTGTCAGCATTCCGTCCATCATTTGTTTGTTGTAACGTTTTTGGCCCTAAGTGGGATGGGTATTTCCAGACGTGGGACCCGTGCTCACTACGCCACTGGAGTCAAGCTATCCTGGCTGATGACGGCTGATAGCCAGAAACCGGTCCTAGGATGCTTGATTCCGGTCCAGGGAAGACATGGCTTGGCTGTTCGGGCTGGACTGTTCCCATGAGGCACAGGGTCAAGACTGATTTGCATATGGCCATGTCTAAACTGGGGTGGTGTAGTGGGCAAAAGAACAATGGATTTAACCCAGATCTCTTGACTGGGGGAGAATGTCTGCATTGTCAGCATTCCGTCCATCATTTGTTTGTTGTAACGCTTTTCGCCCTAAGTGGGATGGGTATTCCCAGACGTGGGACCCGTGCTCACTACGCCACTGGAGTCAAGCTATCCTGGCTGATGACGGCTGATAGCCAGAAACCGGTCCTAGGATGCTTGATTCCGGTCCAGGGAAGACATGGCTTGGCAGTTCGGGCTGGACTGTTCCCATGAGGCACAGGGTCAAGACTGATTTACATATGGCCATGTCTAAACTGGGGTGGTGTAGTGGGCAAAAGAACGATGGATTTAACCCAGATCTCTTAACTGGGGGAGAATGTCTGCATTGTCAGCATTCCGTCCATCATTTGTTTGTTGTAACGCTTTTCGCCCTAAGTGGGATGGGTATTCCCAGACGTGGGACCCGTGCTCACTACGCCACTGGAGTCAAGCTATCCTGGCTGATGACGGCTGATAGCCAGAAACCGGTCCTAGGATGCTTGATTCCGGTCCAGGGAAGACATGGCTTGGCAGTTCGGGCTGGACTGTTCCCATGAGGCACAGGGTCAAGACTGATTTGCATATGGCCATGTCTAAACTGGGGTGGTGTAGTGGGCAAAAGAACGATGGATTTAACCCAGATCTCTTGACTGGGGGAGAATGTCTGCATTGTCAGCATTCCGTCCATCATTTGTGTGTTGTAACGCTTTTCGCCCTAAGCGGGATGGGTATTCCCAGACGTGGGACCCGTGCTCACTACGCCACTGGAGTCATGCTATCCTGGCTGATGACGGCTGATAACCAGAAACCGGTCCTAGGATGCTTGATTCCGGTCCAGGGAAGACATGGCTTGGCAGTTCGGGCTGGACTGTTCCCATGAGGCACAGGGCCAAGACTCATTTGCATATGGCCATGTCTAAACTGGGGTGGTGTAGTGGGCAAAAGAACGATGGATTTAACCCAGATCTCTTGACTGGGGGAGAATGTCTGCATTGTCAGCATTCGGTCCATCATTTGTTTGTTGTAACGCTTTTCGCCCTAAGTGGGATGGGTATTCCCAGACGTGGGACCCGTGCTCACTACGCCACTGGAGTCAAGCTATCCTGGCTGATGACGGCTGATAGCCAGAAACCAGTCCTAGGATGCTTGATTCCGGTCCAGGGAAGACATGGCTTGGCAATTCGGGCTGGACTGTTCCCATGAGGCACGGGGTCAAGACTGATTTGCATATGGCCATGTCTAAACTGGGGTGGTGTAGTGGGCAAAAGAACGATGGATTTAACCCAGATCTCTTGACTGGGGGAGAATGTCTGCATTGTCAGCATTCCGTCTATCATTTGTTTGTTGTAACTCTTTTCACCCTAAGTGGGATGGGTATTCCCAGACGTGGGACCCGTGCTCACTACGCCACTGGAGTCAAGCTATCCTGGCTGATGACAGCTGATAGCCGGAAACCGGTCCAAGGATGCTTGATTCCGGTCCAGGAAAGACATGGCTTGGCAGTTCGGGCTGGACTGTTCCCATGAGGCACAGGGTCAAGACTGATTTGCATATGGCCATGTCTAAATTGGGGTGGTGTAGTGGGCAAAAGAACGATGGATTTAACCCAGATCTCTTGACTGGGGGAGAATGTCTGCATTGTCAGCATTCCGTCCATCATTTGTTTGTTGTAACGCTTTTCGCCCTAAGTGGGATGGGTATTCCCAGACGTCGGACCCGTGCTCAATACGCCACTTGAGTCAAGCTATCCTGGCTGATGACGGCTGATAGCCAGAAACCGGTCCTAGGATGCTTGATTCCGGTCCAGGGAAGACATGGCTTGGCAGTTCGGGCTGGACTGTTCCCATGAGGCACAGGGTCAAGACTGATTTGCATATGGCCATGTCTAAACTGGGGTGGTGTAGTGGGCAAAAGAACGATGGATTTAACCCAGATCTCTTGACTGGGGGAGAATGTCTGCATTGTCAGCATTCCGTCCATCATTTGTTTGTTGTAACGCTTTTCGCCCTAAGTGGGATGGGTATTCCCAGACGTGGGACCCGTGCTCACTACGCCACTGGAGTCAAGCTATCCTGGCTGATGATGGCTGATAGCCGGAAACCGGTCCTAGGATGCTTGATTCAGGTCCAGGGAAGACATGGCTTGGCAGTTCGGGCTGGACTGTTCCCATGAGGCACAGGGTCAAGACTGATTTGCATATGGCCATGTCTAAACTGGGGTGGTGTAGTGGGCAAAAGAACGATGGATTTAACCCAGATCTCTTAACTGGGGGAGAATGTCTGCATTGTCAGCATTCCGTCCATCATTTGTTTGTTGTAACGCTTTTCGCCCTAAGTGGGATGGGTATTCCCAGACGTGGGACCCGTGCTCACTACGCCACTGGAGTCAAGCTATCCTGGCTGATGACGGCTGATAGCCAGAAACCGGTCCTAGGATGCTTGATTCCCGTCCAGGGAAGACATGGCTTGGCAGTTCGGGCTGGACTGTTCCCATGAGGCACAGGGTCAAGACTGATTTGCATATGGCCATGTCTAAACTGGGGTGGTGTAGTGGGCAAAAGAACGATGGATTTAACCCAGATCTCTTGACTGGGGGAGAATGTCTGCATTGTCAGCATTCCGTCCATCATTTGTGTGTTGTAACGCTTTTCGCCCTAAGTGGGATGGGTATTCCCAGACGTGGGACCCGTGCTCACTACGCCACTGGAGTCATGCTATCCTGGCTGATGACGGCTGATAGCCAGAAACCGGTCCTAGGATGCTTGATTCCGGTCCAGAGAAGACATGGCTTGGCAGTTCGGGCTGGACTGTTCCCATGAGGCACAGGGTCAAGACTCATTTGCATATGGCCATGTCTAAACTGGGGTGGTGTAGTGGGCAAAAGAACGATGGATTTAACCCAGATCTCTTGACTGGGGGAGAATGTCTGCATTGTCAGCATTCCGTCCATCATTTGTTTGTTGTAACGCTTTTCGCCCTAAGTGGGATGGGTATTCCCAGACGTGGGACCCGTGCTCACTACGCCACTGGAGTCAAGCTATCCTGGCTGATGACGGCTGATAGCCAGAAACCGGTCCTAGGATGCTTGATTCCGGTCCAGGGAAGACATGGCTTGGCAGTTCGGGCTGGACTGTTCCCATGAGGCAGAGGGTCAAGACTGATTTGCATATGGCCATGTCGAAACTGGGGTGGTGTAGTGGCAAAAGAACGATGGATTTAACCCAGATCTCTTGACTGGGGGAGAATGTCTACATTGTCAGCATTCCGTCCATCATTTGTTTGTTGTAACGCTTTTCGCCCTAAGTGGGATGGGTATTCCCAGACGTGGGACCCGTGCTCACTACGCCACTGGAGTCAAGCTATCCTGGCTGATGACGGCTGATAGCCAGAAACCAGTCCTAGGATGCTTGATTCCGGTCCAGGGAAGACATGGCTTGGCAGTTCGGGCTGGACTGTTCCCATGAGGCACAGGGTCAAGACTGATTTGCATATGGCCATGTCTAAACTGGGGTGGTGTAGTGGGCAAAAGAACGATGGATTTAACCCAGATCTCTTGACTGGGGGAGAATGTCTGCATTGTCAGCATTCCGTCCATCATTTGTGTGTTGTAACGCTTTTCGCCCTAAGTGGGATGGGTATTCCGAGACGTGGGACCCGTGCTCACAACGCCACTGCAGTCATGCTATCCTGGCTGATGACGGCTGATAGCCAGAAACCGGTCCTAGGATGCTTGATTCCGGTCCAGGGAAGACATGGCTTGGCAGTTCGGGCTGGACTGTTCCCATGAGGCACAGGGTCAAGACTGATTTGCATATGGCCATGTCTAAACTGGGGTGGTGTAGTGGGCAAAACAACGATGGATTTAACCCAGATCTCTTAACTGGGGGAGAAAGTCTGCATTGTCAGCATTCCGTCCATCATTTGTTTGTTGTAACGTTTTTGGCCCTAAGTGGGATGGGTATTCCCAGACGTGGGACCCGTGCTCACTACGCCACTGGAGTCAAGCTATCCTGGCTGATGACGGCTGATAGCCAGAAACCGGTCCTAGGATGCTTGATTCCGGTCCAGGGAAGACATGGCTTGGCAGTTCGGGCTGGACTGTTCCCATGAGGCAGAGGGTCAAGACTGATTTGCATATGGCCATGTCTAAACTGGGGTGGTGTAGTGGGCAAAAGAACGATGGATTTAACCCAGATCTCTTGACTGGGGGAGAATGTCTGCATTGTCAGCATTCCGTCCATCATTTGTGTGTTGTAACGCTTTTCGCCCTAAGTGGGATGGGTATTCCCAGACGTGGGACCCGTGCTCACTATGCCACTGGAGTCATGCTATCCTGGCTGATGACGGCTGATAGCCAGAAACCGGTCCTAGGATGCTTGATTCCGGTCCAGGGAAGACATGGCTTGGCAGTTCGGGCTGGACTGTTCCCATGAGGCACAGGGTCAAGACTGATTTGCATATGGCCATGTCTAAACTGGGGTGGTGTAGTGGGCAAAAGAACGATGGATTTAACCCAGATCTCTTAACTGGGGGAGAATGTCTGCATTGTCAGCATTCCGTCCATCATTTGTTTGTTGTAACGCTTTTCGCCCTAAGTGGGATGGGTATTCCCAGACGTGGGACCCGTGCTCACTACGCCACTGGAGTCAAGGTATCCTGGCTGATGACGGCTGATAGCCAGAAACCGGTCCTAGAATGCTTGATTCCGGTCCAGGGAAGACATGGCTTGGCAGTTCGGGCTGGACTGTTCCCATGAGGCAGAGGGTCAAGACTGATTTGCATATGGCCATGTCTAAACTGGGGTGGTGTAGTGGGCAAAAGAACGATGGATTTAACCCAGATCTCTTGACTGGGGGAGAATGTCTGCATTGTCAGCATTCCATCCATCATTTGTTTGTTGTAACGCTTTTCGCCCTAAGTGGGATGGGTATTCCCAGACGTGGGACCCGTGCTCACTACGCCACTGGAGTCAAGATATCCTGGCTGATGACGGCTGATAGCCAGAATCCGGTCCTAGGATGCTTGATTCCGGTCCAGGGAAGACATGGCTTGGCAGTTCGGGCTGGACTGTTCCCATGAGGCACAGGGTCAAGACTGATTTGCATATGGCCATGTCTAAACTGGGGTGGTGTAGTGGGCAAAAGAACGATGGATTTAACCCAGATCTCTTGACTGGGGGAGAATGTCTGCATTGTCAGCATTCCGTCCATCATTTGTTTGTTGTAACGCTTTTCGCCCTAAGTGGGATGGGTATTCCCAGACGTGGGACCCGTGCTCACTACGCCACTGGAGTCAAGCTATCCTGGCTGATGACGGCTGATAGCCAGAAACCGGTCCTGGGATGCTTGATTCCGGTCCAGGGAAGACATGGCTTGGCAGTTCGGGCTGGACTGTTCCCATGAGGCACGGGGTCAAGACTGATTTGCATGTGGCCATGTCTAAACTGGGGTGGTGTAGTGGGCAAAAGAACGATGGATTTAACCCAGATCTCTTGACTGGGGGAGAATGTCTGCATTGTGAGCATTCCGTCCATCATTTGTTTGTTGTAACGCTTTTCACCCTAAGTGGGATGGGTATTCCCAGACGTGGGACCCGTGCTCACTACGCCACTGGAGTCAAGGTATCCTGGCTGATGACGGCTGATAGCCAGAAACCAGTCCTAGGATGCTTGATTCCGGTCAAGGGAAGACATGGCTTGGCAGTTCGGGCTGGACTGTTCCCATGAGGCACAGGGTCAAGACTGATTTGCATATGGCCATGTCTAAACTGGGGTGGTGTAGTGGGCAAAAGAACGATGGATTTAACCCAGATCTCTTGACTGGGGGAGAATGTCTGCATTGTCAGCATTCCGTCCATCATTTGTTTGTTGTAACGCTTTTCACCCTAAGTGGGATGGGTATTCCCAGACGTGGGACCCGTGCTCACTACGCCACTGGAGTCAAGCTATCCTGGCTGATGACAGCTGATAGCCGGAAACCGGTCCAAGGATGCTTGATTCCGGTCCAGGGAAGACATGGCTTGGCAGTTCGGGCTGGACTGTTCCCATGAGGCACAGCGTCAAGACTGATTTGCATATGGCCATGTCTAAATTGGGGTGGTGTAGTGGGCAAAAGAACGATGGATTTAACCCAGATCTCTTGACTGGGGGAGAATGTCTGCATTGTCAGCATTCCGTCCATCATTTGTTTGTTGTAACGCTTTTCGCCCTAAGTGGGATGGGTATTCCCAGACGTCGGACCCGTGCTCAATACGCCACTTGAGTCAAGCTATCCTGGCTGATGACGGCTGATAGCCAGAAACCGGTCCTAGGATGCTTGATTCCGGTCCAGGGAAGACATGGCTTGGCAGTTCGGGCTGGACTGTTCCCATGAGGCACAGGGTCAATACTGATTTGCATATGGCCATGTCTAAACTGGGGTGGTGTAGTGGGCAAAAGAACGATGGATTTAACCCAGATCTCTTGACTGGGGGAGAATGTCTGCATTGTCAGCATTCCGTCCATCATTTGTTTGTTGTAACGCTTTTCGCCCTAAGTGGGATGGGTATTCCCAGACGTGGGACCCATGCTCACTACGAAACTGGAGTCAAGCTATCCTGGCTGATGACGGCTGATAGCCGGAAACCGGTCCTAGGATGCTTGATTCAGGTCCAGGGAAGACATGGCTTGGCAGTTCGGGCTGGACTGTTCCCATGAGGCACAGGGTCAAGACTGATTTGCATATGGCCATGTCTAAACTGGGGTGGTGTAGTGGGCAAAAGAACGATGGATTTAACCCAGATCTCTTAACTGGGGGAGAATGTCTGCATTGTCAGCATTCCGTCCATCATTTGTTTGTTGTAACGCTTTTCGCCCTAAGTGGGATGGGTATTCCCAGACGTGGGACCCGTGCTCACTACGCCACTGGAGTCAAGCTATCCTGGCTAGTGACGGCTGATAGCCAGAAACCGGTCCTAGGATGCTTGATTCCCGTCCAGGGAAGACATGGCTTGGCAGTTCGGGCTGGACTGTTCCCATGAGGCACAGGGTCAAGACTGATTTGCATATGGCCATGTCTAAACTGGGGTGGTGTAGTGGGCAAAAGAACGATGGATTTAACCCAGATCTCTTGACTGGGGGAGAATGTCTGCATTGTCAGCATTCCGTCCATCATTTGTGTGTTGTAACGCTTTTCGCCCTAAGTGGGATGGGTATTCCCAGACGTGGGACCCGTGCTCACTACGCCACTGGAGTCATGCTATCCTGGCTGATGACGGCTGATAGCCAGAAACCGGTCCTAGGATGCTTGATTCCGGTCCAGGGAAGACATGGCTTGGCAGTTCAGGCTGGACTGTTCCCATGAGGCACAGGGTCAAGACTCATTTGCATATGGCCATGTCTAAACTGGGGTGGTGTAGTGGGCAAAAGAACGATGGATTTAACCCAGATCTCTTGACTGGGGGAGAATGTCTGCATTGTCAGCATTCCGTCCATCATTTGTTTGTTGTAACGCTTTTCGCCCTAAGTGGGATGGGTATTCCCAGACGTGGGACCCGTGCTCACTACGCCACTGGAGTCAAGCTATCCTGGCTGATGACGGCTGATAGCCAGAAACCGGTC
The DNA here is from genome assembly GCF_964204655.1 of Triturus cristatus. Taxonomy (NCBI): domain Eukaryota; kingdom Metazoa; phylum Chordata; class Amphibia; order Caudata; family Salamandridae; genus Triturus; species Triturus cristatus. Next base: position 1,633,325,501 of record NC_140591.1, on the reverse strand, counting down.
CTAGGATGCTTGATTCCGGTCCAGGGAAGACATGGCTTGGCAGTTCGGGCTGGACTGTTCCCATGAGGCAGAGGGTCAAGACTGATTTGCATATGGCCATGTCGAAACTGGGGTGGTGTAGTGGCAAAAGAACGATGGATTTAACCCAGATCTCTTGACTGGGGGAGAATGTCTACATTGTCAGCATTCCGTCCATCATTTGTTTGTTGTAACGCTTTTCGCCCTAAGTGGGATGGGTATTCCCAGACGTGGGACCCGTGCTCACTACGCCACTGGAGTCAAGCTATCCTGGCTGATGACGGCTGATAGCCAGAAACCAGTCCTAGGATGCTTGATTCCGGTCCAGGGAAGACATGGCTTGGCAGTTCGGGCTGGACTGTTCCCATGAGGCACAGGGTCAAGACTGATTTGCATATGGCCATGTCTAAACTGGGGTGGTGTAGTGGGCAAAAGAACGATGGATTTAACCCAGATCTCTTGACTGGGGGAGAATGTCTGCATTGTCAGCATTCCGTCCATCATTTGTGTGTTGTAACGCTTTTCGCCCTAAGTGGGATGGGTATTCCGAGACGTGGGACCCGTGCTCACAACGCCACTGCAGTCATGCTATCCTGGCTGATGACGGCTGATAGCCAGAAACCGGTCCTAGGATGCTTGATTCCGGTCCAGGGAAGACATGGCTTGGCAGTTCGGGCTGGACTGTTCCCATGAGGCACAGGGTCAAGACTGATTTGCATATGGCCATGTCTAAACTGGGGTGGTGTAGTGGGCAAAACAACGATGGATTTAACCCAGATCTCTTAACTGGGGGAGAAAGTCTGCATTGTCAGCATTCCGTCCATCATTTGTTTGTTGTAACGCTTTTGGCCCTAAGTGGGATGGGTATTCCCAGACGTGGGACCCGTGCTCACTACGCCACTGGAGTCAAGCTATCCTGGCTGATGACGGCTGATAGCCAGAAACCGGTCGTAGGATGCTTGATTCCGGTCCAGGGAAGACATGGCTCGGCAGTTCGGGCTGGACTGTTCCCATGAGGCAGAGGGTCAAGACTGATTTGCATATGGCCATGTCTAAACTGGGGTGGTGTAGTGGGCAAAAGAACGATGGATTTAACCCAGATCTCTTGACTGGAGGAGAATGTCTGCATTGTCAGCATTCCGTCCATCATTTGTGTGTTGTAACGCTTTTCGCCCTAAGTGGGATGGGTATTCCCAGACGTGGGACCCGTGCTCACTACGCCACTGGAGTCATGCTATCCTGGCTGATGACAGCTGATAGCCAGAAACCGGTCCTAGGATGCTTGATTCCGGTCCAGGGAAGACATGGCTTGGCAGTTCGGGCTGGACTGTTCCCATGAGGCACAGGGTCTAGACTCATTTGCATATGGCCATGTCTAAACTGGGGTGGTGTAGTGGGCAAAAGAACGATGGATTTAACCCAGATCTCTTGACTGGGGGAGAATGTCTGCATTGTCAGCATTCCGTCCATCATTTGTTTGTTGTAACGCTTTTCGCCCTAAGTGGGATGGGTATTCCCGGACGTGGGACCCATGCTCACTACGCCACTGGAGTCAAGCTATCCTGGCTGATGACGGCTGATAGCCAGAAACCAGTCCTAGGATGCTTGATTCCGTTCCAGGGAAGACATGGCTTGGCAGTTCGGGCTGGACTGTTCCCATGAGGCAGAGGGTCAAGACTGATTTGCATATGGCCATGTCAAAACTGGGGTGGTGTAGTGGCAAAAGAACGATGGATTTAACCCAGATCTCTTGACTGGGGGAGAATGTCTGCATTGTCAGCATTCCGTCCATCATTTGTTTGTTGTAACGCTTTTCGCCCTAAGTGGGATGGGTATTCCCAGACGTGGGACCCGTGCTCACTACGCCACTGGAGTCAAGCTATCCTGGCTGATGACGGCTGATAGCCAGAAACCAGTCCTAGGATGCTTGATTCCGGTCCAGGAAAGACATGGCTTGGCAGTTCGGGCTGGACTGTTCCCATGAGGCACAGGGTCAAGACTGATTTGCATATGGCCGTGTCTAAACTGGGGTGGTGTAGTGGGCAAAAGAACAATGGATTTAACCCAGATCTCTGGACTGGGGGAGAATGTCTGCATTGTCAGCATTCCGTCCATCATTTGTGTGTTGTAACGCTTTTCGCCCTAAGTGGGATGGGTATTCCCAGACGTGGGACCCGTGCTCACTACGCCACTGGAGTCATGCTATCCTGGCTGATGACGGCTGATAGCCAGAAACCGGTCCTAGGATGCTTGATTCCGGTCCAGGGAAGACATGGCTTGGCAGTTCGGGCTGGACTGTTCCCATGAGGCACAGGGTCAAGACTGATTTGCATATGGCCATGTCTAAACTGGGGTGGTGTAGTGGGCAAAACAACGATGGATTTAACCCAGATCTCTTAACTGGGGGAGAAAGTCTGCATTGTCAGCATTCCATCCATCATTTGTTTGTTGTAACGCTTTTGGCCCTAACTGGGATGGGTATTCCCAGACGTGGGACCCGTGCTCACTACGCCACTGGAGTCAAGCTATCCTGGCTGATGACGGCTGATAGCCAGAAACCGGTCCTAGGATGCTTGATTCCGGTCCAGGGAAGACATGGCTTAGCAGTTTGGGCTGGACTGTTCCCATGAGGCAGAGGGTCAAGACTGATTTGCATATGGCCATGTCTAAACTGGGGTGGTGTAGTGGGCAAAAGAACGATGGATTTATCCCAGATCTCTTGACTGGGGGAGAATGTCTGCATTGTCAGCATTCCGTCCATCATTTGTTTGTTGGATCACTGATTCAGGTCACCATTACTTCACAAGTTTGTACTCCAAGCTGTCAACCCAAGCGCATGTCCTGTCTTATTGTTTTTACTTCTTTCGTTGGAGCAGTCATATGCTTTTCGGATTCAGCTCGCGCTGTTCCTCGTGTCCGAGCCTGCACTGCTTGTGCTTTCAGTCATGGATGAACAGTGCATTTCCAGGCAACCGCATTACTAGTGGATCGCCTTTGTCCTCCTTACACTCGTCAGTGCATCCAATGTACTGTGGTTAGTGCCAATATCGCCAACACTCCCCATCCCTCCCACAGCAATAATTTGGATAAATAATCAGACAAGACACATTCTTAGGGGAGAAAATTGCTGCAGGTTTATTTGCATAACAAATATGCCAACATGGTGGGTTATCTTACGGGCGATCCCAGGGCAGGCAGACCCTCGCCGCCTGCCCGCCTGATGAGCCAAATTACACCGTGGCCCTAGCCAACCGGTGTTTGTCGATTTTGGGGAGGTGATAGCTCCTCCCACCAGTGGACCACTAGTCCACCCTCTTACTCACGCCCCCCCAGCTAAGGGGGGCAGAGCGATGCAGGCAACCCCCGTTTGCTCAGGTCCACAACCGCCCGTAGGACTAACGGGGCACTGTCGCTCCTCCAGGGTCCAACGCGAGGACCTTCCTGGGGATATTTGGCTTTAGCACAATTACTGTGCTCCTGCAGAGGGTACCCTTCTGTACCTTACAGCCTCTGGATCGCCCTGTAAATCCGCCTGCAACACAAAATATTAAGTTAGTGAAACACACCCCCCTGCCTGTACGCCGGGTATGCGGTGGGGAGGGAAACGGCATCAGGGCAGCAAGAGAAAGAGGGCGAGCAGTGGGCAGGAGAGGTATAAGTACCTCTCCCCCCGCCCCCTCTTGCCAGAAAGTGATGCGTGCATGGGGGACCCTCGAGGGTCCCCACACTGGGAGGCTGACTGTTGTGTGCCATCCTGTGGCACTAAGAGGGGCCGCCCTCTTAGGAGAGCCCCCTTCGTGGGCCCGGGGCAGCCCTGCAATGGTCTGGCGTTGAATGTCAACACCCACACGCTGACGTGACACCATCTTCAAAGTATTTATTTCGTCCACTCTACGCTGACCTGCACAGTTTGCAATATAGAGTTCTGGTCTTGACATGTTATCACATAAGCTATTGTTGCATATTTATTTTCACTACCCTCCTTCTGAAGATCAGCACTGTGATCTGCACACCAAGGCTTATGGTATCTTGTATCGCATTCAACTACGGAGTAATACAGTGATCTGCACACTCTCTTCTTCACAGTCTATTGCAGATCAGTACTGTGACCTGCACACCTTTGTTTTCTAATATATATAGTATACATAATACATGGTAAAGTGCTACCTTCAACGCAAATCTCCACGGTGATTTTCACACCTGATCACCAATATATCTCAGTGTTTAGTATACTATTATATCATATACTGATAGTCTATCATTGTGTGTATGTATTAGTTGGTATATTTCATAACGCCATTTCAGCAAATCAAATGATTTCACCACCCCACATTTTTCTATCCGAAGGTGAAGCTCTGTCGACAGAATTAGAAGAGTGGATGGGTATTTTTGAAAACTATATTAAAGCTATTGATGGGTTGAGATTTCTAGCTACAAGGCAAAAGGTTCTTTTGTTGAACTCATTGGGAAAAGAGGGTCAAAATGTTTTCAAGTCCTTACCTGAGGTTATGGGAGCCGATGGTGAGCCTATTGATAACCCATATGTAGAAGCAAAGAACAGACTTGGAAAGTACTTCGGCAAACAAGTTAACATTGTGATGCAACATCACAAATGTTATTTGTTGCCTCAAAAGGAAAAAGAAACAGTAGATCAAATAGTCACACATTTACGACAATTGGCACTTACATGTGACTTTGGTCCTATGACTGATTCGATGATTAGAGACCAGTTAATTGTACAGAGTAAGAATAAGAGAATGAAGGAGAGACTATGGGCCGCTCGAAATCCTACGCTGCAAAAGCCATTTCTGTCACACAAATTGTGGCAGAATCTGACAGGTGTATGCGAGAAATGCACACTTTAGAGACTAAAAAAGAAGATACTGTAAAAGTTGTTATCAAGAAGGACCATCCAATAGACAGTGAGGACAAATTAAAGCAAATGAGTGATGGCAGACCTAGTTTACTCAAATATAAACCAAAACTTGTGGGGGATAACAGAAGCAAATTTAATGGGTGTTATAGGTGTGTCCGGGTTCACTGGTAGAATATCAATGTCACAAACTTCGATGTTCTAAATATCGAGAAAAAAATATTGACTGCATAAAAATGGACTCCTATACCTTAACAGGTAAGTGCAAAAATAATGATTCTGTAGTGATTGAGTCAGGTACAAGTGATGAGTTTCAGGTAGCTTTATTCACGATGGTACAACAGACCCCACCATGAGCAGCCAGCATGCAGCTCAGCCCAGTCAACTGTGAATAATTGACTCATAACGTTCTATGATACGTCATCACAGTAAGATTCTACAGGCAGGGCATGAATAGCATTGAACTCAGGATATAACATATCCCCCTTTCTCCCAAATAAACAAAAGAGCAACAATGAGAAAAGAAGAAAGATTAGGAGGAGAGGAAATAGAAACCACGAACCAATGAAAGAAGAGCACAACCGAAAAGGATGAGAGGAGCAAAGAAGAGAGAAAAACAAGAACATAAGAACCATTCTCCCTTCAATACACAAAAGCAAAAGCAAGAGAAAACATAGTCAGAAAAGAGGAGAAGAGGAAGCACAAATGACTTCCCCAAAACATACCCACTGGCCAGAACGGGAATGTAAGGAGGCTGAAAAATGAAAAACCACCAGAGCAAGAAAACACAACAGAAAAGCAGGGGAAAGCTCAGAATCCACATGAGACACCATGAGAAAACATCACCAATAGAACAGAAATGAGAAAAGAAAACAATGAAGTTGAGGAAAAGTATAAGGATAATTCCTCACCCAAGAGGAACACTATCAAATGAAAAATATAATGTAAAGACAACAATGTAGATATAATATTCAATAAAATAATAACATAAGATTGGAAGGACTATAGCCCAACATCAACCCTTAAAAAGACAAGGGCTTATAGAAGTAACAGATGGGACTAATACCCATAGAAACAATAGTCCTTGTAATGTTGACATCTTGAAAACACGGGGCCCGATTCACAGAACTAACTTAAGACAACATCCTAAACTTACTACCATTTTGGTATTCACAGAAGGCACTTACTCATTTTGGTATTCACAGAAGGCACTTACTCATTTCGGTATTCACAGAAGTTAGGAGTCCTAACTTTAGGACTCCTAAATGCCTTCTGTGAATACCGAAAGTCTTAAAATTAGTATTTTTCTCAGTTTAGTAGTAGTATAGTTAGGACTCCTAACTTTAGGACTCCTAAATGCCTTCTGTGAATACCGAAAGTCTTAAAATTAGGATATTTCTCAATTTAGTAGTCCTAAGGTTAGGACTCCTAACTTTACAACTACTAAACTGAGAAAAATCCTAATTTTAAGGCTTTCGGTATTCACAGAAGGCATTTAGGAGTCCTAAATTTAGGACTACTAAATTGAGAAAAATCCTAATTTTAAGACTTTCGGTATTCACAGAAGGCATTTAGGAGTCCTAAACTTAGGAGTCCTAACTATACTACTACTAAACTGAGAAAAATCCTAATTTTAAGACTTTCGGTATTCACAGAAGGCATTTAGGAGTCCTAAAGTTAGGACTCCTAACTTCTGTGAATATCGAAATGAGTAAGTGCCATCTGTGAATACCAAAATGAGTAAGTGCCCACAAGAGGCTATCCATTTTGAACACTCTAAGGGTGGGATATATTTAGAGAGTATGGTATCGGCCTATCATTTACACATGCCTGTTCAAGACTTGTTGGTTCCCGTCCCTACGTTTACGGGTCAAGGCCATTGTAGTACAATTGACTACATCTTCGTATCTTGCATTCTGATGAACTTACTGGGTACTTTTCGTGTCACGCAAAATGCCTCAAGTGATCACAATCCTCTTACTCTGGAAATCAAAGTTAAGGCCTTGAGGAAAGATGTTCCCTTGCCTTCGATCTCCAACACAAATCTAGAGACTACTAGTCAGGGAAGACGATTGAGATGGGATGTTATTACCCCGGCCGATTTCCTTGAAAACTTATATGAAAGTAAAAAAGAGGATTTTAGTCTGTGTCTTTCGGCAGTGGCACAACGAGTGTCATTCTGGGTGCCTTTGATAGAATAACTAAACAAGTTGTGGGGAATCTTACCAGTCATGGGAGACCATGCCCAAGAAATTTAAAAACTGGTTTGACCATGCTTGTTCTAGTGCTCATTCTGCTCTCTTATCGGCACTGAAAGAATCCGGTAACAACTCTAGTAAGATAGCAGAGGCTAGAAGATGTTACAAAAAAGCAATAAAGGACAGGAAAAATCAGTTAAAAAATAAGGCATGGGATGATTTGTCAGACGCAAGTATCCAGAAAAATAGTAGCCAGTTCTGGAAGGTGATTAATAGTCCACTTTTTAACGAACTGGAGAATACTAACAAAGAATGTCTCATCCCGCCAGACAGATGGGTGGCTCATTTTAGTGGTCTTTACTCGGAGATTCAAGAACTTAATCCAGTAAATTATGCGGATAGTACTTTAGCCTCAAGAATCCTTTTTAAGGAGGAAGAAGTCCTGGAGGCCATTGAGTCAATGGCAAAAGGTAAAGCCCCAGGACCGGATGGAGTCCCCGCGGACCTTTATAGGGCTGACTCAAGGTTTTGGGCAAAACTTTTAACTCGTGTTTTTAATGCTGCATCTGAGGCCGGTGCTCCTAAATCTTGGGGCAAAGCTGTTATTGTCCCTCTTTTTAAAAAAGGTTCAAGAGAAGATCCGGCTTGTTATCGGCCTATTTCTCTCTTGGATTCTGCCATGAAAGTAATGGGTAAAGTTGTCCTTGCTCGCTTAACAGTGTGGCTGGAGGAGAAATCTATAATCTCTGACCTACAATATGGGTTCAGACAAGGAAAGGGTACTGTAGGTCAATGCCTTAATTTACATCTCATTATTGGGAAATACACGGTCGCTAAGCAGGGGGACCTCCATTTAGCTTTAATGGATTTGTCCACTGCTTTCGATCTTGTAAATCGACAAAAATTATGGGCCTTATTAGCCGTTTTGGGGCTTGATCCGGTTCTGATTTCTTTTTTGGCTGTTATCCACGAGGACACTACCGCAGTTGTCCGCTATAGTGAAGACGGGAGTCAGACAGATGATTGGCAGGTAAAGCGTGGAGTAAGACAGGGGTGCATTCTTGCCCCCCTACTTTTCTCGCTTTACATTAATAATCTGGGCGTGGTTTTAACCTCGGTTAGTAAAGATATTCCCAAAGCCGGCTCTAAAATGATCCCTGCATTACTATATGCGGATGACACCGTTCTGTTGGCAAGAACCGCGAGAGGTCTACAAGCTCTTTTAAATGGATTTTATGATTTTATGGTCTCTTTAGACTTATTAATAAATTTTAAAAAATCACATTCCATGTCAATAGGTACGGGGAGGGCGAAAAGGGTGAAATTTTTCTGTAATGGGCAGGAATTAACAAAAGTGCAGACCTTCCCATATTTAGGGATTGTATTTGACGATAGAATATCTTGGGTCATGCAACGTGCTCAGAAAAAGAATAACCTTGCTAGAGCTACAGGTGCTCTGTTGGGCTTTGCAAAGCGTTTGGGGTGTAAACCGCTTCCTGCTCTAATGAAAATCTATAGAGCTAAGTGTATTCCCATGGCCCTATATGGTAGTGAGGTCTGGGGTTATAAGGCCTCACCTGATATCCAAACAGTAGAAAATACTTTTTTTCGGAAACTGTTGTCTCATCCCCCTTCTGCACCAGTTTTTAACATACATGAGGACCTGGGGGTGGGATATCTCGCTGACCAAATATCTGTGGCCCCGTTATTAGGTTGGCTTAGGGTTTGGGCGCAGCAGCCACCAAATCTAAACCAACAAATTATTCAAGATTGCTTGTCCCTAGATGAAGCTATGTCTATCCCATGGATCTGCTATATTAAAAACAACTTGAAGTCGCTTGGCTGTCTTGAACTGTTTAACAGTCCTTGTGCGCTGAGTAAAGAGAAAATCAAGGCCCTTAAGACCCAATTTTTGACTAGAGCAATGTTGTCAAGGGAAGGAGATGAGTTGAGGAAACCGACAGTTAGGAGGTTTGTTATGTTAAGTTTAGGTGGTGAGATCCAGCCTTACTTAACCTATATTAACAAACCTTTCCATATGTTTTTGCTAATAAGGTTTAAGCATGGTATGCTCCTTTTGCTCTTGGCCTACCCCAAAGGCTTTTTCAAAGAGGGAACTTTGGGGTCTTGTCCTTGTGACAACATTTCTGAACAAAATACGTTGCACATGTTATTTTTTTGTAAATTTTACTCTTCTCAGCGTAAAAAACATAGTCTTCCGATTTTCAAGAATCGTCAATTTGAGCAAGTAAGGCCTGCGTTGGCCTATCTACAAATGTTGGAGTCTCCTCTGATTTGTTTTGGGGTTGCGAGCTTCATCGTGGGTGCTTTAAGATGTAGAAATAGGGCTCAGTCCACTTAGTTATTCCCCTCATTTTCCAATGAGTATTGTGCTTAACAAACTGTTGAAGATGGAATTTTGAAGGAGAAATGATTTATAGATCGTAATATGGCTGAATTAATTGAAAGACATACTTTTATTGTATTTAGTGCCAAATTGTATTGTATTTATTTTTTGTGTTAAAAATTTTTTGTAATTGCATTTATCTGTACAATGAATTACTGTTCTGTGCTTTGATGGTTTTAAAATTTTAACCGAATAAAGCAAACTTTGACTTTGACTTTGAGTAAGTGCCTTCTGTGAATACCAAAATGGTAGTAAGTTTAGGATTTTGTCTTAAGTTAGTTCTGTGAATCGGGCCCTAAGAGAGGTTGACTGATGTAAAAAAACAGATACGGGTAGGAACCATATGATAAAAACAGATTCGGGTAGGGACCCATATGATAATGCGAAAGGGACTAAAACCCTTGCATAGCTCCAAGAAGGACGACAAACTAAAATTGTGCACATGTGAGACGTGTACAAAATAAACAGATATGGATAGGAACCCATATGATAATTGTGCACAAGTGAAACAGGTAGGAACCTATATTGTGATGCGAAAAGGACTGAAACCCTCGCATAAAGACGCACCCCGTTGAATGGTACAAACAATGTGCACTGAGCAAATGGAATAGAACCCATGCGAGACACCTCGAGTGGAGGTAAAACTTTGTGTACCAGTAGTGCACTGTAGCAACAGGACTGGAACCCGTGCAACACACCTCGTGTGGAGGTGAAAACATTGTGCACTGCAACTGTAGCAATGGAATGAGACCCATGCTATTCACCTCGTGTAAAGGGGAAGACAATGTGCACCATAACAAAGAGAAAAACAACCCAAGGAACACACCTCGTAAAGAGGTCAAAGGACCGTAACCTATGCAACATACCAGTGTGAGGCAATGTGTGCAAGAAAGAACATGTGGGTGTGAACCCATGACCTGTTCTTGTATTGAGGAAACACTGTGCATACATGTAAAAACAAACAGTAAATGAGCTCTGTAGATGAGCAAGGCATACCACAAATGAGTACTTAGCTAATTGTGAGTACTAAATACACTAGAAAAGATGCACTGTCCCAAGAAAACAATAAGTTAAAATAAATGAAGTAGTCACCGTGGTCAAGAAACAGCTGAAGCTTGCAAAATGTGGGTTGCAGGCACGGAAAGAAAGAGTACTTTGATTATCGTAGATTGCCCTTTAAAATTACTTACAGTTTATCCTATGTCAAATGAGGACATCGTTTAAGTAGTGACTCACCTACAAATTGCTGAAAGTCGGGAAACTGTGTTGCCAAAAACTGGTGTGCGCGTCACCGTTGAAGCGGTACACAGAAGAAGTGGCGGTAAACAGGGTCTTTGAAGACGTGGTTGGCAAAATTCGAACGAGAGGAGAATAACGCCACCAATCACAAGATGGAGTCACGTTGCAGACGCCCTGCCGGATGGTTCACGGCGCGTCTGAGCATGCACCATGAAGAAACAGCAGAGGACACTGAACAGGAGGACGTCACAAGGATCCACACAGTCTTGAAGATGCAGGTAAGGCCGCGCGCACAAAGAGAGCACGTGCTTAGTTTATTTCGAAATTGAAGAAGGCGGTTTTCAAACGTCAATTTCCCAGGTGTCTTAAAATGTGCAACATAGACGGACAAAATGTGCCTCACCATCTGGGCCGCTGAGCACTGCCGGTTCCATAATGTAAACATCCACTGGCACCAATCTGAAAAGACCAAATGTCCGACTGCAGAGCGATTGCACTATGTGTGCTCGCGATTGTGCACTCCTTAACCAGACAGTCTCTGCACCTGACGGGCATTAATTAACAACTTGACAGACATGGTCCCCACACTTGGGAAAGTCGTGAGACCCAGTGAAACACGTCTCAAACATTTTGATGTGTAGTAGAGCACTCTCCCCAGGCAAATACAGAAAGTGGCAGAAAAGTTGATTCTTGAAGTGATGCATAAGTAGCAGGGACTGAGAGGGAGGTTCAGAAGATGCGTGCAAGAGCACATAGAGACAGGCTCACACGCACCTAGTCTGAAACACAAACCTCAGGAGGTAGATAGGGTCCCTTAAAAAGTAGAAGTACCCTGAATAAGCTAGTCACTTGGAGGCGCAGCAACTGTGGAGAGCGCAGGATTGTAGAACACTGCAGGAAACTTTGAGTGGAACACGAAAGCGTACCCAGTCAACTGTGAACAATTGACTCATAACATTCTATGACATGTCATCACAGTAAGATTCTACAGACAGGGCATGAATAGCATTGAACTCAAGATATAACAGACTACAAAATATTGAGGTAATAATTATAGATGTCGATTTAAATGAATGAATGAATGAATGAAACAGCACTTCTAAAGTGGATCACTGAGGCAGAAGAGAAGAGAACGCTTAGGTAAAGAGCCACGTCTTTAACTGTTTATGGAAGGCCAGATGGTTAGGTTCCTTCCATAAGTCCAGAGGGAGGGAGTTCCATAATCTGGTGGCATTATAAGAAAAGAGCCGGCCGCCACTTCTGGCTCTCTTGATCCTGGGCACAACTGCCAGATGGAGCTCATCTGAACACATTTAAAAATATATATATAATAAAATATAACATATTAAATACAAATATTAGTTTGAACAAAATTAATTAAATGTAATTTACATATTAACTAAATATAACACATAAACTTAATTTTTAAAAAGATACACACACAAACAATAATTTATACATATACATATATTTACTTAAAAAAAAATAATTAACTATTATCTTTATTTAATCTTTAAACTTTGAAATGATATAAAAATAATACATATATATATATATATCAATAATTTTAAATTTAAAAAAATCTATAATAAAATAAAACATTAAATTATTCAAAGAAAATAAACAAACATTTCCCAATACAATAAGTGCAACAGTAGGGAAAGTAATAGATAGCGGAGGGAAAAAAATTACTATTCCCACTACAAAGAGTGCAACAGTAGGGAATGTGTTGGAAAGCAGAGAGTAAAAATTACTATTCCCACTCCAGTGAGTGCAAAAATAGGGTAAGTGTTGGATAGCGGAGGAATTAAATTTACTATTCCGACTCCAGTGAGAGAAACAGTAGGGAAAATGTTGGATAGCGGATGGGTAAAAATTACTTTTCCCACTCCAGTAAGTGCAACAGTAGGGAAAGTGTTGTATAGCGGGGGGTAAAAATTACTATTCCCAATCCCAAGAGTGCAACAGTAGAGAAAGTGTTGGATAGTGGAGGGATACAAATTACCATTCCCACTCCATTGAGTGCAACAGTAGGGAAAATGTTGGATACTGAAGGGGTAGAAATTACTATTCTCACTCCAAAGAGTGCCACACTAGAGAAAGTGTTGGATAGCGGAGGGGCAAAATTTACTTTTCCCACTCTAGTGAGTGCAACAGTAGGGAAAGTGTTGTATAGCGGGTGGTAAAAATTACTAATCCCACTGCAAAGCATGCAACAGTAGAGAAAGTGTTGCATAGCGGAAGGGTAAAAATGACTATTCCCGCACCAATGAATGCAACAACAGGATAAGTGTTGGCTAACGGAGGGGTAAAAATGTTTATTCCCTCTCCAGCGAGTGAAACAGTAGGGAAAGTGTTGGATCGCGAAGGAATTAAATATACAATTTCAACTCCAGTGAGTGCAACAGTAGGGAAAATGTTGGATGGCGGTTGGGTAGAAATTACTATTCCCACTTCAGTGATCGCAACCGTAGGGAAAGTGTTGGATAGCGGAGGGGAAAAAATTACTATTCCCGCTCTAAAGGGAGCAACAGTAGGGAAAGTGTTGGATAGCAGAGGAGTAAAAGGTACTATTCTGACTCCAAAGAGTGCAACAGTAAGGAAAGTGTTGGATAACGGAGAGTAAAAATTACTATTCCCACTCCAGTTAGTGCAAAAGTAGGGTAAGTGTTGGATAGGTGAGGAATTACATTTACTATTCTGACCCAAGTGAGTGCATAGTGGTGTGGTAAAAATGACTTTTCCCACTCCAGTAAGTGCAGCAGTAGGGAAACTGTTGTATAGCAGGGGCACAAATTACTACTCCCAATCCTAAGAGTGCAACAGTGGAGAAAGTGTTGGATAGCGGAGAGATAAAAATACTATTCCCACTCCAGTGAGAGCAACAGTAGGGAAAATGTTGGATAGAGAAGTGGTAAAAATTACTAATCCCACTCCAAAGAGTGCAACAATAGAGAAAGTGTTGGATAGCGGAGGAGCAAAATGTACTAATCCCCCTCCAGTGAGTGCAATAGTAGGGAAAGTATTGGATAGCAGAGGGGTAAAATTACTATTCCCACTCCAAATAATACAACAGTAGAGAAAGTGTTGGATAGCGAAAAGGTAACAATGATTATTCCCGCTCCACTAAATGCAAAAGTAGGATAAGTGTTGAATAGCAGAGGGGTAAAATGTTTTATTTCCACTCAGTGAGTGAAACAGTAGGGAAAGTGTTGGATCCTAGAAGGATAAAAATTACTAATAATAGTTAAACATCTTGGAAAGAAACAAAAAAATTAAAAAAATAAAAAAAATCATAAAAATAAAAACAATATATATTTTTTTTTAATTGAAATATATTACACATATAAAAAGAACACATATTATAATATTAATTACATATAACAAAAACCTAGAAATAATATATAAAATAAATTAATAAATACATTTATAAACAATAATTATTTAAAAGTAAAAAATATTACCAAAGAAAAAAAATTATTTAAAAAAGATATGTATGTATTTTATTTCATACCCTATAACACCACACCAATAACATAACACTTCAACATTTTTAATTGCATTTATTTCCATAATTAACATAATTAATAATGAATTAAAAAAGTCGCAAGCGTGATTGTCGACCGACTCGTCCCGCTGTACGAGCGAGCAAGTACGATGTATATATCACCTTGCACTCTGAATGACTCATACCCATCAGCGAAGCCTTCCACATGACTACACCATGGCCGACTCATGCGGCGCAATAGATCCGATTCCTGAGCGACCAAGTACGATGCGCACATAAAGCAACCAGATCGAGTCGGAGCCTCCAACTCGAAAAAGCATAGGGAAGCAGACTTCGGGAGGCCGTAGAGGGCCCCCCTTCACTTGTAGCCTTACGAGTCGGTCACGGGGGGGAACCCAAGGGTTCTCCCTACACATGCATGTACAGTGCAGGTGGCACCAATGCGTCCCCACAACAGGGGGCGCTCTTTTCCTCAACGTACCTTTTTCGTCAATGGCAGCCTATGTACGCGATGTACAACAGGCTTCCATTGTCTTCAGTGGGGCACCGAGCAACCCGAGTCCGTCAGAGAATACTCACATCGAACTTGGGCGCTCGGAGCCCTGGAGCACAAGCCGGTCGGAAAGCCCTCCAGATCTGAGCCGTACAGAGGGTTTTCCGGCCAGGATTGGAATCGGGCCCTAATTGAGTAACCAACCTTTAACACTCCAATAGCCACAGCACACACCTACATTACACAATAAAATAATAAAACACAATTATATATTATTTTTCAAAGAAAAATTATTAGTATTAACAACTAATAATTAAATAATAAAATTGTTTTTAATATCCACCCTTTACCCCTTTAAAAGTAAAAACAAAACACAAAAAAATAAACATGTACCCTAAATAAATATCAAATAACTAACATTATTAACAAGTATATACATTAATTAATTAAACACAAATTACTAGCCACCTTTTACTCCTATAAACACCACAACACACAAATAAAATAAATTACACAATTACCATAATTAATTACCAATAAATTAACATTAATTATCAACTAATTAATAATTCATCAATTAAAAATAATTTCCTTCACACCCTTTACATCTATAAAAACTACCACACACAAACATAATTATTTACACAATTACCCAAATGAATTACTAATGAATTCATTAAAATTAATTAACAACTTGGGTGCCGATTCCGATCCTGTATTTTTTTTCCCCGTACGACTCGTATGCGTATTTTTTTCCGTACGAATCGTACAAGTTACATCCGACCCGTGAAGTACGATCCGTACGGGAAAAAGTACATACGGATCGGCCTGATCCGTACGAATCGTAGCGGGAAAAGTTGTACGAGACGGACCCGGACACTTCTCCGTACAAATCGTAAAAATGAAGTCCGAGCGTACTAGTACGATCCAGACCGGCTTTCCAATTTACGATTCGTACGGAAAACGTCCCGTACACGGGGAATGACTTTGCCCACTATGAAGCGAATGTATGCACCGTACCCCCAGCGCGTAGGTACGCACCGTACCCCCAGTGCGAATGTATGGTGCGTACCCCCAACATCGCGTATGTACGGCGGATGTTGCGGGTACGCACTGTACATATGCAACGTTGCGGGTACGCACCGTACATACGTGATGGCGGTGTACGCACCCGCACCGTACATAAGCAATGGGGTGTACGCACCATACATAGCAATGTCCGTGTACGCACCGTACATCCACAATGCATGGGGGTGTGTGGCTGTACGACTCGTACCCCTGTACCGTACTGAACCACGGACACTGTAAAACAGCACAAGGAGGGCCTATTCGACTCGCACAACACCACAAAACACTTCTACACTGAAAACAAAATGGAAAGGACTGACCTTGACACATCCAAACAGGCAAACAGAGGGCCAAACCCACAACCACCCCATATAACACACCCACCAAAATTTCTAACTGAGCCCCACCCGCAAATGGACCAATAAAAAGGGCCCACACACACAAACCATGAGCCTTTGCAACAGACTCACTGCAGCAAAAACAACTGCACCCATCCACCTTAACATATACACCTTCACACACCCTCCTTCACACATAGCCCCTCTCCACATTCAGACCCACACCGTCACATTCAGACCCACACACCCACAACCATCCACACCCTCACCCCACACCATGCCCACAGACAAGAATCCAAAGTTCACAAGGGAGGAGATGGAGATCCTTGTCAATGAAGTCATCAGAGTCGAGCCACAGCTGTTTGGAACATTGGTCAGACAGACCAGCATAGCTGAAAAATCACGCCTGTGGCAGAGGATCGTCGATAGGGTGAATGGTGTTGCACCCATCAGAAGGACCAGGACCGAATGCCAAGCCAGGTGGTACGATCTGCGGAGGGCGGTCAAGAGAAAAATGAATGAAGAGCACACCCAGACCAACATCACTGGAGGTGGTGCGCTCTGCAGACCAGCACATTACCATCCCTGGGAGGAGAAGGTGATGGGCATGCTTCCGCCGGTGGGAGTACATGGACTTCAAGGACTTCCAGAGCCTGGTGAGTACACAAACAACTTACGTAACATAGGGGTAATGGCATCCACACCCCAACTACACCAAATGCACGCAACTACCCCCAAGCCCTCACCGGCCAGAACTACAGTCAAAAACAACGCGAATGCCAATAACATGTGTATGCCCCATTGAGAAAGCAAGGCCATGCTTTGTCCCATGCTACACGAAGCACCAACCCAAGAATGGATGTCCGGTATGCTGGGAGGGTGGGTGCCACAAAACGCATGTTTGAATTCTAAATCAGACACAATTGCCCTCATCCCATATGGCCCAGCTACATACCCATGCACCATGCGCAAATCACAGGGATTGGGAAAGCACTGACAAGATAGCTCACACTTGGCCCTGGTGTAGGCAGCACAAGGCCCTCCTGTGACCAGTGCAAACACAAACACCAAGACAACAGCTCAGATATCTAGGACAGGAACTCACACTCACTGTCATGGCAGCATGCTCCATGGGGGGACAGCTACATCACCTGGGAGCCCTAGTGCCAAATCACACTACACCCACCAGCAGGCCCTGTCACACACACCCCTTACACAAGCAGACACCACCAGGACAGGCAATGGATTTACCCACTGTCACAATGGACATGTGACACAACAAGACCAATACATAGCCGAAGAAGCACCCAAGCCACAAATCGACATGTCAAAGACTCAGGAGAACATATCAATCTGTCCCCCGCAACATACCCATACACAAGTGAACATTGAGGAGAATGCTAGGCACATACAACGACCTGGAGGAACAGTGCCAACTTGAATGTGTATGAAACATGCATGTAGCATGAAACAGCATTAACATTGTCTGTCTCTCACACACAGGGCAATGTGATGAACATCCCCCCAACAATGGGGGTGAAGAATCACAGTCACAGGCTCGGGAGGAACCTGATCCCACCAGCAGCGACGCCTCTCAACACTCCGCGGATGACCCCGACCAACCTGGACCCTCTGGTGTACAAGCCCCTGCAGAACCTGGTTCAGGAACATCTGTGCCAACCACCACCCCCATTCCTGCCACATCCCAGGAGACAGCGAGGAGCCCTGCCCACAGTGAACAACAGAGCCAGTCTGACCAGGAGGGACAAGGTGCGGCGGGCACCCAGGAGGAGGCAGACAACACCGCCACTGCCATCCCTCAGGGGTCCCTTCGCCCCGATGTGCCCACAACGGCAGGCCAGGCTCGTGTGGGCAGGGGTGGTGGGAGTGGAGGCAGGCGGAGGCGAGAACCTGACCAGCCAGCTGAAGGGACCGGTATGTCACACATCCACAACATCATGGAGGCATACCGGCGTGACAGCAGGCCAAGCAACACGCCAGTCAACAACAACACCAAGGACGGATGGAGGCAAGACTGGCTGAGCTCCTGGCGGTGCAAAGGGACATAAGCCATTCACTCCATCGGATCGGTGACAACATGGGCAACCCTCCCTGTGCCACCAGGCGCAGACCAGCACCAGCCACAGGGAGGGAGGAGGAGGAGGATTCGTCCGACGGAGCGTCCCAAGCATCGTCAACGCCTGCATCTGAGGGTCCCGCGAGGAAGGTTGGTCGTCCACGGAAAAGACCGTGAGAGGCAGCGGCCCACCCACATCTCCCAGGTCACCTGGCCTGGCACCTGGCCTTCATGTGCGACAGCATCACCTCATTGACTGACATCATCTGCCACATGGACTTGCTGGTCACAGTCTGACCAATGATGCCAAACACTGTGGGCTGGAGTCTGATGACTTCAAATGCCAAGGATCCCATCTCCCCCTGTGAACTTTGGATTCTATGGTCCCTGCATTGCCCCTTTTTCTGTGCACAAATCACGCCCCAGAGCTAGAAATTAAAAAATTAATAATTGAAATTTCATATTGCAGTCATTTAGCATGAGTACACAACATACGTGTGGGGATATGTCGAAGTATGCCTGAGTGTGGAACTAACTCCAGCCATCCATACACTTGGATCTGAGTCCGGTCGAGGACACACATGGGTCACAATGTATCACAAAATACAGACATGGAGCCAAATAATCACCCGTGATGGCCTCAAGCTGCTGAGGGGGGGCTTGCTATATTGCTCAGACAGACCAATTTGGAAGAGTTACATGAAGGTGTAGAGGCCATGGGTCATGTTGATGTGCCCAGAGAGGGAGTACCAGGTCTCTTTTTATTAGGTGGGAGAACTATCTCCTGCATGCAGATTTTATGTGGATGTGATGAATGGTGGCCAGGGCAAGGTGGGCTGCATGGAGTTGGGCCAACGGGGTGTTGGATGACACACGTCCAAGGTCGGTTTGGGTCTGGGGTTGTGGACTGCCTCCTGAGTGTGGTTGAGGAGACTGAAGGTGATCCTGCAGCACACAGTGAGCCATTGTACCTCTCTCAAGTGGACGTTGATGTGGCTGGGGCGGGGGATGTTGCAGATGAGGTGTACGGATGCACCCTGAATGTGGATAAGTTCTCCTGCATTTTTGCTGTTGTCCTCCGTAGAGGCCGGTGCTGTAGTTGAGCCGGCTGGTGTCCTGGACCAGGGGGACGGTCTCTCTTGCCTTGGAGTGGATCTATCTGTGGGTCATTAGCAGCGTGTGGAGGGTGTTGCAGCATGAGGTACAGATGGTGGTGAGTTGCATGTTAATTGTGAGCGATGGGTCCATGATGAACACCAGCTTGCGTGCGTGGCCACTGGGTGCTGGTGCGGTGCACAGACCAGTGGGACACAAGGAGTTGACCCAGCCATAAGGGGACAATCCTCAGATGATGACCTTTGTCCTGTCCAAGTCCAGCCTCAGGTGGCTGATGTTCAGCCATTCATCAACGGATCTCATGCCTTCTTGAAGTTTGGATCTGGCAATGGCTGGCTCTGGTGAGTTTGAGGAGCAGCTGGGTGTCAATGCCATACGAGATGATGATGAGGTTGTGTGCGCATGTGATGGTGGAGAGGGGGGTCATGGAGACATTGAAGATCGGCATGCTGAGAAAAGAGGCCAGTGGCATGGGCCAGATGACCCCAGTGTACAACATGTTGGAGGGTGGAGGCAGACTCCCTGGGCCTTGCTGGTGAGCTACTTTCTGATTTAATCCTGGGCCCTCCTCTGGATACCAGCGTTGGAGATGTGTGAGCTGACAGTGTGGTAGCACATGGTGTAGAATGGTGTTGAAAGGTCAAGTGTGGTGGCCTCACCATTGTTGAGCAGGGCAAAGTAGTCGTTGGTGGTGGCAATGATGACGGTTGCAGTGGTGTGATTACTGTGGAAAACGGTCTGGTGCCGGTTGGCTGGAGCTGATTGCATGGAGGAAATTGGTCAGTTGCTTGTTGAGTGTCTTCCTGATGACATTTGCTGGGTAGGGAAGCAGGGTGATGTACCAGGAGATCCTGCGGTACTGCCGTCCGTTGTTTAAGAAGGGCCTGTGACTCTGCATGCCTCCTGCACCCATGGAATGTGGCAAACTCAAAGGAGATATTCATGACGCGCTGGATGTGGGCTTCAAGGATGGGGAATTATGTGGTTGAGATGTGTGGGAAGGGGCCTGATGGAGAGCCAGAGTGGATGGTGCACATGATCCCGGTTGTGTACTTGCTGCTGACGGGAGTCCAGGACCTGAGGGGGGTTTGTCCAGCGTATAATAGTGCTGTCTGCCTCTGTGTGCAAAGGCTGTTGTGTATGGCCATGAGCGTGCAGTGGTACAAAGTTGCAAGGGATGGGATCTGCCTTGCAAGGGTGGGGTGTCTTGGATGGAGATCTGCTGTCAGTTCACTCACAATGCTGATGAGCTCCTTGATGTCATGTGTTTGGGTGTCTCGGCACTATCTGAAGTATCTCCACTTGTCCTTGCTGATGATATGGTGATGGCTGTGTGTGGTGTTTTCCAGGGATGTAAGGAAAATGATGTCTCTTTGTGTTGCAAGGTTTGCACAAGAGTACGGCTAGGTCTGTAGGAGTCGGTTGAGGAGACTGAAGGTGATCCTGCAGCACACAGTGAGCCATTGTACCTCTCTCAAGTGGACGTTGATGTGGCTGGGGCGGGGGATGTTGCAGATGAGGTGTACGGATGCACCCTGAATGTGGATAAGTTCTCCTGCATTTTTGCTGTTGTCCTCCGTAGAGGCCGGTGCTGTAGTTGAGCCGGCTGGTGTCCTGGACCAGGGGGACGGTCTCTCTTGCCTTGGAGTGGATCTATCTGTGGGACATTAGCAGCGTGCGGAGGGTGTTGCAGCATGAGGTACAGATGGTGGTGAGTTGCATGTTAATTGTGAGCGATGGGTCCATGATGAACACCAGCTTGCGTGCGTGGCCACTGGGTGCTGGTGCGGTGCACAGACCAGTGGGACACAAGGAGTTGACCCAGCCATAAGGGGACAATCCTCAGATGATGACCTTTGTCCTGTCCAAGTCCAGCCCCAGGTGGCTGATGTTCAGCCATTCATCAACGGATCTCATGCCTTCTTGAAGTTTGGATCTGGCAATGGCTGGCTCTGGTGAGTTTGAGGAGCAGCTGGGTGTCAATGCCATACGAGATGATGATGAGGTTGTGTGCGCATGTGATGGTGGAGAGGGGGGTCATGGAGACATTGAAGATCGGCATGCTGAGAAAAGAGGCCAGTGGCATGGGCCAGATGACCCCAGTGTACAACATGTTGGAGGGTGGAGGCAGACTCCCTGGGCCTTGCTGGTGAGCTACTTTCTGATTTAATCCTGGGCCCTCCTCTGGATACTAGCGTTGGAGATGTGTGAGCTGACAGTGTGGTAGCACATGGTGTAGAATGGTGTTGAAAGGTCAAGTGTGGTGGCCTCACCATTGTTGAGCAGGGCAAAGTAGTCGTTGGTGGTGGCAATGATGACGGTTGCAGTGGTGTGATTACTGTGGAAAACGGTCTGGTGCCGGTTGGCTGGAGCTGATTGCATGGAGGAAATTGGTCAGTTGCTTGTTGAGTGTCTTCCTGATGACATTTGCAGGGTAGGGAAGCAGGGTGATGTACCAGGAGATCCTGCGGTACTGCCGTCCGTTGTTTAAGAAGGGCCTGTGACTCTGCATGCCTCCTGCACCCATGGAATGTGGCAAACTCAAAGGAGATATTCATGACGCGCTGGATGTGGGCTTCAAGGATGGGGAATGATGTGGTTGAGATGTGTGGGAAGGGGCCTGATGGAGAGCCAGAGTGGATGGTGCACATGATCCCGGTTGTGTACTTGCTGCTGACGGGAGTCCAGGCCTGAGGGGGGTTTGTCCAGCGTATAATAGTGCTGTCTGCCTCTGTGTGCAAAGGCTGTTGTGTATGGCCATGAGCGTGCAGTGGTACAAAGTTGCAAGGGATGGGATCTGCCTTGCAAGGGTGGGGTGTCTTGGATGGAGATCTGCTGTCAGTTCACTCACAATGCTGATGAGCTCCTTGATGTCATGTGTTTGGGTGTCTCGGCACTATCTGAAGTATCTCCACTTGTCCTTGCTGATGATATGGTGATGGCTGTGTGTGGTGTTTTCCAGGGATGTAAGGAAAATGATGTCTCTTTGTGTTGCAAGGTTTGCACAAGAGTACGGCTAGGTCTGTAGGAGTCCAGTAGGTCTGCCTTGTCCCAGGTGCCTTAACTGTTGTTGTGCTTCACAGGAAAGTCCGTCAAAGTAGCAACATTGTTGGATCAGTTGCTCATCCAGTGCGTGAGTTTGCAGGGTGTGGCGGTGGTGTTGTTTTGAGTGTCCCACACAGCTTGTCTGTGGCGACTTACATCAAGCATCTTTGGGGGATTGGTAGCGGGGTGTGTGGCACTGTGTTACTTGTTGGAGACGTGGATTCAAATGTTGATGGACCAATGATGGATGGTGGTGTGGTTCCCCTCCATCAAGAAGTTACTGGCCCCCAGCCACATGTAGCCTGTGGAGGTGAGGGCTTGCGTGCAGATGTACGTGTTGATGGCTTAGCGGATTGTGGATGTAGGCCTGCAGATCTGTAGATGAGTGTTTCTCCGAGGGTTGCCAGGGAGTTGCTGCGAACCCGGATTTGTGACTCTGAGGGTGTACTTGTGAATAAATAGCAATTCAGCCCCCGGGATTGGTGTTGGCGTCCCTGCGGGTGATCTTGTATCCGTCTGAGATGGCAATGAAGACGTCATGTGCTGAGGATGCTTTTGTCCAGGTTACTGTCATGAAGGTGATGTGTGGGGCTGTAGTGTTGAGGAGGTAACAGATTCCAATTATGTGCTGGTGGATGGAGCGGGTGTGGTGTAGGAGGCACATTACCTGGTTGTTCTGACAGGGTCTGGTAGGCGGGGCAGCGCTGTGTAGGCAGTTGAAGTAGCACACTCAGCATGTGAAGGTGTCGTGTGTTTGCTTAGAGGTTGCCTGATGGCAGGCGGATGATTGTCACGAGGACATTGCTTGGAGAGTGGCTGCAGCATGAGCCTGTTGTGTGACGTGGGTCATGCAAAGACTAGAGGGTCGTGCACTGTGCATGTTGCAGGTGCAGACGGTCCTGCCTTTGGCACGGCACTGGGGCTACAGCGGCACAGAAAAGTTGCTGGCTGCATTTCGAATGGGTGGAGGGGGAAGGGCTGAGCATTTTTGAGGCGTGGTGGTTGCAGAATCAGGGCACTCGGAGTGGCGGGGTCGCAGGTGAGGCAGCAGCAGGCGGAAGGGGTTAGAAATTATGCAAAAATCAACACACAAACACAAGGAGGTCTGCAAGGCACAGTGCAACAGGTATATGTCAAGGAGGGAGTGTCAGGTCACTCATGGGTCACTCCCAGAAAGTGTATGATCAATCACCATAAATTACAGCCACTGTATCAGGCAACAAAATGCGGAGATGCGCAAAGGAGACACACCATCAGCAGGCATTCACGTCCCATTGTGGGGAGCAACCTGCACAAATACATACACAACCAGGTACTTCATGCACAATAGAGATCATTCGCCATAAACCACTGCATGCATGATGCCAAAGAACACATACACTCATACGCTCAATCTTTGTCAATTATGCCATAGATGAAGCATGCAAACTGGTAAGAGATCTGCAGTGACCGAGATGAGGCACTTTGGATTGTGCTGAACACCTTTATTCCACATACACACACAAAGGGATATGCATCCATATTAACAGACTCACAGGTCAGTTGATAGAACATGTGGGACATACGCTGGACCCCCCCTTCACAACACGGATGATGTCAATCCCAGTGAACTGGCACACAAGGTAAGGGGATGAGCAAAACACATCCTGCTGCACACGGAGAGGCTGCAATTCCCCATAGAGCATGTTGTTGTGATGTCCCCCACTATGTCCACCCGTAGCATCTGCAATGTTTCAGAGGCAAGGTTCACACACATTGATGCCTTCATCAGACGCCATACTCCACTACAGATGACTGTCAAGAAGGGTGACTATCATGTCATGGGAGTGATGCTACATGTTATATGCTCCATGGTGAGAAGACATGTATGCATGGTACGACAACATGCACAGAACCTGTACCACCACCAAAAAGCCTTGCTGCAATACTTACCCAAACTGACATTTCCACATGTCCGTGCATGGAACGCTGATTCAGCACACGTTGCAATCTTCACGAGGAATAGCAGGAGGACAACGATGACACGAGCAGACAACAGGCGCAAAATAACTGGGAATGACAGACACACGAGAAGTCACCTAAAACAATTCTCACCGCACACATGGAAATTTACTAAACATGAACAATGTTGGACACATGTAAATTGCAAATCAAGTCTCTCCGCAAAACTGTGTTGCATGAAATCATCACTCGAGTGACACTTCAGAACACAGATCCAAGTCACTTTGCCTTCAGTCCGCTGGACACACACATTGCAACACATGCCACTCAATGCTACAAGCTTCCACACTCATACCCAGTGACTCACCATTATGAGAAGAAGTTGAGTATGAGCTGACTCCGGATATCATCCCTCTCCTCATCCTCATCACTAGTCTCGTGAGCAAGCCCTTGATCCTCCACGGGTGGATGCTCCTACTCATCTGGATCCAGGATGAGTGGCACTGCCTTCTCAACTGCCATGTTGTGCAGCATGCAGCACATGATGAAGATTTGTCAGACCTTCTCCGGGGCATAAGGGAGGGAGCTGCCTGTCTTGTCCAGGCACCGGAATCGGCTCTTCAGGAGTCCAAACGTCCTCTCAATCACTCTCCTGGTCTGCCCGTGTGCATTGTTGTACCTGTGATCTGCAGCTGTTCTTGGGTTGCGGAGAGGTGTCGTCAGCCATGGCATGTTGGGAAAGCCAGAGTCCCCTACATGGAAACATCATGTAAATAAGTGGGTTAGGAGATGCCGTAAGAGACAAAGATACCGCAACACATAGGACAAAAAGACTATACCCACCAAAAAGACATGCTCGTTCGTTGTGCAGCCGCAGCATCATTTGTGGCACCCTGCTACGCCTCATGATGTAGGCATCGTGTGCTGATCCTGGAAAACGTGCACAGACATGGGAAATCAGCATGTTAGCAAGACACACCACAAGGGCATTTATCGAGTGGTAATGTTTGCGGTTGCGATAGGCTTGTTCCTGTGCCTGTGGTGGTACAAAAGCCACATGTGTACCATCAATGGACCCAATTACATGGGGCATCCCACCCAGGGCATAGAAATCACCCTTGACATCTGTCAATTCCTCTGGAGTAGGAAACTTGATGAATTCATCAAGGTGCTCCAACATGCCTGCTAAAACATCACGCAGGACACACCTGAACATAGCCTGTGACATCCCACCCACATCAGCTATGGTCAATTGAAATGTACATGTGGCAAAAAAATTTAAGGCTGCCATCACCTTCATCTTGGGGGTCAGCGCAGTAGGATACCTGTGTTGCGGTTGGAAGTGTGGGGCCAGCTTGTCTGTCAAGTCCTCAATCAACTGTTGAGTGAATCTATAACGGCGGATGCATGCACGTTCCCTCATGGCAGCCAAGTCTGGCATTAGTCTTGGGACAGGTGGTGCCCTGCAAAACATAGTTTGGAAGAATAAAGATTGAGAGTCGGCCAACATCAATGTCAATGAACAGAGCACATGCAACACTGCTAATACACATCAGGTAACTATCGAGTCGGGTGTGTGCAATACATACAGGACACATATGCCAGCATGCTTGCACTCCTACAAAAAGCCTGATACACCTGTTGATTGTCAAGTCTACATGACATGCCCTGAAATGATTTGGTGAACAGCCAGAGATATCACCGGAGTGACACACAACCACATAGCTGCATTGGAAGGATGTCATCTCATCCAAACAGCTGACTGCAAGGCACACGCACAGGTCACATGGAATGTCAAATGTACATATCAAACACAGTGCAATGAAGGGGTACACGTGACAACACAAAGACACAGCCATTGAGACAACGCACACATGTATGACTGGAAAAATATGATCTCCGATGCACACAGACCCTACAGCTGTGGGAATCCACATGTATCATGGTGTGCGTAGATGTGTTCCATGCACCAACAGCAGATGCAGTTGACGGGACACTGACATCAAGCTCATGGGAACACATGACACACACCTGACATAGTCCCAAAGGGGCACGCTGATCATGACAGGTCAGTTGATAGACTGTCCCTGTCCCTGGCATCAGGAGACAGGTGCGGGTTTTGATGACTGTGCCACGCACTGCTGCTGTGCATGACACAGTTGGACTACAGACACACATGTGGCAAGTGTCAAGGTGATGTGTGCCGCATCGTGCCCCATCACACATGACATGTGTCCACAGGTCAGAACACATCAATTGTGCAACTAGATGAGATGGCCTGTGCAATATCACTGGCTAACACACCTAGGTCCTGCACATGAAAGTATGCAATGACAAGTACTTGATGGACATCCATGTGCGATTTGTAGCCCTCCATTCCTGGCATGTGTACACCTGTATTACCATTGTAAGCATGTGAAATGCGTACCCATACGTGTACGCACTAGTAGTACACGTACGTGTACTAAGGTAGTACACATACGTGTACGCACTAGTTGTACACGTACGTGTACTACCTTAGTACATGTACGTGTACAACTAGTGCGTACACGTACGTGTAGTAAGGTAGTACACGTACGTGTACGCACTTTTGTACACGTACGTGTACAACTAGTGCGTACACGTATGTGTACTACCTTAGTACACATACGTGTACTACTAGTGCGTACACGTACGTGTACTACCAGTGCGTACACATACATGTACTACCAGTACTTACACGTACGTGTACGCACTGGTAGTACACGTACATGTACGCACTAGTTGTACACGTACGTGTACAACTAGTGCATACACGTACGTGCACAACTAGTGCATACACGTACGTGTATTACCTTAGTACACGTACGTGTACTACCAGTGCATACACGTACGTGTACTACCAGTGCATACACGTACGTGTGAAACGCACTGAGCAACTGGTGCCGTAGGGGTACGTGTGAAACGCACCGTACCTGTGTGCAGATTTCAAAATTACATAGGGGACACATAAGGGACAAGTATTAGGCCCTAAATGCATGCTGGTTGTCATGGAGACAGAGTTTTCAGTTCAAATTTGTCCATCAGGTGTCCTGGAAAAGTCAGTTGGCCACAAAATACAATGTTGCAAAGTGGTTGTTGACTTGACATGATGCTCAAAATTTGAACGATGCAAATGCTGTCACTGGTGTATTTTTAAAGGGATTGGAGTAAACGTAAGATGCGAAAGATTCTGACCAATCACTGTGTACTCCTCAAAATGAATGCCCCTCAGCAAGACAGATATAAGGCAGTCAGAACCCATGAGAGGGCACTTGCCTGCACAACTTTCCTGTCGACAACATTGCTGCTGTATCTGCTTCCCTGGACCATGTCACGTGCTGTGGAGAGGGCCCAGCCATTCACACTTGAGGAGAATAAGGCCTTGCTGGACGCCCTCCTCCCACAGTACACCAGCCTGTATGGGAGACCAGGGGAGCAGGTGAGTGCTGAGTCCACTACCTTTGCCTATGCACCTGTTGTGTGACTGTCAATATTGTGTCCAGGTGGGACTGACATGCAATGTTGTTTAGAGTGTGTCCCGGGGGGGGTCATGCTTATGGCTCTCATTTAGAGCATCATGTAGTTCCTGTGTGCACTCCTCACTTGCCTAGTGCTTACAGTGATTTTCACTGCATAGTGCATGACACATCCAGCCTGGCAAATACTTGGTGGCTTTTTTTCCTGTTGTCCTGAGGTGATTCAGTGGTCCCCCCGGTGTGACAGGTGACTGTACCCACAGATGTGTATGAGTTGAGTGGACCTGTGGTGAGAGTGTCCAAATGATGTGCACGACCTCATGGACATTGATGTGTGTGAATGTTCCTTGTCATGTGGGTGAGTGTCTATGTGAAGTGTTGCACCACAGCTGCATAGTGGAGGCTACAGATCTACCCATCTGATGTGACAAGTGAGCCGTGCTTCGTGCTGACTTGCAGAGCTAGCACGACACCTGTGACTCCCCACTGGCAAATGGCACATGTGCAGAGTGAGGGTTGTATCCGCTGTTGTCAATGACAGGCGAGTGATCTGTGGCTGGGTGTGTCTGTCTAGTCTGCTGAGGGTGCGTCAGTGGAGTGGGACATGTGACTGCATGGCACGTGCTGGCCATCAGCCTGCTGTTGCATGTGCTGCACAGTGTGTGGCATGTTCATTGAGTGTGTTGCACCCCTCATGCCACCTGTAGACTTTCAATGCCATGTACTGCATTGGCGCTTGCACACAGGCCAATTTCATGTTGTGAATGAGGCTATTCATGTCAGCATCCTATGTCCTGTTCAACAGTTCAAAGATGTTCTAATGTGTGTCTCTGGGACATGGAGCAGGTGTATTGATGTTGTGTCACTTTGTGATCCTGACAGGTAACTGCCTACGAGAAGGGGGTGATCTGGACCAACGTCATCAGGGCCGTGAGAGCTGCGGGGGAGCGTGATCGGCAGCTGCCCCAGGTCCGCAAGAGGTGGCAGGACATCCGGTGCTGGACCCGGCGGATCGTCCGGGTCCAACTGGAGCTCTCGCCTCCTCGCCCCCACGGCGGCCGCCGACGCCTGACTCACCACATGAAACATGTCCTGGTGGTGGTCTTCCCTGACCTCGATAGGCTGTTACAGGAGAGACTGCAGCAAGGAGGGTGTAGGTACATGGCTTTTTGTCGTGTTATGTGTAGCCAGCTTTAGGAAGTGCTATTTTCCATGAATACACTCCCAGAGTTTTCATGGGCAGTGCATGTTCTGTTCCCAAATGTCACCTGGGGCTCTTTTTCATCCCTTCCTCTCCTTGACATGTGTCCCATGGTGTGTGTGTAATCACATTTGCACATGGTCATCTAGGGTGCCAGTACATCTAAGCGCACATTGCTTTCTGCATCATGTGGGAGGGTGATCTGTGACTTGTGTTGGTACCTTTCCTGTGACATGACCTGTTCACTATGTTGGGGGTCCATAGTTGTTGTCACTGATGCTGATTCTCAACATAGGAGTGTGAGCTTTCAACTGGACACCCTTGCAGCATGCATGACCAATGTTCTGGCCTCAGGCATGATGTGCATGAGTGTGAGATATGCATAGTGCCATGACGGTTGAACATGGTACAGTCAGCTCATTCCAGTACCACGGAGCAGTGTGTCCACTACAGTCCCCTGAGACACCCTGGCCTCCTAATCATGTGTGTCATCCAACACTGTGCACATTCTCTGTGTGTTCTGCATAGGTCTGCCTCTCTGGCATTGTTCCCTGGCCTAGTTTGTATCTTGCTAATCGGTGCTACATGTGTCCACTGGACAGGGATACACCATTTTGCTTGTGCATACTCACACTGGGCAGTGCCTGTGTGGCTATTCACAACAATCTGTTGATGGTTGGTTGTCACAAAGATGTGTTGCCAGCCCCACGAGGTGATGTGGTGTAAATGAAGCAATTTTTCAAGCACAGTTGTTGTAACCCTGAATAAGAGGAGTCACTTCTTGATCTGTATCAATCACATTGACTCAGGTATTGGGGGGGTGTGTGGGAGAGGCATACATGTGCAACCCTGATTTTTCATTGCCAGGTCTGACTTGTGTGTGAGAATTGCCTGGACTAAAAAACACTGTGCAGTGCCCCTGTGATGCTGGCCAGTGCTTAATGTACGTACTTTGCAGCCTGTGTCATTTTTTTAACAAGAATCCTGCTCATACATTTTTTGCACCTGTGTGTGGTTCTGATGCAACGCAGTTTGGACTTTGTGTGCTGACATATGTGTGTACATTCTGGCTTGCCATGAGGGTGCCCCCACAGTACAGCTGGGCTGTTTTACCACCCAATTGCAGGCCCATTAGCTTATGCATTGTCCTGGGTGTGGACATGTGTGCCACTCCAGATGACAGGCAGTAGGTCATATGTTTAGCCAACTGTGTAATCAGCTGACGGATGGCCTGGTGACAACTGACATGATTCAAGTAGTTACTCTTCAAGAATTGTACCTTGGCTCTCACAGCACTTGTCAACAGTTCTTAATTTTTTAAATGTGGAAATTTGAGGATTTGTGTTAAGAACACTGATGTGACTGCATGAAAAAAGTGTACCAAGGAAGTGCACACAAAA
This sequence comes from Triturus cristatus, assembly GCF_964204655.1. Classification (NCBI taxonomy): domain Eukaryota; kingdom Metazoa; phylum Chordata; class Amphibia; order Caudata; family Salamandridae; genus Triturus; species Triturus cristatus. The sequence continues at coordinate 1,633,295,082 of NC_140591.1, read as the reverse complement.
CGACATTTCCACTTTCATGGAACACGCTGGCACCTTTTCAAAGAAGCCACTGTTCTAAATAAATGGTTTTGCAGATTCTCCATATACATGTTCCCACGGTGGTCTTGATTTTGTGAGACTCCTTAGTTGTCGGTGATACAAACTAACGAGTGTCAAGACATCAAGGCCTTCCGTGGGCCCATGTATATGTACTTTCTGCAACACCATTTATTTCTAACAGTGGCTTCTCAGAAAAGTTGCCAGCTTCTTTAATGACAGTATCAATGTACTTTTGTGTGCACTGCCTTGTGCAACATATTGCATGCAGGCACATGAGTGTTCTTTTCACGAAATGGCCAATTGGCACATTCTAAACATGTAGATTGGGTAAAGTATTGTGAGTAAAACACACAAGATGATGGACGGAATGTTGCACATTGGCAAAACATTCACCCCCAGTCACAGATCTGGGTTTAATCCATCGTTATTTTGCTCACCATGCCACCCCAGTTCAGACATGGCCATATGCAAATCAGTCTTGACCCTGTGCCTCATGGGAACAGTCCAGCCCGAACTGCCAAGCCATGTCTTCCCTGGACCTGAATCAATCATCCTAGGACCGGTTTCGGGGTTTCACCCCTCTTCAGCCAGGATAGCTTGGCTCCAGTGGCGTAGTGAGCACGGGACCCACGTCTGGGCATACCCTTCCCACATCGGGTGAACAGCAAAACACACAAGATGATGGACGGAATGTTGCACATTGGCAAAACATTCACCCCCAGTCACAGATCTGGGTTTAATCCATCGTTATTTTGCTCACCACGCCACCCCAGTTCAGACATGGCCATATGCAAATCAGACTTGACCCTGTGCCTCATGGGAACAGTCCAGCCCGAACTGTCAAGCCATGTCTTCCCTGGACCGGAATCAAGCATCCTAGGACCGGTTTCGGGGTTTCACCCCTCTTCAGCCAAGATAGACTGGCTCCAGTGGCGTAGTGAGCACGGGACCCACGTCTGGGCATACCCTTCCCACATAGAGTGAACAGCAAAACACACAAGATGATGGACGGAATGTTGCACATTGGCAAAACATTCACCCCCAGTCACAGATCTGGGTTTAATCCATCGTTATTTTGCTCACCAAGCCACCCCAGTTCAGACATGGCCATATGCAAATCAGTTTTGACCCTGTGCCTCATGGGAACAGTCCAGCCCGAAATGCCAAGCCATATCTTCCCTGGACCGGAATCAAGCATCCTAGGACCGGTTTTGGGGTTTCACCCCTCTTCAGCCAGGATAGCTTGGCTCCAGTGGCGTAGTGAGCACGGGACCCACGTCTGGGCATACCCTTCCCACATAGGGTGAACAGCAAAACACACAAGATGATGGACGGAATGTTGCACATTGGCAAAACTTTACCCCCAGTCACAGATCTGGGTTTAATCCATCGTTATTTTGCTCACCACGCCACCCCAGTTCAGACATGGCCATGTGCAAATCAGTCTTGACCCTGTGCCTCATGGGAACAGTCCAGCCCAAACTGCCAAGCCATGTCTTCCCTGGACCGAATCAAGCATCCTAGGACCGGTTTCGGGGTTTCACCCCTCTTCAGCCAGGATAGCTTGGCTCCAGTGGCGTAGTGAGCACGGGACCCACGTCTGGGCATACCCTTCCCACATAGGGTGAACAGCAAAACACACAAGATGATGGACGGAACGTTGCACATTGGCAAAACATTCACCCCCAGTCACAGATCTGGGTTTAATCCATCGTTATTTTGCTCACCACACCACCCCAGTTCATTCATGGCCATATGCAAATCGGTCTTGACCCTGTGCCTCATGGGAACAGTCCAGCCCGAACTGCCAAGCCATGTCTTCCCTGGACCGGAATCAAGCATCCTAGGACCGGTTTCGGGGTTTCATCCCTCTTCAGCCAGGATAGCTTGGCTCCAGTGGCGTAGTTAGCACGGGACCCACGTCTGGGCATACCCTTCCCACATAGGGTGAACAGCAAAACACACAAGATGATGGACGGAATGTTGCACATTGGCAAAACATTCACCCCCAGTCACAGATCTGGCTTTAATCCATCGTTATTTTGATCACCACGCCACCCCAGTTCAGACATGGCCATATGCAAATCAGTCTTGACCTTGTGCCTCATGGAAACAGTCCAGCCCGAACTGCCAAGCCATGTCTTCCCCGGACCAGAATCAAGCATCCTAGGACCAGTTTCGGGGTTTCACCCCTCTCCAGCCAGGATAGCTTGGCTCCAGTGGCGTAGTGAGCACGGGACCCACGTCTGGGCATACCCTTCCCAAACCTTGAGGTGACTTTGTGCAGGCAAGGTAGGGGTGGACACAGTCGCCTACGTCCACCCTTGGACTAGACTATGGACTGGCCATTGGCCTTTGTAAATAGTGTTTTCTTAATTTTTTTTGTGTGTGTGCTGAATAAAGCCTTTTCTTTTAGTTTCAACACTATTGCATTTCAGGTACTTGATGTTGGTGATGAGGCTCATGAAGTTGGTGTTCTGGTAATGTGTTAGGGTTCTGAGAAATGTTTTTGTATGATGGTCATGAGGTGGAACATGGTATTTGTGTGCCATCACAATGTCTGTGCAAATATTAATTGGTAGTGTGTGTTCATTTGGATTTGGAGACATTGTCCCAAGGAGTGTTCCTTCCTCTGTGGCACCCGACATGTTCCCTGCAAACAGTTGCACAATTGTTGTGCTGACCTGTGTCAACATATCCTTTGTTGGTGACTGATCCCTTCAACAATGGCCATGCCTGCTCACCGATGTCTCCTGCTGAATCGTCTGTGCCATCTTTCCCAGTCACTGTACTTGTGTTTTGTGTATGTAGGAATGGCATCATGGACCAATTGCCCCTTTTCAGCACTGTGCATGTGTGTAATCACGGCCTAACACACAAATGGCATGTGTTATGCAGGGTATTTGGGCACCTGACTCACAATTGTGGGCATTGTATCTAGTCGCAGTGAACCCTATTCCTTCCATGAGAGACAACATCTGGGTGGCTGGACCAGCACCTGGACATTCCTATCACTCCTGAGATGTGTGTGACAGTGTGTGTTCGCTTTGGCTATCTTATTTTTGTATGCATTTCCATGACTATACAATCTGTTGGCATGAAATCAGGGTATGTATTGTGCGGCATCCGCCATGGGTGGGTATGCATGTGTTATATGTCCTCACACCCACATGTGGTGTGTCATGCAGTGTGTGAAAGACATCCATCCTCCTGGGAGTGGAGCACTGCTGGGAGTCCTCTGCACCCACCCGTCATACGCCTGGACACTGCTGGGAGTCATATGCACCCACCCCTCATATGCCTGGACACTGCTGGGAGTCATATGCACCCACCCCTCATATGTCTGGACACTGCTGGTAGTGATATGCACCCACCCCCATATCTCTGTCCACTGCTGGGAGTACTCTGCACCCACCCCTCATATGCCTGGACACTGCAGGGAGTACTCTGCACCCACCCCTCATATGCCTGGACACTGCTGTGAGTCATATGCACCCACCCCTCATATGTCTGGACACTGCTGGTAGTGATATGCACCCGCCCCTCATATGCCTGGACACTGCTGGGATTCCTCTGCACCCACCCCTCATATGTCTGGACACTGCTGGTAGTGATATGCACCCACTCCTCATATGTCTGGACACTGCTGGTAGTGATATGCACCCACCCCTCATAAGTCCGGACACTGCTGGTAGTGATATGCACCCACCCCTCATATGCCTGGACACTGCTGGAGTCCTCTACACTCACCCCTCATACGCCTGGACACTGCTGGGAGTTCTCTGCACCCACCCCTCATATGTCTGGACACTGCTGGTAGTGATATGCATCCACCCCTCATATGTCTGGACAGTGCTGGTAGTGATATGCACCCACCCCTCATAAGTCTGGACACTGCTGGTAGTGATATGCACCCACCCCTCATATGCCTGGACACTGCTGGGAGTCCTCTGCACCCACCCCTCATATGTCTGGACACTGCTGGTAGTGATATGCACCCACCCCTCATATGTCTGGACACTGCTGGGAGTCCTCTGCACCCACCCCTCATATGCCTGGACACTGCTGGAGTCCTCTGCGCCCACCCCTCATATGTCTGGACACTGCTGGTAGTGATATGCACCCACCCCTCATATGCGTGGACACTGCTGGAGTCCCCTGCACCCACCCCTCATATGCCTGGACACTGCTGGGAGTCCTCTGCACCCACCCTCATATGTCTGGACACTGCTGGTAGTGATATGCACCCACCCCTCATATATCTGGACACTGCTGGGAGTCCTCTGCACCCACCCCTCATATGTCTGGACACTGCTGGTAGTGATATGCACCCACCCCTCATATGTCTGGACACTGCTGGTAGTGATATGCACCCACCCCTCATAAGTCTGGACACTGCTGGTAGTGATATGCACCCACCCCTCATATGCCTGGACACTGCTGGGAGTCCTCTGCACCCACCCCTCATATGTCTGGACACTGCTGGAGACCTCTGCACCCACCCCTCATATGCCTGGACACTGCTGGGAGTCCTCTGCACCCACCCCTCATATGTCTGGACACTGCTGGTATTGATATACACCCACCCCTCATAAATCTGGACACTGCTGGTAGTGATATGCACCCACCCCTCATATGCCTGGACACTGCTGGGAGTCCTCTGCACCCACCCCTCATATGTCTGGACACTGCTGGAAGTCATATGCACCCACCCACGCACCCCCTTGGAGCTGTACACTGCTGGCCAGGACCTACACACACAACAATATGAAGGTAACATGCTGGGCCAGTCCTCTATGCCCACATTCCTGGCATGTGTACGCCTCGTATCCAAAATGTACTGCTGCTGTAACGGGGTACGTGTGGTACGGACCATACCCACGCATGTATGCATGGGTACGGTCCGTACCTGAGTTGTCATGGGGCCGTAGGGGTACGCACCGTACCCACGCATGTATGCGTGGGTACGGTCTGTACCTGAGTAGTCATGAGGCCGTAGGGGTATGCACCATACCCACGCATGTATGCGTGGGTACGTTCCATACCTGAGTTGTCATGGGGCCGTAGGGGTATGCACCGTACCCACGCATGTATGCGTGGGTACGTTCCGTACCTGAGAAGTCATGGTGCCGTAGGGGTACGCACCGTACCCATGCATGTATGCGTGGGTACGGTCCGTACCACTGTTGTAATGGTGCCGTAGGGGTACGTGTGGTACGCACCGTACCCACGCATTCATGCATGGGTACGGTCCGTACCACTGTTGTAATGGTGCCATCGGGGTACTTGTGGTACGCACCGTACACGTCCACTTCCGTTGTTGCGGTACGCAGGGGTTGCTGGACATGCCCCCCAAGTGACCGGTCCCAGGTGGTAATGTATGGCCTCCATATTATAGGTTTGTGTTTGAGTATGGGGTATGTTTCCTGCCCCTCACCCCCACCCAGGCCCCTGGGTGTTGTTCTCACCTTCTGCGGCGTGTGCGTCGGGTGCGGTGCACCAGGTCGTAGGCCAAGAGGAACGGGATGACACGTACGATGGGGTTCAGGGCTGTACGTCACGTACCAGGGCCCCGTGGCGTAGGGTTCTGCTTTACCGGCAGTTTTTCGCTCCTGTGATCAAAACGTGGTACGTAGTGACGTCGGGACGAATCGTACTTGCTGGGCCGGAAAACGCTGCTCAAATACGTGCGGACGTCGGGTACAAGCAGTTCCGGATCAGATTCGTTGGTATTTTTTAGCTGTATGGTCTTTTGTATGATTCGTACAGAAGAAGGCTTTCTGTACGAATCGTACTTCCTAGGTTGTAGGATGAGTTTACCTGGTACGAGTCGTACAGAGAAAACGCTCCATATGACTATTCGTACTGCCTTTTTACCGGATCGGAATCGGCCCCTTATTATTAATTCATAAATTAAAAATACATTTCTTCCCACTATTTACATCTATTAACACTACAACACACACCTAAAATTAACCCCTTCTGTGCCCATGACGAGATGGTCTCGTCATGGAGCACAGTCGCGCTGTGCCCATGACGAGACCATCTCGTCATGACACCCACCCACGGGGGAAGCGCTGGAGCTCGCCCCGTGAGTGGTCGATCTTTTTTTTTTTTACGGGGAAGGCAGGGGAAGACCTTCCCCTGCCTCCCCCCGCCCCCGCGTCATCAATGACGTCAGTGCGCGAGCCGCGTTGACGTCATTGGAGGTTTCCCTTTGCTCTCCGAGGTGCAGGAAGCCATTTGCTTCATGCGCCACGGAGAGTAAAGGTGAGTTTTGGGGCTGGGGAGGGTTTTTTTTCGCATCAGTGGGTTTGGGTTAGGGTGGGGGTACTTTGGCATGCCACGAGGCTCGGCTTCGTTCGTGTGTGCCTGCTGTTGCTTCCCTGTGAAATGGATCCAAATTTCAAAAACGCTCGTCTTTCAAGTTGCTTCCATGTGAAATGGATCTAAAAATGCCGAGAAATGCCCTTCTTTTTAATTTATCGAATTCAAAGTGCAGCAGCATGATTTTTGCCTCGGTGGGTTTGGGTTAGGGTGGGGGCACTTTGGCATGCCACGAGGCTCGGCTTCGTTCGTGTGTGCCTGCTGTTGCTTCCCTGTAAAATGGATCCAAATTTCAAAAACGCTCGTCTTTCTAGTTGCTTCCCTGTGAAATGGATCCAAAAATGCCCTTCTTTTTACTTTTTCAAATCCAAAGTGCAGCAGCATGTAGAGAAATAGAATTTCTTATGAGAATTAAATACCTAACTAATAGCGAGACAGAGGGGTTGCAAAGTGGCCAGATTGTTTTTTTTTACATCCAAATACACCAGCATCACTTTACAGAGTTTGCCAGTGAAGTGCTACTTTCATTTTCTCGTCTTTCTTTGAAAAGCATTGTTGTTTCCAGGTTGGGAGAGTGTACCATTCCTGGAGGTACTGCAATACCTGGTTGATGGGTGGATTGGAAAACACAATGTGTACCATGGCTCTGTGTTTATGGATGTGGTCTTTTTATACCATACTGCTTACGTTTTGTAAGGATGTAAGCAATGGACAGTGAAACTGTTCCCTTCAGGGCCCTCTAGTCATGTCCATAACTTTTCAGGTGAAACCACTTGCAGATTTCTGAATAGTTAGTGAGAGATCGTTTAGGTAACCATGTTGTTTCTGCTTACATTTCACCTGCTTTGCATTCCCTTTGAGTGGTTGCTTTTTTTTTTTTTTTTTTTAGGCAGCATATTACTCTTATCAAATGCATAATTTGAATTGAGCCACATCCAAGGGCACAATTAGGTTATAGCTGAAGGCAGTGCGAGTTTCTCTCAGTGGGCAAGTATGGTGTTCAGTGGGGATGTGGCACTATGGCCAGAGCTGTGGAATTTGGAACTGGGGAACCGGGTTCCGCATTCATGACCAGTCCACCACACCGCTGTACTGAGGGAGCACATTCCCATGCTAGACCATAGAAGGCCCCACTAGACCTTAGAAGGCTTGATGTCTTAGCACAAGCAGGTGTACCCTAGTGGTGTCAATTGTGGGTTAACCTTGAAGGCCTGTCCACCACAATCCATACTGAAGTTCATCTCCAGTCTTGCGGGCAGGCCTACGAAGCAGCACACCCTAGAGCAACAGTGATCCAGTCGCTGTGACTCTGTCACTGAGGTCATATGAACCTTGAGCAGGTTAGGGCGATGCGAACGGTGTGACCTCCCTGGGTACCTATTTCGGGTGGGTGCGTAGTGTTTGCAAGTATATTATGGTTTGAAAAAAACTTGCTGCCTCCTTCCTGGCCTCCAGCAATTTTTAGAAACAATTAAAATATCATGATAACTTTGGTGATTAATGTTCTTCCTAGAGAGAGAGATGGAGTTTTGTGTAGTGGAAGGGTTGACTCCTGGAAAGGTAGCACAGAGGGTTAATGTGCCTGCTGCAAAGAACATGTACCATGCAGATCACAAAGTGCACTGCTTTATTTGGGGGGACCTTGATGAATGGTCTTTTAATGTCAGCTGTAGATGATAGATCCCTGAACAGTGTCATGTATGTGCATGTTTGCATTGTGCTGAGGGGATTACCAGGTAATTATTCACGCAGCTCTCTGATGGATGTCGCATGCGGTAAAATACTGCAATAAAAGGCAGACACTCTGAAAACAAGAGCAAACGTTACGTTACATGAGGCAATGGTGGTAATTGTGCATGTATCAAAAGCAAACAAAATACAAGAGGTAGCAAACAATACGTTACAAGAGGAAAAGTGACATGTGTGCAACTTACAAAAGAGTTCAAAGTACAAGTAGAGGTATAAAAGTGCAATAAGTGGCAGACACTCAAAACACAGGAACACACTGGGAAGGCACTTCTACGTGCATGGAGAACTGAATTTCCTATAATGTAAAGACTTCCTTCAGACAATAGAGAGGGTGTGAATTAAGTTTGGAAGTGTCTTTGCAGGAGGAGAACTTTGAGGTCAGTTTTGAAGGACTGGGAAGAGGGAGGGGGTGTTCCGGAGCTGAGGCTGAGTTCCAGATTCTCGCTGCGTTGCTTGTAAAGGATTGGGCCATTGATCTTTCCTTCTTGAAAGTGGGAGGATAAAGTAAAACATTTTGTGCAGTACGTGATGGTCTAGAGCATTATATGCATATGTCTCAATAAAGTTTTTTTCACCTTTTTATTCTAGTCTAAAGCTTTTGATTCCAGTTTCGACAGCGGTTGTTCTGCAGTTTTGTGTAGTTGCATTGTTTTGGTAAGAATTTATTTTTTTGTTGTATTTACTCCAAATGAGTAATATTGTAATGTCTGAATGAATTTTTTTGTAAGTGATGTCATAATGGCGGCATATTTAGTTAGTGGTTTAAGCATGAAATTATTTGCAATGTGTTTTGCATAGTCATATGTGTAATTGCTTTTCTCTTTCTTTTTAGTGGGATATTGTTGATCCATACTGTGTCTGTACAGAGTAGGTGGTGGTGAGTAGTTTAGCTGCCTCTGGCAAGTGAGTGGTATTGTTTTGGAGTATATATCAGTTTTTGATAAAGGTGCTTTTTGTTTATTACTTATTTTACAATGTGTTTGTTGTTGTTGACTTGTTTGACAAGTTACCTTTATTAATAAGCATTATGGCTAGCCGTAGAATGACTGCTCAGCAGGTGGTTGGTATGCTTCTTGAATCTTCCTCTGAGCATGATTATGAGACTGACAGTGCGTCGGAGGGAGAGGAGGGAGGTGAAGATTCTGGCAGTGAGTTTTCTCTCCATATGGAATCTTCGGATGATGAAGGTACTCTCAGTGCAGATGAAGGTACTGTGGATGCAGCAACTCTCAGTGCGGATGAAGTGCCTGTCTTAGAGGAGGAAACTGCTGTGCCGATGGTGCAAGAGGCATCTGGATTGCAGTCTGAGGCTGCTAGGCTTACTACTGGAAGTGCTGGACTTTGGGTTGATCCAAACATGGTGCAGCCGGTGTTGCCTGCCTTTAGCGGTGATGCAGGGTGTACAGTGGATTGTGAACACTTTTTGCCTATACAGTTTTTTCAGTTGTTTATGGATGATGTATTTTTGGGTGAGATTGTTGAGCAGACGAATTTGTATGCTGAACAGTTTTTGAGGGACAACAGCAACAAACTTAGGCCCCAGTCTAGAGCTACCCGGTGGACTCCCGCATATCTGGAAGAGATTAAGAAGTTTTTGGGTTTGACTTTATTGATGGGTGTGGTAAGGAAGCCAACCTTGGCTTCATATTGGTCTACTAGCCCCTTGTTGGCAACTGCATTTTGTTGATAATTCTATGGCATTGCCACGAGATCACCCTGACTGTGACCGTCTTTTTAAGATTCGGACCGTTCTTGATCACTTTGTAGATCGATTTTCTGAGATCTATACTCCAGGGAAAGAAATATCTATTGATAAGTCTTTGGTCTTGTTCAAGGGCCGTTTGGTTTTTAGGCAGTACATCCCTAGCAAGAGGGCACACTATGGAATTAAGCTGTATATGTTGTCTGAGAGTAGGACAGGATATGTTTTTAATTTTCGTGTGTACACTTGTAGAGATTCTACTATTGACCCCCCAGGTTGTCCGTCCACTTTTGGAGTTTCAGAGAAAATTGTGTGGGATCTTGCTAGAAGACTGTTTAACAGAGGCCACCATTTGTACCTTGATAACTTCTACACTGCTGTGCAATTATTTAAGGAATTGTATAAAGTGGACACTTTTGCATGTGGCACAATCCGCTCTAACCGTAAAGGTTATCCGAAAGAGCTTGTTTGCAAAAAACTTCAGAGGGGGCAGTGCAGGTCATTGCGTAGTGATGAACTACTAGCTGTAAAATTTGTGGACAGGAGGGATGTGTACATGCTGACTACCATCCATGATGAGAGTACTTCACCTGTGGCTGTTTGGGGTCAGGTTGCTGAAGTGCGCAAACCTGTGTGCATTCTAGACTACAATAAGCACATGGGTGGTGTTGACAGAGTAGATCAGAGGTTGGAACCTTACTCTGCTATTCGGAAGGCTTATGTTTGGTATAAGAAGTTGGCCATCCATTTCTTCGAATTAGCAAATTTCAATACTTTTATTGTGTTCAAGGAGTGTTCTCCTGCGTCAAACTTGACATTTCTTCAGTTTCAGCACTCTGTGATAGCTAGCCTTCTTGTTGTGGAACATGCAAGTGTTCCTAGATTTGGAGTGGTGGAGGATGTGGTTTGATTGAAAGATCGCCACTTTCCTGATTTCATCCCTCCCACACCAGCAAAAGATTTTCCCACTAGGAGATACAGAGTCTGTTGGTGAAGAGGTACGCGGAAGGAGATTCGTATGTACTGCCCCGACTGTTCTTCTAAACCTGGGCTGTGTGTCCCTGCTTGTTTTAGAGCGTACCACACGCAAAATAATTTTTGGGAGCATTCATGAGTGGTAAAGTGAACTGCCTGGTCTGTATTCTTTGAAAAATTTGATTCTGTTTCAAGGTTGGCATTAGTGCAATGTATTTAGTTTCTGATTTTGTGTTTGTAGATTTGTATCTATTTGCGATTTGTTTGTGTTTTTATTTTTGTCTAAAAAAAATTCTAAATGTGTTGGCGGTGTGTGTGGACTGGCACTTGGTTGGCGGTGTGCGTGGAATGGTGTTTGGCTGGCGGTGTGTGAGTAGTGACTTGCTGCTGGTCACTACACACACTGCTAGCTGAGTGCCACTCCACGCAATCCATCAGCTTGTGTAGTTGCTGTGTCAGGAATGTGGGCGTGTGAAACTGATGGGCCCTTGAATGGCGCTGTGTGCTGGTGTGAGTTTTGTTGTGTGATGGGCCCGCGGCTGGCGGTGTGAATGGTTTTGTATGTCTCACACGTATGAATGGTGTATGAATGGCCTGTAAAGAGGTTGGTGCCTTGTCGTGGCTTTACAGCTCACGAGCTGTGATTCAATGGTTCAGTTTCTTGCCCTTTCAATTATTAACAGTGCATTTCATTTTTGTGAAATCACTTGCTAATACAATTGTATATACTGAACCATCACTCACCCTCGTGCCAAATCCAACCAGTATGTGTGTGCATTTGAGGAATAGATGGCTGTGTAGTAATATTTGCCTTTCTGAAGCAGGGTGTACCTTGTCCCTTTTGTGAATTTTGTAATGTGTTGTTTTTGTGCCTGGTGGTGCGAATTGTCTTGTGTGTATCACGTATGAAAGATGTGTGAATGGCCTGTAAAGCGGTTGGTGCCTTGTCGTGGCTTTACAGCTCACGAGCTGCGAGTCATTGGTTCAGTTTTTTCTCCATTTAATTATTGACAGTGCATTTCATTTTTGTGAAATCTCTTGTTAATAAAATTTAATATACTGAACCATCACTCGCCCTCGTGCCAAATCCAACCAGTATGTGTGTGCGTTTGAGGAATAGATGGCTGTGCAAGAATCTTTGTCTTTTTAGTTTCTCTGCCAAGGTGTCTGTTCCATGTAAGAATAACCCACCAACTGTAGATATTGTCGGTAAACCTACAGGAGTTCATGGTGATGTCTCTCTTGTGAATTTCAAAAAGGTATTTTATCCACAATGTCCTGCAAACCTCAAAATGTCTGTCACATTTTCCTTGTAATATTGTGCCAAAATTCTCACGCTGTAGAAACAAACAATGTCAAAACTATCTGGTTTTGCAAGGGGGTCAACTGTCTTTTTGGCCCGTGCTCGGCGGCGATCTAGGGAAACCTACCAAACCCATACATTTCTGAAAACTAGGCAGCTGGGGGCTTCCAGGGAGGTATGGCTTGCATGGATCCCCCAACGTTTCCTTACCCAGAATCCCCTGCAAACCTCAATTTTAGCCAAAAAAATCACCTTTTTCACACATTTTTGTGTGGGAAAGCTGTGGCATCACCAGGCTCACTCAAATTTCCCACCTCCCAGCGTTCCCCTGGGTCTCCCGGTAAAAATGGTGCCTTACTTGTGTGGAAGGCCCAAGTACCCGCGACAGGCAAGGGCCCAAAACGTAGTGAGGCGACATCAACATTTCCAATCCAAAAAAATGTTTGGGCCCTTGCCTGTCGCGGGTACTTGGGCCTCCCACACAAGTGAGGCACCATTTTTACAGGGAGACCCAGGGGAACGCTGGGAGGTGGGAAATTTGAGTGAGCCCGGTGATGCCGCAACTTTCCCACACAAAAATGTGTGAAAAAAGTGATTTTTTTCGGCTAAAATTGAGGTTTGCAGGGGATTCTGGGTAAGGAAACGTTGGGGGATCCACGCAAGCCATACCTCCCTGGAAGCCCCAGGCTATCTAGTTTTCAGAAATGTATGGGTTTGGTAGGTTTCCCTAGATGGCCGCCGAGCACCGGGCCAAAAACCCAGGTGACCCCCCCTTGCAAAACCAGATGGTTTTGAGATAGGCAATTTTGATGTCACCTCACTACGTTTTGGGCCCTTGCCTGTCGCGGGTACTTGGGCCTCCCGCACAAGTGAGGCACCATTTTTACCGGGAGACCCAGGGGAATGCTGGGAGGGGGGAAATTTGAGAGAGCCCAGTGATGCCACAACTTTCCCACACAAAAATGTGTGAAAAAAGTGATTCTTTCGGCTAAAATTGAGGTTTGCAGGGGATTCTGGGTAAGGAAACGTTGGGGGATCCACGCAAGCCATACCTCCCTGGAAGCCCCAGGCTATCTAGTTTTCAGAAATGTATGGGTTTGGTAGGTTTCCCTAGATGGCCGCCGAGCACCGGGCCAAAAACCCAGGTGACCCCCCTTGCAAAACCAGGGGGTTTTGAGATAGGCAATTTTGATGTCACCTCACTACGTTTTGGGCCCTTGCCTGTCGCGGGTACTTGGGCCTCCCACACAAGTGAGGCACCATTTTTACTGGGAGACCCAGGGGAATGCTGGGAGGGGGGAAATTTGAGTGAGCCCGGTGATGCCACAACTTTCCCACACAAAAATGTGTGAAAAAAGTGATTTTTTCGGCTAAAATTGAGGTTTGCAGGGGATTCTGGGTAAGGAAACGTTGGGGGATCCACGCAAGCCATACCTCCCTGGAAGCCCCCGGCTGTCTAGTTTTCAGAAATGTATGGGTTTGGTAGGTTTCCCTAGATGGCCGCCGAGCACCGGGCCAAAAACCCAGGTGACCCCCCTTGCAAAACCAGGTGGTTTCGAGATAGGCAATTTTGATGTCACCTCACTACGTTTTGGGCCCTTGCCTGTCGCGGGTACTTGGGCCTCCCACACAAGTGAGGCACCATTTTTACCGGGAGACCCAGGGGAACGCTGGGAGGTGGGAAATTTGGGTGAGCCCGGTGATGCCACAACTTTCCAACAAAAAAAATGTGTGAAAAAAGTGATTTTTTCGGTTAAAATTGAGGTTTGCTGGGGATTCTGGGTAAGGAAACGTTGGGAGATCCACGCAAGCCATACCTCCCTGGAAGCCCCCGGCTGTCTAGTTTTCAGAAATGTATGGGTTTGGTAGGTTTCCCTAGATGGCCGCCGAGCACCAGGCCAAAAACCCAGGTGACCCCCCTTGCAAAACCAGGTGGTTTTGAGATAGGCAATTTTGATGTTACCTCACTATGTTTTGTGCTTCCTGTCGCGGGCACTAGGCCGACCCACACAAGTGAGGTACCGTTTTTCTCGTAAGACTGTGGGGAACGTGGGGTGGGTGGAAATTTGTGGATCCACGCAGATTCCGGAACTTTCCACCACAGAAATGTGGGGAAAATGTGTTTTTTTGACAATTGTTTAGGTTTGCAAGGGATTCTGGGTAACAGACCCTGGTGGGAGGCAGTCAAGTCACCCCGTCCTGGATTCCCTTGGGTGTCTAGTTTTATAAAATGTATAGGTTTGCTAGGTTTCCCAAGGTGCCCGCAGAGCTAGGGTTCAAAAACTACAGCTAGTCATTTTGCCAAAAAAGGGTCATTTTTTACTGCGAAATTGAGGTGTGACCATGTTGCGTTTTGCGCCATTTCCTGTGGCGGGCACTAGGCCGACCCACACAAGTGAGGTACCGTTTTTCTCGTAAGACTTTGGGGAACGCGGGGTGGGTGGAAATTTGTGGATCCACGCAGATTCCGGAACTTTCCACGACAGAAATGTGGGGAAAATGTGGTTTTTTTGACAATTGTTTAGGTTTGCAAGGGATTCTGGGTAACAGACCCTGGTGGGAGGCAGTCAAGTCACCCCATCCTGGATTCCCCTGGGTGTCTAGTTTTCAAAAATGTATAGGTTTGCTAGGTTTCCCAAGGTGCCTGAGGAGCTAGGGTTCAAAAACTACAGCTAGTCATTTTGCCAAAAAAGGGTAATTTTTCACTGTGAAATTGAGGTGTGACCACGTTGCGTTTTGCGCCGTTTCCTGTCGCGGGCACTAGGCCGACCCACACAAGTGAGGTACCGTTTTTCTTGTAAGACTTTGGGGAACGCGGGGTGTGTGGAAATTTATGGATCCACGCAGATTCCGGAACTTTCCACGACAGAAATGTGGGACAAAATGTGGTTTTTTTTCAACAATTTTTTAGGTTTGCAAGGGATTCTGGGTAACAGACCCTGGTGGGAGGCAGTCAAGTCACCCCGTCCTGGATTCCCCAGGGTGTCTAGTTGTCAAAAATGTATAGGTTTGCTAGGTTTCCCAAGGTGCCCGCAGAGCTAGGGTTCAAAAACTACAGCTAGTCATTTTGCCAAAAAAGGGTCATTTTTCACTGCGAAATTGAGGTGTGACCACGTTGCGTTTTGCGCCGTTTCCTGTCGCGGACACTAGGCCGACCCACACAAGTGAGGTACCGTTTTTCTCGTAAGACTTTGGGGAACGCGGGGTGGGTGGAAATTTGTGGATCCACGCAGATTCCGGAACTTTCTACAACAGAAATGTGGGGAAAATATGTTTTTTTTGACAATTTTTTAGGTTTGGAAGGGATTCTGGGTAACAGACCCTGGTGGGAGGCAGTCAAGTCACCCCATCCTGGATTCCCCTGGGTGTCTAGTTTTCAAAAATGTATAGGTTTGCTAGGTTTCCCAAGGTGCCCGCAGAGCTAGGGTTCAAAAACTACAGCTAGTCATTTTGCCAAAAAAGGGTAATTTTTCATTGCGAAATTGAGGTGTGACCACGTTGCGTTTTGCGCCGTTTCCTGTCGCGGGCACTAGGCCGACCCACACAAGTGAGGTACCGTTTTTCTCATAAGACTTTGGGGAACGCGGGGTGGGTGGAAATTTGTGGATCCACGCAGATTCCGGAACTTTCTACAACAGAAATGTGGGGAAAATATGTTTTTTTTGACAATTTTTTAGGTTTGGAAGGGATTCTGGGTAACAGACCCTGGTGGGAGGCAGTCAAGTCACCCCATCCTGGATTCCCCTGGGTGTCTAGTTTTCAAAAATTTATAGGTTTGCTAGGTTTCCCAGGGTGCCCGCAGAGCTAGGGTTCAAAAACTAGAGCTAGGCACTTTGCCAAAAAAGGGAAAATTTTCACTGCGATATTGAGTTGTGACCACGTTGCGTTTTGCGCCGTTTCCCGTCGCGGGCACTATGCCTACCCACACAAGTGAGGTACCATTTTTATCAGGAGACTTAGGGTAATTCAGATTTGTAAAGGAACTGTTATTATCTATTGACTTTCGATGCATTTCTGCCTTCCAAATGAAAGACATTGTGTAAAAAATAAGTCATTCTAAAAAATGACTGATAATTCTCATGCTAGTATGAGTATTCCCAATTTCAGAAATGTGCAAATATCTACTGTTTCTAAACTCTATATTTTGTTCCCATTTCAGAAATACATAGGTGTCTTTCATACCGATTTTTCCATGTACACATTTTTACAGAATAATTACTATATACCCGGTACATAATAAAAAAACATTGCAAGTTGCTGCTCAGTTTTTGGCTCTGGGCTCGTCGGGTTCTTGGTGAACCTACAAGTCCTAAATATCCCCACAACCAGTAATGTTCAGCGGATGCAACGGTATATTGCTTTCAAAGAGCTGTCATAATTAAAAGAAGTTACAGGTGAAAACGTTAACACAAAAGGCTGTTTTTTTCAACTAATTTTCAATTTATCCTATATTTAACTGTTTGTTTCTATAAAAAAACCTTGATGGATCTACACAAATGACCCCTTGCTGAATTCAGAATTTTGTCTTCTTCTCGAAAATGTATAGCTTTCTAGGATCCATTATTGCTTTTGTACCCATTTCTGCCATTAACTGGAAGGAGGTCAAAAGCACAAAAAATAGCAAAAATAGGCTATGTCCCAGAAAATGCCAAAACTGTGTAAAAAATGTTGGGTTTCTGACAAAAGTCTGGTATCCTTGAAAAGCTGGGAAAATGGTGATTTCAACCCCATAAACCCTTTTTTGATAACATTTGCAGGGAAAAACCCAGATGGTTTCATTTGCAGCCCGTTTCTCCAATTTTTGCGAAAAAAAACTTTGCTGTATTTTGGCTCATTTCTGTGACCCCTCCAGGGGAATCCACAAACCCTGAGTACCTTTAGAATTCCCATGATGTTGGAAGAAAAGGACGCAAATTTGGCGTGGATACCTAATGTGGTCAAAAAGTTACAGGGACCCAAGCGCGCACTACCCCAAATAGCCAAAAAAAGGCTTGGCACAGGAGGGGGAAAAGGCCTGGCAGCGAAAGGGTTAATTACACAATTACCATGATTAATTACCAATTTATTAATCAAAATGAATTAACCAATTATTAATTAATTGATAATAAACTATACATTTAACACTATAACATCTCAAATAAACAAATATTAATTAATCAATAAATTAAATACAATTAAATTACTTCCCACCCTATTCCCATATAAACCCACAACCCGCTACAGAACTAAAAACACAAAATTGAAATAAAATAATAAACATGAATATAATTAAATTACTTCTCACCGTAGTCCCCTATAAACCCACAACCCGCTACAGTACTAAAAGCGCAAAATTGAAATAAAAAATAAAATAATAACTATTACAAATGTAACATATGTATTAAAAATACAAACAAATCTTTTACAGAATAATAAAAAATGATATTTTTAACAACTATATTTTTGCAAAGGATATAACACTTTGATATTTTTTAAAACGATATTTCTTACCTTAAGGCGATATTCTTGACCACAATATTCTTTCTGTCGATATTCCTGACCCACAATATCAATGACTCGATATTTGAGCAACTCAATATTTTGTATTGGATACACTTTCTCTGCACCATGTTGCAGTGTGAGTCATGCTGCTGATTTTGTAGGATTTTAATCTAAAGACAACATTTGCAGAAAATGTGAGAAAAAAAGGTAATTTAAGCAGAGTTTGCAAATATCTTTCAAGAAATAGAGTTGCCTTTGTTGAGGAAGGTTGTTTTGCACCTGACATTTTACTGTGTGTGTAAGATGAATGTATTAACAGATTACAAAGGCCTAAAGCAACCTTCTTAGTAAATGGTGTTGCTGTAGAGTTGATGGCAGACCCGGGTTCCATTTTTACTATTCTACCCTTTCGTATCTAAAAATCGCTATTTCCATACCAGTGAGTGGAGCAGTAGGGAAAGTGTTGGATAGCGGAGGGGTAAAAATTACTATTCCCACTCCAGTGAGTGCAACAGTAGGGTAAGTGTTGGATAGCAGAGGAGTAAAAATAAATTTTCCCATTGGAGTCAGTTCAAAATTAAAAACAAACAAAATATCAACTACAACACAAGATTTAAAAAAAGAAAACCTATATAGAAACGTAAAAAATTTACAAAAGATAAAAACATATTATAATATTAAAAGATCTAACAAATACCTGTTTTATTTATTTAAAATATTATACAAACAAAACTATTTTCAATAGAAATTATTTGTAATCAAAAACATTAATTATTACATAAATGTAATCTTTTTTCTTTCCTACCCTATAACACCACACAATTCACAACACATATATACATTTTTAGAAAATGTACTTACATAATTATCAATTAAAGAAATATAATTAAATAAACAAATTAAAACAGATACAAATGAATTTACTTAATTTAATTAATTTACTCTCCAAACGTTGCCCTTCTAAAACCGAAACCCACACACAAAATAAAAATGAACAATTACCATAAATATTTATGAATTGATGAATTAATATTAATGATCAACGAATTATAAATTAATTAAATACAAATAACTTCCCACCCTCTACCCCAATAAACACCACAACCCACACCTAAAAATCATTACACAATTTCCAAAACTAATTTTACATTAATAAATTAATATCAATTAACTTATTAATTATTTTAAAAGATTTTACTTTCCACCCTTTACCACTATAAACCCTACAACTCACATCTAAATTTAATTACACAATTTCCATATTTAAATTTTAATTAATTAATTAGCATTAATTAACAAATAATTATTCATAAATAAATTACTTCCCACCCTATGCCCCTATAAACCCCACCACCTGCTCCTAAAAAAAGAACCCAATTAACATAATTAAGTACTAAAACATTAAGAATAATTAACAAGCAATTAATAAATAATTAATAATAAATTAATTCCCGGAATTAACCCTATAAAATATAAATACAATTTTTTTATAAATAAAACAAATAATAAGGTGCCGATTCCGATCCTGGAAAAACCGGGTACGAACCGTCGGTCGGAGCGTTTTCTCCGTCCGACTCGTACGCGGGAAAAAAACATTACAAACATGGAAGTACGATTCACACGGAAACACCATTTCCGTACGAATCGTAAAAAACGCCGACCGACGAAAATATACATACAAATGTGATCCGGGAAAGCGCCGACGTGATGTAGGGACGCATGCAGGCAAAAATATTGAGATATAGACCTCTTAACCAACCTATCTTATTTACTTGTGTAGAAAAATCTCTAAATTTATATAACAAGCCCCCCAGTGTTCCACATAAGTATACTATTGTTTTTATTATTTAATCAAAGATAAAACATGATTTTACACGTTTCTGACCCTCAGGCCTGAGGGTCAGAAACGTGCCAGCACTCTTTATCGAAGTACGCCAATTTCTGGAGCGCTGGTCGCTCATCGCTAATCGGTGTTCCAGAGATTGGATGCTCCTTATCATTGAAACTGTAAGAGAAATGATAAGTCCACTAAAACAGGAAATTTTGGACTTAGAAGAAAATTACTTCTCACCGTAGTCCCCTATAAACCCACAACCCGCTACAGTACTAAAAGCGCAAAATTGAAATAAAAAATAAAATAATAACTATTACAAATGTAACATATGTATTAAAAATACAAACAAATCTTTTACAGAATAATAAAAAATGATATTTTTAACAACTATATTTTTGCAAAGGATATAACACTTTGATATTTTTTAAAACGATATTTCTTACCTTAAGGCGATATTCTTGACCACAATATTCTTTCTGTCGATATTCCTGACCCACAATATCAATGACTCGATATTTGAGCAACTCAATATTTTGTATTGGATACACTTTCTCTGCACCATGTTGCAGTGTGAGTCATGCTGCTGATTTTGTAGGATTTTAATCTAAAGACAACATTTGCAGAAAATGTGAGAAAAAAAGGTAATTTAAGCAGAGTTTGCAAATATCTTTCAAGAAATAGAGTTGCCTTTGTTGAGGAAGGTTGTTTTGCACCTGACATTTTACTGTGTGTGTAAGATGAATGTATTAACAGATTACAAAGGCCTAAAGCAACCTTCTTAGTAAATGGTGTTGCTGTAGAGTTGATGGCAGACCCGGGTTCCATTTTTACTATTCTACCCTTTCGTATCTAAAAATCGCTATTTCCATACCAGTGAGTGGAGCAGTAGGGAAAGTGTTGGATAGCGGAGGGGTAAAAATTACTATTCCCACTCCAGTGAGTGCAACAGTAGGGTAAGTGTTGGATAGCAGAGGAGTAAAAATAAATTTTCCCATTGGAGTCAGTTCAAAATTAAAAACAAACAAAATATCAACTACAACACAAGATTTAAAAAAAGAAAACCTATATAGAAACGTAAAAAATTTACAAAAGATAAAAACATATTATAATATTAAAAGATCTAACAAATACCTGTTTTATTTATTTAAAATATTATACAAACAAAACTATTTTCAATAGAAATTATTTGTAATCAAAAACATTAATTATTACATAAATGTAATCTTTTTTCTTTCCTACCCTATAACACCACACAATTCACAACACATATATACATTTTTAGAAAATGTACTTACATAATTATCAATTAAAGAAATATAATTAAATAAACAAATTAAAACAGATACAAATGGATTTACTTAATTTAATTAATTTACTCTCCAAACGTTGCCCTTCTAAAACCGAAACCCACACACAAAATAAAAATGAACAATTACCATAAATATTTATGAATTGATGAATTAATATTAATGATCAACGAATTATAAATTAATTAAATACAAATAACTTCCCACCCTCTACCCCAATAAACACCACAACCCACACCTAAAAATCATTACACAATTTCCAAAACTAATTTTACATTAATAAATTAATATCAATTAACTTATTAATTATTTTAAAAGATTTTACTTTCCACCCTTTACCACTATAAACCCTACAACTCACATCTAAATTTAATTACACAATTTCCATATTTAAATTTTAATTAATTAATTAGCATTAATTAACAAATAATTATTCATAAATAAATTACTTCCCACCCTATGCCCCTATAAACCCCACCACCTGCTCCTAAAAAAAGAACCCAATTAACATAATTAAGTACTAAAACATTAAGAATAATTAACAAGCAATTAATAAATAATTAATAATAAATTAATTCCCGGAATTAACCCTATAAAATATAAATACAATTTTTTTATAAATAAAACAAATAATAAGGTGCCGATTCCGATCCTGGAAAAACCGGGTACGAACCGTCGGTCGGAGCGTTTTCTCCGTCCGACTCGTACGCGGGAAAAAAACATTACAAACATGGAAGTACGATTCACACGGAAACACCATTTCCGTACGAATCGTAAAAAACGCCGACCGACGAAAATATACATACAAATGTGATCCGGGAAAGCGCCGACGTGATGTAGGGACGCATGCAGGCAAAAATATTGAGATATAGACCTCTTAACCAACCTATCTTATTTACTTGTGTAGAAAAATCTCTAAATTTATATAACAAGCCCCCCAGTGTTCCACATAAGTATACTATTGTTTTTATTATTTAATCAAAGATAAAACATGATTTTACACGTTTCTGACCCTCAGGCCTGAGGGTCAGAAACGTGCCAGCACTCTTTATCGAAGTACGCCAATTTCTGGAGCGCTGGTCGCTCATCGCTAATCGGTGTTCCAGAGATTGGATGCTCCTTATCATTGAAACTGTAAGAGAAATGATAAGTCCACTAAAACAGGAAATTTTGGACTTAGAAGAAAAGCTAAAAACCAGCTCAGCTTTAGATGATGCTAAGACCAAGTTAGACAACATCATTCAAGAAATGCAGGAGTTTGATGATTATCTTATAAAGAAGAAAACAAACAAACTGAAAAAAGATATTAGGTGGTTTTCACACGAGAAAATATATCCTTACCTCTTGAGTAATTATTACCAAGAAGGCATGCAACAACCAGGCCAATACAATCCAAGACCTGATAGAAGGAATAAAATTGTGACATTTGAAGACACCAACTCATCTGACTCAGACTTGGAGGCATATAATGGAGGTGAAGACCCCAACTTCACTGACAGAAATCAAAGAGGCCATCCGTCTGAACAACAACATAGAGGCCAACAATCGTCTCCTTTTTTATCGAGAGGCAGAGGCAGGACAAGGACAAGATTCTCAAGACCAACGAGAAATTATTACCAACCATTAGACCGTCCACATCAGCAGCCATATATGAGGACCAGGAACAACCAATATTGGAAATGACATCATATTCCCTCAATGAACAAATTCCCATCTTTAATTTGTCCAAGCATGAGTTGTCTATAGAAGAAACCAAACTTCTCAGCAAAGGTCTCTCGTTCGTTCCCAGCACACAACTTAATACATTCAGACTGAATAAAGATATTTTTTCGTTCTTTCGAAAAATAAGATTGAAAAAATATTTTTCCACAGTAATTCTAGACGAACAAGAAAATAACTACTCAGGCTGCAAACCTCCGTCCAACTTTACTCCAACTCTAGACATGGTTGGCCCAGAAGTGGCTATTTTTGAAAAGACAGTCATTAAGGAGATGAAGAGAATAACCAAATATATCCCCAAACCGGCACCTAATCTAACCCCCAAAGAAAGAGAGGCCTGTAAATCCTTACAGAACAACACACATATCACCATCAAACTGTGTGATAAAGCAGGAGGAATAGTCATCATGGACACCACTCTCTATACTGACAAAGTTAAATCCATGCTAGCAGTATCTGAACACTATCAGCCATCCAATATGAGAGCGATCAATTGTCTTAAAGACAAGATCAATGATATTACAAGTAAAGCCTTCATAGATGGCTATATCTGCCAAAAAGAATTCGACTTTCTGAATAGAACTAATACAGTTACACCTGCCCTATATGGGATACCAAAGACCCACAAAAATATCTCAGACCCTCCTTTAAGACCTATAGTTTCCTCCATTAACTCCTACACAGAGCCTTTATCGCAATATGTTGACACCTTTCTCTGCCCTCTCACCACCCAGTATGCGTCATACATTAAAGACACAGGGCATATGATATCAACATTAGAAAACATACCCTTTGACCAGAAAACACAATTTCTAGTAACTCTAGACATAGAATCTCTTTACACCAACATCCCCCAAGACCAAGCAATAGAGGCTGTGGCAGCGCTTCTAGCTAGGGTACCTGGGACAAGACCAGATGGGTTCATCATTGAGTGCTTACAAATAGTACTACATCATAACTATTTTGAATTTAAACAAGATATTTTCCACCAAATCAAAGGGACTAGCATGGGGGCTTCTTGTGCCCCCAGTGTAGCCAATATCTACATGGGGGAGTATGAGAGGAAACATATTTACAATGAGGCAGCACCATTTTTTGAGAACGTCACTCAGTGGCGACGATTCATAGACGATATTTTTTTCATTTGGGCAGGCACAGAACCGGATTTATTAGAATTCATATCCTGGTTGAACTCGAGTGACAACAATCTTAGATTCACTTGTCATTATTCATCAGACAAAGTAGAATTCCTGGACATATGGATCATGGGTAGAGAAGGACAGCTTGCAGTTAGCCTTTATAGGAAACCAACAGCCAAAAATACAATTCTAGATCACAGCAGTTACCATCCACCATGCCAAAAAGACTCGATACCATTCGGAGAATTCCTGAGAATTAGGAGGAACTGTACCAACATGAAGGACTATATGACACATGCGGAACAGCTACAAGGTCGCCTTCTCCTTCGTGGCTATCCTAAAAGACTTATAAAACAATCACTTAAGAGAGCGAAGTATTATAACAGAGATGCTCTCTTTAATAAGGAACCAAAACCAGCACAGGATAAGTTAGTTTGTGTCATAGACCATTCCAACCTTAACTATAAGATCAAACAAGTCCTAGAAAAAAACTGGAAAATTCTCAATACGAGTGATGAAGAACCCACACGTAAACCGCTGGTGGCATTTAGAAGAAATCCTAACCTGAGAGATAAATTAGTACACAGCAGAGAACAACCTCAGGGGAAAAGCACACAAACCACGATTGATGGCTTACCGCCACCTACAGGCAACTATAGTTGTGGAAACTGTCATGCATGTGCATCTGCGATCATTACTAAGACTTGGTCCTATAGAACAAGAAAAGGGATTCTAAAAAGTATGACCAACTGCAGGAGCTCCAACGTAATTTATATGATAACATGTCCCTGTGAACTAGCCTATGTAGGCGAAACATCCAGAGAATTTCGTATACGCCTGTCAGAACATAAATCTGCCATAAGAACGGGCAAACTACAGGCACCACTAGTTAAACACTTCATGGAAAACCAACATACAGAAACAGACTTTCGTTGGCTCATTCTAGAGAAAGTAAGACAAATGCCAGGGAAAGACCCAACTAAAATTCGCAAACAACGCGAAACATTTGGGATTTTCTCGCTAGATACAGTAGATCAAGGTCTTAATGAAGATATAACATGGCTAGTGACCTCTTGAATCATTGACACTACTGCCCACCTGATAACTGCTTACTTTGTCATATGCCTTGTAGGCCCCATCAGTAAACAACGATAGTGTGGCACCTATATACAGCGCACTATACATGTCTCTTTCTGAACAAATGGGACATTCCATTCATTCATTAAGATTCATCTTAGGAGACCACATACAGTCTCCGCTATGGACCATGATCCTTTTGGATTCGTGCCTAGGCTTATACAGAAAACTTACGCTTATTAGTATTTAGAAACAACTTTACTAAACATAGTCCTTGCCCAACTACACAGTAGAATGTATATTCCAAATTTTTGAGTGTAATATACCAACTTATTCCACCATCGAAAGAGGCACCTTTTTCACCACTCTAAGATGGCGCCCGTGTTGTCTCATTACAATCGGGACATATACATATATAAATTCCCTTGAGACAAACATCTCTAACATCTGGTATGTATGCCCTTTGCCGATTTTTGAAAAACTGAAATTTCGGCATTTAACCGCCCGATCTTAATTACCTACTGTTTCTTTTTCATTTTAAACATATAGTTTTGTCCGTTTTATCTTCATAAAAGATGTAACATCTAAATGCATACATGCCTCTAGTCAATTGGATGTAGGACACAGTGCGGTAGAATTTACTTTTTACCATTTATATGTGACTATGACCCTCTACAATATGTCACCCAAACTAAGCCATTGCCTAGAGCTACGGCATTAATCAGGCTGATAATATCGCGAGAACACGCAATATTCAGCGGAGATATAAAGCTGCTTGCTCCTCGCTAACATTTGAACGACACCGAGCAACAAGAGGGACATGCTGAACCTAAGCACGCGAGGTAAGGACATATCAATGCCTAGATCACCGTTTGTTTGCCGAACTTTATATTCACCTATTGAAATTACTTCAACCCGAACTCGGTTTTGCGGACATAGCGAGTAATTGTCCTTTTCTCTATGGTTAATCATCAAAATCCAGCTTAGAGTTAGAAAGCCTCTGTTCCTATGACTATACTTCTATAATGTTATAAATTAAACAGAACAAGGGGATTTCCCGCGTCTTTGTATGATTCATACCTATTCCAATATGTCGCTTTTGCTACCGGGCTTTTAGCAGTACAACATTGGTCACGCGCTTATGATCGCGAGACTACGCACTAAAGGACATACAGATAAACAAGTCTGCGAGGTCCCCGGTCTTAAGTATAGACATATCTTTGACAGCTTTAACTCTTATATAATTATGGTATAAGGAGATTTTAGGCTTGTTCAGAGCTAGAACCATCTGAAGTTACTAGTCGTAATGCGTCCATTTCTAGGTAATATTTGACCCATTAAAGTTAGTCACCTTGTGTAATCCGCCCATTTTTTCGGAAATTACCTTCCTTTTTGCTTAAAAATATTGGTCAACCTATAAAATATAAATGATGTTTTAATAGAACCGTCACGCAATAATCGGCAAAGAATTAGGCAAGCCGAGTATTTAACAAACTCATACGAATAGCTCCATTGGAGATAAATCTCCAAAAATATATCATTTAACTGATAGGTTTGTTGTTGTAAATAAGGTAGAAATAGTAAAATATGTCTTACACTATCATATCTGCCTTCCAGAATCAATACTTTGAACTCCATGTGTAAGTTCACACATGAACCGGCAGCATTCAAATTTGAAATAGACCACCCTCTTGTCTGGCGCCTTATAAATCGTTCAGAGGTAAGATCGACATCAGATTTTCCAACAAGAAACCACGCCACATTTTAAGATACATATTAAAAAATCTTTTTATATGTGTCTTTACCTTATAGATACATTGCTATGCCAGAGGAGTCTTATGACGAAGAGTCTTATGGCAAAAAGCCAATACAAGCAAAAAAGAATATATTTTAACCACCATACGAATCTCTGACTCTATATACTTAAGCAGTCAGTGTAAGAAATTTTACCTACTCCTATTTGAACAATAACTGCGTGTCTCAATCAATCGCCTTTCTAACTAGCCTTTTTCATTGCATTCACAGCTTCGTGCATCGCGCACGATCTAAGGACTTTTGTCTCACTATATAGTCAACACACAGGCGCTAGCCTAGCGATCCAAATACACAATCTGTGTTGAAACGGGTATTCTAAACAAAATCGTGTTATCTTGTGTTGAGCACTGGGAGAAGGGTTCTATGTTTTGTTTCAATCCATAGGCACATTATAAACTCTCTCCTAGGTCATTTCCACAACTAATCGCACTTTCTGTCACTTTGGAGAAGGGCTATACATAATCTTCAATTTTCCCAATCTAATAGTTCTCTTTCTTCTGTCTGCCTGAGACTTGCATGAACCAGCTTTTTTGAAGTAATCTGGAATAAAAACATTTTTAAGTAATACATTAAATACCCTCATGTTCCCCATATCTGACACACAGTGGTCTTGCTTTTTCAGAAGGAAAGTAGCCCCTCCATGGTTTTTACTATTTGATGGTCCTGAGGAAGGTGATCTCTATCACCGAAACGTGCGTAGACCAGACCGAATGTTTTGACAGCTGGAAAATATATCTATATGGATCAATTTAAAAACAGATGAAATAAAAGGAAAAGTTATTTTGAGATAAATGTTAACAGAATACACTGATAGATAACATTTTGAAAAAGAAAACATTTCCAGTTGTTAAACATATGTTTTACAATCTCTTTTGTGTATATTATGCAGTATGTGGTATGGATGTTGGTATGTGAGATGAGGTAGCTAAACTTTTTATGTTTATAATTTCTTTTGTTGTTCTGTGAGGGGCACTGTCAACCATTTAGCAGTATTTCTGTTTTAGGCAACGATTAAATTGTTGTTCACACTACTTGATTATGCACATGTATGTTTTATGTCAACTTATGTAAATCACAAAACAAAAAAGCAAAATTGAAAATGTTATAAAAATCATGTTTTATCTTTGATTAAATAATAAAAACAAAGAAAAAGCACTTATGTTGTGAAGACAGTATACTTATGTGGAACACTGGGGGGCTTGTTATGTAAATTTAGAGATTTTTCTACACAAGTAAATAAGATAGGTTGGTTAAGAGGTCTATATCTCAATATTTTTGACTCTTTCCCCCCTCTTGAACCTTAAAGTAAACGGGGAATACCTTTTTACATAGGGACGCATGCAGGCTGCATTTCACGAACCAGGAAGTACGATCCACACCGACATCACCCCGCACGGATAAAATTCTCCGCCTCCCAAAAACGGGAAATCAGGACGACGCGCACAAGGAGCACCTGTACGCGACGGACAGCCATGGACCCGAACCTACGTGTCATCCCAGCACTCATAGCATTCCACCTGCTCTACAGGAACCGACGCAGACGCCGCAGAAGGTCAGAACAACACCCAGGGGCAAAGGGGGGGGCAGGGGCAGGACACAAACCCCCACCCAAGTCACAAATCATAGATGCCCTGGACATACCTGACCTTCAGGGCCTGGTCACTTCGAGGGGGTGGGAGCGTGTCCAGCAACGGAAGTGGACGTACACGCGAACCGGCAACACAACAAGTCCGGTACGTACCGTACCCACGCCTTAAGAGCGTGGGTACGAGTCGTACCATGCCCATCCGTACGTCACCCCTATAATGGCGGTACGGCCCGTACCCACGTTCCAAAGGCCTGGGTACGGGCCGTACCCCCACCTGTGTATGTACGACGCGTACCAACACCCCACACGTGGATGAACGGACCGTACCCACACCCGCGTACGTGTGGAGCGTACCCCCACCCCAACAGTGTATGTATGGAGCGTACCCCCACCCCAACAGTGTATGTATGGAGCGTACCCCCACCCCAACAGTGTATGTACGGACCGTACCCCCACCCGTGTATGCATGGAGCGTACCCAGACCCGCGTATGTTCGTAGCGTACCCCCACCCGTGTATGTACGGACCGTACCCCCACCCGTGTATGCATGGAGCGTACCCCCACCCATGTATGTACGGACCGTACCCACACCCGCGTACGTATGGGGCGTACCCCCACCCCAACAGTGTATGTACAGACCGTACCCCCAACCGTGTATGCATGGAGCGTACCCAGACCCGCGTATGTTCGGAGCGTACCCCCACCCGTGTATGTACGGACCGTACCCACACACGCGTACGTATGGAGCGTACCCCCACCCCAACAGTGTATGTACGGACCGTACCCCCACCCGTGTATGCATGGAGCGTACCCAGACCCGCGTATGTTCGGAGCGTACCCCTACCCGTGTATGTACGGACCGTACCCACACCCGCGTACGTATGGAGCGTACCCCCACCCCAACAGTGTATGTATGGAGCGTACCCCCACCCCAACAGTGTATGTATGGAGCGTACCCCCACCCCAGCAGTGTATGTACGGACCGTACCCCCACCCGTGTATGTATGGAGCGTACATGGCCAGACACAGGAGGGCTGGGTGCAGAGTCCTCCCAGCAGTGCCCAGACGCAAGAGGGGTGGGTGTAGAGTCCCCCCAGCAGTGCCCAGACACAGGAGGGGTGGGTGCCTATCACTCGCAGCAGTGCCCAGACACAGGAGGGGTGTGTGCAGAGTCCTCCCAGCAGTGCCCAGACACAGGAGGGGTGTGTGCAGAGTCCTCCCAGCAGTGCCCAGACGCAGGAGGGGTGGGTGTAGAGTCCCCCCAGCAGTGCCCAGACACAGGAGGGGTGGGTGCCTATCACTCCCAGCAGTGCCCAGACACAGGAGGGGTGGGTGTAGAGTCCCCCCAGCAGTGCCCAGACACAGGAGGGGTGTGTGCAGAGTCCTCCCAGCAGTGCCCAGACACAGGAGGGGTGTGTGCAGAGTCCTCCCAGCAGTGCCCAGACGCAGGAGGGGTGGGTGTAGAGTCCCCCCAGCAGTGCCCAGACGCAGGAGGGGTGGGTGCAGAGTCCTCTCAGCAGTGCCCAGACGCAGAAGGGGTGGGTGCAGAGTCCTCCCAGCAGTGCCCAGACACAGGAGGGGTGGGTGTAGAGTCCCCCCAGCAGTGCCCAGACACAGGAGGGGTGGGTGCCTATCACTCCCAGCAGTGCTCAGATGCAGGAGGGGTGGGTGTAGAGTCCCCCCAGCAGTGCCCAGACACAGGAGGGGTGTGTGCAGAGTCCTCCCAGCAGTGCCCAGACACAGGAGGGGTGTGTGCAGAGTCCTCCCAGCAGTGCCCAGACGCAGGAGGGGTGTGTGCAGAGTCCTCCCAGCAGTGCCCAGACACAGGAGGGGTGTGTGCAGAGTCCTCCCAGCAGTGCCCAGACGCAGGAGGGGTGGGTGCAGAGTCCTTCCAGCAGTGCCCAGACGCAGGAGGGGTGGGTGCAGAGTCCTCCCAGCAGTGCCCAGACACAGGAGGGGTGGGTGTAGAGTCCCCCCAGCAGTGCCCAGACACAGGAGCGGTGGGTGCCTATCACTCCCAGCAGTGCCCAGACGCAGGAGGGGTGGGTGCCTATCACTCCCAGCAGTGCCCAGACATAGGAGAGGTGGGTGCAGAGTCCTCCCAGCAGTGCCCAGACACAGGAGGGGTGGGTGTAGAGTCCCCCCAGCAGTGCCCAGACGCAGGAGGGGTGGGTGCAGAGTCCTCCCAGCAGTGCCCAGACGCAGGAGGGGTGGGTGCAGAGTCCTCCCAGCAGTGCCCAGACACAGGAGGGGTGGGTGTAGAGTCCCCCAGCAGTGCCCAGACACAGGAGCGGTGGGTGCCTATCACTCCCAGCAGTGCCCAGACGCAGGAGGGGTGGGTGTAGAGTCCCCCCAGCAGTGCCCAGACAGAGGAGGGGTGGGTGCCTATCACTCCCAGCAGTGCCCAGACGCAGAAGGGGTGGGTGCAGAGTCCTCCCAGCAGTGCCCAGACGCAGGAGGGGTGGGTGTAGAGTCTCCCCAGCAGTGCCCGGACACAGGAGGGGTGGGTGCCTATCACTCCCAGCAGTGGCCAGACGCAGGAGGGGAGGGTGTTGAGACCTCCCAGCAGTGCCCAGACGCAGGAGGGGTGGGTGCAGAGTCCTCCCAGCAGTGCCCAGACGCAGTAGGGGTGGGTGTAGAGTCCCCCCAGCAGTGCCCAGACACAGGAGGGGTGTGTGCAGAGTCCTCCCAGCAGTGCCCAGACGCAGGAGGGGTGGGTGTAGAGTCCCCCCAGCAGTGCCCAGACACAGGAGGGGTGGGTGCCTATCACTCCCAGCAGTGCCCAGACATAGGAGGGGTGGGTGCAGAGGCCCCCAGCATTGCCCATGGAAAGAAAAAGGGTGGAGTACCCACAGATCCAATGGCCACAATTGTCAGTCAGGTGCACAAAGACCCTGCAGTACATGTAACACATGTGTGCGAGGCTGGGAGTACACACGTGCATACTGCCTAAAAGGGAACATGTCCACATGAAGTCATGTCAAAAGACTACATACACAAGTACAGTGATCACCAAGGATGCCACGAATGATGCAGGTGGAGACATCGCTCTGCATGCATGGCCAAAGTTGAAGGGGTCCGTCACACACCCAGCTAATGTAGACACAGCTCAGCACAACATATTGGAAACACCCTGCAGGGAAGATGTCAGGGTACACAGAGGAAGGAACACACCTTGGGACAATTTCACCATGCAGTAACTGCTTACATGAACAAAGAAACTTAGCTAACACCTTGTGATGGCACACAGATACCAGGGTTCCCCCTATGACCAGCACACTACTAAATTTCCCACACCCCCAACACATGATCACCACCCAAAATCATGTAGCAGCCCCACCAACAGCAATACCACAAAAGCAGTAGTGTTCTAAGGAAAAAAAAAATGGCTTTATTCAGCATTATCAAAAAATGTTTGTGTGGATAAAGTTCAATATTTACAAAGCCCATAGGGCAGTCCATAAGTCACAGCTGGATGGGGGACACAGTGGGACGCGTGTCCCCTAGCTTGCCTGCACAGTTCAGACCACCCTGTCTTCCACAGGGGGGGGCATCATGTGGGGGGGAAGGACCAGGCACCGCAGGGACAGGAGGGGCAAGGGCAGGCGTTGTGGGTGCAGGGACGGAGGACTCCACCACAGGGGGTGGGGCAGCGCCAAAGGAGGTGGTGAGGATGGCGCTGCACACGTCAGCAAGGTCCCCAGTGTATCCCCTGCACCCGAAGGAACCACAGGCCCCAAGGAGGGGGGGCGGAGGAATGGGTCGCAGCGCCACTGGGGGAGGGTGTGGACAGAGGGGGCACTCAACTACCCTGACCGGGGACTCCTTTGACCGCTTGCGGGGTGGTGTCACTGTTGGGCTCAGGGACAGAGCGGCCATGAAGGAATCTTTGCTGGATTCGTGGCCAGGAGAGCTGAGGGGAGTGGATTTGGAGGGAGTGGATTTTGCGGAAAGCGGACTCCCACTCTGGCTGCGTGACTTATCGTTTGCCCCCCGACCCAGTGGGTGTGCCTACTTCACCCTGTGTGTGCGTGCCAGGAGGTGTGCGCCTGCCCTGCCCTGCTGGTGTGGTGCCTGTGTCTGGTGGGGTGCGTGCATGCTGACGTCTGGGTGTACGTGGGACAGGCATGGGAGTGGGAAGTGTGGATGGGGCAGGGGTAGGGGGTGGGACGTAGCGCTGCAGGAGACACACTGCTGCAGTCAGTGTCGAGTCTATGGACCTCAGCAAGTTGCGTTGGTCAGACTGCGCGGCTGAAATGCCCTCCAAGTATGCCTCCATCTGGTTGAGCACTTGGCTGTGGCCATGGAGGACATTAAGCGTCGCAGTCTGACCAACCCACAACTGCCGCAGGATGTCCACAAACTCGGCATTGGTGGCAGCAGTGGAGACAGGGGCAGGGGGTGCGGTGCCTGGCAAGAAGGAGACACGTGCTGACCGAGCACGGCGGGAAGGGACACGAGCAAGTGGGAGGCCGGTGGTCGGAATGGAGGGAGCGGGTAGTGATGGAGTACTGGTGTCAGCTGTGGGACCAGCCACCGCCCCCTCGGAGTGCTCAGCCTCGGACCCGTCTGCTTCATAGTCGGTGGTGGATTGAGTGGACAGGTCCTCCGCTGCACTCCCGTCGGCCTCCGTGCCACTCGATGTGCCAGACAACTCTGCACTGCTGGCACTGGTGCTCGCTCCCTCCACACGGTCCGTGCCAGTGTCTCCCTCGGAGTCCCCCGACGATGCTGTGGGCAAGGTGAAGAGACAGGAAATAATCAGACACCTGTATACATATGTCACATGAGTCAAATCCACATAGGTCACAGTGCATAGCCTGAAAAGCAACATGAGTAACATCTACAATACAAGGTACATATGTAGGCCCTGCAACACACAGTTGGTTGATCCACCATGCCACTGACCAACTATTGAGAGCATGACACAAAAGCAAATAAAATGATATGGATTTGGACAGAGGAGCCAGGCACTGGGGACAATCCAGCACAGCATCTGCAGCACACAGCGTTGGCGTAAAAAGGGATGAGCAGGAACCATGTCTATTAACTGTAGGCACATGCTGCAAAGGCAATACTTAAAAACATGCCCAACATTAATGGGTCACTGCACCTTGAGTGTATGTCCAGACAAACATCACACACTGGCCAGACCTAGCAAGGAGACTTCAGGTCTAGACATGTAGGCCTTGCCCGCACCAACCACCCCCTACATGAGACAATTTTTTGAGACACAGGAAGCACTTACATCTCTTAATCTGGAATAAAAACACATGGCCTGCAAGAAATCCTGATTGGACACAAAATACCCCTGGTGCGCCGGTACAAATACATCATCTACAAATGGCCATCATCAGATCATTATACCAATACACACAGGCACTGGCCCCCGTGAGTATGAACAAGGGACATTTGGTCAGCCTGTACAGTGAACACATGTAGCAGAGTTTACGTAAACACAAATGGTGCCAGGGTACAATGCCACAGAGCACAACCTATGCTGTAGACACAGAGATTGTCAACATTTTTGGATTACACACATGATACCTAGGAAAAGAAGCCCCAGGGGACAGTAGTGGCCACACTACTCCATGGTCCTGAATGGTAATGACTGCAACACAAGCCACCATCCCTGCACTCTGCATATCTCACACTCATGCACATCATGTCACAGGCCACAACATAGGACATGCATGCTGTATAGCAATACACTTTAGAGACACACTCCTATGTCTGGACTCAGCATCAGTGACAACTGACATGGATCCCACAAGTACTGAACTGGACAGGGCACAGGCAAGGTCCCAAAACCTGTTACACACCACCCCCACACATGAAGCTGCAAGCATTGGGCACATCGATAAACTGGCAGCCTAGACAACCTTTTGCAAGTGTGACTACACACAGACCAGGGTACACATGGCAAGGAGGGGAAGGGAGGAAGGACAGCACCGCTACACTTTGGGGACCAGGAACTGCACTGCACATGTAAACCCTGGCAGTGTATCCATGCACCACAAACACACATGTACCTACCCCCTTCCTGCTGCTGCTTTTCCCGTAAGCGCCTGTCCATGTCAGGGAAGACGACCGCCAGCACACGTTTGTGGATGTGGGTCAGACGGCGGCGCCCATGGTTCTTTTGGCTGACAGGTGAGTCCCTCAGCAGGACCCGTGCGATCCTCCGTGTCCAGCACCGGATATCCTGCCAGCGTTTCCTCACCTGGGCTAGGTGCCCCTTCCGACCATCCGTCTGCCTCACGGCACTGACGGCGTCCTTCCAGATCTGCTCCTTGGCACAGGCGCCTACCTGTGAGGATGAAAAAGTGAGACAACATCAATACACTTGCGACATGTCACAGAGACAAACATTAGAGCAATTTGCCTGGTTTTAACAGGGCATAGAATGCATCAAGCTCATTACACCTGTGTCATAGGGACACTTTCCTCTGTGGAAGGCAAAAAGCAGTAGGTGGCATTGTAGAGTACACAGGTGGCATGAGGGGTACGACACAATCAATCATCCAGGCTCACACTGTGCATCACAAGTGACACCTGGATTATGTTCAGCACCTCAATGCAGTAACATGACACTGGCCACTGAGGCGCCCTCAGCAGAGTACACAGACACACACAGCCACAGGACAATCACCTGCCATTGCCAACTGCAGCTACACACCTCACTCTGCACATGTGCCACTAGACTGGGGGGTGTCACAGGTGTGGCGCTGGCCCATCACCGCAGACACACAGCACTGCTCCCTGCTCACATCAGATGGGCAGGGTATATCCATCCCTCATGCAGCTGGGGTGCTACACTCCACATATGCACTCACCCACATGACAGGGGACTTACACACACACACCAATGTCCAGGGGACAAACACATCATTTGTACACTCTCAGCACATGTACACTAAACAAACACACATCTGTGGGTACTGCCACCTGTCACACTGGGGGGACCACAGATTCACATAAGGACTGTAGTAACAACATTCCCAGGAGGATTATACAGGCAGAATGTGTAATGCCACATGCAGTGATTGTCACAGTACACACAATGCAAGTGAGGAGAGCAGACATGCACCACAGCATGCTCTGGCTGGGAGACATTAGGCATTCCCCCACCCGGGACCCACCCTACAGTACATTGCATGTGTGTTACACCTGGACACAATGGCAGAAGTCACAGTCACAAAAAAGGGGCACAGTCTTTGCTACTGGACTCAGCACTCACCTGAACCCCTGGTCGACCATACAGCATGGGGTACTGTGGGAGGATCACATCCAGCAGGGCTTGGTTCTCCTCCTGGGTGAAAGGCTTGGCCCTCTCCACAGACCTGGACATGGTGCCAGAGGATTCACGAGCAGCAGCAGTGTAGTTGAATCAAAGGATGTGCAGGCAAGTGCTCTCTCATGGGACCTGGCTGCCTTATATCTACCTTGCTGCCCTGTTTCATTCAAAGGAGTACAGAGTGATTGGTCACTCACATTTGCATCCTATGTTTCCTCCAATCCCTTTAAACCTACCACAGTCAGTGGCTTTTTTTTTTAGCATGATGTCAACTCAACAACCACTTTGCAACAAAGTAGATTCTTTCAAACCGACTTTAGCTGTGCACCTGATGAAAAAACTCAAACTTTAAACTCGGTCTCCATGACAACCAGCATGCATGTAGGGCTTTATACTTGTCCCTCATGTGTCCCCTATGTAATTTGGACATTCACACACAGGTACGGTGAGTTCCAGGGCCCTAGGGCACCCCAAATGCATAGAAACGGCCCGTACACGCGTGTGTACGGGGCGTATCACTATGGGTACGCATACGCGAGCAAAGCCATAGTGAAACGGCCCGTACACGCGAGTGTACGGGGCGTATCACTATGGGTACGCATACGCGAGCAATTCACTATGGCTTTGCTCGCGTATGCGTACCCATAGTGATACGCCCCGTACACACGCGTGTACGGGCCATTTCACTATGGCTTTGCTCGCGTATGCGTACCCATAGTGATACGCCCCGTACACACGCATGTACGGGCATTTTCACTATGGCTTTGCTTGCATATGCGTACCCATAGTGATACGCCCCGTACACGCGCGTGTACGGGCCGTTTCACTATGGGTAGGCCTACGGCAGCACTCCCATAGTGATGGGGAACGTACACACGCCCTCATAGCGCATGTACGGTGCATTTCACACCTGACAGTGGTGACAGGCAGCACACAGAAAGGAATAGAGCTGACATACTTGTCCAAGGCCGGACATCAAGGCATTGTCTGTGCAGTACTACATGTGTGGGGCACAGGTGTGTCAGGCTGTAATGTGGCACATTACTCCTGAGTTGTGAAGGCAATAGATGTATGATGAGATGTGTACAGATGTCATGTGTGATGGTGGACTATGTGCGAGACATCCCATTCACTCCTTTGACATGTGTGCATGTAGTACAGAACACTTGTGAAAAGCATCACTGCCATGGCACAGTCAACAACACACGCAACTGTCCCCTGATGCCAGCTACAGGGGTTTTCACACCTGACATGTGACTACCCGCGTTGCACGATGTGACTATGTCATGTATGTGTCGTGTGTTCCCATTGGCTTGCTGTAGGTGTTTGGTCAAATGCATCTGCAGTTGCTGCAACCAACATGTGTCTGTGTGTAGATGGCCATGGCACAGTGTTACGCATACCAGGCCACATGTGGAATCCGACGTAAGGTGTGTGTGTATGCATCGACATGGAGTTTCAAAACAAGGACATATCTGCATACTCTCAATGTATGTGGGATCATTCTTGAAATGTAATCCTTCATGGCAAGGTGTGTGGTCTGTCCTTTTTCTATTACATGTGACCTGTGCCTCTAGTGTTCCGCAACCTGTCTGTACAAGAAACATCCTTCCTCTGCACATATTTGGTTGTCTGTAACTCCTGTAATGCGTCTGCCTGCTCACTTACACTGTAGAAAGGAAATGGTCCCAGAACATGCGTACTTTTAAAACCTGAACAAAATCAACAAAATGAATATTGCAACAATTAAGGCATATCGAAGTGTTATTTAATCACACCTGGATAGAACACATGAATGTGTAAGTAAATTCACATTAATCAAAAAAGTGCAGGGTGCCAAGGGGAAAGGGGAGGGAGTGACGAGTTGGGTAAGGTAATGGGATAAGTGACATACATATATTTATAACAATAGTACAAATCAATTGCTGGGCACATTAATATCGTGCCAAATAGTCAGGATGAAATTCATTCATGCAAGATTGGATGTTTTGACAAAAACCATATACAAGCGAAGGAACACAGTGCTCATTGCACTATTGAGTACTGGCATAGTCATATGTCGACGTTTCGACCCCTAGGCATAGGTAGGTTGATTCAGTCCTTACGGGCGGGGTCTTCCTCAGGACAAGGAGGACGGTGAAACAAGAAGGGTAGGCACCTATAAAGACATTGGGTAGGTATTAAAAATAGTATCGAGTCCCCAAAGGAATTAATGAGGGAGACTGGGTGAGGGAAGGCATCACCATAGTTACCATGTTAAAGAACGGACATCTAGTCACTGTCAGCTTGGCGTCCAAAGGCGCACGGGCTGGTAGGCTCCAAAGACTGGTGAGAGTGACGAACACCTATAACGAATTTAGGGTGTCATTGTGATGATCCAAAGAACAGCTAAATGGATTCATATGGTACGACTGAATATGGATGTGAACTTACTAGTATTGATAAAATCACAAAGGAGGTATTGATTACTCCATCATAACACGCCATGACGTAGATCGGTATGTTGAGTGAAATTAATCACGGGGGAATCGGCCTCTATAAATAAAATGAAAAGAGTACTATTTTTAAAAAACCACATGGTAATCCAAACCTAGAGAATAAAGAGCAACAGGGACCTGGTACCCTAATCTATCATCAACAGAATAATGTTCAATCAATGGGGGGATAGTCAACACCGTGAAAACGTGGTGGGACGTGCAATCTGTCATTTAACTGTACGTCAATAGAGAAGACGACAGATGTTCAAGCCTATCATAAGAAAAACTATCCTGAATCTCATTCAATGCCATGCGTGGTAAAGAAGCATCACATCCAAAATTGAAAGGGAAAGGAAAGGAAAAATCATATACTAAAACGGAAAATAACTTAACGTGTTAAAATACAGAGTGAGGAAAAGAGCCACACATTGAACCATGGGTCGCATTATCAGCGTGAAGGGTTGTGAAACACAGGCTCAACGGAAGGGTTAAAGGTAGAGCTCCCATACCTTTAGACGGCATCCATGAATGCGGCGCTCGGGGTTTCTGACAAAGCACTGGACCCGTGGGGAAACGCCCTCATACAGAGAACGCCACGCACCGCGTGACGTTAAACCGGGCGCAGCCGCTAGATGCTGCCCGCGCCGGTGTATTAGAAGAAAGACAACCCGAGTAGTTTATTGGGGAAAGGAGCTATTGGTTAGTTGAGCTATATTGATAAAATACAAAGGTGATGAATAATTGAGTGGGCAAAGCTAAGAGGCTAAAACATGTTTCTCAACAACACCAGTAGTGTTTGTAAATTGTTTAAGTAATCTCCAAGCCTTAGATTGTGCCACTCGACAAGAATGATCAAAACAGGTTCATGAGCGTAAACAGCCAAATGGTTGTGTGACAGAGAAGAAATACTTTGAAATAAATCATACAACTATATAGTATACAGTACATGACGAAATATAAAGAGAAACATCTAGATGTGCATTGATTGTAACACGCATGTGGGCTTATGTGAATGAGCATTGTCCCATTATATTGAAGAGAATAACGTGAAGGCATCTTGGATAGGTGAATTATTAGAAAAAAACTCAAATTTACATATGAACATTGCGTACATCAGTCACATGCTTCAAACGGTCAATATAACAAAGGCTACAAAGATGACATTGACAACAGGCTAGAATACGAGCTGGATGAAACAGAAAATCATGAACATTATTCCCTAGTTACTGAGAATGGCTAATTGAGCATTACTGGGATCTTGTTCGTTCAAACCCATGATAATAGTATCAAAGCGAATCATCCATTTGAACTCTCTGATGGTCAGGATAGAGGATATATTGCCTCCCCTGGGGCCCAGTTCGGTTTTTTCCAACACAATCCATTGCATTTGATCAGGGCTGTGTCCCAATTGATGATAGTGTTCAACTAGGGGTGCACCCGTCACATTACATCTTATTCTGCTCTGGTGCTGAAGAATTCTCGCTTTAATTTTTTGCTGTGTCTGGCCAATATATAGTTGGCCACAGGGGCAGAGGATCCCATAAATAACGTTAATAGAATTGCAGTTTGTATGGGATTGTAATGTAATAGTCTGATGTTTATATACAAACTTCTTAGATTGGATTGTGGTGGGGCATGCTTTGCATGACCCGCATTTGAAATGGCCTATGACTGGTGGTAAATTGGTTATCCCATTACCTTACCCAACTCGTCACTCCCTCCCCTTTCCCCTTGGCACCCTGCACTTTTTTGATTAATGTGAATTTACTTACACATTCATGTGTTCTATCCAGGTGTGATTAAATAACACTTCGATATGCCTTAATTGTTGCAATATTCATTTTGTTGGTTTTGTTCAGGTTTTAAAAGTACGCATGTTCTGGGACCATTTCCTTTCTACTCTCTGATACCCAGGTCCCAGTGACTTTTGGGTTTGCCCTTTGCTTTAACGCTTTAATGTGCAGGTGCACACCTGCGAGGTATTCCATGTGATACCGTCCTTCCCTTTCTTCAGTAAAATGGTGGAGAGTGAAACCCTTTCCTATACCGAGGAGTATATTAACCAGCTGCTACAGGACCCTAGGAATCTTTTTCTGTCATCCGATACACCCAATATTTATTTCACACTCAATGACAAGATAGCACGGCTTGAGCGTTTAGAAAAGAAACTAATTCGCACTAAACTTCATGGTCATTTGCTCACTAAATATTTACAGCCTAGCATAATACCTGTTGGACTGCAGATCAAAAATGAACCTGCCATTTTCATCGACTTACCCAAATTTAAAGAAGGCTTTAGCTTCATTGCAAACAACGCCTCGCGACATTGGATGGTGTTAGGAGTGGAAACAGCGGCTGAACAGGTCCAAGTCTTAATGAGGGAAATTGCCGCCCTCAAACAAGAAATCGCAGGTGACTCAACCTTGACTAATGCTAAAAGCGCTTTGGAAAATCTCACTAAATCACTAAAAGACTTTGAAACTACCACGCAGAATGAAAAACTAGACAAACTCTCTAAGGATATCAGGTTTTATGAGAAAAAGAACACATATCCCTACCTCAACGAGGATTATTACAAGCAGGACAATTCAGGCCGTTTCACAGGGAGAGGCAGAGGCGCCTTTAGAGGAAGGAGGAACTACACTACTTTCTCCGACTCCACTGTGAGCTCAGATAGTGACCAGGAGGCCCAGGGCCCGAGCTACGACTATAACTATCGTGACAACTGGTACCCTCCCCAAGGTTACTTTCCTTTTTTAGGGGAAGGCCAATGGAGACCACCACGAGGACGAGGTGGCAACTGGCCAAGAGGACCATTGAGAGGCCAGCAGAATCCACCGAGCACGAATTGGGACAGAGGCAGAGGCTCGACCCCCAAACAGGTCCGGTTCCAACAGGTTAACCATGGGGAGATCTCCACAAGGCGAAAAGTGTACAGATGGTAGAGCCAAGCAATAATCCAGTGGTTAACATTTCTTCATATAATCTGAACACAGACGAACAAGCTGTCCTTTCAAAGGGTCTGTCGTTTGTTCCAACGGCTCATCCAAATTCATTTAATCTCAAGACAGAACTTCATGGTTTTTTCCGCAAGATCCGTCTTAGGTATTTTTTCAGGAACGCTGAAGATAACCCCTCCAAGTCCTTTACTGGATTAAGGCCTCCATCTAAGTTCGTTCCGCCTGCCAATGCTATGAGTAGTAGGATTTTGGCATACGAGAGCATGGTTCTGAATGATGTCGACACCTTGCTTTTGACATACAAACACACCATACCCAACACCAGCAAGTCTGAAAAAGCAGCACTCTTAACCCTCAAAAACAACAAGGACATTGTGATCAAGTCCGCCGACAAGGGGGGAGCCATAGTGGTACAAGACACGACCGCATACAAGTCGGAGATCCTAAGACAGTTGCAAGATGGTGTTAGCTATTCCCTACTTAAGTCCGATCCCACCAAGGACTTGATGGGTGAAATTCACCAAATCACTTTGGATGCTTTGAATTTCGGATTTCTAAGCAAGTTGGAATTTGATTACCTGAATCAGAAATGCCCACGACTACCTACCATCTACACCCTACCGAAGATACATAAAGATATACTTCATCCACCCGGGCGCCCAATTGTATCCGGATGTGGTTCATTATTGGAACCTCTATGTAAGTACATAGACTTTTTTCTAAAACCAATAGCCGAGGAAACAGAAACGTACCTTCGTGACACTATGCAAGTCATTACAATGATTGACCAACAACCATTCAACTCTAGTGAGCAAATACTTGTCACCTGTGATATTGTTTCACTATACACTAGCATTCCGCAGGAACCAGCATTGGCGGTTATGCGAGAAGTTTTGAATTCTAGACCAGCACCAATGAGGGTACCTACTGACTTCATTATAGGCCTTTTGACTATCGCTATAAAGAAGAATTTCTTCTATTTTCAAGGAAAGTATTATGTACAGACGAAAGGAGTTGGTATGGGGGCTGCCTTTGCCCCAGATCTAGCGATCTTGTACATGGACAATTTTGAAAAGCGTTTCGTTCTCAATAACAACCCCTTCTCGGCACATATTAATCTATGGAAGAGATATATCGATGATATATTAATAATCTGGAATGGCGAAACTATTCAACTCAATTTGTTCCATGAATGGCTCAATCGGTGTGATCAGGATATCCAGTTTACTATCCAGTTCAATACACAGGAGATACCCTTTCTTGATCTGAAAATCTTCAGCGAGGATGATAAACTCTTCACCACCCTATACAGAAAACCAACTGAAAGAAATTCCCTACTGAGGTATAGCAGTTACCACCCACGTGGCCTGCGTGACAATCTTCCAGTAGGCCAGTTCCTGCGGATCCGCAGGAACTGCACAAAGCGAACAGATTACACAGCAGAGTCTGAGGACCTAAGTGCCAGATTAATCGCTAGGGGCTACCCGAAGCGCTTGGTGAAGAGGGCCCAGAGGAGGGCCTGGTACAACCCACGGGACACTTTGCTCTCAACTAAAGATCCTGCCACGTCGCTTAAAAACAACAAGATGATATGTGTCACAACATTCTCTACTAGAAGTAATGCCGTGAAAAAGATCATTAACAAACACTGGAGTCTTGTATCTACTGAGATTGACCAACCAAACTTACCGATGCACTCCTTTAGAAAAGCCATGAGCATTAAGGACCATGTGGTACATTCCTTTCTTGAGGACCCAGTTGAACCGACTATCCAGTCACTCTGGAATTTACCACCAGTCATAGGCCATTTCAAATGCGGGTCATGCAAAGCATGCCCCACCACAATCCAATCTAAGAAGTTTGTATATAAACATCAGACAATTACATTGCAATCCCATACAAACTGCAATTCTATTAACGTTATTTATGGGATCCTCTGCCCCTGTGGCCAACTATATATTGGCCAGA
The DNA here is from genome assembly GCF_964204655.1 of Triturus cristatus. Lineage (NCBI taxonomy): Eukaryota > Metazoa > Chordata > Amphibia > Caudata > Salamandridae > Triturus > Triturus cristatus. The sequence goes on along the minus strand of NC_140591.1, from coordinate 1,633,252,325 downwards.
CACAGCAAAAAATTAAAGCGAGAATTCTTCAGCACCAGAGCAGAATAAGATGTAATGTGACGGGTGCACCCCTAGTTGAACACTATCGTCAATTGGGACACAGCCCTGATCAAATGCAATGGATTGTGTTGGAAAAAACCGAACTGGGCCCCAGGGGAGGCAATATATCCTCTATCCTGACCATCAGAGAGTCCAAATGGATGATTCGCTTTGATACTATTATCATGGGTTTGAACGAACAAGATCCCAGTAATGCTCAATTAGCCATTCTCAGTAACTAGGGAATAATGTTCATGATTTTCTGTTTCATCCAGCTCGTATTCTAGCCTGTTGTCAATGTCATCTTTGTAGCCTTTGTTATATTGACCGTTTGAAGCATGTGAATGATGTACGCAATGTTCATATGTAAATTTGAGTTTTTTTCTAATAATTCACCTATCCAAGATGCCTTCACGTTATTCTCTTCAATATAATGGGACAATGCTCATTCACGTAAGCCCACATGCGTGTTACAATCAATGCACATCTAGATGTTTCTCTTTATATTTCGTCATGTACTGTATACTATATAGTTGTATGATTTATTTCAAAGTATTTCTTCTCTGTCACACAACCATTTGGCTGTTTACGCTCATGAACCTGTTTTGATCATTCTTGTCGAGTGGCACAATCTAAGGCTTGGAGATTACTTAAACAATTTACAAACACTACTCGTGTTATTGAGAAACATGTTTTAGCCTCTTAGCTTTGCCCACTAAATTATTCATCACCTTTGTATTTTATCAATATAGCTCAACTAACCAATAGCTCCTTTCCCCAATAAACTACTCGGGTTGTCTTTCTTCTAATACACCGGCGCGGGCAGCATCTAGTGGCTGCACCCGGTTTAACGTCACGCGGTGCGTGGCGTTCTCTGTATGAGGGCATTTCCCCACGGGTCCAGTGCTTTGTCAGAAACCCCGAGCGCCGCATTCATGGATGCCGTCCAAAGGTATGGGAGCTCCACCTTTAACCCTTCCGTTGAGCCTGTGTTTCACAACCCTTCACGCTGATAATGCGACCCATGGTTCAATGTGTGGCTCTTTTCATCACTCTGTATTTTAACACGTTAAGTTCTTTTCCGTTTTAGAAAATGATTTTTCCTTTCCTTTCCCTTTCAATTTTGGATGTGATGCTTCTTTACCACGCATGGCATTGATTGAGATTCCGGATAGTTTTTCTTATGATAGGCTTGAACATCTGTCGTCTTCTCTATTGACGTACAGTTAAATGACAGATTGCACGTCCCACCACGTTTTCACGGTGTTGACTATCCCCCCATTGATTGAACATTATTCTGTTGATGATAGATTAGGGTACCAGGTCCCTGTTGCTCTTTATTCTCTAGGTTTGGATTACCATGTGGTTTTTTTAAAATAGTACTCTTTTCATTTTATTTATAGAGGCCGATTCCCCCGTGATTAATTTCACTCAACATACCGATCTACGTCACGGCGTGCTATGATGGAGTAATCAATACCTCCTTTGTGATTTTATCAATACTAGTAAGTTCACATCCATATTCAGTCGTACCATATGAATCCATTTAGCTGTTCTTTGGATCATCACAATGACACCCTAAATTCGTTATAGGTGTTAGTCACTCTCACCCGTCTTTGGAGCCTATCAGCCCTTGCGCCTTTGGACGCCAAGCTGCCAGTGACTAGATGTCTGTTCTTTAACATGGTAACTATGGTGATGCCTTCCCTCACCCAGTCTCCCTCATTAATTCCTTTGGGGACTCGATACTATTTTTAATACCTACCCAATGTCTTTATAGGTGCCTACCCTTCTTGATTCACTGTCCTCCTTGTCCTGAGGAAGACCCCGCCCGTAAGGACTGAATCAACCTACCTATGCCTAGGGGTCGAAACGTCGACATATGACTATGCCAGTACTTTCAATAGTGCAATGAGCACTGTGTTCCTTCGCTTGTATATGGTTTTTGTCAAAACATCCAATCTTGCATGAATGAATTTCATCCTGACTATTTGGCACGATATTAATGTGCCCAGCAATTGATTTGTACTATTGTTATAAATATATGTATGTCACTTATCCCATTACCTTACCCAACTCGTCACTCCCTCCCCTTTCCCCTTGGCACCCTGCACTTTTTTGATTAATGTGAATTTACTTACACATTCATGTGTTCTATCCAGGTGTGATTAAATAACACTTCGATATGCCTTAATTGTTGCAATATTCATTTTGTTGATTTTGTTCAGGTTTTAAAAGTACGCATGTTCTGGGACCATTTCCTTTCTACTGTCTGATACCCAGGTCCCAGTGACTTTTGGGTTTGCCCTTTGCTTTAGTGCTCACTTACACTGGCCCACAGCTAGTTTCATGGCATGGCATTATGAGGTTGAGAATAAACGTTTGGAGCTGTCTCTTGGTAGGAGTGTCACATGGCTGGCATACGTGTCCAGGGTATATTGCACAGACCTGACTCTGTATGTAGCATATGTGTATTGCCTGTTGACCATGTGCTCAGTACATTGACATTGGTGGTGTACTGTACTCACTCTTCGTTGTCCCTTCTAATTCACTGCAGGGCTCCGCCTCTCCCTCGAGCAATTCCGGACTTGGCTGACATGCGGAAAAATGACTGTATATGCCGCTACCGCTTCCCCCAACGTTTGATTGAGGACTTGACGACACGGCTGGCAGCACACCTCCAACCGCTACACAGGTATCCTGGTGCACTGACACCCAAGATGAAGGTGATGGCAGCCCTACATTTCTTGGCCACGGGTACCTTTCAACATACCATTGCCCATGTCGGTGGGATGTCCCAAACCATGTTAAGCTGTGTTCTGCATGATTTTTTAGAGGCCATGTTGGAGCACCTTGATGAGTTCATAAAATTCCCAACTCCTGAGCAGTTGACAGCTGTCAAGCGTGAGTTCTATGCCCTGGGAGGGATGGCCCATGTCATTGGGTCCATAGATGGAACACATTTGGCTTTGGTACCACCACAGGCACAGGAGGTAGCCTTCCGTAACCGCAAGCATTACCACTCCATTAATGCCCTTGCGGTGTGTCTTGCCAACATGGTGATTTCACATGTCTGTGGTCGTTTTCCAGGATCAGCACACGATGCGTACATCATGAGGCGTAGCAGGGTGCCTGAAATGATGCTGCAGCTGCGCAATGAACGAGCATGTATTGTTGGTGGGTATACTCTGCCAGTCCTGTATTTAACATCATCTTCCTGTCTTACTGCTTCTCCTGACCCACTCTTGTCCATGATGTTTCCATGTAGGGGGCGCTGGCTATCCCAACATGCCATGGCTGATCACGCCTCTCCGCAACCCCAGCACGGCTGCCGATCACCGCTACAACAACGCCCATGGGCGGACCAGGCGAGTGATAGAGAGGACGTTTGGCCTCCTGAAGAGCCGATTCCGTTGCCTCCACAAGACCGGTGGCGCACTCCCATATGCACCGGTGAAGGTCTGCAAGATATTCCTCGTGTGCTGCATGCTGCACAACATGGCAGTGGAGAAAGCTGTGCCACTCATCCTGGATCCAGATAAGCAGGACCATCCACCCGTGGAGGATGAAGGGCTTGGGCATGAGGCAAGTGATGTGGAGGAGGAGGAGGCGGTAGAGGACATGCGGAGTCGGCTCATACGCGACTTCTTTGCTTAGTGGTGAGTTCCAGTGTCTGAGTGTGCACGCATTGGGCTGTGTGTGGCATGTGTTGCAATGTGTGTGTCCATCCGCATGTCTTCCAAGTGAGTCTGAGGTGTGTATGGCTGTGTCACTCGAGTGATGGTGCAATAGAAGAATGTTTTTCCAGAGTCATCATTGTCACCTAGCATGTTGACAACCTAATACGTGTCGAGTACATGCACATGCTTTTGGCTGACTTCTGGTGTGTCTCCCATCCACAGGTACTTGCGCATGCTGTCTGCTGGTGGCATTGTTGTGCTCCTGCTATTCCTCATGAACACAGCAACATGTGCTGAATCAGCGTTACATGCACGGACAAGTTTGAAAATCTCCTTCGGGTAAGGGATGCAGCACGGCTTTTTGGGAGTGGTATATTTGTTTTGACTGTGTGTGCACAGCTCCTGTTCATGTTTGGTTACTTTGCATACATGTAGAATATAGGGTTCGGAAAGTGGTTGCCGATATTGGTAAAAAACCCTCAATCACGTAATTTAGTTCGTGGGCGGTATATCTTGGTTGTCTGCCTTGATGTTCAGATACGTGACAGCATCATCATTGGGTTTTTCCCATGCTTCCTCCAACCCGGAGGTGAACCACTGGTCGTTCCAGTAGTGATCAGGGAAAAAGAGGGATTCAAAAAATGTGAGGAGTGCTCAGGTGTTTAGGTGATTGTGATAAGTTAAAAAATTCCTCTGACTACCTGTTTACAATTTTATTCTATTAGGCGCAGGGAAAAAAATTAAAAAAAACAATTAGTTGCAGAAAGGATGGGTAATGTGTCCGCTGCAGTTAAAAGTCTGAGTGATCGGTCGACATGTTTCAGTCCCTAGAGTGCCCAAGAGGGGTCGGGGGGCTTTCTTCAGGACCTCAGGTGAAGAGAAAATGGATAATATCCAATATCTGTGGGAAGTTCCTAAGTTAATCGCTTGGACTTCAGTGGGGTTAATACCTATGTATAGTGAGGGAGGAGGAAAGGTAGACACATATGTCCTTAGTTAGTATCGTTTTGACCAGTGTCTAGCTGCAATCATAATACAAAAGCAATTATAGATGGCAAATCTTTAGATACAAAACGGTGTACACCTTTCATATGCAAGTGGAGATTCGAACCGTCTATATGATAGACGTGATTTAAAAGTTAGCACAATTAAAAGTATTAGTAGAAACATGGTGAGAACACATTTAGGTGCCGATCACGATCCGGTAAAAAATATCCCCGTGCGACTCGTATCCGGTCTTTTTACCGTACGAATCGTACAAGTACCGTACGAACTGGCAATCACGATTCGCATGGTAAAAAGTCCATACGAACCGCATTGGGAATCATTCCCCAAACGTCCTCGGGTCAGAAAATGTGTCCGACACGTCCTCGTACGATTTACCGTACAAACGTGAAAGGTGAAGTCCGACCGAGGAATAACGATCCATCCCGTGCGTCCGAGGTCACAACCGGATGGAAAAATCACCGTCCGCACCGAACTCCCATAGCAACCATGGAGACGTGCCCGCATACGCGCCGACCCCCCCCCAGCCCCCGTAGGTACGCGCCGACCCCCCCCAGCCCCCGTAGGTACGCGCCGACCCCCCCCCAGCCCCCGAAGGTACGCGCCGACCCCCCCCAGCCCCCGTACGTACGCGCCGACCCCCCCCCCCAGCCCCCGTACATACGCGCTGACCCCCCCCAGCCCCCGTACGTACGCGCCGACCCCCCCCAGCCCCCGTACGTACGCGCCGACCCCCCCAGCCCCCGTAGGTACGCGCCGACCCCCCCCCAGCCCCCGTAGGTACGCGCCGAACCCCCCCCCAGCCCCCGTAGGTACGCGCCGAACCCCCCTGTATGTACACCCGTGTACGTGTCGAACCCCCCGTGTACGTTCAAGTCGAACCCCCCCGTGTACGTTCGAGTCGTACCCCGCCGTGCACGTTCGAGTCGAACCCCCCCGTGTACGTTCGAGTCGTACCCCCCTGTGTACGTTCGAGTCGTACCCCCCCCGTGTACGTTCGAGTCGAGCCCCCCCATGTACGTTCGAGTCGAACCCCCCCGTGTACGCGCTGGGGGTACGCACCGTACATACACGGGTGGGGGTACGACTCGAACGTACACGGGGGGGTTCGACTCGAACGTACACGGGGGGGTTTGACTCGAACGTACACGGGGGGGTTCGACTCGAACGTACACGGGGGGGTTCGACTCGAACGTACACGGGGGGTACGACTCGAACGTACACGGGGGGGTACGACTCGAACGTACACGGGGGGTTCGACTCGAACGTACACGGGGGGTTCGGCTTGAACGTACACGGGGGGTTCGACACGTACACGGGTGTACATACAGGGGGGTTCGGCGCGTACCTACGGGGGCTGGGGGGGGTTCGGCGCGTACCTACGGGGGCTGGTGGGGGGGTCGGCGCGTACCTACGGGGGCTGGGGGGGGTCGGCGCGTACCTACGGGGGCTGGGGGGGGGGTCGGCGCGTACCTACGGGGGCTGGGGGGGTTCGGCGCATACCTACGGGGGCTGGGGGGGGGTTCGGCGCATACCTACGGGGGCTGGGGGGGGTACGGTGCGTACCGGCCCACCTACTTTGGTCGATTCGCGCCGTACTTCGCTTTTGCGGCACTTTTTGGGTGCCGTGAAAATATTGCCGTCCGGACTGCTGTCGGTTCGAATCGTAATTCCTGGGTCGTGAAACGCTGCCTGAATGCGTCCCGACGTCACGTCGCAGCATTCCCGGATCACATTCGTATGTATATTTTCGTCGGTCGGTGTTTTTTACGATTCGTACGGAAATGGTGTTTCCGTGCGAATCGTAATTCCATGTTTGTAAAGTTTTACGACCGGGTACGAGTCGGACGGGGAAAACGCTGCGACCGACGGTTCGTACCCGGTTTTTACCGGATCGTAATCGGCACCTTAATGTTGTGAAATTAGTCGTTAAATGACCATGAGTATACGCCTAGGGCGTCATAAAGCATAAATATATGTGGAGGGAAAGCTGTCGCCGTTCGATATCAATGTGGCATACTGCTGTAAATAAAGAGGTAGAGACCTCTAGTCATGTCAGAAACTAGGATTAAATGCGTACAATGAGCCACAAATCATTAGCAAAAAAACCGTAGCACACATATTATAGCGAGATTAGTATTCGTGAGCAAAGTTAAGTGTGGCCCATAGATGATCGTGAGGTTATGTCCAGGACGTCATGAAGCGTGAATAAGAGTTATCTCTGTGCAGTGCCAGTATACCATCAGAGTTATATGCAAACATCGAGCCATAGAACAGTAGCAATGGTCAATCAGCCGAGAACGGAAAGTAAATGCGGTAAACACAAAGTCGCTGTACTGCGCATGCGCAAGTTGTGAAATACCTCGGGGGTCTGATTTAGAACTCCGTGGGGCAGAAAAGGCAGCGATATTGCTGTTGAAAGAAAATGACAAATACAAACAATGTAGGGCATGGCAAGGTGCTCGATAACATTACGTGTCTTCCAAGGTGCTCCTCGTACCGCAGCTCTGGTGCAGTCACGACTTGTGCTGACACTGATTTCCTGTTTATGGAACGATCCCAGGAGGCGGGCTTAAATGTTGAAAACAAGTGTGATGGAAAAAGGACTAACGGTCTCTTAGGAAAAACTTTATTGATATGGGGATTGATGTTGAATTCCCACGTGTTTCAAGTGAAGTTCATCTCAAGTGTGGATAAAAAGACATAAAGGCAGTATTAACTTCAGAGAACAAGGGCGTGGTTTGTATAGGTATTAGCACCTCTCAATACTGGCAATACCTTTGTCGACATGTGGCAAAAAATAGGAATAAAAGAATGTTTATTCTAATGGCATGTCTGTATGTATTGGCAGGCGAATACTCAGTTAAACGCTTAACCAAGGAATATCATCGTTTAGTCCTTGTAAGTTGGTCTTCAAGCGGTGGACCCATCTTTGTTCTTTTTCGAAAAGTAATTTTTCCGCATTGGGTGTTCTGATAGTCAGGGTTTCGAGTATTAACCATTTGAGGTCGTTCACTGTGTGTGGGTGATCAATGAAATGACTGCTCAGTTTGGTTGTTCCTCGTTTACATTTTACGTTGCTCCTGTGTTCGCAGATTCTTTGTTTGACTTTACGACAAGTCATCCCGATGTATCTGAGATTACGCGGGCAAGTAATCATATAGATCACATGACTCGTATTACAATTTGTGTGTTGTCTTAATGTCCAAGTCATTTGTGGCAGTAGTTCGATGGTTTTAGTGGTTTCTGTGAGATGACATACAGAACAGTTGCCGCAAGGGAAGTGGCCAGTGACAGGTGGTAGGGTCCACAAGGTGTTTTGGGACACCGTGGGCCTGGGATCTGGTGGACGTGTATGTACCAGAATGTCTCTGGAATTCCTGGTTCGTCTATTTGCGAACATGGGTTTGGGCCAGTTCAAAGTGCCTGAAGTGAGAATGAGCCAGTTTTTGTTGATGATCTTCTTCAAGGAGTTAGTGACAATACTGTATGTGGTGACGCAAGTCAGTTTGTCTACTGTAGTAGTTTTAGAAGTCGTTTCTAGAAGACTCTCCCGTGGTTGGTTTCTTGCTCTTTTCTGGCATTTTTTGATTACTTTCACAGGGTAGTCTCTTTTACTGAGTTTGATGCTTAGATCTTGTGCTTGTGTTTTGTACTCACTGAGCTCGCTACAGTTCCTTTTGAGTCGGAGAAACTGGCTGTAGGGCAAGTTTTCACGTAAAGGGCGTGGGTGGAAGCTGTTGAATGACAGTAAGCTGTTCTTGGCCGTTGGTTTAAAGTAAGTTTTTGTCTTGATGGTATCGTTCTCTACATATATAGTAAGATCTAGAAAGTCAAGCTGTTCCTTATCTGCAGTATAAGTGAACTTGAGACAAGGATCTTGGATGTTAATCCAGTCATGGAATTCTTGCAGAGTCTCAGTGGTGCCGTCCCAGAACATGATGACATCATCTATATATCTTTTCCAAAAAAGGATTTTGGAAAGGAATGGGTTTTTGTCATTTTGTATGAAGGTATTCTCAAAATTGCTCACGTAAAGACCCGCCACACTGGGAGCAAAGGTACTTCCCATGGAAGTACCGTGGCATTGTTGGTAGAGGGTACCTTCATATTCGAAAAAGTTTTCGGTTAAAGCCATTCTGCAGCATTCTAATACGAAATGCCTTGGTGTATGGTATGGCCAGTCGTGCTCGAAGAGTAGATTTTCGAGAGTGTTGAGTGTAGCTTGTTGTGGTAAGCTCGTGTACAAACTCTCGATATCGAGTCCCACAAGAAGCATTGTCTCACTGGAAAAGTTTAGATCTACTAGCAGATTGAGGAGATCTCGAGTGTCTTTAAGGTACGTGGGTGTGCGTTGTACCATAGGTTTTAAAAAGTGATCGGCAAACTGAGAAAGGGGTTCGAGAACTGAACCGATCCCAGAGACTATTGGACGTCCTGGTGGTGGTTGTCTTGTTTTGTGCACTTTAGGAAGAGAATAGAAGTATGGTGTTCGAGGAAGTGGGGTACGTAAGAAGGACGCTTCGTTCTTGGAGATCCAGCTGTTGGTCTCAGCTTCTTCAACCATGAGATTGACCGTTCTTTGTAGTCTTGGTGTTGGGTTGACAGAGATTATTTTATAAAACTTGTTGTCCGATAGCAACTCGAGGCACTGTGCATGGTAGTTCTCTTTGTTTAAGATCACTATTTCTCCACCTTTATCAGCTGGTTTTATTACGATGTTGGGATGTGATTTGAGTTCTTCTAAGGCTTTCTTTTATGAGGTTGTGGTGTTCATGTACGGTTTCTTGACTGACTTACCAAGACCGTCGATCTCTTTCATGATGGCTTGTTCAAAGGCCTGAATCTCAACCGGAATTTGATGGTTTGCAGGACAGAACGTTGACTTGGGTCTTAAAGAAGTATCTCCTATGTTTGTATTATCTTCTTTATCTTGGAAAAAGGCCTTCAGTTTAAGAGTTCTACAGAATTGGGCCACTTCGCTTTGTAGTTTGAAGATGTCTAGTGGTGGAGTAGGTACGAAGCCTAGGCCTTTATTAAGCACTGTTTGTTGTTCTTCTGAGAGGGTAATATCAGAGAGGTTGAATATCAGTGAGTCGTGCTTGTGCTTGGTTTTTCTTTGCTCATGTTGGACATACTCCTGGTTAGTATTTGCCTCTCTTGGTCTGTCCAAGTGACGCCTCTCCTTCTTCCTCTCTGGTTGGATCGGCCTCTCCCTAAAAAAGGTTGCTGAGTATAGGGTCCCATAAAAGGTCCTAGCTGTGGTGGTGCTGATTGGTAGGGGTTAAGCCAGCCTTGGTAATTCTGCGCAAAGGGGTGGAAGAGAGGGAGTGGGTGTTCCCCAAATGGGGGGTTACGCCAATTGTTCGGTCTCCGTCTCTGTTGACGTCTGTTAGAGCCTCTTTGTTTATGTTGTTGTGTGGTCTCTTCATAATTATAATCTGAGTTGTTAGAAGAGTTGCCACTGGACTCGTTGTCTGACTGGTAATTGGGTGCCTCGTAATCATCTTTACTGTACGGATGCATTTTTTCCATAGAAAATCGTTTTAAATCTTTGCTTAGTTTCTGAATCTTGCTCTGTGTGAGGTATTCCTTAGTTTCGTTCATCTCACGGTTAATTTCTTCTAACTTCTTTTTGTAAACCGTGATGTGTACCATACTTTTTAGTTTTGCCTCGCTTAGTTGGATCTTGATGGTGAGAGCTTCAGTCAGTCTAGTTGCAGTCTTGATTATGAGGACAAGATAGTCTCTGGTACACTTCCAAGAGATGGCTGACCAATCTTTCCTGAAGGCTAAGTCCTGTAAAAAAATTCTTGGTGCGTTATGAACCCAGAGGCCTCTAGGTGCAGCATTGGCGCGTAGGTACTCCGTCATGATAACGCCATGAATGGCAGTTTTGACTTGTTCTTTCTTGTCTTCGGATAATGAGTCCCAGTCATTGTTTTGTGCTAAAGTTTGTGAGAGATCTCCTTCTTGTAAAAAAGATGAGGGTGCAGAGAGGATGGCGTTAATCTCGTCTGTAGAGTAACTTAAGCCTAAGTTCTCTGCCATCTTCTGACCAAAGGGGGAAATAGACCGAGGTGGTTAATTACCAAGGTCAAGTTATGCCTTGTAAAAAAAATTTTTACAGGTATATTTGGAAAAGAATTCCCACAGCTGTGCGCTGCTAATTATGTAACAATCAGGGGAAGGGAAGAAGAAGAGGCTGTGATCCATTCGGCTTCCAGCAAAGTACTTATAATCAAAAAGGAATGGATCACTTGTTGCTGGCACCAGGGTTCGGAAAGTGGTTGCCGATATTGGTAAAAAACCCTCAATCACGTAATTTAGTTCGTGGGCGGTATATCTTGGTTGTCCGCCTTGATGTTTAGATACGTGACAGCATCATCATTGGGTTTTTCCCATGCTTCCTCCAACCCGGAGGTGAACCACTGGTCGTTCCAGTAGTGATCAGGGAAAAAAAGGGATTCAAAAAATGTGAGGAGTGCTCAGGTGTTTAGGTGATTGTGATAAGTTAAAAAATTCCTCTGACTACCTGTTTAAAATTTTATTCTATTAGGCGCAGGGAAACAAATTAAAAAAAAAACAATTAGTTGCAGAAAGGATGGGTAATGTGTCCGCTGCAGTTAAAAGTCTGAGTGATCGGTCGACATGTTTCAGCCCCTAGAGTGCCCAAGAGGGGTCGGGGGGCTTTCTTCAGGACCTCAGGTGAAGAGAAAATGGATAATATCCAATATCTGTGGGAAGTTCCTAAGTTAATCGCTTGGACTTCAGTGGGGTTAATACCTGTGTATAGTGAAGGAGGAGGAAAGGTAGACACATATGTCCTTAGTTAGTATCGTTTTGACCAGTGTCTAGCTGCAATCATAATACAAAAGCAATTATGGATGGCAAATCTTTAGATACAAAACGGTGTACACCTTTCATATGCATTTATGCTTTATGACGCCCTAGGCGTATACTCATGGTCATTTAACGACTAATTTCACAACATTAAATGTGTTCTCACCATGTTTCTACTAATACTTTTAATTGTGCTAACTTTTAAATCACGTCTATCATATAGACGGTTCGAATCTCCACTTGCATATGAAAGGTGTACACCGTTTTGTATCTAAAGATTTGCCATCTATAATTGCTTTTGTATTATGATTGCAGCTAGACACTGGTCAAAACGATACTAACTAAGGACATATGTGTCTACCTTTCCTCCTCCCTCACTATACATAGGTATTAACCCCACTGAAGTCCAAGCGATTAACTTAGGAATTTCCCACAGATATTGGATATTATCCATTTTCTCTTCACCTGAGGTCCTGAAGAAAGCCCCCCGACCCCTCTTGGGCACTCTAGGGGCTGAAACATGTCGACCGATCACTCAGACTTTTAACTGCAGCGGACACATTACCCATCCTTTCTGCAAATAATTGTTTTGTTTTTTTTTAAAATTCCCTGCGCCTAATAGAATAAAATTGTAAACAGGTAGTCAGAGGAATTTTTTAACTTATCACAATCACCTAAACACCTGAGCACTCCTCACATTTTTTGAATCCCTTTTTTTCCCTGATCACTACTGGAACGACCAGTGGTTCACCTCCGGGTTGGAGGAAGCATGGGAAAAACCCAATGATGATGCTGTCACGTATCTAAACATCAAGGCGGACAACCAAGATATACCGCCCACGAACTAAATTACGTGATTGAGGGTTTTTTACCAATATCGGCAACCACTTTCCGAACCCTGGTGCCAGCAACAAGTGATCCATTCCTTTTTGATTATTAGTACTTTGCTGGAAGCCGAATGGATCACAGCCTCTTCTTCTTCCCTTCCCCTGATTGTTACATAATTAGCAGCGCACAGCTGTGGGAATTCTTTTCCAAATATACCTGTAAAAATTTTTTTTACAAGGCATAACTTGACCTTGGTAATTAACCACCTCGGTCTATTTCCCCCTTTGGTCAGAAGATGGCAGAGAACTTAGGCTTAAGTTACTCTACAGACGAGATTAACGCCATCCTCTCTGCACCCTCATCTTTTTTACAAGATGGAGATCTCTCACAAACTTTAGCACAAAACAATGACTGGGACTCATTATCCGAAGACAAGAAAGAACAAGTCCAAACTGCCATTCATGGCGCTATCATGACGGAGTACCTACGCGCCAATGCTGCACCTAGAGGCCTCTGGGTTCATAACGCACCAAGAATTTTTTTACAGGACTTAGCCTTCAGGAAAGATTGGTCAGCCATCTCTTGGAAGTGTACCAGAGACTATCTTGTCCTCATAATCAAGACTGCAACTAGACTGACTGAAGCTCTCACCATCAAGATCCAACTAAGCGAGGCAAAACTAAAAAGTATGGTACACATCACGGTTTACAAAAAGAAGTTAGAAGAAATTAACCGTGAGATGAACGAAACTAAGGAATACCTCACACAGAGCAAGATTCAGAAACTAAGCAAAGATTTAAAACGATTTTCTATGGAAAAAATGCATCCGTACAGTAAAGATGATTACGAGGCACCCAATTACCAGTCAGACAACGAGTCCAGTGGCAACTCTTCTAACAACTCAGATTATAATTATGAAGAGACCACACAACAACATAAACAAAGAGGCTCTAACAGACGTCAACAGAGACGGAGACCGAACAACTGGCGTAACCCCCCATTTGGGGAACACCCACTCCCTCTCTTCCACCCCTTTGCGCAGAATTACCAAGGCTGGCTTAACCCCTACCAATCAGCACCACCACAGCTAGGACCTTTTATGGGACCCTATACTCAGCAACCTTTTTTAGGGAAAGGCCGATCCAACCAGAGAGGAAGAAGGAGAGGCGTCACTTGGACAGACCAAGAGAGGCAAATACTAACCAGGAGTATGTCCAACATGAGCAAAGAAAAACCAAGCACAAGCACGACTCACTGATATTCAACCTCTCTGATATTACCCTCTCAGAAGAACAACAAACAGTGCTTAATAAAGGCCTAGGCTTCGTACCTACTCCACCACTAGACATCTTCAAACTACAAAGCGAAGTGGCCCAATTCTGTAGAACTCTTAAACTGAAGGCCTTTTTCCAAGATAAAGAAGATAATACAAACATAGGAGATACTTCTTTAAGACCCAAGTCAACGTTCTGTCCTGCAAACCATGAAATTCCGGTTGAGATTCAGGCCTTTGAACAAGCCATCATGAAAGAGATCGACGGTCTTGGTAAGTCAGTCAAGAAACCGTACATGAACACCACAACCTCAGAAAAGAAAGCCTTAGAAGAACTCAAATCACATCCCAACATCGTAATAAAACCAGCTGATAAAGGTGGAGGAATAGTGATCTTAAACAAGGAGAACTACCATGCACAGTGCCTCGAGTTGCTATCGGACAACAAGTTTTATAAAATAATCTCTGTCGACCCAACACCAAGACTACAAAGAACGGTCAATCTCATGGTTGAAGAAGCTGAGATCAACAGCTGGATCTCCAAGAACGAAGCCTCCTTCTTACGTACCCCACTTCCTCGAACACCATACTTCTATTCTCTTCCTAAAGTGCACAAAACAGGACAACCACCACCAGGACGTCCAATAGTCTCTGGGATCGGTTCAGTTCTCGAACCCCTTTCTCAGTTTGCCGATCACTTTTTAAAACCTATGGTACAACGCACACCCACGTACCTTAAAGACACTCGAGATCTCCTCAATCTCCTAGTAGATCTAAACTTTTCCAGTGAGACAATGCTTCTTGTGGGACTCGATATCGAGAGTTTGTACACGAGCTTACCACAACAAGCTACACTCAACACTCTCGAAAATCTACTCTTCGAGCACGACTGGCCATACCATACACCAAGGCATTTCGTATTAGAATGCTGCAGAATGGCTTTAACCGAAAACTTTTTCGAATATGAAGGTACCCTCTACCAACAATGCCACGGTACTTCCATGGGAAGTACCTTTGCTCCCAGTGTGGCGGGTCTTTACGTGAGCAATTTTGAGAATACCTTCATACAAAATGACAAAAACCCATTCCTTTCCAAAATCCTTTTTTGGAAAAGATATATAGATGATGTCATCATGTTCTGGGACGGCACCACTGAGACTCTGCAAGAATTCCATGACTGGATTAACATCCAAGATCCTTGTCTCAAGTTCACTTATACTGCAGATAAGGAACAGCTTGACTTTCTAGATCTTACTATATATGTAGAGAACGATACCATCAAGACAAAAACTTACTTTAAACCAACGGCCAAGAACAGCTTACTGTCATTCAACAGCTTCCACCCACGCCCTTTACGTGAAAACTTGCCCTACAGCCAGTTTCTCCGACTCAAAAGGAACTGTAGCGAGCTCAGTGAGTACAAAACACAAGCACAAGATCTAAGCATCAAACTCAGTAAAAGAGACTACCCTGTGAAAGTAATCAAAAAATGCCAGAAAAGAGCAAGAAACCAACCACGGGAGAGTCTTCTAGAAACGACTTCTAAAACTACTACAGTAGACAAACTGACTTGCGTCACCACATACAGTATTGTCACTAACTCCTTGAAGAAGATCATCAACAAAAACTGGCGCATTCTCACTTCAGGCACTTTGAACTGGCCCAAACCCATGTTCGCAAATAGACGAACCAGGAATTACAGAGACATTCTGGTACATACACGTCCACCAGATCCCAGGCCCACGGTGTCCCAAAACACCTTGTGGACCCTACCACCTGTCACTGGCCACTTCCCTTGCGGCAACTGTTCTGTATGTCATCTCACAGAAACCACTAAAACCATCGAACTACTGCCACAAATGACTTGGACATTAAGACAACACACAAATTGTAATACGAGTCATGTGATCTATATGATTACTTGCCCGTGTAATCTCAGATACATCGGGATGACTTGTCGTAAAGTCAAACAAAGAATCTGCAAACACAGGAGCAACGTAAAATGTAAACGAGGAACAACCAAACTGAGCAGTCATTTCATTGATCACCCACACACAGTGAACGACCTCAAATGGTTAATACTCGAAACCCTGACTATCAGATCACCCAATGCGGAAAAATTACTTTTCGAAAAAGAACAAAGATGGGTCCACCGCTTGAAGACCAACTTACAAGGACTAAACGATGATATTCCTTGGTTAAGCGTTTAACTGAGTATTCGCCTGCCAATACATACAGACATGCCATTAGAATAAACATTCTTTTATTCCTATTTTTTGCCACATGTCGACAAAGGTATTGCCAGTATTGAGAGGTGCTAATACCTATACAAACCACGCCCTTGTTCTCTGAAGTTAATACTGCCTTTATGTCTTTTTATCCACACTTGAGATGAACTTCACTTGAAACACGTGGGAATTCAACATCAATCCCCATATCAATAAAGTTTTTCCTAA
Source organism: Triturus cristatus (assembly GCF_964204655.1). Classification (NCBI taxonomy): domain Eukaryota; kingdom Metazoa; phylum Chordata; class Amphibia; order Caudata; family Salamandridae; genus Triturus; species Triturus cristatus. The sequence goes on along the minus strand of NC_140591.1, from coordinate 1,633,236,201 downwards.
GAGACCGTTAGTCCTTTTTCCATCACACTTGTTTTCAGCATTTAAGCCCGCCTCCTGGGATCGTCCCGTAAACAGGAAATCAGTGTCAGCACAAGTCGTGACTGCACCAGAGCTGCGGTACGAGGAGCACCTTGGAAGACACGTAATGTTATCGAGCACCTTGCCATGCCCTACATTGTTTGTATTTGTCATTTTCTTTCAACAGCAATATCGCTGCCTTTTCTGCCCCACGGAGTTCTAAATCGGACCCCCGAGGTATTTCACAACTTGCGCATGCCCAGTACAGCGACTTTGTGTTTACCGCATTTACTTTCCGTTCTCGGCTGATTGACCATTGCTACTGTGGTATACTGGCACTGCACAGAGATAACTCTTATTCACGCTTTATGACGTCCTGGACATAACCTCACGATCATCTATGGGCCACACTTAACTTTGCTCACGAATACTAATCTCGCTATAATATGTGTGCTACGGTTTTTTTGCTAATGATTTGTGGCTCATTGTACGCATTTAATCCTAGTTTCTGACATGACTAGAGGTCTCTACCTCTTTATTTACAGCAGTATGCCACATTGATATCGAACGGCGACAGCTTTCCCTCCACATATATTTATGCTTTATGACGCCCTAGGCGTATACTCATGGTCATTTAACGACTAATTTCACAACATTAAATGTGTTCTCACCATGTTTCTACTAATACTTTTAATTGTGCTAACTTTTAAATCACGTCTATCATATAGACGGTTCGAATCTCCACTTGCATATGAAAGGTGTACACCGTTTTGTATCTAAAGATTTGCCATCTATAATTGCTTTTGTATTATGATTGCAGCTAGACACTGGTCAAAACGATACTAACTAAGGACATATGTGTCTACCTTTCCTCCTCCCTCACTATACATAGGTATTAACCCCACTGAAGTCCAAGCGATTAACTTAGGAACTTCCCACAGATATTGGATATTATCCATTTTCTCTTCACCTGAGGTCCTGAAGAAAGCCCCCCGAGCCCTCTTGGGCACTCTAGGGGCTGAAACATGTCGACCGATCACTCAGACTTTTAACTGCAGCGGACACATTACCCATCCTTTCTGCAAATAATTGTTTTTTTTTTAAAAAAAAATTCCCTGCGCCTAATAGAATAAAATTGTAAACAGGTAGTCAGAGGAATTTTTTAACTTATCACAATCACCTAAACACCTGAGCACTCCTCACATTTTTTGAATCCTTTTTTTTCCCTGATCACTACTGGAACGACCAGTGGTTCACCTCCGGGTTGGAGGAAGCATGGGAAAAACCCAATGATGATGCTGTCATGTATCTAAACATCAAGGCGGACAACCAAGATATACTGCCCACGAACTAAATTACGTGATTGAGGGTTTTTTACCAATATCGGCAACCACTTTCCGAACCCTGGTGCCAGCAACAAGGGATCCATTCCTTTTTGATTATTAATACTTTGCTGGAAGCCGAATGGATCACAGCCTCTTCTTCTTCCCTTCCCCTGATTGTTACATAATTAGCAGCGCACAGCTGTGGGAATTCTTTTCCAAATATACCTGTAAAAAATTTTTTTACAAGGCATAACTTGACCTTGGTAATTAACCACCTCGGTCTATTTGCCCTTTTGGTCAGAAGATGGCAGAGAACTTAGGCTTAAGTTACTCTACAGACGAGATTAACGCCATGCTCTCTGCACCCTCATCTTTTTTACAAGTTGGAGATCTCTCACAAACTTTAGCACAAAACAATGACTGGGACTCATTATCCGAAGACAAGAAAGAACAAGTTAAAAACTGCCATTCATGGCGTTATCATGACGGAGTACCTACGCGCCAATGCTGCACCTAGAGGCCTCTGGGTTCATAACGCACCAAGAATTTTTTTACAGGACTTAGCCTTCAGGAAAGATTGGTCAGCCATCTCTTGGAAGTGTACCAGAGACTATCTTGTCCTCATAATCAAGACTGCAACTAGACTGACTGAAGCTCTCACCATCAAGATCCAACTAAGCGAGGCAAAACTAAAAACTATGGTACACATCACTGTTTACAAAAAGAAGTTAGAAGAAATTAACCGTGAGATGAACGAAACTAAGGAATACCTCACACAGAGCAAGATTCAGAAACTAAGCAAAGATTTAAAACGATTTTCTATGGAAAAAATGCATCCGTACAGTAAAGATGATTACGAGGCACCCAATTACCAGTCAGACAACGAGCCCAGTGGCAACTCTTCTAACAACTCAGATTATAATTATGAAGAGACCACATAACAACATAAACAAAGAGGCTCTAACAGACGGCAACAGAGACGGAGACCGAACAACTGGCGTAACCCCCCATTTGGGGAACACCCACTCCCTCTCTTCCACCCCTTTGCGCAGAATTACCAAGGCTGGCTTAACCCCTACCAATCAGCACCACCACAGCTAGGACCTTTTATGGGACCCTATACTCAGCAACCTTTTTTAGGGAGAGGCCGATCCAACCAGAGAGGAAGAAGGAGAGGCGTCACTTGGACAGACCAAGAGAGGCAAATACTAACCAGGAGTATGTCCAACATGAGCAAAGAAAAACCAAGCACAAGCACGACTCACTGATATTCAACCTCTCTGATATTACCCTCTCAGAAGAACAACAAACAGTGCTTAATAAAGGCCTAGGCTTCGTACCTACTCCACCACTAGACATCTTCAAACTACAAAGCGAAGTGGCCCAATTCTGTAGAACTCTTAAACTGAAGGCCTTTTTCCAAGATAAAGAAGATAATACAAACATAGGAGATACTTCTTTAAGACCCAAGTCAACGTTCTGTCCTGCAAACCATCAAATTCCGGTTGAGATTCAGGCCTTTGAACAAGCCATCATGAAAGAGATCGACGGTCTTGGTAAGTCAGTCAAGAAACCGTACAGGAACACCACAACCTCAGAAAAGAAAGCCTTAGAAGAACTCAAATCACATCCCAACATCGTAATAAAACCAGCTGATAAAGGTGGAGGAATAGTGATCTTAAACAAGGAGAACTACCATGCACAGTGCCTCGAGTTGCTATCGGACAACAAGTTTTATAAAATAATCTCTGTCGACCCAACACCAAGACTACAAAGAACGGTCAATCTCATGGTTGAAGAAGCTGAGACCAACAGCTGGATCTCCAAGAACGAAGCCTCCTTCTTACGTACCCCACTTCCTCGAACACCATACTTCTATTCTCTTCCTAAAGTGCACAAAACAAGACAACCACCACCAGGACGTCCAATAGTCTCTGGAATCGGTTCAGTTCTCGAACCCCTTTCTCAGTTTGCCGATCACTTTTTAAAACCTATGGTACAACGCACACCCACGTACCTTAAAGACACTCGAAATCTCCTCAATCTCCTAGTAGATCTAAACTTTTCCAGTGAGACAATGCTTCTTGTGGGACTCGATATCGAGAGTTTGTACACGAGCTTACCACAACAAGCTACACTCAACACTCTCGAAAATCTACTCTTCGAGCACGACTGGCCATACCATACACCAAGGCATTTCGTATTAGAATGCTGCAGAATGGCTTTAACCGAAAACTTTTTCGAATATGAAGGTACCCTCTACCAACAATGCCACGGTACTTCCATGGGAAGTACCTTTGCTCCCAGTGTGGCGGGTCTTTACGTGAGCAATTTTGAGAATACCTTCATACAAAATGACAAAAACCCATTCCTTTCCAAAATCCTTTTTTGGAAAAGATATATAGATGATGTCATCATGTTCTGGGACGGCACCACTGAGACTCTGCAAGAATTCCATGACTGGATTAACATCCAAGATCCTTGTCTCAAGTTCACTTATACTGCAGATAAGGAACAGCTTGACTTTCTAGATCTTACTATATATGTAGAGAACGATACCATCAAGACAAAAACTTACTTTAAACCAACGGCCAAGAACAGCTTACTGTCATTCAACAGCTTCCACCCACGCCCTTTACGTGAAAACTTGCCCTACAGCCAGTTTCTCCGACTCAAAAGGAACTGTAGCGAGCTCAGTGAGTACAAAACACAAGCACAAGATCTAAGCATCAAACTCAGTAAAAGAGACTACCCTGTGAAAGTAATCAAAAAATGCCAGAAAAGAGCAAGAAACCAACCACGGGAGAGTATTCTAGAAACGACTTCTAAAACTACTACAGTAGACAAACTGACTTGCGTCACCACATACAGTATTGTCACTAACTCCTTGAAGAAGATCATCAACAAAAACTGGCGCATTCTCACTTCAGGCACTTTGAACTGGCCCAAACCCATGTTCGCAAATAGACGAACCAGGAATTACAGAGACATTCTGGTACATACACGTCCACCAGATCCCAGGCCCACGGTGTCCCAAAACACCTTGTGGACCCTACCACCTGTCACTGGCCACTTCCCTTGCGGCAACTGTTCTGTATGTCATCTCACAGAAACCACTAAAACCATCGAACTACTGCCACAAATGACTTGGACATTAAGACAACACACAAATTGTAATACGAGTCATGTGATCTATATGATTACTTGCCCGTGTAATCTCAGATACATCGGGATGACTTGTCGTAAAGTCAAACAAAGAATCTGCAAACACAGGAGCAACGTAAAATGTAAACGAGGAACAACCAAACTGAGCAGTCATTTCATTGATCACCCACACACAGTGAACGACCTCAAATGGTTAATACTCGAAACCCTGACTATCAGATCACCCAATGCGGAAAAATTACTTTTCGAAAAAGAACAAAGATGGGTCCACCGCTTGAAGACCAACTTACAAGGACTAAACGATGATATTCCTTGGTTAAGCGTTTAACTGAGTATTCGCCTGCCAATACATACAGACATGCCATTAGAATAAACATTCTTTTATTCCTATTTTTTGCCACATGTCGACAAAGGTATTGCCAGTATTGAGAGGTGCTAATACCTATACAAACCACGCCCTTGTTCTCTGAAGTTAATACTGCCTTTATGTCTTTTTATCCACACTTGAGATGAACTTCACTTGAAACACGTGGGAATTCAACATCAATCCCCATATCAATAAAGTTTTTCCTAAGAGACCGTTAGTCCTTTTTCCATCACACTTGTTTTCAGTATTTAAGCCCGCCTCCTGGGATCGTCCCGTAAACAGGAAATCAGTGTCAGCACAAGTCGTGACTGCACCAGAGCTGCGGTACGAGGAGCACCTTGGAAGACACGTAATGTTATCGAGCACCTTGCCATGCCCTACATTGTTTGTATTTGTCATTTTCTTTCAACAGCAATATCGCTGCCTTTTCTGCCCCACGGAGTTCTAAATCGGACCCCCGAGGTATTTCACAACTTGCGCATGCGCAGTACAGCGACTTTGTGTTTACCGCATTTACTTTCCGTTCTCGGCTGATTGACCATTGCTACTGTTCTATGGCTCGATGTTTGCATATAACTCTGATGGTATACTGGCACTGCACAGAGATAACTCTTATTCACGCTTTATGACGTCCTGGACATAACCTCACGATCATCTTTGGGCCACACTTAACTTTGCTCACGAATACTAATCTCGCTATAATATGTGTGCTACGGTTTTTTTGCTAATGATTTGTGGCTCATTGTACGCATTTAATCCTAGTTTCTGACATGACTAGAGGTCTCTACCTCTTTATTTACAGCAGTATGCCGCATTGATATCGAACGGCGACAGCTTTCCCTCCACATATATTTATGCTTTATGACGCCCTAGGCGTATACTCATGGTCATTTAACGACTAATTTCACAACATTAAATGTGTTCTCACCATGTTTCTACTAATACTTTTAATTGTGCTAACTTTTAAATCACGTCTATCATATAGACGGTTCGAATCTCCACTTGCATATGAAAGGTGTACACCGTTTTGTATCTAAAGATTTGCCATCTATAATTGCTTTTGTATTATGATTGCAGCTAGACGCTGGTCAAAACGATACTAACTAAGGACATATGTGTCTACCTTTCCTCCTCCCTCACTATACATAGGTATTAACCCCACTGAAGTCCAAGCGATTAACTTAGGAACTTCCCACAGATATTGGATATTATCCATTTTCTCTTCACCTGAGGTCCTGAAGAAAGCCCCCCGACCCCTCTTGGGCACTCTAGGGGCTGAAACATGTCGACCGATCACTCAGACTTTTAACTGCAGCGGACACATTACCCATCCTTTCTGCAAATAATTGTTTTTTTGTTTTTTTTTAATTTCCCTGCGCCTAATAGAATAAAATTGTAAACAGGTAGTCAGAGGAATTTTTTAACTTATCACAATCACCTAAACACCTGAGCACTCCTCACATTTTTTGAATCCCTTTTTTTCCCTGATCACTACTGGAACGACCAGTGGTTCACCTCCGGGTTGGAGGAAGCATGGGAAAAACCCAATGATGATGCTGTCACGTATCTAAACATCAAGGCGGACAACCAAGATATACTGCCCACGAACTAAATTACGTGATTGAGGGTTTTTTACCAATATCGGCAACCACTTTCCGAACCCTGGTGCCAGCAACAAGTGATCCATTCCTTTTTGATTATTAATACTTTGCTGGAAGCCGAATGGATCACAGCCTCTTCTTCTTCCCTTCCCCTGATTGTTACATAATTAGCAGCGCACAGCTGTGGGAATTCTTTTCCAAATATACCTGTAAAAAATTTTTTTACAAGGCATAACTTGACCTTGGTAATTAACCACCTCGGTCTATTTCCCCTTTTGGTCAGAAGATGGCAGAGAACTTAGGCTTAAGTTACTCTACAGACGAGATTAACGCCATGCTCTCTGCACCCTCATCTTTTTTACAAGTTGGAGATCTCTCACAAACTTTAGCACAAAACAATGACTGGGACTCATTATCCGAAGACAAGAAAGAACAAGTTAAAAACTGCCATTCATGGCGTTATCATGACGGAGTACCTATGCGCCAATGCTGCACCTAGAGGCCTCTGGGTTCATAACGCACCAAGAATTTTTTTACAGGACTTAGCCTTCAGGAAAGATTGGTCAGCCATCTCTTGGAAGTGTACCAGAGACTATCTTGTCCTCATAATCAAGACTGCAACTAGACTGACTGAAGCTCTCACCATCAAGATCCAACTAAGCGAGGCAAAACTAAAAACTATGGTACACATCACGGTTTACAAAAAGAAGTTAGAAGAAATTAACCGTGAGATGAACGAAACTAAGGAATACCTCACACAGAGCAAGATTCAGAAACTAAGCAAAGATTTAAAACGATTTTCTATGGAAAAAATGCATCCGTACAGTAAAGATGATTACGAGGCACCCAATTACCAGTCAGACAACGAGCCCAGTGGCAACTCTTCTAACAACTCAGATTATAATTATGAAGAAACCACACAACAACATAAACAAAGAGGCTCTAACAGACGGCAACAGAGACGGAGACCGAACAACTGGCGTAACCCCCCATTTGGGGAACACCCACTCCCTCTCTTCCACCCCTTTGCGCAGAATTACCAAGGCTGGCTTAACCCCTACCAATCAGCACCACCACAGCTAGGACCTTTTATGGGACCCTATACTCAGCAACCTTTTTTAGGGAGAGGCCGATCCAACCAGAGAGGAAGAAGGAGAGGCGTCACTTGGACAGACCAAGAGAGGCAAATACTAACCAGGAGTATGTCCAACATGAGCAAAGAAAAACCAAGCACAAGCACGACTCACTGATATTCAACCTCTCTGATATTACCCTCTCAGAAGAACAACAAACAGTGCTTAATAAAGGCCTAGGCTTCGTACCTACTCCACCACTAGACATCTTCAAACTACAAAGCGAAGTGGCCCAATTCTGTAGAACTCTTAAACTGAAGGCCTTTTTCCAAGATAAAGAAGATAATACAAACATAGGAGATACTTCTTTAAGACCCAAGTCAACGTTCTGTCCTGCAAACCATCAAATTCCGGTTGAGATTCAGGCCTTTGAACAAGCCATCATGAAAGAGATCGACTGTCTTGGTAAGTCAGTCAAGAAACCGTACATGAACACCACAACCTCAGAAAAGAAAGCCTTAGAAGAACTCAAATCACATCCCGACATCGTAATAAAACCAGCTGATAAAGGTGGAGGAATAGTGATCTTAAACAAGGAGAACTACCATGCACAGTGCCTCGAGTTGCTATCGGACAACAAGTTTTATAAAATAATCTCTGTCGACCCAACACCAAGACTACAAAGAACGGTCAATCTCATGGTTGAAGAAGCTGAGACCAACAGCTGGATCTCCAAGAACGAAGCCTCCTTCTTACGTACCCCACTTCCTCGAACACCATACTTCTATTCTCTTCCTAAAGTGCACAAAACAAGACAACCACCACCAGGACGTCCAATAGTCTCTGGAATCGGTTCAGTTCTCGAAACCCTTTCTCAGTTTGCCGATCACTTTTTAAAACCTATGGTACAACGCACACCCACGTACCTTAAAGACACTCGAAATCTCCTCAATCTCCTAGTAGATCTAAACTTTTCCAGTGAGACAATGCTTCTTGTGGGACTCGATATCGAGAGTTTGTACACGAGCTTACCACAACAAGCTACACTCAACACTCTCGAAAATCTACTCTTCGAGCACGACTGGCCATACCATACACCAAGGCATTTCGTATTAGAATGCTGCAGAATGGCTTTAACCGAAAACTTTTTCGAATATGAAGGTACCCTCTACCAACAATGCCACGGTACTTCCATGGGAAGTACCTTTGCTCCCAGTGTGGCGGGTCTTTACGTGAGCAATTTTGAGAATACCTTCATACAAAATGACAAAAACCCATTCCTTTCCAAAATCCTTTTTTGGAAAAGATATATAGATGATGTCATCATGTTCTGGGACGGCACCACTGAGACTCTGCAAGAATTCCATGACTGGATTAACAACCAAGATCCTTGTCTCAAGTTCACTTATACTGCAGATAAGGAACAGCTTAACTTTCTAGATCTTACTATATATGTAGAGAACGATACCATCAAGACAAAAACTTACTTTAAACCAACGGCCAAGAACAGCTTACTGTCATTCAACAGCTTCCACCCACGCCCTTTACGTGAAAACTTGCCCTACAGCCAGTTTCTCCAACTCAAAAGGAACTGTAGCGAGCTCAGTGAGTACAAAACACAAGCACAAGATCTAAGCATCAAACTCAGTAAAAGAGAATACCCTGTGAAAGTAATCAAAAAATGCCAGAAAAGAGCAAGAAACCAACCACGGGAGAGTCTTCTAGAAACGACTTCTAAAACTACTACAGTAGACAAACTGACTTGCGTCACCACATACAGTATTGTCACTAACTCCTTGAAGAAGATCATCAACAAAAACTGGCGCATTCTCACTTCAGGCACTTTGAACTGGAACAAAACCCATGTTCGCAAATAGACGAACCAGGAATTACAGAGACATTCTGGTACATACACGTCCACCAGATCCCAGGCCCACGGTGTCCCAAAACACCTTGTGGACCCTACCACCTGTCACTGGCCACTTCCCTTGCGGCAACTGTTCTGTATGTCATCTCACAGAAACCACTAAAACCATCGAACTACTGCCACAAATGACTTGGACATTAACACAACACACAAATTGTAATACGAGTCATGTGATCTATATGATTACTTGCCCGTGTAATCTCAGATACATCGGGATGACTTGTCGTAAAGTCAAACAAAGAATCTGCGAACACAGGAGCAACGTAAAATGTAAACGAGGAACAACCAAACTGAGCAGTCATTTCATTGATCACCCACACACAGTGAACGACCTCAAATGGTTAATACTCGAAACCCTGACTATCAGATCACCCAATGCGGAAAAATTACTTTTCGAAAAAGAACAAAGATGGGTCCACCGCTTGAAGACCAACTTACAAGGACTAAACGATGATATTCCTTGGTTAAGCGTTTAACTGAGTATTCGCCTGCCAATACATACAGACATGCCATTAGAATAAACATTCTTTTATTCCTATTTTTTGCCACATGTCGACAAAGGTATTGCCAGTATTGAGAGGTGCTAATACCTATACAAACCACGCCCTTGTTCTCTGAAGTTAATACTGCCTTTATGTCTTTTTATCCACACTTGAGATGAACTTCACTTGAAACACGTGGGAATTCAACATCAATCCCCATATCAATAAAGTTTTTCCTAAGAGACCGTTAGTCCTTTTTCCATCACACTTGTTTTCAGCATTTAAGCCCGCCTCCTGGGATCGTCCCGTAAACAGGAAATCAGTGTCAGCACAAGTCGTGACTGCACCAGAGCTGCGGTACGAGGAGCACCTTGGAAGACACGTAATGTTATCGAGCACCTTGCCATGCCCTACATTGTTTGTATTTGTCATTTTCTTTCAACAGCAATATCGCTGCCTTTTCCGCCCCACGGAGTTCTAAATCGGACCCCCGAGGTATTTCACAACTTGCGCATGCGCAGTACAGCGACTTTGTGTTTACCGCATTTACTTTCCGTTCTCGGCTGATTGACCATTGCTACTGTTCTATGGCTCGATGTTTGCATATAACTCTGATGGTATACTGGCACTGCACAGAGATAACTCTTATTCACGCTTTATGACGTCCTGGACATAACCTCACGATCATCTATGGGCCACACTTAACTTTGCTCACGAATACTAATCTCGCTATAATATGTGTGCTACGGTTTTTTTGCTAATGATTTGTGGCTCATTGTACGCATTTAATCCTAGTTTCTGACATGACTAGAGGTCTCTACCTCTTTATTTACAGCAGTATGCCACATTGATATCGAACGGCGACAGCTTTCCCTCCACATATATTTATGACGCCCTAGGCGTATGCTCATGGTCATTTAACGACTAATTTCACAACATTAAATTTGTTCTCACCATGTTTCTACTAATACTTTTAATTGTGCTAACTTTTAAATCACGTCTATCATATAGACGGTTCGAATCTCCACTTGCATATGAAAGGTGTACACCGTTTTGTATCTAGAGATTTGCCATCTATAATTGCTTTTGTATTATGATTGCAGCTAGACACTGGTCAAAACGATACTAACTAAGGACATATGTGTCTACCTTTCCTCCTCCCTCACTATACATAGGTATTAACCCCACTGAAGTCCAAGCGATTAACTTAGGAACTTCCCACAGATATTGGATATTATCCATTTTCTCTTCACCTGAGGTCCTGAAGAAAGCCCCCCGACCCGTCTTGGGCACTCTAGGGGCTGAAACATGTCGACCGATCACTCAGACTTTTAACTGCAGCGGACACATTACCCATCCTTTCTGCAAATAATTGTTTTTTTTTTTAAAAAAATTCCCTGCGCCTAATAGAATAAAATTGTAAACAGGTAGTCAGAGGAATTTTTTAACTTATCACAATCACCTAAACACCTGAGCACTCCTCACATTTTTTGAATCCCTTTTTTTCCCTGATCACTACTGGAACGACCAGTGGTTCACCTCCGGGTTGGAGGAAGCATGGGAAAAACCCAATGATGATGCTGTCACGTATCTAAACATCAAGGCGGACAACCAAGATATACTGCCCACGAACTAAATTACGTGATTGAGGGTTTTTGACCAATATCGGCAACCACTTTCTGAACCCTGGTGCCAGCAACAAGTGATCCATTCCTTTTTGATTATTAATACTTTGCTGGAAGCCGAATGGATCACAGCCTCTTCTTCTTCCCTTCCCCTGATTGTTACATAATTAGCAGCGCACAGCTGTGGGAATTCTTTTCCAAATATACCTGTAAAAAAATTTTTTACAAGGCATAACTTGACCTTGGTAATTAACCACCTCGGTCTATTTCCCCCTTTGGTCAGAAGATGGCAGAGAACTTAGGCTTAAGTTACTCTACAGACGAGATTAACGCCATGCTCTCTGCACCCTCATCTTTTTTACAAGTTGGAGATTTCTCACAAACTTTAGCACAAAACAATGACTGGGACTCATTATCCGAAGACAAGAAAGAACAAGTTAAAAACTGCCATTCATGGCGTTATCATGACGGAGTACCTACGCGCCAATGCTGCACCTAGAGGCCTCTGGGTTCATAACGCACCAAGAATTTTTTTACAGGACTTAGCCTTCAGGAAAGATTGGTCAGCCATCTCTTGGAAGTGTACCAGAGACTATCTTGTCCTCATAATCAAGACTGCAACTAGACTGACTGAAGCTCTCACCATCAAGATCCAACTAAGCGAGGCAAAACTAAAAAGTATGGTACACATCACGGTTTACAAAAAGAAGTTAGAAGAAATTAACCGTGAGATGAACGAAACTAAGGAATACCTCACACAGAGCAAGATTCAGAAACTAAGCAAAGATTTAAAACGATTTTCTATGGAAAAAATGCATCCGTACAGTAAAGATGATTACGAGGCACCCAATTACCAGTCAGACAACGAGCCCAGTGGCAACTCTTCTAACAACTCAGATTATAATTATGAAGAGACCACACAACAACATAAACAAAGAGGCTCTAACAGACGGCAACAGAGACGGAGACCGAACAACTGGCGTAACCCCCCATTTGGGGAACACCCACTCCCTCTCTTCCACCCCTTTGCGCAGAATTACCAAGGCTGGCTTAACCCCTACCAATCAGCACCACCACAGCTAGGACCTTTTATGGGACCCTATACTCAGCAACATTTTTTAGGGAGAGGCCGATCCAACCAGAGAGGAAGAAGGAGAGGCGTCACTTGGACAGACCAAGAGAGGCAAATACTAACCAGGAGTATGTCCAACATGAGCAAAGAAAAACCAAGCACAAGCACGACTCACTGATATTCAACCTCTCTGATATTACCCTCTCAGAAGAACAACAAACAGTGCTTAATAAAGGCCTAGGCTTCGTACCTACTCCACCACTAGACATCTTCAAACTACAACGCGAAGTGGCCCAATTCTGTAGAACTCTTAAACTGAAGGCCTTTTTCCAAGATAAAGAAGATAATACAAACATAGGAGATACTTCTTTAAGACCCAAGTCAACGTTCTGTCCTGCAAACCATCAAATTCCGGTTGAGATTCAGGCCTTTGAACAAGCCATCATGAAAGAGATCGACGGTCTTGGTAAGTCAGTCAAGAAACCGTACATGAACACCACAACCTCAGAAAAGAAAGCCTTAGAAGAACTCAAATCACATCCCAACATCGTAATAAAACCAGCTGATAAAGGTGGAGGAATAGTGATCTTAAACAAGGAGAACTACCATGCACAGTGCCTCGAGTTGCTATCGGACAACAAGTTTTATAAAATAATCTCTGTCAACCCAACACCAAGACTACAAAGAACGGTCAATCTCATGGTTGAAGAAGCTGAGACCAACAGCTGGATCTCCAAGAACGAAGCCTCCTTCTTACGTACCCCACTTCCTCGAACACCATACTTCTATTCTCTTCCTAAAGTGCACAAAACAAGACAACCACCACCAGGACGTCCAATAGTCTCTGGAATCGGTTCAGTTCTCGAAACCCTTTCTCAGTTTGCCGATCACTTTTTAAAACCTATGGTACAACGCACACCCACGTACCTTAAAGACACTCGAAATCTCCTCAATCTCCTAGTAGATCTAAACTTTTCCAGTGAGACAATGCTTCTTGTGGGACTCGATATCGAGAGTTTGTACACAAGCTTACCTTAACAAGCTACACTCAACACTCTCGAAAATCTACTCTTCGAGCACGACTGGCCATACCATACACCAAGGCATTTCGTATTAGAATGCTGCAGAATGGCTTTAACCGAAAACTTTTTCGAATATGAAGGTACCCTCTACCAACAATGCCACGGTACTTCCATGGGAAGTACCTTTGCTCCCAGTGTGGCGGGTCTTTATGTGAGCAATTTTGAGAATACTTTCATACAAAATGACAAAAACCCATTCCTTTCCAAAATCCTTTTTTGGAAAAGATATGTAGATGATGTCATCATGTTCTGGGACGGCACCACTGAGACTCTGCAAGAATTCCATGACTGGATTAACATCCAAGATCCTTGTCTCAAGTTCACTTATACTGCAGATAAGGAACAGCTTGACTTTCTAGATCTTACTATATATGTAGAGAACGATACCATCAAGACAAAAACTTACTTTAAACCAACGGCCAAGAACAGCTTACTGTCTTTCAACAGCTTCCACCCACGCCCTTTACGTGAAAACTTGCCCTACAGCCAGTTTCTCCGACTCAAAAGGAACTGTAGCGAGCTCAGTGAGTACAAAACACAAGCACAAGATCTAAGCATCAAACTCAGTAAAAGAGAATACCCTGTGAAAGTAATCAAAAAATGCCAGAAAAGAGCAAGAAACCAACCACGGGAGAGTCTTCTAGAAACGACTTCTAAAACTACTACAGTAGACAAACTGACTTGCGTCACCACATACAGTATTGTCACTAACTCCTTGAAGAAGATCATCAACAAAAACTGGCTCATTCTCACTTCAGGCACTTTGAACTGGCCCAAACCCATGTTCGCAAATAGACGAACCAGGAATTACAGAGACATTCTGGTACATACACGTCCACCAGATCCCAGGCCCACGGTGTCCCAAAACACCTTGTGGACCCTACCACCTGTCACTGGCCACTTCCCTTGCGGCAACTGTTCTGTATGTCATCTCACAGAAACCACTAAAACCATCGAACTACTGCCACAAATGACTTGGACATTAACACAACACACAAATTGTAATACGAGTCATGTGATCTATATGATTACTTGCCCGCGTAATCTCAGATACATCGGGATGACTTGTCGTAAAGTCAAACAAAGAATCTGCGAACACAGGAGCAACGTAAAATGTAAACGAGGAACAACCAAACTGAGCAGTCATTTCATTGATCACCCACACACAGTGAACGACCTCAAATGGTCAATACTCGAAACCCTGACTATCAGAACACCCAATGCGGAAAAATTACTTTTCGAAAAAGAACAAAGATGGGTCCACCGCTTAAAGACCAACTTACAAGGACTAAACAATGATATTCCTTGGTTAAGCGTTTAACTGAGTATTCGCCTGCCAATACATACAGACATGCCATTAGAATAAACATTCTTTTATTCCTATTTTTTGCCACATGTCGACAAAGGTATTGCCAGTATTGAGAGGTGCTAATACCTATACAAACCACGCCCTTGTTCTCTGAAGTTAATACTGCCTTTATGTCTTTTTATCCACACTTGAGATGAACTTCACTTGAAACACGTGGGAATTCAACATCAATCCCCATATGAATAAAGTTTTTCCTAAGAGACCGTTAGTCCTTTTTCCATCACACTTGTTTTTAGCATTTAAGCCCGCCTCCTGGGATCGTCCCGTAAACAGGAAATCAGTGTCAGCACAAGTCGTGACTGCACCAGAGCTGCGGTACGAGGAGCACCTTGGAAGACACGTAATGTTATCGAGCACCTTGCCATGACCTACATTGTTTGTATTTGTCATTTTCTTTCAACAGCAATATCGCTGCCTTTTCTGCCCCACGGAGTTCTAAATCGGACCCCCGAGGTATTTCACAACTTGCGCATGCGCAGTACAGCGACTTTGTGTTTACCGCATTTACTTTCCGTTCTCGGCTGATTGACCATTGCTACTGTTCTATGGCTCGATGTTTGCATATAACTCTGATGGTATACTGGCACTGCACAGAGATAACTCTTATTCACGCTTTATGACGTCCTGGACATAACCTCACGATCATCTATGGGCCACACTTAACTTTGCTCACGAATACTAATCTCGCTATAATATGTGTGCTACGGTTTTTTTGCTAATGATTTGTGGCTCATTGTACGCATTTAATCCTAGTTTCTGACATGACTAGAGGTCTCTACCTCTTTATTTACAGCAGTATGCCACATTGATATCGAACGGCGACAGCTTTCCCTCCACATATATTTATGCTTTATGACGCCCTAGGCGTATGCTCATGGTCATTTAACGACTAATTTCACAACATTAAATTTGTTCTCACCATGTTTCTACTAATACTTTTCATTGTGCTAACTTTTAAATCACGTCTATCATATAGACGGTTCGAATCTCCACTTGCATATGAAAGGTGTACACCGTTTTGTATCTAAAGATTTGCCATCTATAATTGCTTTTGTATTATGATTGCAGCTAGACACTGGTCAAAACGATACTAACTAAGGACATATGTGTCTACCTTTCCTCCTCCCTCACTATACATAGGTATTAACCCCACTGAAGTCCAAGCGATTAACTTAGGAACTTCCCACAGATATTGGATATTATCCATTTTCTCTTCACCTGAGGTCCTGAAGAATGCCCCCCGACCCCTCTTGGGCACTCTAGGGGCTGAAACATGTCGACCGATCACTCAGACTTTTAACTGCAGCGGACACATTACCCATCCTTTCTGCAAATAATTGTTTTTTAAAAAAAAATAATTTCCCTGCGCCTAATAGAATAAAATTGTAAACAGGTAGTCAGAGGAATTTTTTAACTTATCACAATCACCTAAACACCTGAGCACTCCTCACATTTTTTTAATCCCTTTTTTTCCCTGATCACTACTGGAACGACCAGTGGTTCACCTCCGGGTTGGAGGAAGCATGGGGAAAACCCAATGATGATGCTGTCACGTATCTAAACATCAAGGCGGACAACCAAGATATACTGCCCACGAACTAAATTACGTGATTGAGGGTTTTTTACCAATATCGGCAACCACTTTCCGAACCCTGGTGCCAGCAACAAGTGATCCATTCCTTTTTGATTATTAATACTTTGCTGGAAGCCGAATGGATCACAGCCTCTTCTTCTTCCCTTCCCCTGATTGTTACATAATTAGCAGCGCACAGCTGTGGGAATTCTTTTCCAAATATACCTGTAAACATTTTTTTTACAAGGCATAACTTGACCTTGGTAATTAACCACCTCGGTCTATTTCTCCCTTTGGTCAGAAGATGGCAGAGAACTTAGGCTTAAGTTACTCTACAGACGAGATTAACGCCATGCTCTCTGCACCCTCATCTTTTTTACAAGTTGGAGATCTCTCACAAACTTTAGCACAAAACAATGACTGGGACTCATTATCCGAAGACAAGAAAGAACAAGTTAAAAACTGCCATTCATGGCGTTATCATGACGGAGTACCTACGCGCCAATGCTGCACCTAGAGGCCTCTGGGTTCATAACGCACCAAGAATTTTTTTACAGGACTTAGCCTTCAGGAAAGATTGGTCAGCCATCTCTTGGAAGTGTACCAGAGACTATCTTGTCCTCATAATCAAGACTGCAACTAGACTGACTGAAGCTCTCACCATCAAGATCCAACTAAGCGAGGCAAAACTAAAAAGTATGGTACACATCACGGTTTACAAAAAGAAGTTAGAAGAAATTAACCGTGAGATGAACGAAACTAAGGAATACCTCACACAGAGCAAGATTCAGAAACTAAGCAAAGATTTAAAACGATTTTCTATGGAAAAAATGCATCCGTACAGTAAAGATGATTACGAGGCACCCAATTACCAGTCAGACAACGAGCCCAGTGGCAACTCTTCTAACAACTCAGATTATAATTATGAAGAGACCACACAACAACATAAACAAAGAGGCTCTAACAGACGGCAACAGAGACGGAGACCGAACAACTGGCGTAACCCCCCATTTGGGGAACACCCACTCCCTCTCTTCCACCCCTTTGCGCAGAATTACCAAGGCTGGCTTAACCCCTACCAATCAGCACCACCACAGCTAGGACCTTTTATGGGACCCTATACTCAGCAACCTTTTTTAGGGAGAGGCCGATCCAACCAGAGAGGAAGAAGGAGAGGCGTCACTTGGACAGACCAAGAGAGGCAAATACTAACCAGGAGTATGTCCAACATGAGCAAAGAAAAACCCAGCACAAGCACGACTCACTGATATTCAACCTCTTTGATATTACCCTCTCAGAAGAACAACAAACAGTGCTTAATAAAGGCCTAGGCTTCGTACCTACTCCACCACTAGACATCTTCAAACTACAAAGCGAAGTGGCCCAATTCTATAGAACTCTTAAACTGAAGGCCTTTTTCCAAGATAAAGAAGATAATACAAACATAGGAGATACTTCTTTAAGACCCAAGTCAACGTTCTGTCCTGCAAACCATCAAATTCCGGTTGAGATTCAGGCCTTTGAACAAGCCATCATGAAAGAGATCGACGGTCTTGGTAAGTCAGTCAAGAAACCGTACATGAACACCACAACCTCAGAAAAGAAAGCCTTAGAAGAACTCAAATCACATCCCAACATCGTAATAAAACCAGCTGATAAAGGTGGAGGAATAGTGATCTTAAACAAGGAGAACTACCATGCACAGTGCCTCGAGTTGCTATCGGACAACAAGTTTTATAAAATAATCTCTGTCAACCCAACACCAAGACTACAAAGAACGGTCAATCTCATGGTTGAAGAAGCTGAGACCAACAGCTGGATCTCCAAGAACGAAGCCTCCTTCTTACGTACCCCACTTCCTCGAACACCATACTTCTATTCTCTTCCTAAAGTGCACAAAACAAGACAACCACCACCAGGACGTCCAATAGTCTCTGGAATCGGTTCAGTTCTCGAACCCCTTTCTCAGTTTGCCGATCACTTTTTAAAACCTATGGTACAACGCACACCCACGTACCTTAAAGACACTCGAAATCTCCTCAATCTCCTAGTAGATCTAAACTTTTCCAGTGAGACAATGCTTCTTGTGGGACTCGATATCGAGAGTTTGTACACGAGCTTACCACAACAAGCTACACTCAACACTCTCGAAAATCTACTCTTCGAGCACGACTGGCCATACCATACACCAAGGCATTTCGTATTAGAATGCTGCAGAATGGCTTTAACCGAAAACTTTTTCGAATATGAAGGTACCCTCTACCAACAATGCCACGGTACTTCCATGGGAAGTACCTTTGCTCCCAGTGTGGCGGGTCTTTACGTGAGCAATTTTGAGAATACCTTCATACAAAATGACAAAAACCCATTCCTTTCCAAAATCCTTTTTTGGAAAAGATATATAGATGATGTCATCATGTTCTGGGACGGCACCACTGAGACTCTGCAAGAATTCCATGACTGGATTAACATCCAAGATCCTTGTCTCAAGTTCACTTATACTGCAGATAAGGAACAGCTTGACTTTCTAGATCTTACTATATATGTAGAGAACGATACCATCAAGACAAAAACTTACTTTAAACCAACGTCCAAGAACAGCTTACTGTCATTCAACAGCTTCCACCCACGCCCTTTACGTGAAAACTTGCCCTACAGCCAGTTTCTCCGATTCAAAAGGAACTGTAGCGAGCTCAGTGAGTACAAAACACAAGCACAAGATCTAAGCATCAAACTCAGTAAAAGAGAATACCCTGTGAAAGTAATCAAAAAATGGCAGAAAAGAGCAAGAAACCACCACGGGAGAGTCTTCTAGAAACGACTTCTAAAACTACTACAGTAGACAAACTGACTTGCGTCACCACATACAGTATTGTCACTAACTCCTTGAAGAAGATCATCAACAAAAACTGGCTCATTCTCACTTCAGGCACTTTGAACTGGCCCAAACCCATGTTCGCAAATAGACGAACCAGGAATTACAGAGACATTCTGGTACATACACGTCCACCAGATCCCAGGCCCACGGTGTCCCAAAACACCTTGTGGACCCTACCACCTGTCACTGGCCACTTCCCTTGCGGCAACTGTTCTGTATGTCATCTCACAGAAACCACTAAAACCATCGAACTACTGCCACAAATGACTTGGACATTAAGACAACACACAAATTGTAATACGAGTCATGTGATCTATATGATTACTTGCCCGCGTAATCTCAGATACATCGGGATGACTTGTCGTAAAGTCAAACAAAGAATCTGCGAACACAGGAGCAACGTAAAATGTAAACGAGGAACAACCAAACTGAGCAGTCATTTCATTGATCACCCACACACAGTGAACGACCTCAAATGGTCAATACTCGAAACCCTGACTATCAGAACACCCAATGCGGAAAAATTACTTTTCGAAAAAGAACAAAGATGGGTCCACCGCTTGAAGACCAACTTACAAGGACTAAACGATGATATTCCTTGGTTAAGCGTTTAACTGAGTATTCGCCTGCCAATACATACAGACATGCCATTAGAATAAACATTCTTTTATTCCTATTTTTTGCCACATGTTGACAAAGGTATTGCCAGTATTGAGAGGTGCTAATACCTATACAAACCACACCCTTGTTCTCTGAAGTTAATACTGCCTTTATGTCTTTTTATCCACACTTGAGATGAACTTCACTTGAAACACGTGGGAATTCAACATCAATCCCCATATCAATAAAGTTTTTCCTAAGAGACCGTTAGTCCTTTTTCCATCACACTTGTTTTTAGCATTTAAGCCCGCCTCCTGGGATCGTCCCGTAAACAGGAAATCAGTGTCAGCACAAGTCGTGACTGCACCAGAGCTGCGGTACGAGGAGCACCTTGGAAGACACGTAATGTTATCGAGCACCTTGCCATGCCCTACATTGTTTGTATTTGTCATTTTCTTTCAACAGCAATATCGCTGCCTTTTCTGCCCCACGGAGTTCTAAATCGGACCCCCGAGGTATTTCACAACTTGCGCATGCGCAGTACAGCGACTTTGTGTTTACCGCATTTACTTTCCATTCTCGGCTGATTGACCATTGCTACTGTTCTATGGCTCGATGTTTGCATATAACTCTGATGGTATACTGGCACTGCACAGAGATAACTCTTATTCACGCTTTATGACGTCCTGGACATAACCTCACGATCATCTATGGGCCACACTTAACTTTGCTCACGAATACTAATCTCGCTATAATATGTGTGCTACGGTTTTTTTGCTAATGATTTGTGGCTCATTGTACGCATTTAATCCTAGTTTCTGACATGACTAGAGGTCTCTACCTCTTTATTTACAGCAGTATGCCACATTGATATCGAACGGCGACAGCTTTCCCTCCACATATATTTATGCTTTATGACGCCCTAGGCGTATACTCATGGTCATTTAACGACTAATTTCACAACATTAAATGTGTTCTCACCATGTTTCTACTAATACTTTTAATTGTGCTAACTTTTAAATCACGTCTATCATATAGACGGTTCGAATCTCCACTTGCATATGAAAGGTGTACACCGTTTTGTATCTAAAGATTTGCCATCTATAATTGCTTTTGTATTATGATTGCAGCTAGACACTGGTCAAAACGATACAAACTAAGGACATATGTGTCTACCTTTCCTCCTCCCTCACTATACATAGGTATTGACCCCACTGAAGTCCAAGCGATTAACTTAGGAACTTCCCACAGATATTGGATATTATCCATTTTCTCTTCACCTGAGGTCCTGAAGAAAGCCCCCCGACCCCTCTTGGGCACTCTAGGGGCTGAAACATGTCGACCGGTCACTCAGACTTTTAACTGCAGCGGACACATTACCCATCCTTTCTGCAACTAATTGTTTTTTTTAATTTTTTTCCCTGCGCCTAATAGAATAAAATTGTAAACAGGTAGTCAGAGGAATTTTTTAACTTATCACAATCACCTAAACACCTGAGCACTCCTCACATTTTTTGAATCCCTTTTTTCCCTGATCACTACTGGAACGACCAGTGGTTCACCTCCGGGTTGGAGGAAGCATGGGAAAAACCCAATGATGATGCTGTCACGTATCTAAACATCAAGGCGGACAACCAAGATATACCGCCCACGAACTAAATTACGTGATTGAGGGTTTTTTACCAATATCGGCAACCACTTTCCGAACCCTGGTGCCAGCAACAAGTGATCCATTCCTTTTTGATTATTAGTACTTTGCTGGAAGCCGAATGGATCACAGCCTCTTCTTCTTCCCTTCCCCTGATTGTTACATATACATGTAGAATCACCATGGGGCACATGACCTGGAGCAGAATTCACCTGAATTGATGGTCAGACTTGGTGACAGTCATCTGTAATGGGATTGTGATGGAGCCATCAATGTGTGTAACACTGGCCTCGGAAACATACGGGTTGCACCGGGTTCACATGGTGTGTGAATTCCCCATTAGGGGCTCAATGGTGTATAGCAGGCTCTCCGTGAGCAGCAGGGGGTGTTTAGCTGTAACCCGTCACTTGTGTGCCAGTGCCATGGATTTCCAGCATCTGTGGTGCTAAGGGGGGTGCCAGTGTTGGTCCCATGTGTTCATCCACATGACCTGTGTATGTGTTGACAGAGTTGCATTAGCATTCCGACACACATGAGTATTAAAGGTGTCCCTCTGCCTCCAAGGTGCCTCATCTCTGTCAATGGTGGTCTGTTGCCACTGTGCATGCGGCATGTCTGGCATTGTTCTCAGAGATGGTGCATATGAGTCTATGTGTAGAGTAGCAAGATGCAAGCTGTTTGTCAGGGATTAGATTCTGTATTGTGCATGATGTCCATGGCTGTGTAGGTTTTGTGGCATGTCAGTCTCCACGATGGCCACTGTGCCGCGTGTGAATCCATTGTGTGTGTGTGCCATGTTGAACCAGACATTCCTTCCTTGACATACACCTTTTGCATGGTTCCTTCCTGAGATCCTTGTCTTTGTGTGCTACTTGTGGCATTGTTTCCTTGACATGGCGCATGCTGCTGCAGGCCCTGCTGCATGGGCACCCAGTGTCCACGCAAACGAGCTGGTGTCCATCATGGATTGCTTGCTGACATGTGCTATGCTGATCAGCAGCATCTGTGCCTCATGCGGCAGCACACTCTGCATTATGCACAAGATCCCCAGTTCCATCCACCTCAAGGCAAGAGGGAGACCATCCCCCAGGTCAACTATGACATCCGTGTCTACTCCTACCCTGCACTCTACGGACATGTGCGTTAGAAATCCCATGATACTTGTCCACATGCAGGGTGCATCTGCACAGCTCTGCTACTACATCCGGCGACCATGCCACATCAACGTCCAACAGAGATGGGGGGAGTGGATCACTGCCAGCTGCAGGATGACCTTCTCAATCCACGCACACCCTCAGGATGCAGCCCACACCCACAACACAACCTTGTGGCACTGTGATCCAACACCCAATTGTGCCATCTCCATGCATCCAACCTTGGCTGGCCCACCATTCTCCACATCCACCTGACTCAAGCATGCAGGCCATGGTTCTGCCACGTGTCTACACATACCTGGGACTCCCACCCCAGGACACTCCACATGATCCCTGACCTCTGTGCATGACTGTTGCTCTTCTAAATAGGTCTGTGGGCACAGTTGTGCGGGCACCCCCTCAGCTGGTTGGGCCCATCACGGGTGAGTATAGTGCTCCATGTCTGTCTTGGATGGTACGTTGTGACCCATGTGTGTCCTGTGCCAGACTCAGACCCCAGGGAATGGTGGCTCGGAGTTAATTCAGGAATCAGGCATGGTTTGACTTTACAACACACACATGTAGTGGAATAATGCAAAATGACGGCATCATCTTGTGATTGTGATGATTTTTATTAGTGCTGGGGTACGTGTTTGGGGGGGTGACAAGAGGTGCTTGGCGGGAGTGTAGAATCCAAAGTTCACAGGGGGAGTTGGTGTCCTTGCCATTGACAGTCATCAGAGTCTGTGCCACAGTCTTTGTCAACATTGGTCAGACAGTGACCAGCAAGGCCATGTGGCAGAGAATGTCCTTTGCTGCTGTGCTGCTGTTGGGCCAGAGGGTCAGGTGCCAGGCCAGGTGACCTGGGAGATGGTGATGTTCCGCTGACTCTCACGGTCATTTGAGTGGACGACCCACCTTCCTGCGGGGACCCTCAGACGCCTGGCTTGACAGTGCAAGGGACGCTCCGTCAGATGAATCCTCCTCTTCCCTCCCTGGGTGTGGTGCTGCTCTACGCCTGGTGGCACAGGGAGGGTTTGCCAGGCTTTGGGCGATCTGACTGAGGGATTGGCTCATGTCCCTGTGCACCGCCAAGTGCTCTGCATGTCTTGCCTCCATCCTGGCATGATGCTCAACCTGCAGGGCCTTCATCTCATTGAGGGTCTCCGCTACCTGGGCGATGCCTCTGGAGTCACGCCGGTATGCGTCCAGGATGGTTCTGACGTGTGCCATAGCCGGGTCCTGAGCCAACTGGGCAGGTTCGGGCCTCCGCCGTCCTCCACTCCCACCACCTTTGCCCACTTGCACCTGGCCTGCAGTTGTGGGCACATCGGTTCTCCGGGACCCCTGAGGGATGGCATTTGCGGTATCGCCTGCCTCCTCCTGGGTTCCCGGAGAACCTTGTCCCTCGTGGACAGACTGGCTGCGTTGTTGTGTGCGGGCAGGGCTCCTGGGTGTCTCCTGGGATGTGGCAGGAATGGGGGTGGTGGTTGGCACAGTTGTACCTGCCGCAGGTGCTGCAGGTGGTTGGACACCAGAGGGGCCAGGTTGGTCTGGGTCATCCACGGAGTGGTGAGTCGTCGCTGCCGGTGGGGTCCTCTTAACGCAGAGCCTGGTCCTGTGAGTCTTCCCCCCCAGTGTTGGGGGGAGATCGATGACGTTGACCTGTGTGTGAGAGAGACAGTGTTAATTGTGTTACATGCGACATCCATGTTTCATTCTTTTTTGATTTGGCACAGTTCCTCTGGGTGGTTGGATTTGGCTAGCATTCCTCACACAGTGCACTTGTGCATGGGTATGTCCCTTGGCCACAGCTTTCGACACTTTACCTATGTGTGACACAATCTTAGTTGATGCATATTTTGGGAACGCAGTCAGCAGTGTAGTGAGCGGGCGTAGCAAGCCATGCAGAGCCGCCTTACGTGTTGCACTGTACGTGGCCAAATGTAGTTTTTTCCATGCTATTTGAGAATGCAGGTAGGTAACTTAACAATTTGTGACAGGGTTCTGACGAACACAGTGGGTAGGTATACTGGGTGTATGGTTCTGTTTGTGCCTGCAGCACGGATGTACTCGTGCACAGATTGACACATGGCCTAGTGTTTATCAAAGGTTGAAGGGGGGGTTTAAGGCACTGCCAAACCTTGTCTACATGCACACAGTCCACCTGCTGACGAGCGGACATGGCCACACCACCCAAGGGTGATTTGGTCTCCCTCTGTCTCCCTTTCTCCCTCCCCTGTCAGCCTCCTCCCTCTGTCCGTCTCCCTTTCTCCCTCCCTCTGTCAGCCTCCTCCCACTGTCTGTCTCCCTCTGTCTCCCTTTCTCCCTCCCTCTGTCAGCCTCCTCCCTCTGTCCGTCTCCCTTTCTCCCTCTCTCTCTCAGCCTCCTCCCACTGTCCGTCTCCCTTTCTCCCTCCCTCTGTCAGCCTCCTCCCTCTGTCCATCTCCCTTTCTCCCTCCCTCTGTCAGCCTCCTCCCTCTGTCCGTCTCCCTTTCTCCCTCCCTCTGTCAGCCTCCTCCCTCTGTCCGTCTCCCTTTCTCCCTCCCTCTGTCAGCCTCCTCCCTCTGTGCGTCTCCCTCTGTCTCCCCTTCTCCCTCCCTCTGTCAGCCTCCTTCCTCCCTCTTTCTGTCTCCCTGTGTCCACCTCTGTCTCTGTCCCTCTCTCTGCCCCTCTCCCTCCCTCTGTGTGTCACCCTCTGTCACCTCAGCCCAGCTTCCTGGGTACACACAGTTTGCAGGTCTTGCAAAGGCCATTGGCTTGTTCATGTGGGTTTGTTTCTTCTCTGCGGGCACCCATTGGGTGGAGTGTGTGAGTCTGCGCTGCTGCTGTGGCGGTGTGTGCTGACACTCTTTCAGTGTGCTGCGTCTTCATTGGCTGCTGTTATGTGCAAATTGTGCCTTCATACCCATGTCGTCCTGCAACGCGGCCACCATTAGAAGGCAAAACAGTACTGTGTGGGGACACACTGTTGGTATGGCTGTGCCCTAAGCCATATGGGCTGAGGGCATTGTTGTGTGCTTCAGAGTTGCTCTATGTTAGTTTTGAGGCCCACCCTCCCGGCATCGGGGACATCCTGTCTTGTGTTGGTGTTTTGTGTGGCCTGTGACTTGGCATGGCCTTGCTTGGGGCATGGGGCATGGAGCCGCTAGTGGCATGTGTGTGTTTTTGGAGTGTGGTTGTGTCCGGTGCTGGCTTTGGGGGGGTTGCGTGCATGATTGGTATTTGAGTTGTATATGGCGTTCCCCCCATGTGAGGTGAGTTGTTTGTGTACTCACCAGGCTCTCGGACTCCCGCTAGTCCGTCTACTGCCAACGGCTCCAGTGTGGTCATCACCTTCTCCTCCCAGGGATGGTAGTGTACCGGTCTGCGGGATGGCCCTCCTCCAGTGATGTTGGCCTGGTTGTGCTCGTCCGTCATTTTGCGGCGGACCGTCCTCCGCAGATTGTACCACCTGGCTTGGCACTCATGCCTGGTCCTTCTGGTGGCCCCAACAGCATTCACGGAATTGACTATCCTCTCCCACATGGCAGTTTTTTCTGATATGCTGGTCCGTCTGACCAATGTTCCAAAGAGCTGTGGCTCGACTCTGATGATTTCGTCGACAAGGGACTCCAGCTCGTCCTTTGTGAACTTTGGATTCTTGTTGGTGGGCATGGTGTGGGGTGTGGGTGTGGATGGTTGTGGGGGTGGGGGTGTGGATGGTTGTGGGTGTGCAGGTGTGTGTGTGTGAATGTGATGAGGGTGTGTTTATGATGGTGGTTGTGTGAAGGAGTGCAAGTGTAAGGTGTATTGATGGTTGAAGTATGGTGCAGTGCGTTGTCTCTGGGGTCTGGCAGCAGTGGATCTGTTGCAAAGGATCATGGTTTGTGTGTGTTGGGCCTTTTTATTGGTCCATTTGTGGGTGTGGCTGTATTTGAACTTTGGGTGGGTGTGTTATAAGGAGTGGTTGTGGTTTGGGCCTCTGTTTATCTGTTTGTCAGTTGCAGGTCAGTGTATAGGATGTATTTGGCCTTGTTGGATATGTTTTGTAGTGTCGTGTGCCTCGGATTGACTGTCCTTGTGTTTTTTTGGTTAGTTCTGGTTCAGTAGGAGTGTTTTTAGCCTCAGTACGGTGCGTACATGGGCCATGTTGTTGTACAGTGCTGTCCTTTGCTATGGCTTAGTACGACTCGTACATGCCCGATGTTGGGTGAGGGTGCTGGTGTGTGGGCCTGGGGTAGGGTGCGTACGAACACGGGCAGGGTGTTGGTCCGCACCGTCCATCGGTGGTGGTGTTTCGCATGGTACATACAAGGGGGGCTGGGTGTAGGGTCCGTACATACACCGGTGGGGGTACGGTCCGTACATACACTGGTGGGGTGGAGGTATGGTCCGTACATACACGGGTGGGGGTAGGGTCCGTACATACACTGGTGGGGTGGGTGTACGGTCCGTACATACACTGGTGGGGTGGGGGTACGGTCCGTACATACACGGGTGGGGGTACGGTCCGTACATACACTGGTGGGGTGGGGGTACGGTCCGTATACACTGGTGGGGTGGGGGTACAGTACGTACATAAACGGGTGGGGGTACGGTCCGTACATACACTGGTGGGTTGGGGGTACGGTCCGTACATACACTGGTGGGGTGGGGGTACGGTCCGTACATACACGGGTGGGGGTACGGTCCGTACATACACTGGTGGGGTGGGGGTACGGTCCGTACATACACTGGTGGGGTGGGGGTACGGTCCGTACATACACAGGTGGGGGTAGGGTCCGTACATACACTGGTGGGGTGGGGGTACGGTCCGTACATACACTGGTGGGGTGGGGGTACGGTCCATACATACACTGGTGGGGTGGGGGTACGGTCCGTACATACACGGGTGGGGGTAGGGTCTGTACATACACTGGTGGGGTGGGGGTACGGTCCGTACATACACTGGTGGGGTGGGGGTACGGTCCGTACATACACGGGTGGGGGTACGGTCCGTACATACACTGGTGGGGTGGGGAAACAGTCTGTACATACACGGGTGGGGGTACGGTCCATACATACACTGGTGGGGTGGGGGTACGGTCCATACATACACGGGTGGGGTGGGGGTATGGTCCGTACATACACTGGTGGGGTGGGGGTACGGTCCGTACATACACAGGTGGGGTGTTGGTATGCTCCATTCATACACGGGTGGGGGTTCGGTCCGTACATACACGGGTGGGGTGGGGGTACGGTCCGTACATACACTGGTGGGGTGGGGGTTCGGTCCGTACATACACTGGTGGGGTGGGGGTACGGTCCGTACATACACTGGTGGGGTGGGGGTTTGGTCCGTACATACACGGGTGGGGTGGGGGTATGGTCCGTACATACACTGGTGGGGTGGGGGTACGGTCCGTACATACACGGGTGGGGGTAGGGTCCGTACATACACTGGTGGGGTGGGGGTACAGTCCGTACATACACTGGTGGGGTGGGGGTACGGTCCGTACATACACGGGTGGGGTGGGCGTACGGTCCGTACATACACGGGTGGGGGTTCAGCGCGTACATCCGCGGGGCATTTTGCGCGTACATGCGGGCTCTGTGGTGGGGTGTTCGGCGCGTATGCGGGCATGTGTCTCCATGCTTGCTATGGGAGTTCGGTCCGCACGGTGTTTTTTGCATACAGTTGTGAAATCGAAAGGACGGGAGTGATCGTACTTGCGCGGTCGGACTTCATTTTTCCGAATCGTACGGTAATTCGTCCGGGGATGTGTCGGACACAATTTCCGACCCGAGGACGTGTGGGGATCTTTTCCGGATGTGATTCGTATGGAGTTTTTCCCATGCGAATCGTACTTGGCAGTTTGTACGCTACTTGTACGATTCGGACGGGAAAAAGTCCAGATTCTATTCGGACGGGGGAAAATTTTCCAGGATCCGAATCGGCACCTAAATGTATTATAATTAAATTACTTCCCACCGTTTCCCATATAAACCCACAACCCGCTCCTAAAAAAATGACACAATTAACATAATTACTAAATAATTAATAATAATGATTAACAACCAATCAATAAATAATGAATTATAAATTAATTCCCACAGTTAGCACTATAAAATGTAAATCACATATATATTAATACATAAAAAATATTAATACATTTATTATAATTAAATTACTTACCCCCTATTCGCCTATAAACCCACAACCCACTCCTAAAAAAAAGACACAATTAACATAACTACCAATTAACCCCTTCCATGCTGCGCAGATTCCGCCGCTGTGCTGACGGAATCTTGCGCGGGCGTGGTCATGACGGAACGGTTCCGTCATGAGCACAGCTCAACCGTGTCTCATGACGGAACCGTTCCGTCATGAGCACCGAAGGGGTTAATTGATAATAATTAACAACCAATTAATAATTAATTGATAATAAATTAATTCCAACAACTAACACTATAAAATCTAAATTAAATAAATACTAATAAATGAAAAATAATAATTAATGTATTATAATTAGATTACTTCCAAACCGATTCCCATATTAATTCATAACCCGCTACAGAACTTGTGGAAATATGGATTTTTATGATCAGTTATGTCCCCTATCTTGGACCCCAACGGTTCCATGTACATGCTACAAGTACATGTATGTTCCCTCCAGTTCCAGTTATGAAGACGCAAACACAGGTGCGTCCACCGTCAACATGTCCTCTATCAGATCCGCCATGAATGGGCCGGATATTCTATTCCTAAGTATGAAAGGCCATCGGCTTTATATGGTTCATCTACTATATTTTACAGTCCAGGCGAGTAGGCCCTGATTCTGCCATCAAGCCTTTTCCTGCCTTCTGCCTCTGAAAGCTCCAGTCTGAGCTCGCATCTGTATCCATGAACTTTGTCCTACTCCCTGCGCGGCTAACGGTGCCTGACTCGACCTGTCTGCCTGCCAAAAAACTGTATTTCACCTTCAAGATTATCTGCTCCGCTCCTCATCCAATGCATTCCTGTCTAGTAGTTTAAATAAACATCCTTCCAGCTACCGAGCTAAGGGCCCGGCTTCTCTGTCTTTATGCAAGTAATTCATAGCCCTGTTACTATGGAAGATTTCTGCCCTTGCATCTCACGTAGACACTTAGACGCTTGTACACGCACTCACAGTTAGTATAGAATAGATTTTGTTCGAGAGACCTTTCCTTTTGGATAACATAGTTCTTTAAACATAGGATGTTAGATATGATTTGGGATTAGGTTGACTTGACCCCCCAGACTTCTGTCTCCACATGTAGAGCTGAATGTCAAGTCCCCTTCACCCCCTAGTTGCACGTCAATCACACGTCATGCTGCTGCGCGCGCATCTCTGCCAAGTATTTCTGCTGACATTGCGAAATTCTTTCATGGAACCACCCATTTGTGACATCACACCTAATGACGTTTTCTAGTTACGCCTAGTTACACCCATTCTAGTTACGCATGTATGTCTTTTATCTCTGTTATCAACTGTTACGCCTCCTACATCTGTTTCACTGTAATGCCTTTTCTATAAAAATGATTACCTGTCAATAATGTATTGCCCTTCACTTCCTGAACCTCCGTGGTGATGGAATATGAAGACCACAATTCGAATTGTTCTTGGAATAAAACCCATTCCGAACCTCTAATACCACGGATTCTGCCTCTTATTTTACTGAGCTATTTTTATTAATTCTCCGCATCAAATTAAGTATCGGTAATTAAATTATTTACCACATGATTGGCGCCCGAACAGGGACACTTTCTCATCTCACGCGCCAGAGGTGCGTTGCAGGCCCGGTCTCCTGCCACAGCTGGACGGACAACAACGCGTACCCACAGGATTTCCTGTATCTCCCTCCTGCCGAGCGGGGGTAACTGAGGCTGCGATCAACACCCAGACGAGGCGGTGAGAAGTGCGAAGTATCCCGACCAGAGCCTAGCTGAGAGAGCAAGATCCGAGGTATACAGAGGCCCACCAGGTTCCGAAGTTCCGAAGTTTCGAGTCAAGTCCAGTCCAGTCCGGTCCAGTCCAGTTCAGTTCAGTTCCGAGGCCTTCCGTTCCGAGCTACCCGGTGAGTACCATTGCCGGGGAAGCGTTCTGACGTGCACATAGGTTGTGCCGGTCAAGACGGGTTTGGGTACACAAATCCGGTCTGCACTGTTTCAGCAGTGTATCTGTACTGTTTAGCAGTATATCTAGTATGTCTAGTATATAATTCAGTATAATCTAGTTAGTGCCGAGTATTATGCTTAGTGACTAGTTCCTTAAATGGCCATCATTGTTGTTCATTAAATGTTAAATGTTAAATGTGTTAATACGTTCTGCATATTGTGGTGTGAATGACTGTTTATTATTGTGTTTTATTGTATTAAGTGTGTTCAAGATTAGGTATCAGATCAGTTCTCAAACATGCCGCTCTTTTCAAAGTTAAGACAGATCAAAACTAGAAAAGGGGTACTCGAAGAAGCTGTTCCCATTCCTCCTAGGGACACTCCAGGGTACTTCATGTATCATAAACATGGCCTAGACGCCATATTATTTCTTGATTTATGGGTAGACTACACCAAGGAATTACCAGAGAATCAGAGATGGCCCGCAGCTGGGACCTGGGATGCAGATTGCATCATGAAAGTAGAGGAAGAATTATGGAAAAAGAAAGCTAGACAATCGCAGAAAGATGCCATTGAATTATGGCGTAAAGAATCATATAGACGTACAGAGAAAGCACTCAGACAGGAAGAGAAAAGTAAGGAAAATTCAAATAAAGTCCGAGAAAATCTATTAATTGAAGAAGGTGCACGAGTAAAGTCGGAACAAGTAGATAGACAAAGAAATGCCCTTATGAATGGTATGTATCCTCTTCTGGCCGAAGGGTTACCTAAGGCTACTCCGGAGATACCAAAAGACTTGCCACCTCCATTGTTTCCGATAAAAGCACATCCCAAAGGGCATCCCAGAACCGCAGAAGATGTTTTCCTTTCCTCTTATTTAGACGACGCAGCTCCCGAGTATGCTAATACTGCACCACATAGACCGCCTGCCGAGGGGGTTCAACGCCAAGACCCTCCGTCTGTACCTCCGCAACAACAACCTCCGACACAAGTTCCGGCAAGCACATCTGTTTCCACAGCTGTACCCACACCTATGGTTGCTATATCACGTTCAAGAAATCCTTTCACGCCCAGCACCCCAGACGGTGCTACCGGAGGTACAACAAACATTTTTTCCACGCCGCCCAGAATAAATAAACTTTCCTTTCAAGAATTAGCACATCAACGTACGCCCAAACTAATAACTCCCAACATGCTTAAGGAACTTCTTGTAGATTGTAGATATGACCCTGTACCCGGCAAAGAGGACGAAATGCTCTTGGCATCATTACGTATCCGACGAGCTGCAATATATTTAGGGAAGTTACCAGGAATGACTACACATTTAGAAAATATATATCACTTTGTCCAGTCAGGGCGAGATTCTGAAAGTATTAACAGAGCCATGGAGTACCAGAAAGTGGAGATACAGGGGGAACTGTTACGTTTCCTCATAAATTGTGTGATCAGAAACCAAGACCGGCCTGGGGTAAATCCGGAGGCAATGCGAATTCTTACCACATGGAGCCGGAATATATCAGATGGGAGACATGATAGACAGTTAAGTATAGTAGCTATGTGCCGAAAGATCCGCAAAGAAATTGAACGAATACACAAAGAAAGATTAGTGATAGACCAGCCTGAACAAAACGAGGAGGAGGAAGAATTAGAACTGCCCGCAGGACAGTTAGAAACCATGGCCTATGTAGGTAGAGGAAGATCTTGTAATAATATTAGATGCTTTACTGATCCGATACGTCCGATACGTCCAGATAATAACAGAATTTTCCAAACACCTATAATAAATATAAGGTCCCCCGAACATTCGTTCCAAGCCGCTGACAAATTACTCCGAGAACGAAGGGGTTATCATATACTCGATTCTATGGACGAACAAGAATTAGCCAGGTCAGCCGTTCACTGGGTTGACAGTCCCGGAAAATATAGTGATGATACACTAGCACACACGTTTTTGAACCTCACCCCAGATGAACAGCGTTTAGCTGGTATCTACATGATTCAACAACTCCTTATATTATATAAAAGCCAACACTCCGATCCTGGTCCCTTACCTGATATATTGACTGAATTACTCACGAATAAATGGAGAGGTTCAGGTACTGAGTTAATTAGAGAAATACTAGAATCCAGAAAGCAATACATTATTTTTGTATGCCCAGAACATGTCTCACTGCCCATCAAGGAAAGAACGACGTATTATATGGATAGACAGAATCCCTTACGCGAAGTGCACCCAATAAAAGGTGATGACAATGAGTTTAAACGTGTATTTGTATACACACCCATATCTAAAATAGAATTATTAGAAATGAAGAAAGTGGTACCCAGTCATGACAAAGACCCAGCGGGTTTCCACCGGGAAATTAAAGACATGTTGCTCATGGGAGAGTATACCTATCCCGACATTATGAAAATATTAAAGGTATTAATGCCTGCGGGCATTTACGAAAAACTCAAAGAAAAGGATTGGGAGGTGGGAGACCAAAAGATAGATTGGACAGCATTAGAAGCCGAAGAAACAGCGCGAGGTCCAGGTTTAGGGCTTGGGGCAAAGACTAAAATGTTACCAGGTTTATTAGTACAGGTATTGCCACGTTTATTAACTACGAAAAAGGAAGACTGGGGTGCAATCTCAGCCTGTAAACAAAAGCAAGATGAAGACACTAGTGATTTCTATGCCCGATTCGAAAAATGTTTTGGTATAAATAGTGGAATAAAAGCAAGTAGCGAGTCATATCCACATCTGTTTGTGACAAAATTAGTTGAAAATTCCCTGCCCCAAGTGAAGAATAGAGTATTAAAATTCGAGAGTACCTGGCAAGGTAACACTCCGTCACAAATGTTACAAATGCTACAGTACCATCACAATAGAATTAGAGAGGAACAAGAACATGAACAAAGACGCATGAAAGACACGAAAATGAAAATGCTAGTTTCCCAGACAGTTCCAGCTGACGGTCATAAAAAGGGTATGACACAGTCCAGTGATTCAGCAGGTCCTGTGCAAGGGACATGCAACTATTGTAAACAGCCAGGTCATTATATACACGATTGTCCAGTCTTAAAACGTAATATCGCCACAGGTATAACAAAAGAAAGACCACGGCCACTTAGACAGGATCAGAACGAACACGGAGCCCCGCAGCATCCACAGTCCATGCCAGCTCCACAACAGTCCATGCCAGCTCCACCACCGCAGCCTATCGCTGCCACACAAACAACGACACAACAGATGTACCAGACCGCACAGTATGACTATCCTGATTATCAACGATACTCATGAAACAGCCTAGAGAGGGAAGTTGGCTTACCCCTTATCGAGGTCCCTGTAGATCAAGAAGGACCTTATGTACACAGTGAACTATTAGGCCAAGATAGAAAATTTTTACTTGATACAGGGGCAAGCCGAACAACAATAAAACGTAGTGAAGTTCCAGGGGCACCCCTCTCAGGCTCACAGAATATTTCCCTTGGCTTTTCAGGAAAACCTATCATTAACGAAGTATCACAGCCTCTTCCACTTACGATTGGTCCCTTAACACGAACTACAGATTTATTACTTACTAAATCATGTCCAGAAAACCTGTTAGGTATAAAAACGTTGAAAGCTCTAGGAGCTATAATATGTTGTTCTCCGGAAGGAGTAAGATTGTTTTTACGTGATTTCAAAGGGCACTATGTGTCCCGAGACATGGATCACCGACTGCAGACTTTACCCACACATTTATGGGCACAAGGCCCTACAGATGTTGGTTGCATGAACATTACACCATATCGAGTCACACTAAAGGCAGGAGTGGTACTACCACGAATGCGACAATACAAGTTACCCCCAGATGCTGTAATGGCTTTACTGCAAATCATTGACGAGCTTATTACACAAGGAGTGGTTGTGGAAACTGACTCCAATGTATGTAAATTCCCGATAATTCCGATTCTTAAACGAACTGATCCAAAAGCCCCGCCAGTATATCGATTGGTTATTGATTTGCGCGAATTAAATAAATGCATTGTACCTCAATACCCCGTAGTCCCAGACATTTCTTCATTACTGACAGCCATTGATTCCGAAGCAACATTCTTTACTGTAATTGATCTCAAGAATGCCTTTTTCAGCGTCCCAATAGATCCGGAAAGCCAATACTTGTTCGGATTTAGTTTAAATGGACGAAGCTTTAAATTCACCCGCGCACCTCAAGGATTCACAGAAAGCCCCAGCATCTATAGCCAAGCACTGAAACGAGAACTTGACAGTATCCACATGCCAGTTAACACTGCATTGCTTCAGTATGTCGATGATCTGTTGATCACCGCTCGAAGCGAACTTGAATGTGAAAAAGCTTCACTGACGGTTTTACAATTTTTGGCAGAAAAGGGGCACAAGGTGTCCCCGTCTAAGCTGCAATTCTGTGTCCAGCGAGTTGTTTACCTTGGGCACTCGCTGTCCAAGGAGGGAAGGCAGCTTACACCAGATCGCATCCAGTTAATTGCTAACATGCCAATACCCAAGACACAAAAGGAGGTGCGGGCTTTTATAGGCCTCACGTCATATTGTAGGCAGTGGATCCCTCAATATGCATTTCTAGCAAAACCACTCATTCAGTTGACAACACAGGAGGCGGCCACATCGACTGTCCTCCCTTGGACTCAGGAACATACACAAGCCTTTGAAAGCTTAAAGAAAGCTTTATGTCAAGCACCTGTTTTAGCAACACCATGTTATAGTAAACATTTTACACTCTTTGTTACAGAACGTGAAGGTACTGCCTTGTCAGTACTCACACAGGAACAAGCAGGATCACACAAACCATGTGCTTATTTTTCTAGTACATTAGATCCCGTAGCTCAGGCTCTGCCTGCGTGCCTGAAATCAGTGGCAGCAACAGCTTTAGCAATCAGACAAAGCGATGCCATAGTGTTAGGACATCCATTGACAGTACAAGTACCACATGCAGTAGAGGTTCTTGTGAACCGAACGCAAACACAACACTTGACCATAGCAAGACTTACCGGTTATGAATTAACATTGTTTCAGCCACATATAGAAATCAGACGTTGTAGTACATTGAATCCTGCCACACTTTTGCCAGTAAACGGAACAGACCCTCTAGCACATGATTGTATTGAAGTTATTACTATCACGACGAAACCCAGACAAGACTTGACAGATGTCCCATTGTCAGATCCAGACCTGACGTTGTATGTAGATGGTTCATGTATGAGAACAAGTACAGGAGAGTTAGTGGCCGCGTATGCAGTCACAACAGACACTGAAGTCATCGAAACAAACTGTATAAACACCTTGTCAGCCCAAGCAGCAGAGCTCACTGCTCTGACACAAGCCTGTATCCAAGCTACAAATAAGAAAGTCAACATATACACTGACTCACGTTATGCATTCGGAGTTGTACATGACTTCGGCGTGCTGTGGCGAGAGAGAGGTTATTTAACTTCTCACGGTGCCCACATTCAGCACGGACCTCTTATTCATGCCTTATTAGATGCAATACATCTACCCACTGCAATATCGATTATGAAATGCAAAGCTCATACGAAAGTTACTGATATCATTTCTCAAGGCAATGATCTAGCTGACAGAACAGCTAAACAGACTGCTCAAACTCACACATCTGACATGACAAAGACAATAGTTCCAACACCAACACATTGCATGACGGTTAAGGATCCCGCTCTTGACGTAATTGACATACAGACACATGCTACACCAGATGAAATAAAGAAATGGACTGAATTAGGAGGGATCCAAACGGACCAAGGATGGATGACGAAGGAAAAATCTGTATGGTTTCTTCCTGACTCTATGGTTCAAGTTATCATAAATACAATACATAGTCCAGCGCACCTAGGAGAAAAAGCTATGCTAGACAGCATTCAACACATTTGGTTCAACAAACATTTACGAGCAGCAGCTAAACAAAAAGTCCGTACCTGTATGATCTGTTGTCAGTTTAATCCAGGTAAAAGCATTCCCGTAGAACAGGGTGGATTTCATCCTCCTGATCACCCTTTTGAAGTCCTCCAGATGGATTATATCCAGATGGAACGATGTCGAGGATTCAAATATGTTCTCGTAGTTGTCTGTGCTCTTTCCCGTTGGACCGAAGCCTACCCAGTTTCAGATTACACTGCCCCGACTACTGCCAAACAGTTAGTTCGAGAATTCTTCCCACGGTATGGTTTACCACGTGTTGTCTACTCAGATAACGGCCAGCCGTTCTCATCCGAACTAATGAAACACGTTTCACTTTTGCTAGGCTATCAATGGAAGTTTCACTGTGTCAGACACCCCGAGGCAGCAGGTCTCGTGGAACGACATAATCAAACTCTGAAAATTAGATTGTCCAAAATATGTAGAGAGAAAGGTGTCGATTGGGTAGTAGCCCTACCAGTTGCACTCTTTTACATGAGAATGGTAGCGCACTCTCGAACAGGGCTATCCCCTTATGAGGTGATCTTTGGCAGACCACCAAATATGTGGGGGACGCCTATACCCCGTAAAATAACTGATGTTGACTGTAATATGCTGACAGATTACCTGGCTTCCTTGATGTCTGCACTACAATCTTGTCGTTCACAGGTAGCTGCAGCCTTTCCCGACAACACCGAGGTGAAACCCCATGACGTAGTCCCCGGGGACCTGGTGTTAGTGCGAAATTTTGACCGGAAGACTCAGCTGGATCCTAGGTGGAAATCGCCTCAACTTGTACTGCTCACCACGAGGACAGCCGTGAAGATCAAAGGTCGCAAGGGCTGGTTACATTCCAGTCATATCAAGAAATTTCATGGACTACCGTCAGATGTAAACGTCACACCTCGCGTGTCTTCACCGATTGACTCAAAGCTTCCTTTGGTTGAACCAAGCGACAAGGAACTATACAAACTAAAATTACGGTCTAACAAGTCAGACAATTTGATTGTTTAAGTCCTCTCCAAGGTGAATCGGTCGAATTTGTCTCTGACATGTATCCCCTAGACCTGAATAGAGAAAGAAACCGAAAGATGAAGTTGAAAAAGCATGCGTATTGTAAATCACTGCGTAGTCATTGCACAGTGACGTTATTAATTTTGTTTTTTTTAAGTCTTTTAATAATCGCTGCAAGTATATTGTTGCACATATATTATCCTATTTCTAAACATGTTTACAATGTTACTGCTGAACATTCTTTTAGTGAATTACCCCCGCATGAGTTGTCCTATAGATTTGCGCTGCGCAATAACACTTTTATTAGTATGTTACATCATTCCCATCAGACTAGTAATGCTACCAATTGTTGGATATGTGGCCGACTCCCTCCCTATCAGAACTATAAGGGAATTCTGCCTCTCTTTCCATATCCGTTTACACACAATGGCTCCTATGGAGCATGGTTTAGTTTAATTAATTCCTTAGATTCAAATTCAGTAGTTTATCAAGACAATTGGGTATGGGGAAACCTGAACCTAGTTTTACTCAAAGTCTGCTACCCTGACAAGGAGGGACTTCCCAAAAGAACAGGAACTGATCTAGAAAATGAAGTATATGGATTAGGGAATTTTACGCTTAATCTCATGATCCTGAATGTTGAATCCGAAGCCGCACCAATTTTGTCCGCTATGTCAGTATTTCCAGTTAAAGGTGAATTGTGTGTAAGAAAGAATGGTTCCATACATATGGGCCATAGTAGATGCACCACTGTAATAGAATTTAGTGATCAAGGCAAGTCTACATTTAGAGCTTCTCGCCATTCCTACTTCGTATGTGGTCAGACTGCATATATACGTTTGCCTCTAGATTGGGATGGTACCTGTTACATCGGATTCCTTTTGCCACCTGTTTTCCTAGCCCCTCCTGATTATCACAGAAATACTCATTTAGTACACAATAGAGAACGGAGAGATCTCCCAATTGTCGACTACACTGAGACGGCATGGGAAAAGTATACAGACTTCAATAAAGGTCTCTTTCCCTATATAAGTACAGTCACCAATAGTAAGCTGATACGTAGATTAACTAGGACTCTTGAAGCCGTAGTGAATGAAACTATTTCCGCCTTAGGCAACCTGACAGTGGAGCAATCTGCGATGAGGATTGTTGTTCTTCAAAATCGTCTTGTCCTTGACGTCATCCTGGCCGATAGGGGCGGAGCTTGTAGGGTCATCGGATCAAGTTGCTGCGTATTCATTCCAGAAAATTCGCCATCTGTATATAAAGCTATAACTCGTCTTCATAAGATTGTAAGCCAGATACACCAGAATCCAGGCACTTGGACTTGGTCCGGGTGGTTCTGGAGCGTGTTGTCAGCCTGGGGATGGAGAGTCCTATCCTTCCTAGGTATTGGCCCTCTCATACTATTCAGTTGCTGCTTATGCCTACAATGTGGACCAGCGATTTGTGGTCTGTGTGCTACATCGTGTATTCCACCACCAAGATTTCATTCATCCCGGAAGAAGAAAGAAGAACAAATGATGCTATATGAACAGATCGATGGATTGATGAAGATTGATATTTCCTAAGGGCCAGTAGGGGACAAGGAGGGAATGTGGAAATATGGATTTTTATGATCAGTTATGTCCCCTATCTTGGACCCCAACGGTTCCATGTACATGCTACAAGTACATGTATGTTCCCTCCAGTTCCAGTTATGAAGACGCAAACACAGGTGCGTCCACCGTCAACATGTCCTCTATCAGATCCGCCATGAATGGGCCGGATATTCTATTCCTAAGTATGAAAGGCCATCGGCTTTATATGGTTCATCTACTATATTTTACAGTCCAGGCGAGTAGGCCCTGATTCTGCCATCAAGCCTTTTCCTGCCTTCTGCCTCTGAAAGCTCCAGTCTGAGCTCGCATCTGTATCCATGAACTTTGTCCTACTCCCTGCGCGGCTAACGGTGCCTGACTCGACCTGTCTGCCTGCCAAAAAACTGTATTTCACCTTCAAGATTATCTGCTCCGCTCCTCATCCAATGCATTCCTGTCTAGTAGTTTAAATAAACATCCTTCCAGCTACCGAGCTAAGGGCCCGGCTTCTCTGTCTTTATGCAAGTAATTCATAGCCCTGTTACTATGGAAGATTTCTGCCCTTGCATCTCACGTAGACACTTAGACGCTTGTACACGCACTCACAGTTAGTATAGAATAGATTTTGTTCGAGAGACCTTTCCTTTTGGATAACATAGTTCTTTAAACATAGGATGTTAGATATGATTTGGGATTAGGTTGACTTGACCCCCCAGACTTCTGTCTCCACATGTAGAGCTGAATGTCAAGTCCCCTTCACCCCCTAGTTGCACGTCAATCACACGTCATGCTGCTGCGCGCGCATCTCTGCCAAGTATTTCTGCTGACATTGCGAAATTCTTTCATGGAACCACCCATTTGTGACATCACACCTAATGACGTTTTCTAGTTACGCCTAGTTACACCCATTCTAGTTACGCATGTATGTCTTTTATCTCTGTTATCAACTGTTACGCCTCCTACATCTGTTTCACTGTACTGCCTTTTCTATAAAAATGATTACCTGTCAATAATGTATTGCCCTTCACTTCCTGAACCTCCGTGGTGATGGAATATGAAGACCACAATTCGAATTGTTCTTGGAATAAAACCCATTCCGAACCTCTAATACCACGGATTCTGCCTCTTATTTTACTGAGCTATTTTTATTAATTCTCCGCATCAAATTAAGTATCGGTAATTAAATTATTTACCACAAACTAAGGGGATGATGGCAGTACAATTGCCACCGCCGGCCCGGCAGTGAGGTCCGCCGGCCCTGCAGACCGCAATTCTCGCACCGCCATATTACGAAGGCGGTGGGATCCAGACCACGACCACGGCGGAGGCCATGCCCTTCCACCACGGAACCGCCACAGGCAAACGTCACGATTGCCTGGCGGAGCAATCAGCATGCTTACAATGGTGGCAGCAGAATTATGATGTTGGTGGAAGCCAGCCTTTCCGTGGCAGTTGAACTGCAAATGAAAGGCTTGCAGGGAAGGGGGCCCGTTGCGGGCCCCCCTTGTGTTGGGGGGAGGTGTGGGTGCACCCTACATTTCACTGCACCAACTGGCAGGCACAGAGTAGTGCCTGCCACATAGTGCAGTGAAATGCACATCATGCTCTTTTTGACATCGCGGTGGTGCTGACACATCATGCTCTTTTTGACATCGCGGCGGTGCTGCTGTCAGCAGCCACCTCCGCAATTTTAAAGGTGCAGAATCCGACCGCAGCGGTGGCGGTCCCATCATAATCATGTATGCTGGACCGCCGTATGCATGGCGGTCAGTCCCAATCACCGCTATGGTGGCAGGCGGAACAAGACCGCCCGCCATCGTAATGAGGCCTTAGAAAACGAAAAATGTTATTAAAATAAAATTAATAACTACAAAAAATGTAACACATATATTAAAAAACAAAAGCAATACTTACACAAAAAAATAGTTCACATACTTTTAAAATACATACTAAAATACATAACACAAATTAAAACATAAATATTTTCAACAACTTGGGGCCCCATTAGGATGGCGGGTGGCATCCTAGCGGTGCCGGGGCTGGCCGCCAGTGGTGCGGCGGTCCCGCACCGTCAATTAGGATGGCACCGCAGCACTTTCATCCTGCATTCACAACATTGTGGCTGGCGGTGCTCACAGCATCGCCCACCAAAATGTTGTTATTGGACGTTGTGCATTGGCATGGGTTGGCCAGGGTGGGCTGCACTTGGGGGTACCTATGCCCCCCTAGCAGATTCCGCATGCCTTTCCTTGGCGGAGTCTCTGCCATGGAAAAGCATGTAATATGCCACATTCTAATATGGATGGCGGTGCCTGCAAGGCACTGCCACTATATTCAGGCCCTTTTCTGCCTGGTGGAAAAGCGGCGGACGGTCTTTCCGAAATTGTAATATGGCGGTGGTGAAGATAGGTCATTTGGCAGGCGGATCGCCACCATCCTAATGGGGCCCTACATTTTTGCAAACGATATTAATGACTTCGATATTTTAAAAAATGATATTTCTTACCTTCAAGTCGATATTCTTGATGTTGATATTTCTGCATCAAGGTATTTCCAACTCGATATTTGTGTATGTCGACATTCAA
Organism: Triturus cristatus; assembly: GCF_964204655.1. Taxonomy (NCBI): domain Eukaryota; kingdom Metazoa; phylum Chordata; class Amphibia; order Caudata; family Salamandridae; genus Triturus; species Triturus cristatus. The sequence continues at coordinate 1,633,194,054 of NC_140591.1, read as the reverse complement.
AACTTGATATTCTGTCTGTGCTCCATTTCAGGGTACGATGCTCAGTTTACTTAAGGGGGTAGAGAATACTCGTAATTTCCAACATGATATCCTTGTTAGTGGGAAAGATAAAGCAGAGCATAACAGACGTTGGCAAAGGTTTGGGAGATCCTAGACAGAGCAGGACTGACTTTAACGAAGGAGAAATGCAAGTTCCAATTGAAAGAATTGGGCTATTTGGGGTATACTATTTCTGAGAGCGGTGTGCAACCTAAAGAAGATTTGTTGAAGGCTATTAAGCTAGCTGTCACTTCCACTAGCAAAGATCAACTCAAATCTTTTATGGGATTGATTGAGTATTATTCCAAATTTGTTCTCAATTTCACACACAAAACTGAGGCATTGAGGGAGTTGTTGAGGAAGGGTGCACTATTTGAATGGGTGTTGCCCAGGGAAAAGCTTTCCAAAATATTAAAAATGAAATAGTGAGTGCTGAGATTCTTACTCTATTTGAACCCAGCAAGGAGACCCTCATTACCGTTAATGCCGTTGCCCATGGTATTGGTGCTGTTTAACGCAAATCGAAGGTGGTGTGGAGAAAACAGTGGTGTTTGCATCACGCACACTTAATAAATCTGAACGCAATTATGCTGTCATTCAGATGGAGGCGTTAGCTGCCGCATGGGGTGTTCAGTACTTTCCCACCTATTTGTGGTTGTGGGGTGCACACTTTACCTTAAGAACAGACCACAAGCCTTTTGTCAGAATGTTGAGTCCTGGCAGGGCGAGTAACGGATCTTCTCGGCTATTGCAGTTCCCGGGCAGGCTGCAAGAATAAATGTATAAACTGGAGTATATAGCAGGTTGGAAAAATGTTCAGGTGGATTATTAATCAAGATTGCCATTTGGTGTGGGGGGGGATGAAGAGAATGATGAGGAAATGGTATGTATTGAAGCTAGTGTGGAGAATGTGTTCAAAAATGAGTTTAAATCGGTGACCAAGGATGAGTGGCAGGAAGCAGTTAAGAACAATGATTAATATAGAGAATTGGTTAGTTCCATTAGATCAGGATGGAAATGCAAAGGTGATCTCAAGCCAGCCTTAAGAAATTTCATCAAATTGCAGTAGTTCAGTATTGGTGGGACGGACGATTTAGGGGTCGATTAGGATGGTGCTCGGAAATGCATTCCGACCACTGTAGTAGCGGAAAATAACCGTCCGCGTGTACCGCAGCAAAACCGGCAGTCAAATTGGGATGCACTGCCAGAAAAATCCGACCACGGCGGGCGGATGTGCTGTGGAAGGATCAAAAACTGCTGTTCGACCACCTGAATGACCACGAATGAACTGACGATACGATGGTGGCGCCAGCGGAACGATCAGTTGTTTCCAACCACCGCGATCGAAACAAATGATGAATGGGAGAGCCGGCAGAAGGACTGTTGCATTTCGACCACCCCGGTCACGTAGGAAGACTAATGGCAGTCGAAAACAAAAAGGCTACCAAGTGTGGCTGTATATCTGTCTCAGCCTCAAAAAACACCTAACACACCCCAATGACACAGCGCCATGGCAAGTAAAAAATACTAATCCCAGGTCAACCCACACAACACACCTGACATGAATACTCTATTTTGACCCACCCACATAGCTGAGTATAAAACCAGCCTCTTCTCTGCCCAGAATCCTGTGTACAACTCCAGAACTGAAGGGCCCAACCCCACAGCACAAAGGAGAGGGAAATTAACACACATCACACCATCACAACCACACACACATCAGCACCACCACTTGAACACCTGCACCTTTCACCCATTTGCACATCACACACCATGTAACAGAAAAAGATGCCCAAATTCACTGACAATGAGTTGTCAGTGATGGCAGATGAGATAATCAGAGTAGAACCACATTTGTTTGGAAGCATGGTCCAACATGCAACAGTAGCCACATAAAATCAAATGTGGGCAGGGATGGTCAACAAAGTCAATGCAGTAGGGGCCACCCAACGCACCCCGAAGGACCTCGAGGAGGTGGCATGACCTCAAGAGCAGGGTGAAAGAGCACGCCAACAAGAACCATGAGCTGGCTCAGAGGACTGGCAGTGGCCCTCCCATTCCACCACTAACATTCACCAATTTTGTAAATAAATCACTTATTGTAAATGAACACTCTTTACACACCTATGTCTTTGTGTCAGCTCCATGTTTATCACATGTTTATCACAGTATGTACAATTTCAATTCAGATTCCAATGTACCACAAGCTCTGATAATGAGGAGGCATTGAGAGGGTGAAGGAACCTAGAAAGACACAAGAGAATGAGATTTACTTGTCAGGTGATGCCGTTACAGCTAGAACACACCACTAGTCATCAACGTACAAAAACCAGCACACATAACAATGAGCAACAACATCAACATAGACATGAGGTAACTGGATAAAAATACCCTGTGCCACACACATTAGCCATTAGTACAGGGCCAGCAACAGCCAGCAGTCAAAAAGATCATCTATGCCTTGCCACTACTCAAAGACAACTGACAATGTTACTGTTGTACAATGTCACTTACACTCAAGGGAAGTAGTTGTCAATGAGCTGTTGACGCAGGTCAACACCTTCCTCTTTTTCACTATCGTTGTCACTGGGCATGTGTGGGTTTGCAGGGGGGGCATCTGCTGCTCATCATCGTCCAGGAGCAGGGGGATCTTTTTGTGCAAGGGCAGGTTGTGGAGCATGCAGCATGCAACTATGATCTGACACACTTTTTGGAGAGAAGAGAGTAGTGCACCTCCGCTCTTGTCCAGACACCGGAATCTAGACTTCAGAAGCCCAAAAGTACACTCCACCACACAGCGTGTCCTCCCATGTGCATCATTGTAGCGGACTTCAACCGGGGTCCTGGGATTCCTCAGTGGGCTCAACAACCAAGGCCGGTTGGGATATGCAGAGTCACCTAGGTGTGAGATACAGGGAGCAATTTACTAATATAAACAGTAGCTGAGAACAGCATGTCACACATACAGCACACTACTTGACTCTGCGTACTCACCAACAAGCCACACACGCTCTGGATGCAGATTTGCCATCAATTGTGGGATTATGCTGTTACGCAGTATTTAGGAGTCATGTGCAGAACCGGGGAATTTGGCACACACATGGGAGATAATCATATGCGCTTGGCGTACCACTTGCACATTAATGGAATGGAAATGTTTCCTGTACCAGTAGATGTGCTCACGCGTCTGTGGTGGAACTAGGCCAACATGTGTGCAGTCAATGGCGCCAACAACATTAGGTATGTGTCCAAGATCTTAAAAATCACCCTTCACACCTGCCAATTCATTTCTCCTTGGTAAAGTGGATGTAGCGGTCCTTGTATGTCATCATTGCGGACAGGACATCACGTAGCACCATGCTGAACATAGCTTGAAAAATCCCACTGGCGATGGCCGCCGTGTACTGAAACGAATCAGCTGCAAAGAAATGCAGGGCAGGCATCACCTTAACTGTTGGCATCAAAGCAGTCGGATAGGTTCTGTGAGGCCTCAGATGGGGCTCCAACTGACCACATAGGTCTTGGGTAGGGCGATCAAGACGGAATTTCCTTATGATGTCCTCATCCTCCATGTTTGCAAGCACTGGGAATGGACGATGCACATGTGGTCGTCTCCTACATAATACGAAAGGAGACACATGTCAATTTGATTTCCCTATGAGATGTGAAAACATCTTACTTCTTGACTGACGCAGCGCCAACAATGACTGGACTGTAACAACCACTTAATGCACAAGTCACATGCAGAGACACCTTGATCTCATGTAGTCGTACATGTGGTCAGTATGTACAGACTGACTAACTCCAAAACAGATTCTGACTATGTGAATGGTAAATGGTACACTCCTACATCTTGTGTCCCCAGCCCTGGGAGTAGTTGACACAGCACATGTTGGAAACAGCAACACTGCTGACTTCTACGTAGCTGCTGTACCTGCCACACCTTCTTGCTTAAGTTGCACAGAGCACAACTTTTCTACACAATGAGCACAGTGTGTGTAAGCTGATCAACTATCAGAATCAATACAGCAATGTGCACAGCAAATAGGCACATTATGTGGTCAGTCCGTCATTACTGTGTGTTGATTATCCATCTCACACATTGACATGTTCACAAATATGAGACCCCATTACACACTAAATCTGTGTAAATGCATTCAAATATCATAGGCGAAATGTTAGTATGTACATGGCAATGCATGTAATCATGTTCACTGACATGGCATGTTTAGGCATCAGTGATTTGAATGTCACACTAGCATTCAATGTTGCTAACAGGTGCTGTGATACATTGTGAAGGTAGTGTTCAACAATGAAAATTGGCTATTGCCATTGCTAGAGCATAATGTATCCAAAGGTGCTGTATGCGTGCTCCGCAACCGCGATCACGGTCACGATCACGGCCACAATTGAAAGATGCAGGATTGCGGTGCAACTGCCTGGCCCCCGTGGTGTGCCATCCCCAATGCCCATGCCATTGCAGCCAATGAGAACTGCGATCGCAGTAGTGAAATACAATTTTGAAACCTGCGGTAGGCGTGCTCCACTACCACAGGCCCGGTCATTGGTTCCAATTGAAAGATGTCAAATCGCGGTAGCGACCGCCTGGCCCCCGCGGTGTGACACCGCCTGTGCCAATGCCATTGCAGCCAATGGGAACCGCGGTAGTGAAATACAATTTTGAAACTCGGGTAGGCGTGCTCTGCTTCCACAGTCCCGGTTATTGGATACAATTGCTGCAGCAGAGTACCACTGAAACAACCCAAGGGGCCAATAAATGTCTGTTAGAGAGCCACACATTTTGCTTGCATTTAGACACTGCTGCCTGCCATTCTTCACCGCCAACTGCTGCTGTTCCTGTATTCTGGACCCAGTGATGGCGAGAACTGGGAACATCAGTGCCCGTCCCTTCACCACAGAGGAGCTGAGGTCCCAGTGGAGGAGGTCCTTGCATAGTATGGGAGACTGTATGGTGCGCCAGATGTACTGGTAAGTGTTTCAGAGTAAAGGTTTGAGTGTGCTCAGAATGCTCACATGATGTTGCTCTGCAGTAGTATGTGCCTGTGAGTGCAAGTCAATGTGCATGCATCCATATTTTTCCTATAGTATGCTCCATACATGGCCTATTAAGAATTGCATTTGAGTATGTGGGGAGGATGGCTACATGGATATTTCTACAGCTCTTCTTCAGCAAAACACCCCCCAAAAAAATGTTGGTCTGAGACTGGGTAATGTAAATGTGTGATACACTGCCCAGCATGCTGACTTTATGTCAGTGGGGCGGTGTAGCCTTATTTCCACAGATCCATGGCTGCATTGGAGGATGGGAGTGACATGCAGTGTTTTTTCAGCCATACAGTTACACTGCTGGTTTGAGACAGTCGAAGTCTGAACAAACATTGCCTGTGCTATGTGATGTCATAGTCCATTAAGTCTTCACATGCTCATTTGTGACATTACAAATTTATTTTGTCCAGCTGGTCCTTAAGGATGTGTGTACAGTTCTCAAATTTCCCCTATGGTGATGTGTGCATTATGTACAAGAGTACAATGCTTGAGTGTAACACTCTTGGTGGCAATTCACCTATAACACATCAGATAAATGTAAGTTGGAAATGTCATCCTTCTATTGATTTCATTTAACCCTGGGTGTAGTTCGCGTAGTAGCGCTACGCGTAGCTATGCGAAGTGCACTTCGCACTACGCGAACTGCGTAGTTTGCTGCCCGCAATGATTGCACAGTGCCGGATGCTTATCCGCAATGTGCAATCATTGCAAACGGCATCTTGCACAGTGCAAGCAGTCGTTTTCTGCCGCTCAAGTAGATTTTTACTCAAGCGGTAGCTTTCTCAACGTGGACTGGTAGTTTCTCATCACAAGCGGTCGAGTCATTTTGCTCGCTCGCGGTTGCCAACTTGACGTTGAGGACCGCGAGCAAGCACAAAGTGCCCGCTACGCTATGTGTTTTTGCACTGTGCTACGTGCAATTCACGTAGCGCGTAGTTGCACAAACTACGCAAACTAGACGAGCGTAACGTAGTTTTCCGCCCAGGCCTAATTTCATTGTGTGTTCAGTCTCACAGGTGTAGGCACTGTTTGCCCTCTCATATTGTACATGCATGTGATTTCTCTGATGGCCCACGTTTAACCTCAGTGTGAGTCCCTCTGGCCTGCACAGAAACTGCTCAATGTTACAAGGACCAATCACTAAATGGACTGAGTGAAACATATGTGTTGTCCACCACCCTATTTCTCAATGAGCCATCTTAGGCCTGAGGATTGCACAAGGCAGGACTACACCTTGTGAGAAGAGTGTGAGCATGTAAGATCATGGCCTTAAATGTGACCACCATGACACATGTAGCCATTCACTGGCCAAGCACATTGAGGGGTGTGTAATGTTGGACACAGTGAGTCTGCCTCAACACATCATTTCCAATTTATTGTATGTCATGCTCACTCACATACTGAATCACAGATGAGGGTCTTTTTCACATTGGTTTCTGTGCTGGCACTCTGCATGTGTATGAGATGGCCATATACTGTGTACATCATCATACATGTATACATTTCTATGAGATTATTTGATGCAACTGTACTACGTGTCATTCTGTATGGCCTCTGCTCAACATTTATGTATTAGTGTGCTATGTATTTTCATGCTCCTGTACTGACACAAATGGGACACAACACAGTATCACTGAAACTTCCTCTTCTTGTCTCCCATGCCTGCAGTTTGAGGTCCACCAGTGTAAGGCGATATGGAGGGCCATTGCATGCAAAGTGCGGGCTCTGGGTGTCTCCAACAGACGGCACACACACTGGCACAAGAGGTGGGATGACATCTGCCGGCTGAGCAAAAACGTGGCAGAGATGACGCTGGGGGATGCTCCCTCGGAGTGACTGGTTGGCGCGCAGGAGCATGACTCCACTAATGGCCCGCATCTTGGCAGTGACACAGTCAGAGCTGGGTGGACGCTTGAGGGCCCATCAGCAGCAAGTTGGGGGTGAGTATTCAGCTAAGTGTGACTTTGGGTGTGAGTGACTACATGAATCTCAACCGTGAGCCAGTGGGAAGCTCCTTGATGTCTCTAGTGTAATGCAATGGCTTCTAAGTGGCCTCAGTGTTGAATGCAGATGTTTTGCATTTGTACAAGATGTGTATTTTCATGTGTTTAAAACCATGACCCTTGTCATTGACAGATGAGATATGGCCTTGTGACATATTCTGCAGTATAAGTGTCATAGACATCATATGGCAGTGAACAGCAGTAAGCATCATGTTAGTGTGCATTTATAGATGTGTGCTGTAAACACAAGAAAATTTGTTAAATCTACACAGCTGACACCAATGTACAACTGTAGTTGTGCTTCAAAGCACATCATGATAGATATCCGGAGCTTGAAGCCGTTGCAAAAGGACATTTTTGAGTTTGTATCTGTGGTGTTCCCTTAAAGTGACTCCATATGTGACAGAGTTAACATGTTTTGACGTATATCTATCTCACTTACCGGCACGTAGGTATGCTTATAGAGAATAGTATGTGTGGTTACAGGTTGGCACAGGGCCAGCTATTTGGCTGTGTCAACGCCACATGGAGCATTACTATCAACTATGCCTGTTTCCATGCATCTTCTGATGATTGCACAAATGTAGCACATGCTGACTGTACATGGAGGAGGTCAACATGAAAGTATCATTTTCAGGTTTTGTGCTTTGCTTGCATGTGATGTGTGTGTGAGTATGGCACTATACTGAACCTATGTCTCTGTCTCTTGCAGCATATACTGAGGGCAGGGAAGGACGCGGATGGACACCAGTGGGGAAGCTTCTGGCATGACTGCTACACATGAGTTCACTGACACTGATGTGACCAGTGCCTCGGAGGGGGACAGGAGTGCCCTGGATGATTCACGCCCAGAAACACCAACCTTTACATCTTCAGTCTCCAGCGGTGACTCCTCGATGTTGGCTGGCACAGAAAGTTCCAAATCTGCCTCTTCTTTCACCATACATTGTCTAGTGCCCACTCTCCCGGATGCTCCCACAAGTGCTGCCCATGCCGCAGCCCTAGGAAGGGTAGAGTCTCCTTCCCCTCAGGCACCGCTGCCCCTGCCCCTGTCTTCCCTGCTGCCCTCAGTGTGGAGGCAGTGGACCTGTTGCACCAGCTGTGTGTGGGTCAGACTGCTCTCCTGAATGCCTTCCAGGATCATGACAAGAAGTTGACACAGGTAGTTGCCTTCATGGAGGTCATTCATTCTGATGTGGGTGGCCTAAACAGAACTGTCCAGTCTTTGTCCTCCACAGTGACGGCAGCCATTCAGCAGTAACAGGCTCCCAGTCCAGCTCCTGTCCCTTCAGCAACCACCCTGATAGTGGCACCACCTGATGAGAGTGCCCGCATGCCAAAGCCCTCAGGCACCAAGTTCTCCACACGCAGCACACAACAGCAGCACTCGAAGAGTACCAGACCCCAGACAGCATCCCCATAACACTAAAACGGGTACACATGTGTGCAAAACCAAAAGCCCATCACGTGACACTCATGGGCCTCAGGCCAAGAATCAGGCATCAACATCACATTCATCAAAATCCCCACCATCGAAGGGCACTCCCCTCCCCACACCTGCTCCCAAAGACCAACAAACACTTGCCCTGTCTGCTGTGAACCTGGTGCCTGCAACGACTAAGCTCAAACACATTTCAAAGGCAGATTCACTCACAGCGTCAACTCCCACCCACACCCCTGTGAAGCAGGTACAAGAGAGCAAAGTGGGGGGTTTACTTTAACAACAGGGGATGCAGGGGAAGAGGCAAGGCCACCCCAAGCGTACCACCAGATCCACCACCTGCACCTGATACAACTTTGGTGGAGAGTGAGGCTGTTGTGCCCACCTCACTTCCCACTCCAACCAAGACACTTGTGGGCTGTCAAATCCCCAAGCAGTTGAGACCCAGCCCTTAACATTCACCCTCAACCACTGTGCTTCCATGCAGCAAGTCTCCACCTCCCCGTGCCACCACTTCACCCGGTCCAAGCAGCCCTCAGGGTCCAAGAGCCACGGATGCCTCTACCTCAGCCGGTTCTCTCTTTCCCAGGTCCAGTCCTCCAACTGGGCCGACAATCAGCCAGCTCCCAGATCAACTTCAAGTCAAAGTTGAAGCAAAGTCCCCCTCCCCATACCATTTCTCCCACAGCGGTGCCTGGACAGCCCATGTGTAGCCCCTGAGCTGTGGTGATTCCCATGGCAGTGGACGGTGTTACCCATTCCCAGTGCAGTTTGTCATGCACACATGTGCGCACTAGAAATATGGACTGACCAATGGCCTTGCTGTTTGTTACTTTTGATGCCCATGTCCTGTGCAGTTTCTCATGCACACATGTGCGGACTAGAAATATGGACTGGCCAATGGCCTTGCTGTTTGTTATTTTTGATGCACATGTCCTGTGCAGTTTCTCATGCACACATGTGCGGACTAGAAATATGGACTGGCCAATGGCCTTGCTGTTTGTTACTTTTGATGGCCATTTCCTATGCAGTTTGTCATGCACACATGTGCGGACTAGAAATATGGACTGGCCAATGGCCTTGCTGTTTTTTACATTTGATGCCCATTTCCTGTGCAGTTTGTCATGCACACATGTGCATACTAGGAATTTGTACTGGCCAATGGCCTTGCTGTTTTGTACTTTTGATGTCCATTTCCTGTGCAGTTTGTCATGCACACATGTGCATGCTAGGAATTCGTACTGGCCAATGGCCTTGCTGTTTTGTACTTTTAATGCCCATTTCCTGTGCAGTTTGTCATGCACACATGTGCATACTAGGAATTTGTACTGGTCAATGACCTTGATGGTTTACACTTTTGATGCCTATCTGGATATTTTGTAATACAGACTGTTACTCATGTTGTCTGCTTTGTCGCTGCCCTTGCTAAATAAAAGATTTTATGTATGGGTATAGGTTCACGTGACACATGCTCTTATGCCACTTTCACATTGGCAATTACTTGATTTACTTTTTCAGAGGTTTTCAGAGGTGACAGGCACTTTTGTTCTTGAGTCTGAGGCTTGAGGGTGCAATGATGGTTGTTTCTGATGATCTACTCTTATCCTAATCATTCTATGCTCAGATTTGCTAAATTGTACACGTCATGTTAGGATGCAATACCACAACAGAGGTGAATGCTATCCACAGGATTACTTGCGGGTGGCCAGGGTCCATCATATCTGTGTGATCTTTCTTGATATGTGATCAGCAGTGTTGATGTGCAGTCATCTTGTGTAGGCCTGTCTTCATAGTCACATGGGTACATTTGAATGTGTGCACTTGAGTAGTCATACAGTGTGATTGGCCTGTCATTGTCAGTAGTGTTGATATGTATGTGCCCCGGCACCTGCCCTCTACACACATGTATGATCCAGGTAGTTACATTGTCAGACGTGCTTCAGATTGTGGGCACATGTAGGAGTTGTAGGTTGAGCACTGTGGAGTGTGTTGGTGTGTCCTTGCACTCCTGGGGACACCTACTTGTTGTCGCTGTCAGTTGTGAGTATGCAGAGTGTGTCACTGCAAAGTCCATGTTGTGATTTGTTGATCAGTCATAGGCCTTGTTTATGTTTGTGCTCACCGTGCTGACCTACTAAGCCACACAGACATTATTTGTGAGTTTTTTCATGCATTGCTGTCACTTGACACATTTTTGGGACAAGTATAGTATGTGGTATGAGGAGTCATACCATGCCCTGTAGGTGTTTCTGATGCCTACACATTGTGAGTTACTCCTTTATGTGTTTTTGGACTGTACACTCCTCACCTGTCCAATACTGATGTACACACCACTTAAGTCTCTTGTCTTCCACCCCATGCCTTTCTAGTGTGTGATCCTCCCCACTACTTCATGGTGTGACACTATACTGTGGGAGGATGATCTGTGTACAGGACCAATGTGCCACTCAGGACAGTTTCACAATTAGTTATGTGTTATTTTCTTCTACTTAGTTGCAGTCATGGTTGCTCATGTGCAGTGCATATGTCTGAGTAGCACAGTCCTCTAGTCATGTTGTTTGCATCTGGGTTTTCCTGAGTTGTGCAGCTGTGGGTGATGGCTAAACTGTATGTCTGTTTGTTGAGGTACTGCTACCCTTCCTGAGTGTGATGTGATCGTGTGCTGTGATGATTTGTGGTGTGTGAGTTCATGGTTGGGCACTCAGATATGTGTGCTACTGGTTTTGTTGGTGTTCACACACTGCTTACTGTACATGCAGTGTTGTCAGTGTATGTCGCCTTGTACATGCCTGTTGTGGAACCCCTGATGTCCGGCGGAGTTGACTATGTGATGAATAGTTTTTGGCATATGTTGTGTTTTTGTTGTTGATGGATGCAGTGTTTCGACTGTGTTGGCTCTTTCTACTGACAGATGCAATGTGTGTGTGATGTTCTATTTACATGACATTGTGTGAGAGTAGTTTGTGCATTGAAATACATTCAGATGTGTGCATTTCTTGTGTGTATGTCACATGCAGCAATGTGGAGTCTTGTTCATGAGATTGTTTTGAGTGCATAATAGTGCTATGTCCTCCTATATTTGACCTGTCACTTGTCAGGATTGTGCATGTGGATCTCCAGCTGAGAGGTTTCACCTACGGATGAGGGGAAACATGGTGGCTAGCTGACGCCGGTCGCGGGAGCTCTCGGAGCAGCGCGAGGTATGAACTAAATTTAGGGTATTTTACAGGAAGAAATAACCCGCAGATGCAGTGGTACAACGAACACAAGATCTATTACTAATCTCGGAGGATTCATTTGAACCAACAAACCTTCGTTGTTTAAAAAAAAAAGCCGGGGAAATGTTCTCCTCGATTGCATGGATCAAGACGCAGCGGATTATCTTGGGACCTGAAGGCGCCTGGCAGACCTCTGGAGGAGGACGAGGTCAGCTGCAGCACAGATCGGCTTCTGGGTCGGAGGCGGCAGAGACAGAACAGTACACAGGCTGAGGAGACAGGGAGAGAAGCTTCTGAAGTGCCGAGGAGGACTCTGCGGTGAGGAGTGCACCCTGCATTCCAGGACAGAGGGGGTAAGGCTAAGGAGCTGGGAAGTAATACAAGTAGAGGCTCTGTCGATGGAAAGGGACTCGTTTTGCACGAAATTGAAGTCTTCGGAGTCTGGTAAAGGAAAGAAGAAGAAAGGGGAGAGGGAAGACTCAGTGGACATAGAAAGTGCAGATGCAGCTGTTCAAACTGGTTTGGAGGCATTAGGGGGGCCAGAAAAAGATACTGCAAGTACGTTCAATAAAGGGGGTCCCCGTTTTCCAGATTAGAAACAGATATCAGATGCGCTCTTATCTTGAGGCAAAAAATAGAGGATGTAAAACTGGTGCAGGGGGAGAAAAAACGTCCAGAGATGTGTTACCAGTTTTCCCCAAGAAAAAAGCGACAAAATCTGGAGGGAGTAAAAAACGGTGTGGAGACAAGGCTACGCGCACATTGGCAAAAACTACGCCAACTTTAACCTCCTATTTCAAAATAATGGAGCAGGTTGCAACCTCCAAAGGAGGTGGGAAAAAGGGTACACAGATAGTTTTTACCCCGTTACAACTGGAAAATCGCTTCGCATTATTAGCAGTGGAAAAAAGCGGGGATGGCGGAGAAGGTCAATCCAACGACCAGTCTAGGGCTCAGGAGACATCTAGTAATGCTAACTCCCCCCATACTACAGGGGTGTCCCCCATCATTCCATCAATACCCGATGCCAGTCAACAACAAGGTAGTGGCAGTACCTTGGAGGGGAAAAACATCAACACAACTAAAGGAGTAGAGGGGGAAAAGAGTCAGCTTGAATGGATGTTTTTAAGTCTAAGAGATGATATATTCTCGAAATTTGAGATTTCAGAGACTAATCAGAGAGGGATACATGATAAGTGCGACATCTTAGAAGGGAAGCTAGACGATATTGCCTTACGAACCGAGGTTTTGGAGTGCGAGGTTAAGGCCCTGACAGAAGCAGTGTCAGAAAATACAAAAGATCTAGAGAAATTAAAAATCCAGAATAGAACCCTGCAGGAAGATATAGAAAGGTTGGAGACGCAGGCGAGGCGGAACAATTTAAGAGTTCTCAAAGTTCCGGAGGGGGCAGAAGGTGGAGACATTAAGGCTTTCATATGTAAAATCCTGAAAGAAGGAATCCTGAAGGATAGACCTGATATAGATTTGGAGAAAGAAATCCAGAGAGTCCATAGAGACCCTTTTAAGCTTAGCCCTGCTAGGCTAAGGAGTTGGTACTGGGGAGAGCTTTAAAAGAAACATCATTACAATATGAGTCATTTAGCTACCCGATCAGATCAGATCTCGGAAAAAGAACAGATTAAAGGCAGTGGGAGCTTGGAACCAGAATGCCTTCATTGAGAAGTCGGGGGGCTCAGGTCCAAATGAAATTTCCAGCCATGCTTAAAATAATGTGGCAAAACAAAATGCATGATATTAGCTACCCAGACAAAGTTGATATATATTTTGGCACAGATGTAGACATGAATCAGAGATATATATATAGATAACAGAGAGTACAGGATGGTGGTAGAGAGGACACTGTGTGCTTTTGATAATATAAAATATATATATATACATATATATACATATATATATATTCACTGAAAAAACCATAGGTTTCACACATGTTATAGTTAGCTGGACATTTTACTGATAAAAAACCAATGAAATTCCCCCGTTATAGTTACTGTAGGCAACTATAACTCACGCGACCGCAATCCTCTGCTGATGCTAATACTCTATTTAGACACTTATTTGCCCATGTCTTCTTCCATTAAATTTTAGCTATACATATATTACAAATATTTTTTTTTCATAAAGACACATATGTCATCAGCAGAGGATTACGGTCGCGTGAGTTATAGTTGCCTACAGTAACTATAACGGGGGAATTTCATTGGTTTTTTATCAGTAAAATGTCCAGCTAACTATAACATGTGTGAAACCTATGGTTTTTTCAGTGAATTAGCAAGGTTTTTTAAATGCTAATTCCTAACTATAACGTGTGTGAAACCTATGGTTTTTTCAGTGAATTTGTACGGTTTTTTAAATGCTAAGTTACTTTACGCCATTTGTGGCGTGTGCGCCCACTTAACGCAGTTCGTTCCGTGCGCGCACGGTGCGCTTCGCGCACCGCGCGCCCACTTTACGCAGTTAGTGCCGTGCACGCACGGTGGGCACGCGGTGCGCTACGCGCACCGCGTGCCCACGTTACGCTAGATGGGCCATGTACGCACGATGCGCTTCGCGCACCGTGCGCACATGGAGGACATATGATGCACTTCGTTTTGAAAGGTAATATTTTAATTTTTCGTAATTTTAATAAGCCTTGCACAAATGGTGCCCTTCGGGCACCATTTGCACACGGGGTGGAGAGAGTGTGGATAATTTTTTTTAATTTTTTGTTTTTTAAATATTATAGTTTATCTCAACTGTAATAAGCCTTCGGCCACCAATTGCACACGGGGTGGGGAGAGTGTGGATAATTTGTTTTTTATAATTTTTTACCGTACGCGTACGGTAAGCGTAATCGGCGAAATTAGCGAAAAAATAAAAATTCCGTTTTTGGCCTTGGGGGATCTTTGGGGACTACCTCAACATGGCTATGTGTGTGGGAGCTGTCTAAACAGCCCCTTTACATGTTTTTGGGCTTTATATTTTAAACATCACTCTCAGTGCGAGAGAGAAAATGGCGGCCGCCGCTTCCTGGTTTCGGCCGATTCGAATGTTTACTAAGATCTAAGAGCCAATCAGAATCGCGCTCACGCACGCCACCGTACGCGTACGGTAAGCGCACCGTAAGCGCACCGTAAGCTGGCTCAGATATATATATTGATTTAAAGGCTATTTTCTCAGAATCTACTGAACAGATTTACACCAAACCTACAAAAGGCACTTCCTTGACCTGAGGACTACCTCTCTGCCAAATTTCTAGTAATTCTGTTCAGCCGTTCGGGCTGTAGCCCTGTCTAAAGGTCCTATGGAAAAATGCATGGGAAAAACGCGTTTTGGGACCCCCCTTTTATCTCAGCCCCCGCTTGACGAATCCCCCCGAGACTTTCAGGGTAGGAGCGTAGCGTAGCGCCCCACCTATTTTGAAACATTCGCGAGGATTCGTCGACCGGCGCCAAAGTTATTCAAAATAGAATGTTGCGGATTTCCTATGGAAACGTGGTCCTAACTATAACTACCTACTGGCGACCGCCAGTAGGTAATATATAGATAGATAGATAGATAGATAGATAGATAGATAGATAGATAGATAGATAGATAGATAGATAGATAGATAGATAGATAGATAGATAGATAGATAGATAGATAGATAGATAGATAGATAGATAGATAGATAGATAGATAGATAGATAGATAGATAGATAGATAGATAGATAGATAGATAGATACATATACACATACATGACATGTAGGGGTTTTTTTCTTCTCTTTCTCTTTTTTTTTGTTGATGCCTCCTGCTGTAATGGGAGATCTCAAATGGCGTTCTTTGAACCGCCAAAGGAGTAATAGGAGGGTTTCCCGGGGGGTTGGGGAGCACAGAGTGGGGGGAGCAAGGGGGAAGGAAAAAATAAAAAATGTAGTCCTTATACATGCTTTAGGTCCACGATGGAAGAATTTAGGGGATTACTAAGACAACCGTCCTAAGGATGGATAGCCCTAATAAAGTTAAATTTATAACATGGAATGTGGATGGATTGAGGAGTAGCAGAAAGATGTCTAGGGTTATAGAATTTTTAAGGAATAGTGAGGCACACATTTTTCTCTTACAAGAGACCTATTTGGAGATGCAAGAGTGCAAACAGAGTTTTCCCAAAATTTGATGGAGTCAGGAAGTGCTCTGTTCTGAGCAAAGAGGAAGTACAAGGGGAGTGGCATTGCCCCCGTTTCCAACCTATGCTCTGAGATTGATCTATAAATCGCTTCCAGCAATGCATGATCTTGTATCTCCTCTACCGGGCCTCCGCCAGCTTGGTCAGGTAAGTCCAAACCTTCAGGCGACGGCTCGCCACTGGAGAGCTCCCAATCGGGGATTTCTGTCATCGCTAATCCAGTCGTTCCGTCCTAAGTTTTTCCTCCGTACAATTTGTGCTTCTATAGATACACCCCCCAAAGAAGGATTTTTAGTGTGGTTGTCTTCCATAGTTATAGGGGTAGTATCACCAAACCCCTCCTTGTGTGATTGAAAATTTCCTTCCACATCAGACTCTTCCTATTCCTGTCATTACTAATAGTACCAATATCGTCCATTAATGCTAGTTCATCAAGAATGTCAGTAATGACCTGGGGTGGTGCAGCATGTTCCAGAGGTAAACGACTCTCCTCAAGAAATAAGCCGGACGGTTCGCACCCTCCCCCCCCCCCTTGTTGGGCGTCGAAAATATCGGCTTTTGAAGAAGCAATCAAGGAAGTCACAGCTTTTTTGCCAACAGCCACGTGAAAAATCTGCGATATCTTAGGTGTCCCTTGTACAAAACCCATACCCTGTGAAATACTATCCTGGCGCTCAGCGCCAAGCAATTCTTTGGAGCTTTTTGCTGCAAGTGCTGCACGTGTTCCTACTGCAGCCTCCCCAGAGGCTCTTGTTTTCCCACCTCGAGCAACTTTAGGTGCCATATCAAACCTCCAGTGGTGTCCCAAAACACACAAAAACAATAAATTTCAAACTTCCCAGCTGTTGTTTTTTTCTCCCTTAAGTATAGTCAATCTCAACAGTTAGTTGTAATTGTAGTGATAAATTGCAGACTTCTGGCGCCTACACTCACCAAAACCTTATAGTCAAGACCAGCAGTATAATTGCAGGAGGTTTATCCAATCACAGCCTGTAGAAAGATTTTCGCCAGAAGGTGTAGCCTCCACAAAGCTGACAAGACCACGTATAGTCGACTTTGTTTATGTAATCACACAGCAATTACTTTTTTTAAACAGGCTTGTTGCAGCAGATTAATCTAGAGTAAATTAAGTAGCAAAAAGGTTCGCCCAAGAAGTTCTGCCAATCGTTTTTCCATAGTCTGCCTGCTCGCAGCCAAGACCAGTTACATTGTTGCTGGAGATTTATCTAAGTAACTTGATATCAAAAACGTTACCCAAATGTTCTGTTCTGTCTCTCCAAACCAGCAAACCAACAGTAATTGCCCATCTGCTACTCTCGCAGATTTCCAAACCCAGCCATGAGTCTGGCCGCGGGCCACAGGTTCCACAGGGTCCGCAGAGAGTTGATCTAGCTGCCGTTAACAAACCGGCTCAGGTGAGGTTGCAGTCCGATCCCCCTCCTCCTCAGCCGTTACCGTGTGTTTGTGTGGACGAACGCACGCATGTTCCTTTTACTTAAACAACTTCCCGAAAAGCAGTGAACAGCGAAAATAGCCACAAAGAAGAATCCAAACACACTCCAACTGGAACCGCTGTTGTCATTAATGACGCCGCGCGTCCAGCTCCGAAAATCAAACAGGAAAGACGAGCTGGCCAGGAGCTCCTCACACACACGTCCGTTCTGCGGACGCCATCTTGCATGTAGAAAGTTGCAAAGTACAGTGAGAAGGCTGGCAAAAACATGCAATGATTTTACTGCCCGGATGGTGGAAGCAGAGACTCGCATTTGGTTGCTAGAAGATCAGATGGTGGCTCAAAAGGACGCTGTTGCAGACATAAAAGCCAATAAAGGTGATATGCATGACAAGTTGGTTGATTTAGAAAATCGCCTGCGTCATAATAATCTACGTATTTTAGGGGTCCCAGAAGGACTTGAGGGGTAAGATGCCTGAAAATTTGTAGCTGTTTGAGGAATCACTCCCCGAGTTGAAAGAATGGAATTGTTCGAAGGAAGTACAGCGGTCGCGTAGATTTCCGTTTCGACAACGGCCCGCAAGGAGTGGGCAAGTGGACCAACAGCCAAGGGCTATTTTGATTTCCCTCAATAATTTTCTGGCTAGGCAGGCACTGTACGATTTGGCAAGACCAAATACGAAGAGAACTGGCAAAGGGACACAATTCTTTGTGAGACCTGACTACTGGCAGCTGCGGCAGTTGGTCACTCCTTTCCAAGCAAAAGGCGTACAAGCCTTTCTATTACAACCAGCTACTTTAAAGATTGTAAACGAGGGGCAGATTTGTTTTTTCACTTCTGATGCTGTAGCCAAAGAATATCTTCAATCCTTGGGTTGAGGATAATTATATAGGTAATGGATTTCGTATGCAATGACATGAATATTTTCTTGATTATTTTCTGCTATCTTCTGTTTGTTTGTTTTTTCTTAGCCGTATAGATATACATAATGATGCAGGAAGGGCAGGTACCAAGTGGGCTATTCACCAAGCATCACAAGGGCTATTGGCCCTAAAGCCCTATTGATGGGGGAGGGCCACGGTCAGGGTGGGTGTGGGGGTTCTGTGAGATGGTGGTGGGAGGGTGTAGAGGGTCACCTGGGGAGTAAAGGGTTGGGTGGGAAGGTGTTAAAGGGCAAAAACTCAGTTCATAGCATGTGTTGTAGAAATTATAGACTTTATTTTTCGGGTATATTGATGGCCATGTGGTATCTACATAGTAATGGCAGATAGGAGGCTGCGCATATGCTCATTTAATGTGTGTGGGCTGAACAATGTGCTCAAGAGGAAGCATGTTACTGCTGAGCTGCGGTTAATTAACCCTGATATTCTCTGTCTGCAAGAGACGCATGTTCCCTGGGATAACCGTAGGATACTATCTGAGCTGGGATTTAAATTGCTATCAACTTCCAAACAATCTACTATGAATAGGGGGTGGCGATTAGGGTGCGTCATGGTATAAGCAGAACGGGTAAAGAGAGGGTGGATAATCTTGGGAGGTGGGCCATCACTGAGTGTATTTTAGGGGGTATTAAGACTGTGCTCTGCACAGTATATGGCTCAAACTTGGACGAGGTTGAGACTTTGGAGTTCTTAAATGTTGAGCTGGCTGTTTGGGGGACCCCATTGATATTAGTTGGGGACTTTAATATACACGGGGAAGCACAGACATGGGATCCATATTTTGTTAATTGTAAAGTATTTAGGGCTTTGCAACAGTTGTTACAGAACCATGGATTAGTTGATGGGTGGACGGCAGCGAATCATGTAGATGGTGATCCTGGGTATACATTTTACTCGTCCCCATACAATAAGTTTGGTCGGCTGGATTATATTTTTTTACCTCGTTTGTTGACTGTGGGCTCAAAGATACAGGTGTGGCCCCGCATTTCATCGGATCATGGACCTGTGGTTATGGATCTTGTTAGCTTTACCCTTTCAAGGGAGCAGCGATCTTTCACATTTAATAAAAAACTTTTAAGTGATGAGGAATATATTCAGCATATCCGAACCTGGGCTACATTGTTTCTGGAGAGCAATAGAGGATCGGCTACTCAACCAATGATTTGGGATTCTCTCAAAGCGGGGCTAAGGGGTGAAACATTTAGTTATGGTTGGGCTAAGCAGAAAAAACAGAAAGAACAAATTCTGGGTTTATGTGAGGAACTAAAGAAGGCTGAATGTGAACTTATACAAGCGGTTAGAGCGAATATGGATAGTAAAGAAGTGCAAGCCAGACGGCTTGTTGCAAGGCTAGAATCAATGGGATATGGAGTCAAGAAATTGCTGCTCAGTACAAAATACATAAGGCAGAAAGATATGAATATGGAGAGGCAACTGGCAGATGTTTAGCCCAAAGACTGCGGGGTAGACAAACCTCCCAACAAATAGAAATTTTGGAAGATGGTAAAGGGGGCATAGTTGAGACTATGGAAGGCATTATGGAGGTACTCCATTGGTATTATAAAGAATTATATACTCAAGATCCTGTGGCACAGGGCACTATAGAGCGATATCTCCGCAATTTTGATTTAACTGAGATAGGGTTAGTTGAACGGTAAGAGCTAGAGGCTCCTATTACCATGCGAGAACTTCAAACAGCATTAGATGAACTAGCATTAGAGAAAGCGGCAGGGCCGGACATACTTCCCTTGGAGGTCTACCGGATAATTTTTTCAATTATCAAGGATGATGTGCTGGCCACGTTTTTAGAGGCTCAGTATTAGGCCTGGGCGGTAAATTCCATTCCGTTCGCGGAATTTGCGGAATTTGGGTAATTTCGCGTTCCGCGGAGAACGCGAAATTGCCCAAAAATCTGCGTTCCGCGACTTCGCGAAATTTTTTGCTTGTTCGCATTCTCAATATGCGTGTTCGCGAGATATTTCACCCCGAGCACGCAAACAGCGATCCCGAACAGGAAAAAAGTACCGCGAACAAGCAATTCCGCGTGTTCGCGGAATTTCTGCGTGTTCGCGGAGATTTTTTACCGTTTCGCGGAGATTTGCGTAACGCGATTGCGCGAATTCCGCCCACCCCTACTCAGTATGGGCACGCCCCACCATCTTGGGATGATGCCAATATAGTGATTTTTAAGAAGAAGGATTAGCCTCCTAGGCTTCTGGGGTCGTATAGACCGATAGCATTAATAAATGCTGATAGCAAGGTGTATTAAAAAATCCTTGCAAATCGGTTAGGACAAGTTATATCCCCGTTGGTATCTCGGTACCAGCATGGCTTCTTGCCCGGTAAGAGTATGGTAAATCATATACACAGGGTAATCACGCTGATAGACTACGCTACCACATGTCAAAAGCATATAGGTATAATTTTTTTAGATGCCGAAAAAGCATTTGACCGTGTATCGTGGTTATTTTTGTGGATTACAATGCGAAAGATGGGGTTTGGGCCCCAATTTTTGTTAGCATTACAGACTATGTACAAACGTCCGCGGGCAAAAATTTGTACAATGGGGAAAGAGTCATCTCTTGTATATATAACTAGGGGCACCCGGCAGGGATGCCCCTGTTCGCCTCTACATTTTGCTATTTATATTAACCCATTGTTGCAAATATTGGAGACCACCAACGGTATACAGTCGATGGTAGTGGGGCAATATCAAGTGCGTGTTCTTGCTTACGCTGCTGATGATATAGCAGTAGTAACATCAGACCCAGAGCAAGCACTAAGGGAGTTTGAGAGCCAGACTCAACAGTATGGGGAAGTTGCCGGATATAAGTTAAATGTTTCTAAAACTCAGGTTGTTTGCACTGAGGGATTTTGTCCTGGCGATGTCCGTGTCACACCTGAAGCAAGATATTTGGGCATAAAGATCAGGATGTCACTCCAAGAGATAGTTGAAGTGAACTGGGCAGACATACTTGCTTCTGCGAAAAGTTAACTGGAAAAGGTAGAGTGTCTCCATTTATTAATGGTAGGGCGATACAATGTTTTAAAAATGTGTATACTCCCCCGGGTAATGTACTATTTCAGGACGGTACCGCTAGAGCTGACACGAGTACAATTAATTCAGCTTCAGTCTATTGCAGAGAGGTTTATATGGGGATGGAAGAAAAATCAGCGTGCTTCAAAATATATGACGCTTCCATTGACACGTGGTGGTTGGGGGGTGCCGAATTTTGCTTTTTATTATCTAGTTTGTTTTTTGCAGAATATGCAGTATCTGGTGGTTGGGGCTGAAGCACGGCTATTCAAAGCTCCTAACATATATCAGATGTTGTTGGGGACTCAGGCAAGCGAGGCCCTGCTTAGGTTCTACGAACCAAGCTATTTCAAAAGAACTCAATTTAAAATTGTCTCTGCTGCATATAAGGCGTGGAAGTTGATACACAAAATTGTATCTATAAATCGGATAGGCTACTATACACCTTTTAATTCTATGGAAATATTTCCTTCGGTGTTTTGGGACACAAAGATGGTTACTTGGAAGGGCAAGGGTATACGACGTCTAGGGGATATTTAAAGGGCTGGGATAATTATTCCTTTTTCTGATTTAGTGGAACGATATAAAATATCTAAGTATGATGTTTTCAAATATTTGCAAATTCGTGACTTTATTAATAAACATTGCAGATATACGTCTATAACAACTAATGACTTATTAGAGGCATTGTTTAAAAAAGCTAAGATTAGGGCAATGTATGACATACTATTGGCGACTCAGCGGGATGATATCGAGATGCATGATGCGAAGTGGAGGGAAAGATTTGGCAATACTGGTTCATATGTGCAATCATCAATCGATATGGCAAGTAAAGTTATATTGATGGCAAATCTACGCACCCAACACTATAAAACTCTGTTTAATTTACACCCTACACCGGTTAAGATGATGAAGTAGGGTGGGATGCATGACGGGAAATGTTTTAGATGTCAGGCAGAGAAAGCTGATATGGTACATATATTCTTTGACTGTACAGTTTTAAAACAGTTCTTAGCTGGCATCTCAGAATTTCTATCGCAAACCACGGGGGTCGATGTCTGTATTTCTAGAGAGATAATGTTAGTAGGTGTGGGTGAGGATATTGAACCCACGCAGATTTGTTATCCTTTTCGATATTTTATATTTACAGCTATGGCTGTTGCCCGATTATGTGTCGCTTCTCTGTGGCTGCAACCAGAGGCACCATCATATGAAATGTGGCGTGCTGAGTTTTATAATGTGTTTAATCTTGAAGATAGTCTCTATCGCATAAAATCTCTGAGGAAGAAACAACTAGGGATTAAAATTTGGTAGCTTATGCTACAATATATGGAGATGTCGATTTGAAATGTAGCTGTTTTTTTAATTATCACTGTTTTTTTTTTTAAATGTTTGTTTTAATGTGATTTATGCTTGGTATTATTACATGCAATTGTGTAATATTCTTATATCTATGATTTGATTGACTGATTTATAAATGCTATTCGCTATGAACTGAACAATAAAGAAATTATTTTTAAAAAAACAGGTAATGGGGGCCATGGATATGGCAGAAGCAAGAAAGGCTCCTTTAAATGTAGTGGCAATAGATGCTGCCAAAGTATTTGACCAATTGGGCATACCTGTGGGAGACTCTAAAGATTTTTGGTTTCCCGAATAACCTTGTTAAGGCAGTGAAAACCTTATATTTTAGTTCTAAAGCAAAGGTGTTGGTCAAAGGGGTCTTGACAGATTGGTTTAGTATTACAAGAGGAACAAGGCAGGGGTGTCCTATGTCCCCACTCTTGTTTAATCTGTATATCGAGCCGTTTGCTAGTTGGCTTAGAGCAGATACTTTAATTTCCCCGTGTAAACTGGGCGAGTTAGAAATTAAACTCACGCTATATGCAGACGATTTGCTTTTATATACGACAAATCCCATAGAAGCAATCCCCAGGCTAATCGAGAAGGCGGAGAGATTTGATGAAGTTTCGAGGTATAAAATTAACAGGGAAAAAACAGAACCTATGGAATGGAATCAGGTGACAGGATCCCAGGGGGTTAAAAGCCAAATGAGATATTTAGGGATACAGCTTACCCAGAAATTGGAGGATATTCCTATAGTTAATTAGAAGAGAGTAAGTAAGGAGGTAATGAGTTTATTTTTACGGTGGGCAAACCTCCCCTTAAATATCTATGGGAGGGTCAACCTTGTGACAATGATTATTTTACCTAAAATCACTTTCCTGTATAATGCTATCCCACTTTCGCCTAGTTCTAAGTTTACTTTCTATGTGATAATTTTAGCAAGACGAGAAATATGTAGGATGTGGAAATCAGAAACCTCCCCAACCTTTGCTGAATGTTTAAAGAATATCATCTACACTAGCGAATCAGACATGGCGTGTGACCAAAAAAGTAAAGTCAGGATTTGGTCTGCACTGTTGGACTGGAGGGAGAAAGCAAGTGAGTCCTATGATTAAGCCAATCTTACTGTTGGTCCTGGCCTCCTCAGCAACATTACGGGGTCCCCAAAGTGAACAGGAGTTGGAAATGGAAACAGTATTATCTTTGAGGGAGAGCTCCTCTTTCTTTCCATCTTCTCTGAGGGCTCGTATAGGATTATATGGAGAGATAGGAGTAATCCTAATAAGAGTGTTAGCAGTATGAGGACTAAAAAAAAAAAAGGATTGTGCATGTGCATGCTTGTGGTACACATTGACACCATGCTCACTTGATAACTGGTGTGGTGTCTATGTCTGTGTTAGCTGATTTGTCCCATTGATCCCAGTTAGTGTTCATGATTGGCATTTAATGATTAGATTCTTGTTTGGGTTGGGGTATGGTGTCTGCATTTGTCCAGAGTGAAAATGTTCTGTCTGGGGCCACATTGCCTATCCACTGTTTGCCGGCACATGGCTGAGTTTGTTGGGCTTCTTTGGATGTTCTTTGTGAGATTTGTGGTTGGCTATTGCTTTTTGGTCAGCATTGGTTCAGACATCCCTGAGTGTGAGTCTGACATTTGTAGAAACACACCAGGGTGTGTCATTGGTTGCCAGGAAACTCACAGGACCTTATTTGCATCTTTATGTGTGTTTCCCACAGGTGTTGAGTGCTGCAGGTGTGAGATGGATAGATGAGGGGTATGTGTCAAGGTCCTACTTGGGTTTGACAGTCAGGGAGTGTGACAATGAGCTGTGTGTGTTGTGCTGGTGGCATACACATATCAAGGTAGTTGACACAGATGTGGGGCTGGTCACTGTATGGCTTCTGACACTTGCTATCACTCCTGTGCCTATGCATAGCTTGTATTGCTGTATCCCAGAGATATTGCACAGATGTCACTTTGGTTTAATTTCAATCACTGTGCCACCCATGTCTGATTTGATGGCCTAAGGGTAGTATGATATGTTCCTCCTCTTGCATGTCATGTACAAATGCTATGTGGCTTGCTCCATGGTTTTCCAGCACTATGCACTCCACTTTGGGCTAGTCCATGTATTGTCATACATTGCTACTGACCTATTGTATGTGTACTTGGCAGAGTGTTACTGTGGGATCTTTCTGAGGGACTTGACATGCACTGTGAACAGTTCAGTGGTTGTTAATATGCAGTGTGAGTCTTCATTTCTTAATTTACTCAGTTTGATTCACATGAGTGGAAGGCAGGTGTGAGGAGGAGGGTTCTCCAGCCCCTGACCTTCTGTGCAGGGTGTTCATCTACACCCCCACCTTCCCAGTCAATCTACCTTGCCCTTTGATGTGTGAGGTGCGAGGTCGAGCCACACCTGGCTGCTAAATAGTACATTGTGGGAGGCTGGGGGGGCACAAGAGGGGCACCCAGCGTGTGCAGAAATGGATGTGGGAAGTGTGCTGTGGGCTGTGGCCAACTAATGCAGCCCACCATGTGGGTAGGGTGAAGGTGGAGCCCTGGGAAGCTGCCCAGACTGCCCATGCCTGGTGCCTGCCCTGCCTACTACATTGTGCACAGGTTTTCCTGTGTCTTTACCGCTGGGCTGACGTGACCGGGACATTCTAGTGATTTCACTGTTGATGGGTGACCCCGATGCGGAGGTGTGGATTTCTAGAAGGCATGACATGTGTGAGTACACTGGGGGATATGGTCCTGTCTCCACCAGAGTGCCTAATGTGGACAGGAACCGTATTTCAGCACCGGAGTTGTGTGTTGTGGTTGTATGCGGAGATGTGTTATATACTTCCCTGACACCTAGGATGCTTGTTTCCGGTCTAGGGAGGACCTGGCTTGGCAATTCGGGCTGGACTGTTCCCATGAGGCACTGGGTCAAGACTGATTTGCATATAGGCAGGTCTACACTGGGGTGGCATGGTGAGCAAAAAAACAATGGATTTAGGCCCAGATCTCTGTACTGGGGTGAATGTATGACATTGTTCTGCATTCTGTCCATCAACTGTTGTTTTTGCATTTGTCACTCGAGTGGGACGGGTATGCTCAGACGTGAGTCCCGTGCTCTCCATGCCACTGGAATCAAGCTATCCTGGCTGAAGAGGGGTGAAACCCCGAAACGGGTCCTAGGATGCTTGTTTCCGGTCTAGGGAGGACCTGGCTTGGCAATTCGGGCTGGACTGTTCCCATGAGTCACAGGGTCAAGACTGATTTGCATACGGCCAGGTCTAAACTGGGGTGGCATGGTGAGCAAACAAACGATGGATTTAGGCCCAGATCTCTGTACTGGGGTGAATGTATGACATTGTTCTGCATTCTGTCCATCAACTGTTGTTTTTGCATCAATATATTGAAAGCACCGCCGGTGCTAGATATCCAGACAGTGGTTTTAGGAGACTCTCCCAATCTATTAGCAACCTCCCTGCAAAAAAAGCAGATATATATATATTTGTTCTGGTAGCCCCTTCACGGATTCTTCAAAGGTGGAGGTTGAAGGACATCCAAACTTTTTCACAGCTACTCAGTAAACTAGATAGGATTAAGGAGTGTGAAAGAAAAAATGCTCTAAGATCGGGCTCCTATAGGAAGTTGTGGACATTATGGGAGAATACGAGTTAAGACACTAAGTGGCTGCTACGTTGCTGGATTAGATATATATATTTATATAATATTCACGATTGTAAATCGAGATTGTACGACTGTTGCTCTGTAATGGTGTACTATACAAATCTCATTGTTTTTACTGTATCTGGTTTTAATATTTGCTTAATCATGTGGATAAGTCGGATGTTGTATTAATTTATTACTGTATTATTGGATTAAGCATTAACAAACTATTTCTAAATGAAAATATTATTATTATTTTTTTTTTTATGAAAGTCATTTGAGACAAATTATTATGAAGAAACGTCTCAAAGACAGATTTTGGTGGCCAGGGTTCGATGAGGAGGTCAGATTGTGGGTAGAAAGTTGTAGTTTGTGCAGAGAGAGTGAAAAAAGACTCAAGATCGGTGCACAGGGCATGAGCTCTATTGCTGGAGATCAAAGTGGAGTGGCGTGGGAGAAAGTGTGTATGGTTTTCATTTGCCCCATGAATTTTTTAACCCGGGGACAAGAGATTTCCCATGGTACTGGTGGATGTCTACTTGCGATGGGTCATTGTGGAATTTCTGAGAAACATTACCACTGGTAATGTGATCAAGAATTTAGACGCCATATTTAAGAGGGAGGAGTTCCTGGGTTTGTTGGTGACCGATAATGGCACGCAACTCATTTCCAATGCCATGCAGAGTTTTTTGCTTGGAAAAAGTATAAGACATGTGTGCACATCGTTTTATAGTCCACAAGGAAATAGCATGGTGGAACATATAAATAGTGTCATTAAGGGAACCATCCAAATGGCTGTTCAGGGGAATCGAGGTGTTCAGAGGTGTGTGGATAACATGGTCTGGTCCTACAAAACTGCTGTAAATGGAGTCCCTGATGAAATGCCTTTTGAAAGGATGAGGGGGAGAACTCCAAAGACTAAACTCACTCCTCAGTGGATGGTTGAGAGTTTTTGTTGTGTCAAGGGAGAGAACCTAGCGAAGGGAAGTTACATAGAAGTTGAAGACTTGGTCAAAGTCAAGTTGGGCAAGAGCGATCATGGTGTGAACAGATTTTCTACACTTTTGGAAGTGAAAGAAGTGTATAGATGGCATGTAGTCTTAATGAATGGACAAAAATGGAACAGGTGGAGAGTGTGGCCCTGTATTGCAAGAAAGGCGATGCCTGTGTGGACGTGAATGAGGACAGTTTTGGGGGGTTGATAGGGAGAGGTCAGCTTGTTGGATTGCAGGAGACACCAGGAGTGAATTGTATCAAGGTATTGTAACAAAAGAAAAGAAACATTCTTGTTTGCGTTTTGTTCCCTCCAAATATAATGATTTTGTCATAGGGTAAAGGCTGAAGGATATTCCATTGTTTCTTTGGGTTGTTAAGTTTCTTTTCTGTTTCTCTTGTTCAACCAGTATTTCAGTTTTCTATTGTTTGTAAAGTAGGGGGATATGTTGTGATGTGTTATCTTAGTAACTAGCATTTACTTTATGATGTACCATCGCATCTCTTGGGGTTGTTGTGGTACGCGTGGAATGCAGCTGGGCATTCCAGGGAGGCTCAGCAATCTCCGGAGACGGTTGATGGATGAAGCAGGATGGGATCCCCGTCTGTGTTGGAGAGACTCAATAAACTCACCTTCATCACTCCGTGCCACCTGCTGTTCCTTACATTGATCTTCAACAACTATGCTGTTGGTAATGGCAGCCATATTTTGGGAAGAAGTGCAGTAAAAGTGTTCACATTGCGAGTTTTCTTTTTCAGTTATTGAACTCTGTATCTGTTTTGCTACATGGCTTTTTTGAGTTATCTGTTAGCAGAGGACTTTTGGATAGAACGTTTTTGTTTTACTTTAGGAAAAGAGGCCCGGATTTATCCTTAGGGACTATGGATTGTTTGGGGCTTTAGTGCTTTCTGATTAATCAAATTTCTATGCTTGGCTTGTGGGCAGTTCAAAATGTGAACAGCACAAAAACAGATCAAAGGTTGAAAAGAGCTGACAGAAAGCCTCCATATGCATGTATAGGTTCATATATATATATTTGTTTTTAGAAAACCAAAGCTTCTTGGCTAATGCTAGGCCTAAAGAAATTCTAAAACTATGGGGCAGATTTACAAGAAAGTGACGCCTCTGTAGAAATGCGTCACTTTCCCTGTGCCACACTGAGAAACCCTTGCGCCACCATGGATGCGCCGTATTTACAATAGGACACACCATGGCGACCGCGCCCTAATTGACTTGAAGGGAGTGACGCTTTGGGGGTGTGGAGGATCGAATTGGGAATTGTGTGTTTTTACCGCTGCCTGATTTTAAAATTGACTCACACTTTTTAAAATATACTTGCTGCTGTTCTTGCTCTTTTGCACAAAAGCTATTCCTGGTAACCTAATCACTTGCTTGACCGGAACTAGCGCGTTTTTTCGCTAGGCGGTCAGCGCTCCAGTCTTTTGTGCCTGACGCCTACTTAAACGTCATCATTAAGCGACCGCGCAGCGGACGCGCGCAGCGGGCGCGCCGGCGGCGCACCGAAGGCGCACCAAAGGCAAGCCCGTCTGCGCCCGTCCGCGCCTCGGACGTGCCGGCTGTGCCATACTATGCTGCCAACAAGTCCCCACCTTGTGTGAGGCCTCCTAATAGGCGACTTTGCTACACCCGGTTACAGTTACTCCAACTGAATAATTGTGCTCTGATTCCGGAAGCGATGTCAATGGGACAAGAACCAGGGATTCCTGGTTGCCCCGACAAAGAAGAGGGACTGAAATGTGGACTCTTAAACGTTAGGTCTCTCCCCAAGCACTCAACAGAAATTCAGCTGCTTATCGATGAGCATAGCTGCGATGTTCTGTTTATGACGGAAACTTGGCTGTCGCCTGGTCTTGATGGGGAACTTGGCGCTGCCTGCCCCACTGGGTTCAAAGCCTTCCACAAACCCAGATCTAATGGCAGGGGTGGTGGTACCGGCATTATTTTCAAAGAAATCTGGGATTTTGTTCCTCTGGACATTGACGAGATCTCGCAGTGTGAAACCTTGGGCTTCTCGCTGAAGGACAAGTCCGGCAATGTCCTGACCGGAATACTTTGTTATAGACCCCTGGGGACTGTGAGCGAACAGACACAGCAGCAATTTCTGGAGGTGATTGGCAATTTGGCACTCACTCATCACAGTCTGCTGATCTTGGGAGATTTCAATCTTTGGCCTAACGCTACGATGAAAACGGCATATAACAATATTGTTCAATCCTGCGCCAATCTCAATCTAGTACAACATGTGTTGGAGGCAACACACTCGGCAGGACATGCCCTTGATCTTATATTTGCGGACGAGAATGTAGCGACTCTCGACAATATCCTCCCTATGGACTGGTCTGATCATCATTTGATCAGATTTAGTATCCCGGCAATTTCCAAAGGTAGACCCCCTCTGTTTCAAGGTGCTGACAGTGTTCTGAGCAGGGATTGGAAAGCCCTACGAAGGAGAGCGTACGGTACCTCTCTGTTTAATGCGGCTCCTCTCCCTGTTCCAGGGCAGTCGGTTGACACTAACTTCAAGGAGCTCTGCAGTTATATTAAGAATACGGTTAATCAGATCGCCCCAATGAAACAACTTAGGAAAAGAGCTACCCCTTCGGCCCCTTGGTTTTCAGAGGAACTCAGGGCTTTTAAAATTCAGTGCAAACATGCAGAGAGGCAATGGCGCTGTCACTACCTAACCAGTGATAGGATCATTTGGCGGAACCTGCTGGGCAGATATAAGTGCGCTATTGTATCTGCTAAAGCGCTATACTTTGCTGACCTCATTCAAAACTCCCCGAATAGTGCTAAGTGTGTCTTCAACATTCTGAGAGGTTTTAATAATCCTGAATGTCTGGCCAATAAGATTTCTCCCTCGCAGGATTTGTGTGATGGGCTGGCGGCCTTTTTTCACAATAAAATCAGGGGGATTCTTGAGGGCCTGCAGTATGATCCTATTTCTAGCTGTAAAGCTGATGTAGTCTTACCAACAGTGGAGCCATTGAACCACTCAATTCTCAGTCTAAACGTGGAAGTAGCAGCAGGGCCTCGGTTGGATCATTGGACGTGCCCTTCTTGGGAGGAATTTTCCAATGTGGCCAAGAAAGTCTGCTCGGGGTCTCCTCTTGACCCTATTCCGCATAAATTCTGGAAGGAATTGGGATCAGAAACTTTTCCGCACCTCCACTTGATTACCAATCAGTCCCTAACTAGTGGTGAGGTCCCGGCCGGCTGGAAGGATGCGTTGGTTTCCCCCCTTTTGAAAAAACCATCGCTGGATCCCACCTGCTATGGGAACTATCGCCCTATCTCTTTGCTGCCTTTCCCAGCCAAGATAGCGGAACGCCTCGTTAGCCAGGAGCTATCTGGGTTTTTAGAGAGTAAAGGTATTCTGGAGGAGAATCAATTTGGTTTCCGTCCGGGGCATGGCACTGAGACTGCCTTGATCACTGCCCTGGATGACCTGCGAATGCGAGCGGATAAGGGACAGTCTGCAACGTTGATATTAATTGACTTATCCGCTGCATTCGATACTGTTAGCCATAATATTCTCTTACATCGGCTCGAAGAGGTGGGGATCACTGGCTCGGCCCTAAAATGGCTTTGGTCCTATCTGTCGGACAGACGGCAGGCGGTCTTTCTGCCTCCATATCAGTCAGACTTTTCGCCTAACAAACAGGGTGTCCCACAGGGCTCCTCTATCAGCCCGATACTGTTTAATGTTTACATGCGACCTCTGGTACAAATCATTAAATCTTGCAACATTACGGCTGTTAATTATGCCGACGACACACAACTAATCCTTTCCCTGGAAGGTGATCAGGCGGATTCTCTACCCACCTTCCATAATTGTATGCTGGAAATGACGACTTGGCTGAAAAACAATGATCTGCAATTTAACGGTGCCAAAACCGAGATCTTACATTGTTCAGTGGGCAGGGTATCGCCACCCCTGCCTCTCAATTTTTGGTCTCTTCCTTTGGACACCCCCCTGGTTCCTGTAAAGACTGTACGTAATCTGGGGGTCTGTTTCGATGAGAAGCTAAGTCTCGAGTCACATGTTAACAAGGTGGTCTCAAACTGTTATATGATTATGAGAGGCCTCCGCAGGATCCTACCTCTTCTGCCCCCCCATGTGCGAGGCACAGTAGTTCGTTGCACCATTCTTAGTCGTCTGGACTATTGTAACGCCTTGTTGCTTGCGTCCCCGGCTTATCTGATCCGGAGGCTTCAACGCATCCAGGCAGCTGCCGCAAAACTAGCCCTTCAAAGACCGCGCTACTCATCCAGCACCAAGGCTCTGGCTGAGCTTCACTGGCTGCCTGTGCAACAGAGGATTATATTTAAATCCCTGTGTTTAGCCTTTAAGGCTCTTCATGGCCTTGGCCCTATACCACTGCAAAGTCGTTTTGGATGGTATGTCCCCTCGCGCACTTTGCGCTCTTCTTCAGCTAGGCAGGCCTTGATTCCCAAGACAAAGAGAGCTACCTTGGGAGGCAGAGCTTTTAGCTCCGCGGCTGCTCGACTCTGGAATGGTCTTCCCTCGGAGCTACGACAGGTTCAGGATCTGACTCTTTTCCGTGGACGGCTCAAGACCTGGCTTTTCCCCAGAGTCTAACTTTCTCCTTGCTCCCCCCATTCTGTTTCTTCCCTGCATTATGTCTATAGCGCCAGGATGCCCGTAGGGTTACAGTGCGCTCTATAAATAATTATACATACATACATACATGACGCAAGGATTGACAGATGCGTCAGAAATTCTGACACATCTGTTAACCCAAAAGTCACACATTGCTGGAGTCGTGTCGCAAGCACGGCACAGCTCCAGCAATGCATAGGGAGGCCTATCCTCATTGTGCTGCATCACTCCCTATGACTGGTCCAAGCGTAAGGTTTTGACACAGTTAAATCTTGTGGATTTCATTGTGTCACTTCTACAAGGCTTTTTAAGTGGTAACGCCCACCCTGCGTCAGGTATAATGGGATGGAGGGCTTTACAACGTAACTCCCTAGATGCGTCATGTTGTAAATGTGCTGCATTTTTACACCGCCACTGCGTCACAAAAAGTGACGCCACGGCGGTTCAAAAATGACGCAAGGGGCTTGTAAATCTGCCCCAAGTTTTCTAGGAGGAAGCAGTGTTGCTACATTTCTTCTGTGCTATACGACGGCCTGTTTCATATGCATTAAGACTTAAGATTGTATGGTGTGGTGAAGCCAAAACTGCAGAATTCGCTGCACTCTTCCAGGTGCTTCAAAAATGTGAGCGCTTAGACAGTTAATCCTATGACAGTCTGGCGTACGCCTGACTTCAAAGCAAGTAATATGTTCTCTAAAAATCCCTTTGTGTATTCTGGAGAACTTGAGTGTTGGGAGCCCTTAGGGAGACTTTGTTCCCACAATATTTTTTAGGTTTGACTAAGAGACAGTTTTAACTTTATTGCTAGCCTAATTTAATAAAAAAAGTAAGTAACCTACATATCTACATACAAAGGGGGTCTGGGTCAACCACTTCCTCCTTAGGCCTGTTCAGCTGTACTTCACATTTTGCTTTTGCTCACTAAGGCATTTGGCTCGGGGCAATGGGACAGCCTGCTCCAGTCACTGGCCCACTTGCACAGCAAACAAAAGCATTTGTTCCAGATCAAATGTGCACATCTGTCCAAAAAGAAGTGTATTGCAGTGTCAAAACTGCTGGGTCAATAATCTGCTTTGCCAATGTTTATTTATTTCCATTTTTTTCATCCTTTTTAGAATTATATTTAAACATCCTGGTGTGTTTAAACTATGACTT
The DNA here is from genome assembly GCF_964204655.1 of Triturus cristatus. Lineage (NCBI taxonomy): Eukaryota > Metazoa > Chordata > Amphibia > Caudata > Salamandridae > Triturus > Triturus cristatus. The sequence continues at coordinate 1,633,160,886 of NC_140591.1, read as the reverse complement.
TAAGTTACAGTAAATCAAAGCCAGTAGTACCTTTTCTTTGCTATTCTTTCCATTAAAACTAAGATTTTCTATACCCGTTCTAAGAATACCTGCCTGTTACGAGGCACAGGTAGTGTTCTATTAAGTTTATATGCAATTTGTATTGCAAACAAATGGTTGACATATTTAGGTGTCTTGGGATATATTTTTCGTATTCTTTTAAGTTTGGAGCATTTACATGCAATATAAAAATAACAAATCATTTAACCATCGCACCAGGTTGCTAAGGGAAGACAAATTGAGTTTTGTCAATGCTTATTTTTACTAGTGACCTCAAGATCACACATGTGGTGAGAGATGGTAATTTGCTTTTCAAGTTCGTTCTTTACGCTCATTGCACATTCACGGTGTCAGAGGGACACGTTTTCAGGTTCAGTTTTACAGTGGTCTCAATACCATTGACTAAACCAATTTTGGCTTTCTGCAAACATACGAATATCAATTGCACGCACCTTGCCAATCACAACAAGCATTTGCAATGCAATAGGTCTCTCATTTTCGAGAGTGTGAGCCTTTGGCACTGTAAATGACACTGCATTTTTTATATGTTTCGAAAGGTTGCAAGCAGTGCGTAAACACATACTTTTTACGTATAGTTCTTGCTTATGAGAAGCAAGGCTGACTGTCAAAAAGGGTGACTTTGCTTCTCATAAGCAACGACTACAAGTACAAAGTGAGTGTTTACGCACCACGTGCAGGCTTTGAAAACACAAATAAAAGGCATTGTCATTTACAATGGCAATAGTTCACACTCTCGCAAATTCAAGACCTATTGCTTTGAAAATGCTTGTTAAATACTATGCAACCTGCCTTATGTGACTATAGGGCATGCATTAGGGTGACTTATATGCATTAAAAAGGATAGGTTTAGGGCTGGCAAAAGGTTTATTTTGCCAGGTTGAAATGGCAGTTTAAAACTGCAATAAAGGCTGCAGCAGCAGGCTTCAGTGATAGCTACTTTAGTGGGTGGTACAATGAGTACTGCAGGGCATGGGTAAAGGTAGTACCAATTTTCTAGGGACTTACAAGTAATTACATTTGCTAATTCAGTGTAAGGCAATGTTGCCATGTTTGAAGAAGAGAGCATAAGCACTTTAGTAGTGGTTAGCATTGGTAAAGAGAGCACAGTCCTAAAGCGAGCAAAAAACGAATTCACCAAAACAAACGGTATGAAGGCAAAACATTTTGAGAAATACCAGACCACGGATGTCAGATCTAATTGCCTGCCCTCTTAATGCTCCACTGTTAGAAATGGGGGTCTCTAGTTGGCAATGGCTGGCCACTGTCCTAGTAGGGACCCTTCTTCCTAAGTCAGAGTAAGCAGCCTACACCCTTTGACAACCCCTGCTCAACCCTGTGGTAACATAGCACGAGCAGCTAGGCTTATCTCAGAGGCAGTGTGTGAAGCATTTATGACCATACACAGTAATACAATGAGGAACACTACAAATGGACACCACTCAAGTAGTTATAAAAAATAGGTATATTTATATAGACTTAATCACAAGACCAATAACAGTAAAAATCCACAATACTAGAAAAATAGGGTTACTTTAAAAATGCTGCAAAAATAGTTCAAGGTGCACAAAATGATGTTCAGTTCAATGCAGTAGTCTCTGCGACCCTTTTACTCACAAGGTATCTGGATTCTGTAGCAAAGCAACAAAAATGTCGCTAGGGAGATGTAGCGATAAATTTCCTCACGCTAACCAGCGATGCGTTGAATCCTTACCGCAAGGGAGGATGATGCGCTGGGTTGCGGGCAGGAGCAAGCAACAAACTTCTTCACGCTAAGTCGGTGATGCGATAAAATCCTTGCCGCTAAGGGAGGATGATGCACCGAGCCTGTTGCGTGTGCGATCTGGCTGCGATAGAAGAAAATGGCGCTCCGCGAGGGAGCAACGATCCTGATGCGATGCGGGGAAAATGGCGAACGCTCGGCGTCCGCGCCACGATGAACTTGGTGCGATGATTTGTGGTTAGCGAGCGCTTTGGGGCACACTAACAAGCAATGCGACAATCTTCGGATCTTTAGCGAGCGTTTTCAGGCCCACCGTCAGGCGATTCAATAACTTGGGCTTAGCGAGCGTTTTGGAACCCGCTGACAGGCTCTGCGACGATCTTCGGGATAGCGGGTGTTTTCAGACCCGCAGATAGGTGATGCCACGTACTTGGGATAGCGAGCGTTTTGGGCCCCGCTGACAGGCGATGCGATAATCTTCGGGGTTAGCGAGTGTTTCCAGGCCCGCTGACAGGTGATGCGACGATCTCCGGTAGCAAGCGCTCTGCGGTAGCAGAGCGACGATTTTCCTCACGCTCTCCAGCTGCAGCGGCTCGCTAACGGGGTTTAGCGACAATTTTCAGCACTCTTTTCTCAGCAGTAGAACTAGAGGCCCTGGAACTCACAGGAGCTTCACCTGCAGATAGAAATGCTCGCTGGGAGGAAACAGGAGGCTGGTGGTGGAGTCTGGTGTGCCTGAGACTCCTGCAGGAGGCTAGCTCTCTTCTAGCCCTTGGAAGATTGCTGTAGCCACAAAATAAAAGTTCCTTCAAAGTACTTTTCCTCTTCTTCCAAGTCCAGTAGTAACCACTGCAGGCCAGTCCCAGAAACAGCACACAAGCAAAAGGACAGTCCTTCTCCTGCAGATTCCTGTAGTTACACGGACAGAGGTTCTTCTTGTTGTCCAAGAGCAATATAAATTGTAGGGGTTGGGGCACAAATATGTATACCCCCAAAGTCTTTGTTCTTAGGACCACAAGTCTCTGCACCCAGCCAGAACCAGTTCTGCCCAGCCCTGGAGCACTTTGTTTACCAGGCTGCATCCTTCCTTTCAGAAAGAGGGGGTCTGCCTTCAGACGCACAGTGGGAGGTGGAGCCAGCATTCACCTTGCCAGGCACAGCCCTATTCAGGTGCAGGAGCTACCCCTTCCCTCACTCCAAGGCAGATCTCTCTATTAAACCTAGGTCTGACTCAGCCTGCCCTGTCCCTCCAAAACCAGACAGCCAATACACATAATAGCAGAGCACACTGGAAGGCTTAGGCAAGAAAGTACCTATACTCTAAAAGTGGTAGTTTCAAACACAGAATATAACAATAGCCTTCAGTAAAAGATATATTTTAATATTCTGAGCTCAGGCATACTAAATTGGTTTTTCTACCATGTTCTGTGGGTCAGTTAGGACTATAGAATGTAATAGCCAAAACCTCCCATTCTGGCCTATAGAGAACAGGTAGCCTTACAGTAGTGAAAAACGAAATTGGGTGTAATTCACTACTAGGACATGCTACACACATCAGAGCATGTCCTACCTTACACATACAATGCACCCTACCATAGGGGTGGCTTACATGATGCCAAGGGAAGGTTCAGGGGCTGGGAAGTGGGTGCACTTCACAGCCAAGGTGGCAGTCCTGGTCTGCACGCAGACACTGCAGTGGCAGGTCTGAGACAAACTTTACAAGCTGCTTCTGTGGGTGGCACAAACCAGTGCTGCAGGTCCACCAGCAGCATTCGGTTTACCAGCCCTGGGCACACATGGGCCACGCTACTAGGGACTAACAGGTAAACCAAATAAGCCAATCATGGATGTACCAATTCACATGTCATCTTTACAAAGGGAGCATTCGCGCTGTGGCACTGAATGGCAGTGGCACGGCGCCCAGAGCATCTATAACCAGCAAAAACAGAGGAGACACAGCGAAAAATGGAAGGGAGGCTCACGCCAATGGTGCCAGGTCTAACATCCACTGTGCACCATGTGATCCATTATAGGCATACGAACAGTTTCAACATACTGCTTTTAAAGCTTTCCAGACAGGAAAGGGACTTTGTAACTTTCTTCCTTGAATGTTTGAACTAACACCTACCCTGCAGTAACTCATTAGGAGCTGAAGATGAATGCAAGCATTGGTTTATTTTAAATAATTGCACAGCTTTATCATGACTCATCAATAACCACACTGAAAGAGTCTTGAGTTATTCAGCCATGAACATGAGAAAACAGAAAACTGTAAGATGGAGGTCAGGCTTATATGGCTTGTTTTGCTTTATCTATGTGACCTTTTCCATCAGTGCCATTTGCATTTGTGGAGTTAAATGATGAGATCTAAGTAACAAGTAAGGAGAAGCAAATAATATTTCAGGCTTACTTTTGAATTAGAGCTTGGACATATTGTGACTGTTTTATAACAAGGAGCACAAAAATCTCTTAAACGCAAACAAGGGGCCACAGACTGCAAGTTTAAATCAACGGGAAAGACATTTTACACACAAAAGAGGGAGTGGGAGATTAAGCTGAGGAATGCAGCTGATGTTTTTAAGGAAGTATGCACCTTTCAAAATATTTCACGCTGTGGTGGGCATGGTTAATCTCGAGCCAGCATAGGCGGAGGAAAACACAATCCTTTTAACGCCAATGTCAGTCTCTGGCGATGCTGAGAAGAACCTACAAATCGTTGTCATGTTACAAATAACACATTTCTATCTACCCGTTATGTATGCTACAAGATAGCTGTCGTTACCCTATTTGTAAATCCAGAATTCCTTCAGCATGTAGTGGAAGCTTTTATTCAAAATAGAGCAGGATACCAAAGCGACGCAGCATGTGTCGGGGCCTCTCAGCAAACAGGGAAATGCTGCGTTTATGTGGAAGGGCGCATCAAAGGGCTAAAATATATTTTTTAAACCACTGCTGCAGGGGCTGTGTGCGCTTGGATGGTGGGTGGAGGGCTTATAATGAAGCAGAAGGGAAATCAAAACGGCCAGTGATGGGTCAAAAGCATAAACATACTGGCATCACGGTGCAAGGCATTCACACGGGAGAAACAAAGGCAAGCTCTCCGACAGTGTTTGTCAATCCAGAATTCCCTGAGCATGTAGCGGAAGTTATTATTCAAAATAGAGCAGGATACCAAAGTGATGCAGCATGCAGCGACATCTCGGCAAACAGGGAAATGCTGTGTTTGCGTGGAAGGGCGCATTAACTGGCTAAAATAAACAAGCAAATGAAGTATTAAAGCACTAACCTTAGTGTTGCTCCGGGGAGTACTGCGCAGGAGGAATATCCAGGGCAAGCCAATGTAAGCGTCTGGAACGAATTAAAGTAATTCACGGAAAGAGCATAGAGGGCAGGCGGAGAGATTTTTAAAAGTTTGCTTTCGCTAGAGCGGGGGAGGGATGAGGAAGCTGCAAGTTCTCTCTAAATTTGTGGGAAAGAAATGCGTGCCTAACGGGAGAGCAGTGGAGATGGGGTGGCAGCTGCTCGTGCACTGCAAGCCTGGGGCGGAATATTGCCCCACAAACAGAAAGCACACGTCTCCATTTCGGGGGAAGCAGCAGCGCCAGCCGGGCTACTTACAGTGTGTTTGTGTGTGTTCACGCAATCTGCTGGAAATACTGAAGCACAAAATACGCCAAAAACATCGCTGAGGAAAGGAAGCACATGGGAGACGATGTGAAGCATGTGTGGTGCTTAGGCAGGAAAACACATGATGAAGGAAAGTAGTCCTCGCACTATGACATAAACATGTAAGGCGCAATAAAACAGTAGTTGGTCGGTGCTGCTCTTCCGATCAACAAGGAAGAAAACGGAAGCGATGAATTGGAGCAGCAACCAATAGGGAGGCCGGAAATCGGAGTGAAATCTGAGTGACGCATAAAAAACCCTATTGCAAGCCCCAGGTAAGCAGCAGGTGGGACTTCTCTCGCAATAGGGATTACTGGATGTCTCGGAGAGACAGCGCACGCGCGCTGCCTAAGCGAGACCTAAAAATAGATAGTCTACTCTAACGTCTTGAAGTAAAAGGTAACTATCATTGTGGTATCTGCTATGCTGGCTAATCTGCTTAGAAAAACTAGGTCCTTTGTGTTTCAAGGGAATAACATTGATTCGAACACTTTTTACGAATCATTGTATTGGTAATATCATTTACTTAATTTTGTGCCCATATGCAAAAAAGGGTAAATAGGAAAGACAGGCAGAGAGATGAGGACATGTTTCACTGAACATAAGTCAACCTTAAGAAAGGAGAGAATCAGCTCCTTTAATTAAGCCCTAAAAAGCACCCCGATCCCTGCCTCCCTGCCCTGAGGCCTAAAACGGCCCGCAAGCTGCTGCACTGAGACATAAAACTACCCCCCTCCCTTCTAAAACCCAACCCCCTCCCCTGAGCCCTTAAATCTACCTAGACCCTCCCACTATGCCCTAAAAACTACCCCGCACCCACTGAGCCCTAAAAATTACTCCGACCGCCCCTGCCAAGCCCAAATACCTTCCCGACCCCCTCAGCACTGAAAGCAACCCTGACCCCCACAGCCCTGAAAACTACCCCAGCCCTTCAAAATCCATCCCCACTTACCTCATCACGTTCCTCTCGATCCTCCCTCTTCCTTCTTCTTCTTCAGCCCTCCCATTCCAGCAGCTAGTCCACGCACTGCCTTAACCATGCAAGGCATATGCGTGGTTAGGGCAACCATGGTTGAGCTTGTGCTGTTGAGACAGGAGTGGCTGAGCCCGTGTTGTTTGACCATTTCCCATGCAGTAGCATAACAAAGAAACACCATGCTAGAGAAAGGTTTTGGATTATAAATTTACAGACAGACATGTAGGCCTAAATGGGAAAATCCTGTGGGAAAATGTAATACAAGTCTAATCCTTTGTCTGGAATCAGGAAAGGGATAAGAATTTTAGGGTTTTCAAATCTTTTGATTCGGTAAAACAGAGGGTATGAGAATGGCAAAACCCTTTTTTCAGATGTAATAAACCCATTTAACAACTTGGAAAAGGTTTTCCATATATTTAAATGGGTCTCGGAAACATTAAGGAATCACTATTTGGGAGAGGCATTTTAAGGGTGCCCCTTCCAAATGAACTCACAAAAACCTTTCTGTTCCCTTAAACTCCGGACGGAGTTCATGATTGGACTGCTTCAAGTGCTGGGATGCCTCCAGGTAACCAAGCGCTCTAGAAATGCTGATTCAATTCAACAAGTTACTTACCTTTGGTAACAATGTATCTGTAAGAGACATATGTAGTTATATATTCCTTACCTTAGAATTACCCCCAGGAGTCAGACTGGATTCGGAAAATGTATTTGTAGCAGTACCCCGAGCATCGGTAGGTGGTGTCGCCGACTCCGCGTCTGTCGTCGTGGTCGCTGGGATGACGTTGCGGTGTCTACTTAGACGCCGTCCCTGCACGCTGACATCAGTTCTGACACGACTTTCCAAGCCAAAAGCGCAAAGCAATGCAAGACACTGACCACTGGTGCACATAACTAGGGCCCTAAAAGGGAGTCCCTCTCCCTAGAAGTCCGTTCGCAGAACGAGGCGGTAAGGAATCTAGAACTACATATGTCTTTTACAGATACATTGTTACCGAAGGTAAGTAACTTGTTCATCTAAAAGAGACCATAGTTAAAGATTTGTTACATTAGAATAGATACCCCAGCAATACCAACTCCAGTGGCAGTTCTGCAAACTAAGTTCACACCAGAAGGTCCTGGACAACAGAACAGCCAAAGAAGCTGTCTCCCCGGGCTTGGCTGTCCCAGCAGTAATGTCTAGTGAATGTGCGCAGGGATGCCCACGTGGCTGCCTAGCAGATGTCAACCAACGGAACTCCATGTCCCAAAGCAGTAGTGGCTGCCGTCGCCCTGGTCGAGTGGGCGAGTAGTCCTACTGGAGGTTCCTTTTTCGCCAAAGAATAACAGATCTTGATGCATAGGCCAACCCATGGAGAGATGGTACGTCTGTGCACCGCCTGACCTTTCTTGGCGCCCACATAACCCACGAAGAGTTAATCATCCTCCCGGAATTCTTTAGTGCGGTCAAGTTAGAAGGACAGCGCACGCTGTGGGTCCAGACGGTGGAGTCTCTCCTACTCTTTGGAAGGGTGAGGAGGCGGGAAGAAGGTGGGCAATGTGATGGTCTGACCTATGTGGAAAGAGGTAACCACTTTAGGCAGAAAAGCGTGCCTAGTGCAAAGGACCACTTTGTCCAGATGAACAGTAAGAAAGGGAGGCTTGAAAGACAGAGCCTGAAGCTCACTCACCCTGTGAGCAGAGGTGATGGCAAGCAGGAAAGCAGTCTTTAAAGAAAGAAGACAAAGATGACAATCATGTAGGGGCTCAAAGGGAGCACACATAAGATAAGCAAGTACCAGATTCAAGTCCCACTGGGGTATTACGAAAGGAGAAGGAGGAAAGAGAGGAGTACTGCCTTTCAGAAATCTGTTTACAATAGGTGACTTGAAAAGAGAAGGCTGATCAGGAAGACGAAGAAAGGCCGAAAGATAGCCTTTAAGAGTGCCCAGGCCAGCAGCCGACGGGAATAGCCACACACTAGCGCAGCTCCATAGCCCTCGCTCACTATCCGGCAAAAATCCTGTAATTAATCTGCAGCAAGAAACCCAGCTAATGGTGGACCCCAACCCCAGTAGCAGCGGGCATTTGTAACTCACCCACTCCATACCTGGAGGTGCGACAAGACGAAGTGTGGACTGCGGGCACGGACGGCCGCAAGGCAACACAAAACAGAGGCAGTGCAGCTGAGGTGATCCTCGGAGAAGTAAGTGCGTCAGGAAATGGCAGTGTCACACATTAATCCCAGCTACCCACAACAGGGCTCAGAGATGCACGGGGGCTTGAGGTGCTGCCGCGAATAGGAGCCTGTCTGACGGAGGAGTGAGACCTGCAGCAACACAAGCAGGAGAGGTGCACAGCTATCCGGTGATATAAATTCATCGCACTGCTCTGGAGGAGGAAGGCGCCATTACGACGATGCGGGCGGTAACCTCTCTGCAGGAGAATTCACCGGCAGCCGAGAGGTGACCCACTGCGACCTGCAATACTGTAACGGTGAGTGAGAAGCGGTGCGGACGGACCCTGGGTGGAGTCACGGGGAATAACACTACATGCGGGCTGCCAGAGCGTACACATAAGGCCGAGAGGAGCGGCTGGTTCTGGGCCCAGTGAGTTGCGGTGAGCCTTATTGGAGGGGGGGTCGAAACTGACGGGATTGCTCACCTGTGTGGCAGTGGGGGGAGATAGACCCTGCGTCTGGCCACACTACGAAGAGAGGATAGATCAACTCACCGGCCTGATATTTACATATGAAATAAAGATTTGGCCTACGGGCAGTAGATTGTGACCCCCCCAGGACAGAACATTGGAAGGTGAGCCGCATGACTGGAGTTATAACTAGGAGAGAGGAGGTGCCTGCAAAATCGCAGCAAAGAAAGGACTTTTTGTGACGCTGCACTTACCAGAGGACAGCGATCCCCTCAGCCACAAGGAAGGGAGGTGAAGGGGAGGGGCCACCATGGAACCGAAATATAGCCTCTACAGATGATTGCAGTGATCGGGCCCCCATCTAGAAAACATCTCCTAATACATTAAACCACTCATATGGGGAAACCCGACAGGCCGCTGGAGACAAATGCCCACTAGGCAGGCAGCGGGGCTTACCGGGTCAGATCCTTAGTAAACCACCTGACATCCAACAAGAGATGACTGGAGAATGGCAGGCGGGAAAGGAAATAAGACGACGCTGCAAACGAAACTTGACAAATACACATGGAATAGAAACGGAGATGAACAAGAAGCCGCCCAACCGGCGGTCCAGGACAAGACACAGTCCCCCCCTACTCAACAGGATTTAACATTGCAAGATATTCTGGCCACCATCAATGGGGTGCGCACTTACTTGGAGTCCCGATGTGCTGTGGTGAATGTCGAAGTCTTGCTCATACGGTCGGTCTTCCAGAAGATGGACACCAGAGTTAAGGAGGTGGAAGATGTCACCACAGAGCTCACAAAGGATACCTCCCAGCTTAAAAAACAAGTACAACAACTACGGTAAAACCAGGTCAAAATGGAAGCACAACTAGACGAATACGAAGGAAGGGCGCGGCAAAAATATGTGCGCATCCGGGGGTCCCGGAAAGTGCAGAGGGCCCGAATGTAGACCTTTTTGTCGAAGTTCTAGTCGCTAAATGCTTGCAACCAAATAGACTCTCAAACTATTTCTCCATCGAACTGGCTCATCGAGTCCCTGGGAGCGGCCAAAGCCAGGAGTTCCCCCCCAACCAATAATTGCCAGTCTTTAATTTTCGAGATCGGTATGTAATATTCTAGGTCGCACGCAACAAACCACCAGTCAAACTGGAGAACAGTGAGATATCTTTCTACCAGATTTCACCATAAAAGTTAAAAATCAACGGCACAGCTTCCTTGCGGTCAAAAAGGCTCTGAGAGAGAAGGACATAAACTACGTAATGATTTTCCCAGCCAAACTACTTATTGAAGCGGATAGGAAGACATGGTTTTTCTCCTCTCCAGAGGAAGTATGGGACTGGCTGGAAGGATGGCGACAAGTGGGGAAGTCTAAAAAAGAGAGACATGCCGGGCTAAGAAGCAGTAGAACAGAGCCCTCCAGTGGGACACATGGCGATTCAGCTGCCGAAGAAGTAGATTCGGTATCCAGGTGCTAAAAAGACATTGAACTCTGCCTAACGATGGAGAGCATGAACTACAGCTAAGCGGATTTGGTTGTATTGAGAAGTAACTATAGTGGATTGCACGGGGGTCTCCACTTGGAGAGCTTTGCCAACTAAACTCAAATAAATATTCCAAGAGATGGGGGGACTCATAAGCACAATACAAATGTTAAAAGTTCCATCTCAGGCTGGGGTCTAATCATACCATGCAGTTTATCTATTGAAGTGTTCAGATTTGGGTGGGAGGTGAGAGGCTGCGCACCAGGTACCTTTCCAAATGGGGGTGTGACAGGTACTCTGCCTTGTTGGGTAGTGAGTAGTTATAAATCCTCTGGCAGGGGGAATAGGGAGGGGGCAGCTGAAGGGATTGGGGTTTGTTATGTCTTTTGTATTCAAGTCACTTTAAGTGAAACAATGGAATCAGCCACACACTATAACCTCACTCACGAACCAAGTAGGTCCCTGTCGTCACCTATGATTTATGTTCCTATACACCACCCAATACCTAGCGCTGTAAGACGAGGGCTGGCTTCCGTAATGGCTGCCCCAGATTATTTGCTTCAGAGCTTCTATATATCCCTTCCAAAGTTAAAATGGCGAAGAACTTTGTAGAAACGTCACTCTCCGTTCTAACGTGGAACATCAATGGGATAAGGGGCCCTGTGCTGTAATACCTCAAACGACAGGCCCCCGATCTAGTCCTGCTACAAAAAAACACATCTAGTAGGGAACAAGTGTAAAGCCTTGACCCGATGGGGATATAAAACTTCTTCTCCGTGCGGGATACACCTCGGGATCCAGAGGCAGCGGTATTTTAATAAGAAGGAGTCTTGCACTTACTCTGATACGTACATGTGCAGAACCCCAGAGTAGATTTACGTTCTAGAGGCAAGTAAGGAGGGAAAGCCATTTAATGTTATTTATATATACATAGCAAAAACCGAAGGAAATGATGGACGGAGTGTTGAACATTGCAAGCACTCACCCCAAGAAAACAGATCTGGGTTTAATCCATCCCCGTTCTTTAGCCCACTCTGCCACCCCAGTTCAGACATGGCCATATGAAAATCAGTCTGACCCTGTGCCTCATGGGAACAGTCCAGCCCGAACTGCCAAGCCATGCCTTCCCTGGACCGGAAACAAGCTTCCTAGGACCGGTTTCTGGCATTTCAGCCGTCTTCAGCCAGGCTTGCTTGAATCCAGTGGCAAAGTGAGCAAGGGACTCACGTCTGAGCATACCCTGCCAACTTATGGCGAACAAAGCGGTACAAAAGGGGGTGGTGATGTGACCCTGTGCCTCATGGGAACAGTCCAGCCCGAACTGCCAAGCCATGCCTTTCCTGGACCGGAAACAAGCTTCCTAGGACCGGTTTCTGGCATTTCAGCCGTCTTCAGCCTAAAATAATAAAAACATCTTTTAAAAAAAAGAGTGCCCAGAGCAGAGCCCTGCTGGGCCAAAGAAAAAATGAAGAGGAATACCTCTGAAAGGGAGGCAGAAAGCGGATCCACAGCCTTAAATTTGTTCAAGCTACAGGCATATACCGTCTTAATGGAGGGACGCCTGGCTGCCAAGATGACGTTACAGACTTCGGGAGGAAGGTAGAAAGCTGTCAAATGTTGCCGCTCAATCTCCATGCAAGGAGGCGGAGGCTGGACAGGAGATGGTCCCGAAGAGGCAATCTAATCGGAGGATCGATGGCCATGCTCAAGAGCTCGGGGTACCAGCCTCTTCACACCCAGTCCGGGGCCACAAGAATGACTTGGGCCTGGTTGTGCTTGATCTTCTTCAGCACTCTGAATAGAAGTGGTACAGGCGGAAAGGTGTACAGGAAGCCGCAATTCCACTTGTGACGAAAAGCATCAACGAGCGAGTGCCGCCTTGGAAACTCCAACGCACAAAACTGCTGACATTGTGCGTTCTCTTCGGTGGCAAATAGATCTAACCAAGGCTCTCCCCACTGCAGAAAGAGAACTTACACCACCTCCGAGTGAAGATGCCATTTGTGATCCATCATGCACCAGCGGCTGAGCTTGTTCTACCTGGCATTCAGGGAACCCACCAAGTGTTGAACCACTAGGGATATGCCCGGATGTTCCAGCCATGTCCAAAGGCGAAGAGCCTTGTGACATAGGGTCCAGGACCCCAACCCGCCCTGTTAATTGTAGTACCACATGGCATTGTGCTGTCTGTGAACACCTGCACTACTCTTCTTTTGACAGAAGGAAGGAATGCCTTCAGTGCGAGACAGATCGCCCGGAGCTCCAAAAGGTTGATGTGGAGCCCGGACTCCACCAGAGACCAGAGAACCCTGATCTCCTCCTCTCTCATGTGGCCACCCCTTTCCAGGAATGACGCATCTGTAACCACTGTGAACTCTGGTTGAGGAAGGGAGAGGGATCTGCCTTCGCACCAATCCTGGTCGTTAGCCACCATTGCAACTGACTCTCAGTCGCCTTTGAGATCTGGACGACATCGGACAATTGCCCTGATGCTGTGCCCACTGGAGCTTCAGGTCCCACAGCAGAGCCCACATATGCCATCTGGCATGAACTAACAGCAGGATGCAGGAGGCCATGAGGCCCAGCAGCCTCGGAGTCATTTTCACCGAAATCCGGGATAGAGGCTGAAACATCGGTATCATAGCCTGAACATCCCGCTGCTCCAGTGGATAGGCCTGAAACTGAGTTGTATCCAGAACTGCCCCGATGAAAAGGAGCTTCTGAGAGGGAATCAGGTTTGACTTCGGCACGTTGATAGTGAACCCCAGCGAATGCATGAGGTCCACCACAGTCTAGAGGTGGGAGACAACTGCCTGGGCCAAGCCCGCCTTCAACAGCCTGTCGTCGAGGTAGGGGAAGATTGGAACACCTGATCTGCGTAGATGAACTGCGACCACCGCCTTCACTTTCATGAACGCCAGAGGGACGCTGGAAAGGCCAAAGGGGAGCATGGGAAACTGAAAATGCTTGTGACCTACTGTGAACCGTAGGTAACGCCGGTGGGCAAGCAAGACGGGGATATGAAAATAAGCGTCCTGCAAGTCCAACGCTACCATCCAGTCTACAGGCAGATAGGACCTGAGCCAAGGTTAACCCCTTCAGCGCTGCGCGGATTCCCCCGCGGTGCTGAAGGGTTCGAGCGCGGGCGGGGCCATGACGGAACGGTTCCGTCATGAGCACAGCTCAACCGATGCTCATGACGGAATCGTTCCGTCATGAGCATGGAAGGGGTTAACATTTTGATCTTCTCCTTCGTGAGGAAGCGGTTGATGTCCCTGAGGTCTAAGACAGGACACAGGCCTTTGTCCTTCTTGGGTACCAGGAAGTAGTGGGAGAAGCAACCACAACCTACTTCTGGCACAGGGACTCGTTTGACAGCTCCCTTGGCCAATAGAGCCGTAATTTCTTGACGGAGAAGGGCCTAGTGATCCTTCGACATGCGGTGGAGTGTTGGTGGCATAGAGGGAGGGGTAACCTCAAAGGAGAGGGAGTAGCCCGTTCGGACAATTTGCAAAACCCAACTGTCTGACGTGATGTTCTATTAGTGGGGAGGTAATGACAGATCCTGCTGTCCACTGGCAACTGGTGGCCCTGAAATGTCAGACTAGGAAGGTTTGAAGGTTGCTGCAGGGGAGGCATTGGTAGACCGGCCACCCGCTGGCTCCCAGACCCACGTCGCTGGGCCCACTTCCCTGGCCACGCATAGGCTGGGTTGCTTGCGTGGCCCTCTGTGGAGCTGGGCAGAACGTGGTGGGGCACCCCTTAGGTAGCCACTAAAGGGGTGGAAGATAGACTGCATGGGCCAAGATGTTGCTGTGAGGCCCAAAGATCTAGCCATGGCGCTAAAGTCCTTGAAGCGCTCGAGCTCGTTGTCCGCCTTGTCACCAAACAGGCGACGGCCATCTAAGGGCATGTCCAAAAGTGTGGATTGGACATCCCCAGAAAAGCCAGACGTTCTCAGCCAGGCTTAGCGCCGCAGGCCTACCAATGTGGAAACCGTCCTACTCAGCGAGTCAGCAGTATCCATCCACACCGGACGGTGAACTTAGTTGCGTCTCAAGCCTCAGCAACAGTGCGGGTGAGCACGGCCTGAACCTCCGCCAGGCACTGTGGCAGTACTTGTGCAACCGTTTCCCACACCGTGTGCCCAAGAGACATGCGGTGTTCACAGTCCGCAGTCCTAAGCTAGCGGAAGAAAACATCTTCTTCCCAAGAAGGTCCAGCTTCTTGGATTCCCTATCTGGGGAGCAGTAGGGAATGCGCCTTATGAGGATGAGGCTTGGACCACCAAGCTCTCAGGGGTAGGGTGTGGGAGAGGAAAAGTGGGTTTCCCGGGGCCGGGCGGTGGCGTCAGGCAATCATCCAGTCCACAGGAGCCTCTGTGCTGGGCTTAGAAAACTGGCCCCAACGATTTCAGTGAGAGTCTTATTAAAAGGCAGCAGGGGCTCTGAAGAGGCTGCTGCCGGCTGAAGCACCTCAGTCAGGAGGTTAGTCCTGACAGTCACCGTAGGAAGCTTGAGGCCTAAGGCCTCAGCCGCCCTACGCAACACCACAGCGTAGGAAGTACCCTCCTCCATAGCCACAGTAGGGGGAAAAAGCATACCAAAGCTGGGAAGATATCCAGACCACTGGGCTCACCTAACTCCTCCCGCCAGTCCGGCTCTTCAAGTTGGTCGGCTAGAGGGTCAACTGACCTCTCCCAGTCCTCCAAACCCTCCTCTGGCAGCCACTCAGGACGATAAGGAATGCCAGGGATGAACGGCGGTACAAAAGTACCCTCCGGCGCTGGTACCGACATCGGATGACGTTGGTCCGGCATTGGGTCCAAGTCGGGGGTGAGGCTGGGGTCGATGCCGGTTGGGGGAACAACCGGCATTGGGGGCATCGTCACTGGAACCTCATATTTTATGTTTGATGGTATAGTACTACCATCTGCCAGTGTTGAGATGATGTCATTATGCTTGGTATTCTCACAAATTACCAGAGATTAGTATTTATAACCTAAGCTCTGGTAGTGGTCTGTTTGCCTTCCAATTCCCACGAGGCACTGTTGTACAGTGTATTCAGTGACTTAAGTCAAACTGTTCTGCTTGATTTCTCTACAATGTTGTATCCAATAATTATTTTGGTGAAATTCCCAGAACTGTAATTGAATTGTTTTCTTTCAGTACTTATAAGACTGTTAGATTTCCACTTTGGCATCGATTTTTTAATCATCTTAAAAGAAATTTCCCTATCTCTGGACCAAGCTTTGCCATAAAGTCCATGGATATATGGTGGATATATTTGATCCCTTTAGTTCATGAACCCTATGCAAAGCTCTCTGAGTTAAGATTTTCTGCTACTTTAACATTGCATAAAAATACACAGTTTTGATGAAGGCGGAGTAATTATCAAAAGAGTTCCACCAAAACGTGTGTCAATGTTTTTAATTGACGACTGTTGTTTGCCTTCAGAGCTAGAATCAAGTCCATCCTTGATTCCTCCTTTGCCACTGGGACCTTGTCTTTCATAACTAATGGACTATTTGGGTGATTGGTAACTCTGATTTTGGAACTTTTTTAAATCAAATTAGAACTAAAAAAACTTGTATTTAATATTTAATTGATTGATTCAAGAGATTTTGTAGTGCTATAACTAAACAGGGTAATACATTTTTTGCTGCCGATTTTGTATTAACCCCTTCGCTGCTAGGCCTTTTCCCCCCCTGTGCTAAGCCTTTTTTTGGCTATTTGGGGTAGTTTGCGCTTAGGCCCCTGTAACTTTTTGACCACATAAGGTATCCACGCCAAATTTGCTCCCTTTTTTTCCAACATCATGGGGATTCAAAAGGTACCCAAGGTTTGTGGATTCCCCTGGAGGAGATCCAGAAATTAGCCAAAATACAGCAACTTTTTTTTTTTTTTTAAATGGGAAAAAAGGGCACCAGATTAAAGCGTCTGTTTTTTTCCCCAGCACATGGTATCAAAAAAGGGGTTGTGCTGCTGAAATCACCATCTTCCAGGCTTTCAGGGACAAGCAGACTTTTGTCTTTTTGTGCTTTCAACCTCCTTCCAGTTAATGGTAGAAATGGGTATAAAAGCAATAATGGATCCTGGAGAGCTATACATTTAGAAAAAGTATGCAAAATTCTGAATTCAGCAAGGGGTCATTTGTGTAGATCCTTCTGGGTTTCTACATAGAAACTAACAGTTAAATATAGGAAAAATTGAAAATTAGTTGAGAAAAACAGCCATTTGTGTCAACGAATTCACCTGTAACTTCTTCCAATTATGACAGCTGTATGAAAGCAATATACCGTTACATTTGCTGGACCTTTCTGGTTGTGGGGATATATAGGACTTGTAGGTTCACCAAGAACCCGACGAACCCAGAGCCAAAAACTGAGCAGAGTCTTGCAATGGTTTTTTATTATGTACCGGGTATATAGAAATTATTTTGGGAAAATGTATACATGGAAAAATTGGTATGAGAGACACCTATGTATTCCTGAAATGGGAACAAAATATAGAATTTAGAAACAGTAGATATTTGCACATTTCCGAAATCGGGAGTACCCATACTAGCATGAGAATTATAGGTCATTCTTCAAAATGACTTCTTTTTTACACATTGTCTTTCATTTGGAAGGCCGTAATGCATCGAAAGTCAATAGGTAATAACAGTGGCTCTACAATTCTGAGTCCCCCTAAGTCTTCTGATAAAAATGGTACCTCATGTTTGTGGGTAGGCCTAGTGCCAGCGACAGGAAACGGCCCAAAACGCAACGTGGACACACCACATTTTCAGAGTGAAAAATTACCCTTTTTTTGCAAAGTACCTAGTTGTAGTTTTTGAACCCTAGCTCTGCCGGCACCTAGGAAAACCTAGCAAACCTATACATTTCTGAAAACTAGACACCCAGGGGAATCTAGGATGGGGTGACTTGACTGGCTCTCACCAGGTTCTGTTACCCAGAATCCCTTGCAAACCTAATAAGCTTTCTTACCGGGTACTTGGGCCTCCCACATGAGTGAGGCATCATGATTATCAGGAGACCTTGGGGAACGCTGGGTGGTAGGAAATTTGTGTCAGCCCGGTGATGACAAAACTTTCCCACACAAAAATGTGTGGAAAAAGGGATTTTTTCAGCTAAATTTGTGGTTTGCAGGGGATTCTGAGTAAGAAAACGTTGAGGGATCCACGCAAGCCATACCTCCCTGGAATCCCCCGGGTGTCTAGTTTTCAGAAATGTGTGGGTTTGATAGGTTTCCCTAGATGGCCGCCGAGTCTGGGGCCAAAAACCCATGGGACCCCCCTAGCAAAACCAGGTTGTTTTGTGATAGTCAATTTTGATGTTGCCTCAATACGTTTTGGGCCCTTGCCAGTCGTGGGTACTTGACCCACCCACACAAGTGAGGTACCATTTTTCTCGGAAGACTTTGGGGAATGCGGGGTGGGTAGAATTTTGTGGATCCACGCAGATTCCAAAATTTTCCACCACAGAAACAAATTTTGAGGTTTGCAAGGGATTCTGGGTAACAGAACCTGGTGAGAAAAAGACAAGTCACCCCATCCTGGATTCCCCTGGGTGTCTAGTTTTGGAAAATATATAGCTTTGCTATGTTTCCCTAGGTGCCGGCTGCGCTAGGACCCAAAATCCTCAGGTAGGCACATTCCGAAAAAAAAGTCAGTGCCTAGTGGGCTTTATGCCGCCCTGGGGAGAGGGGAAATCAGGGGTTATTGCCCCGATATGCCCCAGAGGGGGGCAGAAAGACTGCGGCTATTCATTTGGGGGGTTGGGGTCATTGGGATGCCCATTCTGGTCAGCCCCCAACCTGCGTATAAAAAAGCAAGCATATTCGCTGGCGCATAGTGGACTTTCTGCCCCCCCAGATCAGGGGCTACTGCCCCCATCTGCCTCCTGGGAGGGGCAGAAAGACTGTGGCATCTTTTTTGGGGTGGATGGTGGCATTGGCATGTCAATTCTTGGCAGCCCCCACCCAGAAATATGGAGAAAAAAAATTCCCTGGCACTTAGTGGGCTTTCTACCCCTCAGAGGCAGATCAGGGGCTATTGCCCCCATGTGCCTCCTGGGGGGGTCATAAATTATTTTGGTTTTTTTTGGGGGGGTAGTGTGGGGGCATTTGCATGCCCATTCTGGGCAGCCCGCACCCGGGCCTATAAAAAAAATAATCCCTGGCATCTAGGGTGCTTTCTGTCCCCCCGGGGGGGGGCAGAAAGACTGGAATTTTGTGGAGGGGGAGGGTCGGGGGCATTGGCATGCCCATCTTGGGCAACCCCCACCCCTAAATTCATAGGGGGTAAAAAGAACTGGTGTCTAGTGGGCTTTCTGCACACCCGGGGAGGCAGATTGGGGGCTACTGTACTGATCTGCCACCCAAGGGCAAAAAGACTGTACCTTTGCGGCGGGGTGGGGCCATTGCCATGCCCATATTGGGCAGCACTCACCCCTAATTATAATTTAAAAACTAATCCCTGGTATCTAGTGGGCTTTCTGCCCCCCCAGGGGGCAGATTGGGGGCAACTGCTTAAAGGCTCATTTCAGTTTAGTTTTTTGTGAAATGACTTCAGCGCGACTGCGCGCTGATCGTCAGTTCACAGAAACGGCGGGGGGGGCCTCGGGAGCTGGGGAAGCATCATCATCATTTACTTTATTTCGACCACAAGATCATAAAAGTACAAACAGCATGATAAAAGTACACTTACAAAATGGTCAATACCAGATGAACCTTAGGAAAGATACAGATAAAATACAAAAATAAAAATTATAATCAATAAAATCAAGAAGCGGGCCATCAAATAGTCCAAATTGGGTGATCATATGTTGCTTCCATACTCTAAATTGCATGTTAATTTACCCACCATTTTACAGTATCATTCAAGGCAGATATTTGGACCTTTTCAGCCACAGCGCATACCAATATCTTGATAAACCAAAAGAACAAGTTACTTACCTTCGGTAGCGCTTTTTCTGGTGGATACAGTATCTGCCTGTGGATTCCTCACCTTGTGAATATCCCCTGCGCCAGCAACATTCGGAAACTTTTGTAGCCGTCTACGCTGATGAGGTCGAAGACGACGTCACAGAGACGAGGCTCCGCTCGTGACTCCGCTGACGTCACCGGCTCCATAAGAAGACCTCGTCGGCGTGATGACGTCAGTTCCGCCCTTTTTTCCGTGCGAGGTGATCGCAATGAGAAAAACCGTCTTGAAAGACAACAATCTCAAGGGACACTTGTGCAAGGGCTCGAAGGGAGAACCCATAAGATAAGTTAAGACAAGGTTTAAGTCCCATTGAGGCACAATAAAAGGAGTAGGAGGACACTTGTTTGTAAGGCCTTTCAGAAATCGTAAAACAACAGGCGATTTGAACAAAGACGGCTGATCCGGCAAGCAAAGGAAAGCCGACAAAGCCGATAAGTATCCCTTTACAGTGGTCACAGCAAAGCCTTGCTGAGCAAGAGAAAGGGCAAACTGCAGAATGTCAGACAAACGAGCCCTCAAAGGATCAATTGACTTCTCTCCACACCAGAGCACAAATTTAGACCACCTATAGGAATAGATAGATTTGGTGGAATGACGTCTGGCAGACAAAATTACATCTACCACATCCGGCGGGAGAGAGAAAGAATTCAGGTTGCCCCGTTCAATCTCCAGGCATAAGGGTGTAAGCTCTGGAGGAGGGGGTGTAGAACCTGCCCCTCCGACTGCGAGAGGAGGTCTGCCCTCAGAGGGAGACAGAGCGGAGGGCACGAGGAGAGGTGGAGAAGATCTGTGTACCACACCCTTCTTGGCCAATCCGGGGCGATCAATATGACTTGGGCCCGGTCTTGGCGAATCTTCCTCAGAACCCGAGGAATCAAGGGTATGGGAGGAAAAGCGTAAAGGAGATGTGAGTCCCATCTCAACTGAAACTCGTCCCCCAACGCTCCCTGCATCGGATACTGGAGGCTGCAGAATGACGGGCAGTGAGCGTTCTCGTGAGTGGCAAACAGGTCCACCCGAGGAGTTCCCCACATCCGAAAGACGTGACGAACCACCTCCGGATGAAGCCTCCACTCGTGATCGGCGGAGAACTGCCGACTGAGACTGTCTGCATGTACGTTTAGAACCCCGGCCAGATGATTTGCCATCAGACAAATCTGATGATCCTGAGCCCAGGACCAGAGACGAAGAGCCTCTCTGCAGAGACAATGAGACCCTACTCCTCCCTGCTTGTTGACATACCACATCGCGCTAGTGTTGTCCGTCAGGACTTGAACCGACTGACCGCGAAGGGAAGGGAGGAAGGCCTTGAGCGCCAAACATATCGCCCGCAATTCCAGAAGGTTGAAGTGAAGCAACCTTTCCTCTGGAGACCAAAGACCCTTGATCTCCAAATCCCCCAGATGAGCACCCCACCCTAAAGTGGATGCATCCGTTATTACTGTGGCCACCGATGGAGGTAGATGGAAAGGCTTTCTTGAGACAGATTGCCCACCACGCTCCACCAAGACAGATCCGTTGCAGCTTCTCTGGAGATCCTCACAGACTCCCTGAGATCCCCTTTGTGCTGATACCACTGCCTGCGGAGGCACCACTGGAGTGCCCTCATGTGCCAGCGTGCATGGTTGACCAGCAGAATACAGGAAGCAAACAGACCGAGCAGGCGAAGGACCTTCAGGACTGGAACGACCGCTCCATTGTAAAATAAAGGAATCAATTCCTGTATGTCGAGAAACCTCTGTGGAGGTGGGAATGCCCGACACACAGTAGTGTCCAGTACCGCACCTATGAAAAGGTTGCGCTGAGAGGACACCAGGTGAGATTTGGGCACGTTTATCGAGAAACCCAATTTGTACAACAGCTGAGTTGTATCCTGCAGATGATAAAGCACCTTCTCTGGCGACTCCGCTTTGATCAACCAGTCGTCCAGATAGGGGAAAACTGAAATCACTGACCTTCTGAGATGGGCTGCCACCACTGCCATCACCTTCGTGAAGACTCGAGGTGCAGTAGTAAGACCAAAGGGAAGGACCGCAAACTGATAATGCTGCGACCCTACCGTAAACCGGAGATACTTCCTGTGCGACTTCAGGATGGGGATGTGAAAATACGCATCCTGCAAGTCGATCGACACCATCCAGTCCTCCTGATTCAGCGTCTGAAGAACCTGCGCAAGGGTGAGCATCTTGAACTTCTCTTGCTTCAGATAAAGATTCAGGATCCTGAGGTCCAATATCGGACGCAATCTGCCGTCCTTTTTCGGAATCAGAAAATACCGGGAGTAGCATCTCTTACCCCACGCCTGCTCTGGAACCACCTCTATTGCACCTTTCTCTAGTAACTTCAGGACTTCCTCCTGTAGGAGAAGACGGTGGTTCTCTGAGCAAGCCCCTTGACAAGGTGGGTAATTTGGAGGAAATTCCCGAAAGGGATGGGCATACCATTTTTCTACAAGATCTAGAACCCAAAGGTCTGTAGTAACCGATTCCCAATCTTGTAGAAAATGGGTAAGCCGGCCCCCCACAGGAGCAACATGATCCAGAATGGTGGATCTAGGGCTGCTTTGCAGTGGTGGGAGGGGCTGAGGAAGAGGAGGAGGAGGAGAGCTGTCGGCCACGAGTGCGACCCCTGATTCTGCCTCTGTACCCCTTATACAGAGTACTCTGCTGCTGCTGTTGCCGCTGTGGCTGTCCATATGAACAAAAGGTAGACCTTCCGAATCCCCTGTACCTTTTGAAAGAGCCTCTTGGCTAAGTTTGAAGGCCCAAAGTTTTAGCCGTGGCCTTACTCTCCTTAAATCTTTCCAGCACAGCATCTGCTTTCTTGCCAAAAAGACCAGAGCCATCAAAAGTCCAAGAGCGTTGACTGGACATCAGGGGAAAATTCCGATGATTTCAGCCACACACCTCTCCTAGTGGCAACAGAGGATCCCATGACTCTTGCCACAGAGTCGGCAGTGTCCAATCCACTCTGGATCACCTGACGCGCCGCCGCCTGGGCATCCGAAAGGATCTCATTAAAACCAACCCTATCCTCCTCTGATAGTTTCGGGGCTAGTTGTTTAGCTGAGTCCATGAGACCATGTACATAACGTCCCAAGAGACAGGTAGCATTTGTTGATTTAAGAGCCATGCTGGCCGAAGAAAAGACCTTCTTGGCCGATCGATCCAGCTTTTTTGCTTCCCTAGCACTCGGGACCTGGGGAAATGAACCCGATGATTTCCTCGAACATGCAGCCTGAGCAACCAGACTCTCAGGAGACGGGTGAGATGTTAAAAATTCCAAATCTCCCGGAGCTGCCCGATACCTCCTGGCGACGACTTTTGAAACTGCAGGAGCAGAAAAGGGCTTACGCCACACCTCCATCACTGGTTCCAAGATGGCATCGTTAAAAGGAAGCAGAGGTTCAGAACAGCAGAAGGAGAGTGCAGAACTTCCGTTAAAATGTTCGGCTTGAACTCAGCAGACGGTAGCTGCAGATCTAAAAGTTCAGCCGCTTTTCT
Organism: Triturus cristatus; assembly: GCF_964204655.1. Taxonomy (NCBI): domain Eukaryota; kingdom Metazoa; phylum Chordata; class Amphibia; order Caudata; family Salamandridae; genus Triturus; species Triturus cristatus. The sequence goes on along the minus strand of NC_140591.1, from coordinate 1,633,137,858 downwards.
TATAATGGCATGGTATGGTGCCACATCCTTTGAGGGGACATCAGAAGGAGGAGAAATCTCCCATTCGGGTGACAAGTCCAGAACACTAGCCTCCTTCAACTCCTCAAAAACATCGTCCGACTCCATGAGTTCCCCTTCTTCTACCTCCTCCATAAGGTAATTTTACTCATCCAGAATCCTCTGAGCCTCCCTCCTAGATCTAATTCTCACTACTGGCGTCGGCAGCGCCGTGATCGAATCCGACGACATCGGTGCCGGCGTCGAATGTGGATCCACAGGAGCAGCCGGCGTTGAGCGAGGTCGAGTCGGCGCCGGTGAAGAAGGGAGCGGCATCGAAGTCCTTGGCGCCGGTAGATGTCAAGACGGCGTTGCCGGAAAAAATTGCATGAAGGAAGCCTGAGGATAGGCTTGAGGAACCCCCAAACTAAACGCCATAGGACCCATAGGACCCGAAAGTGCACCAGAGGGGTACATGGCTCTGGAGAAAACCCCATACATCGCATTAAGATAATGCGTGGGGTCCTGACCTGGTCCTGGGAACGCAGGATATTGTTCAGGTATCACCGGACTCGGGCCAACCGGCACCGACGGTGGAATCTGCGGGGCTGAAGGCTCACCCGGAACTGGAAGCTCCTCAATCGGAGCCGGGGACGGAGCCGGAGATGGAGCCGGCGTCGGAGATGGAGCCGGGGCCGGAGAATGTTCCAGTGAAGCCACAGGTGAAGACAGGCCAGCAGGTGAATCCGGAATGGGCGAGGGAGACACAAAGTCCTCACAGAATCGTGAGGGCGACGTTGATCTCGGAGCCGCATTCTTATCCGAGTGGCACCGAGAGGAATGCCTCCTCTTCTTCTTGTGGTTCCTGGATCTGGAAGCATGCCCCGAAGTCGACTTCGATGCCGACCTCAATCTCGACCTCGACCTTGACCTCGACCTCGATTTTCTCCGGCCTCTTTTCTTTTTCTTCATCCTCACGATGAAAAGCTTGGCTTCCCTCTCCTTGAGAGCCTTGGAACTCATCTTGCAGCAAGAACATACCACGACATCATGGTCCGATGATAGGCACCATACGCAATTGTCATGTGGATCCGTAATGGACATATGCTTCCCACATTCACGACAGGGTTTAAATCCTGACTTCTTTGTCGACATTTCTACCAGGGAAGACAAAGAGAAGCAGTAGAAAACAAAGTAACAGTAAAGCTACAGATAGAGATTCACGAAATCCGTTGGCATCGACGTCGCGGAAAAAAGGGAAGTGACGTCATCATGCCGACGAGGTCTTCTTATGGAGCCGGTGACGTCAGCGGAGTCGCGAGCGGAGCCGTGTCTCTGTGACGTCGTCTTCGACCTCATCGGTGGGGACTGCTACAAAAGTTTCTGAATGTTGCTGGCGCAGGGGATATTCACAAGGTGAGGAATCCACTGGCATATGTATCCATCAGAAACCACAACCCTGCTTGTTTCCGTGCTCAAAAGTCTAAGCACCTCCAAATAATGTCCGGTACCAACAATTTTACAGAGTGGAAAGATCCACTTGGCCCTCAATGATTTATACATTGGACAGAAAAATAGGAGGTGGGTAATGGACTCAGCGCTTTCATTGCAAGCAGGGCATTGATCATTGTTTACTTATATCCTTCCTCCATTTTTTACAAAATGTTTTAGGCAGGAGTGTTTTATAGCGGAACTGAAAAAACAGCTTCCGAGCCAAGGGAGGGACAATTTCATCCAGTTTATCCTTAAAACGAGGTACAGATTTGAAATTTAGAAAACAAGTAGCCAAACTACCATCAGCATCAAGTGCAGTTTGTAAGAGCGATGTTTCCCAAAACCTTTCCTTCAGCACGGATCTCGATATGGAATTCATACTTCCTGGGTCAAACCAAAACCCCATCATTCCTAGCCTCCCTAGGAGCACCTTAAGAGCTCTAAACCACGGAATTGATTTAGAAGAAGGTATTTTCATAAGCTCATAGAGTAGCTCCCGATAGGGGCAAAGTTCGTCTACGGTCCACAATCTGTACCAGAATATAAGGAGCTTATAGCTGATTTTGTAGGCCAGCTGTCTATGTGACAAATCATAACAAAGGGCCACTAATGGTGTGCTTACAGGCAGATCTGACAGGGATCTAAGAAAGCAATTTTCTATGGGTGAGAGAGGGTTAGTTGGACCTGTACCCCTTAGTTCTGCTCCGTAGAGTGTATCCCCCAATATTTTTATATTATAAATTTCAAGGGCTGGCGCTAGCTGCCTTGAAAAGGTATTTCTGTGTATTCTGGCCAAATTTGCAGTCTGATGTATGAGTTGGATCTTTACCTTTTCAATATGTTGATCCCACTTAACTGTTGGGGTTAAGCAAATGCCCAGATAGTTAAAGGAGTCGACGCGTTCTAGCTTGCTACTACCGGCAAGGACTTGTCATTTGTTTAATTGAGCCTTGCCCTTCCTAAAAATCATGTATTTAGTTTTGGTTTCATTCAACACCAGGCGGCGCTCATCACAAAACATAATACAATCATTTAAAAGGCTGCTGAAGACCTTGTGGAGTCTTTGCAATTAAAAGGGTGTCATCAGCGAAAAGCAGGGCTGGGACTCTTGTACTACCAACTTTCGGAGAGTCACACCCATCCCTATCTAGACACTTTATAACATCATTAATAAAAAGGATAAAAAGAGTGGGGGCAAGAACACAGCCCTGTCTCACACCACGCTCAACAGGGAAGGTACCTGTAACTTGGCTATTCCCTCCCCATCTCACATGTGCTGTGTTAAGTGTGTGGAGTCTAATTAGAATATCTAAGAGATTTTGTGGCATACCTAATTCCTTAAGGACCCTCCACAGTTTAGCCCGGGTGACTAAGTCAAACGCAGACCGCAGGTCTACAAAAGCTATGTAGAGTTTCCCTCCTTTAATATGCACTTCCTTCCAATATAGACATAACAAACGGAAGGTTTGGTCCAGGGGGCTAATTTTCGCTCGAAAACCTGCCTGGAGGTCACTCAAGACATCAGATTCTGCTATCCAATCCTGCAGCGGAGCTAATATCTGCTTGCAAAAGATCTTTTGTAAGGAGTCGATAAGACTTATTGGCCTGTAGCTTGATGACTTTGATCTATCCCCTTTTTTGTAGATCGGGACGATCTCAGCATTTTTCCACGATGTGGGGATAGGGCTTCCTCTGAGGATTGAGTTCGATAGTACATTTGTCCGGCCCCAGAGAGCCACATCCTCCTTATATAGATCGTTTTGGATTCGATCAGGCCCAGGCGCACAAGCCAAGGTGCAGGAAGCAATTGCTACCTGGGTCTCCTCTAGCGTAATATAGAGGTCAGTTGAGTCCAGAGGCCCACTGGTCGAATTTTCGTCATGTCCCATGAGCACCTTATCCCAAGTTTCATATAGTGTGCCAAAGTGTGTTTCCCAGGCCTCCGGAAGCTCTTCCCCAGCTCCCGAGGCTTTGAAAAAGCAAAAGTTTTCGGATCCAGCCTGATGCCTGCAAATTCAAAGGTAAGGTATCTGCAGCTAGATGTTTCCAATAGATTGTTTACCCAATGCGAGGAAGGTTTAAGAACTGTGGCATTGCTGTTAATCATACAAACATTCGGTATAGAGGAGTTTAGTTTTTTCTCAGTACTAACTGCTACAGTATAGACTTCTATTGGGCAACAAGCAATATGGACCCTCAGGATAGGCTGATAGTCATGAGGCAGTAAGAATCTTCATCAACAGTGTTTTGAATAGTAGAGATTATAGACATCAACACCTACTAGTGTTCTTTGCATAAAATGAGAATTTTAATAACTTGGGTATGACTATGGGCCTGTTGCCACATTGGAGGACTCCATCTCTAAGACCACTGCCCAGTGTACACTGGATAACTCCAACTCTACGACCACAGCCCAGTGTAAACTGGATGACTTCATCTCTAAGGCAATGTCCCGGTGTATACTGGAGGACTCCATCTCAAAGCCAAGGTCCAGTGTACACTGGAGGACTCCATCTCTAAGCCCACAGCCCAGTGTACACTGGAGGACTACATCTTTAAGACCATGGCCCAGTGCACACTGGAGGACTCCATCTCTAAGACCATGGCCCAGTGCACACTGGAGGACTCTATCTCTAAGACCATGCTCCGGTGTACACTGGTAGACCTTGAAGAGTTGCTGGATAAATATAAAGCTGAAGTCCTTCCCAGTGTAAGCCTCTTCTGAAGCATTATTAGTTCAGTAGTGTGCATCGACATTGTCTGCCACTTGCTGCAGGATAACATTCATGTTAGCGTAGAGGGCAATCTTCTCGCCGATAATCTGCCAGTGGATGGAATCAGTGGATTCGAGGTCAGGAAGATTCTGCAAGACAGAGAAAGAACTTAACAGTGGAGCACAGGACCCCTCCTCCTGTCCAGAACACACTTTCAACATTATGCCAATTTCCACAAGGTGTTAAAAAACCACTTATAGCAGCCATTTCACAGTACAAAATTAACTGAATCAAACAAGGGTTTCATGGTAGTAACAGTCAAGCTCCATCCATGGAACATACTCGGTGTTCACTCCACTTAATAAATCTTTGGTGCAATCAAGAACAGCCTGAACCCTACTTTTAAATAAATACATAAGTTTACTGTCTCATTTTTTGTTAAATAACTTAAATACATTCCTAAACAGTCATCCAGAATCAGATTTATAGCTACAGGCTGTACACATGAGGTTGACAAAAATAATTTATGGGCTCGATTCACAGAATTAACTTAAGACAAAATCCTAAACTTACTACTTTTGGTATTCACAGAAGGCATTTAGTTGTAGTAAATTCCTTACTTTTGAATTCCCCAGGCGTCATGATGGATCCAGAAACCTTTGGGTGAGCAGTAACCATTGTGCACGCTGTCGGGTGGCGCCATTCGGCGCCACCTGATCACATTAATGTAAGTAATGATGTCGTGGTCACCTATAAAGGTGCCACCCAGGCACGTGGACGTTGGTACTTTTCACTTTTCCACGCCAAAAGAGCAGAGCCCTGAAGTGACTGACTTGATTGTATGTTATAACCAGGGCCCTGAAAAAGGAACCAACCCTAGCCCTAACCAATAAGTCTGCAGAGCGGGGAGGCATGGGTGCGTCTATAAGGAATCTGCAGCTAGATATTGTTTCACCCAGATAATGCGTTACTAAAGGTAAGTAACTGGATCATCTGATCGAGACTTCTAGCTGTAGATTCCTTACCTTTGAATAGATACTCAAGCCATACCATCCTGGTGCTGGACTGTGGACAAATTGACTATACTAAGAAGTCCTGCAGGACCCAATGGGCCAAATGCCCTTCCCTGTGGTTGTCCAGGCAGTAGTGTTTGGGAAACGTGTGCAAAGATGTCAACGTTGCTGTCTGGCAAATGTCCAGGACTGGCACATCCCAAGCCAACGCGGGGGTCGCAGCCTTCCCCAGAGCATCATGTAGAGAGGCTTGGATGACTATGCCTGCAACTCGCTCACCCTCCGGGCAGACGATATTGCCACTAGAAAGGCTGTCTTGATGGTATGCAGCCAGAGGGGACAATTAAGCAACGGCTTGAAAGGAGCACACATGAGAAATGTGAGGACCAAATTAAGGTCCCAATGAGGCATGACAAAGGGCGTAGATGGAAACATATGTACAAGCTCTTTTAAAAATCTATTTACAACAGGATATTTAAACAAACAGGATTGGTCTGGCAGCCGCAAGAAAGCGGACAGAACAGAAAGATAACCCTTCAGCGTACTCAATGCAGAGCCCTGCTGGGCAAGATTAAGAATGAAAAGAAAGATAGTTGATGCAGAAGCAGAAAGAGGGTCAATAGACGTTTCTATACAATATTTAAAAAAAATTGGCAATGGCAGGTGTACTTCATCTTTGTGGATGGCCGACTGGCCACCAATATAATCTCACATACTTCAGGAGGAAGGTCAAAAGCTATCAACTGTCGCCTCTCAAACTCCACGAATAAAGACACAGAGTAGACAGGATCAGTGGAGAACCCTTTCCTGCTGCTGCGATAGAAGATTCTCTCGAAGGGGCATCCTGAGCGGAGGATTGATGCTCATTTTCAGAAGCTCTGGATACCAGACTGTCCGTGCCCAGTGCAGAGCCACAAGAATGTCTTGTGACCGGTCGTTCTTGATCTTCTTGAGAACAATGGGTAAAAGTGGAATGGGCAGAAAGGCTTATAGCAGGCCTGAGCTCCACTCATGACAAAAGGCATCGCTGAGCGATATCCGTTTTGGAAACTCCAGCGTGCAGTATGGCTGATACTGCACCCTCTCTTCAGAGCCAACAGATCTAACTAAGGATCTCCCCAGTGCTGAATGACACCTTGCGCAACCTCACTGGAGACGCCATTGTGATCCGCTAGGCACCGACGACTGAGTTCGTCCGCCCTGGTGTTCAAAGAACCTGCCAGGTGTTTAACCACCAGGGTTATGCCCTGCTTTTCCAGCCATGTCCAGAGGTGCAGGGCCTCCTGACAAGGGGGCCATGACCCCACCCCTCCCTGCTTGTTGCAGTACCACATGGCGGTGGTGTTGTCCATGAACACCAGCACTAACGTTCCCTAGAAAGAGGGACTAAATGCTTTCAATGCCAAACAGATAGCTCAAAGCTCCAACAAATTTATGTGGAACCCCGACTCCGCTGGACGCAAGTGTCCCCTGATCTCTATCTCTCCCAGATGGCAGCCCCATTCTACGAGTGACACATCTGTCACCACTGTGCAATCTGGTTTGGGAAGGGAGAAGGGTCTGCCTCTGACCCAAACGAGGTTCTTTTGCCACTACTGCAGGTCTTTTGCACTTCCCTTTGAGATCTGGACCAAATCGGAGAGATTCCCTTGATGCTACAGCCACTTGAACTTCAGGTCCCAGTGCAGAGCCCACGTACGCCATTTGGTGTCTTTCACCAATAGGATGCAGGAAGCCATGAGTCCCAGCAGCCTCAGAGTCATTCTCACCAAAATCCAGGATAGAGGCTGACACATCGGAACCATAACCTGAATATCCTGGACTCGATGCTCAGGAGGATAGGCTCGAAACTGCACTGTGTCCAGAACAGCTCCGATGTGTCAGGGGTGACTTCAGCACATTGATAGAGAACCCCAGCATATGCAGGAGGTCTGCAGTAGTCTGAAATTGGGAGACGAGGTCCTGGGGTGAAGATGCCTTCAACAGCCAGTTGCCGAGGTAGGGGAAGACCGAAATCCCTAACCTGCGCAGATGATCTGCAACCACAACCATCACCTTGCTGAACACCCAAGGTGCACTGGTAAGGCCAAAAGATAGCACAGTGAACTGAAAGTGCTTGCTGCATACCTTGACCCGCAGGTAACGTCTGTGGCCCGGCAGGATGGGGATATGATAATATGCATCCTGCAAGTCCAATACTACCAGCAGTCTCATTGGTTTAAGGCAGACAAGACCTGAGCCAAAGTGAGCATCTTGAACTTCTCGTTTTTGACGATGAGACTGACGGTCCGAAGATTCAAAATGGTCCGCAAACCTTTGTTCTACTTTGGAATCAGACAGTAGCAGGAATAGCAACCACTACCTACTTCTGAAACCAGGACCCTCTCCATAGCCCCCTTGGCCAGGAGAGCTGTAACTTACATTTGGAGTAAATTTAAATGATCCTCCGCCAGCCAATCTTTAATTGGCAGAATAGGAGGAGGAAAAGAAAGGGAAGACAGAGACTAGCCCTCCTGCGAGACCCACTTGTCTGATGTTATAGACCTCCAATGAAGGAGATAATGTTGGATTATCCCTCTAAGTAGCATGGTCATGCGGAGTCAGTGCTTGGAGGCAGTGGCTGCTGAGGGATGGATGGCAAGCGACTTATGGCTTCTACTCCAAAGTCGGAATGAACTGTCCCCAAGTCCTCGCACAACTTGGGAAGTATGTGTAGGATGGCAGCTGGGATACAGTTGGCATGGCTGGAAACCGCTTCCGTTGCAACAAAAGAGGCAAAAGCTAGACTCACCATGTGGTGTTACTGAAGCCCAAAGATCTGGCCGTAGCATGTGAATCCTTCAAGTGCTCCAAGGCCAGTTTCGCCTTCTCTCCAAAGAGACAAAATCGGTCAAAAGGCATGTCCATCAAATTAGCCTGGACATCGCATGAGAGGCCAAGTGTTCTTAACCAGGTGTGGTGCCATAAATCCACTGTTGATGAAACTGCTCTGCCCAGCGAGTCAGTCATGTCAAGGCCACACTTAATGGTGAATTCTGCTGCATTTCTCCTGCCCTTTACTGCCTAGGAGAGTATGGCCCGGGCCTCCTTCGGGACCTGTGGCAGCACTTGCACAACTGTCTCCCAAAGGGAGTGAAAGAAACGGCCCAATAAGCATGCGGTATTCCCAAACCGCAATGCCAGTCTGGGGGAAGAGAACATCTTCTTCTCAAGTGTTGCCAGCCTCTTGGATTCCATATCCGGAAGAACAGAAGGGAATGCACCATAAGAATTTGAAGCCTGCACCACCAAGCTCTCAGGGGTGAGCTGTTGGCTGAGGAACCTTGGGTCGCCCAAAGCCGGGCAATGGCGGCGTGCAATTGTCCTGTTCACAGGAGCCCCTGTGCTACACAGGAGCCCCTGTGCTAGGGTTGGACCACCTCCCTAGCAGAACATCAGGAAGTGCCTCATACCGGGCAACAGGGGTTCAAAGGTGGAAGCCCCAGGCTGAAGCACTTCAGTCAGGAGATTAGTTCTGACCTGCACTGACGGCAACTCCAGTCTAAGGACCTCAGCTGCCGTCCTTAACACCACTGCAAAAAGAACAGATGATGGACGGAATGCCGAATTAATAATTTACACTGAGTCATAGATCTGGGTTAAATCTATTGTTTTTTTGCATGCCACACTATTCCAGTTTGGACACAGCCATATGCAAATCAGTCCTGACTCTGCCCCACATGGGAACAGTCCAGCCCGAACTGCCAGGCCAGGTTCTCCCTGGACCAGAAACCAGAAATCCTGGGACTGGTTTTGGGGTGACACCCCTCATCAGCCAGGATAGCTTGAATCTGGTAGCATAGCGAGCACAGGATCCATACCTGGGCATAGCACTCCTTACCACCATGGCATAAGAAGCCTCTTCCTCCATAGCCACAGTTGGAGGAGAGTGCATGCCAGTATCTGGGGATGTGTCCAGTCCACTGGCCTTCCCAAGTTCCTCATACTAGTCCATATGTTCCACAGACATATCTTGGTGTTCATAGATCCCTCCCAGTTCTCTCCCATGTGTGAAAAGTCCAGAAAATGACCAGGCGATAACATAGAACCTTTGTGTTCTACCAGCATTGGAGTCCGCGTTGAGCGACAACAATCTGACTCCAAGTCATCGGGGATAAGGTTGGGGATGGCACTGCCGGTGGGAGCCGGCAGCACCGAAGGCACCAACTTTGGTTCCAATGGCAGGTAAGGTTGCGTTGGCACGACCAAAGTCATCCTGGGTCCGGAATCAGATCAATGAGGGCCCAATGGTGTATTGACCAAATCCAACTGCATTGAATTTGATGGGGCCCACTCAGACCTCACGGGGCACGAAGGCTCACCAGAGGGGTCGGCCCGCTCAAATACGCGGTGCATGGGCACGTAAAATAATTTTATTTGAGTGGGGGTTGCTCAAGTTCCCGGAAATGGAGGTAGACACGGAGGTGACCCTGGCTCTGGCACCACAGAATCGTGCCTAGAGTCTGTGCTCCTTACCTAGTTCGTCGGCAGGTGACAATCGAGGCGAAGATGAAGTCTGCTTGGACTTCTTTTTCCTGGATGGTGTCGACTGCCGGGTTGCAAGGAGCTTAATATCCTGCTCCCGCAAGGCCTTCGGAGCTATGGTCTGACAGTCCGAGCATGACTTCGAGATGTGGTAGCACTCGAGACACCAGAGGAAGAAGAGGTGGGGCTCAGTTACTGACATGACGCTGTGAGAGGCGCCACACTGTTTAAACAATGTATATCTAGAAGACATGTCCGGCACACCCAAAACGTTTTGGTCGACAAAAAGTAGGAAAAACCTGCCAAAAAGGGACAGAGTGGTAGTTCTTCCCAGGTCGGTGCTTAACTGGTGCGTAAAGAAAAGAACTGACACCCGCGTATCTAGGTGGCCCCTATATAGGTAACCGCAACATCATACCTGACACTAACAATGCCGACAATGTCACGCAAAGCTGAAGGGAGCCAGCTGATGGCACACGCTTGGGGTACTGCTCACGCAAACGTTTCCAGATCCAGCCCAACTCCTGGGGCATTCAGAGGTAAGGAATATGCAGCAAGAAGTCTCTATGAGATATACTATTAGGTCTTAGATCTTGCGCTCACCTTCTCACAACATTTTATTAATTTCCAGTGATGGGCATTCTCAGGATCCCTAAAGACTACAGGGCTAATGAAAAAAATCTAAAAAAGCAATTGGGCCTGGCTCACAAAGTTTTCCGTGAGAAGTCTCAAATGCACACATTGTACATGTGCACATGCAATTTGTAAAAAATAAAAAATGGTTAAGGATCCACAAATATCTTCTTGAATATTCATGAATATGTTTGCAAGTTACGGAAATACTTCTGTTCCTCCATATGTAATCCTAAAGACTGCCTGCACAGTGGCCAATCTGTTGGTGTATACACATAACCAATGGGTGTTTGAACATTTTTGGTGGTACTTTTTTCCACAAGGAAAATATTTTTGGGTTTATGAAATCCCCCTCTGCAGTGCTATCACAGAATGTGAGTCTGTTTTCTTTCTTTTCCCACCATTTGGTCCTACTTCTTAAAGGTGTAGTTTACATGTGTTTCTAGGGTGGAAAATACTTTACAAATATTTCTCATTATCCACAAACTGTGTGTCTGTGGGGGCTTAGTGCATTTGGGATGATGATCCCCTTTAAAGGTAATTTTTCCACCCACGATTTTACATTATGACAGTGGAAAATCCACCATTCTTCTGGATTTCCACCATGGAAAGTGTTAAGGTCAAAAGTTCTAGTAATCCATATTCTGTGAATCAGGCTGTAATAGGTTGAAGGACAAATGGGTTTCAGTGCTTTCTATACAATTGCAAAGCCATTAAAATCGAGTTAACAAAGGACTTTTAGAGTCTGCTGAAAGAAATCTTTCCCAGTGAGCTGATGAAGCAGGAAACATATAACAAGACATGGCAGGGTTTAATTATTCCATACTTTTACTACCTGCCAAAGGTGAGCAAAACAATGCAAAGTTTGCAAATATGTTGTAGGTGGCTGGTTTAGTATATGGTGCACACTAATTCAAGTGATGCACCTTGCACTAATCCTGGCAACACTTATGGTGGTTTTAGTGGTCTTTGATAATCATAGAACGTTCTCAGAGTGGTAGCTGGGGAGAGCAGCCTTCAGGCTTACCTTGAAGGAGTGTTAAGCAGCTTGTTTTACCAGTTTAATGTGTAGTGTAAGTTAGATGAAAAGAAACCACACAGTTGTAGGAAAGTAGGATCTGCTTTCAAGGTCACCCCCACTTTTTGCTGATGTCATTATGTTTTTCCGACTAGACTGACTGGGATCCTGCTAATCAAGACCCCAGCCTCTGTGCTCCTTCCCTAAATTGGATATTGTGAGTACTTAGGTACCCTCCAGATTGGCTACTGGTGTACCCTGATAAGTCCCTAGTATATGGTACTAAGGTACCCAGGGCATAGGTATACCAGAGGTCTCCCAGGGGCTGAAGCATGTATTATGTCACCAATGAGAGACCACTCCAATTGTGACTCCAGGTGTGCCATTGCAGCCTATGTAAGCTGGTGCTAGCACCACTTACGACAGATATAGGTTTCCCTAGATCTAAGGTCACTAAACTTAAAACCTATAAGTCACCCCAAAGGCAGGCCTTACAATCCTGAAGGCAGGTTGCTGGGTCCTAAGTGTGAGGGTGCCCCTGCATGAGCAGGGCACCCCTAAAACCTTTGGAGACTATTCTCCCGGGTTGTAAGTGCATCAGCCATTGCGACATATAGAGTGACCAGGCGTCATTACGCAATGAGCATCTCTAAACTGGCTGTAATGAACCCTGTCATTTTTGGTATCAAACATGTTGCGTGGGAGGTATCATTTTATGCGCTGTAACGTTCTTCCGTGAGGCCTTCAGTGCTCCCGGTACCAGTCTTCCGGAGCACTACAGCAAGCCAGGGCTGCTGCCAACCAGAGACACGATTCTGCCCTCCTGCTGCTGAACCAAGCTCGAGCAGGTGAAGGCAGAACAATAGTTATCCTGTCACAGAGAGGTGTGACCACCCCCCAGACAGTGTTTAGTGTATTGGGACAAGGTGGGGCGCTTCCCAGCGCCATTGAGACTGCTTGAATGGCACAGTTGGTGCCCTCCTTGCATACTCCAGTTCAAACCACTTCAGGGAGCTTTGGCTCTCACTCTGGTGCAAAACTGGAAAAAGGACATGGGAGTATCCTCCCCACTGTCCAGCCACTCCTCTGGGAGGGACACCTGAATCGTCCCAACCCTATCCCAAGGGCTTACATGAGGGTGAGTCCCTAGATTCATTGTGGGATAAGATTCAGATCGCATACCACTTCAGCTTCGTCCATCTCGGCACTCTGGACTTCACTTTGGGAACCGAGACTGGGACAGGGAAGATTCCTGCTGCTACTCGTCTCATCCTCCTGCTCCCTTGGAGGGAAGGAGTCACTCCCCTGCACCTGCAGTAACCGCAACGCAGCTAACCGGTCTGCTGATCCTGGGCTCCCACAGACTCCGAAAGGCTCAGCAATACAGGTGGTGGTTCTGCAACTCACTAGAGGCCTGCACTGTCCTGATACCGAGTTTGAGAACAGTATCCCTCGTCGTAATCGCTTGAACAGAACCCATGTGCACTGCGTTGACTTGCTGTTGCCAAGGCTTGTTGTATCTCTCCTCCAGAGATCTGCGGGCTCCAAGAAGCTCCAACCTCAAGCAACTCCTGCAGCCAATATCTTCGCCCTCACTGCCACTTCTGCATTGTTGGCCTTATTCATTGGTGAGCTGTTTGAGGCCCTCTTGTGACTCCTGTGCCTTCTTGGGTGGTCTTGAGGGTTTTCTTTGGCTTCCATAGGCTCCCCTACTTGCTCGGGCCTACTCCGACTTACCTGTTAGTGGTGAGTCACTGGTCCCGACACTTTTTCTTTTTCTTTGACTACGTACTTTGCCGTTGCCAAGACTTGTTGGTTCCCCTGCCGGACATTGACCCCCTAGCTCTCGAAATCTGATGTGCGACAGCTCTCGAACATCTCCTGGTCTTCCACAGCATCGCCCAGTCCGCACAGCTGCAACTTCAAGGGTACCATCAAATCCCCTGCATCTATCGACATCAATGGGCATACGTCTTCCGTGCCTCCTGGTCACTCCTGAGTGGCATAGAATCTGTCCCCTCTGCTTGTTGGTTCTTCTCAACTTGAATACAAGTTTGGGTTCCACCGGACCCCTTTGTCTTGGCCTGGCAGTTTGTGCTGGACTGTTCCCGTTGGGAACAGGGTCTAGACTGATTTGCATATGGCTGGGTCTGAACTGGAATGGCATGGGGAGCAAAACAGCGATGGGTTTAGTCCCAGATCTCTGTACAGGGGTGAATGTTTTATAATTGTGCAGCATTCGGTCCATCAATTGTTCTTTCTGCATTCTTCTCCAGCTGCATCTTTTCAGAAGTCCTCCATTGTGGTCTACAGCATTTTCCGACATCATTTGACACCTATGCACACGGTTCCCTGGTGTAGGTATCCTCGTTCCTGGGGTATCCACAGGTGGGGTACTCTCCAACCTTCCATCTTCCACAGAGTTTCTTCAGGATCAACTGGAAAGGGACCTTTTTCTTTAAAACTGCAACCACGACTTTCCCAGTATTGTGTGTATTGTGTTTATATCTCCGGGTAAGAGATAATACAATGTGTTAGTGAGTGTTTGTAATAAAATATATATTTTTATAACTACACTGTGAGATTCTTTTTCACTTAACCTATACCATAAGATTACGTTCTGGTAATACTCCTGGACTAAGCCTGAAGACTGCTCTTCACAGCTACCACTTAGACACCTTTCTAAGGTTATCTAAGACCACTAAAATCATTGTAAGTGTTGTCTGGATTAGTACAGTGTGCTACATTTACATAAGCGAGCACCATATACTAAGCCATCATCTTGCAACAATGTTTAGCAAAAATTAGTCTATTTATTACTGCACACTATCATTATCACCTTGGTATATCTCCTACCCGCAGATATCAACACAATACACATGAATACGTCAAAAGCTATCAGGTAAGTAGCACAAAATGCAGTGCTTTCCAGGGGAGACCAAACCACAAACTAAGTAAGTGGAATGGAAAATGCAAAGGAGAACAGGACTTGTACCAGAAGACCCAGAGGAGCCAGGGACACAAGGAACCACCTAAGGTAAGTAGCCAGGAACCCCAGGGTGGCTGTATAAAGAGTGGAAACATAGCCGCATGCCCAACAGAAGTCAATGGAGAAGTTGCGGATGCAGTTTTGAAGAAGAAGGACCCTTCCCAGAGGACCCAAAGAATTTCCTTGGTGGACGATAGGTTGGAGAGCCACCCCACCTGTGGATGTCTCAGGAATCAGGATACTGACACCAGGGAAGCCAGGGGCATAGGGGTGAAGAAACATCAGAATCTGCTGTAGACGACAATGGAAGACTCAGAAGAAAATACCTAGGTAGAAGTTCAAGAAGAAGTCCTGTGGAATCCAAGGGTGGATTTTGGAAGTGAAGAACCGGTAAGCAGAGGGGACAGAGTCTATGCCACTCGGAGGTGACCAGGAGGCACAAAGACACAATGTCCACCGATGTTGGGAGATTTTGAAGAGTCGATGGGGACTTGCCGCTGCAGCACTTTGGACCAGGCAAACGCTAAGAAGGACCAGGAGCCAGGCACAAGCTGTCGGACACTAGGTGGTCGGTGTCCAGTGGGAGCACCAACAAGCTTTGGTAGCAGCAACTGGAGTAGCAACATTGGGATCAGCAAGGAGTCAGAGCAGGCCTCAAGCAAGCAGGGCAGCCAAATGAAGCAAGAGAAGACCCTCAGGAGTACCCACAGGCCGAAGGCACAGGAGTTCCAAGAGGACCTCAAGTAGCTCAACAAAGATGAAGGCCCACGGTGCAGAAGATAGGGTGAGGAAGCTGATTTTGGAGGGAAGAGATGCTGGAGGCAGGATCTTCTTGTAGCATGAAGATCTCTGGAGTGTAGAGCCAACAAACCTTGGCAACGGCATGTTGACGCAGTGCACATGGGTTTAGTCCCATCAGTTACGACAAGGGATACTGGCCTCAGAATTGCAGTGAGGACAGGGCAGCCCCCAAAAGCGTTGCAGAACTACTACCTGTGTGGCTGGGCCTCGGGAAGTCCATAGGACGACAGGAGCAGCAGGCTGGTCAGCTCCGTTGCGGTGCTTGCTGATGCAAGGGAGTTACTCCTTTACTCCAAGTGAGATTTCTTTGGGTGTCCTTGATGCCGACATGTCTGTTGAAGAACGTAGCAGAAGCACAGAGCAGAAGAAGAAGAGGACTTGATGAACAGTGAGACCAGGAGCAATCTTCCGTGGTGCAGTCTCGGTTCCAGTCAAAGTCCAAGGAAGTTCAAGTGTCCAGACGATCAAAGAGCAATGTACTTTCAGGGTTGAGTCTTCACCAATGACAAATCTGAGGACGCCCCCATAGGGGAGCCCTTAAATACCCTAAGGAAAGGTATGGAATGACTCAGGGATCACTCACAGAGGAGAGGCTGGACAGAGGGGAGGATTCTCCTATGTCCTATGTCCAGTTTTGCACCATTGCAGGAGCCAAGGGATCCCTGAACTAGTTCCAACTGATGTATGCAAAGAGGGCACTAAATGTGCCCTTCAAAGCAGTCTGGCGGCGCTTGCAAGCACCCCCACCCCAGCCCAATACACTAAGGCCTGTCTGGGAGGTGGTCACACCTCCCTGGGACAGGAAAGTATTGTTCTTCCTTCCAAGTCTCAAGTCTATGGTTGGCAGCAGCATTAGCTTGCTGGCAAACCCTGAAAGGCAGCTACTGGGACATGGGGTCATACCTCCAACACCTGAATCGATGTTGGGGTATGATTCCAACATGTTTGATACCATATGTGAGAAGCTGGCTCGGTATATGGTGTGCACTTATGTAAGTGGGCACCTTGCACCAATCCAGACAACCCGTATGGTGATTTTAGTGGTCTTAGACAACCTTAGAAAGCTCTCTAAGTGGTAGCTGTGGAGAGCAGCCTTCAGGCTTAGTCCAGAAGGAGTGTAAACCAGCTTGTTTTACCAGAACATAATCTTATTGGTATAGATTAGTTGAAAAAGAACCATACAGTGTATTTATAAAAATATGTATTTATTATAAGACACTCACTAACACATACAGATATCTCCTAGCCGGAGATATACACAGTGCACACAATACTTTTCAATAGAAACAGGTAAGTCACACGGAAATCACAGTGGTCGCCAGGGGATACCAAACCATATACTAAAATAGTGGTATGCGAACCATCACTGGATTCAAGACTATACTCAGAAGATGTAGCAGTGCAGGGGACCCAAGGAACCATCCGAGGTAAGTAACCAGGAACCCCATGGAGGCCGTGTGCAGAGTGGGAACAAAACCAAGGGCTTAAAACTAGTCAATGGGTAAATCACAGTTGCAATTTTAAAGAAGAAGGACTCTTCCCAGTGGACCCTGAAGAAGCCCTGTGAGAGACAGAAGGTTGGAGAGCCACCCCACCCGTGGATACCCTAGGAACCAGGATACTAACACCAGTGAAGCCGGGTGCATAGGTCTGAAGTGGCGTCGGAAACCACCGTCTAACCCAATAAAGGATTTCAGGAAGATGCAGCTGCTGGGGAAGGTGAAAGTGTCCGATGGGACCCAAAGGTGGATCCAAGTTGAGAAGTACCTGCAAGCAGAGGGGACAGAGTCTATGCCACTCAGAAGTGACCAGGAGGCACGGAAGACGAATGCTAACCGATGTCGAGTATTGCAGGAGAGATGATGGTGACCTTGGAGCTGCAGCTGTGAGGACCAGGCGACGCTGTTGAAGACCAGGAGCCGTTCAGGAAGTGTCCCATGTTGGATGTCGAGAGTTGAAGGGTCGGTGTCCATCGGAAGCACCAACAAGCCTTGGCAACTACAAACAATGTGGAAAGCGAAAAAGGTGCAGTGTCAAGACCACCAAAGTCCAGGTGACTCACCACAAGCAGGGGAGTCAGGGTAGGCCCAAGCAATTAGGGGAGCTCACAGAATTTAAAGATGACCCACAAGAGGACCCAGAGGCACTGGAGTAGCAAGAGGACCTCGAGCAGCCCAACAAAGATGCAGACCCACAGTGCAAGTGATGTGGGGAGGACAAACATCTTGGTCACTGGAGGTGCTTGAGGTTGGGGCTACATGGAGCCCGAGGATTTTGGTGGAAAGATGCCAGCAAGCTTTTACAACTGCAAATCGGCGCGGTGCACAGGCATTCAGTTCCTGAGGCTCTGACGAGGGAAATTGGCCTTAAACTTGGTGAGAGGACAGGGCGGGCCTCTAGGGATGTGAAGAACCACCCCCAGTGTTGCTGTACCTTTCAGAGTCTGTTGGAGCCCAGGATCAGTAGACCAGTCAGCTTAGTTGCGGTGCCTGCAGATGCAGGGAAGTGACTCCTTCACTTCAAGGGAGATTCCTTCCGGTGTTTTGGATGCCTACAGGCCTTGGAAGGTTCCCGTATGGTGCACAAGCATGGACGTTGCAGCAGACGCTCAGGGCAACGAGATCAGGCGCAGCAGGAGTCTTCCAGTTGCTGCAGCCTTGATGCCCAGAGCAAACTCCAGAGTGCCCAGACGGTTGAAGAAGTGGTGTCTTCAAATGAATCTTGTCCCAAGACGAATCTAGGGACCTATCCTCAGGTAAGCCCTAAGTACCCTAAGGAAAGGGTTGGGACCATTCAGGGTTTCCTCCCAGGGCAGGGGTCGGACAGTGGGGAGGATACTCCAATGTCCTTAGTTCAGTTTCGTACCAAAGCAGGAGCCAACAAATTCCTGAGCTGGTTTGAACTGGACTATGTTATGTTATGTTATTGTTATTTCTAGAGTGCGCTGTTACCCAAGGGTGTCCTGGCGCTATGTGAAGTCATGAGGAGGCCATGAGAAAGGAAACAAATATAAAGATCACTCAGAGAAAAGCCAGGTTTTTAAGGCCTGGGTCCAAGATGGCGGATTGACACCGCCGGAGTGGTGAGCACTGAAACGGGTCTAGGCGGATACCAAACAAAATGATCTGAAAGCCGTGATTTTGAAAACGGCAACACGATCGGAAAACGGCAACGCAATACTGGAGTGACTGTTTTTCTGTTTTTCTGCTTTTCTGCTTTTTTTTTATATGCCAAAAGACTTACGGGAACTGCAGGAACAGAGGGGCGCGTTGAATGTTGCAGCTACGGCTGGTCGGTGACCGCATCCTGAGTCAGCTACGGGCTGCTAGCGCTAAGAATACCGCGAAGAATACCGCGAAGAATACCGCAGCCTCAACAAGTCAGGAACCTTCGCGCGGCTGGCCGAGTTGGCTGAGGCTGAGTCTGACGAGGTGGACGAGATTGACGGTACTCAATTGGTTTGGCCTGCGTTCCCCCGCAGCACCAGCAACAGCACAGCCAGAGGAGACGAGCGGCAGCGGGAGCAGCAGCAGCGCGATGGCTCCAAAACCTCCTACGCGCACGACCCGCACAACAGCTGCTAGCGGGAGAGCGACGACCCCCCTGCTACTCTCAATCGCAGCCACAAACGAACTTACAACAAGTAAGAAAATTTCATGTGTTAAGAACGCAACGGATGTAGCCTTAGATGCAGAACAATTGCATTTAGGTAAACTTGGAGAGAAATACCCGACTCAAAAGAAAAATTATGCAGTTGATTGTGCTGCTGATAACACAGTTGATAACCTATTAGTAATTGAGGGCACTCAAGTGAGAACAAGTGAGAACAGAGGAGTTTGAGAATTCTAGTGCCGCAGCACAGATCGATGATACCTTAAACAATGCAACTATGCTATTTACAATAGACACTACTGAGTTGGCTGGCGCAGAGGAAGAGTTAACTAGTTTGTCTAAAACTCTAACCAAAGAAGATAATGAACTGGTAGAACTGGTGAATAAATTGACTAGTTTTGATATTGATGCTGATACTAGTATGAGCACCCCTCACTTTGAAATAACTAATACGACCAGCATGCCTGCAGATAAAGGGAGCACTGAGGGCGTGGGAGAAAGTGAGGGCGCTGAAAATACTGACAATACCGATATCGCAGAGACAGATGAAGAATATGTGGATCTCAACGATGTAGGTAGTAGCACGATGTTAAAAGCGACCAAAGACAAAAATAAAACACTTACTACAAAGAAATTAAAGGGCAAAAATAAGAATAAAGCTACTAAAATTACAAGCAAATCCAAACCAAATGTTATGAAAATGATTGTGGAGAACAGCCCAATTAGACAATGGGTACAGGCTAAGGGCGGTGTTAAATCTATGGCAATGAGATTATCTGGTAACAGCCCCAACGATCAAAACATTATCTCCAAAGACCTAAACCAGATCACTGTACCACTCAGCCCTACCCAGACCAATATTCCTAATGTAGCAAAGGCGACAAAAGCAAAGACCGATAGTTTTGATAAATCTGGGCTGAATAAGGAATCGGCAGAGTCTTTGGGGTCTTTGGGGGAAAGTCTATTGGATCAGCCACACCTTTCAGTACCTTCAGTACACTCGGTGCCTAACACGATACTTACGGAAGACAACTCCGCTTCTTTGTCAGAGAGCTGCAACAGTAGCATTAACAAGAATAACAGTAGTGGCAGCAGTGGCAGTATAACCCAAGACCTAACTCATGACTTGCCTGACACTCTAATTGGGCCTACAGATGAGGCATTAATTACTCCGACAGAAGAGAACATACAAGAATTACACACGGAAAATGTCGCTTCTTCCTTATCTAACGGGCCAACAGAATGGGATCCACAAGGGGAGGTGTCTGCTTCTTTTCAGACAATCTTACAACTCCTACATGAACAAAAACAAGAAGCTAAAGAACATTATCAGCAAATGAGGGAGGATAATAACAGAACTCAAACCTCTTTGCAAGAGATGGCGAGCAAATTGGGGTCAGTATCTCAAGATATAGAGGAACTACAGCAAAGAGTGGTAGTGACAGAGGAGAAATCACAGCGCTCTGAAATAGAAGTGAATAAACATGCCTCTCAATTAATTCAGATGCAAAATAAACTGGAAGATTTAGAAAATAGACAGAGAAGACAGAATCTCCGTGTTTTTGGTATTGCTGAAGGAGCGGAGGGGGCGGACCCAAGAGCATATGTTACCCAACTATTTCAAAAGGCATTTCCCGACCTTTCAGATTGGGACTGGGACTCTCAGATACAACGGGCTCATCGCTTACCCCTATTTCAAAAAGATAAGAGTGGTAAATTTCCACGGCCGATTTTGATTTATATAGGCAACTATCTGCTTCGACAAGCTATTTCTCTAAAAGCACGGCCTAACACTCCAGTCACCATTGACTCTACTATCTTTTTTGTGAGATCTGACTTAAGCAAACTCACGTTAGAAAGACGATGGAAACTGAAGCAATTCATTGATCCAATTAAAGAACTTGGATATCAAGCTTATTTGCAGGAACCTGCTAAGTTGAAAGTGATTAAAAACGGCCGATCTTATTTCTTTGTGGAAGTAAATGAGGTTGAAAGTGCTATTGCCTCCTGGCGACAGGGGAAATGATTAAGCTAACAACTATGATAGTGTCTAAGGCTAATGCTAATGTGCAGTGCATACGCTTTTTGTTGATTTTTCAGCTATATCTTGGTTAGTTTTTAAAAGTTTATATGGTAATTGAGCGATTGCTCCTATGAACATTGGGTAGCACATTGGGTAGCACAGGTTTCTTCCTCTTTCTTTTTGTGTTGCTGTTGTTTTCTTATGATTAGTGTTGAAAGCCTGGACCCTAACAGTGTTTTATCCGCTCACCGACTGCCAAGGGAACGGCAGTCAACCGAATTGGGGGGACCAGAGGGGAGCTACTGGGTGGGAAACGGGGGAGGGGAAAAAATAAAAAAATGCATCATGAGTACAAATATATCTATGTTCTTTTGGCTAAGAGAAGCTTATATGGTTTGCAAGAATGCTATGGTTTTTTTTTGGGTAGAAGCTCTGTCAGAATTTATAATAACAATATCAATTAAAATGTATCAACTAAAACTTCTAGTTTGGAATGTGGCTGGGCTTAACAATCGGAATAAGAGGAGGCTAGTATATGAGGAACTTAGGATGCATAACCCACAGATAGTAGTTATAATTGAGACTCATATTGCATATAAGGATAGACAGTTATTGAATCAGTTAGGCTATGATCTTTTGGTTTGTACAGACTTCAATGCTTCAATTCGAGGGGTGGCCATACTGAAGCATAAACAGCTTAAAATAGAAGTCAACAAAAAAATGACGGATAAAGCGGGCAGGTGGGCCATGGTACAAGTGACTTTGGAAGGCCTCCAATATATAATTTGTGGGGTTTATGCTTCAAATCAGGATGAACCGAGAATAATTGATCAGGTCAATATGGAATTACTTACTTGGGAAGGGGAACGTATAGTGTTGGGTGATTTTAATTGTGTTATGGATTATAATATGGACACAACCAGAAAGGGTGCGTTGCAAAGGATGCGTAAGACGAGGGCTGCCATCTTAGATTTGGCTAATATACATGCAATCAAGGATGCCTGGAGATATCTTCACCCACACTTAGCAGGGTATACTTACTATTCATCCGCCCATAAGCTCTGCTCGCGTATCGATATGGTTTTTGCCTCTAACTCTATACTGTCAACTAGTAAAATGTCAATATGCCCTAGGGTGACATCGGATCATAACCCGATTTCATTCATAATAGAAATTGAAACGGACAGGCATCCACCTAGACCCTTCTCTTTTCCCCGGTATCTTTTTTCTGATGCTAAGTTTGTGAGTTTGCTGAAAGGACATATAAAAGATTTTATCGATATCAATGGGTCCACTACATCTCCTCTGATGGTATGGGATGCTTGTAAGGCCAGTATCCGTGGGTTTACACAACAGTTCGTTTGGCAGCAAAATAAAATCAATAGGGTTCATAATAAAAAATTACTAGATGATATATCTAATATCGAAGAGAGGCTATCTAAGATGCTAGTTAATTCCGCCACTACAAGGGCTAAAGAAATCGAAGATTTAAATGCAAAATTGATGGAATCAAGATTAGTTTTGAAAAATATTTTTAGGGAGAAAAGCATTTCTAAATTAGCTAAATATAGGCTAAATCAATATGAAAGTGGGGAGAGGATAGGAAAAATTTTGGCATATAAAGTGGCGGAGGATCGAGCCCAAGCGTTGATCAAGGAAATAAAAGGTGACGATGGACAATTATATCAAGATTCTAAATCAATTTTATATCAGTTTGCCACATACTATCAAGAGTTATATACGCCTGAAACAATTCCAATAGGAGATAATATAAAAGTATATCTGACAGAAAATGCTGTACAGAATATAAAGGATGAGCAAGCCGATCACTTGGAGGCAGATATAACAGCTGATGAAATACAGGCAGCTATCAATTCCCTAGCACTGGGAAAAGCTGCAGGCGAAGATTCAATCCCCATAGAACTTTATAAAAAATGCATGGAAGAATTAATTCCTCTTATGATTATGGTTATCAAAGCTATTGGTAAAGGTGAACAAGCTCCAAAGTCCTGGAATCGCACTCAAATTATATTTTTTCTTAAGAAGGGGAAACCCCCACAAGAGAGAGGGTCTTATAGACCTATATCATTAATCAATGCCGATGCAAAGATTTTTGCAAAGATACTAGCAACAAGGCTTGCGTCACTAATGCCACAGATGGTTTCACTATTTCAACACGGGTTTATCCCCAAGCGGGATACTACCGCACACATTAATACTGCTATATCGGCATTTGATGTTGCTAGGACGTATCCCACCCCACTCGGAATGATCCTTTTAGATGCGGAGAAAGCTTTCGATCGCGTGGGGTGGGACTTCCTCTGGGCAGCCTTGGTTGCATTCGGCATAAAAGGTCAGTACCTAAAATGGGTTAAATCCCTATATGATCAACCAAGGGGTAAAGTATGCTATTCAGGACTGTGCTCACCTATCTTTCCAATTGAACGCGGCACTCGACAAGGGTGCCCTCTGTCTCCTCTGCTATTTGCTTTAGCAATAGAACCCTTTTTGATTGCATTGCACAAACAAGAGATGATTGTACCGTTCAAAAATGGCCTTAATGCATTAAAAATAACTGCTTACGCAGATGATGTAGCGGTTTTCTCTACAAATGTCCCTGAAGCTATATCAGGTATAGGTATTGAAGCAGATAAATATGGTATGGCATCAGGGTATAGGTTAAATATTAGCAAAACACAAATAATTACAAATTTTACTTCACTAACACCAATAGATGGAATATGTAATGTGGCAACATATCTCGGGGTAAAAATATCTTCTAGTATTGATTCAATAATTGCACTCAACTACGAACCTTTATTAAAAGAAACTTCTCTTCTTCTTAAGAAATGGCACAAACTTCCAATGGGGATTGTGGGGCGAATTAACTTAATTAAAATGAAGATCTTACCCAGATTTCTTTATCTTTTTCGGTCCATACCCTTAAGAGTATGTAACACTTACTTTAGTAGACTGGAGGGCATCATCAGCAGCTTCATATGGGGGTATAAGAAAGCACGGCGGGCGATATCTTTGCTCAAACTCCCCTATGACCAAGGTGGACTCGGGCTACCAGACTTTAAATTATATTATTGGGCTGCTTTTTTAACTCGTTTTCGCAGCCTACTTATTTCTGACAAATGTCTTTATTTTCACAAATTTACATTAGGGGATGACGCTACTATGTTTCTGTACAGACTTAATGACCCCAACTACTTTAAACGAGTACGGTTCAAGACGATTCGGGACACAGTGAGCATCTGGCGATCTATTCTTGTTAGGAATAACATCTCCCTATTTCACACCAAAACACCACTCTGGTATAACCCAGGGTTGCCAGGTGTTTTTCACGATCTAGCTACTTCTATGCTCTCGGATAATGGCATAAATAATTTGGGAGATTTGTATGACCATACTGGATTTTTTGATTTTGAAAAGTTAAAGATGATGAATAAAGTACCAGAAAGGGCGTGGTTTAAATATAATCAGATCAAGGATTATATTACCCATAGAATAGGCCTTGATAGTATATCTGAATCCGAAATCTGGAGCTGTATGTATAGGGATTCTGACAAGGCACTGATCAGGTGTGGTTATAAGACTTTCTCTATCTTAAATAAGGATGATATTAGTAAGGTGGCAGAAAAGTGGAGCACAAAGTTGGGTGTGAATGTAACATCAGACTTAATAACTTCCTCATTAAATAGCCTAAATAATGCAGTTCAATCATCTAGTCTGAAGTTACAGCTGTTTAAAACTGTGTTTCAACTGTATTACTCACCAGACAGGATACTAAAATGGGCTTTTAATAATGATCTGAACGATCCGAATGACCGTACAAAATGTCCTAAATGTGCACTTAAGGGGGCAAACATTGTTCACATGTTTTTTTCATGCCCCGAGCTATCCATTTTCTGGAAGGATGTAGTTGGTGTTATCTCGACTAAATTGGCTAGGCCCATTATACTTACGCCATTGGATATTTTGATCGGAGTTGTTGGGTTAAAAAATAGATCTCGTGATTTGATGAATATACTTTTCACATGTGCTAGATTAACTATTGCCAGGGCCTGGATACAAAGCCATCCCCCCACGGTCATGGAATGGTGGCTTCTGGTTAAAGACATTTATGATATGGAAAACACTTTAGCGATGACTAAGGGACTGAGGCAAAAACGAAAGATACAGGAAATTTGGGGAGTAATTATGTCTTAACAATTTACCGGAAATATTGCTTTTCAGTACTGTTTTTGATTGATGCTTTATCTTATATGAGTTAACTGACATTGTTTATATATGTAGCTGATGTTACTCATGATGCTAATAAAAAATTTCAAAAAAAAAAAAAAAGGGAAAGTAGCCTACTGAGAACATCGAGTTTACGAGAGAGGAAAGGACCTGAGCTACTGGTTCTGAAGCTAATTTAATAATGGAGATTGGACAGGGGTCATAGGGAGAGCCAGATTTCGTTACCATTATAGGCTTTGATATTTCTGTAGGCGTAGTGGAGGCAAACCTATCAAGATGTATATTTGGGTCCTGTCCTGACTAATTGGCATCGGAGTGAAGGATGGTAGATTTAGCTGCTGCATTATTGAAATTAGAGAAAATTGATTCCACTTTAAGCTGGAAGAATTTAGCAATATTGTCACATAGCTCCTGATTTGCCAGAACAGCGGGGGTAGATGGATAGGCTAATGAAGTGACTGTTCTGAATAGTTCTTTGCTTGAGTTTTTTGAGAGGTTAATTCGATTAGTAAAAAACTCTCGTTTGGCTTTAAGAAGAAGCTGTTTATAGTGTGTTAAGCTGAGTTTATATTCGTTCTTATCGCTGTCTGTATAATTCTTTCTCCAATTTCTCTCAAGATGTTTACAGACCAATTTTTGGTCTCTTAGTTCCTGAGAATACCAGGAGGAAGACGGACGGGCCCTATTAGGGCGGAAGCGTTTTTTTGGCGCAAGTTTATTGCCGGCTGCCTCAAGCCATGAAGTGTATGACTGGGCAGCCTCTTCCACATCTGTGGAGAGAGAGAGGGTGAAGTTGCTGTTAACAGCTCCTGTAGTTATTCATCATTAATCTTATTCCAGGCTCTGTTGGTAATGAGCATTTTTTCTCCTTGAATAGGAGAGCGACGGTTAGGAGTGGAAAGTACAAAGCCTACTGCCATGTGATCTGCCCAAACTAATGGGCGCGTGTCCGTAAAGTGCAATTGTGATGCGTTAGTAAAAATGCCATCAAGTGTGTGTCCGGCTGTGTGTGTGGCGCCGATTACCATTTGTTCAAGACCAACATTTCTCAGAAAGTCCTGCAGGTTGGAGGTCTCATGATCGGAGAGATGTTCCAAATGGAAATTGAAATCTCAGAGAATTGTATATGTTTCTGAGCTAAGGGCGTTAGACAGTAAGTTGTCTGCCTGCTTGATAAATTGACATCGAGGGCCCGGTGCTCTATAGAGGAGGGTACCTTTGAAGGTGAAATGATGAGAAAGATAGAAGCAAAACTCTAATGCTTCGCATTCTGAGTTAGCAAGAGGGTTAAAAGACGCCCTAATGGAGTTATGGTATATAACAGCAAGGCCTTCCCCCTTCCTGTTTGGTCTATTCAGTGTGTAGCACAGGTAGTCAGGAGGGGTAGCATTAACCATGTCTGGGCCTGAGGAGTCGTCTGTCCAGGATTCTGTGATGAACGCAATACTTATTTCTTCATCTACAATAAATGTGTGGCACTCAAGGCTGTGTTTGACTAAAGAACGTGCGTTTAAAAGGATACATTCCCATGATTGGTTGGGCAAAGTTTTTTTTTATTTTTAACTGCTGAGGTTAGTTGCAATCTTAATAGGAAAAAGGGTTAATTCAGGCAGAATGGTACCGCAACCTGGACATGTCAGTAAGGAGTGTGGGGACCAATGCGTGGGCTGCAGACATAGGCAGTTCGGATAATTGTGGTGCTTGAGATTATGCAGGGTCTTGCTGGAGTAAAAAATAGAGCTAGAATTCCCTATGTCATATTGGGCAGGGGGCCTGGCGCTAGGTGCGACCTTGGCGCGGACCGGCGCAGACGGGCTTGCCTTAGGCGCACCCGCTCCGCGCGTCCGCTGCGCACTCGCGCCAGCCTCCTAATTATAGAGTCAGGGGAAGCCGGAAAAAGACTGGTCCACTGACCTATCTCCTCCCAAGATGGCGCCTGCGTTTGGCAGCGGTCCCGGGGAGGGAACAAGTGTGCACATTCGCAAAGAGGTGTGCGCTACAATCGCCGATTACAGTTCTTTGATTTCAGCAATTAAAAACAGTAAAAACAATGCAAACTATGCAAGGAGGGCACCAAGTGTGCCCTTTAAGCAGGATGAGTGGCGCTGGCAAGCGCTCCCACCCGGCCCCAATACGCTAAACCCTGTCTGGGTGGTGGTCACACCTCCCTGTGACAGAATACCTATTGTTTTGCCTTCCCCGGCTCGCTCTTGGCTCAGCAGCAGGAGGGCAGAATCGGGTCTCTAGTTCGCAGCAGCTATGTTGTGCTGTCCGGGTCTAGAATACTGGTACTGGGAGCACTGAGGGCCTCCCAGAGGAGCTTTCCAGCGCATGGAATCATACCTCCCACACCGTTTACGGTGTGTATGATTCCAGCATGTTTGATACCAAACTAGATAGGGTTCACTACAGCCAGTTCAGTTTAAAGATGGTCATCGTGTAATGACGCAGTGCCCCTCTATATATTATATGGCTGTCTCACTCACAACCCGGGGGATAGGACTCCGTAGGCTGTATGGGTGTCCTGCTCATGCAAGGGCACCCTAACACTTAGAACTGAGCACCCTGCCTTCAGGACTGAAAGGCCTGTTTTAGGGGTGACTTATAGGTTTTAAGTGCAGTGACCTTAGACATAGGGAAACCAATATCTTTCGTAAGTGCTGCTAGCACCAGCTTCCACAGGCTGTAATGGAAGGCCTGTAGTTACAAATTGAGTGGTCTCCCACGGGTGGCATAATACATGCTTCAGTCCATGGGGGACCCCTGGTGTACATATGCCCTGCGTACCTTAGGACCATATACGAGGGACTGATAAGGGTACACCAGTGTCCAATCTGGGATGTACCTAAGTACTTACCATACCAATTTAGGGGTGAAAGCACAGAGGCTGGGGTCCTGATTATCAGGATCCCCGTCAGACTAGTCAGAAACAGCATCACATCAAGCAAAAAGATGGAGTAACCATAAAAGCAGATCCTACTTTCCTACACACCACCCCCTCCCCAAACATAAGGAGAGGAGACTAACCTTGCCCAGTTGAGACTTTATTTTCTAAGTAGAAATATCTGGAGAGTCATTCTGCATTGGCATGGTTACTCTCAGGTCTATGTTCCACTGTACAGTCCGTCCCCTGTAGGGAAATGGACCACCTCAAAAGTTTGGGGTTTTCACCCTTCATCTGTTTAAGCCATAGGAGGAGCTTATGGTCTGTCTGAACAATTAAGTAAGTGCCAAACAGGCATGGCCTCAGCTTCTTCAGGGCCCATCCCACAGCAACGGCCTCCCACTCAATGGCTGACCAACGTTTCTACCTGGGGGCCAACCTTCTGCTGATAAAAGCTACTGGTTGATCCTGGCCCTCCGCATTCAGTTGTGATAACACAGCCCCTAAACCTATCTCAGATGCATCTGTCTGGACAAAGAACATTTTCAAGTAGTCAGGACTTTGCAGGATGGGACAGTGCACATGGCATGTATCAGGTCATCAAACGCCTTTTGACAGCTTACTGTCCACACGACTTTCTTGGGCATTTTCTTTGATGTCAGATCATTCAGGTGAATCACAATGGACCCATATCCCTTTACAAATCTACTGTAGTACCCAGTCAGGCCAAAGAAAGCTCTGACCTGAGTCTGGGTAGTGGGAGTAACCTAGTCCACAATGGTCTGGATTTTGCTCTCTAATGGTTGAACCTGGCCTCCACCTACTGGATGGCCCAAGTATACAACTTTACTCTGCCCTATCTGGCACATAGTGGCCTTGATAGCGAGGTCTGCCTTTTGCAGAGCCTCCAGAAAATGTTTGCGATGGACCAGGTGATCCTCCCAGGTAGAAATAAAGACAGCTATATCATCTAGATATGCTGCACTATAGGCTTCCAGACCTGTTAGGACTTTGTTCACCCGCCTTTGAAATGTGGCAGGCGCATTCTTCAGACCAAAGGGCATCACGATTCACGATAAATTGATAGTCGGATATGCCAGTAGCCAGCTGTCAGGTCAAATATACTCAGAACCCTGGCTGACGTCAAAGTATCTATGAGTGCATCTACCATTGGAATAGGATGGGCATCAGTCCTAGTGACTGCATTGAGGCCTCTGTAGTCCACACAAAACCTCATCTCCCTTTTTTCACCCTTGGTGTGAGGTTTTGGCAAAAGGACTGCTGGACTAGACCAGGGGCTAGCTGAAGGTGCAATGACCCACAATTCCAGCATCTTTTGGACCTCTGTCCTGATGCAATCCCTGACATGGTCAGGCTGTCTGTAGATTTTACTCATGGGTACACCATATGGTTTGACTAGGTGTAAGGGAGAACATGTCTGTACTGACTGAAGACCTGCATACAGTCAGTTTCCTGTTGGTCAGTGAGCCTGCCTGCTAAGGCTACTGTATCTACTGAAACATAAATCAGTGTTCTGAGAGAGGAGATCGGGGAGGGGGTCACTCTCTTCCTCCTGTCCCTCACCAATGGCCATGAGCAAGCCCATGTCAGCCCAGTCAACAAAAGGTTTCAGATGGCCCACATGAAGTACCCTTTGGGGACTTCTGGCAGTACCTAGGTCCACCAAGGGTGCACATACATCCATCATCTCCTTGTGTTTGCTTTGTTCACCCTAAGTTGGCAGGGTATGCCCAGACGTGGGTCCCTTGTTCACTTTGCCACTGGAGTCAAGCTAGCCTGGCTGATGAGGGCTGTTAGCCCGAAACCGGTATGGAAGGTCCTTCACCACAGGAAGGACGAACTCAAGTAAGCACTCCTGAGCAAGAAATTTAACAAAGTCAACTTTCCATGTATCATTTTAAACACCAATTTATTTGGATGAATATTCCAATGGTACGATTTCATTCAATTATCATCATACTGTTCTTCATTTTAAATATGCATCATAGCAAGTAACAATCCTCTGTTTGCTACACAGGAATTTCTAACCGCCAGATGCATTTCGGGTCCAGCCCCTCTTCAGGGGTAATGCCTATAAAGGAAAATAGTACACTCTAAATAATCCTAGAGCAGAATGTGTAACATTAGTAACATACAATAGTGATAGGTGACTGCAATAATAAATTAAACAAGGATCCTAGATGTCTGATAAACCAGTGCATAGTGTGAAGGAAAAGAAAAGCCACGGTGTAAGGAAAAAGTTGAATGATCACAGATATCAATACGCGGGTTGTGTACGTGAAAAAAACAGACTGAGGCCCATCTTAGAGTGCGGTAAAACGTTTGCGAAAAATACGAGTGCTCATAATCAAGTGAAGCGTTGTTCCTCATTAAGTGAATCACTGAGCAAATCCTTGCCGTTCTTATCTCGGATCTCATACCTGTGAAAGTACGCGATGAGCGCTTTTCATTAACTGCTTCCTTAGTGCGTCTAAGGATAGCGGTGAACCAGAATTAAATCTAATCGTAACCCGGTAGTAGACCAACGTTAATACGTTAACAGAGAAAAGAGACTGTGGGATGATAGTGGAGTTCGCGGTGATGACGTAAATACGAAATAGGAAAAAAGACGTGGTAAAAATTGTGGTGAAGTGATATTAAAAAACAAGCAATGGCATAGCCAATAGGTCTCGCTTTTGGGACCTTATAAGTGTTTAGTCATGCAACAGTTGATGTTGTTGCACCAAGGATATTGTGCTGCATAACTAAATACTTATAATGTCCCAAAAGCGAGACCTATTGGCTATGCCAATGCTTGTTTACTTGTGGTATTCTATATCTGGATACAGTGACAGAAGCAGCAAAATACCAGTCAGGTGGCACACTATGCTATGCATAGATTTTCAGTTTACGTATTTCTGTGACACAAACAAATACATGATCAAATGTCTTTAAAGTTAAAAGAATGCATTTCTGTAACATGTAGGCGCATTTCAGAGCTTTCCGAACTCGCGCATTTGAAGGTGCGGTCATTTGTGATGTGCACAAAAGCGGCTTTGTGAAAAAGAATTTGCCCAAAATCACACAGTGCGGAAGCT
This sequence comes from Triturus cristatus, assembly GCF_964204655.1. Classification (NCBI taxonomy): domain Eukaryota; kingdom Metazoa; phylum Chordata; class Amphibia; order Caudata; family Salamandridae; genus Triturus; species Triturus cristatus. The sequence continues at coordinate 1,633,106,810 of NC_140591.1, read as the reverse complement.
GAGACGCCGTGATTAAGCTCGTATTTAATACATGATCAAATGTCTTTAAAGTTAAAAGAATGCATTTCTGTAACATGTAGGCGCATTTCAGAGCTTTCTGAACTCGTGCATTGTGCAGTTCAACTTGCCCAAAATCACACAGTGCAGTAGCAAAGACGCCGTGATTAAGCTCGGATTGTGGAGGAGATGAGGGAAGGGGAAGTGAGGGGAGGGGAGGGAGAAAGCAAAGGGGAGGCGGGGAATAGGGAGAGAGCGAGCGAGGGAAGGGGTAAAGGTTGGTGAGCTGTGACACAAACAAATACATGATCAAATGTCTTTAAAGTTAAAAGAATGCATTTCTGTAACATGTGAAAAAGAATTTGCCCAAAATCACACAGTGCGGAAGCTGAGACGCCGTGATTAAGCTCGGATTTAATACATGATCAAATGTCTTTAAAGTTAAAAGAATGCATTTCTGTAACATGCTGTGTCATGATGCGCATTGCTTTAACTAACATTAAACAGAAAAAGAAAGGCAAGTAGTGATGCTGCTGTGCGGTGCCACCGCGCGAAAGTGAAAGCAAGCGCGCGCGCGTGGCGGGGGCGGGGGAGTGCATTCCAGGCGGGGGAGCGGACCCTTTGAAGTATGATGCAGAGGGCGCCAGTGGGCTGAAGCGCTTCCCCAAACGGATTGCATGGCGGCACGATGCACGTGATTGTGCGCGTGCTCGCCATGCAATTCACTTTTGGGAGCACTTTGAAATGCCCCTCTTACTAGAGTCTCGCATAGCGATTGCGTAAACGCAATAGCTAGGCGAGACCTAACAAGTGAACTAAGGCGATTACAATGTGCAAATCTAAATAATTGAATAGCCACAATTAATAAAAAATGAAAAAATGGTAATACGGACGATCAGTAGAAGAAGGACTACTGAATTGTCCCCTTGTACATATGTCGGTAAAAAATAGCGAGAAAGCAAGTGCACTGGGCTGAGCCGGTGGTACGGGTCAAAAGTACATCTCATAACTACTATCTACAGAAATATAAATGTTAAAAAAGCCAACAGTGGTGAACAAAAAAACCTATAAGCTTGCTAATGAAAAAATAAATCCTCAATACTATCGCACAGTACAATTCACAATATTTACAAATAGCGGCTGAATTCTAATTTTTCGTTTAAACCCTCTGGGTATAGTGGTTTCAATCTGTGTATCCAATACAGTTAACGTTGCAAGAGAAATTTCTTATTGTCTCTCCCTTCCTTTATGGTGATTTGTTCCAAAATCATTTATCTTAATTGACTGATATTATGGTTCATGTCAGAAAAGTGGGTAGCAACTGTCGACTTCAGATTCTTCATGCGTATGTTGCTTTTATGTTCAATAAGGCGAGTTTTAATTTTACGTTCTATTTTCCCAAATTTAGATAGCCCGCGCGGGCACTTAAGTAGCTATACAACATTACTGGTGTCACAAGTTGTTGTTACCGGTAGTTTGATGGGGGTACCTTGTGTGGGGTGCATCAGGGTAGTGCCTCTTATTATGTTGTTACAACTCCCACAATTATGACACGGGACAGTTCCTGTGTAGGTTTGATCCGGTATATTAGTATTTCTTTGCAAAAGTTGTTTCAAATTTTTCGTTCGTTGATAAGCAAAGATGAGGAATTGTTGAAAAATACCCTTAAAATCAGTTTCCACCTGGAGTAAAGGCCAATATTTACGGATGACTTGATTGATTTTAGGACTCTTGTTTGAGTACTTTGACACAAATACCTTTCTTTCCTCTTTTTTGTGTGAATTTTGGGTTCAAGCAACTGTACCCTGTCTTTCTGTTTGGCTCTATCTTCTGCTTCCTGTAGGATAGACTCTGGGTATGCTCTGTGTTTAAATTTTGATATTATTCTTTCTCTATTCTCTTTGTATATCTCATCGGATGAAGAGATACGTTTCGTCCTAAGCAATTGTGGATATTGAAGGTCTTTTTTCAAACTCATTTGATGAAAACTGGAAAAATGTAAGATTTTGTTCCGATCAGTTGGCTTTCTAAACACAGACGTAATCAATTTGCGGTCAAGTATCATGATTTCAACATCTAAAAAAGAAATTCTTTCCTTGCCAATGGAATGTGTAAATTGTATTAGTTCGTCAATGGTGTTTATCTCACGAATAGCCTGAGTTAGATCTCTTTCTCTTCCTTTCCGTATCAAAAATATGTCGATGTACCTCTGATAGGTGATCAGGTTGTCTTGCCACATGGCCTTAGATAAAATGTGATCTAGTTCGAACTGGTGCATAGAAAGATTTGCATACGCAAGAGCTGCGCAATTTCCCAGAGACGTACCTGATAGTTGCATATAGTATTTATTGTTCCAAGAGAAATACCTGTGGTACAATGTGAAGTGCATAAGTTCCAACAAAAATACTTTTAGGTCTTCGTTTTTCTCTCTGTCAATGAGAAAAGATTCCAACTCCTGAAATCCTAAATCATGTGGGATGGAAGTATACAAGGATTGTACATCAATAGTACATAACAGTGGTTCAATGTTCTCGTCAATTTTGACGTTGTTAATTTTAACTGAAAAGTCTGAAGTGTCTTTCAAATATGTTGACATGTTCTTGACGCTGGGTTATAAATGCAGGTCTATATATCTACCGATAGGTTCATGTATAGAATTTCTAGTGCTTACAATAGGTCTGAAAGGAGGTTTTGCAAAATTTTGGTGGATTTTTGGAATCATATACAAATACGGTGTACTCGGGTTATCCTTGATTAGTACATTTTTGTCACGCTCATTAATGGTTCCCATAAGAAGTGCTTTCTCAATAATGCTGGTTAACACTCGGCTGAATTCTTTGGTCGGGTTCGAGTGTAATTCCATGTAGATGGTTTTGTCAGTGACATGTGCTTTTACGTTGTTGTGGTAAAAATCTGTGTCTAAAATCACAAGTGCTCTACCTTTATCCGCCTTACAACACGTGATTTTGTCATTAGCTGCCAGTTTGAGTATGGTGTTGAGTTATTTTAGTGTCAGGTTGAATCTTCTCTTTTTGGTAGCTTCAAATATGTTGTGCAATTCTCTCTGTACTACGGTTTCAAATGAATCCAAAACTTTGTGACTCATTGGGGACAGAAATGTGCTGGTGGGTCTTAAATCCAACAGGGTCCCTTTGTTTTCCCCTGGTTTAGGTTCCATTATGTTCTCGAAAAAATATTTGAGACGTAAGGTTCTCATAAATTAGAACAGACAGATCTGTGATTCCAATTCATTAGATTCATAGGTAACAACGTAGGACAAGCCTTTTTGGAGTGTTTGAATTTGAAATGATGATAATTCAGTTTTCGAAATGTTAATAACTAAACTCTCTGACTTCTGGTTGATTTGGCTATTGGCAAGTCTTTTTCTATTGAACTTTGCCCGCCTGGTTCGGCGAGCGTATCTTGGCCTCTTCCTGAAAAAGGAATTGTTTCTGTGTTTACTGTATTTGAAGTGGAAGGTCTACTGTCCTTCTCAAGGGTGCTCTTTCTAGGTGGTGGTCCTCTTTGGTGTGTCCTAGATTGTGATTTGTCAGATGAGGACGTTTCTCCGTCTGTGGATCGGTTACCAAATGGTCTTTGTTGTCTACGAGTAGCATAAACTTCAGCCCAGTTGTAGACCTCTGCCAGTTAATAGTCCACTGTATCATGCTTACATTTTTTGAGCTTTCTTTCGCTTATCTCTTTCGTATAATTATCTAACTGAGAGTTGATGTCATCGAGAGTTTTATTCCATTCTTCACCTGACAGTTTCTCACTAATTTCTTCTTTCAATTGTGACACTTCTTTCTCAAGTTCTTCCAGTGTTTTTGACAGCTCTTCCACTATTAATAAAATCAAATCAAGTGAGCATTTGTTTAGAATGCCGTACCAGCGTTCAGTAAACCGGTCCCAGGATGCTTGTTTTCGGTCCAAGGAAGACATGGCTTGGCAGTTCAGGTTGGACTGTTCCCATGAGGCACAGGGTCAAGACTGATTTGTATATAGCAGTGTCTAAACATGGGGTGGCAAAGTGAGTTAAAGAATGATGATGGATTCAACCCAGATCTGTGACTGGGGGTGAGTGTTTGAAAAGTTTCAGCACTCCGTCCATCATCTCCTTGTGTTTGCTTTAATAGTAATAGTGTTCTGGCGCTGAAAAAAGAAGAACTGACGTAAGCGCGCGAGGGCGGCGTCTAAGTACTCCGACGACGTCATCCCGGCGCACGACGCCGACGACGGACGCGGAGCCGCAGGTGACGCCAAGCGACGCGCAAGGGTATTGCTTACGAAAATCTTTCCGGATCCAGCCTGACGCCTGGGGATATTCTAAGGTGAGGAATCCAACTAAGGTGTTTCTTTTAGATAGTAATTTTTACCCCTACGCTATCCAACACTTTTCCTACTGTTGCACTCTCTGGAGTGGGAATAGTAATTTTAACCCCTACACTATCCAACACTTTCCCTACTGTTGCACTCACTGGAGTGGGAATAGTAAGTTTTTCCCCTTTGCTATTCAACACTTTCCCTACTGTTGCACTCAGTGCAATGGGAATAGTAATTTTTACCCCTACGCTATCCAACATTTTCCCTACTGTTGCACTCTCTGGATAGTAATTGTTACCCCTGCGCTATCAACACTTTTCCTACTGTTGCACTCACTGAAGTGGGAATAGTCATTTTTACCCCTACGCTATCCAAAACGTTCCCTACTGTTGCACTCTCTGGAGTGTAATTTTTACCCCTACTCTATCCAACGCTTTCCCTACCTTTGCACTCACTGGAGAGGGAATAGTAATTTTTACCCCTACACTATCCAACACTTTCCCTACTGTTACACTCCCTGGAGTGGGAATAGTTATTTTATCCCCCTAAGCTATCCAATATTTTTTCTACTGTTTTAGTTAACGTAGTGTATAATTTATTTTAAAAAGATTAACATTTTTGTAATTTTTTAATTTGTTATATATATTTTTATATTTGTATTTATATTATTGTTGTATGTGTATATATGTATTTATAATTTATATAATTTTTTAAACAATTCATGTTATTAAAATAATTATTTATAAATATTATTAAGTATATATATATGTATATATATTATATTTTATAAATATATATGTTTAATTTATTTTTACATTATATGCATTAATTTTAAACATTTTAAAATAATGTTAACTGTTTCTTTTAATTATATGTATTATTTACTTTATTTTACATTATTTTTTAAACATTTAAAATATATATATATATATATATTTTTTTTTTTTTAAAACCTTTATTACAAATTTCAATAGATATACAGGTATGGGCCTACAACCTCCGGGCCGGCCGCTAGTAAACAATAAGGTCATAAACATATAGGTGTGAACACAAGCAGCAAGCAGTGTAGGTCCCAAGGATCCGAAATATCATTTGCGGCTATAGGCCTTGACATCCCAAATGACGGTTTCATTTTAAATGAAAAAAAAACAAAAAAAAAAAAAAACAAGAAACAAACCTACAAGGCGGCAAAAGTCCAGGTGACATTATGCGCTCCCCTCGGGAGGGGCCTACCAAACTACAATGGAAGGAGGGGGGGGAAGGGCAGGGGGCAGAGACAAAGTTATCCCGAGAACACAGAATCATGGAAATGCGCAGACTAGGGAGACAGGGCCTCAGCAGAGTCACGCGTTAGGGGCGGGGCGCAAATCCCGCCACGATAGGAGTTCCAGGGGCCCCACACCTTTACCCATTTCCCAGGTTTGCCTCTCGCCACATACACAGTCTTTTCTCGGAACATACACCAATCCATATTTTCCTTCCACACCGAAATCGTGGGTGACCTCTGGGAGCCCCACAATTGTGCTATGTCACGCTTGGCCACCATATATCCCAATGACACCCACCACGTTTGCGCCACCGTGTAATCAGTCGGTTCCCAAACATTCAACAAACACCTCCTCGCCTCGGGGAACAACGCAACATGCGTGACCGCCTGCAATACTGCATGCACGCCACGCCAGAACCGAGTCACCTCCGGACATTCCCACAAAACATGGAGGAAGGTCCCAATCATACCACACCCATGCTTACACATCCCATCCACCCCATATCCCATACGCATCAGGCCAGGACCCGTAACATACACCCTGTGGAGTATCTTGAGCTGGACGAACCGAAGGCGGGCCGGTATGGCCACCTCTTTCGGGGAGGCCACCGCAGACACCCAATCCTCGTCATCCAGCTCCAATCCATCAGCGACCCATGCCTCACGAAGGGCGGCCAGCAGCCCCGAGCGATCATTGACGAGCTTTTTATAGATTAATGAAATAGTGCTATCCGGCACATACCCATCTAGTACTCTATCTTCCAATGGGGAGCACTCCGGGATGGACGCGACCTCCGGGAATACGGAGAGCAACGCATGACGAACCTGCGCATACCGAAAGTACTCCCTGTCATGCAATTGGTACTCCGCTTTCAGCACATCGAACGTTTTAAATCCCCCCTTCGTCCAGAGATCCCCTACCCTGCTAATGCCGATCGTGTCCCACTTCTCAAAGCCTTTCATCGTCCACAAACAACCCAATCGCTCGGAAGCATACAATGGCGTCGCCCGGGTCAACCGATCCTTCCACCCCATCGCCGAGTTTGCCGCGTGCCACACACGTACCGCGACCCGTGTCGGACCCGTCAAACGCGCGTCGAGCGATCTGGAGTAGAGCGCCCTATTGTAGTCGCCACCCGGCAGCAACAATTTGTCCATCTCAAAAGCCGGATTAAGGGCAGGCCCATAAAGCCCGTGATTTATCGCTGCCAGCTGGGAAGCCCAATAATAACGTTTGATATCGGGGAGGGCGACCCCCCCGTCGTACCACGGGAGCGTCAGCTTCGCAAGGACGATCCGCGGCCTCCCATCCCAGAACAGTTGGCGCTGCAGACCCTCCACCTTCCTAAAATAGCTAGCCGGCAAGACATCCATTGTGTTTTGTAAGGCGTATAAAAACCGCGGCAATGACATCATCTTAAACAGCGCCGCCCGGCCAAGCGGCGAGAGCGGCAAGCGCCGCCAACGCGCCACATCCGCCTTCAAACGTTGGAGAGGGGGGACTAAATTCTGTGTGTATCGGGCCGCTGAGTCCAGGGTAATAAAAATTCCCAGATACTTGAATCCCTGGTGAGCGACCTGGACAGGGCAACCCCGCGGGAGGATAGGAGCCTCTCCGAAAAGAACATAAACACAGGACTTAGCCCAGTTGATGACTAGGCCGGAGTTACGGCCAAAGGAGGACAATTCATCCACCAACACAATCCACGATTCACGCGGGGAAGCGAGATACAAAAGAATATCGTCCGCATAGAGAGAGACTCGGTCCTCATACTCTGGGGTCCATCGGAGACCACGAATCGAAGGGTGCCACCGCAGCCACTCCGCCAGGGGCTCCAAAGCGAGCGCAAAGAGGAGAGGCAACAGCGGACAACCCTGACGCGTGCCCCTGCCCAACTCGAAGGGAGCCGACACTCTACCATTCACCACCACCTGCGCCAGCGGTCTTGAATACAGCAATTTCACCCAACCGATGAATCCCGGGCCAAACCCAAACTTCTCCAGCGTCGCCCAAATATATGGCCACTCAAGCGTATCAAACGCCATAGTGGCGTCCAGGGACGCCAAAATGGCCGGCTCACGTATGAACGGAACCCTCGCGAGCACCCCATGCAGACGCCGTAGGTTAAGCGCGGTGTTGCGATGAGGAATAAAACCGGACTGATCCTGATGGATCAGATCGCACACCACGCCAACCAGTCGATTAGCCAGCACCTTAGCAAGGATTTTCGGTTCCGCATTCAAAAGCGAAATGGGCCTGTAGGACGTGACTCGATCCCGCGGCCTCCCCTCCTTATGAATAACCACGATGGTGGCGAGACGCTGGTCCAGCGGGAGAGAACCCGCCGCTCGAGCCGCGAGAAACATAGCACGAAGATGAGGCGCTAAGGTATCCGGCCGCAACTTGTACAATTCAATGGGAAGGCCATTAGGACCCATGGCCTTGCCAGAAGCGACTGAGCGTATGGCCAGGGCGATCTCCTCAGACGTCGGAGTCGCGTCCATCAACAATTTATCCTCCTCCGAAAGGGAAGGCAACCCAATATCTTTAAGCAGGACGCGGGAATCCTCTTCTGGGCGAGAAGAGACCGGGGAGTACACCCCGCGAAAATACTCTGCAAAGCAATCAACAATTTCCTCGGGATCAGTAACACACACACCATCCACTCTCTCAACCAGCGGCACAACTCGACTCGCTCTCTCCTTTTTATCCAGCCACGCAATCAGTTTTCCAGCCTTATCCCCCATATCATACAGTCGCCCCTGTTGCTCCCTACTCATGCCCTTGGCCGCTTCAGTGACCAGGGCCTTGTAGTCTGCTTGTTTGAGTCTGAGAGCATGCAATTTGTCCTCCGTGACACCACGATCCAGGTCACCCTCCAACTCAGTAATTTCAGACTCAATACGAGTCACCTCCTCCCGCTCGCGCCTCTTGGAATGGGAAATGAGGGACAGGGCTTCCCCCCGGAGTACCGTCTTGAACGCCTCCCAAAGAGAAACAGCAGACGAGACCGATCCCACATTATCTTCAAAATATTGCTCAAGGGATTGAATCAAATCTGCACGAATTGTGGGATTACGCAGGTACCAGGAGTTGATCGGGACCACCCTCCCCTCCACCCCCAGGACAATATCGAAGTGTAACAGAAGCGGGGAGTGGTCTGAAATACCCCGGGCAAGATGTCGCACCTCCCCGATCCTCCCCGCATGGGCCGCTGGCATAAGAACATAATCAAGTCGTGAAAGACTACCATGGGCCCCGGAGTGGAACGTGTACTGTGTCTGTGCAGGGTGTTTTAGCCGCCAACAATCCGCCAATCCCAGGGTGTCCAAGAGTCCATACAACCAAGATTGGGCCCGGGGGAGGTCCCTGGGGGGGTATCGATCCTCGGCTCCGGAAACCACAGCATTAAAGTCCCCTCCAACCACTAGAATCCCCTCTGGTAGCCCAAGAAGAAGGCGCCCCAAGTCGGCAAAAGTAGTAGTCTGCAAACCCGGCGGGACATAAATAGAAACCAAAACAATCACTTTACCCTCCCATCTGCCCACCAGTGCAGTGTAGCGCCCCCTGTCATCATGGATCACCTCGTCAACCTCCAGCGGGAGCGAGGTTTTAACCATTATGCCCACACCCCTCGAACCAGAGGTGAAGCCCGAATGAGCCAGAAGGCGATAGCCCCGCCTATTCATAGCACGGAAGGAATTACCAATGAGGTGTGTTTCCTGCAGAAACACGATATCGGGTGAGATCCGTTTTAAAAACTGCAGGACCACCCCCCGTTTTATCCTGTCCCCCAGTCCGTTAACATTCCAGGAAAGAAGTCTCAGTCCCCTACCCCCCATCACAACCAGCTCCAATCACCACCCTCCCAGAGAGCACTTTAAGTATGAAACAACAATAATCCTGCCTTGTGGTACGAACAAACAATACCCAACCCCAACCCAAAATTCCAAACAAAACTCCCCCCACCCTGCACCCCTGCATGAGCCCAAACAGCCCCCCCAACTTGCAGTGTGCCTGTCGCCCTTGCATGAACTAAACTACAAAAAGACCCCCTGGAGGAGGAAAGAGAACCCCCTCAAGACACACCACAACCTCCAAGCGAAGGAGGACAAAGCACGACAGTCAAGGAACCCTGAGCCCAACAAAGAAGTGACATCATCAGAAAGTAGCCCCAGTGTCAATACATTAGGCCCGGTCCGGTGGGCACTCTCCACTCGCGGCCCCCAGTCCCTCTCGATCATGTCCCCTAGTGTCCAACCAATCCCCCGCCGCCTCCGGACGGTCAAAGAAATGAGAACGACCCTCGGATTCCACCCGCAGCCTGGCCGGGAAAAGCATGGCGTACTTCAAGTTCATGTCTCGGAGCCGCCGTTTGACGCCCATGAAACCCAGCCTCTGCTTCTGGACCGCTTGCGTGAAGTCAGGATAGAAGTTCACCTCAACGTTCTCTAGCTTAAGCGACCCCTGCACTCTAGAGGCTTGTAAAATCGCATCCCTATCCCGAAAATTGAAGATACGTGCAATAAGAGGCCGCGGAGGAGCTCCAACCTTCGGCTTGCCACCAGGAACTCTATGGGCCCTCTCCACAGCGAAGAATTTGCTCAATCCCCGAGGCATCAGACGATTGGAAATCAAGTCCTCCACAAAGAGATCCGCAGCCGAATCCTCCAATCCCTCAGGCACTCCGATAATGCGGACGATGTTCCTCCGGGCCCTACTCTCGGAATCCTCCAGTCGCCGATCCGTGAGAGCACTGGCCTGCCGGAGCCGACGTACCTCCGTTTGGAGGGCAGCCACCTCAGTCGTGAGGCCCGACGCGGTGAGGGCCAAAGAGTCAACCCTATCATTTGTCTTGGAAAGATCAGCCCTAACAAGGTTGACATCGATGAGAACCGCGTCAAGTTTGTGCGCCAGGGTGTCAAACTGTTGACCCACTGAGGTCTTCATCTCCGCTATGGCGCCCATGATATCCTGCAAGGTCAGGTCCGTTGGCAAATCCGGGGCATCCGCGGGCCGCTCCGGAGTCTTATGCGACCCGCCGGGAGAACCTTTCGGCAGGGTGTAGCGATCCATAACGTTGGCCTGGGTAGAGGCACCACGTCGGGCCGATTTGGACTTCAGCCTCTCTCCATCCTGCTTCGTCGCCATCGCCCTGTAATCCGTGCACCCACGAGTCCAGCGACGGGGGGCGAACAATCGAGGCCGAAGACCCCAGAGGTCGCCTCAGGAAGGCGGAACGGGTCCCCGCAGAGTGGGCAGGGTCCCCCAGTGAGCCAACCACCACACTCCGCGGAAGAGCCGAGATCCCACTTGCGATGATGGCGAGAGGGCTCGAAAGCGAAAGTGAAAGTGAGGGGTACGCGCCCCGCCAGGCTCGTCCCGCCGTTGTTATTCACTTCACCACTGGATCGCCCCTCAACTCAAGTCCGGGGTCAGAGGAGAAGCAGGCCGCAAACTTCAAGCGAAGCCCATCACGGCACCCGGGGTCCGATTCGAAAACGGAAAACGGGCACCACCTCGGCTCAGGTTCACAAACAAAGCCCCCTCAACCAAATCAGGATGAGGACAGGATAGATGTAGGAGGTCGTGGATGTCCTCGGGAGCCTCGCACCTACGCGGCCATCTTGGTTGCGCGCTAGGCTCCTCCCTTAATATATATATATTTTTAACGATATTTTTGACATTGATATTTTTTTCGATATTTTGTACTTACCATTATGTAGATAGGACTTCAATATTCTTGACCGATATTTTTGTGTCGATATTTTTGTAGCTCGATATTCTGTCTGTTGAAATTCTGTCAGTGATTCCCACCAAGTAGGTGACCCCATCATTTTGCTCAAGGATAGTATGGGGGCAACTCCATTTGAACGGGAGAGCTGCTGGGCCCCCAGGCTCCAACACCCACACATTCTGGCCTGGTGGTTAAACAGTCAAGACAGTCTTTTGGTCATACCAAGCTTTTTGAAGTTCTTGGCTGGCCTCCAGGTTTTTGCTGGCCTTCTTCATGTACTTAGCCATGCAAGGACATAGTCCACAATGTCCTCTTTAGGAGGTTTGAGTGGTTGCTCCCAGCCTTCCTTCACTAGACACAATGGACCCCTAACTGGATGTCCAAACAAAAACTCAAATGGGCTGTAGCCAACCCCCTTCTGAGGAACCTCTCTGTAGGCACAGAGAAGGCAGGGTAGTAAGACATCCCATGTTTGCCTAAGCTTTTCTGGGAGTCCCATGATCATACACTTGAGGGTCTTGTTGAACATTTTAACAAGCCCATGGCACTGTGGATGTTAGGGTGTGGTAAACTTATAGTTTACTCCACACTCTTTCCACATGGCAGTGATATAACTAGACATGAAGTTTGTACCTCTGTCTGTTAAAACTTCTTTAGGGAAGCCCAATCTGGAGAAGATTCCCAGGCCAGGAGGGCCCTGGCCACTACAGGAGCTGTAGTGGTTCTAAGGGGAATAGCTTCTGGGTACCTAGTGGCATAGTCCACCACCACTAGTATATAACTGTGCCAAGATGCAATTGGTTCAAGGGACCAACAGTGTCAATCCCTACCCTTTAAAAGGGGATCCCAACCACTGGAAGTGGAATTAAGGGGGCCTTTGTGGTGCCACCTGACTTACCCCTGGCTTGGCAAGTGACACAGGAGCGACAAAACTCCTTGGTGTCTTTAGACATATGGGGCTAGTGAAAGTGAGTCTTGCTTTGCCTTACGTGTTCTGAAAAAGGAATATCATGTGCTAGGGAGAGGAGGAAACCTCTGAACTTCTGTAGTATCACCAACCTCCTGGTGGCACCAGACTTTTGGTCTCTACCTTCAGAGTACAAGAGTCCATCTTCCCAATAGATCCTAATAGACCCACTGATATTCCCTGCTTCCTCAGCAGCAGCTTGCTGTCTGAGGGGTTCAAGAGAGGGGCAGGACTGATGTTTCAAACTCAAGTCTGCCCTGGAAGAGCCCCTGTCCCCAAGAACTCTGCCTGGTCAGGCCCAAGCTCTTCTGGGACAGTTCCTTCACAGAAGCATCTCCCTCAGGAGCCTGATCTTCACTGGGGGTTTGTGAGAAGGGCAATTCCTTACCCTTCTTGCTACTTCTCTTGGAAAGCACCTGGGTCAATTTTTTCATGATCCAGTGCTTTGCCACTGGTGAGCTGTTTGGCCTGAGCCATGGTGACAGCAAACACACTGGCAGAGGTGTCCATGATCTCTGCATGAGTCCTGAACTCCACTTCAGCTCAGGCTGATGTTTCTAGATCATTGCCCAACAAACAATCTACAGGTAGGTCTTGAAATACCACAACCTTATTAGGTCCAGTTACCCCTCCCCAGCTGAGGTTCACAACTGCCACGGAAGGGTCAGTCCTGACATTTGGTAGCATTGGTGACATGGTACATTTGTCCAAGTATGATTTGATGAGGGGAAACAAGCTTCTCTAGCACCATGGTGACACTGGCCACTGTGTTCCTGTAAGCCATTGCTTCCTTTCCATTTATCAAAGGCTGGTGTCTGTACTTGCCCAAGTTAGTGGGACTGACTAGTAAGGTGGAAAGATCTATGCCACCATCACAGACTAGAACATCCTGAGCTGGAGTTCTGACTAAGTCAAAACCCATCTCAGAACCCAAGGTTAACCCCACTAATCCCTTGGTTGCTGTACTATCACTTGTACTTGGGCTAGAGGGAGCAGGTGCCTTAGGGGCAGTGGTAGCAGTAGTTTCCTTGGCCTTTGGAAAATCAGACTCCCTTGTCCAATGGGTCTTTACCTTACAAATGTAGCACCAAGGTTTCTTTTAGCCTTTCTTGGAATGTTGGGACTTACCCCCAGATGCAGGTTTTTCGGGCCTTTGTGAATAATATTTTTTATCTTTATCCTTGTCCCCACCCTTATCCTGGGATTTAGAAGAATCTTGCTTCTTCTGGTCACCTCCATTACCATGTTTTTCTGCTTAACCCTGGTGTGAACCCATTTGTATGCCTTTTTTCCCAATTCTTAGGGAGAGGTCAAATCAGGGTCCACCAGGTACTGATGCAAAAGCTGGGTCTGACAGTTATTAAGGATGTGATCCCTTATTATCAAATTGTACAATCCTTCATACTCCTGTAACTTGCTTTCATGTAGCCAGCCTTCCAGAACCTTAATAGCACGGTCTACATAATGTACGCAGTCCTGGGTGTGTACCTTGGGGTGTCTCTGAAGTTAATCCCATACGGTTCAGTGGTTAAACCAAACCCATCTATTAGAGCACTCTTAAGTACTGAGTAATTGTCAGCATCTTCTTCCTTGACAGTGAGAAGTTTGTCTCTGCATTTGCTAGCAAAGGAGAGCCAGAGGATAGCTGCCCACTGCCCTGAGGGACCTATACTTTAGAGGCCCTCTCTAAGTCTGTGATCCATTTATGGATTTCATCCCCCTCCTGGTAAGGAGGGACTATCCGGCTCAAGTTCCTAGCATCAAAAGATTGTTACCTGTTGCTACCTGACCATAGGTACACTAGTGCTGCCTCCATGGGACTCTAGTCCCAAATGCTTCCTAGCCCTCTGTACTTCCAAGGTTTCCTTATCAAGGGCCAGCTGTTCTTGCTTTAGTCTGAGCTTGGCTCTCTCAAGCTTAAGCAGGTGGTATTCCCTCTCTAAGGAGTCCTCCCACACACTCGAGATGGAAGTCCCTGTGGAGTTATTAGAAGCATTGGAATTAACAGAGGAGGATGTGGATTTTCCCTTGCATTCTTTTCACCCTCCCAGGAGGAATAAAGGGGTCTACCCCTAGGGATACCCTCTGTACTGTATGTACTATTCCCTGGGGAATCAGAGTTCACCAGTGTGGAGTCATCAGACTCTTCCCGGTAATGCTCAGAATTTGTTTCACTGGGGTGAACTACCCCTGACCAATGTTCTGGAGCTACCCCACCCACATTGTTCTGCCCTTCTGACCCACCAGCTTTCTGGAGGTCATCCTGCAGCTCTAAGAGTTGCTGAGTGTTAGGGTTGCTACCTATCTTTAACTTAATTGACGTAGCCAGGGTCCTACGTTCCTGGAACTTAAGACTATACTGTATCTAGAAGATTGGGACCAACAGACTTCTCCAACTAAAGACTTAGCCTGGGCATAAAACTCTGATCCACTCGTGGAGTTCTGGTAACTCCACTTTCCGGGTAGAAAACACAGTTGCCGATAACTCCGCACTCTGCAATGAAGCAGAGTTTTTTTTGTGTTGGCGCACCAGATATGGGTTTCCGTGTGTGTGAGAACGACTTACCGGGTGCCCGCAATCGCTGACGAGATTTACAAGCCATTCGCTAATGCCACGAGATTTGCTAGGTGGCCGCATGGTTCCACAAGAGTTTTGCGGTCGCCAACATGTCATTTGCGCGTGCCAGCGGTGGTCCAGCAGGGGTTTTGTGACGAACACGATCCCAAACGCCCAGGATCTACCGTAACTGCAATCTGGAGAAAGTTCTCTCCCTGAGCAGCATCAAAACCTTCTCAAGTCCTTTTTCTTTTTTTACTTTTTTTTCAAGAAGAAGGAAGTGCCCTAGAGTCTCCAACTTCCTGTTCCTGTCCAGCAGGCTCCTCCCAGTGCTTTTTGCATCTCCTGGTCACTTTACATTTGGATTTTGGAGCTGGAAGGATCACTCTTTGTGCCTACTGCATAATATGTCATTGGATTTGAGGACTTTGAATTTGAGATTTCAGAAGTAAGTTGGAAAACTAGTGTTGTTTATTTGTTGGGGTCCATGCACCTAGATTTCTTTGTACTTTTCGTAGATTTTCTAAATGTATTGTGGTGCGTGGCCTGTAGTTTCAGTAGGGGCCTAGTTGTTTCTTTGTAAGTAATGTTTTTTGTTTTATAAAGGAAACATGTTGCACAGTTCACTACATTTCCCCCATGTTTTAAAATCAATTTGCAATATTGTTGATTTAATTCACTATGTAGCCCAGTAGGCTGCCAGTAGCAGTAGGCCTTTCAGCCAGTAGGCCCAGAGCTACTCATGGGTGCATGAAACAACTGTTTCTGCGGTGTCTGTTGAATTTAAACATTTTAAACATCATTTAAGCCATGAATGGCATTGGATTAAAATACAAAATTAGTTTTTTATAGTATTTCACTTTTTTTCCACATGCGTTAATGCCTTTGTTGGATGTGTGTGGTTGTAACTTGCAAACCTTTTTATCCCTGTGGATTTTCGTTTTTGCATTGTTGCATTAAAAATGTGTTTTTTAGCATGCCTCCTTTGTCAGGCCAGTGCATGACTGTGTTTGTAATAGTAGGCTAGCATTTATCTTGGTTCCCCATATGGCCAGGGGCCATTTTGTAAACGTTGTGTCCATAGGCCTGCTTGTGTTCATTGTTTTCCAGGCCTACTCCTTGGTTGTTGTGACCATGGTTGTTGCGACCATGTGGCTGGTGACTATTTTGTGGAGGCAGTCAGTGTGGTTTTGCCATAGGCCTGCATGTCTTCCCTTTGTTCCTCTTGGCTTATTGCTTCTTATTGTGGCCTGGCCATGTGGCTGGCGGTCATTTTGTGAAGGCAGCCAGTGTGCTTTTGTCATATGCCTGCATGTCTTCCCTTTGTTCCCCTTGGCTAATTTCTTCTTGTTGTGGTCTGACCAAGGGGCCGATTCCGATCCGGGTCGGAAAGCACTCGGAACGAGCAGGATCCGGAGAGTTTTCTGACCGAGCCGGAGGCCTGCAGTCCGACCGAACGAGTACGATGCGGCCGTATGCTGCCGGACTCGGTTCGGTCGGACTGCCATAGAAGTCAATGGGAGCCGATCGACTAACGTGTACATGGGCTCCCATTGACTGAATGGGTACGTCGCGGAAAAGTGCGCCCCCTACAGTGAGTACGCGTCGGTGCCATCCGCACCCTACATGCCAGTGTTTTGGGGAGACCCATGGGTCTCCCCCTGTGTCCGAGTTGTAGGGTTGCGGGTGTCAGGGGGTCCGATGCGGACCCCCCAAAGGCAACCACCCAGACATTTTGCAAGCCGGACATTCCGGCTCACACAGGCTGTCCGACGTGCGCATCGTACTGGCTCGGTCGTAAATCGCATCCATTGCACGCCACGGTTAGCTTCCGACCGAGATGTACGGAACGGTTCGGACCCGGAAACTGCTCGGTCGGTAAATTTCACATAGCTCGCATCGTACTTGCTCGCTCGTACAGCTGTACGAGTCGGCAGGAAAACACGCGTACGGCTCGTTGTTTTTCCGGCAAGATCGCGTTCGGTGCCCTTCCGGATCGGAATCGGCCCCCAGGTGGCTGGCGGCCAGCTTGTGAAGGCAGCCAGTATGCTTTTGCCATAGGCCTGCATGTGTCTTCCCTTTGTTCCTCTCTTCTTATTGCTTCTTGTTGTGGACTGGCCATGTGGGTGGCGGCCATTTTGTGAAGGCAGCCAGGGTGCTTTTGCATTAGGCCTGCATGTCTTCCCTTTGTTCCCCTTGGATAATTGCTTCTTGTTGTGGCCTGGCCATGTGGGTGGCGGCTGTTTTGTGAAGGCAGCCAGGGAGCTTTTGCGTTAGGTCTGCATGTCTTCCCTTTGTTCCCCCTGGATAATTGATTCTTGTTGTGGCCTGGCCATGTGGCTGGCGGCCATTTTGTGAAGGCAGCCAGCGTGCTTCAGCCATAGGCTTGCATACCTTCTTTGTTGTGGCCATGTTTTCTTCTTGCTGGTTATAGTTTTGCCTGCACTGTTTTCTTCTTTTATTCAGCAAAAATAAATGTAGCACATTTCTTCCATGTTTTTAATAAATTTGCAACATTGATTTGAATTGATTCGTTCACTATGAGTATGTGGCCTAGTCTGCCAATGGGTTTTCAAGCCAATAGGACCAGAGCTGCTCATGGGTGCATGAAACAACTGTTTCTGAGGTGTCTGTTGAATTTAAACATCATGTAGGCTATGGATTTATTGGATTGAAATACAATTTTTTTTTTCTGGTATTTCACTTTTTTTAATGTATTCATGCCTTTGTTAGATATGTGTGGTTGTAACTTACAAACCTTTCAGCCCTGTGGATTTTCGTTTTTAGAATTGTTTCTTTAAAGATGTGTTGTTTAGCATGCCTCCATTGTCTGGACAGTGTGTGAGTGTGTTTGCATTGTAATAGTAGGCCAGCAATGCATTTGTCTTGATTGAGTTCCCCATGTGGGGGGCATTTATTAAAGTCTGTGTTGTAGGCCTGCTAGTGTTCATTGCTTTCCTGGCCAACTGCTTGTTGTATACTTTTTTCAGCTTCATAAGTAACATGATTTGGTATCTATGAACCCCCATGTATGCTATATAACGTGCACAACAGTATTCACTGTCTAAGGATTGTTCCATTGTCATTTGTCAGCTGCAGCTCCCTGAGTGCCTCATCCCAAGTGATGCATAATGCACATAAAGCAAACCATTACATTTGTATTGTGTTATTCTTCTTTCCAATCCTTCCTGAGTGTACTGTACAGTACACTATGAAAGCCATTGTTGTTGTGAAAGTCTCACAAATGGTTACACTGTATTGCTAATGTTTTTATTAACGGAGGTAACACTAACAAGTGTGACCACACACTAAATGAATGATATTATATTTGTGAGTATTGGTAATTGAACCACACCAATGCCACGTTTCACTGATGTTCTTCATTCTTCTTTGATTTTAGGTGCACAAGAGAAGGAGACATCACCTATTGTACTGCCAGTCAGGCCTGCGCACAACGTGACGTGTGACCACAGACATCTCTTCAACTTGTGAGCCTAAGACAAGTTTCGCTGTGTGCTAACTGACAGCTTCAAGATGGCCCCAAAGAAAGGTACCAGTACCAAGAAATTCAAAGTTGCCAGTGAGAAGAAGAAGGTACTGCCACTTACCACCACCAGTATGTCGCCAAAGACCTTTTTTGGGAAAACAAAACTTGAGCCTGCAGCAATGGTGTCCACGGAACAAGCTGGGAGCAGCACCCTTGTATCACTGAAACCTACCTCACCAACTTAGACACAAGCCCATGTCTGTCTCAGATGCAGCTAGTCTAATCAAGGCAACGCAGATGAGCAGTGACATTGAAATTGACTTATTATGATCACAAAGTAGCACCCAATCAATGCAGGAAACTCAGATAAGTGGACAACAACAGCCGCAACCACCAATAGTAGTAGTTCCTCCCGAAGTAGGGTCAGTTCAGGAGATCAAGCTTCCAGCTGAGGAATTTTGCATTTTATTTGAACAATTGCTTGGTTACTTAAAACCGTTGCAATATTTACAGAATATATATTTACATAGTCTAGTAGTTTCAACTTAAAATTTAAAATGTGTTACGCGAAAACATTTCAATTTGAGTATATGCCCATAGATTAAGATTTGCCCTAATGGCCTACTAATTTTGTGTAGTCATTTGATAGTAACTTATATATACATAATAAAACCAGAAAAGCATAATGAGGCAGAGTTCGAAAATAAAATCTGTAATATCCAACTATTTCTAATGGAAGGAGGGAAGGTAGGTCAAGAACGTTTAAATTCATTAGTTGTCCTTAAGGGGGTTCAGTTAAGATTAATAGTTCAACCATTAGTAATGTTATGGGGACTCTAATTTACTTCTATTTGTTTGGTAAACAGTTACATTCCTTCTTATGTCAAAAATACTGAGTGTTTTTCATGTTCTTTAAGTCTTTGCTCCACTTTCAGTAGAAATTTGACAAAACTGCAATTTAGTTGAGAGTCGCCTGGATCGAAGCAGGCTCAAATAGCCTGTCTTCTTGTTCGTATTCCTCTTTGGTTGAAAGCATTTGTTAACAGTTGTTTTCTTTCTCCCCTCACAATGTTGCAGGAACAGTCCAAATGCAAAAGATCCTCCTTGCAGCTCCCACAGAGGCGACGAGTGACGGGTAGACTACCGCGTTGCCAGGGAGCCATATGTTCTTTGGCAGGTAGTAACCCCAGCCGATATCTTAAAAATTTCTGTTTAATAAAAACTGGATAGCCGGTGGCAAAGTAGTCTTGTGGTGAGACAGACTTATAATTGTTTAGTGTCATCCACCCATGTGCCCTTTGAGCTAGTGTAGCTTTATCTTCTGTTGCTGATTGAATTTTAAGAGACTTCTTTTCTAAAGGCCTGTTGGTCAATTGACATTTGCCGAAGCTGGACGAGACCTGTATGCTTCAGAGACTTTTGAAAATACTCTGCCTGGTGATATATGGCGATTCTGTAACTCATCCCACAGCATATCATTTAATGTGTTCAATTCAGCTTTCCTGATTTTGTTCCAGCATGTTATATATGAGCAGTGCCTAGCTAGCGATTGCTTGACAAGTCCGAATTCAAGCCTTTTCTGAGCCGGGGAGGTATAGCTTGGTAAGGAAAATATAATTCTTTAAGCTTGGGAGACTACGTTGTCCAACGTGGGTGCATCCTGCCCTCTTAAAGCCTCAGTTCCATATGTAATTGTTGGAAGGAATTTTGCTCTTATGACTTCCAGTAGGGACAACAAAACCGGTCCAGCAACCTTTTTCTTAAAATGTTTAAAAGCTGTAGCTAAAACCAGGCCTTTCTTTTTGATTGCCTCCTTCTGTGCAGAAAAGTTCCCTTTATTGTCTATGTTAATGTGTGTTTTTCAACTGCTCTTTACCCATAAACCAAGCTTGTGCTTGTGTCTTCTTAACGTTATAACACATTGTTTTCGTTTTCCCGTAATTAATCTGCAGGCCATTGGTTTGCGAGTAAGTAGACATTGTATCAAGAAGTCGTTGAAGCCCCACCCGGGTATGACTCACCAGTACCACGTCATCTGCATAGAGAAAAGATGATATTGAATTTGCCCCTAGTTTCGGGAGATGGGGGTTGCATGATTGCAGCATTTTTGTCAGATCCGCTTGAAAAAGGTTAAATAAGGTTGGTGGCAAAACACAGCCTTGTTTTAGGCCTCTGGTAATTTGAATTTTCTGAGAGAGATGTGTGCCGGCTCCTATTTTAACTTGAACCCATGTAGCAGTATGGAGCGTTATCAACATTTGTAAAAGATTCTGTGGTATACCCTGGTTTGCTAGCTTCTGCCATCATTTCCCCCGGTCGACACAATCAAAAGCTGATTTAAAGTCAATAAAACACAAATATAAAGGAAATTTTGATGCGCGAGCCGCATCCATGAATAAAGAAATTGCCAAAATATTTGTGGTTGTACCGGCGATTTTATGAACCCAGTCTGATTGTACGGAATTATGTTATTGCTAGCTACCATGATGTCAACTCCTCCAGGACAATTCCGGCGAAGTATTTAGCCTCAACGTCCATCAATGTTATGAGCCGAAAGTTTCCCGGAATTGATCTACTCCCCCCTTTGAATATGGGAGATATAACTGACCCCTTCCAAGACTCAAGAATAGTTTGTATACTCCTAACCTCAGTAAATACTGGTGCCAGAATTTCAGCCCAAAGGTCTGGCTTATGTTTGAAAACCGCAGGAGATACACAATTTGGGCCGGGAGCCCCTTCTTTCCATCCTTTCGTTATCTGTTTTTTGTTCATTTCTATATTTGACTCCAATGAGCCCTTGTACTGTGTTTTTGAGGGAATTACCGGAAGACTTGTCAGTGAATTTTCTACAGATGGATCATTGAAGTAAGTTCTTAAATATTGGACCCACATAGCCTCTGAAATATGTGAATTAATTCTTCTGCTGTCTGGATTTAGGAGTTGATTTATTGTGGACCAAAATCTAGTGGCATTTTTTTCATTTTGTATCAAGAAGCAATTTGGCCTATAGATCGTTGTCTTTGTCACTTTGAATCTCCATTTTAGCTTTTTGATTTGTTCTTTATTTGACTTCAGCTTTGCAAATGCAGTTAAATCACCCGGCTTACTCCTTAGCATTCTCAGTGCTTTGTTAATTTTAGATTTATATTCCCGAAATCTATTTTCATGATTTACAGTAGCGGCCACTTTAATTATTTTGTTGTTACCTTTGGGTTTTTACTGGTTTAGAATGTTTTTCGTAAATTATACATATAAGTCGTTCCCACGTGTTTACTGCTGTACTTTCGTTGCTTGAAATTTCCTGGAGCGTATCCATTACAGTTTCGTGCAATTGGTCAAGCCCTACCGTTGAGCTCTTAATACGTCTGCAGTTTATCAGATACGTTTGGTCAGTTATTTCTTTTATATGCGTTGAGCAAGTAATACATGGGGAAAATCTAACTTCTTGTGGGAGATGGTCGCTACCAGTTCTGTCCTTTATTAGAAATGAGTGAATGTGTTGAAATAAACTCAGGGAGACAAATGTATAGTCCAAACATGAGCTGGAATTACTAGAATAGTATTTAGCATTAGGTGGGTTATCTGTTTGAAACCTTTCGTTTAAGGCCCTGAGAGATAGATGTTCAAGATCCTCCAGAAGTTGGTAACCCATTTTTGACCATTTCCCTAATGTGTTACTGCTCTGGTCCGGTATTTCCCAACACGCAGATTGGGAGATTACTAGATCGTCTGCCGAAGAGCCCATTAGGTATAGGTTGAAATCCCCAGATACTATAAAGTGGGTCGCACTCTCTGTTTCCAGCAATCTCGTTAGTTCATGGACAAACTTTTTACTACCGTCAACTTTATTTTTAGGGTGGATATAGGTGTTGATCATAATAACTTCTGTTGCAGCATTTTGGATATTTATAATACATTTGGTCGCATTCATTCCCGAGTCCTTTTTGTCCAAAGATGTTCCTAGGATTCCGCTAGCTATTGTGATAAAAGTAGCCAGCACCCCTGAAGGATGCCTATGTTTTGTATGTTTTATGTCAGGTGTGAAAAAACCTATATATCCTTGTATGAAGATGGGTTCCACTAACCAAGTTTCCTGAAGGAAAATAATATCAAAGGATGCTAGATAAGTATTTAACCCTGGATCAGCTAGTTTGGAATTTAGGCCGTTTATATTCCAAGAGCACATGCCTAGTGGTCTAGTGTTAGGTCTTTTTTGATTCATTCCGCCTGGATTTTGTCATGGTAAAGTACGAGTGAGTGTTATTGTTCTTACTATATCTCTAATGCCATCTTGCGGTTTTGCTTAGGCAGCCCATTCTAGAACTCCGTTTGAGCTGTTTGCAAAACGCACTATGTCTGTGGAGCCCTTTGCTCCCTTTAGTACAGAGGTGGTTTGTTCTTTCCTCGATTCTGGTAACCCTTTTTGTCCTTGTAGCAGTAGAGGCAGTGGATATCCTATCGGTTGTCCAGGGATAACCTTTATTCCCCATTTTTTAAGTGCTGGGCCTTCCGCAAAATTCTGTTTGTTCACTTGAGGACCATGTGTTCTTCGTTACTTCACCCCCGGTAGCCGCGTCCGAGTTCTCAAAATGTATTCCGTCCAAGTCTTTTGATGTAATATTACTTAGACTTGGAATAGCTGCTAACAGTCTTAGAATGTTTCCCCTATTTAGTATATCATGATAACCACTGGATAAATATTCTGGGATCAAGATTAGAATTGGGGCTTTACTCGAATCCATTTTTTCTTCAACTCGAAGATTTTCTAAGTTGGAACTTATTCTGATGTGATCTAATGTTTTGGGAATGTTCACTTGCGAACTCCAGCTAGACGCTGTAGTGCTCATTGAGATGGAGCTGGAGGTTGTTCTTGCTGGTTCGTGCTAGGTACTGTAATGCTCGTCAGATCTCCGAAGGAAATAACAGATTGAACATTGGTGGAAGGCATCAGAACTGGATTCGTAATTAGGTTTGTAATCAAGGATTTTTCTGTCTGTGTAGAGACGTTATTTCTGATTTTTATAACAGGTACTTCATCCCTTGAGCTATTTCTATCCCTCTGTCTGTTGGAGATACAGTTATTTTATCTAACGTTACCTCAGTTTGAGCTGTTATAGGCTTAGAGGCACTTACTTGCTGTATTAGAGGACTATCATGAGGTGCCTTATGAATACTGGCTACTGTTTGGGTTTTAGTGGCCACAGTAGGTTGTTTACCTGACTTCTCACAATTCGGTTCTAAATGGCGTGATCCCTTTTCCTCTTCTCCTTGTATTGACTCAGTTGCTTTGTGCTCCGCTTTGGCAACTGGTATTTTTGCGGTCTCAAATAAGGGATAGAGTTGCATCAGGCCCATGGCTTTTTTATTCCGTCCCTTTTTTTTTTGTGCTGGTCTGTGTTTGGCGTTTCCTAGTTTTGGATCTAGTCTACCTTCCACCGTGTTGGGGGGTCCACGTACGGGCTGCCCTTCTTTAAGCTATTTTCCTTTGGGAAGCCTGTATTCGATAGTAGTTGTATACTTGAATTATATATTTGATTGCTAGTATCAGGGGTTTCCTCCCCCATGTGGTTGGGACAAGAGGAGTCCTCTGATCTTTTTGTCTGGTTGTCCAGCCTCCCAGGTTGCGTGCATTGTTTC
This sequence comes from Triturus cristatus, assembly GCF_964204655.1. Lineage (NCBI taxonomy): Eukaryota > Metazoa > Chordata > Amphibia > Caudata > Salamandridae > Triturus > Triturus cristatus. The sequence continues at coordinate 1,633,082,837 of NC_140591.1, read as the reverse complement.
ATATTTGTTAATAGGTCATTTAAGATTAAGGGGACCGATGCCAGTTTGTCTACAATTTTAGAGCAAGAACACTCCGTTTGAGCGTAGGAGGTGTTGTCCTGCACCCTTTTTATAAGGCAATTTAGTTCTCCTAGATTACCATCGATCCCTACTGTGTACACTGCCATAGTATTCAATAATGAAAGTTGGATATCCATCGTTTTAGACTGCAGTTGTAGTGCGTCAGTTGATAACTGGGTCATACGCAGGAGGGATTGCCAAGCAGAAAACGTAGGAGTCATTTGTGATTCAGTTGGATTTGTTTCACTCTTATCAAGTTTTCATGTACGAGTTGGTGACTTGTGGGAATCATGCATATAAGCTGCAAGAATTTCATTCCATTCTGGGGTCTTTAAATATGAGAGTGGCTCACTATCTTTTCCTTCGTGGGGCTCTGAGGATGGTGACTGGAAGGTATTAATTATCTTGCCGAAGATTTGATTTTGGCGTACTATTAGGAATCCTTGGGTTACTGAAGGGTGTAGGACTTCTCGCAATCGATTTATTTTGTGAGATAATTGACTGCATGCCATTACTAGCCTGGGAGCAAAGAATGCTCTCGTTTAGGTCCTCAGAGCCTGGTTGCAGATGTTCTGTCTTGGATTCTGACGGATTTAGGTATTGAGAAGAGTTACTTGAAGGCCCTGTTACCCCCATTGTGTGTAACTTTGAGGGTGAAGATTGTATTGTCGGATGCTGGAGATCACAGCGAATAGGTTCGGGAGACAATTCACACTTAATTGATGCAGTAGACAGTAATGGTGTTTGCAGGCCTATAAGATTGTCGTTAGTTGAAAACAGCGCTGCGCCCGCATCTTTCAAAAAGGCGAATTTTGTATAAATTTGGGGTTGAATGACGCAAGTTGTTTGCCTAGGGTCCGAAAGATTTCCCTGTGAACCCTTCCGGATGGGTCCCCTTGGATTGAAGGATCAATTAGAGGGCCTTCGTTAGGATGTGATTTTAAATTTCCTTGACGTTTGGTGGCTTTGTTTTCCTTCCGCTTCTCCTGGATGCCCATATCTTTTTCCCCTCTCCGCTATTTACACTGCTGCAAGGGGTCTGCGATGGGTCTGATAGGGGTCTGATAGGCACACTCACTGTGATTGGAGCTGGAGCTGGTGCCGCTATTGGTCCTGCTGGTCCTACTCACAGCTTCTACAGCTTCCGGCTGGTTACAGCAGCTTTGATGCACCAGAACAGGGCAAAGTGAGCAGGATTGTCGGGTGGGGCAAAATTAAAGGAAGTCTGCAGGTCTGGCAAGTCCGCGGTCAGTCTTGCGCCGGCTCCTGGTTGGCCGTGGTTGGTGGCGGGTAGCAGGCGGCACTGAAGTGCCGGTACAGTGTCCTTCGTTCTTCAGCATCACAGGTTCCACTTGCTGCTCGCTGCACACTGCTGCTTAAACTCAGCCCACAGACCCTCTGGTACTCCTCAGCTACTCCGGCGCTAGATCCATGTGCCTGCTGCTGACAATGGCAGTATTAACAGGAGCACTGTGGGGGGGTGAAACTCGGCTGTACTCCGACGCTCCTGACTGCCCGGACCCCCGCGGAGGCAAAATCAGCAAAAATCAGCAGGAGCCGGGAGCCGCGAGGCAGCAACTTGGCGTTTTCCCAGCTCGGCACTCTGCAATCGTGAAGATGCGGAAACTGGAACTGGAATCAGGTCTGCATCCAATATGACTCCCTGGTCTGCACTTGAGGAAGAAGAGTAAGCCACTCTTTCAGAAGATCCATTGTCTTCCAGATCCCCAGCAAGAAAAAGGAAGGTTAGTCCATCAACTTCTTCTCCAAGCTCCCCCTCTGATGATCTAGACACCTCTAGGATCCCGCCTCAGTCTAAGAGTGAGACACGCCACGAGATAAGGCTAGGGAAAAGGAAGGCTCCTGAAAGCCATAGAGTTATGGAAGTAGATGTGGAAGAGAAGGATGATGACGAGTCAGTCATCATGGACGATAGCCGCCCCAGTGGAGACCGACATTACCCCATTCCAAATTGCTGTGAGGAAAGTGGCATCACAGATACCACCAGGTGTAAAAAAGGTTAATTTAGGAAGATAAATTGTCAATAATGGACCTGGACAACATACATATATAAAATTAGAAGAGATAATGAGATATCATACGATCAAAATTATTATTTGTATAATTGATCTTTAATTGTTTTTAATTGTGTTTATTCAAATAGACCACAAATTGTCTATATATGTACAAAAGTGAAAATCATTAACATTGCTTCATTTCTGTCACCTTAATATTCATAATTCGAACAAAATTATTCAAAATCTGACAAATAACAGAATAATAACACGGCTTGAGACTTTCTTTAAAATTCTACGCGCGTTTCGGCTATATGCCTTCTTCAGGAAGCCATGTATTTAATTCACCAAAACCTTTTTAGAGATCGGCTCACTTCTGAAAGCTACAGAAATGTCTTCTGCATCCAAAGTGCGGTAGCCATCGACTTTAAGCAGTAAACCGCGTTCAGATTAAAAATTAGCTTTTTAGAGATCGGCTCACTTCTGAAGGCTACAGAAATGTCTTCTGCATCCAAAGTGCGGTAGCCATCGTCTTTAAGCAGTAAACCACATTCAGATTAAAAATTAGCCGCTAACTAAGCAATGGTTGTTGCAGAAATGTTTCGACGATTTTTCGGTCGACCTCTATCGTATGATTTTTAATGAGCTCATCTTTATGGAATATATCGGCAAAAAGTGTGGAGGTCTGCTGTTGGTAAATAAACAGAACCCAGGAGACACGCTTTGGCGTTCTCAACTACAGACGCAGACTACAGATACCACCAACACCATCTCCAGCTGCCACATTTACAAAGTGCCGGCAGAGATCTACATCTACCAAAACCACCTCAGTAGAAGTAGGTACTGCAGAGAGCCAAATGTCACGCCCACCTACCAGTTCATCTGACATTGCAAGTGGCACCAGCAGCGTCAGAAAGTTGATCTCCCAAGTTTGGGACTTCCTTTCCATTAGCAGGAAGCAGGTGAACATTGCTATATGCTTCATTTGTGGAGCAAGTGTTAGTTGGGGTAAGCTTGGTACAAACTGTGGTACCAGAGGCCAAACCACACATCTGAGAAAACAGTTGATCCAGTGAGAGGCGCACCTTAGCGGCCAAAAAAATGCAAGTGTTGTTGGTGGAGGGGGTGAGGATCTGATCATGGTGGAAGGTGAAGAAGAGGAAGACATTTTCTCCGGTACACAAAGCAACCTTGTCCTCAGCAGTGCAGTGGTATCCCCTATATTATCTTCAACAACATTGCAATGGCACAAGAGTCAGGTTGATACAGCAAGGAGTCCAAGGCAAGAGAGTACAGTGACTGCCGGACCAAAACGTGCATTGAGCATACCAAGTCTGCTATCAAGAAGTCACCTGCATCAGTGGTGGCACCAGAAAAGAGAAAAATCCAGATGGCCATTCTCTGCATGTTTAGGCCGGAGGAGCAGTACGAACGTAATCACCCAACAGCTCGTTTGTACAACGCGAAGCTGGCTAAAATGTTAGCGCTGGACCTCCTCCATTTTTCTTTTGTGGAAGGGGTGGGTTTTCTTGAGTTTGTGGCAGCCATCTGCCTGAAGAACAAGTTACTTACCTTCAGTAACAATGTATCTGTAAGAAACATAGGTTATTTATAGATTCCTTACCCTAGAATTACCCACAGGCTTCAGACTGGATCCGGAAAGTTTTTTGTCAACAGTACCCCTGCGCGACGGAAGGTGGCGTCTGTTGACTTCGCGTCCATCGTCAGCATTGTGATCGCTGGAATGACGTTGTGGTAGCTACTTAGACGCCGCCCTCGCACACTGACGTCATTTCTGTACACGACTTTCCACGCCAGAAGCGCAGAGTCATGCATGACACTGACCACTGGTGCACAAAACTAGGGCACTGAAAGGATGTCCTTAACCCCAGAAGTCAGTTTGCAGAACGGGGAGGATGGGTGGGGTGGTAAGGAATCTATAACTAACCTATGTTTCTTACAGATATATCGTTACCGAAGGTAAGTAACTTGTTCATCTGAAACACACAGTTAGTTATAGGTTCCTTACCTTAGACTAGATACCCCAGCAATACCAACCCCCCAGAGGTGAGTCTGTGAACCAAGTTAACACCAGAAAGTCCTGGAGAACAGAACGGCCAAAGAAGCCATCTCTCCGGACTTGGCTATCCAGGCAGTAGTGTCTCCTAAACATGTGCAGCGATGCCGAAGTAGCTGCCTGACAGATGTCATTTAGGGGGACTCCTCGTCTCAAAGCAGTAGTAGCTGCCGTTGCCCTGGTGGAATGAGCGCGCAGCCCCACTAGCCAAAGAATAGCAGACTTTGATGCACAAAACGACCCACCTGGAGATGGTTCGTTTATGCACGGTCCGACCTTTCTTAGCTTAGCGCCCACATAACCGACAAAGAGCTGGTCGTCCTCCTGGAATTGTTTTGTGCGATCCAAGTAGAAAAAAAGCGCACGTTTTGGATCCAGATGGTGGAGCCTCTTTTCCTTTTTCGAAAGAAGTGGAGGTGGAAAAAAGGTGGGCAAAGTGATGGTTTGGCCAATATGGAAATAAGTTACCACCTTGGGAAGAAAGGAAGGTTGAGTTCTAAGGGAGTCCTTGTTCGGATGAACAGACAGAAAGGGAGGCTTGGAAGACAGAGCCTGTAGCTCACTCACCCTGTGTGCAGAGGTGATGGCCACCAGAAAGGCAGTTTTCAAAGTGAGAAGTCTTAGAGGACAGTTATGCAGTGGCTCAAAGGGAGCACACATAAGGTATGTCAGAAACAAGTTCAAATCCCACTGGGGCATTATGAATCTATTTACAACAGGGGACTTGTAAAGAGAAGGCTGATCAGGTAGCCTGCGAAAGGCTTAAATGGAAGAGAGGTAGCCCTTTAGAGTGCCCAGAGCGTATAACGTCTTAGTGGAGGTAAGTCTAGCTGCCAAGATTACATCATAGACTTGCGGAGGCAGGTCCAACGACGTAAACTGCCGCTGCTCAATCTCCACGCAAGGAGGTGGAGCAGGAGAGGTTTGGGTGGAGGACTGTCTCCTGTTGCTGCAACAGAAGATCCTTCCGAAGAGGCAGTCAGATCGGAGGATCGATGGCTATGTTGAGCAGCTCAGGATCCCAGACTCTTTGTGCCCAATCTGGAGCTACAAGAATGACTTAGGTCCGGTCGCGCTTGATCTTCTTCAGCACTCTGGGCAGAAGTGGTATAGGCGGAAAGGCATATAGAAGACCGCAACTCCACTCGCGACGATCGCGTTGCCTAGAGAGTGCTGACTTGTAAATTCCTAAGAGCAGAATTTCTGACATTGCGCATTCTCTTCGGTGGAAAATAGATGTAACCAAGACTCTCCCCACTGCTTAAAGAGACCTTGCACCACCTCCAAATGAAGACGCCATTCGTGATCCATCATGCACCTGTGGCTGAGTTTGTCCGCCCTGACGTTCAGAGAACCCGCCAGGTGTTGAACCACCAGGGATATGCCCTGATGTTCCAGCCATGTCCAGAGGCGGAGGGTCTCCTGATATAGGGTCCACAACCCCACTGTTAAAAGATTGCAGGAATCCGTTAGCATAAGCTGAAAGCCATTTTGTACTTGGCAGCCATTTAGCACATGCTCAGAAGGGCCTAGTTAGTAGAATGCACCTGCTCCTAGTATAGAACTGTCAGGCTGTTCTAACTGATGTCAGCAACTTATTACTCCTCCTACTTCTTGATTGTGCATTTTCTGTATGACCATCTATGTGTGTAACTCTTCTCATGTGTACTTGTACCGCCTTCTTTTGAGCCCCTGTGTGGGTATATAAGGCCCCTGTTCTCTGTACTCCTTAGAAATGTCTCCTACAGTGATTTGAGAATACTGTATGACGCAATTCTCCCTCTTCTGAGGTTAATAAAAAGATGTCTTTTATATTACAGCTTCTGTGCCAATCTCGTCTTTGTTGGTTTAAAAGGACCAGGTGTATCAGTGAAGCCCCTGAGAAGGTTTTGATTTCTTCACCACCCGCCTTGTTTGTTGCTGTACCACATGGCGGTGGTGTTGTCCGTGAACACCTACACTACTCTAACCCGGACAGAGGAAAGGAATGCTTTTAGTGCAAGACGGATCGCCTGAATCTTCGGAAGGTTGATTTGGAGCCGGGACTCCGCTGGAGACTAGAGGCCTCTGATCTCCCCCTCTCCCATGTGGCTGCCCCATCTCAGAAGGGATGTGTCCATCATCACTGTGTGTTCTGGTTGGGGAAGGGAGAGGGATCTGCCATCAACCCAATCCTGGTTTGTGAGCCACTACTGCAATTGTTGTGCAGTGCCCTCTGAGATCTGGACGCAATCGGACAGATTTCCCAGATGTTGCACCCACTGGAACTTTGGGTCCCACTGCAGAGCCCGCATATGCCACCTGGCATGATCGACCAGCAGGATGCAAGAGTCCATGGGGCCCAGCAGCCTAGGGGTTATCCGGACCCAAACCCGGGATAGAGGCTGAAAGATCGGAATCATACCCGAATATCCCGGACTCGCTGCTCGGGAGGATAAAACCGAAACTGCTTTGTGTCCAGAACCGCTCCGATGAAGAGGAGCTTCTGAGAGGGAGTCAGGTGTGATTTCGGCATGTTGATGGAGAACCCCAGTGAATGCAGGAGGTTGGCCGTAGTCTGGAGGTGGGAGATGACAGCCTGGGGCAAGCCCGCCTTCAACAGCCAGTCGTTGAGATAGGGGAAGACTGGAACCCCTGATCTGCGCAGATGAGCTGCGACCACCGCCATTACTTTTGTGAACACCCAAAGGGTGCTGGTAAGGCCAAAGGGGAACACGGTAAACTGAAAGTGCTCGTGGCCTACCGTGAATCGCAGGTAACGCCCGTGGGTCGGCACGACAGGCATGTGAAAGTAAGTGTCCTGCAAGTCCAACACTACCATCCAGTCTTCAGGGTCTAGGGCAGACAAGACCTAAGCGAGCGTCGACATCTTGAACTTCTCCTTCCGGAGGAGCGGTTGACATTCCTGAGATCCAAGATAGAAGGCAGGCCTTTGTCCTTCTTGGGCACCAGAAAGTAGTGGGAATAGCAACGACCTACTTCTGGGACAAGAATGCGCTTGATGGCTCCCTTGGCCAAGAGTGCCGAAACTTCCTGTTGGCGAAGTGCCAGGTGATACTCCGACATGCGATGGTACTGAGGTGTCATGGAGGGAGGGGTAGACTCGAAGGGGAAGGAGTAGCCCCTTCAGACTATTTGGAAAACTCACCTGTCCGACATGATGGTGCGCCAGTGGGGGAGGTTATGGTGGATCCTGCCGCCCACTGGCGTTTGGTGGCCCTGAAAGGTCGGACTAGGAAGATTTGAAGGCCGCTGCAGATGGGGCTGTGGTGGACTGGCCCGCTCGCTGGCCCCCAGAAACATGCCGGTGTTTCCCATGTCCCCGGCCGTGCTGTGGCTGAACAGCTTGTGCTGGCCTGTAGCCCTGGGCGGGATGTAGCCACAAAAGGGGCGAAAGGCAGACTGCGCAGGGTGGGTGGTGGAAAGACCCAAGGACCTGCCATAGCCTGTGAGTAATTAAAGCACCCTAACGAGTTGTCCGCCTTGTCACCAAAAAGGCGATGGACAGGGCATGGCCAGGCAAGATGGCTGGGTAGACGTGTCTCACCTCGGCTCCCGGTCTGACCCGCAAATCCCGGAGTTGTTCACCGCCATTCACCGCCCTTAACCTGGCCCACGGGACTGTTCCACAATGAGGGGCCACGCCGGAGCTTGTCAATAACGACACAAAGTGTTCCTGATGCACGGAGCCGCTGCATATTAGCTTTCCGCGCCAGGAACGCAGAGCCATGCAAGAGACCGACACTGGTGCCAAAAAGTCTAGGGCCCTGAAGAACAAGTTGCTTACCTTCGGTAACGCTTTTTCTGGTGGATACAGTATCTGCCTGTGGATTCCTCACCTTGTGAATATCCCCTGTGCCAGCAACATTCTGAAACTTTTGTAGCAGTCCACGCCGATGAGGTAGAAGACGACGTCACAGAGGCATGGCTCCGCTCGTTGATTTGCATATTATTTGTATATTATGTACTGTGTATACTGTGTATATATTGCTGTCAGTCCGTCCGTGTGCCTCGAAGGCACGGAAAAAAGGGCGGAACTGACGTCATCACGCCGACGAGGTCTTCTTATGGAGCCGCTGACGTCAGTTCCGCCTTTTTTTCCGTGCCTTCGAGGCACACGGACGGACTGACAGCAATATATACACAGTATACACAGTACATAATATACAAATCAACACACACAGTGTGGATAATAAAATAGAAAGGCAAAAGAAACAACACAATGCCTTTGACAGCAACAAATACATCTTGAACCACCATCATATACTGAAGGTATACAAGGGTGGACAACAGGGAGGCGGGTGGGTCAGTGAGGAATCCACAGGCAGATACTGTATCCACCAGAAAAAGCGTTACCGAAGGTAAGTAACTTGTTCTTCTGATGGATACATCTGCCAGTGGATTCCTCACCTTGTGAATAGATTCCCACAGCAGTCCCCACTCCCGGAGGAGGGTGTCCACCCTTCTATACCAGAAAGTCCTGAAGGACGGAACAAGCAAAATGTCCGTCCCTCCTCACCTCAAATGTAGTATTCCTATACCTACCTTATATATAGACACATGTGTACCTATCAGCCACTCCTATGGCAGGCCTCAACAATCCTGGAAGCAGAGTGCTTGGTAACATGTGAGATGGTGCTCTAGCATGAGCTGAGCCTGTCTGCAGCTTTCGGAACCATGTCCTTATAGCTGTTTTATGATATAGCCTACCATATACTCTTAAAGTACCTTATAATCTTAAACGGTTATGGTAACTATGGTTTGGCTTTATCAAAACATGTTGTGTAAGGTGTCTAACACTTTGGAATAATACCCCCATACCATTTCTGGTGATGAGGATATTATTCCTCCCTTCTAGAGGGAGAGGACATTGAAACCTACTTACCCGGTTAAAGCTAACCAGATCCCCAGCATCACAAAATGGATGCTGCTGCCACGACACAAGTCTGACCTCCTGCTGCTGGGAGTGATCCCGGCAAGGGAGGCTTGGACAATAGGTTTCCTGCCTTGGGAGGTGCTGGCACCACCCCATACAGGCCTTAGTGTATTGGGGCAGGGAGGGATGAACGAAACTAGACACTGCCTGGGGCACACAAGGTGTCCCATGCATAGTCCAGTTCAAACCGGCGCTGGGGCACTCCAGCCCCAGCTCTGGCGCGAAACTGGACAAAGGGAAGGGGGTGTAACCACCCCCCTCCCAGGTCCCACCCATAAGGCGTGACCTAGCAGGCAACCCAGCCCCCCAGATTAGTATTAGAGTGGGAGCTGGGCACCAGGAGATTAGATTATCCTGAACCTGCAACTTGAACAGAAACTCTGGACCTTCGACATTCGACCTCAGGAAGAAGACTGAAGAATCTCCCTTGTGGCCAAGGAGTGACCACCCTGGGCAACCAGGCACCATCCAGTGACCGCTGCTTGCTTTGCGACTGATCCTAAGAGGGACGACTGCAGAGACTGACCAGCGCCGAGACTTCCAGACAGCTCTGAACCAGATCCACATCTACAGCAAAGCTGAAACCCGTGGAGGCGACGAGGGACGTGGGACCGGCGACTTGGGAAAAGTGGCTAGTAGCTGACTAGCGCGACTTCTGAGGCTTTCTGAAGGCTGTGCTTGGGGAATTGAGAAGCCCCCATCCCAAGCACCATCTGCAAAGAAGATCAGCTCTCCACACTTCACGTGTTCTGCGTGGGGCCCTTCTGCACCTGAACTGCTCGACGTGTTGTCCGGTTGCTGGCCCGTTGGCTAGTGACCCTTTTGTCGACGAACCTTTAATTTCACCTTGCTGGTCCGGCTCCTCCAGACTGGCACTCGCTCCTCTGTGACAGAGAAGCACCCCAGACCTTCCTGGTCTGCACCAGAAGCAAGTCCTCCATTCTGCGTGGGTTCTGCTTGCCAAGGCTAGTTGGGTCCTAACTCGACATCGACGCCGCCGACAGCAAGAGCCTGGTCGTCCTTGACGTCTCCTGGTACCCATGGCTGCTGCGACAAGCTTCACCTCTTCACTGCAATCTTCACGACATCGCCTGGTTCCTTCCTGGTTCCACGTGGTCACTGGCTAGTGACCCAGACTTTGTCACTTCTGCTTGTAGGTATCCTTCCTTCTTGATTCCATCCTTGGAATCCACTGGACACTCTTCACTGGCGGCCTGCCAGCATCTATTCTTCAGGCATCCATAGGAGTCAACGACGAAACCCGACGCAAGTTCACACCTATGCACCCGCAGCCCGTGGGCTAGGTAACTTGGGTACTCCGGTGCTCACAAGGGTATTGACTATCCTAGTGTCTAGTTTTCAAGTCTCGTACTCCTAGCTATTCCAGAAGTGTCCTAAAACTCTTAATTTCTAAACTGTACTATTTGTATCGAATATACGCATTACGCGTGAGTGTTTCCACTCTGCACCTGAATCCCGTGGGCCTCCCACTTCCTAACCTTTGGTAGTATAGTGTAGCCCCAGCGATTCCCTAGGCCTAGGCCTATCCTGTGTTCGTGACAGTGGTTCTTATACCACTTACTTAGTATATGGTTTGCGTGGCCCCTAGGGCCTAACTGTATTATTTACCTGTGTGACTTATGTATGCTTAAATAAGACTGTGTTGTACTTACCTCGAATCTCATAAAGAGTGCTGAGGGTATTGTTGACTAGAATAAATACATTCTATGTTGATATATATCTGTTGTGGTGTCATTTCATTTGGTATTCAAGGGATTACAACTGGTATAACAGCTGGCTTCACATGCCATACAGAGTTTAGCCTAAGACTGCTCTTGTCCATGCTACCACTAGGATAGCTGGTCTATAAGGTTGACTTTACAACCAATCACCATATGGGTTGTTTGGACTGATATAAGGTGTACACTAGAACTAGTGACATCATACATCAGGCCAACTTCTCACAGTCCTGAGCCTAGGACCAGAGATGCAGAGCCTCTCTGCAGAGTCAAAGAGACCCCACTCCTCCCTGCTTGTTGACATACCACATCGCGGTAGTGTTGTCCGTCAGGACTTGAACCGTCTGACCGCGAAGCGAAGGGAGGAAGGCCTTGAGTGCCAAACGAATCGCCCGCAATTCCAGAAGGTTGATGTGAAGCAACCTTTCCTCTGGAGACCAAAGACCTTTGATCTCCAGATCCCCCAGATGCGCACCCCACCCTAAAGTGGATGCATCCGTTATCACTGTGGCCACTGATGGAGGAAGATGAAAAGGCTTTCCGTGAGATAGATTGCCCTCCACGCTTCACCAAGGCAGATCCGTCGCAGCTTTTCTGGAGATCCTCACAGACTCCCTGATATCTCCTTTGTGCTGATACCACTGCTTGCGGAGGCACCACTGGGGCGCCCTCATGTGCCAGCGTGCATGGTTGACCAACAGAATGCAAGAAGCAAACAGACCGAGCAGACGAAGGACCTTCAGGACTGGAACTACCGGTCCATTGTAAAATAAAGGAATTCATTCCTGTATGTCGAGAATCCTCTGTGGAGGTGGGAATGCTCGACACACAGTAGTGTCCAGTACTGCACCTATGAACAAGTTGCGCTGAGAGGGCACCAGGTGAGATTTGGGCACGCTTATCGAGAAACCCAATTTGAACAACAGCTGAGTTGTTACTTGCAGATGATGTAGCACATTCTCCGGCGACTCCGCTTTGATCAGCCAGTCATCCAAATAGGAGAAAACCGAAATCCCCAACCTCCTGAGATGTTCTGCCACCACTGCCATCACCTTCGTGAAGACTCGGGGTGCAGTAGTAAGACCAAACGGAAGGACCGCAAACTGATAATGTTGCAATCCTACCGTAAACCGGAGATACTTCCTGTGCGACTTCAGGATGGGAATGTGGAAATACGCATCCTGCAAGTCGATCGACACCATCCAGTCCTCCTGATTCAGCGCCTGAAGAACCTGCGCAAGGGTGAGCATCTTGAAATTCTCTTGCTTCAGATAAAGATTCAAGATCCTGAGGTCCAATATCGAACGCAGTTTGCCGTCCTTTTTCGGAATCGGGAAATACCGGGAGTAGCATCCCTGATCCCTCTCCTGCTCTGGAACCACCTCTATCGCACCTTTTTGTAATAATTGTAGGACTTCCTCCTGTAGGAGAAGACGGTGGTTCTCTGAGCAGGCCCCTTGACAAGGAGGCTAATTTGGAGGGAATTCCCGAAAGGGAAGGGCATACCCATTTTCTACAAGATCCAGAACCTAAAGGTCTGTAGTAACTGATTCCCAATCTTGTAGAAAATGGGTAAGCCGGCCCCCCACAGGACCAGCATGATCCAGAATGGCGGATCTAGGGCTGCTTTGTGGTGGTAGGAGGGGCTGAGGAAGAGGAAGAGGAGGAGGAGAGTTGATGGCCACGTGTGCGACACCTGATTCTGTCTCTGTACCCCTTATACAGAGAGCGCTGCTGTTGTTGCTGCTGTTGCTGCTGGGTCTGCCTATAGGTACGAAAGGCTGCCCTTCCGAAACCCCTATATCTCTTAAACGATCCTCTTGACTGGGATTGAAGGCCCAAAGACTTAGCCATAGCCTTACTTTCCTTAAAACGTTCAAGTGCAGCATCTGCCTTTTGCCAAATAGACCAGAGCCATGAAAAGGCAAGTCCAACAGCGTTGATTGCACAGCAGGGGAAAACTCTGAAGACTTAAGCCACGCACCCCTCCTAGTGGCAACAGAAGTCCCCATGACTCTTGCTACTGAGTCAGCTGTGTCCAGTCCACTCTGTATCACTTGACGTGCTGCTGCCTGGGCATCCGTCAGGACCTCATTAAAACCAACCCTATCCTCCTCAGATAGTTTTGGAGCCGATTTCTTCGCAGAATCCATGAGCGCATAAATATAGCGTCCCAAAAGGCAAGTGGCATTTGTAGATTTAAGGGCCATGCTGGCCGATGAAAATACCTTTTTGGCCGACTGATCTAGGTTTTTAGCTTCTCTGTCACTTGGGACCTGAGGATACGCACCCTTAGATTTCCCTGAACAAGCAGCCTGAACCACCAGGCTCTCAGGCGACAGATGTGAAGTTAAAAACTCTGGGTCCCCTGGAGCTGCCCTATACCTCCTGGCAACTGTTTTAGAAACTGCACGAGCGGAAAAAGGCTTACGCCACACTTCCATTACAGAATCTATAATGGCCTCATTAAAGGGCAACAATGGTTCTGAAACCGTTGTAGGAGAATGCAGCACCTCTGTTAGAATGTTTGGCAACAGATCTAACAGCTCAGCTGCCTTCCTTATGACTGCATGATATGGTGCCACATCCTTTGAGGGTACATCAGAAGGTGGAGTAATTTCCCATTCAGGAGATAAATCCAAGCCACTAGCCTCCTTAAGTTCTTCAAAAACGTCATCCGACTCCACAAGCTCTCCTTCTTCTGCCTCTTCCAAAAGGTACCTTTGCTCATCAAGCACCCTTTGAGCCTCTCTCCTAGACCGGATTCGTACAGCCGGCGTCGGCGGCACTGTGATCGAATCCGACGGTGCCGGCGTCGAACGTGGTTCCACATGAGCAGCCGGCGTCGAGCGAGGTCGAGTCGGCGCCGGTGAAGAAGGAAGAGGCGTCGATGTCCTCGGCGCCGGCAGATGCCAAGACGGCGTCACCGTGAAAAATGGCATGAAGGGGACCTGCGGATATGCCTGAGGCACTCCCAAACTAAAGGCTATAGGACCCATCGGACCCGAAGGTGCACCAGTGGAGTACATGGCTCTTGAAAATACCCCGTACATAGCATTTAAATAATGCGTGGGGTCCTGACCTGGTCCAGGGAACACAGAGTACTGATCAGGCATCACCGGACTCGGGCCAACCGGCGCCGATGGTGGAATTTGCGGGGTCGATGGCTCACCCGGTACTGGAAGCTCCTCCACCGAAGATAGGCACCATACACAGTCGTCATGTGGATCCGTGATAGACATATGTTTTCCACATTCACGACAGGGCTTGAACCCCGATTTCTTTGTTGACATTTTCACAAAAAAGGACAGAGAAATCCAGTAGAAACACAAAGTAACAGTGAAGCTACAGATTGAGATTCCCGAAATCCGTTGGCGTCGACGGCGCGGAAAAAAGGGAACTGACGCCATCACGCCGACGAGGTCTTCTTATGGAGCCGGTGACGTCAGTGGAGTCGCGAGCAGAGCCGTGCCTCTGTGACGTCGTCTTCGACCTCATCGGCGTGGACTGCTACAAAAGTTTCAGAATGTAGCTGGCGCAGGGGATATTCACAATGTGAGGAATCCACTGGCAGATGTATCCATTGGAAAAGGATAACCTTAAACCTAGATGTCGGTTTCTCAGAACGGGGAGGAAGGGTTGGTCGGTGAGGAATCTAACTAACTAATGTTTCTTACAGATACATCGTTACCGAAGGTAAGTAACTTGGTCATCTGAAAGAAACACGTTAGTTAGATTCCTCACCTTAGAATAGATACCCCAGCAATACCAACCCCGGTGGTGGGTCAGCGAACCAGGATCACACCAGAAAGTCCTGGAGAACAGAACGGCCAAAGAAGCTGTCTCTCCGGACTTGGCTGTCCAGGCAATAATGCTTGGCAAACGTGTGCAGCGAGGGCCACGTTGCTGCCTGACAGATGTCCTGCAAGGGGACTCCCTGGCCCAGGGCAGTTGTCGCCGATGTGGCCCGGGTGGAATGGGCCCTCAGCCCTACAGGAGGATCCTTTTTAGCCGAGGAGTAACAAGCTTTTATACACAATACGACCTACTGCGAGATGGTTCGCTTGTGTACCGCCCGCTCCTTCTTAGCGCCCACGTAGCCAACAAAGAGTTGGTCGTCCACCCGGAACTGTTTGATGCGGTCCAAATAAAAGGACAGTGCCCGTTTTGGGTCCAGATGATGGAGCCTCTCTTCCTCCTTCGAAGGATGCGGAGGCGGAAAGAAGGTGGGCAACGTGACAGACTTCCCGATGTGAAAGGCAGTCACCACTTTCGGAAGAAAGGAAGGACGAGTCCGGAGGACAACCTTGTCCAGATGGACTGAAAGAAAAGGAGGCTTAGAAGATAGAGCCTGGAGCTCACTCACCCGTCTAGCCTAGGGGATGACTACCAGGAAACCAGTCTTAAGAGTCAGAAGACGAAGGGGACAATTATGAAGAGGCTCAAAGGCTCAAAGGTCTTGACATCAGATATGTCAAGACCAGGTTCAAATCCCACTGAGGCATTACGAAAGGGACAGGAGGAAACATGTGAGTAATGCCTTTGAAGAAGCGAGAAACAACAGGGGCTTTGAAAAGAGAAGGCTGATCAGGAAGCCGCAAGAAAGCAGAAATAGCTGAAAGATAACCTTTAAGAGTGCCCAGAGCAGAGCCCTGCTGGGCCATGGAAAGAAGAAAGAGGAGAACCTCAGAAAGAGGGGCAGAAAGGGGATCCACAGCCTTTGCTGGGCACCTTGCCACAAATTTGTTCCACCTGCAGGCGTATACCGATTTTGTGGAGGGACGCCTGGCTGCCAGAATCACATCGCAGATTTCAAGAGGTAAGTCAAATGGCATCAACTGTCGCCGCTCAATCTCCACGCATGGAGGTGGAGACTGGACAGGTTCAGGTGGAGGACCATCCCCTGCTGCTGCGACAGAAGGTCCTCCTGAAGAGGCAGTCGTATCGGGGGATCGATTGACAGACTGAGTAGTTCGGGATACCAGTACCTTTGTGCCCAATACGGAGCCACCAAGATGACTTGGGCCCGGTCGCGCCTGATCTTCTTCAGCACTCTGGGCAGAAGTGGTATAGGCAGAAAGGCGTACAACAGACCGCAACTCCACTCACGACGAAAGGCATCCCCGAGCGAGTGCCGCCTTGGAAACTCCAACGCGCAGAACTGCTGACATTGCGCATTCTCATCAGTGGTGAATAGATCTAACCAAGGCTCTCCCCACTGCCGAAAGAGGCCTTGCGCCACGTCCGAGTTTAGACGCCATTCATGATCCATCATGCACCGGCGGCTGAGTTCGTCTCCTCTGGCGTTCAGAGAGCCTGCCAGATGTTGAACCACCAGGGTGATGCCCTGATGTTCCAGCCATGTCCAGAGGTGCAGAGCCTCCTGACAAAGTGTCCACGACCCCACCCCGCCCTGTTTGTTGCAATACCACATGGCGGTGGTGTTGTCCGTGAACACCTGCACTACACTTCCCCGGAGAACGCGAAGGAATGCCTTCAGAGCAAGTCGGATCGCTCTCAGCTCCAAAAGGTTGATATGGAGCCGAGACTCCGCCGGAGACCAGAGTCCTCTGATCTCCGCCTCCACCATGTGGCCCCCCCCATCCCAGGAGGGACGCATCCGTCACTACTATGTGCTCCGGTTGGGGTAGGGAGAGGGATCTGCCGCTGACCCAATCGCGGTCCGTGAGCCACCACTGCAACTGCTTTGCAGTGCCCTCCGAGATCAAGACATGGTCGGACAGGTTGCCCCGATGCTGGGCCCACTGAAACTTCAGGTCCCACTGCAGAGCCCGCATTCGCCACCTAGCGGGATGCACTAACCGGATGCAGGAGGCCATCAGACCCAGAAGCCGCAGCACCAACCTGACCGAAACCCGGCATAGAGGCAGAAAGATGGGAATCAGAGCCTCAATATCCTGGACCCGCTGTTTCGGAGGATAAACCCGGAACTGCGCCGAGTCCAGAACCGCCAGATAAAGAGGAGCGTTTGGGAGGGACTCAGATGCGACTTCGGCACATTGATGGAGAACTCCAGCAAATGCAGGAGATCGGCCGTAGTCTGTAGGTGGGAGACGACTTGCTGGGGAAAGTCCGCCTTCAACAGCCAGTCGTCGAGATAGGGGAAGACTGGAACCCCTGATCTGCGCAGATGAGCTGCGACCACCGCCATCACTTTCGTGAACACCCGAGGGGCACTGGTGAGGCCGAAGGGGAGCACAGTAAACTGAAAATGCTCCTGACCCACCGTGAACCGCAGGTAACGCCGGTGGGCCGGCAGGACGGGGATGTGAAAATAAGCGTCCTGCAAGTCCAACGCTACCATCCAGTCTCCTGGGTCTAGGGCAGCCAGAACCTGAGCTAAGTTGAGCATCTTGAACCTTTCCTTCCGGAGGAAGGCGTTGACGCTCCTGAGGTCCAAGATAGGGCGTAGGCCCCCTTTGCCCTTCTTGGGAACCAGACAGTAGTGGGAATAGCAACCACGGCCTACTTCTGGACCAGGAATGTGCTCGACGGCCCCTTTGGCCAAGAGGGCCGTAACTTCCTCCCATAGAAGAGTCAAGTGATCCCCCGACATGCGGTGGCACTGAGGTGGCATGGCTGGAGGGGTCGTCTCGAAGGGAAGGTATTAGCCCCTTCGGACGATTTTCAGCACCCACCTGTCCGAAGTGATGGAACGCCAGTGGAGCAGGTGATGGCGAACTCTGCCTCCCACTGGCGTGAAATGGGCCTGAAAGCACAGACTAGGAAGACTTTAAGGCGGATGCTGCTGGGGTGGATGTGGATGGTCCGGCACGTTGTCCCCCTGTACCGCCTCTGCGGAATCCACGTCCGCGACCACATGGAGGATGGTTCTGCGGCCTGTGGCTAGGCGGACGTGAGGGGCACCCCTTCCTTGGCCATGAAAGGGGCAAAAAGTGGAAGTTTGCGGGCACGGGCCGAGAGACCCAAGGAGTGGCCGCAGCCCTGGAGTCCTTAAAGCGCTCCGGCGCACTATCCACTTTGTCGCCAAAGAGGCGATCGCCATCAAAGAGCATGTCCATGAGGGTGCTCCGGACATCCCCGGAAAAAGACGTGGACCGCAACCAGGCGTGACAATGAAGCGCTACCGTGGACGACATTGCCCTGCCAAGCGAGTCCATCATGTCCAAACCACATCGGATGGCATACCGCGCTGCATCCCGCCTGTCGGCAAGAGCCTGGGCGAGCCGTGTCCGGACCTCCTCCGGACACAGGGGCAGCACGTTCCACCGTATCCCACAGAGAGTGGGAGTAACGGTCCAAGAGACAAGCAGTGTTAATAGACCGCAGCCCTAAACTAAGGGAGGAGAACTGCTCCAGTCTCTTGGATTCCCGATCCGGGGGAGCGGACGGGAAGGAGGTCTGGGAAGTAGAGGCCTGGATAACCAGGCTCTCAGGGGTGGTGTGTTGAGACAGAAAACTGGGGTCGCCCGGTGCAGGGCGGTGGCGCCGGGCCACGTCCCGATCCACAGCAGGTACTGTGGAGGGCTTGGACCAGGTGCCCTTGAGAACGTCCATCAGTGCTTCGCTAAATGGCAGCAGAGGCTCCGAGGAACTTGCTGACGGTTGGAGCACTTCAGTGAGGAGGTTAGTCCTCACGGCCACAGTAGGTAGCTCCAGCCCGAGGGCTTCGGCCGCCTTACGCAGCGCCACAGAAAAGGTAGCACCTTCCTCCGAAGCCACGGTCAGAGGAGAGATGAAGCCAGTGTCAGGGGAGGTGTCAAGGCCACTGGCATCCCCCAGCTCATCTGCCCAGTCCTGTGATAACTGGCCCTGGCGGGTCAGAGGGTCCTCAGACCCCTCCCAGTCGCCACCATCATCCGATTCCTGATAAACAGGGGGAATAACCGGAGCCGGACGGAAGATGAAATGGTCATCCATGGGCGTCGTATGCGGCGCGGAGGGTGCCGCACCGGTGCCGGGCCTGGACCGGAGCTGAACCGGGGAACGGCATCGTCCAGAAATGGCGCCGGGGGTGGATCCGGTGCCGACGCCGGCGGAGGAGGCGTTTTGAGGTCGACCGGCATCGACTGAGATCCAGGCCTGGATCCCACGGGGACCTGCGACGTCGGGACCGCATTCGATGCCGGGGCCGGAGCCGCCGGCTCGCTAGGCCTCCCAGTCGAGCCCGCGGGACCTGAAGGCGCGCCGGCAGACGTCAACAGCGGAGCCAGGCCCCTCATGACCGAGAGGAAGGCACTGATCTCCGCCGGAGTCGCGTCAGTCCCAGGGACCGGCGGGTATGGGGATGGACGCGGCTCCTGCGGCTCCGGTGGAGCCTCGGGGGTGGTACCACCCTGACCCTCGACCGAGTCACGCGACCAGCGAGGGGAGTCTGAAGAGCGATGTCGTCACTTGGACTTCTTACTATGCTTCGACTTATCCGAAGACTTGGAACCCGACGTGCGGTGATGAAGGCTGCGGCTCCGCGACCGGTCCTTCGACCTCCTCCTGGACCGGAACCGTGAACGGCTCGGAGCCAAGTGCCGAAGCTCGAGAAGCTTGCGGGACCGCCCCCGCCTAGCCTTCGAGGTCAAGGCCTGGCAGTCGAGGCATGACTCCGCATCGTGGTTGGCCCCAAGGCAGTAAAGGCACCGGCGATGATGGTCCGTTACCAACATCAGTCGGTGACAGGAGTCACAGGCTTTAAAACCAGGCATCCTACCGGCACCAGTTCGAGTCGACGAGTAGACAAAAGAGTCCAAAAAGTTTTTGTCAAAAAGTGACTAAAGGGGTAAGCTCTTCCCGGATCGGCGCTGTCTGGCGTGGAAAAAAGAAGAACTGACATCAGCGAGCGAGGGCGGCGTCTAAGTACTCCGACGACAACGTTCCGGCGCACGACGCCTAGCGACGCGCAAGGGGTATTGCTGATGAAAAATCTTTCCGGATCCAGCCTGACGTCTGGGGAAATTCTAATGTGAGGAATCTAACTAACGTGTTTCTTTCAGATTAGCAGTCCTACCCTCTGGGGCATCTGGGCTGAAGCTCCCATGAGGTTCCCCAAAATCAGCTCGGCTCTCCGCTGGTGACAGGGTGAAACGGATGTAAGCCTGACATTCTCATAGTGGTCAGCAGTCACTTTTGGGGCGGTCTTCGATACATCCACAAGAAGGCATCAAGTGGACGGCGCATCTATGCCACCAAAGAAGACAACTGCTAAGGTTTCCAATTTCTTTCCGCCAGCAGAGAAACGACATCTAACGGCACAGGGAGACCCCTCTGACAACATGGCGCTCACGAGGGAGGATCTCCTGGCGTCGCTAAGGGACTTTAAGACTGAACTCCGGGCAGAGCTCAACCAGGACATCCAGGCCTCTATGGAACAGCTCAAGTCAGACCTGCTGACGCGAGTGGCGACACTCCAACAGGATGTGGATTCAGTCGGCACAAGGGTGCTGGACATGGAGATCCATACTCAAGATCTGGATAAACGCTCAACTGATACTCAGGAGCAATTGCATGACCTCCGGAAACAACTACCTCTAGCAACTCTGAAGTCAGAGGACCTGGAGAACAGGGCCCGAAGGGAGAATATAAGAGTCTGGGACCCGGAAGAAGGGGCATGATCTGGAGACATTTCTAGAGGGACTTTTTGCAGAAATCCTCAGCCCAAGACAGCTCAAGATTAAACTGGAGAGGGTGCACCGTGTGGGGGGCTCATCCTCGGGGGACTGCCGCAGACCACGTGAGATCCTAGCAAAGTTTCACTCCTTTAAAGTAAAGGAAACCGTACTACAAGAAGCCTGAAAGAAAAATGATGTCACCTTCCAAGGGTTTCGCTGCGCCGTCTATCAGGACCTGGCCCCGGCTACGTTGGCGAAGAGAAAACAATTCCGCCCCATTACTGTAAAGCTGCGCGAGGAACGCATGCGATACCAATGGACCCACCCCTTCGGGCTGACCTTTGAATTGAAGAACAAGGTGCGGCACATCACGGAACTTGAGGAGGGTATGGCGATACTGGGTCTCGACCAAGGCGCAGCAGGGACGGCCGTGAACAAGTCGGGGGACCCTGATCGGGCCAATCATAGACACCATCAATGGAGCACGAGTCTGAATGGAGGGCACAAATAACTAGTGCATTGCGGACTGTCGGTCTCAAGAATGGTGATGACCAGAGATGGTATACAGCTTGGGAGGCTAAAGACCGCCTTTGTGACTCTATGACTTCTGGATCCTTGAGGAAGTAATCCACCGTACCCAGGGAGGGATTCGCACCCTATGACACTGCACGAGCCACAACCAGGTATTTGAGGACAACGCATATGGTGACTGAGCTCCATATGCATGCGAACTAGCATGAGCTGAGAGACATTAGTGGAAGCCCCATAGGAAGACGAGATGCTATCACCACACGCACGCTCCTTAAAAGATGGTGTACTCTACAGGGTTCACTGGCAACCGGGAAGGGCGTGGACGGGAACTCCGGCTGAGTCCTGTACCAACATGTCCGGAAACGGAGAATTACACACTGGCGACAGACTACCTTCTGTCTACCATATATGGTTGTTGGTAATGTTGGTGGTTGTTAGTTTTTGTTTTTTATGGGGGTGGGGGAGGGGGAATCTGATGGTGGCTCGAGGAACACATTAGAGATCAGGAACAGCTGCAGGTCTAGGGAGACAGATCTGAGGGTTGGGCGAATTCCTCACACGTATGGGGGATATGGAGGGAGGACCACGAAAGTGGAGGGGTAAATCCCTTTTGACAAGATGGTAATTACGATTGCCTCGTGGAACATTAGGGGCCTGAAGTATCTTCTAGATCGTCATTTGGACATTGTGGCCCTCCAAGAGACACCTCTCCAGCTGGCTGACGAGATGAGGCTCAAACACAAACAATACCCCGTTATCTATAGATCATCCGCTCCAACCAAACACAGGGGGGTGGCCATCCTCTTTCACAGTTCAATGAAATTTTAACCTTTCGATATTCACTCTGACAAAGAGGGCAGGATGATTTTGGTAAAGGGCTCTCTCTGAGGCACACTGTGTACTTTAATTGCTACCTATGTACCTAACACGGCCCAAGTTCACTTTATTACGCACCTACTTGACACACTAGATCGCTTCGCAGAGGGCCAGATCATTCTAATGGTTGATTTTAATCTTACATGGCAGCCAGATATCGACAGCACTCACCCGCATAAGGCACAAACGGGTTCTTTCACTACGAATTTTCAAAAGCGACTGAAGGACTTGGGCCTCCATGATGCATGGCGAGCTCATCACCCACAATCCAGGGACTACACATTTTATTCTCATGTGCACCACACCTATTCCCATTTGGACTACATTTTTATTAGCCAGCGATTGTTGGGTACCCTGCAAGATGCTAGGATCTTTCCTATTGCCCTTTCAGATCACTGCCCATTGGCAATTTGCTTACACTGGGGTGGGATAGACAATACATCCCCTAAGTGGTATTTTCCGATTTCCCTCACTAGGGACAGAATACTTCGAACAGAACTTAGAGAGACGATCACTGCATTTTTTAAAACTAACAAACCTGAGGACACCTCCCCGAGCAATAACTGGGATGCCTTCAAGGCTGTCCTGTGGGGAAAATGTATTGAACTTAATTCTACTCTTAAACAGCGGACACGGGAGAGGGAGGCCCTAAAACAGGAGCTGGAAAAGGCAGAATTGGCACATAAACACAACCCCTCCAGAATTACCCTATGGCCACAGGTGGCCCTCCGCGATAAGCTCAAAGCAATCTATACGAATAGGGCAGAGTATACTCTCTTAAAACTGCGCCATATCTCTTTTGCGCAGGGGAATAAAGTAGGTAGGCACCTAGCACGACAGCTTCGAGAGAAGCGAGAGCGGGAGTACATAGGAAGTCTCCGGGGAAGAGGGGCGAGCAGATTCATGGGGACAAAGAAAAGGCTGACCTCTTTGGCTCTTTCTACAAGTCCCTGTATACTGCTGAACCCAAAGATTCCACCCTACAAGATAATTATTTACGGGCCCTCCGATTCCCCCGTATATCCCAAGCCGTAAATGACCAACTTACAGCCCCAATAACACAGGAGGAAGTGGGTAACGCCATCAAGGCTCTCAAATTTCATAAAGCCCCGGAGCCAGACAGCTGTACGGCACACTTCTACAAGACTTTTGCCCCTGATCTCATAGCCCACCTCACGAGCCTCTTCAATCAGGTGGCGGAGTCGGGAGAGGTTACCACTTCCATGGCTGATGTGGTCATTCCAGTGATCCATTAACCTGGTAAGAATGCGCAATTATGCTCCTCATACTGCCCCATAGCGCTTCTTAACTTAGACGCCAAATTAGACTCACGATACATCTCATAGAGAAAGCTACTAAAAGAGACATACCAGCGGTCCTGGTCGGCCTAGACACCAAAAAGGCTTTTGACCGCATAGAGCGGTCGTTTCTCTTTCGGGTGCTTCAAAGGACCTGGAGGAAACACATAGGGCCCGATTCACAGAACAAACTTAAGACTAAATCCTAAACTTAGTACCATTCTGGTATTCACAGAATGCACCTAGTACTTCTGGTATTCACAGAATGAACTTACTACTTTTGCTATTCACAGAATGAACTTAGTACTTTTGCTATTCACAGAATGGATTTACGACTCCTAAACTTACGTCCGCACTCGGGCCGGAAATTCCGGCCCGGAGGCGGAGCTTCCGGGCCGGAGGCGGAGCTTCCGGCCCGGAGGTGGAGATTTCGGCCATAGCTAAATCGGCCGGAATCCCCACCTCCGGGCCGGAAGCCCCGCCTCCGGGCCGGAAGCTCCGCCTCCGGGCCGGAAGCCCCGCCTCCGGGCCGGAAGCTCCGCCTCCGGGCCGGAAGCTCCGCCTCCGGGCCGGAATTTCCGGCCCGAGTGCGGACGTAAGTTTAGGAGTCGTAAATCCATTCTGTGAATAGCAAAAGTACTAAGTTCATTCTGTGAATAGCAAAAGTAGTAAGTTCATTCTGTGAATAGCAGAAGTACTAGGTGCATTCTGTGAATACCAGAATGGTACTAAGTTTAGGATTTAGTCTTAAGTTTGTTCTGTGAATCGGGCCCAAGGCCAGTAACAGGCAAAGTGTCAAGCCCACTGGCATACCAGCTGTCCTCATCATATTGGGTAACATATTCATCCCCTTCCTCATATCAGGCATTGTCAGAATCTATACCAAATAAGTAATGTAAAGTCTGAGCTTTAGCTTGTAAGGTATCAGAATCAGATGGAAGTGCGCCGGCGCGACTTTGGTCAATGTTGTTGCGGATTTCATTCATTTCGGAGTCGGATCGCACAATCGATTGTACATCCTCATTCGGTGACAATGGCTTCAGCATCGTCATCAATGCAAGTAGGACCAGTGCAGAGGATGGCTCCGGAGCAGACACTGGAGTCAGTGCCGAACCAGAAGCACGGGGCCCAGACATCACTGAGGGTGGACCCACTGGCAGAAGTCTAAGTTGAGGCCCCTGTGGGTCTTTGCGGCCAGAGGATGTGCCAGTGGTTGGCCAGTAAAGTGTCAAAAATTTACAGCATAGCCTTGTTGAAGGATCCTACTTGCTACGAAGTTGCAGAACATTATGGAAATCAGGGTGCGTTCGACCTGACTTTGAATTGGCTCCGATGGAGTGGGAGAATGTGACTGGTAGGCAAGTGGACGTCTTTGTGCTCACACTGGAGTTTGAGAGTGGCGGGAAGGGGCTGTTTCCCACTTAGATTTGTTGTATTTTCTCTTCCATTTACACAAATACTTTGACAGCAATGATGACCTGCCACAAGAATGACACCTGGAGCGTGAATGGAACAGTTTTTCATCTTCAAATGGTTATTTGACACATTCATGTTTGTAGATATATATTTATGTCCATACATACATCTTTGTGGCAAGATGTTATGCAATGGTATAGCTATGGTATTTAATTCAAATGTTAAGGAATCTGCAGCTTCAAGTAGTTGCGGCGCAGAGCCTTCTTATGTTAGGCCTCATCGAGTTTGGCTTTGCATTCCTGAATGCTTTCAGATTCATCTGGGTGCAGTCCTCACAAACAGACTTCATGAGGGTCTGTCACAGCCCCTGCACAGTTTAAACCCAGAGGTTTTAGGAGGTAACATTTCCCTTGCACTCTGGATGAAATTTTGTTGTGAAAACCTGGTCAAAGGCCTGGGAGAAGCTCTGGAACCGCATCTGTAAGAACCCACAATGCATGCCAGTTCCGAAGCAGAACGCTGTGGGTGTGGAGCCTCAGCGCCATCTAGCAGCTCACAGTAATGTTCATAACATTTCTGGATCAAATCTGATGCCAGGGGATTATTTACATTGCAAGGAATCTGCGGTTAGAAGTACCTATAAGAATTAAGGTGCATATTCCGAAGGACTTACCGCCGAGTTATCAGCACTTTATCGCAGCCAAAGTGGTGATAAAGTTGTGGCATCTTTCACAAGTTGGTGCTAACAGCCGACATCACCAGATAGCCAGAAACCGGTCCCAGGATGCTTGTTTCCAAGTCCAGGGAAGACATGGCTTGGCAGTTCGGGCTGGACTGTTCCCATGAGGCACAGGGTCAGACT
This sequence comes from Triturus cristatus, assembly GCF_964204655.1. NCBI lineage: Eukaryota > Metazoa > Chordata > Amphibia > Caudata > Salamandridae > Triturus > Triturus cristatus. Next base: position 1,633,057,443 of record NC_140591.1, on the reverse strand, counting down.
GATTTGCATATGGCCATGTCTGAACTGGGGTGGCCGAGAGAGCTAAAGAATGATGATGGATTAAACCCAGATCAGTTGACTGGGGGTGAGGGCTTGCAATGTTCAACACTCCATCCATCATCCCTTTTGGTTTTGCTTTGTTCACCTAAGAGGGCCACAACACCCACAGTACCCCCCCGCCCACCTACCCGCTTACTACCACAGAGGCAGCGCAGACAAAGACAGCGGACCATCAGAAAACACACCTGTCTCACAGACTCAACACCACAGTATGTCATTGCCCACTACAGGCCCAAAAGGACAACCATACTCCGCATCCTGACCCTCATTGCCCACAGGCTTACAGTACCAAAACAGCGGACAACCAACATCCTTCCGCAGACAAAGCCGCTGGCTGTGCTGCACATGTTGGACTCTGGGACCTACCAACCAACAACTGCCAGAGTCGGAGGAGTCTCACAGCCAGCCCTATCCAAGTCCCTCACACCTGTCTTGGTTGCCATCATCAGCTTGGTACCCCAGCCCCTGCACTTCCCACACACTGCGCAGGAACAGCTGGAGACCAAGCAAGGCCTCTACGCCATAGCTGGCTTCCCAAACGTGTTGAAGGCAATCGACTGTACACATGTACTCCTCGTGCCCCCGGCCACCACACCACACAATTACCGCAACAGGAAGCACACGCATTCCATCAATGTGCAGGCAATAGTGGACCACCGGGGACCCTTCTCCAATGTCGTCGCCAACTACCCAGGCAGTGTGCATGATTCCTTCATCTTCCGACAGTCCATCATCAACCAGCGCTTTCAGGATGGCACCTATGCAAATGCACTGCACATCGGCAAGGAACAACTGAACACACCTCAACTCCACGAACATACAACTCACAACTCTGGGAATGCACACGTTACAAAATCACACACAACATGACAACCAACATGCCCACATAACAGAACGTCTAACTACGTCACTCAAGTTTGTGTGTGTGCAATTCTAATGGAAGAGCAACCCGCGTCTAAATGAAGGACCCCTGGCGAAGGGTCGTCATTAGGTCCGAAATGCATTGGGTGGAGCTGAATTTTCCATTTAATTAGACCTACACACGCATTTGAATTATTTTTGTTCTGCAATATAAGAAGATTCATGATATTGAATGCAATTCTAAGAAGATGTGAAGATTAAATAAATGATCATCTTACAATTGAAGAGTAAGAATTTCTTTTTTGGAACCTATGTTATGAAAACCAGTGGATAGCATTTTTTGCTATTTTAAATTGTGCTCACACCCGCAAATTGGTTCTTCCTTTTTGCATTTTGAACTGAATTTCTTCTTCTCGGTGCCACTGACTAGCGCCAGGGTGTTTGCAGCACAGCATTGAACTTTGTAGCACGTCAAAGCTTAACTAGTTGAACACGAGTGTGCACGTTGGCAACAATGAAGTATTCACATAACAGACACGACAACTTACTGTGGCAACCTGGGCTAGCCATGTACACAATCCAGCAATGGCATGGCACAGCAGCCACACAATAGCAGAATGTGGGGAGAGGTGGGAACCAGGCATGTGCGAAGGGGGCAAGTGACCCATGAATGTGAATGCACACAATGCCAAGTGTGGCGTGGTTGTGCCGGACAGACCTGAGTATGCAGACCACGGACATTTCCATGGCGACATACACTGCTGGTGTCTGGAGTGTACTGGACAGTGGACGCAACCATGTTACCTTAACCAGTGGGGAAGATCGCGGAAGTGTAGCTTGTTACGTCCCACCTGTAAGCGTGAGCAGAGTGGACTGGCCCGGCGTATGCTAGGCCAGCGTAGGGGTGTGAATAAAAAGACCGTTGCTCTGGGCGTGGTTCTCTTCCGGAATTGCCAACGTGTTTGCCAGGGCGGTGCCTCTCACCCCGCCACGAGGCCGATGCCGTGAACGGTTGTGCCTGCGATCCGGTGCCCCTGCTGCACCCCAGGCCGATGGTCCCTAGAACCGTGTTGCCTGACCCTGTGAACCCAGGCCTCACTGCACACCTTCCGACACCGGCGTGCCACCACGTGACGGTGCAAGCTCCAAGCCCGAGGCCCGCAACACAGGCCCTCATTACTCCTTTCTCGTTGATGTACTCCACCGCTGCCTCCGGCCCACACTGCGGTCCAGCAGGCCTCACACCAACCCAATCCAGTCTGGACCATGCAGGACACGGCATCGTCGCAGGTGGCAAACGCGCACACCTCTGGTGCTCGGACCACCTTCAGCCACAAATCAACGCCACATTCCATTTCAACGTCGTGTGTTAGACTTCCAGGAGGAGCTGGCTGAGCAGCGGTTGCCCCGCACGGACCACTGCTTCCGGCCTCAACTGCGCTCAAGTAGGTCACCCATGTGGAACTGAGTCTTGATTTCATGATGTCTGAGGTCATATATTGATGGCAGCCTTTAGTGTACTCCCTTCGATGTGGTGCCACCAACTCTGTGCACAGCATTCCAATGACACTTGTCTGTGGGCCCTTGCTGACCTCTGCCTCCGGCCTCCACTGCGGTCAAGTAGGTCACACATTTTGAACTGAGTCATGATTTATTGATTGCAGACTTCATATCATTGCACATGCCTCTCGCAGACTGCATCCCCTTTCAGCTCTGGTGCTACTAAGTCTGTTCCCCGACATCCATGGACACTTTCTGGTTGAAATTTGGTGGCGACTGAGTCCATGGACTGGGGCTTGTCTTCATAATCAAGTCGGTGATACTGACTTTGTGGCAAGAACGAGGCTGTAGCATTCCACTCCTCCATTTGCCGCTTCGGCCAGCTTATGCCCTCTGCATCATGCCCTGGAGGACACCTTCCACTGTCCCCTGCAAACCTCCGCTACATTCACCTTCGACATCGATGAGGACCCGCTCATCTCTCATGGCCCTATCTCCCTGCACCGCAAGTCACCATCTGGTGGTGGTGTTCCTGTGCTGGCCGCTGTGCATCCGGGGCCACTAACTCTGTGCAGCTCAACTCATGAACCCTGTCTGATAGCATATTGGATGGTCTCTGGGTCGATGGACTGGGGGTCATCAAGGCCATGTGTCTGTGGCCCTGTGCTGTACGCTGGCTGGTTCCGGCCTCTACTGCGGTCCACCAGGGCTCACACATCAAATCGAATCCTGACCTGCCCGGACGTCGCATCACCGCAGGATACACACGCCACCACTGCCAGGACCAACTCCAAACAACTGGTGCCAAAGTCGGAAGTGTCTTGCAGCCAGACTATCAGAGTTGCTCACACCTGTCGTGGGTGCCATCATCAGCTTTATACCCAGCTCAGCTCTTCATGTGCCACTAACTCAGTGCACCACAACTCATGGACCCTTTGGATTGAATATTGCGTGTCCTCTGTACTCGCTCCGGCTACCACCATGATGCTTCGCAGTTGGTTGAGTTATGTGGGTGTTTTGTGTTTCTGCTTCAATAGCGATCCCTGTTGTAGTTGTTGTCAGCTCCAACCACTCCCTGAGGGCTGGTTCACACTCACCCATCCAGCAAAGGCATCACTGGTCATGTGAGCCTGGTAATAAACAGTGGCCGGGTGCACGTGCCTGTAGCCTGTTCAGCTGACTATCACAGTGTGTCCATGTGCTCATTACTTATGCATGCTGGCCCCAGGCCCTACCACATTACATTGTGCGGTGTATAGCGGACGCAACCTAGTCACCCCAGGCAGTGGGCAAGACCTTGAACATGTAGCTCGGTCGTCCCCCCAGTAATACGTTTGAGGAGTTGACTGGTGTGAATGATTATCCTGGGTCTCTGGGCGTGGTTCAGTACTGAGTATGTGCAAATGCCTTTGTCTGTATCGCAGTGTGTGTGTCCTTTGTTGAGTGTGAGTGGTCCCTGATGGGAATTAGACACCCATGTATGGGATCTAGTTTGGCTGCCATGAGTTCGAACCCCACCCGCACCTGTTCAGCCACCTCCCTCTGGCAGTCTGACACCTGGCCTTGGAATGCGATGTATGCTTGGGTGAGGTGCTGGGAGGCAGCTGTGGTGGTGGGTGCTTTCTGCTTTATGGTCTGTGCAGGGGGTGGGGTCTACGGGATGCAGCTGTGCTGCCCTGCTCCTGGAGGTGGGTTGCCATAGATGTCTATGAGCTGTTGTAGGGCGACGGTGTGGCGGTCCTCATCATCGTCACTGAGGAGTTGTCTGGACTGCACTGCAGGATGGTGTTGATTGTCCCTCTGCCATGTGAAGAGGAGATGCATGTGAACATTGTGTTGACATGTATGTTGACGCATTGTACAAGTTTACATTCAGACTGTATGACAATGTACATTGTGACTGTTTGTGAGGGGCTGACTATTTGATGCGGGACAGTGGAAGTTTCAACGACATCATGGATGTGTGTTTGTACTTGGCCATTTTCAACTCACATTTCCCTGCCATGCTGTTAGACTTGGCATCCTTTGGCGTATTTCCCCTGAGTTTTTGCTTTCTGACTTCCCAATTTTGACTCTGTTTTGCTGGTGTAACGTTTCTGCACTCTTTTCGCACTGCTGATCAGTGGTAGAGCGCAGGTGGACCTATGGCAAATTGAGTTATGGATTGGTGTTTCCATTATTGGATATTTGATTTGTAGGAGAGTAGGGTCTGCTTTCTATGTTCACCCCCACTTTTTGCTTTTTGCTTTACTGGTTTTCGACTTAGATGTGGCTGTGGGCCTGCTAATCAGACCCACAGCCCTGCTGTTCTCTCTCTAAATTAATACTATGTAATTTAGGTGCATAACCCATTTGGATAGGATCACCTTATTGGCCCCTGTACAGTGTACCTTAGGTACCCAGGGCATAGGTGTACCCTAGGCCTACCAGGGGCTGCAGCATGTATTATGCCACCCCTGGCCTGGCCTTCCATTATGACACAACTCGCTGATCACTCAGCTGGGGCAAGGTCGTGTAATCACCCCTTGCTTAGGTGTAGTATTCCTATACCTATCTTAGATATAGACACATGTGTACCTATCAGCCACTCCTATGGCAGGCCTTAACAATCCTGGAGGCAGAGTGCTTGGTAACATGTGAGATGGTGCTCTAGCATGAGCTGAGCCTGTCTGCAGCTTTCGGAACCATGTCCTTATAGCTGTTCTATGATATAGCCTACCATATACTCTTAAAATGCCTTATAATCTTAAACGGTTATGGTAACTATGGTTTGGCTGTATCAAAACATGTCGTGTAAGGTGTCTAACACTTTGAAATATTACCCCCATCCCATTTCTGGGGATGAGGATATTATCCCTCCCTTCTAGAGGGAGAAGACATGTTGAAACCTACTTACCCGGTTAAAAGTTAACCAGAGCCCCAGCATCACAAAATGGATGCTGCTGCCACGACACAAGTCTGACCTCCTGCTGCTGGGAGTGATCCCGGCAAGGGAGGCTTGGACACTAGGTTTCCTGCCTTGGGAGGTGCGAGCACCACCCCAGACAGGCCTTAGTGTATTGGGGCAGGGAGGGATGAATGAAACGAGACACTGCCTGGGGCACACAAGGTGTCCCATGCATAGTCCAGTTCAAACCGGTGTTGGGGCACACCAGCCCCAGTCTTGGCGCGAAACTGGACAAAGGGAAGGGGGTGTAACCACCCCCCTCCCAGGTCCCACCCATAAGGCGTGACCTAGAAGGCAACCCAGCCCCCCAGATTAGTATAAGTGTGGTAGCTGGGCCCCTGGAAATTAGATTATCCTGAACCTGCAACTTGAACAGAAACTCTGGACCTTCGACATTCGACGAAAGAAGAAGACTGAAGAATCTCCCTTGTGGCCAAGGAGTGGCTACCCTGTGCAAACAGGCACCATCAAGAGACTACCCTTTGCTTTGCTAAAGTTCTACGAGGGACCGACTGCAGAGCCCGACCAGAGCCTTGAATTCCAGACTTCTCCGACCCTGATCCACATCCACAGCCGAGCTGAGATCCGTGGAGGCGACGAGAGACGTGGGACCGGCTACCTGGGAAAAGAGGCGAGTATCTTCCAGCGCAGCTTCTGAGGCACCCTCGAAGTTGTGCACCGGGGATTGAGAAGCCCCAACCCCAAGCACCATCTGCACCGAAGATCAGCCCCCCACACTCCACGAGTCCTGCGTGGGGCCCTTCTGCATTTTCCTGCTTGCTGGTTGCTTGCCCGTTGGCTAGCGGCCTTTGTGACGACACACCTTGAAATCTTCACTGCTGGTTTAGCTCCTCCAGACTGGCTCCTGCTTCTTTGCAAAAGAGAAGCACCCCAGACATTCCTGGTCTGCACCAGAAGCAAGTCCTCCGTTCTTCGTGGGTTCCGCTTGCCAAGGCTTGGTGAGTCCTAGTTCGACTTCGACGCCGCCGACAGCAAGAGCCTTCGTGGAACAGCTCGCCTCCTGGTCCTGGTTGTCCTCGATGTCTCCTGGTACCCGTGGCTGCAGCGACAAGCTTCACCCTCCACCTGCAATCTTCACGACATCGCCTGGTTCCTTCCTGGTTCCACGTGGTCACTGGCTAGTGACCTTGACTCTGTCCCTTCTGCTTGCAGGTACCCTTCCTTCTTGATCCCGGCCTTGGGATCCACCGGACACTCTGCACTGACTGCCTGTCAGCAACTTTCCTTCAGGCATCCATAGAAGTCCACGACGAAACCCGATGCAAGTTCACACCTATGCACACGCAGCCCGTGGGCTAGGTAACTTGGGCATTTCGGTGCTCACTAGGGTATTGACTATCCAAGGGTCTAGTTTCCGAGTCTCGACTTTCTAGCTACTCCAGAAGTGTCCTAAAACTGCTTAATTCTAAACTATACTATTTCTATCGATTATACGCATTACGCATGAGTGTTTCCACTCTGCACCTGAATCCCGTGGGCCTCCCACTCCTTAACTGTTGGTAGTGTAGTGTAGCCCCAGCGATTCCCTAGGCCTAGGCCTATTCTATTTCCGTGACAGTGGTCCTTATACCACTTCTTTAGTTTATGGTTTGCGTGGCCCCTAGGGCCTAACTGTATTACTTACCTGTGTGACTTAATGTATGCTTGAATAAGACTGTGTTGTACTTACCTCGAATCTCATAAAGAGTGCTGAGGGTTTGACTAGAATAAATACACTTTATTTTATATATATACCTGTTGTGGTGTCCTTTCATTTGGTATTCAAGGGATTATATATGGAATCACAGCTGGCTTCACATGCCATTCAGAGTTTAGCCTAAGACTGCTCTTGTCCATGCTACCACTAGGATAGCTGGTCTATAAGGTTGACTTTACAACCAATCACCATAAGGGTTGTTTGGACTGATATAAGGTGTGCACTAGAACTAGTGACATCATACATCAGGCCAACTTCTCACATTGGTGAGCAGCGGTTGGGATCTGAGCTTGCTGTTGTAATACCATTGTAATCTTGAGATACTAAATTGAAAGATCACACAGATATTGTCTAGGTACATATAACATAGATTATAATACTTAAGTCCTACTGGATTTAGTTGTTGTAGGTTGAAGGGCCTAGCACACCCTGACTACAACTACTAGAGAGGTTTAGTAGATACAACTAGTGTAGGTAGGTGCACACACCACACCCTCACTAGATCATGTCTCAGGGAGGGGATCAAGTTGATACTCTCTCAGGAGGGGGGGGGGTCCTAGAAAGAACCCCTCTAGATATGATACCCTATCTTTTTGGGAGATGAGACAATTGTGTACCTCCAGAAAGTTAAAACAGGGTGCAAACCCTACCATCCTTCAGCTAGTAGAGATCCTAGAGGAGTATGATGCTGTTAGGGCCTCCCAGGCTGGAACCCTAGGTACAGGGGAGGGTCTACCAGCTACAGATGAGTCAGATGGGACTTCAGATGAGGAGGTAGACAGCCAGGTCAGAGTTCGGAGACTTAGCCAGGCTAACCTAAGCTTACATGGGAGTTCACATGGGCCCCCCCCTACAGACCCCCAAGTGGGCTAACCAGAGAAGCAGGAGAGACAGATCCCCTTCAAGGGAATCCATCCATTCCCATGTCTCTAGCATCTCTAATGCCTCTTCTCACAGGGGAATGACTTCCCCCATGAGAAAAGAGCATGAAGCCAGAATGAGGGAAGCTAATCTAAGGATTGAGAGGGAAGAACTTGCCCTTGCCAAGGAGAAGCTTGCTCTGGCTAGAGAGCAAAGGTTAAGTGGGTTAGAACCCACTGGTGGCAGCAATATCCCTAAGGATAGAGACAGGACCTATGATAATAGAAACCTGAGCAAGATTGTCCCTCCCTACAAGTGTGGGGATGACATCCACAAATGGATAACTGCTTTGGAGAGAGCTTGCAAAGTATAGCAGGTACCCCAAAGTCAGTGGGCAGCTATCTTGTGGCTCTCCTTCTCTGAGAAAGGTAGAGACAAGCTCCTCACAGTTAGTGATGAGGATGCAGATAATTACACTGTCCCGAAGAGTGCTCTAATTGATGGGTTTGGCCTAACCACTGAACAATACAGGTTGTTGTTCAGGGATACCCAGAAGACACAGACTCAGGACTGGACTGACTTTGTAGATTGTGCCACTAAGGCTTTGGAAGGCTGGCTATTGGGAAGTAAGGTTAAGGACTATACAGGATTGTATAATTTGATCATGAGAGAACAAATCCTTAACAACTTTCAAAACCAGCTACTGCATCAACACCTGATTGATTCTGATCTGACTTCTCCCCAAGAATTGGGAAAGAAGGCAGATAGATGGGTCAGGACTAGAGTTAAGCAGAAAAACCAGAACCAGGGCGGTGATCAGAAAAAGGCAGACCAGAAGGGTAATGATCAGAAACAAAAAGACCAGAAGTCTTCACCAGGCCCCCAAAAGGCTCAGGGGGAGGGTGGTCCCAAAAAGATAAAAAGAAAGATGGCTAAAAGAAACCATGGTGCAACTATTGTAAGTCCAACTCACATTGGTTTAGTGAGTGCACCAAAAAGGATAAGCCCCCAGCCACCATTGCCCCTAAGGCAACTGTACCCCCTAGTCCAGCTGTAAGTGGTGGTTCCCAGCAAAAGGGTGTAGTAGGGTTAACCCTGGGAACTGAGGAGGATTCTGGCCTAGTCAGGATACCTACTCAGGCTGTTCTGATCTGTGATGGGGACATAGCTTTGTCCTCTACTATAGGCCCCAGTAACCTGGGCAAGTACAGACAGACTCCTTTCATCAATGAGAAAATGGCTCAGGCCTACAGGGACACTGGCGCTAGTGTCACAATGGTGACACCTGCCTTTGTGGACCCTGGACAGATCATACTAGGTGAGAACTACCTAGTGACCAACGCTAGCAATGCCACTACCTCCCATAGTGTGGCAATTGTTAACTTCTCCTGTGGAGGGGTAACTGGCCTCAAGAAAGTTGTTGTTAGTTCAGACCTTCCTGTAGAGTGTTTACTGGGCAATGATCTTGAAACTTCAGTTTGGTCTGAAGTGGAGTATAGGACCCATGCAGAAATGCTGGGGATAGATGCACATGTCCTTGCTGTGACCAGGTCACAGGCCAAAAAGTGCAACACTGAACAAGTGCTGGATCCTGGAACTATGGACCAGTAACAACCCAAGAGAAAGAGCAGTAGGGTAAATGTTGTGCCTTCCCCCTGCCTCAGGTAATGGATCAGCCCTCACAGGAGGATGATTCTGAGAGCCCTGAAGGATTTGTCCTAGAAGAACTTGAACCTGATCAGGTTGAGTTTCTTGGGACAGGGGGGCCTTCAAGGGCAGATCTGAGGCAGGCACAATTAGACAGCCCCTCTCTTGAACCTCTCAGACAGGAGGCTGCTGCTGAGGCTGCAGGGAATGCTCAAGGTACCCATAGAGTGTATTGGGATGAAGGGCTGCTGTATTCAGAGGCTAGAGACCTCAAGCCTGGTGCATCCAGGAGGTTGGTCATACCACTGAAGTTCAGAGGCTTCCTTCTTACCTTGGCCCATGATATTCCCCTTGCAGGACACTTAGGCCAGAACAAGACTTGGGACAGGCTTGTCCCTCACTTTCACTGGCCTCATATGTCAGAAGATACCAAGGAGTTTTGTCGCTCCTGTGTCACCTGCCAAGCCAGTGGCAAATCAGGTGGCACCACAAAGGCCCCCCTTATATTACCACTACCTGTGGTGGGGGTTCCCTTTGAAAGAGTGGGCATAGATATTGTAGGACCAATGGACCCACAAACAGCATCTGGGCACAGATTTATACTGGTGATAGTGGACCATGCCACCAGGTATCCAGAAGCTATTCCCCTGAGGACCACAACAGTTCCTGTTGTGGCAAGGGCCCTACTTGGAGTATTCTCCAGAGTGGGCTTTCCAAAGGAGGTCATTTCTGACAGAGGTGCCAACTTCATGTCAGGATACTTGACTGCAATGTGGAAGGAGTGTGGTGTGAACTACAAGTTCACCACACCCTATCACCCACAGTGCAATGGGCTTGTTGAGAGATTCAACAAGACCCTAAAGGGTATGATAAAAGGGTTACCAGACAAGCTTAGGCAAAGATGGGACATCCTTTTACCCTGCCTTCTGTTTGCTTACAGAGAGGTCCCACAAAAGGGGGTTGGCTACAGCCCTTTTGAGCTTTTGTTTGGGCATCCTGTAAGAGGACCCCTATGTTTAGTAAGCGAAGGATGGGAGAGACCTCTCAGACAACCCAAGCTTGATATAGTGGATTATGTACTTGGTCTCCGCTCCAGGATGGCAGAGTATATGAAGAAGGCTTCTAAAAACCTTGAGGCAAGCCAAGAACTCCAAAAAGCTTGGCATGACCAAAAGGCTGTGCTGACTGTTTACCAGCCAGGACAGAAAGTGTGGGTGTTGGAGCCAGTGGCCCCAGCAGCACTCCAAGACAAATGGTCTGGACCCCACACTATTGTTGAGAAAAAGGGAGAAGTCACCTACTTGGTGGACCTTGGGACTCCCAGAAGCCCCCACAGGGTGCTTCATGTCAACAGATTGAAGGCATATGTTGACAGGGCAGACATGGGGCTACTCATGGCTACAGATGAGGGGCAGGAGGAAGAGAGTGACCCTCTCCCAGACCTGTTGACTCAGAACCCTGATGATGGCTCAGATGATGGTGTGGTCTTTTCTGACAGCCTCACTGTCCATCAGCAACAGGACTGCAGACAAGTTCTGCAATCCTACAGACATATGTTCTTTCTGACCCCAAGTCAGACAAACTGGTGCACCCATGAGGTGGACACTGGTGACAGTCTGCCTGTGAAGAGTAAAATCTACAGGCAACCTGACCATGTCAGGGACTGCATAAAAGTTGAGGTACAAAAGATGTTGAAGCTGGGAGTCATTGAACCTTCAGAGAGCCCTTGGGCTAGTGCTGTAGTTCCTGTGCCAAAACCTCACACCCAGGATTGTAAGAGAGAGATGAGGTTTTGCGTGGACTACAGAGGTCTCAATGCTGTCACTAGGACAGATGCCCACCCAATACCTAGGGCAGATGAGCTCATTGACAGACTGGCAGCTGCTAAGGTTTTGAGCACATTTGACCTAACAGCAGGCTACTGGCAAATCAGACTAGCTGAGGATGCAAAGGCCAAAACTGCTTTCTCGACCCCAGGAGGACATTATCAATTTGTGGTAATGCCCTTTGGTTTGAAGAATGCACCTGCCACTTTCCAAAGGCTGGTGAATCAAGTCCTTACTGGGTTGGATGATTACTGTGCAGCTTATCTTGATGATATTGCTGTCTTTAGCTCCACCTGGGAGGATCACCTGGTCCACCTGAGGAATGTTTTAGAGGCCCTGCAAAAGGCAGGCCTCACTATCAAGGCCACTAAGTGCCAGATAGGGCAGAGCAAGGTTGTGTACCTGGGCCACCTAGTTGGTGGGGGTCAGGTTCAACCACTGGAGAGCAAGATCCAGACCATAAAGGACTGGACTCCTCCAACTACCCAGACTCAGGTCAGAGCTTTCTTGGGCCTGACTGGGTACTACAGAAAGTTTGTTAAGAACTATGGGTCCATTGTGACACCACTTAATGACTTGACCTCCAAGAAAATGCCAAAGAAAGTTCAGTGGACAGTAAGCTGTCAAAAAGCATTTGATGACCTGAAGCAGGCCATGTGCAGTGCACCTATTCTGAAAAGTCCAGACTACTCCAAAGAGTTTATTGTCCAGACAGATGCTTCTGAGTTGGGTGTGGGAGCTGTTCTTTCACAACTTAATATAGATGGTCAAGACCAGCCCATTGCTTTTATAAGTAGAAGGCTGACCCCTAGAGAGAAACGTTGGTCAGCTATTGAGAGGGAGGCCTTTGCTGTGGTTTGGGCCCTGAAGAAGCTGAGGCCATACTTGTTTGGCACTCACTTCAAGATTCAGACAGACCATAAGCCCCTCTTGTGGCTAAATCAGATGAAGGGTGAAAATCCCAAACTTCTTAGGTGGTCCATTTCCCTACAGGGGATGGACTTCACAGTGGAAAAAAGACCTGGGACTGACCATGCCAATGCAGATGGACTCTCCAGATATTTCCACTTAGAACATGAAGACTCAACTGGTCAAGGTTAGTTTAATGTCCCTAAGTTTGGGGGGGGGGTTGTGTAGGAGAGTAGGGTCTGCTTTCTATGTTCACCCCCACTTTTTGCTTTTTGCTTTACTGGTTTTCGACTTAGATGTGGCTGTGGGCCTGCTAATCAGACCCACAGCCCTGCTGTTCTCTCTCTAAATTAATACTATGTACTTTAGGTGCATAACCCATTTGGATAGGATCACCTTATTGGCCCCTGTACAGTGTACCTTAGGTACCCAGGGCATAGGTGTACCCTAGGCCTACCAGGGGCTGCAGCATGTATTATGCCACCCCTGGCCTGGCCTTCCATTATGACACAACTGGCTGATCACTCAGCTGGGGCAAGGTCGTGTAATCACCCCTTGCTTAGGTGTAGTGTATACCTATCTTAGATATAGACACATGTGTACCTATCAGCCACTCCTATGGCAGGCCTTAACAATCCTGGAGGCAGAGTGCTTGGTAACATGTGAGATGGTGCTCTAGCATGAGCTGAGCCTGTCTGCAGCTTTCGGAACCATGTCCTTATAGCTGTTCTATGATATAGCCTACCATATACTCTTAAAGTGCCTTATAATCTTAAACGGTTATGGTAACTATGGTTTGGCTGTATCAAAACATGTCGTGTAAGGTGTCTAACACTTTGGAATAATACCCACATCCCATTTCTGGGGATCAGGATATTATCCCTCCCTTCTAGAGGGAGAAGACATGTTGAAACCTACTTACCCGGTTAAAAGTTAACCAGAGCCCCAGCATCACAAAATGGATGCTGCTGCCACGACACAAGTCTGACCTCCTGCTGCTGGGAGTGATCCCAGCAAGGGAGGCTTGGACAATAGGTTTCCTCCCTTGGGAGGTGCTAGCACCACCCCAGACAGGCCTTAGTGTATTGGGGCAGGGAGGGATGAATGAAACGAGACACTGCCTGGGGCACACAAGGTGTCCCATGCATAGTCCAGTTCAAACCGGTGTTGGGGCACACCAGCCCCAGTCCTGGCGCAAAACTAGACAAAGGGAAGGGGGTGTAAACACCCCCCTCCCAGGTCCTACCCATAAGGCGTGACCTAGCAGACAACCCAGCCCCCCAGATTAGTATAAGTGTGGTAGCTGGGCCCCAGGAAATTAGGTTATCCTGAACTTGCAACTTGAACAGAAACTCTGGACCTTCGACATTCGACGCAAGAAGAAGACTGAAGAATCTCCCTTGTGGCCAAGGAGTGGCTACCCTGTGCAAACAGGCACCATCAAGAGACTACCCTTTGCTTTGCTAAAGTTCTACGAGGGACCGACTGCAGAGCCCGACCAGAGCCTTGACTTCCAGACTTCTCCGACCCTGCTCCACATCCACAGCCGAGCTGAGATCCGAGGAGGCGACGAGAGACGTGGGACCGGCTACATGGGAAAAGTGGCGAGTATCTTCCAGCGCAGCTTCTGAGGCACCCTCGAAGTTGTGCACCGGGGATTGAGAAGCCCCAACCTCAAGCACCATCTGCACCGAGGATCAGCCCCCCACACTCCACGAGTCCTGCGTGGGGCCCTTCTGCATTTTCCTGCTTGCCGCGTCTGTCCGGTTGCTTGCCCGTTGGCTAGCGGCCTTTGTGACGACACACCTTGAAATCTTCACTGCTGGTTTGGCTCCTCCAGACTGGCTCCCGCTTCTTTGCAAAAGAGAAGCACCCCAGACCTTCCTGGTCTGCACCAGAAGCAAGTCCTCCGTTCTTCGTGGGTTCCGCTTGGTGAGTCCTAGTTCGACTTCGACGCCGCCGACAGCAAGAGCCTTCGCGGGACAGCTCGCCTCCTGCTCCTGGTCGTCCTCGACGTCTCCTGGTACCCGTGGCTGCAGCGACAAGCTTCACCCTCCACCTGCAATCTTCACGACATCGCCTGGTTCCTTCCTGGTTCCACGTGGTCACTGGCTAGTGACCTTGACTCTGTCCCATCTGCTTGCAGGTACCCTTCCTTCTTGATCCCGGCCTTGGGATCCACCGGACACTCTGCACTGACTGCCTGTCAGCAACTTTCCTTCAGGCATCCATAGAAGTCCACGACGAAACCCGACGCAAGTTCACACCTATGCACCCGCAGCCCGTGGGCTAGGTAACTTGGGCATTTCGGTGCTCACTAGGGTATTGACTATCCAAGGGTCTAGTTTCCGAGTCTCGACTTTCTAGCTACTCCAGAAGTGTCCTAAAACTGCTTAATTCTAAACTATACTATTTCTATCGATTATACGCATTACGCGTGAGTGTTTCCACTCTGCACCTGAATCCCGTGGGCCTCCCACTCCCTAACTGTTGGTAGTGTAGTGTAGCCCCAGCGATTCCCTAGGCCTAGGCCTATTCTATTTCCGTGACAGTGGTCCTTATACCACTTCTTTAGTATATGGTTTGCGTAGCCCCTAGGGCCTAACTGTATTACTTACCTGTGTGACTTAATGTATGCTTGAATAAGACTGTGTTGTACTTACCTCGAATCTCATAAAGAGTGCTGAGGGTTTGACTAGAATAAATACACTTTATTTTATATATATACCTGTTGTGGTGTCCTTTCATTTGGTATTCAAGGGATTATATATGGTATCACAGCTGGCTTCACATGCCATTCAGAGTTTAGCCTAAGACTGCTCTTGTCCATGCTACCACTAGGATAGCTGGTCTATAAGGTACAACCAATCACCATAAGGGTTGTTTGGACTGATATAAGGTGTTCACTAGAACTAGTGACATCATACATCAGGCCAACTTCTCACATGATTTACCTGTTAGCCCCTAGTAAAGTTCACTGCGTGTGCCAGGGCCGGTGAATCAAATGCTACCCGGGGGCCTGCAGCACTGGTTGTGCCACCCCCGTGAGTAGCCCTGAAAACAGTAACTCCGACCTGCTACTGCAGAGTCTGCGCGCAGTTTGTAACTGCCATGTTGACTTGGCCAGTGCACACACTGGCCGGTCCCTTACCTTCCCTTTTCTTACATGTCAGGCACCACTCAGGTAGGCCCAAGGTACCTCTGTAGGCAGGGTGCAATGTATGCGAAAGGTAGGACATGCACCGGTGTGGGTGGCATGTCCTAATAGTGAATTACAGCCAATTTTGTTTTTCACTGTTGCAAGGACAGAATGGGAGGTTTGTTCATAACATCTTATGAACATAACTGCCCCAGGGAATTCGGTAAGAAAATGAAGTTTCGTATGCCTGAACTCAGAATCTGAGGATGCATCTTTTAGTTAAGGTGATTTTTACATTCTGTGTTTTGAAAATACCTCTTTTGGAAAGTGGGTATTTTCTTGCTCAGTCATCCTGTGTGCCTCTGCTGGAATGTGGATTGCCTGTCTGGGTTTTGGATGACAGAAGGATGGGGGAGCAGGAGGGGCGCCAGATGGTCTAGATAGGTCAGGAAAGGGCTGGAGAGACCTGGGCTGCGATGGGGGAAGGGGGAGGAGATTTCCTTGCATCTCAAAGGGCCTGCTCTGCCTCTAACAAATGCCGTCACTTCCTGCCAGGAATTCACACCAGAGAAGGCAGGACTGGTCCCGACCGGGCTCAGGCCCTCTTTGCCTAAGAGATCAAAGGATTTTTGGACATAAATGTTGGGTCCCAGACCCCTGAATTTTAGAACTCATCTGGACAAGAAGACTGCCAAGATGGAACGACTGCTGTACTGGGCTGACATGTAGTGGCTGCTTTTGTCTTGGGCAGTGGAAGTCCAGGACTGGACTTTCTGCAACTGAATTTGTGAGTCTCTCCAAGGGCTTGAGGTAGAGCTTGCCCCCTGTTCACGAAGTCTCAGGAACAGCAAACACTTCAAGTTCTTCTAACCGCAGCACTGGGGACTGTGTGTTTTGTGCAGCAACCAGAAGAAAACCAACCGGACGACGTCTACAACACTGCTGCCGACTCTGTGTCCTGAAGGCACCGCAGAGGGCACCGTCGCAATGCCGCACCGCGACCCTAGTCTCACCGACGACGCCTGCTGACACCATCACCGAGCCACTGCTCGCACCGCGACCTGTGGACACCGCACTCTGCACTGCCTCGCTTCATGCCGAAGCCTTGGCACCGCAGAGAGCACCACTGCAATGCTGCACCGCGACCTTGGTCTCACCGACGACACCTGTTGACTCCATCACCGAGCCACTGCTCGCACCGCAACCTGTGGGAATCGCACTCTGCACCGCCTCGCTACACGACGACTCCTTGGCCTTCCTGAGGCCGCCACTTACTGACGAAATTGATGCCGCTGCTTGCACCGTGGTTCGAGGGCACTGCTCGTAAGTCACACGACGCACCGCCCGCATTCCGCAACGCAGCCTTGGCCTACCCACGCCGGCCCCATCGACTCCAGTGCGTCAGCCGACGACAGCGCTTCAGCAACAACGACGCCACGGCTTGCACCATGACCTGCTAGCACCGTGACGAGCACCGTCTTCATCCCACACTGCGACCCTGGTCTCACCGACGATGTCATCTGATGCCGCCACCGAGAGGCTGCTCGCACCGCGACCTGGGTGCACCTAATGCCGCACCGCTGCACTTCGCACCGCAGCACGTGGCGCCTGCCGACACCAGCGCTCCTGATCCCAACAGAGAGGAGATCGATCTGCAACGCGCGTAACTTCAAGGGCCCTGACGACTCCAACACCGACCTCCGGAACCGACACCTGCAGACGCCGCGGCCAGCCAGAACTCTTTTGGATTTGTGTGTTCACGACGCCGTGGTAGCCCGGACGGAGCCATCCACACAAGGAACCCTTTTTAATCAGCGTTTATTTGGACTGTGAACTTTTAGGTATAGTAGTGTGGATGTTTATCGTTTTCGGTCTTGTTTTAATTATATAAAAAAATATTGGATATTTTTCTAAACTGGTTTGGTGTCCTTTTGTAGTGTGTACACTGTATTACTGTTGGTTACGTGCAAATGCTTTACACACTGCCTCTAAGATAAGCCTGACTGCTCGTGCAAGCTACCAAGTAAGCAGGGGTTATTTTAGGAGAGTAACTCCCTTATCCTGACTAGAGTGGTGGTTTCTGACTGACTTTGGCACATGCCCTAGCCCGCCAGAAATCCCATTTCTAGCACATGCCAGGAGGGATTAGCCCCTTTCTACAGACAAGCGGCCCCAGTTGTGTCCCCTGTTCTGTTTTGGACGTGTTTCGGTTTGTACCACAATGTTGTCTATGTTGCTGTGCTTTGCATGTTGTGTGTGTGCTGCATTTTGGGAGAGTGGCCGCTGTTGCTCTGATTTTGTTATCCCTTATCCCTTTCATGCGGCGTGCCTTTGACTTCTGTTCATCTACAGTGCTGAGATGTTGCATACTTGGGTACATTGGTCTCTTGGTGGGGGTTGGGGGTCTGGGGCATGTTTTGTCTGCAGATGTGTTGTTGACGTCAGTGGTTGTATGTGGATGTGTCAGAGTGTGACCTGCGCCTTTCCGGATGTGGTCCACACTCAGCCACTTCAGTATCGTTGCGTGCAACGTTTCATGGTATGTTGACTGCAGCACTGCATTTCGTCATGCAGTGTCACTTGCATAGTCAGTGTTGCACACAGACACACCGCATTGCTGGTTTTGCAACATGTGCATAGGTTGTTTGTGGGATGGTGGTGTGTGGGACGGACCCGCTCTGGGCACATGGTGGACGGGGGACTACTTGCTGTTCCTAGATGTGCTGCAGCGTGGCAGGGGGATCAGGGACATGCTCCAGAGTCATTGTGGGTGTGCTGTGTGCTGTACTTAATTGTGCATGTGTGCCATTGTGCCCAATCTACTCACCTCCCACCAGTCCCAGGTCGTTACTCACCCTGTAGCTGTTGTATCAGGTCTTGTTGGGCTGTGTGGGGTCCCCCAACCCCTGCCACCGTATCCCCACTGATGACTGTGGAAACCATTTCCTCCATCTCATCCAACTCCTCCTGTGGCGCAGGAAAAACACCTCCCGTCGGCATTGCTGCCTCTTGATTATTTGCGGGGTTCTGCTTGATTTTGCACTTCACATCATTCCAGCGCCTCTTGACCTCTTCCATTGACCTCCCCAGCACTCCGACTGCTTTCACCTTGTCCACGATGGACTGCCATATCCCTTTTTTGTTGCCAGTGACACAGTGGAGGTGACGCACAGTAGCTGATGGTGTTCTGTCACCTTCGTTATCAGGATCCTGTTTACCTGGGGTCTGGACCGGGTCTTCCTCTTTTTCTTGTCCTTGCCTTTCCCTGACCCCGAGTTCATGGCCTGGTAGTCTGTGGGGCTTGTATGGTTCGCGATGTCCTCTGCACTCGGTCCGGGTACATCCATGGTGCTATGCTGTTTATTTCTGTTTTTTTTTTTTTAAACTACTTTTATGGTGCATTTTCCCTCATGAGGTGTGGGAATTGCAGGGATGTCACTGGTTATCGCTGCTCTTTGTATCGCGATTTGGAGCATCGCCACTTTTTTTGCGTTGGTGTTTAGCATTTTTTCGGCATGGTGCCGCAGGGTTGAGAATACCACGTTAACACAGTGTTATTTTCCCACAATGGACTGCGATGTGAGAAGTTGCGTTGGGTAGGCCAATCCTGTAAGCGCATCAAAGGCGACTGCATTGTGATTAATTTTCGCAGGCCGCAGTTGGTTCGTTACCTTTTGAATCACTGTGAGTCAAGTTCCATTCTTAACACTAATATTTGTGCAGTCCCTTTGGGGTACTTTTATAAACCGCCGGTAGGCCCTCTGTAATTAGGCCTATTCCAATCCCCATGTCAAAAAAGGTTCCAGGCATTGTCGGATTTGGATGGCCAAGACTGACAACTACCTACACTACAACAAGAAATGGTGTCTACGGACGGTGTTCAGGCCCTGGCATTTATGCCTTTTGTTATTTACCAAAATAAAAAACCTTTGTGGACAAGATGAATGCAGGAATTGACTTCAGCTCCCCAAAAGAGGATGTAGCAGGGGTACTTTTGAAAATAAGTCACCAGGATAAATCATGTAGTTCTAATGACAGGGAGATGAGTTCAACACATGGTACTATAGACGTATTGACTTTATTTATATCTGATGAGAATGGGGCAGTAGCAGAGGCTATTAATCTACTGCAGAATAACCCAGTCGGAAGGGGCATTCCCCACTATAACTCCAATTCTAATTTTACTGTTAAACTACAGGAAACCTTAGGATTAGGAAACGAAAAGGAAGGGGTGTCTAACCAACAAGGCGGGGATGAATGTCAAACAGAGATAAGATTGATTTCTTGGAACATTGCGGGGTTGAAAAGAAATCAGGGGGATACAATGTGGCAGGAGTATATTGGACAAAATAAAATAATTCTATTACAAGAAACATGGTCCCTGGAAATACCGCACATAGTAGGATTTAAAACATATAGTATCGCTGCCACCCCTTTGGTTTGAGGGAGGCCTTCAGGAGGTCTTGTTATCTGGGTAAAAGTTACCCCAAGTATTGATATAAAGCAGGTGGAATTTCTATCTGAGGATATTGTGGGAGTAAAGTTTTTCACACCGGATAAAAATGAACTATACATAGTCAATGTTTATAGTAGACCTAATTTGGCGAGTAGGGAATCTGTGGTTATTGAACATTTAGATCAGTTTTTATCCACTGCTGTCCCAAGGGCAGTGGTAATTGTGGGGGGCGATTTTAATCGTAAATTTGAACCTGTGGCACGGTTTGAAAACATCTTCGAAGAAGAAGATATGGTTAATAATATTCCCCCGTTAGAACGTAGCCCGGTGGTACCCTGTACATCGGTCGTTGCGCAGCTAATAAGACTGGTCTCGGGACATGGTCTACGAGCATGCAATGGCCGACTCCCTTCTGATAGTCCAAATACTCCCACCTTTAGTAGGAGCAATTCTAAGAGTTGTATAGATTATATACTGGTATCTGTCGCATTATGGTCAACTTTACATGACCTGGTAGTCGATGAACGATCTGAGAGTGATCACTATCCCCTATGTTTAACACTAGCTGCCCACCTTTTTCAGCCAGCTACTTTGAGAGTCGGAGATACCAACTGTAGTATTAATGAGCCATTATTAAGTAACAACAACCGTAGAGCTCTGAAATGGCCTTCTATAGGGGGTAATGAAATAGCTATGGAGCAGATCTATGACATTTTCGCAGAGACTATCGCCCCGCATGTAGACTTGCTCGCCACAGAGATTCCAATTATGAGTATACACCAGGGTGCCGATCACGATCCGGTAAAATAATAGCCGTACAAACTGCCAATTACGATTCGCGTGGGAAAAAGACCATACGAATCGCATTGGGAACAATTCCCCACACGTCCTCGGGTCGGAAATTGTGTCCGACACGTCCCCGGACGATTTACCGTACAAATGTGAAAAGTCAAGTCCGACCGCGGAATCACGATCCATCCCATGCGTCCGATGTTACAACCGTATGCAAAAAACACCGTCCGCACCGAACACCCATAGCAACCATGGAGACATGTGCCCGCATACGCGCCGAACAACCCCCCAGCCCCCGTACGTCCGAGTCGTACCCCCCCGTGCATGTACACCCGTGTACGTTCGAGTCGTACCCCCACCCGTGTATGTACACCCGTGTACGTGCGAGTCGTACCCCCACCCGTGTATGTACACCCGTGTACGAGTCGTACCCCCCCGTGCATGTACACCCGTGTACGTTCGAGTCGTACCCCCCGTGTATGTACACCCGTGTACGTGTCTTACCCCCGTGCATGTACACCCGTGTACGTGTCGCACCCCCCGAGTATGTACACCCGTGTACGTGGCGTACCCCCCTGTGTATGTACACCCGTGTACGTGTCGTACCCCCCGTGCATGTACACCCATGTACGTTCGAGTCGTACCCCCACCCGTGTATGTACACCCGTGTACGTGTCGCACCACCCGTGTATGTACACCCGTGTACGTGGCGTACCCCCACCCGTGTATGTACACCCGTGTACGTGTCGTACCCCGTGTATGTACACCCGTGTACGTGTCGCACCCCCGTGTATGTACACCCGTGTACGTGTCACACCACCCGTGTATGTACACCCATGTACGTGGCATACCCCCCTGTGTATGTACACCCGTGTACGTGTCGCACCCCCCGTGTATGTACACCCGCGTGTACGTGGCGTACCCCCGTATATGTACACCCGTGTACATGTCGCACCCCCGTGTATGTACACCCGTGTACGTGGCGTACCCCCGTGTATGTACACCCATGTACGTGTTGTACCCCCGTGCATGTACACCAGTGTACGTTCGAGTCGTACCCCCACCCGTGTATGTACACCCGTGTACGTGTCGTACCCCGTGTATGTACACCCGTGTACATGTTGCACCCCCGTGTATATACACCCGTGTACGTGGCGTACCCCCGTGTATGTACACCCGTGTACGTGTCGCACCCCGTGTATGTACATCCGTGTACGTGGCGTACCCCCCTTTATGTACACCCGTGTACGTGTCGCACCCCCCGTGTATGTACACCCGTGTACGTGGCGTACCCCCGTGTATGTACACCCGTGTACGTGTCACACCCCCGTGTATGTACACCCGTGTACGTGGCGTACCCCCCGTGTATGTACACCCGTGTACGTTCGAGTCATACCCCCACCCGTGTATGTACGACCCGTACCCTCACCCGCGTACGTATGGAGCGTACCCCAGGCCCCAACATCACCACCTTCACACAACATCGCGCATGTACGAGTCGTACCAAGCCAGACACAAGGACAGCACTGTACAACAAAATGGCCCATGTACACGCCGTACACACGCTAAAAACGCACGTACACAACCAGGACAAAGCAAAACAACACAAGAATACACCATTAGAATGGCACAAAGCCACAAAACATGTCCAACAACCACAAAAACAACACATTCACTGACCTGCAACTGCCAAAATCCAAAACAGAGGCCCAAAACACAACCACTCCTTATAACACACCCACCCAAAGTTCAAACACAGCCACACCCACCAATGGACCAATAAAAAGGGCCCACACACACAAACCATGCGCCTTTGCAACAGACTCACTGCTGCCAGACCCCACAGACAACCTACAGCACCATACTAGAACCTTAACCACACCTTACACTTGCACTCCTTCACACACACACCTTCACAAACACCCCCTCATCACATTCACACACACACCCAAACAACCACACCCACACACCCACAACCATCCACACCCCCCCCCTCCACACCCACACCCCTCACCATGCCCACTAACAAGAATCCAAAGTTCACTAGCCGAGAGTTGGAGGTTCTTGTCGATGAAATCCTCAGAGTTGAGCCACACCTCTTTGGAACATTGGTCAGACAGACCAGCATTTCAGAAAAAACATCCATGTGGCAGACCATCGTCGATGCTGTGAATGCTGTTGCGGACACCAGAAGGACCAGGCATGAATGCCAAGCCAGGTGGTACGATCTGCAGAGGAGGGTCCGAGCCAAAATGACGGACGAACACAACCAGGCCAACGTCACTGGAGGAGGGCCGCCCCGCAGACGCGTAGAATACCATCCCTGGGAGGAGAGGGTAATGGCCATCCTGCCGGTGGTGGCAGTGGACGGATTAGACGGACTCCGAGACCCGGGTGAGTACACAAACAACTCACCTCACATGGGGGGAACGTCATCCACAACCAAACTCACAATCAGGCACGCAACCACCCCAAGCTATCGCATGACTTAACTACACTCCATGAACACGCACATGCCACTAGCGCCACCATGCCCCATGCACCCAGCTGGACAATGCCAAGTCACAGGCCATAGAAAACACCAACACAAGACACGGTAAGCCGGATGGCGGGAGTGTGGGCCCCAAAAATCGCATAGTGCAACTCAGAAGCAGACAACAATGCCCTCTGCCCATATGGCCTAGGTCACAGCCAGACAAACAGTGTGTCCCCACACAGGAAAGACTTGCCAGCAAATGGCGGACGCCTTGCATTAAGACATGGGGGTGAAGGCACTTTTTGCACATGACAGCAGCTAATGAACAGCCAACACTGTGAAAGAGTGGCAGCACACACCACCACAGCAGCAGCGCAGACACTACACCCAATGGGTGCCTGCAGATCAGAAACAAACTCACATCAACAAGCCAAGGGCCATACAAAGATCTGCAAAAAGTGTGTGCCTAGTAAGCTGGCCTGAGGTGACAGAGGGTGACACACAGAGGGAGGGAGAGGGGGACAGAGAGGGAGGGAGACACAGGGAGACGGACAGAGGGAGGAGGCTGACACACAGAGGGAGGGAGAGGGGGACAGAGAGGGAGGGAGACGGACAGAGGGAGGAGGCTGACACACAGAGGGAGGGAGAGGGGGACAGAGAGGGAGCGAGAAAGGGACACACAGTGAGAGTAAATCAGCCCTGTGGTGTGTGGGAATATCTGCTCGTCAGCAGGTGGACTGCGTGCATGTAGACAAGGGTGGCCAGTGCCAGAACCCCCCCTCTTCTCCATGGCAAAACACAGGGCCATGTCACAACCTGTGCACGAGCACAACGACAGCTACCTGCATTATATAAGTGTGTGGATCCACTCCATGTGCACACGTACAGTGCAACACGGAAGGCGCCAATGCATGGCTCGCCACACCTGCCCACTCCACTGCTGACTGCAGTCACAATTGACGCAGCAAGTAAGACTGTGCCACACATAGGTAAAGTCGCTAAAGCTGTGGCCAAGGGACATACCCATGCACAAGTGCACTGTGAGTGGAATGCAAGACATATCCAAATTCCCAGAGAAAATGTGCCAACTTTGAAAACAATGAAACATGGATGTTGCATGGAACCAAATTAACATTGTCTCTCTCACACACAGGTCAACGTCGTGGATCACCCCCCAACACTGGGGGGGAAGACTCACAGGACCCGGCTCGGCGGGATGATGGACCCACCGGCAGCGACGACTCTCACCACTGTGGACGAACCCGACCCCGACCAACCTGGCCCCTCTGGTGTCCAACGACCTGCAGCACCTGCGTCAGGTACAACTGGGCCAACCACCACCCCCACTCCTGCCACATCCCAGGAGACACCCAGGATCCCTGCCCCACCACCACAATGCAGCCAGGCTGGCCAGGAGGGATACGGTGTCCCGGGCACCCAGGAGGAGGCAGGCGACAACGCAAATGCCACCCCTCAGGGGTCCCGGAGACCCGATGTGCCCACAAGTGCAGGCCAGGTGCAAGTGGGCAGGGGTGGTGGGAGTGGAGGACGGCGGAGGCGCCAGCCTGACCAGTTGGCTGGGGAACCGGTATATTCCCATGTCCGAAACATCCTCGACACATACCGGCAGGACACCACGGGCATGGCCCAGGTTGTGTCCATCCTCGAGGGGATCAAGACCCAGCAGGCCCAGCAACATGCGGAGCAACATGCCTGTCTACTGCAACACCAACGGCGGATGGAGGACAGACAGGCTGAGCTCGTGACGGTGTTCACGGGAATTCACAGTACACTCCGTCGGATGGCCGACAACATGGGCAACTCTCCCTGTGCCACCAGGCGTAGAACATCACCACCCACAGGGAGGGATGAGGAGGAGGAGGAGACATCCGACGGAGCATCCCAAACATCGTCAGGGCCTGCTTCTGAGGGTCCCCGCAGGAGGGCGGGTCGTCCACGGATAAGACCGTGAGGGTCGGCGCAACAGCACCATCTCCCAGGACACCTGGCCTGGCACCTGGCCCACTGGAGCAACAGCAGCACAGCAGCAAAAGACATTCTCTGCCACATGGACTTGCTGGTCACTGTCTGACCAATGTTGACAAAGACTGTGGCATGGACTCTGAGGATTTCAAATGGCAAGGACACCAACTCCCCTAGTGAACTTTGGATTCCACACACCCGGAAAGCCCCTCATGTCAAACCCCCCCCCCTACCCCAACCAAAATAAAAAGTCACACCATAAAGAGAAGATGCCTACTGATTGCATTTGTACCTTACATGTGTCTTGTAAAGTCTAACTATGCCTGAGTTCTCATTTGACTTCAACCATCCACACCCTGGGGCCTGAGTCTGGCACAGGACACACATGGGTCACATTGTAGTAGGCAAGACAAACATGGAGCACCATACACACCCGTGATGGGCCCAACCAGCTGAGGGGGTGGCCGCACAACCGTGCCGACAGACATATTGAGTACAGCGACAGCCATGCGCAGAGGTCAGGGATCATGTGGAGTGTCCTGGGGGGCACCCAGGTATGTGTGGACAGGTGGCAGAACCATGTCCTGCAAGCTTGAGTCAGGTGGATGCAGAGAATGGTGGCCTGGCCAACATTGGATGCATGGGGATGGCACATGTCACAATACTCACACAGTCATGGACTACATGCCCAATACACAGTCTAATCCCACACAAACAGCTTGCATCTTGCTACTCTACACATAGACACATAGCCACTATCACGGAAAACCATGCCAGACATGTCGGATGCACCGTGGCAACACACCAGCATTGACTGAGAAGAGGCACCTTGGAGGCATAGGGACATCTTTATTAGTCATGTATTCGGGATTGCAGAGGCAACTCGGAGTACACATGAACGGGTCATGTGGAGTAACATGTGGGTCCAACACTGCCACCCCCCTTCTGCAGCACAAATGCGTGATAGCCATGGAACTGGCACACAAGTGTCGGCTAACAGCTAAACACCCCCTGCTGCTCACGGAGAGACTGCCATACACCATTGATCCGCTGATGTGGAAGTCCCACACCATGTTAAGCCAATGCAAACCGTATGTGTCCGAGGTCAGTGTAACACACATTGATGCCATCATCACATTCCACAATCCCATCACTGATGACTGTCAACAAGTCTGACCATCTATTCAGGTGTACCCAGCTGCATGTAATGTGTACCATGGTGATGCGACATGTCTGCAGAGGAACCAAACATCGACAGGGGCAGTGTGCACACATCGTAAACAACTGCCACACCCAATACACCCCTGATGCATCCCTTACCCTAAGGAGACTTCCAAACTTGTCCGTGCGGGTAACGCTGAGTCATCACACGATGACGTGTCCATGAGGAATAGCAGTGCCACAACAATGCAACCAGCAGACGGCATGCGCAAGTACCTGGGGATGAGAGACACACAAGAAGTCAGCCACAAAAAGCACAGCCACTTGCATGTGCATGTACTCGACACATGTAAGGATGACAACATGCCAGGTCACAATTATGACAGGGGAAATACACATCACTGCCATCATCACTCCAGTGACACATCCACACACACCTCTGACTCACGTGCCATACATGCAGATTGACACACACATGGCAACACATGCCACACGGGGACCAATGCGTGCACACACAGACACTGGTACTCACCACTAAGCAAAGAAGTCGCGTATGAGCCGAGTCCGGATGTCCTCTTGCGGAACCACGTCCTCCACATCACTAGCCCCATTGCCAAGCCCTTCGTCCTCCACGGGTGGATGGTCCTGATCATCTTGATCCAGGATGAGTGGCACAGCTTTCTCAACTGCCATATTGTGCAGCATGCAGCAGACCATGAAGATTTTGCAGACCTTCGCCGGGGCATATGGGAGGGCGCCGCCGGTCTTGTGGAGGCATCGGAATCGGCTCTTCAGGAGGCCAAATGGCCTCTCTATCACTCGCCTTGTCCGGCCATGGGCGGTGTTGTAGCGGGGCTGGGCCGGCGTGATGGGGTTGCGGAGAGGTGTGATCAGCCATGGCATGTTGGGATAGCCAGCGTCCCCTACATGGAAAGCACATGGACATAAGTAGGACAGGAGAAGCGGTCGTGCTGGAAGTCTACGCAAAATACAGGACAGACAGACTGTACCCACCAACAACACATGCTCGTTCGTTGCGCAGCTGCGTCATCATTTCAGGCACCCTGCTACGCCTCATGATGTAGGCATCGTGTGCTGATCCTGGAAAATGAGCACAGACATGTGAAATCACCATGTTGGACAGACACACCACAAGAGCATTGATGGAGTGATAGTGCTTGCAATTCCTGTACGCCACCTCCTGTGCCTGTGGTGGTACCAAAGCCACATGTGTCCCATCTATGGACCCAATGACATGGGGCATCCCTCCCAGGGCATAGAATCCACGCTTGACCCCAGTCAACATTTCAGGGGTTGGGAAATGGATGAACTCATCCAGGTGAAGCAACATGGCCTCTAAGAAATCATGCAGCACACGGCAGAACATGCTCTGGGACATGCCACCAACATGAGCTATGGTATTTTGAAAGGTACCCGTGGCCAGAAAATGTAGGGCTGCCATTACCTTCAGCTTGGGTGTCAGTGCCGTAGGATACCTGTGCAGCGGTTGCAGGTGTGGTGCCAGTCTCGCCATCAACTCCAGAATCAACGGTTGGGGGAAGCGGTAGCACCGGATACAGTCATTCTCCCGCATGGCAGCCAAGTCCGGAAATGGTCGGGGAAGAGGCGGCGCTCTGCAGTAATTTGGAAGTGACAAGGAAGAGTGAGTGCACTACAACAACAATTTATATGTACTGAGCACATGTCAATCTGTCAATACACATATGCGACATACGGAGTCAGGTATGTGCCACATGCCCTGGACACGTATGGCTGGCAGGTGATACTCCTACCAAGACCCAGCTACACACGGAGATTGTGAACCTCCACATGCCATGGCATGGGATTAGCTGTGTCCCAGTGTAAGTGAACAGCCAGACGCAACACAGGAGTGACATACATCCACACATCAGCAGATGTAGGATGTCGATTACAGAGACTGGTAGCGGAACACTAGAGCCACAGGTCACATGACATTACACTAGGACAGCCCACACACCTTGCCATGAAGGTGTACATGTGATGACTCACCACACATTCATAGAGAGGATGCAGACATGTCCTTGTTACGCTACTCTGTGTCCCATGCATACATACGCACCTCACATCCGATACCACATGTGGCCTGGTGTGCGGAACAGTGTGCCATGTCAATCTACACACAGACACATGTTGGTTGCTGCAACAGCTGATGCTTTTGAGGGAGCACCAACATCAACCCAATGTGAACCCCCCACACATACATGACATAGTCACATGGTGCACCGTGGGTAGTGACCTGTCTGGTGTGGTAACCCCTGTAGCGTGCATCAGGGGACACTTGCGTGTGTTGTTGACCGTGCCATGCCAGTGACGCTCATCCCAAGTGTGCAGTACGACATGCACACATGTCAAAGGAGTCAAGGGCATGCCTGGCACACATTGCACCATCACACATAACATCTGTACACATCTCATCATACATCTGGTGCCTTCTCCACTCAGCAGTAATGTGCCACATCACAGCCTTTCACACCTGTGCCCCACACATGTAGTACTGCCCAGACAATGCCTTGATGTCCATCCATGGACAAGTATGTCAGCCCTATTCCTTCCTGTGTGCTGCCTGTCACCACTGTGATGTGTGAAAGGCACCGTACTTTCGCTAAGAGGGCCTGTGTACGTTCCCTATCACTATGGGAGTGCTGCCGTATGTGTACCCATAGTGATAGTGAGCGTACAGGCGTGTGTACGGGTCGTACCACTATGAGTACGCATACGCGAGAACACCCATAGTGATAGTGAGCGTATAGGCGTGTGTACGGGCCGTACCACTATGGGTGTTCTCGCGTATGCGTACTCATAGTGATAGTGAGCGTACAGGCGTGTGTACGGTCCGTACCACTATGAGTACGCATACGCGAGAACACCCATAGTGATAGTGAGCGTACAGGCGTGTGTACGGGCCGTACCACTATGGGTGTTCTCGCGTATGCGTACTCATAGTGATAGTGAGCGTACAGGCGTGTGTACGGGCCGTACCACTATGAGTACGCATACGCGAGAACACCCATAGTGATAGTGAGCGTACAGGCGTGTGTACGGGCCGTACCACTATGAGTAAGCATACGCGAGAACACCCATAGTGATAGTGAGCGTACAGGCGTATGTACGGGCCGTACCACTATGAGTACGCATACGCGAGAACACCCATAGTGGTACGGCCCGTACACACGCCTGTACGCTCACTATCACTATGGGTGTTCTCGCGTATGCGTACTCATAGTGATAGTGAGTGTACAGGCGTGTGTACGGGCCGTACCACTATGAGTACGCATACGCGAGAACACCCATAGTGATACGGACCGTACACACGCCTGTACGGGCCGTTGCTATGCATTTGGGGTGCCCTAGGGCCCCTGAGCGCACCGTACCTGTGTGTGAAGCTCCAAATTACATAGGGGACACATGAGGGACAAGTATAAAGGCCTAAATGCATGCTGGTTGTCATGGAGACCAAGTTTAAAGTTTGAATATTTTGAAGCAGGTGCACAGCAGTAGTCAGTTTGAATGAATCTACTTTGTTGCAATTTGCTTCAGGAGTTGACATCATGCTGAAGAAAAAAACCACAATGAGAACCCACTGACTGTGCTAGGTTTGAAGGGATTGGAGGAAGCATAGGATGCAAATGTGAGTGACCAATCACTCTGTACTCCTGTGCATGAAACAGGCCAGCAAGGCAGATATAAGGCAGCCAGGTCCCATGAGGGAGCACTTGCCTGCACATCTTTGTATTCCACGACCCAGCTGCTGCTACTGATTCCCTGGAACCATGTCAAGGTCTGTGGAGAGGTCACAGCCCTTCACCCTGGAGGAGAACCTTGCTTTGCTGGATGTGATCCTCCCACAGTACCCCATGCTGTATGGGCGACCAGGGTATCAGGTGAGTGCAGAGTCCACCAGCACAGACTGTGTCCCTTTTTTGTGAGTGTGACTTCTGGCATTGTGTCCAGGTGTGGCACACATGCTATGTACTGTAGGGGGGGTCCTGGGGGGGGAATGCCTGATGTCTCCCAGCCAGTGCATGCTGTGGTGCATGTCTGCCGTCCTCACTTGCATTGTGTTTACTGTGACAATCACTGCATGGTGCATGCCACATTCTGCCTGTCTTGTCCTCCTGGGAATGTAGCCTCTGCAGTCCTCATGTGATTATGTGGTCAGCCCAGTGTGACAGGTGACTGTACCCACAGATGTGTGTTAGTTCTGTGTACCTGTGCTGAGAGTGTCCACATGATGTGTTCGTACCCTGGACATCGGTGTGTGTGTAAGTCCCCTGTCATGTGGGTGGGTGCATATGTGGAGTGTAGCACCCCAGCTGCATGACGGATGGATATACCCTGCCCATGTGATGTGAGCAGGGAGCAGTGCTGTGTGTCTGACGTGCAGAGCCAGCCCCACACCTGTGAGCCCCCCCCGTCTAGTGGCACATGTGCAGAGTGAGGTTTGTCGCAGCATTTGGCAATGGCAGGTGAATGTCCTGTGCCTGTGTGTGTCTGTGTACTCTGCTGCGGTAGCGTCAGTGGCCTGTGGCATGTGACTGCTTAGAGGTGCTGCACATTATCCTGGTGTAGCTTGTGATGCACAGTGTGAGCCTGGATCATTGATTGTGTCGTTGCCCTCATTCCACCTGTGTACTTTCAATGGCACGTACTGCTTTTGCCCTTCCCCAGAGGATCATGTCCCTATGACAAAGGTGCAATGCGTTGGATGCATACTATGCCTTGTTGTAAACAGCACATTTGTTCTAATATGTCTCTCTGTGACATGTGCCTGGTGTATTGATGTAGTGTCACTTGTTCATCCTCACAGGTAGGCGCCTCTGCCAAGAAGCAGATATGGCTGACCGCCGTCAGTGCCGTGAGGGGTGCGGATGGTCGCAAGCGGCGCCTGGCCCAGGTGAGGAAACGCTGGCAGGATATCCGGTGCTGGACGCGGAGGATCGCATGGGTCCTGCTGGGGGACTCACCTGAGACCCATAAGAACCGGGGGCGCCGCCGTCTGACCCACATCCACAAGCGTGTGCTGGCGGTGGTATTTCCAGACTTGGAGAGGCGCTTACAGGAGAAGCAGCAGCAGGAAGGGGGTAGGTACATGTGTGTTTGTTGTGTGTCACCAGCATTTGTAAGTGCACTGTTGCATGGATACACTGCCAGGGTTTAAAGGTGCTGTGCAGATCCAGTTACCCACAGTATAGCTGTGCTCTCCTGCCTCCCTTCCCCTCCTTGCAATGTGTTCCCTGGTCTGTGTGTAGTCACACCTTCACAAGGTAATGTAGGCTGGCGCTTTCTCCACGTGAACTATGCCTGTAGCATCATGTGTGGGGGTGGTGTCTCACAGGTTTGGGGACCTTGCCTGTGCCCTGTCCAGTTCAGTACATGTGGGTTCCATGTCAGTTGGCACTGATGCTGAGTCCAGACATGGGTGTTAGTCTCTCAAGTGTCAGGCCTTACAGCGCGCATGTCCTATGTTGTGGCCTGTGACATGATGTGCATGAGTGTGCGATACGCATAGTGCAGGGATGGTGGCGTGTGTTGCAGTCATTCCCATTCAGGACCATGGAGTTGTGTGGCCACTGCTGTCCCCTGGGGCATATGTTCATAGGTGTCATGTGTGTCATCACAAAACGTGGACACTCTCAGTGTCTACAGCATAGGTTGTGCTCTGTGCCATTGTCCCCTGGCACCATGTATATTGACGTGAAATGTAGTACAAGTGTCCACTGTACAGCCTGACCTGATTTTCCTTGTTCATAGTCACAGTGGCCAGTGCCTGTGTGTCTTGTTACAATCATCTGATGATGACCATTTGTACATGATTATTTGGACAGGCGCACCTTGGGAATTTGGCGTCCAATCTTGCATTTATGCAGCCCCTGTGTATTTCACCCAGACTAAGAGATGTAAGTGCCACCTGTGTCTCAACAAATTGTCTCATGTAGGGGGTGGTTGGTGCGGGCCAAGCCTACATGTCAAAACCAGAATTCTCCTTGCTAGGTCTGGCCAGTGTGTGATGTTTGTCTAGACATACACTCAAGGTGCAGTGAGCCAGTCATGGTGGGCATGTTTTCAGTATTACCTATGCAGCATGTGCCTCAAGTTAATGGATATGGTCCCTCCTCATCCCTATTTTCGCCAACGCTGTGTGGTGCAGATGCAGTGCTGGATTGTCCCCAGGGCCTGGCTCCTATGTCAAACTCCATCCCATGTCATTTGCTATTGTGTCATGCTCTCCATGGATTTTCATTGGCATGGTGGGTGAACCAACTGTGTGTTGCATGCCCTACATCTGTACCTTGTTTTGTAGATGTTACTGATCTTTCTTTTCAGGCTATGCACTGTAACCTATGTAGATTGGACTCATGTGACATATGTATACGGGTGTGTGATTAATTGCTGTCTCTTCACCTTGCCCACAGCATCGTCGGGGGACACGGAGGGAGACATGAGCACAGACGGAGCGGAGGGACCGAGCACCAGTGCCAGCATTGACATCGTGGCTGGCACATTGAGTGGTACTGAGGCGGAGGAGAGTGAGGCCGAGGACCTGTCCACTGGCACGACAGAATATGAAGCTGACGGGTCCGAGGATGATCTCTCCGAGTGGGCGGAGGCTGCACCACCAGCTGACAGCGGCACAACATCGCACCCCGCCCCCTCCATTGCCATCAGCCGCCTCCCACTTGCTCGTGTCCCTTCCCAGCGTGCCCGATCACCACATGTCTCCTTCCTGCCAGGCACCGCTCCCCCTGCCCCTGTCTCCACTGCTGCCGCCAATACCGAGTCTGTGGACATCCAGCGGAAGTTGCAGGTTGGTCAGGCTGTGATCCCTAATGTCCTCCATGGCCACAGCCAAGTGCTGCCGAACATGGAGGCATACTTGGAGGGCATTTTTTCATCGCAGGCTGACCAACGGCAGTTGCTGAGGTCCATCGACTCGACACTGACTGCAGCAGTGGGTCTCCTGCAGCGCTACGTCCCACCCCCTACCCCTGCCCCATCCACACTTCCCACTCCCATGCCTGTCCCACGTACACCCAGGCGTCAGCATGCACCCACCACAACAGACACAGGCACCACACCAGCAGGGAAGGTCATACGCACTCCTCCTGGCATGCACACACAGGGTGAAGTAGGCACACCCACTGGGTCGGGGGGCAAACGTAAGTCATGCAGCCAGAGTGGGAGTCCGCATTCCACCCAATCCACTCCCTCCAAATCCCCTCCCCTCAGCTCTCCTGGCCACATATCCGGCAAGGACTCCTTCATGGCCGCTCTGTCCCTGAGCCCCACTGTAACACCACCCTACAAGCAGTCAAGGGAGTCCCCGGTCAGGGTGGTTGAGTCCCCCCCCCTGTCCGCACCCTGAACTATGCCTGTAGCATCATGTGTGGGGGTGGTGTCTCACAGGTTTGGGGACCTTGCCTGTGCCCTGTCCAGTTCAGTACATGTGGGTTCCATGTCAGTTGGCACTGATGCTGAGTCCAGACATGGGTGTTAGTCTCTCAAGTGTCAGGCCTTACAGCGCGCATGTCCTATGTTGTGGCCTGTGACATGATGTGCATGAGTGTGCGATACGCATAGTGCAGGGATGGTGGCGTGTGTTGCAGTCATTCCCATTCAGGACCATGGAGTTGTGTGGCCACTGCTGTCCCCTGGGGCATATGTTCATAGGTGTCATGTGTGTCATCACAAAACGTGGACACTCTCAGTGTCTACAGCATAGGTTGTGCTCTGTGCCATTGTCCCCTGGCACCATGTATATTGACGTGAAATGTAGTACAAGTGTCCACTGTACAGCCTGACCTGATTTTCCTTGTTCATAGTCACAGTGGCCAGTGCCTGTGTGTCTTGTTACAATCATCTGATGATGACCATTTGTACATGATTATTTGGACAGGCGCACCTTGGGAATTTGGCGTCCAATCTTGCATTTATGCAGCCCCTGTGTATTTCACCCAGACTAAGAGATGTAAGTGCCACCTGTGTCTCAACAAATTGTCTCATGTAGGGGGTGGTTGGTGCGGGCCAAGCCTACATGTCAAAACCAGAATTCTCCTTGCTAGGTCTGGCCAGTGTGTGATGTTTGTCTAGACATACACTCAAGGTGCAGTGAGCCAGTCATGGTGGGCATGTTTTCAGTATTACCTATGCAGCATGTGCCTCAAGTTAATGGATATGGTCCCTCCTCATCCCTATTTTCGCCAACGCTGTGTGGTGCAGATGCAGTGCTGGATTGTCCCCAGGGCCTGGCTCCTATGTCAAACTCCATCCCATGTCATTTGCTATTGTGTCATGCTCTCCATGGATTTTCATCGGCATGGTCGGTGAACCAACTGTGTGTTGCATGCCCTACATCTGTACCTTGTTTTGTAGATGTTACTGATCTTTCTTTTCAGGCTATGCACTGTAACCTATGTAGATTGGACTCATGTGACATATGTATACGGGTGTGTGATTAATTGCTGTCTCTTCACCTTGCCCACAGCATCGTCGGGGGACACGGAGGAAGACATGACCACAGACGGAGCGGAGGGACCGAGCACCAGTGCCAGCATTGACATCGTGGCTGGCACATTGAGTGGTACTGAGGCGGAGGAGAGTGAGGCCGAGGACCTGTCCACTGGCACGACAGAATATGAAGCTGACGGGTCCGAGGATGATCTCTCCGAGTGGGCGGAGGCTGCACCACCAGCTGACAGCGGCACAACATCACACCCCGCCCCCTCCATTGCCATCAGCCGCCTCCCACTTGCTCGTGTCCCTTCCCAGCGTGCCCGATCACCACATGTCTCCTTCCTGCCAGGCACCGCACCCCCTGCCCCTGTCTCCACTGCTGCCGCCAATACCGAGTCTGTGGACATCCAGCGGAAGTTGCAGGTTGGTCAGGCTGCGATCCCTAATGTCCTCCATGGCCACAGCCAAGTGCTGCCCAACATGGAGGCATACTTGGAGGGCATTTTTTCATCGCAGGCTGACCAACGGCAGTTGCTGAGGTCCATCGACTCGACACTGACTGCAGCAGTGGGTCTCCTGCAGCGCTACGTCCCACCCCCTACCCCTGCCCCATCCACACTTCCCACTCCCATGCCTGTCCCACGTACACCCAGGCGTCAGCATGCACCCACCACAACAGACACAGGCACCACACCAGCAGGGAAGGTCATACGCACTCCTCCTGGCATGCACACACAGGGTGAAGTAGGCACACCCACTGGGTCGGGGGGCAAACGTAAGTCATGCAGCCAGAGTGGGAGTCCGCATTCCACGCAATCCACTCCCTCCAAATCCCCTCCCCTCAGCTCTCCTGGCCACATATCCGGCAAGGACTCCTTCATGGCCGCTCTGTCCCTGAGCCCCACTGTAACACCACCGTACAAGCAGTCAAGGGAGTCCCCGGTCAGGGTGGTTGAGTCCCCCCCCCTGTCAGCACCCTGAACTATGCCTGTAGCATCATGTGTGGGGGTGGTGTCTCACAGGTTTGGGGACCTTGCCTGTGCCCTGTCCAGTTCAGTACATGTGGGTTCCATGTCAGTTGGCACTGATGCTGAGTCCAGACATGGGTGTTAGTCTCTCAAGTGTCAGGCCTTACAGCGCGCATGTCCTATGTTGTGGCCTGTGACATGATGTGCATGAGTGTGCGATACGCATAGTGCAGGGATGGTGGCGTGTGTTGCAGTCATTCCCATTCAGGACCATGGAGTTGTGTGGCCACTGCTGTCCCCTGGGGCATATGTTCATAGGTGTCATGTGTGTCATCACAAAACGTGGACACTCTCAGTGTCTACAGCATAGGTTGTGCTCTGTGCCATTGTCCCCTGGCACCATGTATATTGACGTGAAATGTAGTACAAGTGTCCACTGTACAGCCTGACCTGATTTTCCTTGTTCATAGTCACAGTGGCCAGTGCCTGTGTGTCTTGTTACAATCATCTGATGATGACCATTTGTACATGATTATTTGGACAGGCGCACCTTGGGAATTTGGCGTCCAATCTTGCATTTATGCAGCCCCTGTGTATTTCACCCAGACTAAGAGATGTAAGTGCCACCTGTGTCTCAACAAATTGTCTCATGTAGGGGGTGGTTGGTGCGGGCCAAGCCTACATGTCAAAACCAGAATTCTCCTTGCTAGGTCTGGCCAGTGTGTGATGTTTGTCTAGACATACACTCAAGGTGCAGTGAGCCAGTCATGGTGGGCATGTTTTCAGTATTACCTATGCAGCATGTGCCTCAAGTTAATGGATATGGTCCCTCCTCATCCCTATTTTCGCCAACGCTGTGTGGTGCAGATGCAGTGCTGGATTGTCCCCAGGGCCTGGCTCCTATGTCAAACTCCATCCCATGTCATTTGCTATTGTGTCATGCTCTCCATGGATTTTCATTGGCGTGGTCGGTGAACCAACTGTGTGTTGCATGCCCTACATCTGTACCTTGTTTTGTAGATGTTACTGATCTTTCTTTTCAGGCTATGCACTGTAACCTATGTAGATTGGACTCATGTGACATATGTATACGGGTGTGTGATTAATTGCTGTCTCTTCACCTTGCCCACAGCATCGTCGGGGGACACGGAGGGAGACATGAGCACAGACGGAGCGGAGGGACCGAGCACCAGTGCCAGCATTGACATCGTGGCTGGCACATTGAGTGGTACTGAGGCGGAGGAGAGTGAGGCCGAGGACCTGTCCACTGGCACGACAGAATATGAAGCTGACGGGTCCGAGGATGATCTCTCCGAGTGGGTGGAGGCTGCACCACCAGCTGACAGCGGCACAACATCGCACCCCGCCCCCTCCATTGCCATCAGCCGCCTCCCAATTGCTCGTGTCCCTTCCCAGCGTGCCCGATCACCACATGTCTCCTTCCTGCCAGGCACCGCACCCCCTGCCCCTGTCTCCACTGCTGCCGCCAATACCGAGTCTGTGGACATCCAGCGGAAGTTGCAGGTTGGTCAGGCTGCGATCCCTAATGTCCTCCATGGCCACAGCCAAGTGCTGCCCAACATGGAGGCATACTTGGAGGGCATTTTTTCATCGCAGACTGACCAACGGCAGTTGCTGAGGTCCATCGACTCGACACTGACTGCAGCAGTGGGTCTCCTGCAGCGCTACGTTCCACCCCCTACCCCTGCCCCATCCACACTTCCCACTCCCATGCCTGTCCCACGTACACCCAGGCGTCAGCATGCACCCACCACAACAGACACAGGCACCACACCAGCAGGGAAGGTCATACGCACTCCTCCTGGCATGCACACACAGGGTGAAGTAGGCACACCCACTGGGTCGGGGGGCAAACGTAAGTCATGCAGCCAGAGTGGGAGTCCGCATTCCACCCAATCCACTCCCTCCAAATCCCCTCCCCTCAGCTCCCCTGGCCACATATCCGGCAAGGACTCCTTCATGGCCGCTCTGTCCCTGAGCCCCACTGTAACACCACCCTACAAGCAGTCAAGGGAGTCCCCGGTCAGGGTGGTTGAGTCCCCCCCCCTGTCCGCACCCTCCCCCAGTGGCGCTACGACCCATCCCTCCGCCCCTCCCCGTCCTTGGGGCCTGTTGTTCCTTCGGGTGCAGGGGAGACACTGGAGGACCTTGCTAAGGTGTGCAGCGAGATCCTGGCCTCCGCCTTTGGCCCTGCCCCACCCCCTGTGGTGGAGTCCTCCATCCCTGCACCCACGACGCCTACCCTTCGCCCTCATGTCCCTGCGGTGCCTGGTCCTTCCCCCCCACATGATGCCCTCCCCGCTGTGGAAGACGAAGGAGTCTGAATGTGCAGGCAAGCTAGGGGACACGCGTCCCACTGTGTCCCCCATCCAGCTGTGACTCATGGACTGCCCTATGGGCTTTGTAAATATAGAACTTGATCCACACACGTTATTTGGAAATGCTGAATAAAGCCTTTTTTTTCCTTAGAACACTACTGCTTTTGGGGTGTTGCTGTTGGTGGGGCTGCTACGTGATTTTGGATGGTGATCATGTGTTGGGTGTGTGGGAAATGTAGTAGTGTGCTGGTCATAGGGGGGACCCTGGTATCTGTGTGCCATCACAAGGTGTTAGCTAGGTTTCTCTGTTCATGTAAGCAATTACTGCATGGTGAAATTGTCCCAAGGTGTATTCCTTCCTCTGTGTACCCTGACATCTTCCCTGCAGGGTGTTCCCAATTTTGAGCGCTGAGCTGTGTGTACATTAGCTGGGTGTGTGACGGACACCTTCAACTTTGGTCATGCATGCAGAGCGATGTCTCCACCTGCATCATTCGTGGCATCCTTGGTGATCACTGTACTTGTGTATGTAGTCTGTTGACATGACTTCATGTGGACATGTTCCCTTTTAGGCTGTATGCATGTGTGTACTCCCAGCCTCGCACACATGTGTTACATGTACTGCAGGGTCTTTGTGCACCTGACTGACAATTGTGGCAATTGGATCTGTGGGTACTCCACCCTTTTTTTTCCATGGGCACTGCTGGGGACCTCTGCACACACCCCTCCTGTGTCTGGGCACTGCTGGGAGTGATAGGCACACACCCCTCCTGTCTCTGGGCACTGCTGGGAGGACTCTGCACCCAACCCTCCTGTCTCTGGGCACTGCTGGGAGGACTCTGCACCACCCCTCCTGTCTCTGGGCACTGCTGGGAGGACTCTGCACCCACCCCTCCTGTCTCTGGGCACTGCTGGGAGGACTCTGCACCCACCCCTCCTGTGTCTGGGCACTGCTGGGAGTGATAGGCACACACCCCTCCTGTGTCTGGGCACTGCTGGGAGTGATAGGCACACACCCCTCTTGTCTCTGGGCACTGCTGGGAGGACTCTGCACCCACCCCTCCTGTCTCTGGGCACTGCTGGGAGTGATAGGCACACACCCCTCCTGTGTCTGGGCACTGCTGGGAGGACTCTGCACCCACCCCTCCTATCTCTGGGCACTGCTGGGAGTGATAGGCACACACCCCTCCTGTGTCTGGGCACTGCTGGGAGTGATAGGCACACACCCCTCCTGTGTCTGGGCACTGCTGGGAGGACTCTGCACCCACCCCTCCTGTCTCTGGGCACTGCTGGGAGGACTCTGCACCCACCCCTCCTGTCTCAGGGCACTGCTGGGAGTGATAGGCACACACCCCTCCTGTGTCTGGGCACTGCTGGGAGGACTCTGCACCCACCCCTCCTGTCTCTGGGCACTGCTGGGAGGACTCTGCACCCACCCCTCCTGTGTCTGGGCACTGCTGGGAGGACTCTGCACCCACCCCTCCTGTCTCTGGGCACTGCTGGGAGGACTCTGCACCCACCCCTCCTGTCTCTGGGCACTGCTGGGAGGACTCTGCACCCACCCCTCCTGTGTCTGGGCACTGCTGGGAGGACTCTGCACCCACCCCTCCTGTCTCTGGGCACTGCTGGGAGTGATAGGCACACACCCCTCCTGTGTCTGGGCACTGCTGGGAGGACTCTGCACCCACCCCTCCTGTCTCTGGGCACTGCTGGGAGGACTCTGCACCCACCCCTCCTGTGTCTGGGCACTGGTGGGAGGACTCTGCACACACCCCTCCTGTGTCTGGGCACTGCTGGGAGGACTCTACACCCACCCCTCCTGTGTCTGGGCACTGCTGGGAGTGATAGGCACACACCCCTCCTGTGTCTGGGCACTGCTGGGAGTGATAGGCACACACCCCTCTTGTCTCTGGGCACTGCTGGGAGGACTCTGCACCCACCCCTCCTGTCTCTGGGCACTGCTGGGAGTGATAGGCACACACCCCTCCTGTGTCTGGGCACTGCTGGGAGGACTCTGCACCCACCCCTCCTGTCTCTGGGCACTGCTGGGAGTGATAGGCACACACCCCTCCTGTGTCTGGGCACTGCTGGGAGGACTCTGCACCCACCCCTAATGTCTCTGGGCACTGCTGGGAGTGATAGGCACACACCCCTCTTGTCTCTGGGCACTGCTGGGAGGACTCTGCACCCACCCCTCCTGTCTCTGGGCACTGCTGGGAGTGATAGGCACACACCCCTCCTGTGTCTGGGCACTGCTGGGAGGACTCTGCACCCACCCCTCCTGTCTCTGGGCACTGCTAGGAGGACTCTGCACCCACCCCTCCTGTGTCTGGGCACTGCTGGGAGGACTCTGCACCCACCCCTCCTGTCTCTGGGCACTGCTGGGAGGACTCTGCACCCACCCCTCCTGTCTCTGGGCACTGCTGGGAGTGATAGGCACACACCCCTCCTGTGTCTGGGCACTGCTGGGAGGACTCTGCACCCACCCCTCCTGTCTCTGGGCACTGCTGGGAGGACTCTGCACCCACCCCTCCTGTCCCTGGGCACTGCTGGGAGTGATAGGCACACACCCCTCCTGTGTCTGGGCACTGCTGGGAGGACTCTGCACCCACCCCTCCTGTCTCTGGGCACTGCTGGGAGGACTCTGCACACACCCCTCCTGTGTCTGGGCACTGCTGGGAGGACTCTGGACCAACCCCTCCTGTGTCTGGGCACTGCTGGGAGGACTCTGCACCCACCCCTCCTGTGTCTGGGCACTGCTGGGAGGACTCTGCACCCACCCCTCCTGTCTCTGGGCACTGCTGGGAGGACTCTGCACCCAACCCTCCTGTGTCTGAGCACTGCTGGGAGGACTCTGCACCCACCCCTCCTGTCTCTGGGCACTGCTGGGAGGACTCTGCACCCACCCCTCCTGTGTCTGGGCACTGCTGGGAGTGATAGGCACACACCCCTCCTGTGTCTGGGCACTGCTGGGAGGACTCTGCACCCACCCCTCCTGTCTCTGGGCACTGCTGGGGGGACTCTGCACACACCCCTCCTGTGTCTGGGCACTGCTGGGAGGACTCTACACCCACCCCTCCTGTGTCTGGGCACTGCTGGGAGTGATAGGCACACCCCTCCTGTGTCTGGGCACTGCTGGGAGTGATAGGCACACACCCCTCTTGTCTCTGGGCACTGCTGGGAGGACTCTGCACCCACCCCTCCTATTTCACGATATGTACGCTTAGAACATACACGTGTGTGGGTTCGCTCCATGCATACGAGGTGGGGGTACGCTCCATACATCCGCGGGTGAGGGTACGGGTCGTACATACACGGTTGGGGTGGGGGTACGGTCCGTACATACACTGTTGGGGTGGGGGTAGGCTCCATACGTCCGCGGGTGTGGGTACGGGTCGTACTTACACTGTTGGGGTGGGGGTACACTCCATACGTCCGCGGGTGAGGGTATGGGTCGTACTTACACTGTTGGGGTGGGGGTACGCTCCATACGTCCGCGGGTGTGGGTACGGGTCGTACTTACACTATTGGGGTGGGGGTACGCTCCATTCGTCCGCGGGTGTGGGTACGGGTCGTACTTACACTGTTGGGGTGGGGGTACGCTCCATACGTACGCGGGTGAGGGTACGGGTCGTACTTACACTCTTGGGGTGGGGGTACACTCCATACGTCCGCGGGTGAGGGTACGGGTCGTACTTACACTGTTGGGGTGGGGGTACGCTCCATATGTCTGCGGATGAGGGTACGGGTCCTACTTAAACTGTTGGGGTGGGGGTACACTCCATACGTCCGCGGGTGAGGGTACGGGTCGTACTTACACTGTTGGGGTGGGGGTACGCTCCATACGTCCGCGGGTCTGGGTACGGGTCGTACTTACACTGTTGGGGTGGGGGTACACTCCATACGTCCGCGGGTGTGGGTACGGGTCGTACTTACACTGTTGGGGTGGGGGTACGCTCCATACGTACGCGGGTGAGGGTACGGGTCGTACTTACACTGTTGGGGTGGGGGTACACTCCATACGTCCGCGGGTGAGGGTACGGGTCGTACTTACACTGTTGGGGTGGGGGTATGCTCCATACGTACGCGGGTGAGGGAACGGGTCTTACTTACACTGTTGGGGTGGGGGTACGCTCCATGCATACAGGGGGTGGGGGTACGGTCCGTACATATGCGTCCCCACGCTATGTGATGCTTGTGCGGGCCGTACCCAGGCCTTTGCCACGTGGGTACAGCCGTCCCGCCATAGTTGGGATGGCGTAGGTGTGGGCGTGGTACGACTCGTACCCAAGCTTTTAAGGCGTGGGTACGGGACTGTTAGACGGACCGGGAGGGTCGGCCGAGGACAAGGGGAGAGGTCTCCGGGGAGAGCCGTCTCCAGCGATCGTACAGACAAATAACTCCCCCCCCCACAGACAGATACCACACCAGGAGAAGATTTAGCGTTCTTTATAAGCAATTTCTTAAGGTACGATGAAATGGTACAAGGAGGTCTGGACTCAGGGGTCCCCTCGATTCAAGTCTCTCAAGATGGGAAAAGGGGGTAGCGGGACAGTCTGGTTACCAGTCTGGTAGTTGAGATGGTATGGTGGGTAGCTCAC
This sequence comes from Triturus cristatus, assembly GCF_964204655.1. Lineage (NCBI taxonomy): Eukaryota > Metazoa > Chordata > Amphibia > Caudata > Salamandridae > Triturus > Triturus cristatus. The sequence continues at coordinate 1,633,014,707 of NC_140591.1, read as the reverse complement.
AATCCTCGAGCTTGGTGTTCTAGCTGGGACGGGCCGCGGCAGCGCCAGCCGGTCCCGGTGAAGATGGTCGATACACGGTCCGCGGCAGCGCCAGCAGGTCCCGGTGAAGGTGGTCGATGTACGGTCCGCGGCAGCGCCAGCAGGTCCCGGTGAAGATGGTCGATGTACGGTCCGCGGCAGCGCCAGCAGGTCCCGGTGAGGATGGTCGTTACAACGGGCCGCGGCAGCGCCAGCAGGTCCCGACGAGGATGGATGTTGCAGAAGGCCGCGGCAGCGCCAGCAGGCAGGACGATAGTTCACAAGGTAGGGCTACGGCAGCGCCAGTAGTCCGTCAAGGCTGAGTTCTCTCGGTGTCTCTCGACTCCAGGATACAACTGCCTTCCTGCTCCGGAGCTGCTCCAGTTATAGGGCAGGCGCCCTTTGATGTCCGGACCCTCGCACTTGGAGGTCGGAGGGTCCGGGATGAAGGTGTCCAGACACCCAGCAGGGGGTGGAGCCAGTGCCCGGGGGAGCTGGAGGCGATCGGCACCTGGCGGGGGAGAGCCCTTGGCGCTTCGTTCTCTCATTGACCTGCCAAGTGGTCCGCTCACCTCCTGGGTGGATGGTGGTGCCGGGATGTCGGGGCCGGCCAGGCCCAGGGTTAGGGTCGGGTGGAGGCCACGCGGCCTCGTGGCGCAGGGCCCAAGATGGCGGCTTGTCCCGGCCGGGGGAGCCGGTGGTGGCTTGGTCCCGTGATACATGGAGGTCCGGGGGCAGGAGTTCCGTCGGGAGACGGGGTGCGGGTGATTCTCGTGGGCCACGCCTGGCGGGCCGGGGCTTGGGCCCTGTCATGCGGGGAGGGAGCAAGCCCTTCGTGTGGCCTGTCCAACATGCGTCCCCCCCAGCTGAAGGCGGGGAGAGTCACCCATCTTCTTGGGGACTCTCCTCGTCGAGGCGGAAAAAGCGTGACAGGCCATCTGCGTTGGCGTGGTCTTGGCCCGGTCGGTGCTCCACGGTGAAGTCCATTCCCTGCAGGGAGATGGACCAGCGCAATAGTTTTGGGTTCTCCCCCCGCATCTGCATCAGCCACTGCAGGGGTCGATGGTCGGTTTGTACCCGGAAGTGGGTACCGAAGAGATAGGGCCGGAGCTTTTTGAGGGCCCACACCACTGCGAAGGCCTCCCTCTCGATTGTGCTCCAGCGCTGTTCTCGGGCCAGGAGACGTCGGCTGATGAAGGCCCCAGGCTGGTCATGACCCTCGGGGTTCAGTTGGGAGATAACCGCTCCGATGCCGTGGTCGGAGGCGTCTGTCTGTACAACGAATTCCCGACTGTAATCGGGGGCCTGGAGCACAGGGGCGGTGCACAGGGCGGCCTTCAGCTTTTCGAAGGCCGCTTGACAGTCGGGGGTCCAGTTAATCCGCTTCGGCTGGTTTTTGGACGTGAGACCCGTGAGGGGCCCCACAATGGTGCCGTAGTCCCTCACGAACCACCGGTAGTAGCCGGTGAGCCCCAAGAAGGTTCGGACCTCGGTCTGGGTGACGGGGGGCTGCCAGGACTGGATGGCAGCAATTTTAAGTTGCAGCGGGGCCACCAGCCCGCTTCCCACCTGGTGCCCGAGGTAGGTTACGGACCCTTGACCAATTTGGCATTTGCCGGCCTTAATCGTGAGGCCGACCCGCTGGAGGGCCTGTAGGACCTCTTGGAGGTGGAGGAGGTGGTCGGACCAGTGGCGGCTGTATACAGCGATATCGTCCAGGTAGGCGGCGCTGAACTCTTCGAGCCCCGCCAAGACCTGGTTCACAAGACGTTGAAACGTAGCGGGGGCATTCTTCATGCCGAAGGGCATGACCTTGAAGTGGTAGTGGCCATCGGGGGTAGAGAAGGCGGACCGTTCCTGAGCCCGGGGTGTGAGACCGATCTGCCAGTAGCCCGCTGTTAGGTCGAAGATACTGAGGTAGCGGGCGGCCCCCAGCCGGTCGATCAATTCATCCGCTCGGGGGATAGGATGAGCGTCGGTCCGGGTGACAGCGTTCAAGCCCCGGTAGTCGACGCAGAATCTCAGTTCAGGTGTGGTGCCGGGGGCAGCGGCTTTGGGGACCAGTACAACCGGGCTGGCCCAGGGGCTGTCCGAGGGCTCGATGACCCCGATCGTGAGCATTTTGGCCACCTCCTCTTTGATGCAGGCCCGTACCCAATCTGGCACGCGGTAGGCCCGGTGTCGGATAGGGGGACTGTCCTGGCGTTGCTCTGGGGTGAGGGCATCGGAGAGCCGGACCCCGTCCACGGAACCGTCGTTCTCCTGAGTCTTCAGGAGATCCGGGAGGGGTTCTGAGTCCTCCTCCGCCCCACTGTCCGTAGCCATCAGGAGGCTGAGTTCTGAGCGCACAAAGTGTGGTTTGAGTCTGTTGGTGTGGAGGACCCGAAGGGGGTTCCGGGGAGTCCCCATGTCGATGAGGTAAGTGACGGGGCTTTTGCGCTCGACCACTTTGAAGGGCCCCGTCCACTTATCTTGCAAGGCACATGGTTCGGTGGGGGACATCACCCACACTTGTTGACCAGGTTCGAACTCGACGGAGGAGGCATTGTGATCATACCATCTTTTCATGTCCTCCTGACTGGCCTCGAGGTTCGCCTTGGCCATCTCCCTGAAGCGCCGGGTCTGATTGCGTAGGGCCAGGAGGTACTTGAAGACGTCTGGAGGGGTCTTTAGGGGGGCCATCTCCCAACTTTCTTTGACTAGGCTGAGGGGCCCTCGCACAGGGTGCCCGTACAGGAGTTCGAAAGGGCTAAAACCGAGGGACTTCTGGGGAACTTCTCGGTAGGCGAAGAGGAGGCACGGGAGTAGTACATCCCACTGGCGACGGAGGGGCTCTTCCAATCCCCCAATCATCCCCTTGAGAGTGCGGTTGAATCGCTCCACTAGTCCGTTCCCTTGGGGGTGATAGGGGGTCGTGAATCGGTAGGTGACCCCGCACTGTTGCCAGAGGGACTTCATGTATTTTGAGATAAAGTTCGTGCCTCGGTCGCTGACGACTTCTCGGGGGAAGCCCACCCGGGAGAAGATCCCCATTAGGGCCCGGCCAACCACCGGAGCCGTTACCGTTCGTAGGGGCACCGCCTCGGGGTAGCGGGTGGCGTGGTCCACCAGTACCAGGATGAACCTATGTCCTTGTGCCGTGCGGGGGTCCAGGGGCCCCACAATGTCTATTCCTACCCTCTCGAACGGGGTGGTGACCACTGGGAAGGGTTGCAGAGGGGCTTTCAGCTTACGGCCGCTCTTCCCGCTGGCCTGGCACGTGGGGCAGGACCGGCAGTGGTTAAGGACGTCGTTCCGCATCTTCGGCCAGAAAAAGTGAGTCACTAGGCGACTGTAAGTTTTGTCCTCGCCCAGGTGTCCAGCCAGGGGGACATCGTGGGCCAGAGTGAGCAGGAAGTCTCTGAAGCGGAGAGGTACCACCAGCACTCGACCGGCCCCTAGCTCTGCGATTCTTTGTTCGCTGTATAGCAGGTCGTTGTCCCAATAGACCCAGTGAGTTCCGGTGGAGTCCCCTGCGCTCTGGGCGCTGGCTTGCTGGCGGAGTCCCTCGAGGGAGGGGCAGGTCTTTTGCTCCTGGCGGAACTGTTCTTGGGTGGGCCCCCCTTCTTGGCGCCACTGAGCCAGGTCGGGAAGGTCCTGGGGTTGCGCGTCCTCTTCGGTCGTTGGTTCCGGGGGGTTGGCCTCGTCGTTGTCCTCTACTGGGGCGACCGGGGGCGGAGGTGCTGGCCATTCCGGTTCTTCTGATCGGGGGACGGCACGGGCGGCCATGGACCGGGTGGTTACGCAGGCCCAGTTCGGGAGGCCCAGCATCCCCAGGTGCTCTCTTCTTTCGACGGTGGCCCATGGGGAACTCTCAAGGTCATTCCCCAGGAGGCAGTCCACGGGGGCATCATCCCGGACCGTCACCTTCAACAGGCCGGAGACCCCTCCCCATTCGAAGGGGACGCAGGCCATTTGACACAGACTTTCGGAATTGTCGGCTGAGCGGACGGGGCAGAGAATGTTCGGCAGGATCTGCTCGGGCTTCACCAGGTGACAGCGGACGGCCGTCACACTGGCGCCTGTGTCACGTAAGGCCTCGGCCCGACGCCCATTAATGGTCACCCACTGGCCATATTTCCGGGTGTTGGCGGGTAGGGGAGCCCGCGGGACCATGTCTTTTCCCCCTAGGCACGCTAGAACCATGGCGGCCGGTTCCCACTCTTGCTGGGCCGGCTCATACTCTTCCTGTTCCTCTGATAGTCGTTCTTCCCCCAGGGCGGCGGCAGCTACCTGGCGGGGCTTGGGCGTTTGGTTCTGCGGGCAGCTCGGGTCATTGACGTAGTGGCCGACTCGCTGGCATCGGTGGCATGTGATGTTGGCTCGGAACCCCGGGCGCATCGGGGGGTTGCCCCGGCCGGCCGGGGGCGGGGTGCTGGCCACGGGTGTTGCCGGGAGGGTGTCTCTCCCTCGCCCCTGGCCTCCTCCTCCTCCCCGAGGACGGTGCTGGCCTTGGTTGCTTCGGTTTTGCTCGTGTGGTCCTCTCCGGCCCACTCGGGTGCTTTCCCATCGGTCAGCTTCAGCGGCGAGTTGCCGGGGGTCAGTCAATTTACTGTCGAGGAAGTGCTGCCTGAGCTCGACGAAACAGTTGTTCGACAGGTGTTCCCATACCATAAGGTTAAAGAGTTGCTCGTAGGTCGTTACATGGCTCCCCTTGATCCAACCCTCGAAGGCTCGGCTGAAATAGTTGACGTACTCCACCCAAGTTGTACCCGGGATCCGGGTGCAATCTCTGAACCTCTGGCGGTACATCTCGGGTGTGAGGCCGTAGCGGGTGAGGAGGGCAGCCTTCATGTGGTCGTAGGACGACATTTGGTGATCTGGGAGCTGCAACAGGGCATCGCGGCCTTCGTTGACGAACCTCCCCCATAGTCCGGCTCCCCAATCACTCCGGTCGATCCGGTGGGAGGTCATGGCGATCTCGTAGGCTTTGAACCACTGTTGTATGTCGTCCTCTCGGACATACTCTCGGACAACATCCTTGGGGATGTGGACTTTTTTCTCGGTTGCTCCCGGGGTGTGCGGTCTCTCAGGCACCCCCGGTTCTTTATTCTGTTTCCGAAGTTCTATTTCCGCCAGTTTGCGCTCGTGTTCGAGTGTTATTCTTTTTTCCTCAAGCTCTCTCTGTCTCTGTTTTTCTTCTCGTTCTTCTCGGAGCCGCAGATGTTCTAGATTTAGTTTCTGCTCGGCTAACTTTAGTTCACCGTCCATCTTGAGTCGTGCCATTTCCAACTCATGTAATCTGGTTCTTTCTCTTTCTTGGATCTCCTCCTGCGAGAGGCCCGTTCCCCGCTCCTCGGGAGCCGTGGCGTTCCCCTCTGGTGCGACACTGTTTTGGTCGGAGGATCCGGCGATCCCAGTTTCTGCCCACGACTCAAGGGCGCGCTTCAAATCGTCTTTGGTACTCAGGCCGGTGGTAGCAATGCCTAGTTCCATGCAGAATTGTTTAAGTTCGCGGTGGCTATATTCTTCCAACTTATCCATTTGGAACTTTTCAGTGGAACCGCTATCTTTGGCTGACATCGTGGTTTTGTCGTGGGGTGAGCTACTCTCTGTACGATTACGCGTTGATTCGGATCGCGCCGCTGGCCACCAATGTTAGACGGACCGGGAGGGTCGGCCGAGGACAAGGGGAGAGGTCTCCGGGGAGAGCAGTCTCCAGCGATCGTACAGACAAATAACTTCCCCCCCACAGACAGATACCACACCAGGAGAAGATTTAGCGTTCTTTATAAGCAATTTCTTAAGGTACAATGAAATGGTACAAGGAGGTCTGGACTCAGGGGTCCCCTCGATTCAAGTCTCTCAAGATGGGAAAAGGGGGTAGCGGGACAGTCTGGTTACCAGTCTGGTAGTTGAGATGGTATGGTGGGTAGCTCACAATCCTCGAGCTTGGTGTTCTAGCTGGGACGGGCCGCGGCAGCGCCAGCAGGTCCCGGTGAAGATGGTCGATACACGGTCCGCGGCAGCGCCAGCAGGTCCCGGTGAAGATGGTCGATGTACGGTCCGCGGCAGCGCCAGCAGGTCCCGGTGAAGATGGTCGATGTACGGTCCGCGGCAGCGCCAGCAGGTCCCGGTGAGGATGGTCGTTACAACGGGCCGCGGCAGCGCCAGCAGGTCCCGACGAGGATGGATGTTGCAGAAGGCCGCGGCAGCGCCAGCAGGCAGGACGATAGTTCACAAGGTAGGGCTACGGCAGCGCCAGTAGTCCGTCAAGGCTGAGTTCTCTCGGTGTCTCTCGACTCCAGGATACAACTGCCTTCCTGCTCCGGAGCTGCTCCAGTTATAGGGCAGGCGCCCTTTGATGTCCGGACCCTCGCACTTGGAGGTCGGAGGGTCCGGGATGAAGGTGTCCAGACACCCAGCAGGGGGTGGAGCCAGTGCCCGGGGGAGCTGGAGGCGATCGGCACCTGGCGGGGGAGAGCCCTTGGCGCTTCGTTCTCTCATTGACCTGCCAAGTGGTCCGCTCACCTCCTGGGTGGATGGTGGTGCCGGGATGTCGGGGCCGGCCAGGCCCAGGGTTAGGGTCGGGTGGAGGCCACGCGGCCTCGTGGCGCAGGGCCCAAGATGGCGGCTTGTCCCGGCCGGGGGAGCCGGTGGTGGCTTGGTCCCGTGATACATGGAGGTCCGGGGGCAGGAGTTCCGTCGGGAGACGGGGTGCGGGTGATTCTCGTGGGCCACGCCTGGCGGGCCGGGGCTTGGGCCCTGTCATGCGGGGAGGGAGCAAGCCCTTCGTGTGGCCTGTCCAACAGGGACGTACCTGTATTGTTGTGTTGCCGGTTTGCGTCGTCGAGCACTTCCGTTGTGGCGGTCGCTGGCTTTGACACGCCCCCACCCCCTCGTAGTGACCAGGGCCTGGGGGTCAGGTATGTCCAGGGCATGTGTGCTGTGTGACTTTGGTGGGGGTTTGTGTCCTGCCCCTGCCCCCCCCCCCTTTGCCCCTGAGTGTTGTTCTGACCTTCTGTGGCGTCTGCGTCCGAACCTGTAGAGGAGGTCGACTGCTATGAGGGCCGGGATGACACGTAGGTTCGGGTCCATGTCTGTCCGTCGCGTACAGGTACTCCTTGTTCGCGTCGTCCTGATTTCCCGGCAGTTTTTGGCAGCCGGAAAATATTCACCGTGCGGGATGACGTCGGTGCGAATCGTGATTCCTGGTTCGTGAATGGCAGGCTGCGTGCGTCCCGACGTCACGTCGGCGCTTTCCCGGATCGCATTTGTATGTTTATTTTCGTCAGTCGGGGTTTTGTACGATTCGTACGGAAATGGTGTTTCCGTGCGAATCGTAATTCCATGTTTGTATATTTTGACGACCGGGTACGCGTCGGACGGAGAATATGCTCCGTCCGACGGTTCGTACCCGGTTTTTACCGGATCGTAATCGGCACCCAGGTATTGATAGAAGCTTTGACACCTATTTTAAGCAAGATCCCCAAAGAACGGAAAAAGGGGATAACAGATGTGAGCAATTTGGAGAAACCCATGGTATAACAAAAAATGCTGTGAAGCTAAAAAGGAACTGATCTTGGCAACTAAAGTTAAAAATGTAGCAGATTTAAGGGTCAAAAGGAATAAGTATAAGAGACTATTAATACAAACTAAGAAAAACTGAGATGATAATATTTGTCCTGAACTAATTAATGCAGCAAAAATTAAAGATCACTCAGGTTTTTGGCGTTTGATATCTAAAGGCAACAAAAAGGGAAGATGTAGCAAGGACCTATTTTTAGACGCAAAAATTTGGGAAAACCTTTTTTCTCGCATTTAATCGATATCTACGAGTGATATAGAGTTCAGTCTCCAAGACTATATAATTACCCCAAATATAGCTTCACTAAGCTTTAGTTTAAATGAAACATTGGCTACAATAGATGCAGTTAAACCGGGGAAAGCCCCAGGTCCAGACAAGATACCAGGAGACTTGTGGAAACACGATAAAGAGGTTTGGGGCCCTTATATTAATCTCTTATGTAATTTAGTTGCTGCAGGCGCCCCTATACCGGAAACATGGAAAGGGGCCGAGATTACAACCATTTTTTAAAAAGGCAACCGCCAAGACCCTTCGCATTATCGATTAATTAATTTAATTAATGTTTTACAGAAAATACATGCACGGCAAATTTTAAATAAATTGAATGATTGGATTGAGGAGAACAGCATTTTATCAAAGTATCAGGCAGGTTTTCGAGCTAAAACTAGCACTATTGATCAGGTCTTTAGATTTCTCTGCATGAGTTGGAAGTACACAATATTTAGGAAGGGCCATCTGTACATCGCCGATGTTGACCTAAAGGCCGCCTTCGACCTCATCCCTAGAAACCTCCTCTGGAAATCCCTAAAATAATTGGGAGTACCGGGGGGAATACTCTTGCAGATAATAAGATTGCACGAGGACAATTCTGCAAGGGTTAGATGGGGACGAGGGGCGAGCTTACCAAACCTATTCAGGTAAACAGGGGCGTAAGGCAGGGATGTGTGCTGGCACCCACCCTATTTTCATTATATGTAAATGATATTCCTGAATACCTATTGGGCTGCGAACATGATTCTCCCAAGCTAGGGGGTGCCAGTACCGGTGCTCTTATTTGCAGATGACACAATCTTAATATCTCAAACCCCCAAAGGTTTACAAACTTGAATAGATATCTTTGGGGTATATTGCGAGGCTAAAGGTCTAGAAATAAATTCTAGCAAAGCAAAATATATGGCCGTTAACCCACATAAATCCTTTAAAAAAAATCTAACTGAAAAACCAAAAGCTAGAATATGTACAAATTTTTTATTACCTAGGTATTACTTTGGATACCAAAATGACTTGGAAACCGAAATTGGAGAAAAGCATGACTATTTTACTCCAAAACGCTCTGCCTATGATAAAAAAACACGAGAGTAGCATGTACAAAGAGGTATCCCCTGCCCTTGAGGTATATAAATATAGGGCACAATCTGCATCCTTATATAGGGCAGACTTGTGGGGGCCCTCAAGTAACAATACTAGGCGAAATAAGTTCTTGAGACAATTACTAAGCCTTCTGATGCGTACACCTCAAATACCCATTGTAATGGACCTACATATACGCCGTACAGACTACCAGGTAATTTTACGACCATTACTGTTCTGAGTGTGACTGTGGTCAACAGTAGAGCTTGTCCATTATAAGGACGGGCTAGAGGAAATTCTAAGGTGCAAAAATGGTACAGGCTTGCCATGGTTGAAGCATGTACACGGTTGGTTTCATAAGTTAGGACTTAAGCATTTTTGGGAGGAACCGGCTGGTCTGTCTACGGCTTCAAAGAAAATACTTAAGTTAACTTTTTGGGCCTGTATCCAAGATAGCTTTTCCCATAGTACAGCAACATGTACTTTAAAAACATGGTTCCTCTCAATGAAATCAACTTGGAATTTCAAGACGTTTATGGACGAAGTACAGCCACAGTTAGCGAAATCCTTATACTTGAAATTTCGATACGGTGTATTACAGACAAACTGGAATACAACAAAATGGGTCCAGAAACAAGGGGATAGAAGCTCAGAGTGTTGTGTTTTATGTCACACGGGTGCAAAAGAAAATGATGTACATTTATTGTTCTTCTGCCCAGCCTATTCAAAATATAGAAGGAAATGGATCAAACCCTTTTGCCGGTTACTGGATACAAGATCTTGCTATGAGGCAGAAATAATATTGAAAACTGACACTTCGCAAACTGTGGTATTCAGTGTTAGTAGGTACCTGTTTGGCGTAGCCTAATAAGAAAAAAGGAAGGTCTGAAATTTTAGTGGAATATTTCAAACCTGTATTAGACTTTTGTACTTGCACTTTACCTAGTACATGTAGAATACTATTAGTATTATTACACTAGTTATACTGTACTAAAAAGGAATAAATTAGCCAGAACATTATGGTGCCGATTCGGATCCTCGAGAAACCGGGTACGAACCGTCGGTCGGAGTGTTTTCTCCGTCCGACTCGTACCCGGGGAAAAAAAATTACAAACATGCAAGTACGATTCGCACGGAAACACCATTTCCGTACGAACCGTAAAAACACCGACCGACGAAAATATCCATACAAATGTGATCCGGGAAAGGGCCGACGTGACGTCGGGACGCATTCCAGCAACGTTTCACGAACCAGGAAGTACGATTCGAACAGCAGTCCGGACGGCAATATTTTTACGGCACCCAAAAAGTGCCGGAAAAGCTAAGTACGCCGCGTTGCCAGCGGAATAGGGGGCCCGGTACACCCCAAACCCACCCCCCAGCCCCCGCATGTACGCCCCGAACACCCCCCCAGCCCCCGCATGTATGCGCCGTACACCCCCCCAGCCCCCGCATGTACGCGCTGAACCCCCACCCGTGTATGTACACCCGTGTACGTACGCACCGTACCCCTACCCGTGTATGTACACCCGTGTACGTACGCACCGTAGCGCTGGGGGTTCACGCCATACATACGTGGGTGGGGGTACGGTGCGTACGTACACGGGTGTACATACACGGGTGGGGGTACGGTGCGTACGTACACGGGTGTACATACACAGGTGGGGGTACGGTGCGTACGTACACGGGTGTACATACACGGGTGGGGGTTCGGCGCGTACATGCGGGGGCTGGGGGGGTGTTCGGCGTGTACATGCAGGGGCTGGGGGGGGTTCGGCGCGTATGCGGGCACATGTCTTCATGGTTGCTATGGGAGTTCGGTCCGGACGGTGTTTCTTCCATACGGTTGTAAAATCGAAAGGACGGGACTGATCGTACTTGCGCGGTCGGACTTCATTTTTCCGATTCGTACGGTAAATCGTCCGGTGATGTGTCGGACACTTTTCCCGACCCGAGGACGTGTGGGGGAATTTTCCCAATGCGATTCGTATGGATTTTTTCTCATGCGAATCGTACTTGCCAGTTTGTACGGTACTTGTACGATTCGTACGGAAAAAAATCCGGATACGATTCGTACGGAGAAAATTTTTCCAGGTTCGGAATCGGCACCTATATTTGGTAAATATACCTTGTTTTGTATTAGTATTTAATGACCGGGAAGCTCAATTTAGGGATGATAGATATAAAATGCTTAGCATTGGGTATTCTATAATGAAATCTGTTGTAACTCCACAAAGCTTTTATATTCTTTTTAAATTTTTCAAATCTTTTAATGGTCATTTATTTTTAAGGGTTAACAAAGGTCTTATATTAGAACCGTGATTCGAAAAACATATGCATCGGTCTAGGGGTAACTTTTTGAAAGGTTATGATATGCAATGTTTTTATTGTGATATGTAATTTGTTAATGTCTATCTTTTATGTTCTTTTAAACCAAAATAAATATTAAAGAGAGAGAAGAGAGAAGTTGCGTTAAGCTACTTTTGCGATGATTAACGCTCGTTCTTGATAATATCCCCCTAAGTGTACAAAACACATAAAATTGGCGGTAGATAACTCGTTCTTAAAATCAAATTAATTTATGGTTTAAATCTTTTACTGAAATTTTCCAAACATTCAATAAGTTCGGCTAAATCAGAAGTGCGACTAATCGTAAGCACCTACTTGACATATGTCTCATGTAGATAAGCTGTGCATATTAAGAATATGGTAAACCCACAGAAAGACATAACCGAACAAATCATAAAAACGTCTACTCATAACCCCTCCCATCTCTCCCCCACCCCGTTCCTTGTCCACCAAATAAACTATCTGTATTACACCTGGATCGTGCTGGTTGAGCAGGTTGCTTATTGCTCTGTCGGCTGTGTGTCAGAGAGCCGTAGCAAGCGGAGGTACCTGGGGCAGGTGGTCTCCCTAAATTCAGTGGAAAGAAGTGACAAAAATGGTTGCCATAGCCCACTGAACATGGACCCCCTCCCTGCTATCGTCAACATCAATTTCTCCATTTCTAAACCTTTAAAGGTAGGTATATGAGGGGGGCGCCAGTGTGTAAGTATGTTTTGCACTGCAGAGCCCAGCGCTATTGCTATTAGCCGGCCTCTGCGGGAGCGGAGCAGATAAGTCAGAGGATTCGGGAGGCACAAAAGGACATACGCTGGGAAGTGCAGGATTTCTGTGTCGAGATGTTTATCTACTTCTTTCAGGACCTGATCCCAATATGCCTGGAGATGTGGACACTCCCACAGCAAGTGTACCAGAGTACCCCCGCCAGCAGTTCACCCCCTGAGTTTGATCTATTGCATGAAGTCGCTCCGGAGTATAATACCAGTATGTGACCAGCTTGGTGAAGGTCTCAGTAAGCCCATATGATATGCTGAGTGGCGAGCCCTATAGAACACTCATTCCCACTCCTTATGGCTTAGTGTTCTGCTGAGGTCTCTTTCCCACCTCGTGCATCCCGCGTTATAGATGTTAGTGTTTCTGGTCAGAAGCATTTTATACAAATCTGAAATACGTTTCTTGTCTGATGTGCGTGTGACAAGCCACTTCTCGTAGGTGGAGAGGTGTCTGCAAGCAGATGGTTTAACCTGGTTATGTAGTGCCCAGTGTCTCATCTGGAGGTATCGGAGCTGTTCGGGTAGCCCATCATCTAGCTTGTGTTGTTTGAATAGTATTATCCCATCCACATCAAATAGGAGGCCTAGGGCGCGGCACCCTGATGATCTCCATCGCACAAAGGCAGCGGATTGAAAAGAGGTAAACCGAGGAAAACAGCTCTTATATCAGAAGGTCAAATAAAGTCCAAATATCCGTTCTATGTTCGTTTCTTCTTCTTTAATTCAATCTTGTCACATATATTTCTTGGAACAAGAAATATATGTGACAAGATTGAATTAAAGAAGAAGAAACGAACATAGAACAGATATTTGGACTTTATTTGACCTTCTGATATAAGAGCTGTTTTCCTCGGTTTACCTCTTTTCAATTAACTGTGAAGTGGGCTTTGCCCATATTTTGCGACGTTGGGTGGTCGTTGTATGGTTGACCTTGAAGCAGTGACTCTAACGGGATATTTACTTTTACCACGAATATCACTTCCCTGCGCAGAGACTCCCTACCACCTTTCTTTTGTTTGTTGCACAAAGGCAGCGGAGTCCATGCCAGGTTGGAAGTCGGGGTTTTCCATCAATGGAGTTAGTGGTGAGGGAAAAGTAGTGAGATTGTGTTTGATGTTGGTGCGATCCCACAAATCAAGGATAGCTCGTGTAATGTGAGACGCATACAAGTTGGGTGGTCTGTGTCTCTTCCGGAGGAAGGGGATTTCTTGTAATGGTCTGGCGGTGGCCACTTTATCCTGGAACGGCCAATGTTTATCTGACTCCCACCGGCTCCACTCAACTAGGTGGCGTAATTGGGCTGCTTGGTAATAAAGGAGGAGATCGGGGACACCAAGACCTCCTCCTTCCGGTTGAAGCATCGCAAGTGCCTGCTTCATCCGGGGCTTACGGCCATTCCATATCAATTGTGCTAGGTCTGATTGGGTCTGCTGTATCCACCCCATCGGAGGTCGGAGAGGTAGGGTCCGAAACAAGTATAAGATCTGGGGTAAGATGACCATTTTGACCGCGGCTATTTTACCGAGCCATGAGAGAGAAAAGTGTCTGCATTGAATCAGCTCTTTGCGAACTGTCTGCCTTAGCAGTGTGCAATTCGCAGTTACCGTGTCTGATAAGGAGGGAGCTAATTGAATCCCTAAATATGGGATTGTATCTGTTGCCCATTGAAGGGAATGGGACCCCTGTAGGTTTGTGCGAGTATGGGGTGTCAGGGAGAGATCAAGCGCTATTGACTTCTCCATAGTCACCTTAAACCCCGAGGCTCATACAAAAGTGTCTAATTCTGCCAGGCACGCCAGTAATGCGAGGATGGGGTTCGACAACGAAAGTAGGACATCATCAGCGTACAAGCTGATTGTATGAGTGTAGCCACCGAATTTAATACCGGAGATCATCGGGGTATGTCGAATATGGTGGGCTGGAGGCTCCATATAAAACGCAAAGAGAAGGGGTGACAGGGGGCACCCCTGTCTCGTCCCTCTCTCTATGGGGACTCGGGAAGACGTGTGGCCAATTACTCTAACTGTGGCTGTTGGGAACTTATAGTAGTTCAGGATATATGTGCGGAACCTCTCTCCCATCCCCGTGCATTCGAGAACCTGTTCCAAGTATGGCCAATGGACCCGGTCAAATGCCTTCTCGGCATCGGATCACTGACAGAATATCGAGGAGAAGAATATCGACCTACAAAAATATCGAGGAAAAAATATAGAATGCCAAAATATCGAATCCCTTTCTACAAACAGGTAAGTACAAAAATATCGATTCAAAATATCATTGTAAAAAATATAGTTGGTCAAAATATCGAATTTTTTAAATGTCTTAAAAGCAATGTAAAATTAATGAAATAATAAATATAATTAACTAAAACATACTTACAAATACTTAAATAACTTTACAATTAATAAATAATTATTGTAAGTTAAAAAAAATGTTTTCTTAATACCTATATATATTAACGTAATATTAATAAAAAATATTCTATATTTTTAGCGTAGGATAGCGGGCGGGTCAAATTTACCATTACCACTCCAGTAAGTCCAACAGTAGGGAAAGCATTGGATAGCGGGATGGTAAAATTTACTATTCCCACTCCAGAGAGTGCAACAGTAGGGAAAGGACTGGATAGCGGGAGGGTAAAAATTACTATTCCCACTTCAGAGAGTGCAACAGTAGGGAAAACATTGGATAGCGTAGGGGTAAAAATTACTATTCCCACTCCACAGAGTGCAACAGTAGGGAAAGCGTTGGATAGCGTATGGGTAAAAATTACTATTCCCACTCCAGAGAGTGCAACAGTAGGGAAAGCGTTGGATAGCGGGAGGGTAAAATTTACTATTCCCACTCCAGTGAGTGCAACAGTAGGGAAAGCGTTGGATAGCGTAGGGGTAAAAATTACTATTCCCACTCCAAAGAGTGCAACAGTAGGGAAAGCGTTGGATAGAGTAGGGGTAAAAATTACTATTCCCACTCCAGAGAGTGCAACAGTAGAGAAAGCGTTGGATAGCGAAGGGGTAAAAATTACTATTCCCACTACAAAGAGTGCAACAGTAGGGAAAGCGTTGGATATCGTAGGGGTAAAAATTACTATTCCCACTCCAGAGAGTGCAACAGTAGGGAAAGCGTTGGATAGCGGGAGGGCAAAATTTACTATTCCCACTCCAGTGAGTGCAACAGTAGGGAATACATCAGATGGCGTAGGGGTAAAAATTACTATTCCCACCCCAAAGAGTGCCACAGTAGGGAAAACATTGGATATCGTAGGGGTAAAAATTACTATTCCCACTCCAGAGAGTGCAACAGTAGGGAAAGCATTGGATAGCGGGAGGGTAAAATTTACTATTCCCACTCCAGTGAGTGCAACAGTAGGGAAAGCATTGGATAGCAGAGGGGTACAAATTACTATTCCCACTCCAAAGAGTGCAACAGTAGGGAAAGCGTTGGATAGCGTAGGGGTAAAAATTACTATTCCCACTCCAGTGAGTGTAATAGTAGGGAAAGCGTTGGATAGCGTAGGGGTATCAATTACTATTCCCACTCCAGTGAGTGCAATAGTAGGAAAAATAATAATTTAATATTTTATTAAAAATAAATTAATTATTAATAGTAATAAAAAAAGTATTAAAATTATTTACCAATCACACAGCCTTTAATAATTAATTATTTATAAATACCAATAAATATTTTTTAAATTAATTACCTATTAATAATTATTTAACAACCAATTAATTTTCAATACAAAACAATTAATGAATACAAATACTAATTAATAATTAATAATAAATTAATTATCAATATACAAAAATAATTTCTAAATTTTATTATTTACAATTAAATTGCTTCCCACCATATTCCCCTATAAACCCACAACCCACTACAAATAATAAATTAATACAATTAACATAATTATCAATTAAACAATTAATAGAAATTAATTACCAATTATTACACATTAATTACCAATTAATAATTAATCAATAACCAATTAATTTTCAATACCAAAAATTGATAAATAATAAAAAATACCAATTAATAATTAACAGTAAATTAATCATCAATACACAAAAATATTTTCAATAATTACTTAATTATAATTAAATTACTTCCCACTCTATTACCCTATAAACCCACAACCCGCTCCGAATAATAAATTACTACAATTAACATAATTATCAATTAACCAATTAATACAAATTAATTACCAATTAATAAAAAATAATTACCAATTATTACAAATTAATTACCAATGAATAATTAATTACAATAAATTAGTTACTACCAATTAATAATTACTTAATAACAATTAAATTACTTCCCACCCTATTCCCCTATAATCCCACAACCCGCTACAGAAGTAAAACGCAAAATTAAATTACAAATAATTAATAATTCCTAAAAATTATTATTTATTGTACTATAATTAAATTACTTCGCACCCTAATCCCCTATAAACCCACAACCCCCTACAGAATTAAATTACAAAATAATTAAATAACATAAAATTCATTACTTTGAAAATATTCAAACCTACATTCCAAAATTAATACATACTTTTAACACATATACTAACACTTAAAACACTATAAAACAATTCGATATTTTTAACAACTATATTATGACTGTCGATATTACTTACTTCGATATTATGTAAATCGATAATTCTTACCTGATTTTCGATATTCTTCACCACTATATTTTGGCAATTAGATATTCAGTTCATTCTATATTAAAAACTCGATATTCTGTCCAGTCGATATTTTTTTTTCGATATTTTGAGTGTTTACCTCGGCATCGATAGTAAGCATCATATATTCCCCCTGCGTCCTCGAAGCTTTCTCGATAAGATGAAAGGCCCGTTTGGTATTGTCGCTGGTTTGGCGTTGGGAGATAAAAGTTGCTTGGTCTGGATCAATTAGACCGGACATATAGGGCGAGAAGCGCGCTGCTAGTATCCCAGTATACAGTTTGAGTTCGATGTTGAGGAGGGATATAGGGCGATAAGCCCCGCGTTTGGTCGTATCCTTCCCCAGTTTTGGGATAACCACTATAGAGGCTTCGAGCATATCACCTGGGAACGCTCCGGGTTCAGCGAATGTATTAAAAAGTTTAGTGAGGATCGGGGCCACTAGCGTGCAGAATGTCTTAAAAATATATCAGAGAAGCCATCTGGTCCAGGTTCCTTTGCGTGTTTAAGGCATGAGATGACCGCGATAACTTCTTCTAATCTAATGTCCCTGTCTAGATGGTCAGCCTGGGCCTTAGTCAATGCTGGTAGATCAACGGAGTCGAGAAAGGTGGCACTTTCTGCGCTGGATAGTGGGGAGTTAGTATAGATGTGGGCTTAGAAGTTCCGCAACGTTTCTGTGATATTCGAGTCCTCAACCACCAGCTCCCCATCCCCTCGCTGAATCTCCCAGACCCCCTATTTCTGCCGAGTCTCGCGCAGTTTATGGGTGAGGAGACGGCCGCATCTGTCCCCTGCAGTGTAGTAGGAGTGTCGCAGCCGAAGAGCTGCAAACTTCTCCCTATCCTGATCTAGTGCCGCGAGCTGTTGCCGCATATCCTTCAACTGGCGCCAGACCCACGGTGCCCCTGTCCCCTGATGCATCAGCTCTAACGCTTTGGTTTTCTGGGTAAGAATGTTGCTCTTGCGTCTGCGCTCCACATTTTCCACCGCTGAGATGGCGATCAGCTCCCCTCGTATCACTGCCTTCAATGCTATCCACTGCGTGGTGAGAGTGGTGTTGTCATTGGCGTTATGAGAGTGGTAATCTTTGATGGAGCGCTGCACCTGTTCTACAACTGTAGTGCAGTGTAAGAGAGTGTCTCGGAGGCACCAAGTTCGGGGGGGGCGTTGTGTTGAAGTACTGGGTTTTTCAGAACCAACCCAGCGGTGCCAGGGGACACACCCGAAGACTTCGAGTTCTTCCTGTTTCAGACTACAGAAACACAGAGGTGCCGATTACGATCCGGTAAAAGCCGGGTACGAACCGTCGGTCGGAGCGTTTTCTCCGTCCGACTCGTACCCGGTTGTAAAACTTTACAAACATGGAATTACGATTCGCACGGAAACACCATTTCCGTACGAATCGTAAAAAACACCGACCGATGAAAATATACATACAAATGTGATCCGGGAATGCTGCGACATGACGTCGGGACGCTTTCAGGCAGCGTTTCACGACCCAGGAATTACGATTCGAACCGACAGCAGTCCGGACGGCAATATTTTCACGGCACCCAAAAAGTGCCGGAAAAGCGAAGTACGCCATGAAACGACCAGAGTAGGTGGCCCGGTACGCGCCGTACCCCCCCCAGCCCCCGTATGTACGTGCCGACCCCCCCCAACCCCCGTACGTTCGAGTCGTACCCCCACCCGTGTATGTACGGTGCGTACCCCCCGTGTATGTACACCCGTGTACGTTCGAGTCGTACCCCCACCCGTGTATGTACGGTGCGTACCCCCGTGTATGTACACCCATGTACGTTCGAGTCGTACCCCCACCCGTGTATGTACGGTGCGTACCCCCGTGTATGTACACCCGTGTACGTTCGAGTCGTACCCCCACCCGTGTATGTACGGTGCGTACCCCCGTGTATGTACACCCGTGTACGTTCGAGTCGTACCTCCACCCGTGTATGTACGGTGCGTACCCCCCGTGTATGTACACCCGTGTACGTTCGAGTCGTACCCCCACCCGTGTATGTACGGTGCGTACCCCCCCGTGTATGTACACCCATGTACGTTCGAATCGTACCCCCACCCGTGTATGTACGGTGCGTACCCCTGTGTATGTACACCCGTGTACGTTCGAGTCATACCCCCACCCGTGTATGTACGGTGCTACGCGCTGGGTTTAAGCACCGTACATACACGGGTGGGGGTACGACTCGAACGTACACGGGTGTACATACACGGGGGTACGACACGAATACGGGTGTACATACACGGGGGGTATGACACGTACACGGGTGTACTGTACGGGGGCTGGGGGGGTCGGCGCGTACATACGGGGGCCAGGAGGGGGGGATTCGACTTGTACATAGGAGGGCTGGGGGGAGTGTTGGGCGCGTATGCGGGCACATGTCTCCATGGTTGCTATGGGAGTTCGGTGCGGACGGTGTTTTTTCCATCCGGTTGTAACATCGGACGCACGGGATGGATCGTAATTCCGCGGTCGGACTTCACTTTTCACATTTGTACGGTAAATCGTCCGTGGACGTGTCGGACACATTTTCCGACCCGAGGACGTGTGGGGAATGATTCCCTATCGATTCGTATAGACTTTTTCCCATGCGAATCGTAATTGGCTGTTTGTACGGCACTTGTACGATTCATACGGTAAAAAGACCGGATACGAGTCGTACGGGGAATTTTTTTACCGGATCGTAATCGGCACCAGAGTCTTCTAGGTGAAGTCAAAGATCGTATTTATTGGCTGCAGACCAATCACAGGTATCCGAGAAGTACAGCACGGTGTATGTTCTCAGGAGACTGCTCCCAACCAAAAACCAGTCTTTTCTTATATACAAAATATTACGCTCTGGGCAACACCGCCCCTATTTTACAAGTGGTCATTCACATATTTTCGTTTCAAAGAAACAGCAAAGTCATGATGATAATCCCACATTTCAGCTCGGTCAGCCCACAATTATTTACCCAGCGAGGCTCAGAACACTCATCAGATTTCAGCAGACCCCAATAAAAACGGGCACCTCCTCCTCGTAAAGCAAGCCATAAAGTAGGAAACAGAGTCAGGTATGAAAGAGATTAGTCAGGGTTCGTGTGGGAAGAACGACTTTATGGTGTGTCAAGCCCTGATGCTAATCCCATTTGGCCGCAGTAAAAGGAACCGGTCGAACAGGACTGACCTCGGGCAGTGGAGTCGGGTTGCACAGGTCACAAAGAAGGCACAGAAGTTGTGCGTGTCCTTTAGGCCTAGGCATGGCCTTAAAGCGCAGCCTATGTGAGGGCAACCACAGAATGGTTACCGTTCTAAAATTGAACCCGAGGGTTCGATATGTAGTATCGTATACACGGTGAATTCATCGGTGAAACATGACGAAAACACTCATACATACCGCATTAGTCATTTGTGGTTTGCTGATACCAAAATCGGCATAGTGGGATCATGCCTCCAACATGGTTCCGAAATTTACAGTACCACAGTGTGGGAGGAAGAGTGAGGAACGCAATGACTGGTGCATGATCGGAAAGGGAGGCTGCCCCTATCTCTACCTCCGTTGTTAATGCGTGTATGGTTGTAATTGCTAACAGGTAGTCTAGTTGCGCGTATGTTTTATGTGCATTCGAGTAATAAGTGTATTCACGGCTATGGGGATGGAAGCTTCGCCACAGGTCCATGAGGCCTAGGTCTTGTAAGCGTGTTAAGCCTTCTTTCCATAATGCGCCCGCCTGCGCTGTGCGTTGACATGATCTATCTACGTTATTATCAAAGACAAAATTCAGATCACCCCCCAGGAGGATCCGCGGTCTGTAGTGGCTGTCGCCTCCGTGAGGACTGTGTGTAAAAACTTTTCTTGTCCCTCATTGGGCCATAAACTGACCCTATATTGAGTGTTAAGCCTCCTAGAGCAAAACAGTAGATTAGAAGCCTGCCCCTAATTTCAGCTTCCTTATGAAGGACTTCTCCCTTAAACCTCTGGGCAACTAATATGGCCACCCCGGCTGATTTGATGGGGCCTGAGGAGAACAGCTGAGTCGGGAAGCTACGGGATTTGAGGCAATGGCAGTCTCTGGCCAACAGATGCGTTTCTTGGAGTAAGTATATGTCTGCTTCGGTGTGCTCTAGGCATGACAGGACTGCCTTACGCTTCACTGGATTGTTGAGACCCCTCACATTTAGGGTAAGTATTTTAAGCGTGGTGGGAGTCATTCAACAGATGAGGTGGACTGGAAGTTGCAATAGCATCTAGGGACTGGGTCCTGGGTCCTGGGAGCAGAGAGCGATTGAGGCCCCTAGAGAGTTCTCCCTATGTGACCTCCTGTTGTGCCAGTAGAAAGGTGGACAAGGAACCCCTCCCCCCAAAAAAAATAACCCCAAACATACAACCTCAAAAGGTCCACCTACAAAAAACAAAAGGAAAACTAAAAGAGAGAAAAAACCAGAGATGTAACAGAGTCCATCATCCATGGACGATCGGAAAGTCTTCACTGGGAATGTGTCATGGTCAAAGGCGCCCCCTGCCAACCGCTCCCATTTATGGAGGACATCTCATGAAACCTGGTTGATGATGTAAGTTTCAGTCAGGGTGCGTTTTCGCAAGTTCTGCTGGCAAAGTCTCTAGGGCCGTTTTCGGACCCTCGGAAATTTTGGTGAGGTTCGGTTGTTTAGGTCGACGCCGTCTGCCTTGTTGCCTCCATCTTGGTTTCCAGTCCTCCGCGCTGGGAGTCGGGCCATCATCGCTGTTCTCTTCCATCGGTGGATCAATTCCTAGTAGGTGGCAGGCCTCAGAGAGGGAGCAGAGCTGGAAGAGCTTACCCTCCTTGCAGAATACCAGGTGAAACGGGTGGCTCCAGCTATATGGAATGTCGTGTTGGCGGAGATACGAGGTGATAGGCCTAAAGGTTCTCCTCTTTTGTAGTGTTAGCGCCACCAAGTCTTGGTACAGGACTGGATTCTGCCCACGGAATGTCAAGTGATGCATCTGTCAGGCCTTCTGTAGCTGGACGGGGGGGGGGCCCACTCTGTGCGCCCTGTCTAATTTGAGGTCGTAGGCCGAAGGCGTGCCGAGGATATGGTTAAAGAGGTCTCTGGCGTATTCAAAGATGCCTCCTGCTTCTTCGTCGGTTTTCACCCCCGGAACCTAATGTTATGTCGACGGGAGCCGTTCTCTAAATCCCCAAGGTGTGACTGTAGGTCTACTTGCTGGTCATGTATGGGAATTACTTCCTGTTGAAGCGTTGACAGCTCCACCTCCCTCCGTCCCTTTTCTCTTCTAGCTTAGCCACTCTCTTGCCTATGCTGTCCATGTCCCTGCGAACGTCCTTGATCTCGGCCGTGAGATCTCGTTTAAGTGTTTGCAAATCCTCACGTAGAGTCACAAACAAGGATTCCAGGAAGGCTTTTGTGATCAGTTCTCCGTCTTCTCCACCCTGCGGACTAACCAGATCAGTGCTTACAGGGTTGTCCCCCATCTGTGAACCACCATGGGACTTTGCGAAGAGGTCCTTAAGGGATTTTTCTTTCCGCCCCCGGGAGGTGGACATATTGTGCTTTGACAAATGTCTGAGGAAGGGGCCAGCAAGCTGCACGGGAGTATGGTAGGGCCTCAGTGCCGAATGCTGCCTCCAAACCTTCAGTAGAGCGTCCTAGTACTAGCCGGGCTGCGAGCCCTCAGTGTGCTATGACTGGGGGACAAATTCAGGTAGTCTATCTGCTCGCGACCAACGAAGCCCACCGGCTACGGTCGCAAAATGCACGCAGCTACCAGTAATACTGTCCCGGCCACTGAGCGTCTCCCCAGCGATGGTTCTATGTCTCCAGTGGGAACAAGGTGGATTCAATGCCTCCTATCACGCGTTCCTTTATCCAAGGTCTGTTAGACCCCAGGCAGCGCTACTAGCTCCACAAGAGGTGGGTCCAGAACTCGTGGTGTGGAGGGTGATCTCCTCTCGTTGTGCTTCTCAGACCGCGCTGTGTCCCATGACCCAGTCAGCCGCCCCGCGCTGCCATAGCCCAACCAGGCGGCCCGCAGCGTCCCTGGGTTGCTCCAAAGGCCTCTTCTTGCTTAGCGTGGACCCTCCAGGCTCCAGGGGCCCCCCTGCGGCACCCACCATCTCGCTCTGCGCTCCCCTAGTGCCGACTCAACAGTGCAGCTTTCCCTTGTGCTGCGGTCACTTGCCTGCTGTGGCGCCGAAGGGGTGACGCCCCGCAGGCCCACAGCCACCCTGTCCAGATCCGCCGTGCCTCCCTCGCTGCTAGGCCTCTGCCCAAGATGGCGGACCCACCACCGCTATGTAGCGCGTCTGCCTGTGCTGTTCTGCACACCTCTGCTGCCTAGGCAGGTGCTTACCGGCCTCGTGGATCGCCGGCCCCCTCTTCTAGTGTGGCCCGGCCTGCCCCTCTCAGCGTCTCCGAATCACGCTACACCGCTTCAGCTCTGGGCCCTCTCAGGATTAGGCTGCGCTCCCTCGGCACCCTGCTGCCCGCTACAACCACTGCGGCCCTTGCAGCTTGGGCATATCGCAAGCTCCTTTACCGGCCTCATAGATCGCCGGCTCCGATTCAGTCGCGGCACGACTCGCTGCTCTCGCGGACTCTGCAGGGACCCGGCTCCTCCAGCTGTTGCTAAGCGGCAATCGCCGCTTCAGCACGGGTGCTCCCGGGACTGGGCAGCGTCCACCCAGCGTCTCGCTCCCCGTCACAGCCACTGCGGGCCTAGCAGGGAGGGAATATCGCGATCTCCACTTGGCTTCGTGGCCTTAGGACTTGCCACAGTACTCGGTCACACTATCACCGGTGTCTCACTGATGGTGGTGGCCAAAAGCCGGTGCTGTGTCGGCCGGCCAGCGGGATAGCTCGAACAGCACGTCCTATTGAGCCGCCATCTTGACCACACCCCCAAATCAAATTCATTTAGAGGAAGAAAAACATAATATTTCAGAGCCTGTGCGGGGGTTTCGACTTCAAACAGACTCACAGCGATGTAATGTGTGGAAGTGCATTATTTATTTATTATAGGCATAAATATATACAGTATGTGTTACTTGCATGTAACTTTAAGGAACTTAAGTTTGGAATGCTTAGTATGTCACTGTTGGAATGTTAGTGTTTGACTTGGTAGAACTGACTGGGGAACCGGAGAGGAAGGTTGTGGGTCTTTACTGGAATAAACTTCAAAACTTACTTCAAGAAATTATCAGCTTTATTTTTACATCGTGTGCGCATTTACTACATTTAATAGCGACGATTTTATGCTTAGACCCACCGACAATGGAGAAATGAAACCTCGTCATGCTTAAAATATAATTCAAATTTGAGGAAGATTTCGTGAACGGAATTTATAACTTCCAGCGCGTTGGATCGAAAAGACTGAAGCACTCGGTAATGTACTTTTAAAATTACTGCGGAGCACATGAGTTAACCTAGCGCATTAATTTTCTTGGAAAAGAAAAAAGAAAAACATATGTGCTGACTGATTTATCTCGCCGCGAAGTGCTCTTTGCTTTCTTGCGCTGTTGCTTTAACTAACTGCCGTGTGTTAAATGTCTTTGGATCCACTTACTTTTATTTGCACTGTATGAGATCGTTCATTTGATCACTTATAACGGTTGCGCTGTTGAAGCGGAGTTGGTGGTGGCATTTTCTGAAACGACCGCAGAGTTCGAAGGAGCAGCAGTCTCTTAGCGCGCGTAAAAGCGGAGTAAACAGCACATGAGTTTTCTTCCTATGATGTACTGCACGACATAACGTCATCACGCTACTTGACACTGCGTGCCTCCATTTTGAAAGTGTTGAGATTGGTTGGCTAGTAACTACCTGAAGCGTGTTTATATGTGAAGCACAAACATCAAGGCAGCGGGTTTTTTCTTCTTTTCCAACGCGTATGCAATGGGGAGCGATGGCATTCATTTAAAGTGAGATTGTGAATTAAATATTAATAAGTTAATTTTATTTTTTCTTTATTAAGCATAAGAAAATGGCTTCTAACAGTAACTCAAATGTGATGCAACCACCTCCTTTCCATGAACTACCAGGAAAACCTGTCAAACCATGGCATAAATGGTTAAGAATTTTTGAAAATTATCTTGAAGCTATAGATGGAATTAAATATTCAGCAGCTCTGAAAAAAGCCATTTTATTTAATCTTTTGGGAAACTCTGGGCAGGAAGTCTTTGATAATTTACCTGAGGTTCCTGCACCTTCGCGAGATGATTTGTGGGATGTTTACAAAGAAGCACTGGCACGTATTGGAAAACAGTATGTGGATGAACCTTCAGTTATGGTGGAAAGACACAAATTTTTTAAGCGTAAACAATCTGCAGATTGAGGACTATTTGGCTGTATTACGTGTTTTAGCATCTAAATGTGTTTTTGATAATTATTTAGACACTGCCCTACGTGATCAATTAGTTTTTAATTGCTTTAACAAAAAGATTCAAGAACGCATTTTAACATGTAAGAATACATCTTTAGATGAGGTCATGGATATTGCGAGAAGTATAGAACGTTCAGTGGTTTCGTCGAAGATTTTATCTGAATCTAGTATTAATGCATCCTCTGACATTTCTAAGGTTTCTGCTGTGGAAGTCACACCAGTCAATAATGAGACTAACATACATTTGGTTTCACATAAGGGTAGTGTAAAAAAGAATTTTGACAGAAGAGTGAGTGGAGCATGTTACAGATGTGGTTCGAGATTCCATTTAGGGAATTTTCAAAATTGCCCAGCTAGGCAAGAGATGTAACAATTGTAAAAAAATTGAACACTTTTATAGTGTGTGTCATGCTAGTAGAACAAGAGTCAAGGTCAGTCAGCTGGAGGTTGAAAATGATATATTGGCAGACGCTATTAGCAATGTATCTGTTTCATCACTAGAAATAAGTGCATTGGGTGAATATGAAAAACGATGTAAGGGTCCCATATGTGATGTTAAAATTGGAGTAATTGATTTAGACCTGATGGCAGATTCAGGATCTCCAATTACAATTTTAGCGGAGAACACATTTTACAAGTATTGGTCAGGAAAAATGTTGAAATCAACAACTATTAATCCCAAAACTTTTGGGGAATATGACATCATCATGAGAGGATACTTTGAGGACAGTGTCTTGTTTAAAGGTAGAAACATTTTTACAAAAATGTATGTAGCTGTTAACAGACATGGCATTTTGGGTTGGCAGGACCAAGCTAAGCTGGGTATTATTTTACGACCGGGTCATGAGGAACCAGTCACACTAGGTGATATGCCCATTTTAGCGATTCAGGAAATGAACATCTGTGATAATTTCACTAAGATGTTACAAGTTAAATTTCCTCAAGTATTTTCTACTAAAATTGGAGTTATCAAGAATGTTGAACATGATATTGTACTCAAGAGCAATGCTATTCCGGTGATTCAAAAAGTAAGACCCGTTCCTTTGTCAGCCAGAAATGATCTTAAGAAATTACTTGATGATATCTGTTCTCAGGGTATTATCAAACAAGTGGAGTCATCTGAATGGGTTTCTGCAGCAGTCGTCGCACGAAAAAGTAATGGGGATATACGCCTGTGTGCTGAACTTAGAGTTCTTAATAGGAATATTCTGGTTGATTGTCATCCCCTCCCACATATTCATGAAATGCTAGCCAGATTAGGGGGTAGTAAATATTTCTCTACAATTGATTTACGCTCTGCGTACCATCAGATTCCGTTATCTAAAAACTCACAACATTTGACCACTTTTGTGACACCTTTTGGTGTATTATAAGCGCGTGCCATTTGGTTTGGCATCTGCTGCCAGCGTTTTTCAACGTCTGATGGATCACATTTTTGGTGGTCTTGTTGGTGTACAAACCTTTCAAGATGATATTTTAGTTCACACTGAAAGCCTAGATGAACACATTGCACTTTTAGAAGATGTCATTAGCAAATTGGGCGCGTGGGGCATGACAGTTAATTTTGAGAAATGTAAATTTTTATCACAACAGGTTAACTATTTAGGACAGAACATTTCAGGCGATGGCATTAGACCCAAAGAAACCTTGCTAAAAGGTATAAATGAAGCATCAATTCCAAGTGACAAAGATTCTCTTAGGGCATTTTTAGGCCTTAGCGAGTACTATGCGCGTTTTGTGCAGGGTTATTCAGTAGTTGTGCAGCCTTTAAGGAATCTTTTAAGGAAAAATTAGAAGTTCATATGGTCCAAGGAGTGTCAGGAAGCATTTGAATCTGTCAAAAACTTAATCACTTCTGCTTCGGCAATTAAGCCATTTACGTATGGTGCAAAATGTATAATTACGGTAATGCCAGTGGGAAAGGTTTAGGGGCAGTCCTTAGCCAAATTGTTGCAGGTCAGGAGTGTGCCATTGCATTTGCTTCACGTACTTTGAATATGGCGGAGAAAAACTATAGTACAATCGAACGTGAAGCACTAGCTTGTTCTTGGGCCTCTGAAAAATGTAAGATGTATATCTGGGGTACTAAATTTGAATTTCATACTGATCATAAGCTGTTAATTTACATGTTGGGAGATAGTTGTTCTAATAACGCTTCATCGAGATTGATTAGATTGCTGGCCAGGTTACAGGAATTTAACTTTGACATAAAATACATTCCCGGTGGGAAAAATGTTAGAGCGGATTGTTTATCACGCTTACCGGTAGAATGTGATGGTGTTGAGGATGTCAATGAAAAAAAATGGGAAGGATTGGCGTACGTGTTCACCATTGGTGATCTAAATGAACAGTTTAGGATTTCTGAGAAAGAATGGCTAGAGAACTGTGATAAAGACGAATGCATGACACAAGGGAAGACATTTTTAATTAGTGGCTGGCCCAGTGATTGGTCTATGTCTATGGATTTAAGGTGCTTTCATCAGGTCGCTTCAGAATTGTCGGTAGTTAATGATGTCTTGGTTCGACAAGATTTGTTTGTTCCTCCCAGTATTCTACGGTCAAAAGTCATTGCTTTAGCACATGAAGGACATTTGGGCATTTCTGCAACGGCAAAGAAAATTAAACAAATCTATTGGTGGCCTGGTATTGATGGACAGGTTAGAAGATTTGTAGATTCGTGCACGGAATGTTTGTGCTCCGACAAGCATTGGAAGACCTCTACAGTTCCATTATGTCCTGTTAGTTGGCCTAACAATGCTTGGGAAAAGATTGGGTTAGATTTTTCTGGTCCTATTAATATCGTGGGTTGTGATAAAAGGTTCTTGATTGTGGCAATCGATTATTATTCAAAGTGGTTGTACTATTCGTTTGTTAATTCTGCTGATTCTGCTTCTGTGATAACATTTTTGAAACATCTATTTTATATAGAAGGGAGAGTTAAGGAGGTTGTTTTACGGATAATGGCTCCCATTTTCTCTCTGAGCAGTTCACCAATTTTCTTGATAAAAATGACGTAAAACACATAAGGGTACCTTTATATAGTCCTTCTTCTAACGGTTTAGTTGAAAGGGCAAATAGGTTAATTAAAGAAGGTGTTCAAACAGCAGTTGCAAACAACCTTGATGTGAGAGATTATTTACAGTTCAAGGTCTGGAATTATAATATTACACCACAAAGTACAACAGATGTAGCTCCTTTTGTTTTGTTGAGAGGAAGAAAACCTATTAGTTCTATTAGCCCAACTTGGTTATTAGACAAGGTTGAACGTTATCACAAGATAGATTTGCAAAGTCTCAGAGAACATGTCTGTGAAAGACAAAATTGCTATTAAAAAAAATGTGATTCCAGAATGCATGTTAAGGATTGAACTTTGAATGTAGGAGATTGGGTCCTCATTAAAAAACCGAATAGAGTCAGTAACGGCCAGTCAAAATTCTCTGAACCAGTAAAAGTTGTGAGAAAAACAGGACAGCAGTTCTGTTACAAAATAGAGGTTGGTGGAATTGTAATGCTCTAGTTAAGATAACTTCTAAGCAGGCTAGTATCATTTCAGAAAGAATAAATGCCCATTTTGACAATGCAAAACAGGATTGGTTTGACTTAGATGCCCATACACGTGTAGACCACAGTAGGGATTTACGAACTGTATCTTCTGGAAGCAATGAAAGTATGCATACTGTTTTGAGTGATGATAATTTAAATAGAGGAGATTGTGTGGTGGATGTTGATAATGCAGCTACTTCTTCACTACCATCTGGTTTCTTCCCAGCAGGAAGTGGAGATGCTTTAGTTAGGAGTAGCTCCAGAATAAGATCTGCTCCAATCCATTCTAGAGACTTTGTACATTATTGATGTGTTTGTAGGTATATATATATATATATATATCTTCTAATTGATTTTCTCTTATCCACTCTGGAGACAATGTACTTTATGGATCAGGCTGTGTATATGTATATACATTTCTTCTTTTGTTCTTTATGATTTTCTCTTATCCATTCTAGAGACAATGGTGCCAATTCCGATCCGGTAAAAAAATTCCCCGTCCGACTCGTATCCGGATTTTTTTCCGTCCGAATCGTCAAAGTAGCGTACAAACTGCCAAGTACGATTCGAACGGAAAAAAGTCCATACGAATCGCATTGGGAAGATTTCCCCACACGTCCTCGGGTCGGGAAAAGTCACCGACACGTCCCCGGGCGAGAAACCCACCGTGCGGAAAAATAAAGTCCGACTGCGCAAGTACGATCCCTCCCGTCCTCCCCATTTCACAACCGTACGCAAAAAACACCGTCCGAACCGAACTCCCATAGCAACCATGGAGACATGTGCCCGCATACGCGCCGAACACCCCACCACCCCCCGCCCGCGTATGTACGCCCCGAACCCCCACCCGTGTATGTACGGACCGAACCCCCACCCCAGCAGAGTATGTACGCCCCGAACCCCCACCCGTGTATGTACGCACCAAACACCCACCCGTGTATGTACGCCCCCGAACCCCCCCCCAGCCGTGTATGTACGCACCGAACCACCAGCCGTGTATGTACGCCCCCGAACCCCCCCAGCCGTGTATGTACGCACCGAACCACCAGCCGTGTATGTACGCACCAAACCCCCCCCCAGCCGTGTATGTACGCACCGAACCACCAGCCGTGTATGTACGCCCCCGAACCCCCCCCCAGCCGTGTATGTACGCACCGAACCACCAGCCGTGTATGTACGCACCAAACACCCACCCGTGTATGTACGCCCCCGAACCCCCCCCAGCCGTGTATGTACGCACCGAACCACCAGCCGTGTATGTACGCCCCCGAACCCCCCCCAGCCGTGTATGTACGCACCCAACCACCACCCGTGTATGTACGCCCCCGAACCCCCCCCAGCCGTGTATGTACGCACCGAACCACCAGCCGTGTATGTACGCACCAAACACCCACCCGTGTATGTACGCCCCCGAACCCCCCCAGCCGTGTATGTACGCACCGAACCACCAGCCGTGTATGTACGCACCAAACACCCACCCGTGTATGTACGCCCCCGAACCCCCCCCAGCCGTGTATGTACGCACCGAACCACCAGCCGTGTATGTACGCACCAAACACCCACCCGTGTATGTACGCCCCCGAACCCCCCCCCAGCCGTGTATGTACGCACCGAACCACCACCCGTGTATGTACGCACCAAACACCCACCCCAGCCGTGTATGTACGCACCAAACCCCCACCCCAGCCGTGTATGTACGCACCAAACCCCCACCCCAGCCGTGTATGTACGCACCTAACCACCAGCCGTGTATGTACGCCCCCGAACCCCCCCCCAGCCGTGTATGTACGCACCTAACCACCAGCCGTGTATGTACGCCCCCGAACCCCCCCCAGCCGTGTATGTACGCACCGAACCAACAGCCGTGTATGTACGCACCAAACCCCCACCCCAGCCGTGTATGTACGCACCGAACCACCAGCCGTGTATGTACGCACCAAACACCCACCCGTGTATGTACGCCCCCGAACCCCCCCCCCAGCCGTGTATGTACGCACCGAACCACCAGCCGTGTATGTACGCCCCCGAACCCCCCCCAGCCGTGTATGTACGCACCGAACCACCAGCCGTGTATGTACGCACCAAACCCCCCCCCAGCCGTGTATGTACGCACCGAACCACCAGCCGTGTATGTACGCCCCCGAACCCCCCCCCAGCCGTGTATGTACGCACCGAACCACCAGCCGTGTATGTATGCACCAAACACCCACCCGTGTATGTACGCCCCCGAACCCCCCCCAGCCGTGTATGTACGCACCGAACCACCAGCCGTGTATGTACGCCCCCGAACCCCCCCCAGCCGTGTATGTACGCACCCAACCACCACCCGTGTATGTACGCCCCCGAACCCCCCCCAGCCGTGTATGTACGCACCGAACCACCAGCCGTGTATGTACGCACCAAACACCCACCCGTGTATGTACGCCCCCGAACCCCCCCCAGCCGTGTATGTACGCACCGAACCACCAGCCGTGTATGTACGCCCCCGAACCCCCCCCAGCCGTGTATGTACGCACCCAACCACCACCCGTGTATGTACGCCCCCGAACCCCCCCCAGCCGTGTATGTACGCACCGAACCACCAGCCGTGTATGTACGCACCAAACACCCACCCGTGTATGTACGCCCCCGAACCCCCCCCAGCCGTGTATGTACGCACCGAACCACCAGCCGTGTATGTACGCACCAAACACCCACCCGTGTATGTACGCCCCCGAAACCCCCCAGCCGTGTATGTACGCACCGAACCACCAGCCGTGTATGTACGCACCAAACACCCACCCGTGTATGTACGCCCCCGAACCCCCCCCCAGCCGTGTATGTACGAACCGAACCACCACCCGTGTATGTACGCACCAAACACCCACCCCAGCCGTGTATGTACGCACCAAACCCCCACCCCAGCCGTGTATGTACGCACCAAACCCCCACCCCAGCCGTGTATGTACGCACCTAACCACCAGCCGTGTATGTACGCCCCCGAACCCCCCCCCAGCCGTGTATGTACGCACCTAACCACCAGCCGTGTATGTACGCCCCCGAACCCCCCCCAGCCGTGTATGTACGCACCGAACCAACAGCCGTGTATGTACGCACCAAACCCCCACCCCAGCCGTGTATGTACGCACCGAACCACCAGCCGTGTATGTACGCACCAAACACCCACCCGTGTATGTACGCCCCCGAACCCCCCCCCCAGCCGTGTATGTACGCACCGAACCACCAGCCGTGTATGTACGCCCCCGAACCCCCCCCAGCCGTGTATGTACGCACCTAACCACCAGCCGCGTCTGTACGCCCCCGAACCCCCCCCAGCCGTGTATGTACGCACCGAACCAACAGCCGTGTATGTACGCACCAAACCCCCACCCCAGCCGTGTATGTACGCACCGAACCACCAGCCGTGTATGTACGCACCAAACACCCACCCGTGTATGTACGCCCCCGAACCCCCCCCCCAGCCGTGTATGTACGCACCGAACCACCAGCCGTGTATGTACGCCCCCGAACCCCCCCCAGCCGTGTATGTACGCACCGAACCACCAGCCGTGTATGTACGCACCAAACACCCACCCGTGTATGTACGCCCCCGAACCCCCCCCCCAGCCGTGTATGTACGCACCGAACCACCACCCGTGTATGTACGCCCCCGAACCCCCCCTAGCCGTGTATGTACGCACCGAACCACCACCCGTGTATGTACGCACCAAACACCCACCCCAGCCGTGTATGTACGCACCGAACCACCACCCCACCAGGGAATGTACGGACCGCACCCCCACCAGTGCATGTACGGACCGTACTGACGCCAAAAAAACACGTACTGAACCCGGACAAACCATATTTACACAAGGAGAGTCAAGTAGAGTTTCCCCACACCACCAAACAGGCCCAACAACCCCACAAACATCACATACACTCACCTGCAACTGCCAAACTGCCAAACAGAGGCCCAAAACTCAATCACTCCTCATAACACACCCACACAAATTTCAAACACAGCCACACCCACAAATGGACCAATAAAAATGGACCACACACACAAACCATGAGCCTTTGCAACAGACCCACTGCTGCCAGAGCCCACAGACGACCCACACCACCATACTTGAACCTCACACTTGCATACCTTCACACAACCACCTACACAAACACCCCCTCATCACATTCACACACACACCTCCACTACCACACCCACACACCCACAGCCATCCACACCCACACCCCCACAACCACACCCCACGCCATGTCCACCACCAAGAATCCAAAGTTCACAAAGGAGGAGCTGGAGATCCTTGTCGACGAAATCCTCAGAGTCGAGCCACAGCTCTTTGGGACATTGGTCAGACAGACCAGCATATCCGAAAAAACCGCCATGTGGCAGAGGATCGTCGATTCTGTGAATGCTGTTGGGACAACCAGAAGGACCAGGCACGAGTGCCAATCCAGGTGGTACGATCTGCGGAGGACGGTCAAGAGGAAGATGACTGACAATCACAACCAGGGGAACATCACTGGAGGAGGGCCGCCCCCCAGACCGGTACAATACCATCCCTGGGAGGAGAAGGTGATGTCCACGCTGGCGGTGGAGGGACTACACGGACTGCCAGGACTCCCAGACCCTGGTGAGTACACAAACAACTCACCTCACATGGGGGGGATGCCATACACAATCAATCATGCATGCCACCCCCCCCCAAGCCACCACCGGACACAACAACACTCCACAAACACACACATGCCACTGGCGCCTCCATGCCCCATGCATCAATCAGGGCCATGCCAAGTCACAGGCCACACAAAACACCAACACAACACAGGATGTGGTCGATGCTGGGAGTGGGGGCAGCAAAACTAACATTGAGCAACTCACAAGCACACAACAATGCCCTCAGCCCATATGGCCCAGGGCACAGCCATACAAACTGTGTGTACCCACACAGTACTGTCTTGCCTGCAAATGATGGCTGCCATGCAGGATGCCATGGGTCTGAAGGCACAATTTGCACATAACAGCAGACAATGAAGATGCATCGCTCTGATAGAGTCTCAGCACACACCGCCACAGCAGCAGCCTACACTCAGACACACTGCCCAATGGGTGCCCGGAGAACAGGGACTAACTCACATGAACAAGCCAATGGCCATTCAAAGACCGGCTAACTGTGTGTGCCCAGGAAGCTGGCCTGAGGTGACAGAGAGTGACAAAGAGAGGGAGGGAGAGGGGGAATGAGAGGGAAGGAGACAGAGGGGGGACACAGGGAGACAGACAGAGGGAGGGAGTAGGGTGACAGAGGGAGACCGACAGAGGGAGGGAGGAGGGTGACAGAGGGAGGGAGGAAGGGAGACACAGGGAGACTAAATCACCCTTGGGTGGTGTGGCCATGTCCACTCGTCAGCCGGTGGACTGTGTGCATGCAGACCAGGTCTGGCAGTGCCTCAACCCCCCCTTCCGTAGATGAAGACCGGTCCATGTGTCAATCTGTGCACGAGTCCATCCGTGCTGCAGGCACAGACCTAACCACACACCCAGTATACCCACCCACCGTGTCGGTAAGAACCCTGTCACAAAAGCTTCAGTCCCCTACCTGCAACATCAAATTGCCTTGCCAAAACACCATTTGGCCACGTACAGTGCAACACGTAAGGCGCCTCTGCATGGCTCGCTACGCCCGCACACCACACTGCTGACTGTGTACCCAAATAGATGCATCAACTAAGATTGTGTCTCACACATGCGTAAAGCCCTGACAGCTGTGGCCAAGGGACATAGCCATGCACAAGTGCACTGTGAGAGGAATGCAGGACAGATCCAACTACCCAGAGGAAGAGTGCCAAATCAGAAATGCATGCAACATGGATGCCACATGTGACACTGTTAACATTGTCTCTCTCACACACAGGTCAACGTCGACGAACACCCCCCAACACTGGGGGGGAAGTCACACAGGACCAGGCTCCGCGGGATGATGACCCCACCGCCAGCGATGACTCTCACCACTCCGTGGATGACCCAGACCAACCTGGCCCCTCTGGTGTCCAACCACCTGCAGCACCTGCGTCAGGTACAACTGTGCCAACCACCACCCCCATTCCTGCCACATCCCAGGAGACGTCCAGGAGCCCTGCCCGCACACGACCACCCAGCCAGTCTGCCCAGGAGGGACACGGTCCTCCGGGCACCCAGGAGGAGGCAGGCGGCAACGCAGATGCCATCCCTCAGGGGTCCCGGAGACCCGATGCACCCACAACGGCAGGCCAGGTGCACGTGGGCAGGGGTGGCGGGAGTGGAGGACGGCGGAGGCGCGAACCTGACCAGGCAGCTCAGGACCCGGTAGTGTCCCAGGTCAGCAACATCCTGGATACATACCGGCGTGACACCAGGGGCATGGACCAGATTGCGTCCACCCTCAATGACATCAAGGGGACCCTCCAGGAGATGAAGACCCTGCAGTCCCAGCAACATGCCTGTCAACTGCAACACCAAGGAAGGATGGAGGATAGACAGGCTGAGCTCGTGGCGGTGCAAACCCAAATGACCGGTGTACTCCGTCGGATTGCCGACAACATGGGCAACCCTCCCTGTGGCACCAGGCGAAGGCCATTACCAGACACAGGGAGGGATCAGGAGGAGGAGGATTCATCCGACGGAGCGTCACAGACATCGTCACGGACTGCTTCCGAGGGTCCCCGCAGGAAGGTGGGTCGTCCACGAAAAAGACTGTGAGAGTCAGCAGAACATCACCATCTCCCAGGTCACCTGGCCTGGCACCTGGCCCTCTGGCCCAATAGCAGCACATGACATTCTCTGCCACATGGACTTGCTGGTCACTGTCTGACCTATGTTGACGAAGACTGTGGCATGGACTCTGACATTTTGCTACGACAAGGATACCAACTCCCCCAGTGAACTTTGGATTCTACACTCCCGCTGTGCACCTCTTGTCATCCCCACAAACCCGTACCCCACCACAAATAAATTAATCACACTTACAAGATGATGCCGTGATTCTACATTATTACAATACATGTGTGTGTCGTACAGTCAAAGCATGCCTGATCTCAGAATTAACTCCAACCATCCAAACCGTGGGGTCGCAGTCTTGCCCAGGACACACATGGGTCCCAATGTCTCATCTGATACAGACATGGAGTACCAAACTCACCTGTGCTGGGCCCAACCAGCTGAGTGGTTCCCGCACAACTGTGGCTACAGACACATTCAGGGGAGCAACAGTCATGCGCAGAGGTCAGGGATCATGTTGAGTGACCTGGCTTGCCGCTCCCAGGTATGTCTAGACATGTGTCCCTACAATGTGCAGCATGCTTGCGTCAGGCGGATGTTGAGAATGGTGGCTAGGCCAAGGTTGGATGCATGGAGATGCCAGAATGCAGTTTAGGATCACTGTGCCACATGGTTGTGTTGGGGTTGTGGGCTGCATCATGAGTGTGGGCGTGGATCTAGAAGGTCATCCTGCAGCTGGCTGTGAAACATTCCCCCCATCCCGTTAGGACGTTGATGTGGCCTGGTTGCCCGACGCAGTAGCAGAGCTGTGCAGATGC
This sequence comes from Triturus cristatus, assembly GCF_964204655.1. Classification (NCBI taxonomy): domain Eukaryota; kingdom Metazoa; phylum Chordata; class Amphibia; order Caudata; family Salamandridae; genus Triturus; species Triturus cristatus. The sequence continues at coordinate 1,632,978,485 of NC_140591.1, read as the reverse complement.
ACTCCGGATATGGACAAGTACCATGGGAGTCGTGAGGCACATGTCCGTAGACTGCAGGGTAGGATTCGACACGGATGTTGTAGTTGCCCTGGGGGATGGTCTCTCTTGCCTTGAGGTGGATGGAACTGTGCATCTTGTGCATAATACAGTTCCCACTCCCTGACAAACCCCTAGCATCTTGTCACTCTACACATAGACACATGTGCACCACCTATGAAAACTATGCCAGACCTGCGGCACGCACAGTGGCAACAGGGCACCATTGACAGGGAAGAGGCACCTTGGAGACAGAGGGACAAATTTATTAGTCATGTGTGTTGGAATGACAATGATACTCTGTCAACACATACACAGGTCATGTGGATGTACATGTGGGAGCAACACTGGCACCCCCCATTGCAACACAGATGCTGGCATCCCATTGACCTGGCACACAAGTGACGGATAACAGCTAAACACCCCCTGCTGCCACGGAGAGGCCGCTATACACCATTGAGGCCCTGATGGGGCAATCACACACCATGTCAACCCGGTGCAACCTGTATGTTTCCGAGGCCAGTGTTACACACAATGATGGCCTCATCACAATCCCCAATCCCCTGCCACATGACAGTCACCAAGTCTGAGCATGGCTCCAGGTGAAGCCTGCCCCATGTCATGTTCCCCATGTAGGATCACCATGTATGCAAATGGAACACACATGAACCGGAGAAGTGCACACAGACTACAAACAATTCACACACCCAAAACGACGTGAGGCATCCCTTACCCTGAGGAGATTTCAACACTTGCCCGTGCATGTGACGCTGAATCAGCACATGTCGCTGTGTTCATGAGGAGTAGCAGGAGCACAACAATGCCACCAGCAGACAGCATGCACATGGACCTGTGGAAGAGAGACACACAAGGATTCAGCACAAAGGAGCACATCCGCAAGCATGTACTTAACACGTATCATGTTGTTAACATGACAGGTGACAATGATGACCCTCAGACAACATCCTTCCATTGCGCCATCACTTGAGTGACACTTCAATACACACCACTGACTCACTTGGCAGACATGCAGATGGACACACACATTGCAACACATGCCACACACGGCCCAATGCGTGCACACTCAGACACTGGAACTCACCACTAAGCAAAGAAGTTGCGTATGAGCCGACTCCGCATGTCCTCCACAGCCTCCTCCTCCTCCACATCACTTGCCCCGTCACCAAGCCCTTCATCCTCCACGGGTGGATGGTCCTGGTCATCTTGATCCAGTATGAGTGGAACAGCTTCCTCCACTGCCATGTTGTGCAGCATGCAGCAGACGATGATGATCTTGCACACCTTCACCGGGGCATATGGGAGTGCTCCGCCGGTCTTGTGGAGGCACCGGAATCGGCTCTTCAGAAGTCCAAACGTCCTCTCAATGACTCTCCTGGTCCGCCCATGTGCGTTGTTGTAGCGGTGCTCGGCAGCCGTGCTGGGGTTGCGGACAGGCGTCATCAGCCATGGCATGTTGGGATAGCCAGCGTCCCCTACAAGGAAACATCATGGACAGAAGTGTGTCAGCACAGGCAGTGAGATTGGAAGATGACGCCAAACACTGAACTGCCAGAGTCTACCCACCAACAATACATGCTCGCTCGTTCCGCAGCTGCAGCATCATTTCTGGCACCCTGCTACGCCTCATGATGAAGGCATCGTGTGCTGATCCTGGAAAGCGAACACAGACATGTGAAATCACCATGTTGGACAGACACACCACAAGGGCATTAATGGAGTGATAATGTTTGCGATTCCTATACACCACCTCCTGTGCCTGTGGTGGTACCAACGCAACATGTGTCCCATCTATGGACCCAATGACATGGGGCATCCCTCCCAGGGCATAGAACTCACGCTTGACATCTGTCAACTGCTCACGATTTGGGAATTTAATGTACTCATCCAGGTGAACCAACATGGCCTCTAAGAAATCATGCAGAACACGGCTGAACATCGTCTGGGACATGCCCCCGACATCAGCAATGGTATGTTGGAACGTACCCGTGGCAAGGAAATGTAGGGCTGCCATCACCTTCAACTTGGGTGTCAGTGCACTTGGATACCTGTGGCGCGGGAGGAGTTGTGCTTCCAGCCGGCCAGTCAACTCATCAATCAACCGTTGGCTGAATCTGTAGCGGCGTATACAGTCCCGTTCATGCAGGGCAGCAATGTCTGGCATACGTCGAGGGAGAGGCGGAGCCCTGCAGTGAAATGGAAGGAACACCTAAGAGTGAGCACTGTACAACAACATCGTCAATGCACTGAGCACATGTTACACAGCCAATACACATATGCCACGTTGTGAGTCAGGTCTGTGCCACAGTTCCTGGACACGTACGCCAGTCAGGTTACACTCCTACCAAGGGACAGCCACTAACGGAGGGGGGCAAGATCACAATGACATGGCATGAGACTAGCTGTGGGCCAGTGTAAGTGAACATGCACACGCATCACAGGATTCACAGACATCCACACATGTGCAGAAGTAGTATGCGTATGGTACAGACAGGTAGTTGGATGCGATATGCACTGGTCACATGTCATAGGAATAGGACAGGCCACACACATTGCCTTTGAGGAGTACATGTCGAGACAGAACATACATAGGGAGCATGTGGATATGTACTTGTGTTGATACTCCGTGTAGTTGGATACATACACACCTCATGGCAAATCACATATGTGGGCTGGTGTGCGGAACAGTGTGCCATGCCCATCGACACACAGACACATGTTGGCAGCAGCAACTGCTGACGCATTGAACCACACACCTACAGCAAAATCATGGAAAGACATGCCACACACATGACATGGTTGCAGCATGCAACGCAGCCATACACGTGTCATATGTAATATTCCGTGTACCTGGCATCAGGGGACAGGTGCGGGTGTCCGTGACTGGGACATGCAAGTGACTCATGGCTCCACTAGTGTGTACGACATGCACACATGTCAAAGGAGTGCAGGGGATGTGTGGTACAATGCGCACCATCACACACGACATGTGTACACAGCTCATCGTACATGTGCTTTGCCCACACCTCAGGGGTAAAGTGCCACATCACATCCTGACACACCTGTGTCACACACAGGTGGTATTGCACAGACAATGCATTTGTGTCCACCCTTGGCAATACCTGTCCGCTCCATTCCTGTCTGTGTGCCGCCTGTCACCACTGACAGTTGTTATACGCACCGTACATACGCTCGGAGCGCGTGTATAGGGTCCCTGGGCCAATATTGCCGCTGGCGTATGCGTACGCCACAGTAGTACGGACTGTACACGCGCTTGTGCGGTCCGGATCACAATATGGGCGCTGGCGTATGCGTACGCCACAGTAGTACGGACTGTACACGCGCTTGTACGGTCCGGATCACAATAAGGGCGCTGGCGTATGCGTACGCCACAGTAGTACGGACTGTACACGCGCTTGTGCGGTCCGGATCACAATATGGGCGCTGGCGTATGCGTACGCCACAGTAGTACGGACTGTACACGCGCTTGTGCGGTCCGGATCACAATATGGGCGCTGGCGTATGCGTACGCCACAGTAGTACGGACCGTACAAGCGCGTGTACAGTCCGTACTACTGTGGCGTACGCATACGCCAGCGCCCTTATTGTGATCCGGACCGCACAAGCGCGTGTACAGTCCGTACTACTGTGGCGTACGCATACGCCAGCGCCCTTATTGTGATCCGGACCGCACAAGCGCGTGTACAGTCCGTACTACTGTGGCGTACGCATACGCCAGCGCCCATATTGTGATCCGGACCGCACAAGCGCGTGTACAGTCCGTACTACTGTGGCGTACGCATACGCCAGCGCCCATATTGTGATCCGGACCGTACAAGCGCATGTACGGTCGGTATCACTGCTTGTGGGGTGCCTAGGGCGTGGAACGCACCGTACCTGTGTGTAAATGTATGAAAACACATAGGGGACACATGAGGGACAAGTATAAGGGCCTAAATGCCTGATGGTTGCCATGGAGACTGAGTTAAATTTTTGAATTTGAGCACCAGGTGCACAGCAGAAGTCAGTTTGAAAGAATCTACATTGTTGCAATGTGGATGTTGACTTGACATCATTATCAAAACTGAAACCATGCAAAGCCACACACTGGGGTAGGTTTGAAGGGATTGGATGAAACGTAGGATGCTAATGTGACTGACCAATCAATCTGTACTCCTATACATGAACAGGCCAGCCAGGCATATATAAGGCAGCCAGGTCCCATGAGAGAGCACTTGCCTGCACATCCATTCATCCATGACCACTGCTGCTGATAGTGATTCCTCTGGCACCATGTCCAGGACTGTGGAGAGGTCACAGCCATTCACCCAGGAGGAGAACCTTGCCCTGATAGATGTGATCCTCCCACAGTTCCAGAGCCTGTATGGTCGACCAGGGGTTCAGGTGAGTGCAGACTCCACTAGCTTAGACTGTGCCCCTTTTGTGTGACAGTGACTTCTGGCATTGTGTCCATGTGTGACAGACATGCACTGTTGTTTGGAGTGGGTCCCAGGGTGTGGAAGGCCTCATGTCACCCATGCAGAGCATGCTGTGTTTCCTGTGTGCACTCCTCACTTGCATAGTGCCTACTGTGACAATGAATGCAAGGTGCATGCCACATTCTGCCTGCATACTCCTCCTGGGGATGTTGTTTCCACAGTCCTGATGTGATCCTGTGTTCCCCCCAGTGTGACAGGTGTCAGTACCCATGGATGTGTGTTTGTTCAGTGTACCTGTGCTGTGAGTGTCCAAAGGCCGTGTTCGTCCCCTGCACATTGGTGTGTGTGTTAGTCCCCTGTCATGTGGGTGAGTGCATATGGGGAGTGTTGCACACAAGCAGCATGAGGGATGGATATGGCCTGGCCATCGGATGTGAGCAGGGAGCAGTGCTGTGTGCATGCCGTGCTGATCCAGCCCCACACCTGTGACACCCCCGTCTACTGGCACATGGGCAGAGTGAGGTGTGTACCCGCAGTTGGCAATGCCATGTGATTGTCCTGTACCTGTGTGTGTCTGTGTACTCTGCTGAGGTAGCATCAGTGTGCTGGGGCAGGTGACTGCTGTGAGGTGCTGTACATAATCCTGGTGTAGCCTGTGAGGCACAGTGTGATCCCTGGTCAGTGAGTGTGTGGTACCCCTCATGCCACCCGTGTGCTTCCACTGGCACGTAGTGCATTTGGCCTTCCACAGTGGATAATGTCCCTATGACAAAGGTGCAATTAGTTGCATGCATACCATGGCCTGTTCATAATGAGGATTGTTCTATATGTGTGTCTCTGTGTCTTTGCTCATGTGGATTAATGTATTCTCTCTTTTGCATCCTCACAGGTAGGCGCCATTGCCAAGGGGGAGATCTGGAGGGAAGCCGTCAGTGCCGTGAGGGGTACAGAGGGTCGGAGGCGGAGCCTGTCTCAGGTGAGGAAACGCTGGCAGGACATCCGGTGCTGGACGAGGAGGATTGCACGGCTCCTGCTGGGGGACTCACCTGAGAGCCGTAAGAACCGTGGCCGCCGTCGTCTGACCCACATCCAGAAGCGTGTGCTGGCGGTGGTCTTCCCCGATATGGACAGGCGCCTACAGGAGAGGCAGCAGCAGGAAGGGGGTAGGTACATGTGTGTCAGTTGTGTGTCCCCAGCCAATGTAAGTGTGCAGTTGCATGGATACACTGCCAGGGTTTGATTGTGCAGTGCGTCAACTTCTCCACAAAGTAGCACAGTGCTGTTCTCACTCCCTCCCTTCCCCTCCTTGCAATGTGTTCCCTGGTCTGTCGCCACTCTTGCACACGGTTATTTAGGCAGGCAGTTCATGCAGGTGCCCTATGCTATCAGCATCATGTGTGGGGGTGATGTGCCACAGGTATGGGGACCTTGCGTGTGCCATGGCCAATTTCAGTCATTGTGGTGTCCATGTCACTTGGCACTGATTGTGAATCACGACATAGGGGTGTGTCTCCAAAATGTACAGCCTTCCAGCATGCATGTCCAATTGTGTGCCCTCTGACATGATGTGCCTGAGTGGGAGGCCTGCTAAGTGCAGGGACGGTTGCTTAATTTGCAGTCATGTCCATCCTGGACCATGGAGGAGTGTGGGCACTACTGTGCCCTGGGGCACCTCTTCCTAGGTATCATGTGCGTCATCCAACAATATGGCCATTCACTGTGTCTTTGCCATGGGTTGCGTAGGGTGGCATTGTACCCTGGGCTCAACTGTTAGGACCTACAGGTTGCTACATGTGTCCACTGTACAGGGGGACCCATTTTGCTTGTGCATACTCATAGTGGGCATTACCTGTGTGTGTTGTTGAGACAATCTGATGATGTTTGCCTGTCAATGATGTGTGGACATGGCCACCAGGGGCTGTGTGTGTACAGTCATGAATTAGTGGAGGCCATGTGTTTCCATCCCAGAGTAAGAGGTGTACATACTTCCTCCGTCTCAATGAGATTGTCTCAGGTGTGGGTGGTTTGTGCGTACAAGGCCTACATGTCAGAAGCTTCATCCTCCTTGCTGGGTTTAGCCTGTGTGTGATGTTTGACTGGACATACGCTCAAGGTGCAGTGACCCTGTCATGTGTGGCCTGGTTTCATGTATTGCCTTTGCAGCATGCGGCAAGAGTAAATGGATATGATTCATGCTCATCCCTTTTTGACGACGCAGTGTGGTGCAGGTGCTGTGCACATTTGTCCCCAGAGGCTGACTCCTCTCTAAAATTTCAGGTGCAGTGATTTGCTGTTGTGTCATGATCTCCATTGTGTCTCAGTGGCATGGTGGGTAGAAAAACTGTGTGTTCCATGGCCTACATGTGTACATTGTTTTGTAGGTGTTACTCCTGTTGCTTTTCAGGCTATGCAATGTGACCTATGTATATTTGACTCATGTGACATAAGTGTACAGGTGTCTGATTTTCTCCTGTCTCTTCACCTTGCCCACAGCATCGCCGGGGGACACGGAAGGAGACACTAGCACGGACCGGGAGGAGAGATTGAGCACCAGTACCAGCAGTGCTGTCCTGACTGGCACATGGAGTGGCACGGAGGCCGAAGGGAGTGAGGCGGAGGACCTGTTGACTGCCAACACAGACTATGACGCAGACGGGTCCGAGGCTGAGCTCCCAGAGGTGGCGGAGTCTGCCCCCCCAGCTGATGGCAGCCCTCCACATCCCCCCGCCACCTCAGGTTCCATCACCGGCCTCCCACATGCTCGTGGCCCTTCCCTCCGTGCTCGGTCCCCACATGTCTCCTTCCTGCCAGGCACCGCACCCCCTGCCCCTGTCACCACTGCTGCGGTGAGTGCGGAGTCTGTGGACATCCTGAGGCAGTTGCAGGTTGGTCAGACTGCGATGCTAAATGTCCTCCATGCCCACACCCAGGTGCTGACCCAGATGGAGGCATACATGGAGGGCATGTCGGCTGCGCAGTCTGACCAACGGCAGTTGCTGAGGTCCATAGACTCCACACTGACTGCAGCACTGGATCTCCTGCAGCGCTGCGTAACACCCCCTACCCCTGCCCCATCCACAATTCCCACTCCCGTGCCTGTCCCACGCACATCCAGACGTCAGCGTGCACGCACCCCAACAGACACAGGCACCACACCACCAGGGAAGTCGAAGCGCACACCTCCTGTCACGCACACACAGGGTGAGGAAGGCACACCCACTGGGTCGGGGGAGAAACGTAGAACACGCAGCCACAGTGGGAGTCCGCATTCCACACAACCCACTCCCTCCAAATCCACTCCCCTTAGCTCTCCTGGCCAACAGTCAGTGACAGCATCATCCACTGCGAGTGTGCCCCCCAGCCCCAGGATGACACCACCCCGCAAGCGGTGGAGGCGGGACCCGGCCAGGGGAGTTGAGTCCCCCACCCTGTCCACACCCTCCCCCAGTGGCGCTGCGACCCATCCCTTTGCCCCCCCCCCCTCCTTGGGGCCTGTGGTTGGTTTGGGTACGGGGGAGTCGCTGGGGGAACTTGCCGACGTGTGCAGCGCCATTCTGTCCTCCACCTTTGGCGCTGGCACCCCCCCTGTGGCAGATTCATCCCTCCCTGCACCCACAACACCTACCCTTTCCCCTCCTGTCCCTGCGGTGCCTGTTTCCACCCTCCCCCCTGATGCCCCCTCTTCTGTGGATGAAATGGACTTGTGAACTGTGCAGGCAAGCTAGGGGACACACGTCCCGATGTGTACCCCCCCCCCCCGGACATTGCTGCTGGGCTGGCCCATGGCCCTTGTACATAGTGGACATTTTCTCTGATATATTTTCCTGCTGAATAAAGCCTTTTCTTTTTGTTTTGCACACTGATGCTTTCCTGGACTTGCTGTTGGTGCTGGTGCTCCCTGCGTTGGGGTGGTGATAATGTGTTAGGGGTCTGTGAAATGTTGGAGTGTGCTGCTCATGGGGTGTACCCTGCCATCTGCGTGCCATCACAAAGGTCTCTGCAAATGGTATTTGGTCATGTTTGCTCTCACTGTATGGTGACATTGTCCCAAGGTGTGTTCCATCCTCTGTGGCCCAGGCCATTTTTCCTGCAGGGTGTCTCCCAAATGCTGTGCTGTGCTGTGTCTACATTTCCTGGATGTGTGAGGGTTGCCTTTCAATATAGCCATGCTGGCTCAGCGATGGCTCCGCCTGCATCTGGGGTATCACCCTTGTAGGTCACTGAACTTGTTGATGGGGTATATTGTCCGATGTCTGGGCACTGCTGGGAGTGATAGGTACACACCCCTCCTGTTTTTCTTCAAAAGAGGGGAGAAAGGCCCCTATCCCTTACTCGTCAGGTATTAAGCGTTGGTCGAGAGGTACTGGTTCTTGCCCGATGACAGGGGGAAACCCCTATCCCCCTAATTTTAGCAAAAGTTCTGATGGGTTGTCTAGGCAAGATTGGTATATTCTGATTCTTGTAGGAACAAATTCCAATTCAAAACAAGTTGATCTAAACGTGAACTAGTCCTTTATTCGCACTCACACATAGGAGTGGGTATGAGAAAAAACCAAGGGGTGGCACAGCCAACACGTGTTTCGCCCCCTACATGGCCTATAGGCCTGGGGCTTCTTCAGGGCTGTACATTTGAGGGTAGATAAAAAACATTTGGGATATGCGAATGCATGTGAGGTGTTGAGCACAAGAGTTAAAGAGAAAACAGGCCAGTGAGTCAAGATGTGGAAACGTATTGGGAGAAGAAAAACTTTACCATAAGGCCATATCCTTGAAAACCGATAAGCTTGAACTTCTGTGAATAGATATTAGCAAACACCACCTATTAGGTGACACCGGAAAACTTGTAATATACATCTAATATAGAGCCCATGGCATCGTGCCAAGACCGACGAGCACAACGTTCAACAAGGATTGAGGAAACTTTTTCAACTGAACCTCTAACCAATAGGAGCACAACGTCCAAACCAAACCCTACATCGGCAAGAAATACATTCCAAAACTTGGAACGCGCAGTAAAAAGAGAAACCAGCAAATGGTGGGAAGCAGAATCTTTAAAAAAATACCTTGAAGCTGACCGAATCCCACGGGGATTAAGAATACTAATCTTTCCCCCTTCAGACTCCACCAATCCTCAATACATGAAGAAATGGGAGGAGAACCTTAAAGAATGTTCTAATAACATGATCAGACAACTCATAGATCATGCAGAAGAGGAATACAATATAGCAAAAACTGAAGTTGACTCATTAAGCAAACACATAGAGGATTCTAACTGGGGAGAACTCATAAAGAAGAACTACGAGATCCTTAATCAAATCATTGACGAATACGAAGAGGATATCATAAAAAGAAAGAATCGTAAATTCAGGAGAGACCAACTTGACTACCAGTTCGGAAGAGTGTACACTTTTGCCAAAAAGTACGACACGAAACCACAAGATACTCCAAACACTAATAATTCTGAGCAATACCCAGGAACCACTACTAGCTCTGACATCGACTCACCTGCACCTGCATCGGAAGGTGAAAATCCAAGATGCAAGGTCAATTTTTTAGAGGAAGTACTACGTTACCGACTCGGTATGAAAGCCTCAAACACCACAAATACTACAACCATGGGAGGTTCCCAACAATTTGGACGCCAACAGACACCAACAATCGGCGTAACTACGAGATCCAGAAAAAAGGAGATGGAAAGAAGAACATAATGTCCAGCAACTTAATAAAAAATCTATCCCACATCCAACTATCCGAAAACGAAACCAGTATACTCAATAAGGGACTCTCATTCTGCCCAACTGCCCAATGGTATTTGACCAAAACACAAATAGATCTGTTCAAATTCATTCGCAAACTAAAACTTAAGGTTTTCTTTGCAGACAGGGACATGAGACAGGAAGCGCCACTCATAGCTACTACTTCGGAACTATCAATCCAAGAACTAGAAAATGTGGATTTACTAACTCACCTGAGCGAGGAAGAAAATGACTCAGATACACTGACCACAACTGCGCTGGAACTAGGAATAGAAACCAACATTTCCATAGACAGCAAACTAACCAAAAAATCCACCTTCTTACCACAACTACCGGCAGGGAACAACATAGATGCCTTCCACTTAGCAGTTACACGCGATCTGGAAAAAGAATACACTAAACACCAACGAAAATTAAAATACCTCCCACATAACACCACTCCAGAAGAGAGGAGAGCGATAAAACAACTAAAGGACAGGAAAGACCTGATAGTGAAAGAGGCTGACAAAGGAGGTAACCCAGTCACAATACACATTGATGACTACATACTAGAAGCAAATCGACAACTTGGGGATAACACCTGTTACGAACTTCTCACGAATGATCCCACCGCAGATATCCTCAAATCCATCGAAACCAAACTTGCTAAATGGTATACCTTGGGACTTATATCCCAATCAGAAAAATCATTCCTGTACATACCGTACCCCACCATGCCAACCCTCTACCTCCTTCCCAAAATACATAAAGGCACCTACCCTCCACCGGGAAGACCTATCATAGCAGGAATTAATTCCCCCTGCTCAAGAATAGGAGAGTACGTGGACAGAAAACTACAGGGACTAATGAAAGAAATACCGTCTTTCATCCAAGACACAAAAGACATTCTGAACAAACTCCAAGATATAACTTGGGAACCAGATTTCATACTAGTCTCTATTGACATTGTTAGCCTGTACACATCCATCGAACACCGCGATGGATTAACTGCAGCACAACTCTCATTATGGACACAATCAGCCAACCTACTGGAAAGCAACAAAATGACTCTTGAAATGCTGAACTTTTGCTTGGAAAACAATGTCTTCAGTTTCAATGGGAAGATATACAGACAGAGACGCGGTACAGCTATGGGAGCCAAATTCGCGCCGCCGTACGCATGTATCTTCATGAGCCACGTGGAAAAATTCTGGCTGTGGGACCATAACTTCGCCAATTTTACCTCACACATAATACTCTGGCGACGATACATCGATGACATTTTATGCATCTGGCAAGGAGATGAAACACTTCTAAAAAGATTTCTGGAAAAACTCGACCAAAACCCCTGGGGAATCAAAACGACTCACACTTTCTCCAAGAAGGAGGTCAATTTCCTGGACGTTACTCTTTATGTCAAAGATAACACGTTACAAAGCAAACTTTACAGAAAGGACACTGCAGCCAATTCCATCCTGCGAGCTGATAGCTTCCACCCACGTCACAACATCAAAAATATCCCTAAAGGAGAACTTCTGAGGACCCGCAGAAACTGTAGCGAGGATGAAGTCTTCAAAACCAAAGGGAATGAGATCATATCAAGACTATCCGAAAGAGGATATGAGAAGTCCACACTAAAAAACACCATGACCACAGTATCAAAGTTAGATCGCAAACAGATGTTTACAACTGATGGAAAAGGAAAAAATAAGAATGACTCAGCAATAAGATTCATTACAGACTACAGCATTGGCCATCACCAAATCAGGCAAAGCCTGAAAAGACACTGGCACCTGCTACAACACACTCCAAATCTAGCTGATGAAATCAAAACTTATCCGGAGATAACCTTCAGACGTGCCCCGAACTTAAAAGACATACTGTGCAAATCAGAATTTGAGGACAAACGCAAACAAGTTACCACTTTTCTAGACAGACCGCCAGGATACCACACCTGCAAAAACTGTAGTGTCTGTAAACTGAGCCGCAACAAAACCAAAAAGATACTAATGACACAAGGAAAAGAATTCACCATAAAAGAATGGATTGATTGCAATAGCAAATTCTGCATTTATGTGATCCTCTGTCCATGCAACCTACCATACATCGGGAGTACAATCCGACCGCTGCGTATCCGGATACAAGAACACTACCGTAATATCCATAAATACACATCCGGTCACCCCCTGACGGAACATTTTGCCGACAAACATCAACATAAAAAGGATTTCATTTTCTATGGACTGGAGATTGTACACCAGACCAAAAGAGGAGGAAACCGAGAACTGAGACTTCGCAGACGCGAAAGTGAGCTGATCATGAACTTCAAAACAACTGAACTAGGACTTAACAAAGATGCAGAAATGCATGTATGGTTGGGAGATGATTAATTCTATTAACTGATTGTCCACCTTTTCTGATTGTTTTTTCTCCCTAGGGTGTGATACCATTATGATTAACATCCCTATTTGAATTCTAGAACTTCCTCTCATCCCCCTGGGAATGTGTCTGAAAAGTATTTTTAAAAAATCCACACCATATATCCAGAACCATTCCATAGTCCGACCTTTGGCATCCCCTAGAATTTCGCTTTATATTTCTACGCACTTTCTTGAATGGCCAACGAACCATTGGTCCCTTAACTCAAAAAAATCCCTATAATTTTTCAAACTGGAACTTTATTTGTCTTTTGTCTGACTAACATGACAATTGGCAGCCAATCAACCTCCCCCGTCCCCTTCCCTATCCAAAATGGCGCCCCCGCACGAACCAGGCCACTTCCGGGTCCCAACCCGGATGTCCTTCCCTGAGCCCCGCTATTTACGCTGCCTCCGCAGAGCGCACACACAGAACTGAATCAAACAGAACGCTCGTACCAGGCATTAGCCAAGATTTGAGGTAAGCATTGCAACATAGCTGATATTCCCGTCGGCTTTACCTCCTTCCATGAGCTAAGGATATCTTGTTCTCCTTTTTGATCCCCTCCCCTTAGAATCCTACGCTATTTTTCTAGCACATCGTTGAAACTTCTATTTCCAGAAATACCCGGTAAGCTCTACTCTGCCCGCCTTTGCCTCTAACGCTTAAATACCTCACTCGTCACGAATACCATCACTGTAAATTATAAATCTGCACGACCACATTATTCGTATCCTGTCATACCTTTTAAATTAAACACGCCCAGTTAAAACGCCTCTCTGATCACGTCTTGCTGTTATCACGTCAAGTCTTGTCACCACTGTATTATCAGTTTTTACTTAACCTCAACAATCAAGAGCACGCTAAACCTTTAATATATGTCCTCTCAATACCGCGCCACGTAAATTTCAATACGTCTATCCCGTATGGGACCACAATTTGCCGCGCTGCCGACCTCAACTTTTTGACGATCACTTTATCAGTTCACGCATGGAACTACCTAGTGCACGTTAATAAACTCTTTCAAATGGATACGACCCCTGTAAATCCCTCCTTGATTACTTGATTCACGATCACGCGTACAACCAACCAAGATACTCACCTCGAGCATGTTATTGCCCAACAACCACGCCACCTAACTTTACCTGATCGCTGTTCACGACCACTTGACTTTAAGCTTTCTCACTTTTCTCGTCGAGCATCGAGATATCACCAGACTCGCCTTGCATGCGCAACGACCAGTTCCATTATAAAGACTAATTTAAATCCTCTCTCTCGTGACAAACCTTACCAACGCAATATCAACTCATCACCTTGATGCCCGTGATCCGGTACAAACCTGTAAATATATAACCTTTACTTATCTACATACCATACATTAATGATTTGTTGGCCCACAATGTGTCATATACGTTTTCGTCATTGCCGTTATTTCACTAATGTGTCACTTATACGCTTTGCCACTGTTTTTTCTTCACTCTCGTGTTCCATGCTCTATGACTTGTCGAAAATTCATACCGTTACGCATATGTGGATCACATTACACTTACCTTGTATACTGCTACAAACCACGTGTCTAATTTCTGTTTATGACCCTTCCTGACATACCAACTGTATATGACAATGTCTCTCTTTATACACTCAAATGACTTGTGGCCTATGGAACCTTTTGATTTCTCTGGTCTTGATGACCTCCAATCACGTCCTGCGATTCTCCTTTTTTCAATATGGACATGTACTAAAATCAATATTGTATTGTATCCTATAATATGTCACACATTGTACCTTAAACTTACTTATATTGATACCTACTGTATCCTCCATACTAACCCTCACGTGACCTCTCCAAATTATTCAAACCCCCCCCTTTTTTCTTTGGCTTTTTCCTCTAAAACGCACTATCCATTTCCCTACTAATTCCCTGCTGTCAACCATTACTTCTAAATGTCTATCACACTGTCCTTTCTGCTTTCTTCTCCCAATACGTTTCCACATCTTGACTCACTGGCCTGTTTTCTCTTTAACTCTTGTGCTCAACACCTCACATGCATTCGCATATCCCAAATGTTTTTTATCTACCCTCAAATGTACAGCCCTGAAGAAGCCCCAGGCCTATAGGCCATGTAGGGGGCGAAACACGTGTTGGCTGTGCCACCCCTTGGTTTTTTCTCATACCCACTCCTATGTGTGAGTGCGAATAAAGGACTAGTTCACGTTTAGATCAACTTGTTTTGAATTGGAATTTGTTCCTACAAGAATCAGAATATACCAATCTTGCCTAGACAACCCATCAGAACACACCCCTCCTGTGTCTGGGCACTGCTGGGAGTGATAGGCACACACCCCTCCTGTGTCTGGGCACTGCTGGGAGGACCCTGCACCCACCCCTCCTGTGTCTGGGCACTGCTGGGGGTGTTTTGCACACCCCATTCTTATAGCAGGTTCGGTGCGTACATGCACGGGTGGGGGTTGGGTGCGTACATACACGGGTGGGGGTTCGGTCCGTACATACACGGGTGGGGGTTCGGGGCGTACATACTCTGCTGGGGTGGGGGTTCGGTCCGTACATACACGGGTGGTGGTTCGGTGCGTACATACACGGCTGGGGTGGGTGTTAGGTGCGTACATACACGGGTGGGGGTTTGGTGCGTACATACACGGCTGGTGGTTCGGTGCGTACATACACGGCTGGGGGGGGTTCGGGGGCGTACATACACGGGTGGTGGTTTGGTGCGTACATACACGGCTGGGGTGGGGGTTCGGTCCGTACATACACGGGTGGGGGTTCGGGGCGTACATACTCTGCTGGGGTGGGGGTTCGGTCCGTACATACACGGGTGGGGGTTCGGGGCGTACATACTCTGCTGGGGTGGGTGTTAGGTGCGTACATACACGGGTGGGGGTTTGGTGCGTACATACACGGCTGGTGGTTCGGTGCGTACATACACGGCTGGGGGGGGTTCGGGGGCGTACATACACGGGTGGTGGTTTGGTGCGTACATACACGGCTGGGGTGGGGGTTCGGTCCGTACATACACGGGTGGGGGTTCGGGGCGTACATACTCTGCTGGGGTGGGGGTTCGGTCCGTACATACACGGGTGGTGGTTCGGTGCGTACATACACGGCTGGGGTGGGTGTTAGGTGCGTACATACACGGGTGGGAGTTTGGTGCGTACATACACGGCTGGTGGTTCGGTGCGTACATACTCTGCTGGGGTGGGTGTTAGGTGCGTACATACACGGGTGGGGGTTTGGTGCGTACATACACGGCTGGTGGTTCGGTGCGTACATACACGGCTGGGGGGGGTTCGGGGCGTACATACTCTGCTGGGGTGGGGGTTCGGTCCGTACATACACGGGTGGTGGTTCGGTGCGTACATACACGGCTGGGGTGGGTGTTAGGTGCGTACATACACGGGTGGGGGTTTGGTGCGTACATACACGGCTGGTGGTTCGGTGCGTACATACACGGCTGGGGGGGGTTCGGGGGCGTACATACACGGGTGGTGGTTTGGTGCGTACATACACGGCTGGGGTGGGGGTTCGGTCCGTACATACACGGGTGGGGGTTCGGGGCGTACATACTCTGCTGGGGTGGGGGTTCGGTCCGTACATACACGGGTGGGGGTTCGGGGCGTACATACTCTGCTGGGGTGGGTGTTAGGTGCGTACATACACGGGTGGGGGTTTGGTGCGTACATACACGGCTGGTGGTTCGGTGCGTACATACACGGCTGGGGGGGGTTCGGGGGCGTACATACACGGGTGGTGGTTTGGTGCGTACATACACGGCTGGGGTGGGGGTTCGGTCCGTACATACACGGGTGGGGGTTCGGGGCGTACATACTCTGCTGGGGTGGGGGTTCGGTCCGTACATACACGGGTGGTGGTTCGGTGCGTACATACACGGCTGGGGTGGGTGTTAGGTGCGTACATACACGGGTGGGAGTTTGGTGCGTACATACACGGCTGGTGGTTCGGTGCGTACATACTCTGCTGGGGTGGGTGTTAGGTGCGTACATACACGGGTGGGGGTTTGGTGCGTACATACACGGCTGGTGGTTCGGTGCGTACATACACGGCTGGGGGGGGTTCGGGGGCGTACATACACGGGTGGTGGTTTGGTGCGTACATACACGGCTGGGGTGGGGGTTCGGTCCGTACATACACGGGTGGGGGTTCGGGGCGTACATACTCTGCTGGGGTGGGGGTTCGGTCCGTACATACACGGGTGGTGGTTCGGTGCGTACATACACGGCTGGGGTGGGTGTTAGGTGCGTACATACACGGGTGGGGGTTGGGTGCGTACATACACGGGTGGGGGTTCGGTCCGTACATACACGGGTGGGGGTTCGGGGCGTACATACTCTGCTGGGGTGGGGGTTCGGTCCGTACATACACGGGTGGGGGTTCGGGGCGTACATACTCTGCTGGGGTGGGTGTTAGGTGCGTACATACACGGGTGGTGGTTTGGTGCGTACATACACGGCTGGGGTGGGGGTTTGGTGCGTACATACACGGCTGGGGTGGGGGTTGGGTGCGTACATACACGGGTGGGGGTTCGGTCCGTACATACACGGGTGGGGGTTCGGGGCGTACATACTCTGCTGGGGTGGGGGTTCGGTCCGTACATACACGGCTGGGGGTTCGGGGCGTACATACCAGGGTGGGGTGGGGGTTCGGGGCGTACATACACGGGTGGCGCTTGGGTGCGTACATACACGGGTGGCGGTTCGGGGCGTACATACACGGGTGGGGGTTCGGGGCGTACATACACGAGTGGGGGTTCGGGGCGTACATGCACGGGTGGGGGTACGGGCCGTACTTCCACGGGTGGGGGTACGGTCCGTACATACCCCTGCCCACGCTCTGCGTGCCTGGGTACGGGCCGTACCCATGCCTTTGGTGGGTGGGTACGGTGCGTCCCACCATTGTTGCGGGGCCGTGGGGTCCGCACCGTACACAGGCCTTGGGGGCGTGGCTACGGGTCGTACCACGCGTACCCCTACATGACCCCAGCAATGCTGGTACGAGCTGTACCAAGGCCTTTCTGACGTGGGTACGGGCCGTACCGCTATTGTTGGAGTGACGTAGGGGGACGCGTGGTACGTTCCGTACCCACGCTCTTGCGGCCTGGGTAGGGTACGTACCGGTTCGCGTGACCATCCACTTCCGTTGTGGCGGACGCTTGCGTTGCTGGCCTCGCCCCCACCCCCTGGAAGTGACCAGGCCCTGATGGTCAGGTATGTCCAGGCCATGTGTGATTTGGTACCATGTGTTGGTGTTGTGTGTCCTGCCCCTGCCCCCCCCTTTGCCCCTGGTTGTTGTGCTGACCTTCTGCGGCGTCTGCGGCGGTTCCTGTACGCCAGGTGGACTGCTAGGAGGGCAGGGATGGCACGTAGGTTCGGGTCCATGTCTGTTCGTCGCGTCCAGCTGCTCCTTGCGTGTGTCGTCCTGATTTCCCGGCAGTTTTTGGCAGCCGGTAAATATTTTCCGTGCGGGATGACGTCGGTTCGAATCGTACTTCCTGGTTCGTGAAACGTAGGCTGGATGCGTACCGACGTCACGTCGGCTCCTTTCAGGATCGGAATTGTGTTTAGTTTCTGTTCGGTCGGTGTTTTGTTCGAATCGTACGGAAATGGTGTTTCCGTATGAATCGTACTTGCATTTTCGGATGGATTTCGCACCGGGTACGAGTCGGACGGAGAAAAGGCTCCGTCCGACGGTTCGTACCCGGTTTTTACCGGATCGGAATTGGCACCAATGTATTTATGGACCTCGCTGTATATATGTATATATTTCTTCTTCTGTTATTTCTTTAATTCCTCATTTGATTTATGGAAAGGGGGATGTGTAATATGTGGAAGTGTATTATTTATTTATTATAGGCATAAATATATACAGTATGTGTTACTTGCATGTAACTTTAAGGAACGTAAGTTTGGAATGCTTAGTATGTCACTGTTGGAATGTTAGTGTTTGACTTGGTAGAACTGACTGGGGAACCGGAGAGGAAGGTCGTGGGTCTTTACTGGAATAAACTTCAAAACTTACTTCAAGAAATTATCAGCTTTATTTTTACATCGTGTGCACATTTACTACAAGCGACAGTTGTACTTTTCTATTTTTTTTCGAGTATTCATTCCAAAATGTTCTTAAAAAGCATGCAGGCTTCTTTGTAACCTCTGCGCTGACATCACTAAGCACATGCGCACTGCATTCTCTCTTTCAGGACATTGTAGATTTACTTCCGGTGGACATCCGGGTGCAGTAGGGACAGCAACAGAAAATGTCTCGAGTCGACCTTGGACTGCAGGCTACTCTTCCTGAAGACTTCACAACAGCCAATGGGAGGCAAGTTACTCTTGATAAATGCTATCTCTGTATGTTTTTAAAGTCTCCAGCCAGGCATCCGATTGCAATATTATCATGCCATTCCCAGAGAAGCCCATTTGTGTTTGTGGGTTCCAGTGGTCTTTCTTTTACTCCGTCCACCCAGTTGTTTTCTCCAAATCTGAGGAGGTCGCCCCAGCTGAGCTCATTCAGCGGTCCTCTCATGAACCTTGAAATGCCTCTTCTAGACTTACACCTTTACCATCAGAGGCCTTCTCTTTGATGCTGAGGGCCTCCTCTTCAGCATCAAGCACATCTTCATGAAATCCGTCCCTGCCACTTTCCTTTCTCCACACAGGACTTTCTGGCTCTCTAGGATATAAAGGAATCGCAAGAAATCTGAGGGGGCGTTTCTGAGGTGCCAGAGGGGCAACGAGGGATAGCTATGGCCATAGTCTGGTGCAGAGTCAGCCAGACTTCAAAGGTACATTGAGGCTTCTTTACGTTTCTTCCATTACATGCTGCACCTTAGGGAGAAAAAATACCTTTCAGTAAATAACATAAAAAACGATAAAAAACAGTGGGGATCTAAATGAAAAGGTCTCCCCAGAGCAAGTTTCTAACATCGCTCAGGAAAAGGAGCATCTCTCATGGCGAGGGAAGATCAGGGGAAAAACGCAGTAGTTTAAAACCCACCTCACAGAAATAGTCCTCAGAATGATGTATGAGATGACAAATGTAAAAAAAAAATGCAAAAAGAAGCTGCATAAAAACAATTGACTCGTTATGTCTTTGCCTCATTCAGAGAGTTTTTCCTCTCCGTTTTAAAGCTGTCTAGAATTCCACATGTTGGTGTCGATGTTCAGTGCTCGTGAATATTGAAATCCCATTATTCAATACTCCTGGCACTTTATCTAAAGCTTGCAGAGCAGTGTCACGCCAGGCGTTGGTGGAGATGGAGAGACGCGCGACCCAGTCAGCCCCATTTAACCCCTTGTGTGGCTGTGAAATGCCTGTTCACTGGTCTGTCTCAGGACACTTGGACGAGAGCCCCAGGGTCAGAATACAAACTCACTACGGTTTCCAGAACCTTCTTCTGCATCTTCAATATTTACAATGCTTCCACAGGACGTTTGAGCACACAGGGAGAACATTGAGACAGGGTTAGCTATGCAACAAAAGCAGCTTTTATTTTGCCTCACTGTATATATAGATTAATGCAGCAATACAAAGAGATCTGCTCTTACAAACGCCACTCTGCTCCACTCATTGTTCAGTGGTAATAGAGTTTGTGGTCTGAATTTACATAGATATATATGAGGTGGAATGGAATGTGCGGCTATACAGACTCCATGGCCGTGTTTGTAGATTCAAACATCTAGTGGCATATTTACGAGCCCCTTCGCGTCACTCTTGCATCACGCACGCAATTTAAAATGAAATTTATGAAGCCATGCAAGGCCGCCTTGCGTGGCCCTGCGTGGTTTCACAAATCTCAAGTAATGTGCAAATCGTTGCATTACATTACTCTGCGCCAGGGAGGTATTTCCATGGGCACTGCGTGCAGTGGTGTAACGAAACTTGAGGGGGCCCCCCTGCAAGGTACATGGAGGGGCCCCCTCCAACTCAATCAGAAGCTCTGGGTGCTGTGCTGGGGGGGCCCTCTGGAGCTTGGGTGCTTCCCCTCACCGCAGGAGCTGCGGGCCTATGTTATGCCCATTCAATGAGGTGCAAAATCACATTTGGTACAACATAAACAGGAGTAGTGTGACACTATGGTGACTGGGCATCCCGGATTTTCCCAGATGGTCCCGGTTTTTCAACAGTTGTCCAGGCAGATTGCGGTAAAAGGGCCTCATGTCTAGGCCTGGGCGGCAAATTCCGTTCCGCTCGCGAAATTTGCGGAATTTGGGTAATTTCGCGTTCCGCCGAGAACGCGAAATTGCCCAAAATTCTGCTTTCCGCGTCTTCGCGAAATTTTTTGCTTGTTCGCGTTCTCAAAATGCGTGTTCGCGAGATATTTCTCCCCGAGCACGCAAACAGCGATTGTGAACAGGAAAAAAGCATCGCGAACAAGCAATTCCGCGTGTTCGCGGAATTTCTGCGTGTTCGCGGAGATTTTTTACCGTTTCGCGGAGATTTGCGTAACGCGATTACGCAAATTCCGCCCACCCCTACTCATGTCCCGGTTTTTTGAGAGGGTAAACTGGAAACAGTGTGAGGCTCTTTTTTAGGTGTTCCAAAGCATGGCTAGTAAGCAGCTGTTATGAGTAAGCAATTTAATTAACAGGTATGATGCTGGTTTTAAAAATTACATTTCATTTATGTTCTTAGTGCCTCTTCTGTGTGTGTCTATGGGGATGAGGGCTGTCATTCTTTGCCACTTTATTGTTGTAAATTTGTAGTCCTTCCACTATTTTTGCGAAATGTCCCGCTTTGGGTCGCACGATCTGGTTATCATAAGAGTGTGGCAATACTGTAATGTGAAATGAAGTTGCAAAATCGCTCAAAAAAGACAGAAACTGCCGTAGAAAGTTGTCACATGAGGGTAATCGGTGTGCATGAACGTGATAGGATGGCAGCTCATTCACGTGAAAAAGCACCATTGGTGCAACAATAGCATAGGTCTGCAAAACGTTTAGAAACACAAATGTGCAGCATCACATTTATGAGTAAATTCACTCTCTGTGTAAATAATGCAAGGTTCACTATCACCTTTTGGATCTAAATCTTATGGGTGCAAAAATACACGGAGTGCAAATTTAGCAGGCGTGTGGAAACACATTTAGGAGTACAAATCCCTTTTTTTTATAAACCTTTTTTATTGGCATTTATGTAATAGTACATACAACAACACATCTGGTAATGCGATTGATATAGACATGCAAGCAAGAGCGCACAATCGTGCCTTATGTGGACGTCTGAGCATGTAAACCTAGGGTATGTAGGCCCCTGCTCAGTCTTTGAGCTGTCGACGGTTCCCCGAGGCCTGTGTCGAAATATACCCAACCAGCTTGCGTGGTGGTCGCTGCGCCTTGCTGGGACTGTGGGGTGTGTCTGTTCCCCCCTTGTATTTTATCATAGGGGCTATGGGATGTCAGCCACATGTTAACCATAAACAAACTGGGGATATATAAAACTGGGGATGTACTGTCACAGAGGATGAGCACTACTAATCTTACGCCTGAGAGCTATACCATTGTGAGGTATGTTGCTGGGGTTACGCGGGTGCGGGGGGGAGAGGGAGGTGGGAGCACTGATCACTGCCCTTGCGAGGGCGTGGTGAAGAAATCGTTTGCGGTCCCGCCAACGTTATTGTTTCCTGCGCAAAGGAATGCAGTAGCATGGCCAAGGGCAGGGAAATCGGGTGTTTGCGAAGTCCCTGGGCTTCCTCCGCTCCGAGTAGCTCTTCCTCTGCCTTACCCCACTTTTTGACTGCGCCCACCCATGCCGCTAGGGGAGGGCCCTCCGGTGACTTCCATGCATAGTGATGCACCGTTTGGCCAGGAGGAGCACCAAGGAAGCAAATCGCCTCTCTACTTTCATGTGCTTGTGTCGCTTGTGGATGCCCAGGGCGCTAACCTCCCATGTATATAGGTCCTGTAGCCCCGTGACCGTGCGAAGGGTGGTGTGGATCGCGTGCCAGTAACTGTGAAGCGTCGGACAATCCCAGAACATATGTATGAAAGAGGCAGTGGGCTCCAGGCACCTGGGGCAAGCAAACGAGCTGTTTGGAAAATACTTCTGTAATTTTTCGGGAGTGAGGTAAGCCCTATGCAGGATGCACAATCGTATATTCTTAAAGCGGTAATTGCGACATACTTTCTTGGTATGCTCAAGGGCCCTAGTCCATTCCCTGTCATGTAGTGGTCTGCGAAATTCGGCTTCCCAGTGTTCTCTGAGGGGTGCAAGTGTGGGTTGTTTTAGAGTCCGTATGGCTTTATAGATCCAGGTGAATAAGTGGCGCCCTGGCCCCATCTGCAGGATCACATGGATTACCGGATGTGTGGGGGGTTCTTTGTCAATCGCGCGCCACTGCTTGCGGCAGTCTGCTAGGAGCTGTCTATACAGTAGGAACTGTCCCCTGGGAAGTTCGAAGTCGTCGACAAGCGCTTCAAAAGTCTGCAATTGTCCCTCAAACAACGCCCCCACCTCCGTCACGGCGTGATCCGTCCATATTTGCAGCATTCTCTCTGTGTAATGTACCTGGCCCTTGGGGAACCCTATCAGTGGCAGAAGCGGGGAGTACAGAGGCGCAGCCCGATTCATACGATGAATGCGTGCCAGACAGGCGCGCGCAGTCATCACTTGGAGGGGCTTAGTCGGCAGCGGTGCTGCCCCTGGTAACAACATACGGTGAATAGTAGGGGTTTGAATGTGCCCTGTCATGGTGATCAGTTCCCTCTGCGCCCTGCCCGCCGTCCAGCGAGACACCCACTGTAACTGGGCGGCCAAGAAATACGCCTCAAAGGATGGGGCCGCTAGCCCACCTTGGTCAAGGGGCAGTTGCAGTTTTGCCAGAGCAATACACCGGCGGCCAGAGCCCCAGATGAGGGTCCCCAGCAGGGTGTCGAGCTCACGAAATAGGGATCGTGGGGGGACTACCGGAAGATTGGAGAAGAAATATAGCAGGCGCGGAACGAGGATCATTTTTGCGACCGCTACCTTCCCCGTGACCGCCAGTGGAAGGTCTTTCCAAAAGTGGACAGAGGATCGAATGCTAGCCAGCAGTTTGCGGTAGTTCCCCTCGTATATATCCTGCGGTGTATGGTATAGTCGAACTCCTAGGTAGCGAACCGCTTGGGGGCGCAATGAGATGTCCACGTTTCCCATTCGTATTTGACAGTGGGGCATGGCCTGCACCAGGGGATAGACAGTGGATTTGGGCCAGTTGACTTTGAGTCCCGCCACTTCCGCAAAGTCTTGTAAGATACGCAGTATAGGAGATAAATCTGCTGTAATATCCCGGACATATATGAGCACGTCGTCAGCATATAACGATACTGAGTGGGTGGAATCGCCAATTGGGATACCCCACTCTTCACCCACGACACGGAGGAGGGTCGCCAAAGGCTCCATCGCCATGGCGAAAAGTAAGGGGGAGAGTGGACATCCTTGTCTGGTGCCACGACAGACTGGAAAGGAGGCCGAAATAAGGGAGCCTAGTCTCGCTCTGGAGCTGGGCGCGGAGTAAATGACCTGAGTGTAGGTTAGTAGCCGGGGTCCTATGCCCATGAGTTGCAGGACCCGAAATAGGTAGGCCCACGAGAGAGTGTCAAAAGCTTTTTCGAGGTCCAGCACCAGAGACGCTGCCCGGGGTAACTGATCCCGTATCTGGTCCTGCACGTGGAACAGCCGCCGGATGTTGAGTACAAATCCCTTTTAGGAGCAGAAACCCCTTTCAAGAAAATTGAATTTAGTTGCAAGATCAGATTTGGATGAAAAAAGAGCTGGATCTGATGAGACGCATTCGGGTGGAAAAATAAAATTAAGACAAAAAATGTTTTGGGTGCAAAAAAACATTTAGGTGCAAAATCACTCTAGGCACAAAGTCAGCTGGGGGGTGGTACCATTTTGAGGTGCAAAGTCATCGAATACAGAGAGAAAATAAGGTTATAAGAAGTTACATTAACTGTACATATGAGATGGTGGAGATAGACTATTTTCCAATCATCAATCCAAAATGTAAAGCAGCGCAATACACATAAGCTTTATACAAATTGGAAATACTCTTTAAGTAAGCAAGCTGAAAGGGGCCAACCCAAACAATGCTGTGGCTGGAGGCAGCTGACCCAAAGCCCACTCTGTGGATTTTTGTTTATCGGTGACGTGAACCTTAGCTATCAGAAAGGACTCTCTGTAGCAAGGCCTAAAATTAATGGAATGGAGTGTGGAGTGTGTCGCAACTGAATGCACCCAGTGTGCTTCCTGCCCGAGCTAGTGACAACTCTGAATAGGTTAATGGTTGCCAGTGGGACTGGGAGAAGCAAGAGTGGGGTGAAGGTGAAGAGAGGCATCACAGAGGCTGGAAATTAAAGCGCAAAACATGTTTCCACAATTTGTGCTACAAACGCTTTGAAGGATCCCACCTCCCTTCTACGCAGCCCACCTTCAAAAGGACTAAAACAATGTTCCACCTCATGGGCAGTGCTTATGTCTCACAGTGTGACTGACCTCCCAGTTACAGCGGTATTAGATGAGTGTCCACTACATCTAAATATTGCTGCTACCCATCTGCCTCAGTCACCATAGTCCCCAATGGCACCACCCCCCACTCAACCACAGCTCCACCCTGCTCTTTCTTGTTCCTAAAACTCCCTCTCCAGCATTGACCCCTACACACAATGAAAACATGCACCTGAGCCCAGGCGTGCAACCCCCATTGGGCTGAAAGGGCTTCAAATCTCACCCCCCTACCCCCACACACCCCCTGTCGTGTGTGTCAGCCCGGGTTGAGACGGCTTCCCGGGCACACACACAGCCGCACCCGAGCACTTCACAAGTCTTTAAAAGACCATTTACTTGCTAACGAGGCTTTGTTGTTCTTTCACCCCTTTTTAGAGCCCCTGCATCTCCACTCTGGCTATCACTGGAAGAATTAGCCCCCCCCCCCGAAATTGATGGTAGCCCCCCCCACCCCCAAAATGTGGCTCTCTCTAGTTGCGCCTCTGCCTGAGCCTATAAGGGGTTCTCTCGTCTGCGTGGCCCCTGCCGCCATGTTAATGAGCTTGTACCATTCCAGAAATGAGCAGATCCCCGCGCACTTCATTTTACAAGAACGAGATAGCGCCCCTCCCCTTCCCCCCCGGTAATAGGAAATACAATGGAAGCAGTGTTCAAGTGGGGGGAAAAAAGTAGGGGAACTGTTGGCCGAGAATCAGAGGGCGTGAGTAACGCTTAGATTGGGTCAATGGGCGGAGTCAGAGGTGTGGCAGAAAGAGCAAAATATCCCAATGTTTAGTATTTGTTTCCAATTTCACTAACCGGTTACAGCTTGTTACGTTATTTAATTTAACCAATAAATACACATGTTTATTTAAGGTTTAATATGAGTTATAGACATTAAAATAAACTCACAAAGTGGGATTTGTTTCCAATCACAGAATGTCCCAAATATCCTTAAAAGTGGAATCACAAGCCATTTCTCTCCCAGCCATGATTTTTGTCATCAGCACTTCTCCTCCCTTTTTCCACATGAGCAGTTCAAACATGAATGGCAAAAAATCCTAGTTTGCAAATGTTTTCCACATAATTATGGCTCTGCCATATTTGCCACATAATGTATCATCTGCTGCATAATCTGACGATTTAACTAATAAATTGTTTATAGCTCAAACGGATCAAAGGTTACTAAAAAATTTGACTTGTGCTGCTGTGAAGTGGAGGGCCCTTTGCAAAGGTTGACTGGTCACCTTTCTCACTGCTGCAGTTGTAAGTTCCACTGGTACTAATAAGGAAAAATCTTTGCAGAGACTGTTAACATGTGTAAAAATGTAAAAATGACAAAGTATAAGAAAATGTACAGTACCACTAATACCAGTGTAGGGTGTCAGAGCACTTTCATCATACATATTACACAGAGACAATCATTCATACGTGTGTAAATCACTGTGTAGGAAATGTTATATAAGACAAAGGACTTCAATGTGTAGGAGTCACATGACAACCATACTAGTAGGCAGCATAGTTTAATAGTGATTGGTCTGGAGAAACACAAACTCAGAATTAAAAACGTAATACCATGGTTGGGCGTTCTCTTTAATAATCAGAATTGATTTTTACCCAAATGAACCCTTTTTTGCAACATTAGGATAATCAAAGACTGGGGAAAAAACCATAACGCTCTAATTTATACCTTGCAGTTTGCATGCAGCTCTTACACGACAGTTAATAGCTCACGGTTCTATTTTAGGATTTTAACTTATTAACTGCAAGTAACAATAGGGTCTCTCTGACAAAGCAGCAACCCACTGACCTATTTACATTATGTGCTATTTGTGATCTGAATGGTACATGTTCTTAGCAGCAGGCACATTAACCCTCTGAGGTTCCTTTTTATGAGTCAAAACTTCCACTAGAGAAAACTACATCTCTCTCTACTAAGAACATTAATCACTGGAGTTATCATGACATTTTTATTGTTGCCGAAAAATGTTGGAGGCCAGAAGGGAGGCAGCAAGTGCTTTAAAAACCATATTATACTTATAAACACAACGCCCCCACCCGAAGTCAGAGCCCGGTGCGGTCGCACTGCCCTAGAGCCACCCTGCTCCAGGGTCCTGTGACCTCCATGACAGAGTCACTGTCACTCTAGGGTGTGCTGCTTCATAGGCATGCCCCCAAGACTGGAGGTGAACTTCTTGGATCGTGGTGGACAGGCCTAGAAGGTTAACCCTCACTTGCCACCGCCAGGGTTCACCTGCTGGTGCTAAGACACCAGGGCTTCTAAGGCCTTGCAGGCCTTCTAAGGTCTAGCATGGGAATGTGCTCCCTCAGGAGAGTGATCTGGGAGACTGGTCATAAAGGCTGAACCTGGTTTCCCAGTTCCAAATTCAGTAGCTCTGATCATAGCGCCACATCCTCTCCCCCACTGAAATTAGTGAATGCTTTTGCCTAAAAAGTTAAGGCAATGACTAAAGGGCCGGGAAAGGACCCGTTTCAGTGTCCATTTTTTAGATCCTTACAAAACATAGGCAGCATGGTTTAAAAATACAACATTTGTGACCACACAGTCGCTGTACACATTTTTTTCCAATTCACACATCAAGCAGGTATTTCAGTACCTCCAGGAAAGGTGCACTTTCCCACCCAGGGAAAATAATGTTGTTCAAAGAGAGGAGAAAACAAAAGTAGCGCTTCTCTGGCAAACACTGTAAAGTGATGCTAATGTGTTTAAGTGTGAAAATATCAATGTGGCCACCTTGCAACCACTCTGTCTAGCTTTAGTTAATTAGTTGCTTATTTTTCATATTCCGAATGTTTTATTTCTCTCCACCCCGAGGCTGCACGTAGAACTTGAAAAATGTCAGTAAAAGACACCGTTTCCAGCAAAACTGTTTTTCTTTTTTAGATCCATTTCACAAGGGGAGCAAATAAACGAAAGAGAAGGTAATACCTGTTTCTTGAAGTCTCGGTTTTCACTAAATGAGGAGGAGCGAGAAGAAAGAGAGGGAAGAGGGGGAACAAACAGAGGGGCGGGCAACTGCCAGCAGCAGGAGAACTGGACACGGTTCTCGTCTTCTCAGGGCACTACGCAACAAGTAAAAGATAGAGTGTAAAGTGATTGTCTGACAGCTGCGGAGGGGCCCCTGGAGCACAGGGGCCCCCCGCACCGCGGGGGTTGCGGGGGCCTGTGTTACGCCCCTGACTGCGTGGGCTATCCAACGCAACATCCATGGATTTTAAAGCATTCCCCGATTTACCAAAAGTGGTAGACCTGCGAATGCACCTAAAAACCCATGCCTCCCAGGTGAGGTGTAACGAGGAGAAATATGTTTATTTCTCCTAATTTTTTCTTATTTCTATGTGTTCTGCTTTCTGCAGCACATAGAATGAGGAAAATGCCACAGGTGTTGTTTTTTTGCAGGAAGGTGCCCCTTCTTGGTGGGCACCCGCTAGAGCACATAAACGCGGGGTGGGCTCCCGCTCGGTTTCGCGGCGGGGGGGGGGGGAATCCCCGCGCCAGGATCTCCTTAAGTTGATGAGCAGCTCAGCGCTGCAGGGCCCACACGCTCCTCTTCCCTGGAGCAGCAGAAAGGTGGTGCAGCGCTCACGAGGCGCTTGAATCCCCCAGGTTTTAGGTAAGGGCTGGGCAAGGAATCCAGCAATAAAACAATCCAGCGCTTACCAGCCGCTAAGTCCAAGGCAAAGTTCAGGGGGGCACAAGGCTGGGCTTAGGCAGGCCAGCACACAGGGCCCTCCAGCAGGGAGGCAGTCCCTTGTGGCGGTTCCTCCTGGAGCCCAGCAGCAGCAGCCCCCAGCGTCAAGACAAGCACAGGAACCAGCTCGAAAACATGAGGTCACAGCCCCTACATATACTTATACTTAGTTTTCCTTTGTCTGCCCTGGCACAGGGTTTGGGGGAACGAGTCTCAACTGGTTCTAGGGTTTTACAGTGCTCACACTCTCCTTTCAGATATGGGGCTCGGTCATCAGACACACCACAAGGGGGCGGAGCCAGCATTGTACAGGCAAGGCACTGACCTATTTAGGGCCCAGGGATTTCTCCTCCCCCTACTCCAAATGCAGATGGCCCTATTCAGCCTAGCGCTGACTCACCCTGCCCCTCCTGGAGACACACACACCTCACCAGCCCCTGTCACTCAAAAAGCCAGACATGCAATTCACATCAGCCAGGCAGACACATAGCACACAGAAATGACAACATTTAAAAGTGGCATTTCTAAAATAAATGCACACCATTGCGCAGCATTTATTATCACTATTCCAAATATACCAAACTTGACCACGCGGCACCTCTCATATCAGGAATTACCACTGATTTTATAATATGGTGACTTTTGCACTTATGATATAACATATGTTGCGGTTGCTTCTAACCTTATCTATGTGGGCTAAACTTAATCAGTATGCCTTACGTTTGATGTAAGGATTATTTGCCGTTATGACTTGACTATTAAAATAATGGTGATTTCTAAACAAATAAGTTAAGTCTCCCGTTTCTCCCTTTTTCCAAAAAGGGCATTAGTTCTTTTCAATAAGGACTTGAGCTCCTTCTAAATGGTATTTGCGATGTGATTAATAGATATGGATTTCGGTTTGAAGTAGGCTACCTTAGAGTGATGAGACATATCGCCTTGCCGAGCAATATATAACTGTTTGGTGTGTATGTAAGGCAATACTATGGAATGGAAGTTTCTAATGTTTAACAATAAATTTGAATTTACATCTACTATTACTATTCTCGTATTATGCGCAGTGACCTAATAATAGTCACCATATTGTTGAGACATGGTGCATTTATATTCATAAGCGATACATATATACTTCTAGCATGGTTATATTCATTCCAATTTAACATTTATATTGGTCTGAAATGCTAATTGCGTTTATATATAATGATTATGACATTTTGTAACCACATATTTCCTTAGGTCTTGAAAATGTAGATTTTTTATAATCCTACCTTTAGGTATAGATTAATCATAACATTATGAATTTATTTGCGTTTGGTGAGATTGTATTAATTATTATGTTTGTTAAATACAAGTACTATTCGCTCACTTTTCAGATACATTATACCATACTCGCCTTTTATACTATCGGATGACCTTCATTTTGGATGCTATTTGTAAAACTTTAAACAAATCATTACTACATTATGGTGAGATCTCATTTATTTATTTATCACATTTTGGAAATTATGTTTATGAGTTTCTTTCGCTTACATTGCGTATTATTTATAATTTATATTGGTTATTTATCTCTTATCATGCTTGTCTCTCTCTTCTTTGCATCTCGTGTTTCTGTTCTTTGATAGTATGGATTGTACTGAAGGTTGCTTTGGGCCCCTTTTTAACTATATGGTCATTAATATTGTTAGTTTTGTATAAACTAGCTTTTTAAATTTGCTTTAGATTGCACAGATAGATAGATATATGTTGTGGTGTTGATGAGATATGTTTATATGTATTGTCGAATATGGGTTTTTTCATTTTCATTTATATGTTGATTTACGATTTTGTGCCATCATGTGATAGGATTATAATGTCTTTATATGTGTATATGTTTTATGTTATATCTATGTGGACATTTATATGTTGTTTTGTGTTACTTGGAGCCCTGATGAAGTTCCATTAAAAAGGAACGAAACGTGTTGGCTGTTGTCCTGTGTCTGTCCATGTTTATTATGACGAAGAATAAAAGGAGTATTTTTGAATAAATTCATGTCTTCGGATTCGTGACTTCTGTCCTGGTGCCACCTCCATTTTTCTTCAAAAGTTTCCTCTCGGGTTTCCAAGTGAGATCTATCCACAGCAGGTCTTGGAGATGTTTGGCACAGGAGTATTCTACTTATGGGACTTGGACATTGATGTGCACAACATTAGTCGGCTGTGGGATCTTTTGCTTGTCAATAATATACACAGTACATAATATACAAACCAACACACACAGTGTGAAGAACAAAGCAGGCAAAAGAAATAACACACTTCCTTTGACAGTAATAAATACATTTTGAAACATCATCACTATTGTAGGTATACAAGGGTGGACAACGGGGAGGTGGGTGGGTCAGTGAGGAATCCACAGGCAGATACTGTATCCACCAGAAAAAGCGTTACCGAAGGTAAGGAACTTGTTTTTCTGATGGATACATCTGCCAGTGGATTCCTCACCTTGTGAAAAGATTCCCACAGCAGTCCCACTCCCGGAGGAGGGTGTCCACCCTTCTATACCAGAAAGTCCTGAAGGACGGAACGAGCAAAGTGTCCATCCCTCCTCACCTCGGAATCCAAGTAATGCTTCGCAAAAGTGTGGAGGGAGGCCCAAGTTGCCACTCTACAAATGTCCTCCACAGGAACACCTCTAGATAAGGCAGATGTAGAAGACTTTGCCCTCGTAGAATGAGCCCTTATACCCTCTGGAAGTTCCTTACCAGCCAAAGAGTAACATATCTTGATGCACAAGATAGTTCATCTGGAAAGGGTGCGCTTGTGCTCTGCTCTGCCTTTCCTGCAGCAAACAAAGCCCACGAAGAGCTGGTCATCCACTCGAAAGTCTTTAGTCCTATCGAGGTAAAAGCTCACCGCCCTTTTAGGGTCCAAGCGG
Organism: Triturus cristatus; assembly: GCF_964204655.1. Lineage (NCBI taxonomy): Eukaryota > Metazoa > Chordata > Amphibia > Caudata > Salamandridae > Triturus > Triturus cristatus. The sequence continues at coordinate 1,632,946,716 of NC_140591.1, read as the reverse complement.
TGAAGCCGCTCCTCCTCCTTGGAAGGGTGAGGGGGAGGATAGAAGGTAGGAAGGGTAATGGACTGCCCCAGATGGAAAGGAGTTACCACCTTAGGCAGGAAAGCAGCCCTGGTCCTGAGTACCATGAATGGTCAAGAACGGGGCTTTCAAACTCAGAGCTTGAAGCTCACTTACCCTCCTTGCCAAGGTAATGGCAATGAGAAAAACTGTTTTGAAAGACAACAGCCTTAAGGGACACTTGTGCAAGGGCTCAAAGGGAGAACCCATCAAGTAAGTTAAGACAAGATTTAAGCCCATTGAGGCACAATAAATGGAGTGGGCGGAAATTTGTTGGTAACTGCAATACAACAGGAGATTTAAATAAGGACGGCTGATCCGGCAAGCAAAGGAATGCCGACAAAGCCGATAAATATCCCTTTACAGGAGCTACAGCAAAGCCCTGCTGAGCAAGAGAAAGAGCAAACTGACGGATGTTGGATAAACGAGCCCTCAAAGTGTCAATAGACCTCTCTCCGCACCAAAGAACAAATTTAGACCACCTATAGGAATAGATAGATTTGGTGGAATGACGTCTGGCAGACAAAATTACATCAACCACGTCAAGCAGGAGAGAAAAAGAATTCAGGTTGCCCCGTTCAATCTACAGGCATTAAGGTGTAAGCTCTGGAGGTGTGGGTGTAGCACCTGCCCCTCCGACTGCGAGAGGAGGTCTGCCCTCAGAGGGAGACGGAGCAGAGGGCACGAGGATAGGTGGAGAAGAACTGTATACCACACCCTTCTTGGCCAATCCGGGGCGATCAATATGACTTGGGCCCGGTCTTGGCGAATCTTCCTCAAAACCCGAGGAATCAAGGGTATGGGTGGAAACACGTAAAGGAGTTGTGAGCTCCAATCTATCTGAAACACATCCCCCAAAGCTCACTGCATCGGAAACTGGAGACTGCAGAATGACGGGCAGTGAGCATTCTCGTGAGTGGCAAACAGGTCCACCCGAGGAGTTCCCCATGTCCGGGAGATGTGACAAACTACCTCTGGATGGAGCCTCCACTCGTGGTTGGCAGAGAACTGCCGACTGAGACTGTCTGCACGCACATTCAGAACTCCGGCCAGATGATTTGCCATCAGACAAATCTGGTGTTCCTGAACCCAGGACCAGAGACGCAGAGCCTCTCTGCAGAGACAACGCGACCCCACTCCTCCCTGCTTGTTGGCATACCACATCGCGGTAGTGTTGTCCGTCAGGACTTGAACCGACTGACCGCGAAGGGAAGGGAGGAAAGCCTTGAGCGCCAAACTTATCGCTCATAATTCCAGAAGGTTGATGTGAAGCAACCTTTCCTCTGGAGACCAAAGACCCTTGATCTCCAGATCCCCCAGATGCGCACCCCCACCCTAAAGTGGATGCATCCGTTATCACTTTGGCCACCGATGGAGGTAGATGGAAGGGCTTTCTTTGAGACAGATGGCCCTCCAAGCTCCACCAAGACAGATCCGCTGCAGCTTCTCTGGAGATCCTCACAGACTCCCTGAGAACTCCATTGTGCTGATACCACTGCCTGCGGAGGCACCACTGGAGCGCCCTCATGTGCCAGCGTGCATGGTTGACCAACAGAATGCAGGAAGCGAACAGACCGAGCAGGCGAAGGACCTTAAGAGAATCATTTCCTGTATGTCGAGAATCCTTTGAGGAGGAGGGAATGCCCGACACAGAGTCGTGTCCAATACTGCCCCTATAAACAGGTTGCGCTGAGAGGGCACCAGGTGAGATTTGGGCACGTTTATCGAGAAACCCAATTTGTACAACAGCTGGGTTGTAACCTGCAAATGATGAAGCACCTTCTCTGGCAACTCCGCTTTGATCAGCCAGTCATCCAGATAGGAAAAAACTGGAATCCCCGATCTTCTGAGATGGGCTGCCACCACCGCCATCACCTTGGTGAAGACTCGAGGTGCAGTAGTAAGATCAAACGGAAGGACCGCAAACTGATAATGTTGTGACCCTACCGTAAAACGGAGATACTTCCTGTGCGACTTCAGGATGGGGATGTGGAACTACGCATCTTGCAAGTCGATCGACACCATCCAGTCCTACTGTTGCAGCGCTTGATGAACCTGCGCAAGGGTGAGCATCTTGAACTTCTCCTGCTTCAGAAAAAGGTTCAAGATCCTGAAGTCCAGGATTGGACGCAACCTGCCATCCTTTTTCTGAATCAGGAAATACCGGGAGTAGCATCCCTGACCCCTCTCCTGCTCTGTAACCACCTCTATCGCACCTTTTTAGGTCTCGCCTATTCTATCCCGCAGGGATGGATAGGCGACATTATAGTAAGCAGTCCGAAAAGTCTACCTAGCTGCGGATCGCATACAGTTCATGTGAACACAATCATGCGCATTATCAACAACTGCCACAACCACGCGCATTCTTTACAGCTTCCATTTTCTACCAGACACTTCGTGCGCGTGCGCCGCGCTCTCCCTCTGTTGCCACATGCATTCAGCTCACCAGGCTGCACACCCCCTCACTCTCCATATGGTCGCACGCCTTTTCTTTGATCTCCACCGCGCGTTCTCACAGGCTCCTCTCCGCCCACGCGTCTCTCCCCTTCCATGTAGTTCCACACCCGCCTTCTCTTTCTCGCATTTTTTTTTTTGGGGGGGGCTTTGTGTGACTGACTACTTGACCTCGTGCCTATGAGTTTTGCATGCGTCTATTATATTTATTTACTTTGAATGTTTTTTGTTTTTTTTACTGCCCACTCGTCTCTCCTCTTCCATGTAGTTCCCCTCCGCCTTTTCTTTCTCGCATCTTTTTCTGATTTTCGGCTTTGTGCGACTCACTACTTGACCTTGTGCCTATGAGTTTTGCATGTGTCTATTATATTTATTTACTTTGAATGTTTTTTTAATTTAACTTTACGCACCCAAACACGTTCATTGTTTCCTTTCCTTCTTACATTCTTATGCGGGAAAAAAAAAATCACTCTCTCCATAAACAGCACTTTTATCCAGTCTCGCCTCTCTGTGTTTTGCTGTCTGCCCTCGTCTTCAATAGTTTCCAACCTCTGTGTTCTGCTTTACGCATCCAAACACGTATGCTTTTGTCTGAGGTTCCTGCTTACATTCTCATGCAAAACAAACAAAAAAACACTCTCTACAAACAGCACTTTTATCCTTTTATTCTGTTTTGCCTCACACAATGCCCTACACACATTAGACCACACAAAATGCCACTTCACACACTGCCCTACACAAATTAGACCCCCCAAACTGCCACCTCACACACTTCCCTACACACATTAGACCCCACAAAATGCCAACTCACACTGCCCTACACGCATTAGCCCCCTCACACTCTGCACCCCCTCACCCTCAAATAAAGAAGAATACAGTTTACTTCCAAGGCACTGCAGTCATTTACGTGAGCCAGTGTCAGATTGTGTATTTTTTTTCAATACTAATACAGCCTTTAAAGAAAATAGAAATACAGTTTACTGACAAATCACTAACCAACACTGCCCCCCTCTCACACAGACCACACACAATGCCCACTCACACAGACCACACACACTGCCCCCTCACACAGACCACACACACTGCCCCCACACAGACTGCACACACTGCCCCCCTCTCACACAGACTACACACACTGCCCCCCTCTCACACAAACCACACACACTGACCCCTCCTCACACACTGACCCCTTGACACACTGCCCCCACATACACTGCTCTCACACATTACCCACTCACAGTACTTTAGGTCACACACACTGCACCCTTACACACCGCACACACACACAGCCCGCACCCTTACACACTCACACTGTGCCCTCATACAATTCCCCCTCACACACTGCCCTCGTACACACTGCCCCCTAGTTCATACGATGTCAGTTGGTGCCTTTTCTAAATTTTAACTGAAACAAAAATGTTACAGGATCAAAGCGTTTCTAAAACGCATCAGTAGATTTTTGTTTTTTTTCTTTGGTTAATGTCTATTGGTGCTAGGTGTTTTGTGCTTAAATTAGAATTATTGTTTAACTTTATTTAACAAATGAACAAAGTTCACGTGGACGTTGCGGTCTGAAAATGTTGTGGCGCGCACGCACCGACCTCTCCCTCTGTTGCCACACGCATTCAGCTCACCAGGCTGCACCCCCCTCACTCTCCATATGGTCGCAAACCTTTTCTTTGATCTCCGCAGCGCGTTCTCACAGGCTCCTCTCCGCCCACGCGTCTCTCCCCTTCCGTGTAGTTCCGCCCGCCTTCTCTTTCTCGCAACTTTTCCGGAATCTCGGCTCTGTGTGACTTACTACTTGACCTCCTGCCTCGGTGCTTTGCATTCACCTCTTATATTTATTTACTTTTGAATGTGTGTTTCATTATTTTACTTTACGCACCCAAACACGTATGCTTTTGTATAACTTTCATTCTTTGCTTTCCTGCTTACATTCTGATGAAGATCACTCTCTCCACTAACAACACTTTTATTCTGTTGCGCCTCGCTGTGTCTTGAGGTCTGCCCTCGCAAGTCGCCTTCAACTGGTCCTTCACATACACTGGCCCCTCGCAGACAGACAACACACACTGCCCCCCTCGCACACAGCCCACACACTGCCCCCCTCTCATGCAGACCACACACACTACCCCCTCACACAGACCACACACACTGCCCCCTCTCACACAGACCACACATACTGCCCCACTCTCACACAGACCACACACACTGCCCCCTCATACTCTGCACCCCCCTCACACTCTGCACCCCCTCACACTATGCACCCCCCCCACACTCTGCACCCCCTCACACTCTGCACCCCCTCACACTCTGCACCCCCTCACACTCTGCACCCCCTCACACTGCCCCACTGACTCACTGCCCCTATACACTCTGCACCCTCACACATTACCCACTTACACTCCTTTAGGCCACACACACTGCACCCTTACACCCCGCACACACACAGCCCGCACCCTTACACACCCTTACACACTCACACTCACTCTTTGCCCTCTTACACACTGCCCCCTATTTTGTACGATGTCAGTAGGTGCATTTTCACTTTTAAAAAAAAAGTCACAAACGTTACAGGAACAATGGGCCCGATTCACAGTACTAACTTAAGACAAAATCCTAAACTTACTACCATTTTCGTATTCACAGAAGGCACTTACTCATTTTGGTATTCACAGAAGACACTTACTCACTTAGGCATTCACAGAAGTTAGGAGTCCTAACTTTAGGACTCCTAAATGCCTTCTTTGAATACCGAAAGTCTTAAAATTAGGATTTTTCTCAGTTTAGGAGTCCTAAAGTAAGGACTCCTAACTTTACTACTAATAAACTGAGAAGAATCCTAATTTTAAGGCTTTTGGTATTCACAGTAGGCATTTAGGAGTCCTAAAGTTAGGAGTCCTAACTTTACTACTACTAAACTGACAAAAATCCTAACTTTAAGACTTTCGGTATTCACAGAAGGCATTTAGGAGTCCTAAAGTTAGGACTTCTAACTTCTGTGAATAACGAAATGAGTAAGTGCCTTCTGTGAATACCAAAATGGTAGTAAATTTAGGATTTTGTCTTAAGTTAGTTCTGTGAATCGGGCCCAAAACGTTTCCAAAACGCATTTTAAGCATTTCTTTTTGTTTTCGGTCAATGTTTGTCAGTGCTATGTATTTGGTGCGAAAGTTAAAACTATTGGAATTGTAAATGACAAAGCTATTAATTTAGCTATTTTCAAAACCAACACAAATACAAAATTTGGCATTTACAATACCAATAGCTCAAACTTTCCTAATGCGAGACCTATTGCATTGCAAATGCTTGTTTTAGTAATGTAAGGACTTCCTCCGAGCAAGCACCTTGGCAAGGAGGGTAAATCGAAGGTAATTCCCGAAAGGGAAAAGCATACCCATTTTCTACAAGATTTGGAACCCAAAGGTCTGTAGTGACCAATTCCCAATCCTGTAGAAAATGGGTAAGCCGACCCCCCACAGGACCAACATGATCCAGAATGGTGGATCTACGGCTGCTTTGCAGTGGTGGAAGGGAGGGAGGAAGAGGAGGAGGAGGAGGAAGAGAGCTGACGACCTCGAGCACAACCCCTGATCCTGCCCCTGTAGCTCTTATGGAGGGTATTTTGCTGCTGCTGTTGCTGCTGCTGCTGGGGCTGGCTGTAGGTCCGAAAGGACGACCTCCCAAAACCTCTATATCTCCTATAAGAAGAACCTCTAGGCTGAGCCTGTAGACCCAGAGATTTGGCTGTGGCTTTGCTGTCCTTGAATCTTTCCAAGGCCCCATCCGCCTTTTTCCCAAACAGCCCAGAATCATCAAAAGGCAGGTCAAGAAGCGTTGCCTGCACATCAGGGGAGAACTCCGAAGATTTTAGCCAAGCACTCCTTGTGGCGACCGAGGAGCCCATAATCCTGGCAACAGAGTCCGCAGTGTCCAGGCCACTCTGGATAACCTGACGCGCAGCCGCCTGAGTGTCTGACAGGACTTCATTAAAGTTCTGTCTGTCCTCCTCAGATAACTTAGGAGCCAGCTGTTTAGCAGCATCCATGAGAGCGTGGATATAACGGCCCAAGAGACAGGTGGCATTTGTTGACTTTAAGGCCATACTCACCAAGGAGAAAACTTTCTTGGCCGATTGGTCGAGCTTTTTAGAATCCCTGTCACTAGGAACCTGTGGAAAGGCCCCAGAAGACTTATTAGAGCAGGCAGCCTGACCCACCAGACTTTCCGGAGAAGGATGGGAAGTAAGAAAGTCTGGATCTCCTGGAGCCGCCCTGTACCTCCTTGCTACAGACTTAGAAACTGCAAGAGCTGAGAAGGGCTTACGCCTTACCTCCATGACTGGTTCAGTGATGGCCTCATTAAATGGAAGTAAAGGCTCTACTACGGTAGAGGGAGAATGCAGAACCTCAGTAAGGATATTAGGTTTAAATTCAGCAGTTGGAAGCTGTAAATCCAAAAGCTCCGCTGCTTTCCTAATGACCGTATGGTAAGGAGTCACATCCTTAGAGGGAGCATCAGATGGAGGAGTTATCTCCCATTCCGTTGACAAATCAAGGCCACTTGCCTCTTTCAATTCCTCAAACAAGTCATCTGACTCCATAAGCTCACCCTCTTCCATCTCTTCCACCTGGTACCTTTGCTCCTCCAAAACTCTCTGTGCTTCTCGCCTGGACCTAATCCTCAGGACCAGCGTCACCAGCGCCGCTACCGACTCTGACGGAGCCGGCGTCGAACACGGATCCGGAGGAGCAGCCGGAGTTGAACGAGGTCGAGCTGGAGCCGGAGAAGAAGGGAGCGGCGTCGACGTCCTCGGCGCTGGGAAATGCCAAGACGGCGTCGCTGGGAAGAATGGCATAAATGGAGCCTGGACGTAGGCCTGAGGAACCCCCAGATTGAAGGCCATTGGACCCATGGGATACGAAGGTGCTCCAGAGGGGTACATCGCTCTCGTAAAGACGCCATACATAGCATTTAAATAATGCAATGGGTCTTGACCCGGGATTGGAAAGGGGGGATAAGGCTCAGATTGAGGCGTTACTGGACTCGGGCCAATCGGCGGCGACAGAAGAACCAGCGGAGCATCTTCAACCGGAGCCGGAGAATGTGTCGGCGTCGGTGATGGAGCCGGAGCTGGAGAGTGCTCCAGAGAAGCCGCAGGCGAAGTCAGGCAAACAGGAGAAGCAGGATTTGACACAGCAGAGGGAGAAACATAGTCTTTACGACGTCAAAGAGTAGACATAGTCGATCTCGGAGCCGTCTCCTTATCCGAACGGCGTCGAGAGCCATGCCTCTTCTTCTTTTTATGCTTCTTCGATTTAGAAGCATGACCCGACGTCGACTTCGACCTGGACCTCGATCTTGAGCGTCTTCGACCTCTCTTCTCTTTTTTCATCCTCGCTATAAATAGCTTAGCTTCTCTTTCCTTTAAGGCCTTTGGATTCATCTTGCGGCAGCAAGTACATCCCTCGACTTTGTGATCCGACGACAGGCACCAGACACAATCCTCGTGTGGATCCGTGATGGACATGTGCTTACCACACTCTACACGGCTTGAATCCAAACTTCTTCATCGACATCTTGGAACAAGAAGCAAGATGAAAGTAGAAAAACCAGCAGAAACACAAAGTAACTAGCCAAAGCTACGGAGAGTCCCAGAAAACTGTTAGCGTCGACGGCGCGGAAAAAATGGAACTGACATCATCACGCCGACGAGGTCCTCTTATGGATCCAGTGACGTCAGCGGAGCCGCGAGCGGATCAGTGCTTCTGTGACGTCGTCGGCGTCGGCGTGGAGAGCTACAAAAGTTTCCGAATGTTGCTGGCGCAGGGGATATTCACAAGGTGAGGAATCCACTGGCAGATGTATCCATCAGAAACCACTTTACAAGGGACTGACAGGTAAATTAAATAGGCCAAACAGGTGTAGACCAATCTTTATCATATTTAACACAGAGAGCACACACACTTTACACTGGACAGCAGTGCTAAAGTGCCCAGAGTTCTAAAACCACCAACACCATGTCAGAAAAAAGGCCAGGAGAAAGGCAAAAAGTTTAGGGATGACCTTGCAAAAAGGGCCAAGTCCAACAGACCTTCTCCTTGAAGGCAACAGTTTGCTGTTCAAATGTACCTTTGCCAACTTTTTCTAGTAGGTTCTCTGCCTATATGCAGATTCCTCACCTTTTGAATCCCTCAGGAACCACAATGGATCTGTAACCTTTCTCGCAATAGCTCCTGCTCGCTGGTAGTGGTGTCCTTAGTCTCCTTGACTGCTCCGTCTAACCTTCGGCAATAACAGCACAGACCCACTTAACCCCTTCGGTGCCACGCCCTTTCCCCCTCCTGTGCCGGGCGTTTCCCACGCGGGTGGGTTTCATGACGAGATAGTCTCGTCATGGGCACAGCGCGACCGTGCTCCATGACGAGACTATCTCGTCATGGGCACAGAAGAGGATATAGGCACCACCCCTGCAAACTGATGTCAGTTTCACAAGCCAACTTCCGCACCCTCAGACACAATATGTTCAACCTAACATGAGATCTCAAGACCTATCAGAAGCCCACTCCACAGAACTGGTGGGGAGGAATCTGTGATTAGATAGAGTATCCAACAGAAAGAGTGTTACCGAAGTTATAAGTTCTGCCAATGGATACTTCTAACTGCAGATTTCTCACCTTTTGAATTACTACAAAGCAGTACCGTCCCAACCCAATTGAGGTTGGCCTAAGGATTGGACTTTACGCCAGGAAGTCCTGCAGGATCGCACAACCAAAATGGCCCTACCTGCAGACCTGAGCGTTGATACAGCAGTGCCTGGGGAAGGTATGGAGGGATACCTATGTGTCAGCTTGGCAGATGTTTAACTGAGAAACACCTCTTGCCAGGACGGAAGATGCAGTTTTCACCCTAGTAGTTTGAGCCTGAAGGACCTCAGGAGGCTCCTTCTTGGCCAAAGTGTAACACAGCTTGAGGCCGGGGACAATCTAAACACACAAGGACAGTTTATGAACTGTTCTTCCTGTCTGCACAACGGCAAATCCAATCAATGTAAAAATGAATGGCCCTCTTAGACTCCATCTCATGAGATCTCTTTTGAGATTGTTGGCTTCCTTATTGTGGTCACTTCTGCTCAACTCAGTGCTCAGTGGTAATGGAGTCTGCAGTCAGTATTTATATAAATATATATGAGGTTGAACGGTCTGTCTGGTTGTACAAAGTCCATTAGCCGTTTGTGTAGATTAAAACCCCTAGGACCTCATTTACAAGTTTTTGACATAGAGCAGTGCACTGCCTCAAAAGGAAAGGGCAGGAATGAATTGCATTTATGATGTACAGCACATTCCTGTCCTTTCCCACTGTGCTGGCACTGTTTTGGCTGCCTTGCACCAGTGCAGGCACCATTGGTGCACCGGTGTTTGCATTGTAGTAATGATTGTTTTTGTGCAGGAAGGAAGACATTCCGGCTCATAAACAATAAATGGAGGCATTTTCCTATGTGTGCGCAGAATGCAGCCCACAAAGAGTGGGGGGAAGCAGGATCTGCTTTGATAGTCACCCCCACTTTTTGCTGGGTGTCAGTGTGTTTTTGTTCTAGTCTGCTGGGATCCTGCTAAACTAGACCCCAGCAGCTGTGCTTTCTCCCCTAAATTAAAATGGTAAGCACTTTGGTATCTCTACAATTGGCTGCTGGTGGACCCTTTTAAGTTCCTAGTATATGGTACTGAGGTATCCAGGGTATAGGTACACCAGGAGTCTCCCCTGGGCTGCAGTATGTATTATGCCACTCATAAAAGTCCACTTAAACTGTGACTACTGGCCTGCCATAGCAGCCTGTGTGAGATGGTGCTTGTACGTCTCATGACAGATATTTCATTGTATTTATTTTACAATGTATATAGAGCGCAACACTCACCCCAGGGGGATATCACAGCCCTGACGTTTCTGAAGGTATTCATTATTGAGAACCCCAAAAGCATTATGTTCCAAAAAGCTTCTTCCTAAACCCCAAAGGATCTTTAGTGTGGCGTAGGGCTAATGGTAATTTATTCCATTGTAAGGCTGCCTGATATGAGAAAGAGCGACCTCCCACTAAAACTTTTTTTAATTCGCCTAGTTTTTGCGAATGCAAGATTACGGGATCTCAGCTCTCTTGAAGGGAAATAGAACTCTACTCTGTCTTACAAGACTTTAGGGCCAGTCTTATTAAGGGCCTCATGTAGGAAAATAAATTTTACCGGTTCTTAAATACCGAGCCGTACCGAATCGGTAAATTAGAATCGGTAAGTTATATGTAGGAAAAAATTCGGTAACAGTTACCGATTCGGTAACATTCGGTAATCACGAATCGGAATTCACCGAATCGGTAAATACCGAGGTGGTATTTACCGAATCGGTAAATACCGAGGTGGTATTTAGCGAATCGGAAAATACCGAGGATACTACCACCTTCCCTTAACTAAGTAGCAAATATCATAATAATGCTACAATAGAAGGTCTCTTAGGCTTCAATAGGGGACCCCATACCTCAAAAATCAGCTTAGTGAAATCACATCACAGGAGCATCAGGAGCCTTCTCACAGGAAGGCTCGTCTTCGGTCTGAATAATAAACATGACGTCTGTGATATGAAAAGCACCAACTTGCAGGTATTTGCAGCTGCGCGTGTGTCATGGCTAAATAGTGGGTCGAACAACCTAGACTGGAAAACATGCATTGTGTAAAATTCCAGACTGTGTGGCACAGCATGTACAGACCAAGGTCGCTGCGCAGAGCTTGGGATGGTAACAACAGATTGCACTCGTCTGAAGGAAGTCTCGAGTCAGCAGTTTATTCAAGAAAGAACATGTAAACGCAGTGTCGTGTGCAAAGACAAAAAGATGGCTACATAACATTCAACGTGGTTATGCTAACTGAACAATGTATGTACGTATTCAGGGAGAACTCACTACACGCCCCCTTGAGCGAAGCAATATGTAATAGGCAAGAAAAGAGAGAACGCAGAGTTCAGTTTCGTCAGAGCAGAACAAGGCGTAACCAATGCAGCGCCAAAGTCCTAAAGTCCAATTAATAGCAGCATAATATTCCAAAAAACACAATGCAAGTATAGTAAAAAACTCAAACCGACCATCAGGAAGAGAAATAAGAGAAATAAACGAAATAAATGTTGCGCCAGGGTGCTGTCCAGTAGCACAGGCGCAATGGACGACAATCCAGTTAATCCATGAATGTATAGGCAGCACATGTGGCCACGGCTTCCAACAAAAAATCGTTTGCAGGGCCACTGAAAGTCTCAGCCATCCAATTAAGTAAAGAAAAGGAACATACGTGTTCTCCAACCAACGGAGCCTCTAGCACAATCAGAGGGCACCCGGAATGTTCCTCTAAATAGCTCATAGACAAGAAGTCGTAGGCTGCCGCTGAGATGTCCCAATTACCCAGGATACCATGCGCCGCACCACACGCCATGATCCGGACACCAGAACAGGACAACTCGTGAGACACTAAGGGCCTCATCAGTCGATCGAAATCCGGCACCGGAGACACCATGTTGGTCAAGCACAAATCCAGAGGCCATTCAAAGGGACAATCCAGGCAGTGAAATACAGGTTGTACGCAGGTGAAGTAGGAATACCTGAAGGATAAACCATAAGCCAGGCTCAAAGTCGCCAATGGCAAAGTACCATAGTAGTCAAGCATCCTATCACGAAGAAGATGCAGACGGGACAGGTGCTCGTGTGGCACAGAAGGAGCAGCCATTCCGGAGTATGAAACGGAGAAGCAGCACACCTGCCACTAGCGCCAGGAGCAGCGGGACACCTCCAAAGATGCTCGAGAAAAGTGAATGAACAAATGCCGGAATTACACCAAAAAATAGTTTGGAAGGAGGTCACGAGACCCGAGGCCACATGTTTAAAAAAATGAGCCAGGGCGGTCGTGGACGAGGCATTGAAAATAGTTTGGATCAAAGAGCCGAAATGCAGGGGGAGGTCAGTATTCAGAGGCGCCTGTACCTCAGTGCGCGTATTAGCAACGTGAAGGACAAATGTTTAACGAGAGGAAGTCAAAGGCACCTCTTTGTGGGACAATAGCGCTCTATTCTGCTCAACTTGTTGAACTCTGCTTTCAAGGTTGGAATCGAAGGCCAGATGGAAACATCCAGCCGCACATGCGGGGGTGGAAAAAGAACAGTATTGCAGCAGACAACTTTATGCGAGACAGTTATGTACGGGATTCCCACTCACATCCCTCAGCAAGCTCCATTATTCAAAATTAAATATATACCGTTTGCAAGCACAGTGAAAGAAGGTGTAATCACAGGCACTGGGATACCTCGTAGCACGCACGCAAAAATCTGGGCTTGTACATTGCATGCGCCGTGTACTTGCATGTGCCTATTGTCTCATGTATGAATCCTAGAGGAGAGAGTGCTAAAGCTATTATCTATAACGGCTTAAGCCTTCTCCATGTTTGCTTGGTCAATAGCTCTCAATCTGGAAGCCGCCTCACTGTGCGACAACTTGCAGACCGCGTTGTAAATAGCATACGCCCAACTTTTGGTTCTGCCACCCACAGGACCATTCACAAAATCATTCCATTCGGTATGCACATTGATGGAGTGGGTGGACTTCCTGATCCTGTAGATGTGCTCTGTGTCAGCTGGTGGACAGAGTGGGATGTGTGTACCATCAATGCAGCCAATGAAATGGGGGAAGTAATTCCTGAAGGAACGGGACAGGCAACTCTGGGATACACCACCCACCGCAGCTGTCACCACCTGAGAACTGCCGGATGCCAACAGATGTGGGCTGCAGAGCACCTGCACATGTGGGGGTATGGCGTGCGCCCTTCTTATTGGCTGGTCCAGGTGTGGGTGCGGGTCCCTGATTTAGTCCATGATGGTTTCGGGGTGTAGCCTGTACCTCTCATGTATCTCTGCATCAGTCAGCTGGAATAGTGTGATGCGCTGTCTGTGGATGCGTTCCTCCCGTCGCCAAACCCTCAGTCCTGCTGCCTGTAGACGTAGGCGCCTTGCAATGACGTACATAGCTGCCAGGGTGTCCACGCTGTTGCATTTTGGGATTGCTTAGCTGCACTGTTGATGGTTACCACCTGCTTTCAATCCGTGTTAATTACCGACTCTTATTTACCGATTTTCTTGGATTTCTTAATTACCGAGTGCTCCTACATGTCATTTTAATTTTTACCACTTCATATTTCCCACTTCATATTTACCGATTCGTTAATTATGTATTCGGTAAATATGAATCGGTATTTACCGCCTCATATTTACCGAAAAGTGGTTTTTGGACTCCTACATCTCACTTGTCTGAATACCGGTCGGTAACGGCATATTTACCGAAAATCGGCCGTTACCGACCGGTATTTGGCTACCTACATGAGGCCCTTAGTACTCTATGCACATGGCACAGTAACTTCAACTTTGGTGCATTGGCAGCCAGTGTACCATCCCCATACATAGGGCAGTGTGCTTGGTTGTAAGTTTGAAGCTGCCCCTGCATGAGCAGGACAAACCTACAAACCCCAGAGTCAATTCTCCAGGCTTTGTAAATGTGGTCAGCTATTTTTATACATATAGTCGACATAAGTCATTATGAGAAGTCTAACTATATAGTGGCTTCACCAAACTCAGTCATGTTTGGTGTCAGAAATGTTGGAATCATACACCAATGCCGATTCCAGTATTGGGCGTATGATTCCATGTACTAGGGGGCTACATATGGGTCCGGCTGTAATCCTGGTAACAGCCTTTCACGGTCTGCAAGCAAGCTACTGCTGCTGTGGACCACAGGCATGATTCTGCCCTCCTGCTGCTGAGCTGAGCTTAAGCAGGAGAAGGTAGAACAATAGGTTTCCTGTCACAGGGAGATGTGCCCACCTACCAGAGGACTTAGTGTATTGAACTGGGGTGGGGGCACTTGCCAGCGCCAATAGACTGCTTTAACTGCACTGCGGATTCTCCCGCAGTGCGGGAGAATTAATGAGTGGGTGAGGCCGAGTAGGCCAACGGACGTGCGCAGCACCAGCGAGGTAGTGCTCGCGACGGCCGTTGGCCGACGCGAGCACGGAACGGGTTAAAGGGCACATTTTGCGCCTCCTTGCATACTCCAATTTGAGCCAGTTCAGGAATCATTGGTTCCTGCTCCTGCGCTACACTGGACAAAGGACATGGGGTATCCTCTCCTCTTTTCAGCCGCTCCTCTGGGACAGACCCCAGAGTTGTTCCAACCCTTCCCTTACCATTCCCTTAGGGTACTTAAGGCTTACCTGTGGGTGGGCCCATAGATTCATTGTGGGACAAGACTCACCCCTGAAACTATGTCGCTCTTCGATCGCCTGGACACTTGGACTTTGTTGAACTTTGACTGGAACCAAGACTGCATCAACGAAGAATCCTGCTCCTCCTGGTGTCGCTGTTCTTACAGCTTTCTTCATTGTCTGTGTCTGTGCTACTGCCAGGTTCTTCAACAGACCTGTGGGCATCAAGTAAACCCAAAGAAATCTCCCTTGAAGTGAAGGAGTCACTCCCTTGCATCTGCACCACAACAAAGCTGACCAGTCTGCTGCTCCTGTTAGCCTACAGACTTCCCGAGGCCCAGCAACACAGATGATGGCGGCACTGCAGCTCCCTCAAGGCCTGACCTGTCTTCTCTGCTATACTGAGGACAGTATCCTTGGTCAGGACCGCTGGGACCAAACCCCTGTGCACTGCGTTGACTTGCCGTTGCTAAGGCTTGTTGGCTCTGCATTCCAGAGATCTTCGGGCTACAAGAAGCTCCAACCTCCAGCAACTCTTCCCTCCAAGATCATCATCCTCACATCATCCTCTGCACCATGGGCCTTCATCTTTGGTGAGCTGCTCAAGGTCCTCTTGCGACTCCTGTGCGGTCGGCCTGTGGATCCTACTGAGGGTATTCTACTGCTTCGGTGGGCTCCCCTGCTTGCTCAGGACCTCCTCAGACTCTCCTGCTGTTGGTGAGTCCTTTGGACCTTGCTGGTCCCAACATTGCTCCTTTTCTGTCTTCCACACCAGTTGCATCTACCAAGGCTTGTTGGTGCTCCCGCCAGACACAGACTACTTAGTCACTGACATCCGATGTGGGACAGTCCTTGCACGCCTCCTGGTCTTCCTCAGCATCGCCTGGTTCTCACAGCTGCACCATTGACTCTTAAGAACCTCCCGACATCGGTGCACATTGTGTTTTCCTGCCTCCAGTTCACCTCCAAATTACATAGGCTCTGTCCCCTCTGCTTGCAGGTTCTTCACTTCTAGAATCCACCCTTGGATTTCACCGGACTTCTTCTTGAACTTCTCCAGAGGTACTTTGTAAAGATTCACAAACTCTCCATATGTAGTTCAAGTGAGGTTTATTCATTAACAGCATATAATCACAGCATCCCCAGCTGAGCAGTGCTCATCAGCTTTTACACCTTCAAATTGCTAAGCTTCTATCACTAGGTCATCATTGACCTCATAACGTTCCATGCTCAGCATACAAGTCCTTCCATATCTTCCCCCTTATAATATTTAAACAAAACTCAAAAGTAACATACAGAACAGAATAAACATTTTGGTAAAACATATCTACATGAATGATTATGGGGAAGAAGAAATAGAGTGATACGCATAAAGTGCATTACCCTTGGATCTTGCACACATCACCCATACGCCTTGTGGCACCGTTGTGCAGAACCACCACACTACGTTTGACCTCTTTCACTCTGCATGGAGCAGAATACTTGCTCTCACCCTTACAAACAAATCCCCTTATTTTCACAATCACCCAATCTCCAGTTTTTACACAACACCGCTTCACACTCTTCTTCACATTATAATACTGCATATTTTTCATTTGCGACCTTAGAAAATTCCTTTGAATTTCTTCTTGATCGACCTCAACATTAGTTACAACTCCTTTCAGCCACACAGGACACTCCTTTACCCCAGGTTTCCTTCCTTTTACGGATACAAATGGAGAAACACCAGTCACAGAATGATGAGTTGTCCTATTCACGCATATCATTCTCCTCAATTCCCTCTTCCATGGAAGATGGTAAGCACGGGATAGTTGTATGTTATCCATCACCAATCGGTTTGCTCTTTCAACCAACCCGTTGGCTTGAGGTCGGAAAAGAGCCACCCTCTCATGCACGATTCCCATTCCAGAGAGATAATCTTCCATCTCCCTAGATACAAATTGTACACCATTATCTGACACGATTTTCTTAGGTATTCCTTCCTCCACAAAAGCTTCCTCTAAGAACTCAATAATATTTGAAGTCTTCACTTCACCAACATCCTTAAACACAAACCACTTTCGGCCTCATGTAGGTAGCTAAATACCGGTCGGTAACGGCCGAAATTCGGTAAATATCCCGTTACCGACCGGTATTTAGCTATTTGGGATGTAGGAGGCATAATTCAGGATTCGGTAAATTACCGAATCGGTAAAATACCGAATCGGTAAAATACCGAATCGGTAAATACCGAATCCTGAATGTAGGGAGCACTCTAAAGAGTGCAAATTAGAATTAAGAATTTGTTATTTACCACCAAATACAGGTTGGTGATAAATAACGAATACCTTGCAAAACGCAATATTTTGCAGATGTAAGAGAGCCATGTGGCAGACATACATGCCCTTAGGGCATGTATGTGCGCCACATGTGCACACATGCAAGAATCAGGGGTGCAACAGGGTGTCAATGTGACACCCTGCCACCCTTGTATATGCTCCCCCCATTACCGAATTGGTATTTACCGAATCGGTAATGGTGACTGGCTTCCCATTGATTCCTATGGGGCTCCAGGCCCATAGGAATCAATGGGAAGGTATGCCCCATTACCGAATCGGTAAATACCGATTCATATTTACCGAATTTTTCCGATTCGGTAAAATTTACCGAATCATTACCTACATCACATTTACCGATTCATAAATACCGAATCTGTAAAATTCGGTATTTATGAATCGGTAAATGTGTTGCTACCTACATATGGCCCTTTGTATGGTAATCTACTAAGATTAAAATGAATCTGCTGTTAAATCCTAACTTAGATACAGGTCCTAAAGAATCAATGGCTAACTTTTCCAAGGGTCTCTCTGGAAAAGTCATGATATCTAATGGAGGCTTCCTAACCACCTTGGTTTTGTCACTATCTGCACATATCAAGCAATTTATCACCATTTCCTCAACGTCCCAATCCATGCCAGGCCACCAGTATGACTGCCGAACTTTCCTTTTCACGATATCACGTCCCAAATGACCCTCGTGGACAATATTGAGAATTCTAGAGCGAATACCTTTGGGAGGCTCAAACTGATTTCTTCTCATTAACTTTCCATCAACTATACTCAATTCCTCCTTGATTTTGAAGTACTCAAGTAATTCAGCATTCATTTCACCATTTTCAACCGTGTACAACATTTGCCTCAACTTCATCCATTTCGACATCCTCTTCCCTCGCAGCCGTCCACTCCTCAGCAATTATAGCCATCTGTCCACTAGCAAACATTCCAATTCTGGAAACTTCTGCAATTTCATCCTCAGCGCCTACGTCTTCAGGCAATCTTGACAAAAAATCTACCACCACGTTCTTACTACCTTTCACAAACTCCACCTCAAAACCATAATCCATAACTGATAACAACCGAGGCGAAACATTTCCTTCCAGTCCTCTTCCACCTTTAAAAATAAATGTCAATGGTTTGTGATCCATTCTTAATTTGAAAGGAATTCCCCATGCATAAAACCTGAACCTGTTGATTCTCCAACAACAAGCCAAAGCCTCTCTTTCAATCACAGAATATGTGGTCTCTGCTCCTTGCAACCTTCTAGACGCACAACCGATTATGTTCTTAGTGCCATATTTAACTTAAGTGAGCATGGCACCTATACTCACTTTGCTAGCATATGTTGTGATATATGTCCTTGCCGTCACATCAAAATGTCCTAGTGTCGGAGCATGAGTAATACCCTTTTTTATAAGTAAAAATGCATCCTCACATTCCCCACTACATACAAACTCAACTCCCTTTTATAACAATTTCCTTAAGGGCTCCACAATTTCCGTGAATCCCTTCACAAATTTATCACAATACTCTGCTAGACCCAAGAATGATTTTAATTCATCCTTAGTATGTGGTCGATTCGCCTTCTCAACTGCAGTCATGATGCTTTTCTTTGGCCTTATGCCCTTGGCACTAATTGTATGCCCCAGATAAGTCACTTCATCCCTTCTAATTTGACACTTTTCCCTTTTTACAGTCATGCCATATTTGCGCAACCTCAACATCACCTCGTCAAACAATTTATCATATTCAGAAAGATTTTGCCCACGATAAGTATGTCATCTTGGAAACATAACACATGATTTAAATCCCCAAATATGCTCTTCATTATCCTCTGGAAAACTGTAGAGGCCGAGGCTGGGCCAAATGGCATCCTCTTGTAAGGAAATGCACCTAAGGGTGTTACAAAAGATGTCAAATGCCTCGATTGTACATGCAAGTCCACCTGGTGATAAGCGGATGACATATCAAGGACACTCCTCTCCAAAATCCCCGACCCCCCACCCTTACCAGACCCACTAGGCATGAGATGCAACCAGCTTGCTGAGTTCTTCGCGACAAAAATCAATAAAATTCTGAATTCCCTCCCCCCGTCCTCCACGTCTCAACTTCCTGATACCTCCCCCCCAGGCCCAGATGCCCCCTGCCTTCAGGCATTCACCAAGGTCACCACGGAACACTTTCTTTCAACCATACAATATGTAAAAAGCGGGTGCCCCTCAGACCCGGCCCCGATGAGCAAACTCAAGCTGGTCGCCTCCACCTTAGCTCCGTCCCTTTCCCACCTGATTAATGATTCTCTTGCATCAGGCATTGTCCCAGTCAACTGGAAAAGAGCTATAGTTAGAGCACTCCTTAAAAAACCTCATCTCGATCCATCTGACCTTTCCAATTTTAGACCCATCTCTCTCCTCCCGGCCTTTAGTAAAGTGGCCGAGCGAATTGTCAACCAGCAACTATCCCTGTTTCTTGAAACTAATAACCTCTTACGCCAATCCCAAACTGGGTTCAGACCAGGGCAGGGAACAGACACTGCGCTATTAGCCGTGGTCGAGGAGGCAAGAACCATCATAGACGCAGGAGGATCAGTGGCAGTGATCCTCCTTGATCTCAGCGCCGCCTTCGACACAGTGGATCATGACATACTGATCCACCGGCTCAAACTGACAGGAGTGTCTGGGACCGCCCTTTCCTGGATCAAATCCTTCCTGGATAGCAGAACCTACCAGGTGTCAGATGGCACAGTCACATCCAGAGCGATCCCACTACAGTGTGGGGTTCCCCAGGGATCCTCCCTTAGCCCCACTCTTTTTAATGTATATATGTCCCCGTTAGAGGACATCACCGCCCCATTCGGCATAAAAACTGTCATGTACGCGGATGACACTCAATTGGTGGTATCCATCAATCAGTCAAGTAAAAGCCTGGACAACCTGGCAGCATGCTTAGAAAGCATCTACCATTGGATGTGTGAGTCACGCCTAAAATTAGAAAAATCTGAGATCCTCCTTCTAGGAAATACACACATACGCCCCCTAGCCCTCTCTTGGCCTTCCTGCATGGGATCAGCCCCCACACCCAGACCGGAAGTCAAGAGTCTGGGCATTTGGTTGGACCAAGAGCTTAACTTTAAAGTACAGGCTAGAAAAGCGACAGGCATCTGCTTCGGCCTAATCCAGACAGCACGGAAGATCCTCCATCTTATCCCCTTCCAATCCAGGAAACTGCTCATGCAAGGGCTGGTGAACTCCAGACTGGACTTTGGTAATGCTCTTTACCTTGGAGCCCCTTTATCGGTCATCAGCAGATTGCAATGCGCTCAAAAGAACGCAGCTGCTAGAATGCTAACCGGGACCAAGCTGAGATGCTCGGCCAAACCTGCCCTCAAAAGCCTGCATTGACTCCCGATTAGGGAAAGGATCTCTTTTAAGACCCTTTGTATTACCCACAAAATATTACAAGGTAGAGGCCCTCCAATCTTGAGATCCCTTGTCAAACCCCATCTGTCTAATAGACATCTCAGATCAGACGCCCTTTCTTTGGTAGAAGTCCCTAGAATAAAAAAGGCCCGTTCAGGGGGGCGGCTGTTCTCCTATAACCCCTCTAAATTATGGAACTCTCTGCCACTCCCCTTGAGAAGAGAACACAATTTGTTTGCCTTTCGTAGGCAGCTAAAAACTTGGCTTTTCCCATTATAAGCCCTTCCTCTCCTCCCCACTTGGAGCAATAGGCTGTATCAGCGCTGGGATGCCCAAGGGTAGCTACGCGCTTTAGAAATCCAAATCCAAATCCAAATCCAAACTTCCCCATGTGGTACTTTAAAATTTGGGTCCGCGTAGGAGGCATGGCCCTACCCTGCCTATTCCGGTATCAGCGAACCGCGAATGGCCAATGCAGTATGTACAAGTGTTTTGCATAACGTTTCATCGATAAATTCACTTTGTATACAATATTACACATTGAATTTGTGGGTTCCGTTTTGGAGCGGTAGCTATCTTATGGTTGCCCTCACATAGGCTGCGCATTAAGGACATGCACAGGCCTTCAGAACACATGTGCCTTCTATCTGACTTCTCTGTGACCTGTGCAATTTGGCTCCACCGCCCCAGGTCAGTCCGGTCTCACAAGCTCCCCGTCCTACGGCCACCTGTGATTAGCATCAGGGTTTGACACACCATAAAGCCTTTTCATCCCACACAAGCCTCCGGCTAATCTCTTTCACACCTGACTCTTCCTGCTTTATGGCTTGTTTTACCAACAGGAGGTGCCCGTGTTTATTGGGGTCTGCTGATATCTGATGAGGGATCTGAGCCTTGCTGTGTAAATAATTGTGGGCTGGCTGAACTGGAATGTGGGATGGTCATCATGACTCTGCCTTTTCGTTTGTAATGAATACACATGAATGACCATATCGTAAAATGAGGAATGTGTGCCTGAAGCATGATATTTTGTATATAAGGAGAAGGCCGTTTCTGTAATTTTGAGCAGTCTCCTGAGAACATACCCGTGTGTACTTCTAGGATTGCTGTTACTGGCTGCAGTCAATAATAAAACAATCTTTGACGCCACCGCAAGGCTCTGTGTTTCTGTGGTCCAAGACAGGAAGAACTCGAAGTCATAGGGTGCTACCCCTGGCACCGCTGGGTTCCTAAATAACCTAGTACTTCAGTTGGCGCCCAATGTGGGGCGATTGCAGCGGTACTGGTCCAAAAGAGGTTCGTGAGGAGCTTCGTGTGGAAATTCTGGAGGAAGGCCGCCACTTCATCGACCCCTGCATGTCGACGTGGTCCGAAAGTCTTTGCTGCGAGGTTCCCCGCTTGCTGACGGCTACGAAGGACTGCTGCCCTGACTATCGCCCTGTTTTGGACCCTTGATAATTTGGTAGAGCGAAACGATTAACCGAGTCTTCTGGTGACGTCATCGATACCTCAGTTAAGTATAAGTGGAGCGTCTCCTAATTCTTAGTTTGGTTCTTAGTTTTGGTATCCCTTCGGGATCGCTTTGATTTGGAGCTTGCAAGCGCCAAAGCCGAAGGACTCGTGTATTCACGAGACTATCGCGTTTTGATAATCCTTTGAAGTTTGAAACTAGACTAGTGAGCAAAGATGCCTGGTTCTAGTATAGTTGGTAATTGGTTTTGTTTGGGTTGTAAAAGGGATTCCCAATTAGAGGATTCGTGTCCGGTTCCTCCAATTGGAACTTCAACTTATGAGCTTTATGTAAAAAATGGCGTGGGCCCCATTGCATATAATGAAGTATGGATTCGATACACCAGAAAGGACGGTGTTTTAAAATGGCCCCAAAATGGTAGTTTCGATACAGATATCTTAGACAATTTGGAAGTTAAATTATTTAAAAAGAAAGCCCGGCCGGCGATGTTTGATTCTTTCCGCCTATGGCGAAAGGAAGCCAAACAGAAGGAAATTAAGCTAGCAAAAAGAAATAAGAGAGAAAAAGGTATGTCGATGATGCAAGCAGCTGTACAATTTAAAGATAATGAGGAGGAACAAATGAATGAGCAGTTACATAGACAGCGTAAACTAGGGATCGATAAATGTTACCCAGTTTTGTCCCCCTTCCACAAGATGAGTCAAAAGAGAAAGAGAAAGATTCCCTAATGTCCCATTTGCTAAGTTCGCCACCCCCGTATGCGCAAAATGCCACAGCGCCTCCACAGCTCGTAAATGTGCAGCCTCCAGTTAATGTGCCGCAAGCTTTCCTGCAGCCGCCAGCTCCTCCTCAGCCGGCGCCTGCTCTTGTGGTGCAGCCCCCTCAAGGGCCGCCGACTTTGCTGCCTGCATCCTCTTTGCCTTCTGCGACTTTGCCTGCCCCACCAACTGCCTACCTTGGCGCTCTCCGCGATACTGTCCTTGCATCTGCATCTACACCTACTGTGCTTCCCTCTGTTTTCTCCCCTGTTCTTATGTCAGATTCTCCTTCTGCACGACAACGCATAACTAGTGCGGTTACTAGTTTTGTGTCGCCTCTCCTTGGGTTATCTAGTGTGATCCCTGGCTCACAATGAAAGCAGTTGCGTAGTCAGTTGCCTGGTTCTGAAGAGAGAGAAGTATTAGATAGCATGGCACGTAGATGGATTGTTTATCCTTCTAGATATGATGTAGAATCTGTTGTTAATGTTTTTCATCAGTGGGAAGCGCCACAACAGCGGTACGTTTTTGAGAAAATGTGTGAAATCCTATGTGAAGAGTTGGAAGAGAATGATTTAGACTCCAGTCCGCAGGAGTTGTGTCAAGTGCGATTTGAATTTGGAAAAGGTACGATTGTGGGTTCTGATGTTGGGAAAGCAGTTGCGACACTGCTGTCTTTCAGGAATGGAGATTGTCAGCAATCATTGTTTGGACAGGAATTCCCTGAAGGGAAACAGGTAAAAGTGCGACAATTTCCAATGCGTGAGGTTCCTCCAGTTTGGAGACCTGGTGATGCGAATGCTGTTCCACCTGTTCTACCACATTTCCAGCGTGTTTGGGTGCATGTCCCTTGGAAACGATCTGAAGTAATAGCGCTTAAACAGACATTGCCTGACCCCCGTAAAAACCCTGCAGGATATTATAAGGAATTGTCACAGACGGCAGGATCATGTGTCATGAATCTAGCTGACATAAACATGTTGTTTGGAAACGTTGTTCCACAGCCTTTATGGGGATCAATTCGTAATGTAGATCACGACGCAGAACTAGGTGACATATGGGCAAACATCATTGCTGCAGACACTAGACAAGTTGGTGGTGCGAAACCTGAGCCCCTAGTAGCAGAACTCCCTGGTAGAATTATCACCTACATGAAAACTTTAATGCCCGCGATGCGTGTGAATTGGGATAAACTATCGGCTTGCAAACAAAAGAAAGATGAAACAGTGTCTGATTTCTTAGCAAGGTTTGAAGAAACATTTATTGACCACAGTGGTCAAGATATGAGTACTGAAGGTGGCCAACGGTTATTTGTTGATAAATTTGTGCATAATTTGCTTCCCGAGTTGTGTAAGAAGTTAAAAGATTCAGAGAGTTCTTGGGCTGTTTCCTCATCAGCGCAAATACTGGCTACTGCACAGTATTACAAAAATAGAGATAAGGATGAGAGAGATAAAGCAGACAAGAAAACGAAAGAATTAAAAACGAAGGTTCTGTTACAGCAAGCTTACCCGCCACGTGGTGGCCAGAGTAATTATCAGCAACCACCACAGTTTCAGAGAAACGTGCAAAGGTATGAGTATTCTCAACCGCGCGTTCCTGTAGGCCCTAATCAATGTTCATATTGCAAGGAAGAGGGTCATTTCAAGTATAGTTGCCCTATTCTGTTACAGCGCGCTAATGGCACTTTTAGCACCAGAGGTAGAGGTGGTCGACAAGCTCCTAGGGGTAGGGGACGCGGGAGTGGTC
This sequence comes from Triturus cristatus, assembly GCF_964204655.1. NCBI lineage: Eukaryota > Metazoa > Chordata > Amphibia > Caudata > Salamandridae > Triturus > Triturus cristatus. Next base: position 1,632,922,212 of record NC_140591.1, on the reverse strand, counting down.
CCCAGAACGCGCGTCCTCTTCCATCTCAAAATACGATTAATAGTTTTGATCAGCAAGCAAATGCAACTGGTAGGACAGCTCAGTACTATAACAATGACTATTATACAGAGGATGAAAATGTAGAAAGTAATGATTACTAGGATAGCCATAGACAAAGAGAGGGAGTTGTTTCAGTGCCAGTGGATCAGAGTGGACCATATGTCAAGGTGACTACAGCGGGTGTGACAGAACCTTTTCTGTTGGATACTGGTGCTGCAAAAAGTTCAATTATGCATTCAAAACTCCCTGGCGCACCTTTGTCTGGCGACACGAATGATTCAGTAGGTTTTTCTGGCGCCCCGGTTAGGAACCCGATCTCTAGTCCTATGACCCTTTCTGTTGGACCTTGTGAGCTGAAAGCACCCCTTATCCTAACGACAGGTTGTGGGGAAAACCTGTTAGGATTAGATTTGTTAAAGAGATTACATGCGACATTATATTGTTCCCCCTCGTGAGTACAACTTACACTTGGTAGAGAAGTGATTTCTCCAATGTATTTGTCAAGGAATGAACTGCCAGCTGAATTGTCATCTCTTCCAGATGCTCTTTGGGCTTCTGGTCTTAATGATGTGGGCCTTTTGGAAATACCGCCATACGTGGTAACTTTGAAAGCCAATGTTAAATTGCCACGCATTCCCCAGTCCAAGATCTCTAATGAAGGTGAAAAAGCGTTGCTGCCGATTATCTATGATCTGATTGAAAAGGATGTAATTGAAGAGACAAGAGGTAACGTTTGCAATAGCCCTGTTTTGCCTGTTTTAAAACGTACTGACCCCTCACAGCCACCTGTTTATAGATTTGTGATCGATCTTGGAGAGGTAAATAAGATTGTTGTGCCACAGTTTCCAGTTGTCCCTGATATAACTGCTTTGTTAACTATGATTCCAGCATCCGCTACTTGGTTCTCAGTGATTGATTTAAAGAATGCTTTCTTTAGCATCCCAATTGCAGAGGAAAGCAGGGACATTTTTGGCTTCAGTTTAGGAGGTCGTAGCTTCCGTTTTAAACGCGCTCCTCAGGGCTACTGTGAAAGCCCATCAATATACAGCCAAGCTTTAAAAGCACAGCTTGATGCAATTGTTTTACCTAGTGGTGCCACCCTTATCCAGTATGTTGACGATTTACTAATCGCCGCGGATACTGAGGAGATTTGTAAAGAAGCTACGGTTTCATTGTTGCGTCATTTGTCTGCCTTCCATCACAAAGTGTCTCTCTCAAAACTGCAATATTGTCGACAAGAAGTGACCTACTTAGGTCATCTCTTTTCGAAGGAGGAAAGGAAACTGACCGCAGAAAGAATTCAGGCCATTGCAAAATTGAGCGTGCCAAGAACACAGAGAGAAGTGCGTGTTTTCTTGGGTATTACTTCCTACTGTAGGCAGTGGATCCCGAGTTTTTCTTTGCTGGCAAAACCTTTAATAGCATTGACATGTAAAGATACACCGAATCTCGTCCCATGGTCTGAAGAATGTCAGAAAAGTTTTTCTGAATTGCGTGAGGCATTATGTTCAGCTCCTGTGTTGGGCACTCCCGACTACAGCAAGCCTTTTACATTGTATGTTCACGAGAAAGAAGGTTGTGCATTGTCAGTGTTGACACAGTCTTTTGGAGACCAACAGCGCCCATGCGCGTATTTTTCATCGACTTTGGATCCGGTAGCCAAAGCATTGCCAAGTTGTTTGAGAGCCACAGCGGCAGCAGCTGTCTCTATTCGACAGTCTGCTGGGTTAGTAATGAATAACACGTTAATTGTGATGGTTCCACACGCAGTGGACACGTTGTTGAACAGGACCAAGACACAGCACTTAACTAGTGCTCGATTGTCAGGTTATGAGTTGACACTATTAGCGAGTCATGTACACATAAAAAGATGCAACACATTGAATCCAGCTACTTTATTGCCGATTGCAGCAGACACAGATGAGATTGAACAGCATGATTGTCTGTTTAGAACAGAAGAGGAAACAAAAGGGAGAGTGGATCTTAAAGATACTGCCTTGACTGAGTGTGATGGTACCTTATGGGTGGATGGTTCATGCTTCAAGCTTCCGAATGGTGATACGACTGCTGCATATGCTGTCACGACTTTGCACACGGTTGTTGAGACCGCACGTATACCGCATAACTCGGCTCAAGCAGCAGAGCTAATTGCACTTACAAGAGCATGAGTGTTGTCGAAAGGAATGAAAGTGAACATATACACTGACAGCCAGTATGCGTTTGGCGTGGCCCATAGTTTTGGGCGATTATGGAAAGAACGTGGATTCCTGACTTCGCATGGAACCAAAATTCAGAATGGTCAGTTGGTGAATGATCTCCTTGAGTCACTGGCCTTGCCGCTACAAGTTGCGATTGTTAAATGCAGTGCGCACAAGAAAGTTACCGATGATGTTGGTCGTGGTAATGCATTTGCTGATGAAGTTGCGAAAGAAACAGCAAAGAATGTAAATAATCAAATGTATGTTGCAGGCCCTGCAAGATGGGTTGGTGATGTTGGAATGTGTGAAGACACTATAGAGAGTGTGAAGTCCCTTCAAGCTGAAGCCACAGAGAAAGAATTGAGCAAATGGAGAGAAAGTACGGGTAAATTGGATGAAAAAGGTTGTTGGGTTGATTTGTCAGAACATCAGCGTTGGTTGTTACCCGATGCATATGTGCTTGCAGTGGTGACAATGGCTCATGGAATGGCCCATATTAGTGTAAAAGGGATTTGCAAGTTGTTGGCCCCAGTATGGCAAAATGCTGGAATTCCCAAATGTGCAGAGAATGTGGTCAAGAATTGCATGGTGTCTGAAATACAATCCTGGTAGGGGAAACCCAACTCCAGCTGGTCATTTTGCACCTCCAACGTATCCGTTCGAGGTTTTGCAGCTAGATTTCATCCACATGGAAAGGTGCAACAATTTCAAATTTGTACTCGTTGTTGTCTGTGCCTTCTCAAAGTGGATAGAAGCATACCCTTTAAAAGACAATACTGCCTTGTCCACAGCTAAAGCCCTTGTCAAAGAATTTTTCCCTAGGTTTGGAATGCCGAGAATGGTCTGGAGTGATAATGGGAGTGAATTTGTGGGTCGAGTGATGAAAGAAGTATGTGAGGGACTAGGCATTAAACAGAAGTTCCACGCTGCAAATCACCCCCAATCAGCTGGGCTAGTAGAGTGCTACAATGGCACTCTGAAACTTAAATTGGCCAAAATCCAGGCGAGCTCCGGTCTTAAATGGCCTGACGCTCTGCCTTTAGCACTCCTATCAACAAGAATGACTGTGCATTCACGAGTGGGACTTAGTCCCTATGAGATAATTTTTGGCCGGCCAGCCAACATATGGGGTGTGCCAAGACCAACAAAATTCAGTGAAATCGAACATCCAATACTGCTTGACTATCTGTATGAATTGACGGCTAAATTGCGTGTTTTACACCAACAGGTGCACGATACTCTGCCCCAGGCCTCTGAAGCTCCAGGACACCCTATCGACCCTGGCTCGTGGGTGCTTATTAAAAATTTTCAACGAAAAAACAACGATGAGCCCCGTTGGATCGGCCCTCACCTCGTGCTTCTATCGACAAGATCAGCGGTTCGAGTGAGAGGGAAAAAGAATTGAATACACGGCGCCCACTGCAAACGGATCCCTTTGCCTCTACCAAATGACCGGTGGGTCCAGGAGGGTATCGCTGATTCTGAAACTGACACTGTCCCCCGTTTTGTGCCATTTAGTGATGCACGTGTAAAGGGAACGACTTCAGAACGAGAAAGCGATGATATTTTGCAGGAAGCTGTGCCACCGTCAATTCGAATAGACACCACAGAGCCTGAACTCTTGTTTCAAGACCAGACAGTACCTGGCCGAATTCGCTATAACTTGAGGCCAAGGCCTATGGACAAATAAAAATTCCCTTCCCTTACTGTTTTTTGATATTATAGCTCTCCCATCTGAAGGACTTTTTGATTTTTGTTTTTTGAACCACCATCCGGGTTCAGCTGCAGGGTCGCGGTGCCAAGACTTCGGGGTACAGGCCGAAGACGTTAGGTCAACGGTTCTGGTTGGTATGGGGCGTTCCCTGGACTGACAAGCGTACTCCTTAGCAGAAGATACTCAACCGCCGCGAGCGGCACGATTAGAGGATGGAGTTTTTCAAGATGGAGAGACCCGCTGAGGAAATGAACTTTAAGACGAAAATATGTAAGATAATGAAGAGCAAACGTTTTGTATTATTATGCCTGTTTATACTATTTAGTATGATGGTGTTTACTGTAGGTTATGTATTCTTCTCCTCTCAAGTGCCATTTGCACCCACTGTACAGCCTATACCTCCTCCTACTGTCTCCTTACACTCTTTCCACCCTCTGCCTGAACACGAACAAGCTAGACGGTCTGAGTTCGTAAACAACTCGTTTATTCAACTCCTGCACCAGCACCAACTAGTTATGAATACACCCAATTGCTGGGTGTGTGGTTTAATGCCACATACCATTAATAAGGGTATCCCATATCTAGTGCTGCCGTTTAGCTATAATGGACCGTCATGGGCATTCCAGACCATGTTTCTTTTTGCATTAGATGCCTACTCCCCGCGACAACCGCGTTCCATCAGACCTAGCACAAACAATAAGGCCTTAATGAAAGGAGTTGCTGATATGAGCAGAGATATCGACACATACTCATCTATTCCCAAGGATGAATTGCGAGCTTATGTAGGTTGGAACGTGACGGGGTATAGCATTAGTCTGGGTGAAAGGCAGCGGAAAATTTCATCCCCAATTTGGGTCGTACCCCACATAGGTCGGTTCTGTTTACAAGGTAATGGTTAGAATCCAAGAGTTCAACTGGGGGAAAGTGACTGTACTGAAACGTACACTTTTCCATCACAGTTTTCCCCTGCGTTTTTGGCTGCCAAGGGTACATATTTTGTCTGCAATGACCGAGCATATACATGGTTGCCCCCTGATTTCTCGGGCACATGTTATATTGCAAATTTGCTACCGCCAACATTTACTGCTGCCTCTGATTATCACAAGACCAGAGTTGTGAGAGGCGTTGTTAGTCAGGAGGATACTGCCGGTCAGGAAGCGGGAGACTTCTTTCTGGGTTTCCTGCCGTTTTGGGGACCGATGGTCAATAGTAGGAACCTGAGACAACTGACTCGTGTGGTTGAATCCACTGTTAATGTAACGGCTGGTGCCCTTGGTAATTTGACAGCTGAGCTCCAAGCGGATCGCCTCATGACTTTGCAGAACCGTATGGTTCTAGACGTCATACTTGCAGACCGTGGTGGGATATGTAAGGTCATCCAATCTAGCTGTTGCATTTTCATACCAGATAACGCTCCAACAGTTTATCAAGCCATCTCCAAACTGCATAAAATATCCGAATCTATACACGTGGATAAAGGAGATTGGTCATTGATGGGGTGGTTCTGGGAACTGATATCTGCCTGGGGATGGAAAATTCTGATGGTCATTGGTATGATCTTAGCCATTCTTTTCCTGTTCTGTCGGTGTATACAGTGCGCTCCTGCGATATGTGGCCTCTGTGCTACATCGTGTATAAGGAAACCTGTATCAAGGGACGAGCTAAGCAATAGGATGATGCTACAGCAACATCTCCATGACCTTATGAATATAGACCTGGACTCGGATTAATATGAGTATAGTTATTGCCTATGTAAGGGCAAAAGGAGGGTCTGTGGTACTTTAAAATTTGGGACCGCGTAGGAGGCATGGCCCTACCCTGCCTATTCCGGTATCAGCGAACCGCGAATGGCCAATGCAGTATGTACAAGTGTTTTGCATAACGTTTCATTGATAAATTCACTTTGTATACGATATTACACATTGAATTTGTGGGTTCCATTTTGGAGCGGTAGCCATCTTATGGTTGCCCTCACATAGGCTGCGCATTAAGGACATGCACAGGCCTTCAGAACACATGTGCCTTCTATCTGACTTCTCTGTGACCTGTGCAATTTGGCTCCACTGCCCCAGGTCAGTCCGGTCTCACAAGCTCCCCGTCCTACGGCCACCTGTGATTAGCATCAGGGTTTGACACACCATAAAGCCTTTTCATCCCACACAAGCCTCCGGCTAATCTCTTTCACACCTGACTCTTCCTGCTTTATGGCTTGTTTTACCAACAGGAGGTGCCCGTGTTTATTGGGGTCTGCTGATATCTGATGAGGGATCTGAGCCTCGCTGTGTAAATAATTGTGGGCTGGCTGAACTGGAATGTGGGATGGTCATCATGACTCTGCCTTTTCGTTTGTAATGAATACACATGAATGACCATATCGTAAAACGAGGAATGTGTGCCTGAAGCATGATATTTTGTATATAAGGAGAAGGCGGTTTCTGTAATTTTGAGCAGTCTCCTGAGAACATACCCGTGTGTACTTCTAGGATTGCTGTTACTGGCTGCAGTCAATAATAAAACGATCTTTGACGCCACCGCTAGGCTCTGTGTTTCTGTGGTCCAAGACAGGAAGAACTCTAAGTCATAGGGTGCTACCCCTGTCACCGCTGGGTTCCTAAATAACCTAGTACTTCACCCACCATCCATTGTCAACATTTCGGATATATTAGGTAGTGGTTGTCTATCCACCCAAATATATTTGTTCAAACTGCAGAGGTCAATACACAAACAAATCTTTCCTTCAGGCTTAGGTGCCACCACAATTGGCACCAACCACTCTGAAGCCTTGATGGGTTTGATAATTTGTGGTTCTAATTTTTTTTTTTATTTGTCCTCATCTCACCAAAGACTTCCACAGCCGACATTTTTTCTCATTCCTAGAGGCCTCTTTGGCTCACTGTTTCCATCTAGGCCCATGGCCTTCCTCACGTATTTGAGGACTGGTGTAATCATGGGACCTTAGGGGCTGGAGCGCATTTAGATCTTACTTCATTAATAAATCAAATCAAATACCTCTGTCATGCCCATCCTATCAGGGGTTGCCAGATGCTAGGTTGGCTGTCCTCCCTGGTGTCTTGGTCTAACAGTGCCATTTTAAAGGCTGCTCTCAGCCATTCTTCCTTGCCCGGAGCGATGTTATCCTTCCACTTGATACAGATTTCTCTTCTTGCCAGAAGGATTAGATATAATACAAGGGCCATATATTCCTGTGAGAGCACACCACTGATTGTCGTTCTTACCAAAAAACACCAGGGATAGATCTACTACTATATCTACTTCTAGTATGGATGTTAATACATCAACCACTCCTTTGCAATATGTAGTTAATTCCGGACACTGAAAGAAAATGTGTATGTCATTGGCATTAACAAGACTACATCGTGGGCAGCTTGGAGGCGGGATGGGTGCAAATTTTGCAATTTTGGCTGGGGTATAATATAGTCTATTTATTACAAAAAAGTGATTTTTCTTCAGGGAAGCCGGCTTTATATATTTATATAATATCTTCAATGATGGTTTAAAAAATTCCTCAAAGTGGATGGCCAAAGGTGAATGTAAACTGGCACTCTACGCCGATGACGTGATAGTATATACCAGCGATCCAGAGGATGCAATCCCACAATTGGAATTTACGTTAAGGGAATTTGGTAAGGTCTCAGGGTACCGTGTCAACCCAGATAAAACTGAAATAATGTGTTGGAACACTACATATAAAAGAGGCCCTGTAAGTAAAGAATTTAGATATCTGGGAATTAAAATAGTTAAAGATTTAAATAAAATTCCATTAATAAATCTTGGGAAAATCGAAAAAGACATAGATTATTTATTTGCTAAATTTGTGGTTCTAATAGCTTATCCAACTCTACTTTTAAGAGATCCCTCATGACATTAGGAACATTCCTCAATATATGTACCACAGGTTTCACTCCTTCTTTCAATATGATCTTGTGTGAGCAACCCTTCAATAACCCCAACTTATCAGAAAATACATCAGGGTACTTTTCAATGAGATATGCATGATCGGTGACACTCACTTCTTTCACTTCATCACGTTCGGCTAACATTACGGGTTCAGAGGCATTAGGATTGATGATTATGCCTAAATCACGCTGATGACGCCATCCCAGTAAATAGGAACCATAGTCAGTAATGTACACCCTACCATATACCTCCATACCCTTGAAGCTGATAGTTAACCATTTCATTCCCAGAAACTCAGTCTTTCATCCAGCATATCCTATGGCTTTTATATCTGATTTAAGCAAGGAATTGATATTCCAGTTGCTCTCAAATGTTTCTTTTGATATCAAGGTGAATAAACTTCCAGAGTCTACTAAGACTCTTACAGACAATCCTTCAAGGAATACTTGACAATGGGGTTTCTCTAATTTGTCAGTACTCTCAACTTTCACGCCACACTCGCCAGGACTTCTCATGACCTTTCCACCCTGCACTTCACCCTCCACCATGGAAATATTTTCCAAGGTTGAAATTAATTCTTTAACATCATCACAAGAACAATCCAACTGTTGTTCAACTTGTTGAACTGGTCTGGAATTTTCAAACTCTATCTTTGTCCTACACATCTTTGCGAGATGACCCCTCTTGCCACACTTCCTACAAACTGCACTTCTGGCAGTACATCTTGCACTGGATGCCATATGCCCCGGAGCACCACAACGAAAACATCTCATCTCTCTCCAATCCCTACTTGTTTGTTTAACCTGAATTTCAGTCTTGGACTTTCCTTCAGTTGTCCCTTTCACATCACATTTCCCTTTGCCGTGTACCGCCCCCACTTAAGCAATAAGGGTCTCTTTTTTTTCACCACTTGAATTGTCCATTTCTTTGAACCATATCGCGGAGTGCTCCATCCCTTTAGCAATTTTGATCATTTAATCTAAATTAGGATCTTTCATCAACAATGTCTCTTTAATCCTTTTGTTATTGGTACACCTGACTATTTGTTCCCTAATCAAGGAATCAGTTAGTTGCTCAAAACGACATGACAATGCCAAACCACTTAACGTAGCGACATAAGATGCTATGTCTTCATCTTGTTTTTGTACTCTAGAGAAGAACTTATGTCTCTCTAATACTAAATTTGTTTTGGGAGTGAACTGAATATCAAGCATTTGTATAGACATGTCATAGACGTCGTTCGGTTGTCCATCACCCATACCCAAAGATACTTTAGGTAAGTCCTCATATAACCTCCTCTCTGCAATCCCAAGATGATGAAGTAAAATTGCTTGTTGCCTGAGGGGTCCATAATGATCACCACCAATAGCCAACATATAAGTCACAAAACGTTTCTTCCACTGTTTCCATGGTACAGGTGGGTCCCCAGGAGATGACAAGAAGGGTGGAGGTGAAGACATGGATTGATCTGCCATTGTTGAAATTTAACCCACACAATAAACTAAAATAACTATTTAAAATAACAAATCAATATAACAAACTAACATAAACAGTTAAAACAAGAAATACAAGCACTTTTATATTCCTTGTATAGTCTTGTTCTAACTTCTCTTCCAATTACTCTAATCCAAGCATCTTTTATATTCTAATAATTACTTTTGCGATACTAGAAGAAACCTTTTTTGCTCTGAAACAGTTTCACTTTCCTCGAGTTGTAAAGCTGTCTTCCCTTTTTCTTCTTTTTTTTTTATTGTGCAGGCAAGGTCATTTCCTCTAATCCTCTCTACTGCTCTGAAGACGTCACTGAAATGCGGACAGAAATGAAGGAAGTTATGAAGGGATGTCACCAGATCACAACAGAAATGGTGAGTACATCCTTTTTCTTTATTGAAGCCTGGTGCGTGCCGATATACGCACCGACTACCAGACTAATTGTTTGGCTCCCACTAGTCCGCTCGAAAACACACGTTGGAGCTCCCGCTGACACACGCGCTTGAGCTCACGCTGGGGGCTGCGCTGGCTTTTAACTCAGTTGGTGGAGCTCACGCTTACACACGTGCTGGAGCTTGCACTAGGGCTTGCGCCGGTCAACGGCATTTGGCAGACAAGTTTTGACAATATTTGGCAATATTTGGTAATATTCGTTCCCGTCGCTGGCACACAGGCAGTCATTTAGGGTATCACAAGCAAAGTGAGGCGTAGCCAATTCATCAGCTAGTTAATAGTGAGCATTAATCAGTTAACCATTCATTAAAACGAGGCAAATTGTAGTAATTTTTGCTCATTAGTTTTACAATCCTCTCTCTCAGTGACCTCATAACATTCCATGCTCACACACACTTTCTTCTAAGTCTTCCATTGTCGTCCATGGCAGGTTACGACGTATCTTCACCCCTATGCACCTGGCTTACCTGGTGTAGATAACCTGGTTGCCGTGGCTCCAACCTTCAATCCTCTATGGGAATTTAAGGAATTTGGGAAGCGTCCCTTTTTTCCAAAACCGCAATCCTGACTTCTCCATTCACTTCCATTGGGCACGCGGCTGTGTATCCCCTCGGCACACAGCCTCCATCGGGTTCCTGGGTACGTTTGGGTGGTGCGTTGTATCTCTGGGTCCTCTGTCCAAGTCCTGTTCTCCTTTGCAGTTCGCATTCCACTTCCCTAGTTTATGGTTTGGGCTCGCTCCGGGGACCACTGTATTTTGTGCTACTCCCCTGATTGCTTTTGAAGTATTCTTGTGTATTGTGTTGATAACTCTGGGTAGGAGATATGCCAATGAGATAGTGATAGTGTATTGTAATAAATAGACTTATTTTTGCTAAACACTGTGTAGTCTCTTTTAATCTAACTTACACCACAGATTAAAATGGTAAAACAAGCTGCTTAATACTCCTGCAAGATAAGCCTGAAGGCTACTCTCGACAGCTACCACTGAGAGCTTTCAGTGGTTTTCAAAGACCACTAAAATCGCCATAAGGGTTGCCTGGATTAGTGCAAGATGCACCACTTGAATAAGTGTGCACCATATTCTAAGACAGCCTCCTACAAAGAGGAAGATAGGAGGAGAAATAACAATGTTTTCCTCGTTACACCTCCTCTGAAGAGACGTAGCCTTATAAAATCACATAAACCCGGGGCAGCGTCAAAATCCATGGGTATTTGCCTCGGAACACCCAACGCAATGCCCATGGAATGCCTACTTGACATACAGTAAGGCAACACAGCAATTTGCGCTGGCTTGCCTTACTCCATATCTATGAGGCCTTGCAAAACAACACAGGGTGGATTTGTGTTGCCTCATAGATATGACTGAGAGGCCTGCAGAGCGTGAAAAAATAACCCCAATGGCAGCGCAGGGCTCTTGTAAATGAGGCCTCTAGAGTGTTGGTCCCACTTGCTTTGAAAAAATAAAAATCATAGTAGAGAATTTGTGGACAATGCCTTCTGTTGAACATTTTCTAAATAAAGATCTCAAACAAGACTATACTAAACTCGGGTCTTTACTTTTCATTTGGTGTCTGAGGTCTCTCCACACCTGATTAGTGAAGTAAACCATTTTAGGTAAAGAGATTTAAAAAACAGACACTCTTTCATACTTCTGACTGATAGTGGTGGTAGTGGGGTCTAGTGCAGCAGGACAGGAAATATTTACGTGCATCTGTAGTCGGGAAGCATGCCAAGCTCTTTTAATTTGCCTTTTATTAGGTCTCGCCTAGCATTGCAGCGCAAATGCGTTGCCATCGCTTTGCGAGGCATGCAGTATATACTGTAGTGTGGAAGCTTCGTGGAAGCTCTGCCCACTCTCTGCCCATTGGCTTTTCTCTTAAACGCTGCCTTCCGATTGGTTTGAGGCTTCTTAGTCCCTCCTCATTCATCATTTGTATCCTTCCACGGCTAATGGCCCCTTTACTCCTAACACTATTTTCTTTTAGGTCTTGCCTAGCGTTGCAGCACGAATGCACTGCAATGCAGTATATACTGTAGTGTGGAAGCTTTGTGGAAGCTCCGCCCACTCTATGCCCATTGGCTTTTGTCTTAAATGCTGCCTTCCGATTGGTTTGAGGCTTGTTAGTCCCTCCTCATTCATCATTTGTATCCTTCCATGGCAATTGACCCCTTTACTCCTAACACTATTTTCTTTTAGGTCTCTCCTAGCATTGCAGCGCGAATGCACTGCCATCGCTTTGCGAGGCATGCAGTATATACTGTAGTGTGGAAGCTTCGTGGAAGCTCCGCCTACTCTCTGCCCATTGGCTTCTGTCTTAAATGCTGCCTTCTAATTGATTTAAGGCTTGTTAGTCCCTCCTCATTCATCATGTGTATCCTTCCACGGCTATTGGCCGCTTTACTCCTAACACTATTTTCTTCCCTGCCTCCCCCCCCATTGCCCCCTCCCTCAGTCTGTGACTTCGCACCCTCCCCTGCCCCCCCACTCCCGTTCGTGTTTTCTTGCCTGCTGGCACTTCCGTTTTCATCTTTATTATTGCCACCTTGAAATATGCGAGTTCAAGATGTGTGCTGTACAAAAACTTCTTATGTTTAATGAACTAGATTTTAATGTTACTCTAAATATAATAAGACTCTAGGCAACATTCAGGGTATGCATGGCAAATGACGCCTCTTAGTTCACAAATGGCATTGTTGTCGGGCGGGAGGAGCGACAGTGTTTTAACTCATGCTTAAAACAAGCACTTTTAATAACTTCCTCTCAATTCAGTGCTATAATCTTGTGTACTGTGGTGACGCGCTAAAGAAATGCACTTTTTTGAATTCTGAAGAGACATTATCGCACATGTACATCATGTTTACTGTATGATTAACATGCCGATCATTTTCACGTCTCGCCCACTGGCTTGTATACGCTTGGCTTATCTCCGGCTGGCTCTACCTGGTAATTAATATATTGGCTTGCGCACCTCTAACAAAGAGAGATGAATGGATACATGACAGTGAGCCTGGTGGATGGTAGAGAAATAGACTGGTGCAGACAAACAGACAAAGTCAGTCTCCATTGCCTCACGTCAGAATCATCACTTTCAATAACCTGGAAATCTGCTGGCAACTCCCGCATGCCCCAACTTCATCCCCCTCACCTATTCTTAGCAGAAGCGGCAGATTTTGAGCTGTGCCCTGCTGGTGCAGAGGAGCACGGCAGAGTCTGTAGAAGCACTGGGATCCCTAGCCTCTCCGGGCGGGCACCTAAGTCTTCCGGGTGCCTTCACACTCAGGATAAATTAATACATTTTGTTCTGTGCTTTAGTCACCCCTCTGTGAGCACTGACTGGTAGATGGAGCAGTGTGTTAATAAACACATTCAGAGAGATGGTTGTGTACAAACAAGCAACAGGCACAATACCGTACGTTTTGAATGTGTAGTTAAATACTTGCTCATCGAGTACCTCGTTGGCTGATCATTCCATGGCACTACCAAAATTACATTTGGACACATTTGCTCAACTGTAAAACACTCCCTTCTATGGGTCATTTAACAACTCGGGGCTTTGGGGTTAGGTAACCTACTTTGGATGCTGTGCAAAAGAGTAAATACATAAATTAATGCAATGAAACTAAGCAACCAGTACTGTCTAAAACACTGTGAAAACTGAAACGCATTCTGGCATTTTGTTTAGTTAATGTCGATTTTCTCATAGATGTGAGTAAAGTACTCTTAATATCTTAATGAAATCTACACACTTTTAACTAATAGCACCGGGCGACCTTTGACAACTAGGCAATGAATACATTTTCATGTACCCCTTAAGACCCCTACCCCCCACCCCCTTGGCAAACTCCATTGCCTCCCAGTGTTTGGATGATAACCAAGACACAGGAGAGTGAGTCAAATAGTCTAGAAAATGAAAGACAAGCTGAGATTCGGATTCACATGCTCTGATCCTGATCGCGTTGGTTAGTCTGTAAGCACTACTCTTCTTAATGAGTTTCGCATTAGTAAAGCACCACGGTGTGCATGTGTGGCGACACTTCACCCATGAGGCACGTGCCAAACAACTGTTGACACAATCCACACTTTGCGTCTTTTTCAATATATTTATTATGAAGGGCAGGGCCTTTCCAAGGTATTTTGCACACTACATACATTCACTCCAAAATAAAATGTGTAGGTAAAAAACATTGCCTTTTACAACGTCAATAGCTCCAACTCACAAATGCGAGACCTATTTGCATTGCAAATGCTTGTTATTAGTAAGACATCACCACAGGTTATTATTTCAGGTGAATACCATAGCAGATGGAGGCTTAGCAAGCCCGGCCATAATTTGACATGCTTACTGGAGCTGCACTGCTTTCTCTGGTCAATACATACTTCCCTAAAAGGGAAATATGTAGGAAGCTGGCTCTGCATATACAATACCAAAGTAAGGTATAGTATGCACAGAGTCCAGGGAATCCCCAGAGGAAAAGCAGAGGCTAAAGTGGGTAAGTACTAACAGCCCTCTTTGTGGTAGTGTGGGCGAGCAGTTAGGCTTATCGATAGGGTGTGTTAAGCATTTATTGTATTCACTCTGATACAAACAATCAGAGACTGAATACAGACCAATTGGGTAAGTATCAAAAAAGGTATACTTGTATTTTCTTTCTTGAACCAAGCAGGACTTGGTGACTTGGTACAGGTAGGTAAAATGTACTTCCAATTGTAGACCTTTGCACAGAAATGCAATTGAGCTTGGATTTGCAGTTGTTACAGGTTTGTATCACTTTGAAAAGCAGGTTGAATTGCACAGTAATTACTTTCAGATTAGTTTATAGTTACTTTTGGATTACTTTGAGTACTGTGTTGGTATGCCAAGATACAACACCTTAGGATCACACAATACATGGTAAGTAAACATTTTTATGCTTTGCAGTTTAGTCCCTTTTCTTCCTAGAAACATCAGTTCAACACTTAGAACCTTTTAGGCCCAAAATCTCTTAACATGGGTTTCTATCGGAGAAAAACTGTTAGCGGCTTCTCAGGTGAGTACGTGACTTACGAGTGGGAGTTTTGAGGGTTAGATCAAGGTTCCCCAAGGTCCAGATGTAGAAGTTGGCAGAAATCGCTGTTAGCATGAGCTAAGGCTATTTTGCTTGTGGTAGCCATTTTAGTTAGCCATGTGCTGGCCATGTGCATCCCG
This sequence comes from Triturus cristatus, assembly GCF_964204655.1. NCBI lineage: Eukaryota > Metazoa > Chordata > Amphibia > Caudata > Salamandridae > Triturus > Triturus cristatus. The sequence goes on along the minus strand of NC_140591.1, from coordinate 1,632,907,210 downwards.
GTCTTCACTGTTGCCTGCTTCTCTATTACGCCTGAGTCACCATCTATAGTTAACTCCTTCAGCACTGAGCCAGAGCACTGCGCATGCTCAGAAAAGCCTGTAGCTGGTAGAATGCAGCTGCTCTTAAAGTAACTGTCAGGCTATTTTAACTAATGTTGGCAACTATGTTACTGCTCCTACTTTGTTGACTAAGTATTTTCTGTTAGTACTTATATGTGAATAACTATTCCTGTGTATACTTGTACCGCAACTATTACAGTATATAAACACCTTGGTTTCTGTACTCCATGTTCTGCCTCATACATTGCCTGAGGGCTCTGTATCAATGCAGTCCCACTCATGAGTGATAATAAAATTCTTTCTTGATATTACAGATTCCGTGCCAATCTCTATTTGTTGGTCCAAGGACTTGATTACACAGAAGGGCGAACCCCTGTAGTGGTGGGCTTCCAGAGAGTCTCACCTCCCACAAATGGCGCCCATCACGTGGGGCTGATTGGAGACGCGGTCGCCCAAAGGAGTGGTCTTGACGGAGGTTTGGAATCTCGCAGAGGATGTACACTGCACGAGGAGACCCTTATCTTAGCAGGCCAAAGTGCTTTTCCGATTTTCCCAATCTGACCCTCCAGGCGGTGACCGGTCCCTACTGAGATTCCTTTGGTGTTGTCTCACAGTGACCATTAGGTCAATTCAGAGCTTGGCAGTTAGAAGCTGGGGACTTTTGTTTGGTGAGGTCGCTAATGTGACACTTTTTGGATTTTCTTGGCCAAGAGTTTGGTTTAGTTTGGTTCCTTTTATTGCAATAGAAAGGGGCAGGTAATGAGGAGATTTTTCTCTATCTTTGGTATATTTGGATCGGTACTATATTTGGGGATAGTATTATTTAAACTGATAAATATTATATTTCTTATAATATTTTTTGGCATGCCTGCTAGTAGCGCACTTCGTAGGATGTGTCGCTGTCTTGGTGGTACCACAATGGATTTAAAAACAAAATCAGCCGGCTCCACCAGGGGGGGACACCTAACAGACATATGTATGTTAAATACGGTATTTCTTCCATAATGTATAGTACACTGTGGAAAAAATATATATAGAAAAAAAGGATCCTCATCTACACACTTAGTAAAATTCGTAAGTGGTGATATGGAGCGCTTTTGAATGTTCCGCCAGCCCAACTGGTAATTTGGTGTATTTTGGAAAAGGTCTGGGGCTAGAGCCTGTCTTCTTGAACGTGGAACAGTGTTTGGGCTGTTCTGGTGCCGTCTCTGGACTACTATTTGAGAGCTCTTGTTGTAAATATGATTTACAATTGGTATTTAAAATTGGTTTGGTGAGAGTACAGTCTGTGGGCTGCCTCTTGTTTTTGCCCTAAGTGTTGATTTGTGGGTTGATTTTGAGTATCTATGTGGTTTGTGGACTGACACCGGTGGTGATGTGTGTGAAGTACTTGTTTGAGTGAGTAGCGACTGTGCTCTTTGTGTAAGAACGGCTAGCCTTAGCGCGCTGTGTTGTGTGTTATGAGTGTGTGGCCCCCTTTTTGAAAATGTCTGGAATCAGCTCAATTTGGTTTGTTGTCGTCATTGTGGTCTGCAGTTGCCATTGGAAAAATTACACTTTGAAATTCAAAGAATGAATTATATAGCATATGTTAAGTAGCTACACGCTACTATTAAAAATAAAATACTAACAGAGTATAGATGTGTGAACCTTCCATTATTATATCGCCACAGTGGTAAAACACAAAATTAGAATTAAAACTCAATAGGGAAAATAGGCCTCACAGAAAGAAAGGAAAACAACGAACTTGTGTGCTTTACACAACTAGGACTCAATACAAAATGTTACAGCATTCTCCTTAGATACATTATGTTAAATATTAAAAGGCATTCACATTATTTGAGTAATTAGTTGCTGTTAAAATAAAAGCGTCTCTTTTACCACATTGCAAAACGATAGATTTTGACTGGCTTGGAATGCCTGGGCTTTAAATAGACTGAACCGTGCTGAAATTTCCAGCACCAGAAAGAGAGCCTTTTAGCAGCTGTTAAAAGCTGTCTGTCTGAAGGAAGCTGTCTGTCAGAACAAACGGGGGTAATAAATGGTTTATCATCTTTTTGGGGTTTCAGTGAGGACATTAGAATACAGCAAGGCCTTTTTTTTCTCTTGAAAAAGTGTGAGAAGTTGATGCTTGCTGGTCCTAAAGCACAGCTGAGTAAATAACACATGGCTATGCCTGGCCACAAGCTACAAAAAAAGAAAACGCTGGGTAAACTAGTTTTTGAGTTAGTGCAATATGGTATGAAGGCACGTGCATTAAAGACTACTGATTTTAAAAGTTAGAAATACAGCTTCATTATTTTGGATAAAAGAGAAAGGATAAAAAGTAGGGACTTTCTTTCTTGTTGCTTTTCTAATAAGCACATCTGTGGATCTGATGGTAAATAATTACTGCCCTTTAAAAAGTGACGCAAACTTTTTATGTTTCAGTAAAGCTTCTGTGCTCAGTGTTATAAATAAATGCATTCAAAGGCAAAAGGAAAGGAATAAGGCTTGCTTTTCATATGTGGAACCATCAAAAGGGTTAGTAATCATTATTCAAGAAAAATGACTACACAAAAAATTGTTAAAAGTCATTGTATTAAAATCGTTTTTGCAATATTATGATTTCAATAATGTCTAATACCACTATTGTGAAAATTCAATAATATTTAGCACTGCAGAAAATTACCCTGTGCACATTGTGCGTTAAAATTTAAATGTTTAGATTGTTAAATATTGTGCGTCAGAATTAAAAAGGTGACTATTTTTTTTTCAAGCAATGACAACATTACTGAATCTTAAGGACAAACTTAAAATATAATTCCTAGTATGGCCTACTGGCTGCAGTCTCAAATACATTTACAAGTTATGCAAAGAGTAGCTCTACAGACATTTGAATTACATTGCAAGCCTTTATGCAATCTTTTTCGCACAAGAATTCTGGGCGCATTATGGCATTATGAAAACTCTAGTTCTTTAGGTGCTAGAACACACAGTGCACACAAACTAAATATTAATATAGAATATAAGTTACATCCTACCTTTTAAAATATCAGCACACAGGCACGGAGCAGGAATGTTTTTCGGCCATGCTTCTCGAGAATTACTTTGAGCTATGATAGCCATGTGGGAATAGCCTTGCACAGACATGGGACAGCTGGTTTAAGAGTCAGAGGTCGAGTTCTGTATTTAGCAACCTAGCAGGGCTAAGGGCAAGGTTTGCTTTGGCACTTCGACCTCGGAAAATAGAAGGAAGAGATGATAGCGCAGAGAGAGAAAGAGAAGCTTTGCTTATTATTTTTGGCAAAAGACCAGGCAAGTTCTGCGCAGTCATAAGAAGAGACGGAAAGGCAGTAACGTATGTGAGCCCTGTGTAGAGCATAGCTCTGCCATGCATATAGAAAAAATGGTTTTAGCTTAAAGATTACTGTGCAAGGGCTAAGATAAGGAGGCAATGGAATTCAGTTTGCATTCATGCGCCCTCATGTTAAACTAGTACAATTGCTAAAGGAATTGGTAGTTGGTTATTAATGTTTCTAGTTAACTCAATGTGCTTGTATATCAAATTTTACAAAGTGGTACAGTCCAATATATTGGATATGGCCTCCTTGATATGGCTTCCCCTAACTATTTATCTCCTACAAGTCTGTTTGTGCCAAAAAGAGGGGGTAAATATTGTCGACAGGAGGTCACCTGTTTAGGTCACCTACTGTCGGAGGGGGGAAAGGAGATTATCTCCTGGGTAAATTAAGGGTAAGCAAAATTAGGTAACACGTCCTTTTTCTTGATTTATCTCTCTCTCTCTCTCTCTTTTTCTCACTCTCTCTTGAGCCTGTCTAAGCTGTCTAGGAACAGCCATGAAACAATTGGTTGGGCTCGCTTTAGTCATCCATTCCACCAGATGCTGTGAATATGTTCCTGAATCAATAGAGACAAAGCACCTCACCACTGCACGTCTAATTGGCTATTAATTAATACTGTTTTAAAACTGTTAGAATTAATACAATGAATAAATAAATATGCCATGTTACTGCCCATCCTGTCTGTAAACTGATAACATTGGAATTAGATAAGGATGAAAGGATGGGTAGAACAGATTAATGTTCCTTTATTTGACCTTTAAGGGGAACTATACAGTGGGGGGTTCTGTTCAAAAATCTCAGGTGATAACACCATTATTGTTTATGTTATTCTTATGCTATATACAGTTTTACAAAGGTATCACTAGTCTCTTATTAGTTAGTCTGTGTAATTGAGCTGACAGCCCTTATTAGAGCTGGTGAGTAGGGTTTTTTTCTCTGAAAATAATTTTGCATAGTCCAGATCATGAAAAGTAGAATGCACAAGGTTCACAATGTTAGGAAAGACGCCCACGTGATCCTCAGCAAATGTTTTGAAGGAATATATTGTTTTATAGGAGTTTGTTTGTCACAACATGCTCTGCTGGAGAAATTTATGTACCCACTATGTTGAGGTTTTGTTAGTTATTTATGTAGTAGGGATCCCTGTTAACTTAGGAGGTTTTAGATTTTCCCGCTGCGCCTATAACATGTGAGCATGGCCATAAGTGTAAGATGTAAGTGTTTTTACGTAAGAGAAATCATTTTAGAAGTGTCTGCAGTCCTGTACAAGTAGAGCAAGGTCCATAAGTAGAAGTGTAGTGTACTATATGACTTATGAAACACAAGCTTGCTCAGACAAGAAGCACAAAAGAATGCCTGTTTTGAAAATTACTTTTTTTTTAGGTTCTTCAGATGAATAATAAAAGAAAACACGAATGTAAGGATTTAGAGTATGTCCGGATTGTTTTTCTTTTTTCCTCAGAATTTAGTAAATGAACACAGACTTCCTTGGCTGTTTGGGATTGGGAGAAACAAATCAAATTGTATAAGGTTTTACTCTTGTCAGTTCACCAAAGGTTTCTTTTATACTTGCCAATAGGTCTAGGGTATTTTTTACTCTTAGATAGATGAAGTGATGCTTGGGGTGTCCTGCTAATGTATGGGGCGCCTCAACGCTAAAGAAGTTTTCTGAAATAGAGTATCCTCTCTGTTGATAGATTATTTATATACCTTGTCTAAAGACCTTTTGTTCTGTTCACCAATAGATATCTGCTGCCTTACAACCATTGCCAGAGGGGCCCAGACATCAGATCCAACCTGGGGAGCGCCAGTTCAGCTTGGAGCTGAGGTAAAGGGAACCAGCACAGGCGTTATTGGCAACTAGGACCGCAGTGAAGGTAGAAGGCCGGAAGCACTGAGTCCATAAAAACAGAGTGAAGTGTGACCCCTGCCACTGTCTTGGGCAAAAGACGGGGTCACAAATCAGAACGGAAAGGTGATCTTCGTGTTGATCCAGTTTTTGGATGCCCAGCTGAGAGAGTCACAGACCGACAAGGAGGGTAAAGAGGCTTTTGCTTGAGGTGACCCCCTTTGAAACAAGGGTTGCTTCAGAGACCCCAGCATCAGGCCTCTGAGTCCTGGTCCCCAAGTGAATGCAAGTAGGCACCTCTGTTTGTTGATCAAGAGATGCCTGGGCATACTGGGTACAATCTGTGGCCCTGACGAAAGAGCAGTGCGCCAGCGGAGCGACACAGGAGTTAGTGAAGGACTTGCGTTTAGGGTACAGGTGCTGTGTCTCTGGTGCCTGTTAGATTGAAGTGAAGAAAACTGGTGTGCTGCCTAAGACACTGGACAGGATCGTTGAGGGTATTTGCTCTGTGGGGTGATTGCCCTATCCTGAAAGAAATACTTTTTTCCTCAATCTGGGCCGTGATTGTTTTCCTGAGTTGCAAGTTATGCAGCTCCACCGTGGGAGAAGTGAACAATAAGAGCCTGCCTTAGAGGCTCAGACGGACACAGGGAGAAGACTCCCCTCTGGCTGGTTGTACAGCGGCTTCAATTCCCCAAGTACTTTTTTTTAGTAATGTTCCCCTTTGGTCGTCCCATTTGTGAAGAGGAGCAGCCCTTTGTGGCTCCTCGTCCTAATTCCTATGGCGCTGTTTGGTCTTCCTGGTCCCCCGAAGCGAAAATTGTTTTTGTGATGATCTGTGTATTCTCTTTAATGTTCGTGTTTGGAATACTGTTTTTCCTGCAAAAGAAATGTTTTTCTCTACTCTGCCCTCCTCCTGAACATATCAATTGGTACTTTAGCCCTCATAAAAAGAACACTGGAAAGGTCTATTAAAAAATGTTTTTTAGTAAGAAAATATATTGAACATGTGCTGTTGGCAATTCTGAAGTTGAAATAGATGGTCACTGAAATACATCGGAGCGCTGAAACTTGGAATTGGACTGGGTGGTTTTGGGATTTACTTTCTGCTTAGGGTTGGAGAATAATGATAGTTCTGTTTGTAATAATAGCCATTATTCTCCTCTGCTATTTGTGTGTTCATTATGACCCAATACTCTGTTCCCTTTGTGCTCCTGCCTAAACCTTATATATACCCGCTTAATGAAATGTTTAGAATATAAATGCCCACCTAGCAATGGATCAGGATATTGATGAATTTATGAGAATAAATGTGCAAAATATTTTCTATATTCCTTCTAGATCATAGGGATGTCTTCAGCTAATGCTAAAAGGGCAATCTGTTGGCAGAAATCGTTGTTAGCATGAGATGAAGCCATTTTGCTTGTGGTAGCCATTTTAGTTAGCCATGTGCTGGCCATGTGCTTCCCCGTCTTCACTGTTGCCTGCTTCTCTTATACGCCTGAGTCACCATCTATAGTTAACTCCTTCAGCACTGAGCCAGAGCACTGCGCATGCTCAGAAAAGCCTGTAGCTGGTAGAATGCAGCTGCTCTTAAAGTAACTGTCAGGCTATTTTAACTAATGTCAGCAACTATGTTACTCCTCCTACTTTGTTGACTAAGTATTTTCTGTTAGTCCTTTAATGTGAATAACTATTCTTGTGTATACTTGTACCGCCTCTTTTTGAGCTTCTATGCTTACACTGCAACTATGACAGTATATAAACACCTTGGTTTCTGTACTCCATGTACTTTCCTCATACATTGCCTGAGGACTCTGTATCGATGCAGTCCCACTCATGAGTGATAATAAAATACTTTCTTGATATTACAGATTCCGTGCCAATCTCTATTTGTTAGTCCACGGACTTGAGTACACAGAAGGGCGAACCCCTGTACTGGTGGACTTCCAGAGAGTCTCACCTCCCACACAGATGGGCACTTAAATTGCACCACCAGCGGCACTGGGGTGGACAGGTACAGAGTGCAGGGGCCCAATGCTAGCCAATGGGGCTAAGGGTGCCTTCAATTAGGGACTGCTTATGAGCCGGCCAATTGGGTGTGAGAGCAAAGCTCCAGGGGTTAAAGTCAGTACTGCAGGGGCCAATGACCATAACAGGAGCAGCACCACCAGCAGCACTGGGGTGGCAGGGTGCAGGGTGCAAAACGAACGTCGAGGACCCCGTGCTTTTCAATTGAGACCTTAGACTCTGTGAAGTTGCTGCAGGCTTAGACAGAGAGACTTCCTGAAGGCGGTCACCAGCTGGAGAGGTAAGTTGGCTACTTGAGGGATACCTGGACATGGTCGGTTTGGCCATCCAAGGCCGTGGGGCATCGGGTGCAGGGGTGTTTTCTGGCATCTGGTTTTCTTACCAGCTCCGTTCACAGTCGGGGTACCCTTCAAGTTGAGGCTGCAGGCATCATCTCGAAGCTTGAGGGAAGTTAGGGATCACCAGGATCGCTGGGGAGACGTCCTTGGGGTGCTGGGCCACTCTAACTTTGGCCGTGGGTGTCGGATGCAGAGTGGTGAAGAACAGCGGAGTCGCCAGAATATGGAATCTGTGGGTGAGTCTTTACTTGAGCAAATCTGGTGCTCACGAAAGACAGTCTGTAAGATAGTTGCAAGGCAGGTCCGCTGGGCTCTGGGGGTTGCTGACTGCTGGACTTGCTGGGGTTCTTGCTGTAGGCAGGTTCTAGACAGGACAGTCCGGTATGGCTGGGGTCAAAGCAGTTGGTGTCCTCTTCTGCTTCCTGAGTCAGCACAGCTCTTTGGTTCTTCTTCTTTCTTCCTCGAATCTGAAGAGGCAAGGTTCAGGGTTGCCCCTAAATACAAAATTTAGAGGCGTAAAAGGGGTGTGAAGGTCAAATTTAGGGGCGCAAAAGGGGTGTGCAGTTTGGAACCAATGGGTCCCTTTCTTCAGGTGGGTACATCCCCTATTATGCCACCCTCCAGTTAGAGGGTGCATGATCCTCTCCCTAATTGGCTGAGTTTCCAATCTTCAAGATGGAGGGGACTGAGAGATGGGGTTGGCAAAGGTAGGCACACCTTTCTTTCTATCTTGATTTTCCCACAGACTTTCTTCCTGAAGTGGGGGCCAGAACCAGTGGGAGCCAGTTGCTGGGGGCAGCAAAAGGCAGGGACAACTTTCAAAGGCGGCAGGCCTTTGAAGCTTCCCCTTTCGTGGACCCCGCCCATCCTGTAGGAGGAGGCATGACACCTCTGCCCAGGATGGGCTTTGTTCCTGGATGCAGAGAGAGGGTAGGCTCTCTACCCAGGGGTCCAGAAACCTATCTGGTGGTGGCAAATTGCGGGCAGCCATTTAGGAATCCCACCACGGCTGGTCAATTTTCAGAGGGCATCTCTGAGATGCCCTCTGAAGGCATTTTATAAAAAAATCCAACAATGGCATCAGGGTGGGTTTATGTGCTGAGAAGTTAGCTACCTAACGAACAAGTTACTTACCTTCGGTAACACATTATCTGGTAGAGACTCTATCTAGCTGCAGATTCCTTACCTTTGAATTTCCCAGGCGTCAGGCTGAATCCGGAAACTTTCGCTGAGCAATATCCCTGGCGCACGACGTCAGGTGGCTCCATTCGGCTCCGCCTGTCATCGATGACGTCAGTAGCGTCGGTTATGATGTTGCGGTGCCTACATAGGCACCACCCAGACGCGCGGACATCAGTACCTTTCGTTTTTTCCACGCCAGAAGCGCAGAGCTACAAAGTGACTATCGTAAACCTGTGCAAAACTAGGGCTCTGAATGGGGAGAAACACTAGTCCTACAACATCAGTCCGCAAAGCGGGGAGGCATGGGTGAGGCGGTAAGGAACCTGCACCTAGATAGAGTCTCTACCAGATAATGCGTTACCAAAGGTTAGTAACTTGTTCATCTGATAGAGATTTCTAGCTGCAGATTCCTTACCTTTGAATCAGATACGCAAGCCATACCATCCCGGAGGTGGGTTGCGGACTCATGGACTAGACTAAGGTACACATGCATCAAGCAAAGAAATAGCGAGTCGGTATTTGCGAAAAATAAGGATTCGCAAATAAAGACTCGCTATACCCAATGCATGATGCAGATAGCGGAAAATTACCGAATCGGTAAATATCGCTAACCGCGTTAGCGAAAAAGCACCCAAACCTCGCAAATAGCTGAAAACACACAAATAGCGATCTCGCTATTAGCAAGATCGCTATTAGTGAGATCGCAATTAGCGAGATCGCTAATTGCGAGATCGCTAATTGCGAGACTCGCTTTGGGAACAGCCTGATGACATCAGAACCAGGAAGTAACTCTTCCCATGGTGCATTCTGTGTCCAGAGGAAGCCAGAGCCGGAAGCTGAGTGCCTGGAAAGAGCTGTGAAGAGGACACTTGAGCATCCAGACCACTGCAAACCAGGGAAATGGCAAATACAGCAGCTGAGGAGGGTGCAGGTGCCAGACAACGAAAACTCAAGTTCAGTGAGAGGGAACTTGAGTACCTCATTGAGGATGTGGTGAAGAGCCATGACAAGCTCTTCGGGAAGCTCTCCCTCAAAGTCCCAGAGGCAGAGAAACAACGCCTCTGGAACAAGATAAAGTCAAGGGTCAACGCTGTGGGAGTGACACACCGCAGTATTGACGATTTGAAAAAACGCTGGTACGATTTGCGCAGCCGTGCCAAGGAGCGAATTGCCCAGAGGATGAGGGAGGCTAAGAGCACCGGAGGAGGTCCATCGACAGTCCCGGACAACACAGCCCTGGGGGACCTGATGGAGGGCACAATCCTTCTGGAAGCTGCTGTTGGGGTCACACCGATGGATACATCCGGCGCAGCCTGCAGTACTGAAGGTAAGAGGCACTATGATATACCCACCAATGTACATTATAATAGCGCCCACACAGAAATAAGAAGGCAGGAAGCTGTAAACAACCCCAGTCCACAGTCCACATACAGTTACTGATGCATCCTGGGAGTTGTAGTCCCATGAACCAATTAGTGAGTCACATATCAGTTAGTGTGACCATTGTGCCCAACATGCATTACAGACAGGGAATACAGAGAGTGAGAACGTAAGAGCAGACATAAGCACCATGTAGCAAAATATTATCCAATGAAATTTTAAACATGCACTGTTTCACACCACAGGTGCTGAGGAAGGAGACAGTGTAGGAAGTGAATGCAGGGAGAGCGCCCAGTCCACCGCAGAGCCGGCCGTAGCAAGACCAAGCGCACATCCCATGCACCAACACGACGCAGGGCTACAGTCCCTCCCATGCAGCCAATGGAGAGCACACCTGAACCTGGAAGGGCAACTGCAGAAGGGCCGCCTCGAGTGAGGTCCACCACCACCACCCTTTAGACACCCGTCCCGACGATGCAAAGACGCAGGGCAAGGGGCCACACAACAGCGCAGGAGCCATCCACTCCAAATGTCTGGGGACCCGTGGAGCTGCAGATGACAAGGGTGCAGCACCTGCAGGCACGCCACATGGGATCCATCAGTATGCAAATGGGCAAATTGAACAGGAACCTTGCAACCATGGCAGAGCGCATGAGTGACCTCACTCAAGCAGTTGTGGAGGGCAACAGGGACACCAATGCCACATTGCTCGAGCTCGTGCGTGTGATGCAGGAGGGGCAGAATACCGACCGGAGGAGGCATCGCCAATTCATGGGGCACCTGGCTGGATTGACACGCTCCAACCACAAGCTGTGCAACGCCACTGCACTGCTGTCACGTCGGTCGGTGGCAATGCAGATCGACATGAGGCATTGTTGTGGGGACGTGGCCAGGGCCCTTGGCCAAGTCACAACTGCTGTAGAGCAGATCCAGGCTGGTGTAGGTGGGCTCGGCAATGCCACTGGAGAAGAGGGGAGTGAGGGGGCATCCAGCGTGAGCAGCATGTCTGTGCCAGTCAGCACCGGCAGAAGGTGTAGTGCACACCGTTCAACACCTCCGATTCCACCAATGGGTGAGGATGGTGCGGCAGGAGATAGGCACCTCGGTGTGCGTGGGAGGAAGCGCTGAGCAGCCACATACCTCCGGACAATTGCCCATGGTGGCGTAACCATGGACAGGACATACAGAGGGACTGCCAATGGAGTACAATACCTCAATCTGCATAGTGCCCCGGTACATGACGTGAATGTATCAGTCGGCTAAATGTATGTTTAGACTCACAAGAGTCCATGTGCAAGTGTCAATAAAACTTGCCATGTGATTGATGATCGTTCCTGTCTTATGATTACGTACATTTGAGGATATGTTGGGTGATGTGGGCACGTATCAACTGCCCCTCCGCATAGCTTGCAGGATGCGGGTGTGGTGGGTGTACAGGGGGCTTATTGTCTGCAGTGCCGTGGTCATCTATGGGTATGAGTATCCTGGGAGCTACGATGGGCTACAGTGCACATGCTGCCACTATCCGACAGCAGGTCACCGGCTGGTCCAGCATCGCATCACCAGGTTTGTGCAGGATGTGGAGCCTACTCTTGACCTATCCAAATGTCCTTTCAATCACCTGTCCTGGTGGGTGGTGCGTTGTACCGCAGCTACAGTTGGGCGCCTGGGTTCAACAATGGAGTCATGAAATTGTACCTCACCGAGCATGCACAGTCACCTACAGGGTGGTGTGGAATGTGTATGTGTCAGGTTTGCATTGCCGTTACAGTATGCTTAAGTGTGCATGAGTGTATTGTCTGACCTAGCAGGTGTCCCTCGCCATGTCCCCCCCTGAGCAGGCGTGTGTGAATGCCAATGTATCGGAAAATGTGTGGATCATTGATGCTCCAAGGAGGTTGTGCTGCGATGTCCGACATGATGTCATCCACATTGCACATTGGTTGGACGTTGATGGAGTGATAACACGTCCGGTTACGGAAGCTGTACTCATTGCCTGTGGTGGACATATGGGTCGTGTGTGCTATCCAGCCATTCATATCGCAATAGGGAACTGTGCAGTCCTATATGAATGGAGTCTGGGTGGATTCCAATCCATTTTGGTTTTGGGGAAGCTGCTGTGGTCGTGGGTCTGAGTCATCATGGCAGCCAAGGAGGTCATCTGAACATGTGAGTGGGAGCCTAGTGATACCCCTCCCACTACTGCCACTACCCCCTGGACACCTTTGGATGCAAGTAGGTGCAAGCAACATTGCACCTGGACACGGGGACGGTGTTCATGGGTCCTCTGTGTTTGGCGCAGCATTGTTGTTTCCAATTAGGCTATGTGGTTGAGTTGTATCGCAGCGTTGCTCATGTACTACTCATATGTGTCCTCTTGGGTGTGTCACATCTGACTGATGCGCAGGCAGAAGGCCATCTCCTGGACTCTCCTCCTGCCCTGGCCTGCTGCATGGGTCCTCATCCTCATATCACACAAGTAGAGTGTCGCCTTTGTGAGCGTCCTCTATGGACTAATTCGTTGGTTGCAATGACCCTCACCAGCTCCATGTATTGTATTCCACTTCTTTTTGGAAAAAATTATTTACCACCTGCTTATGTTTCTCCTTATTCTGCTCTTGCTAAATAGCGATTTTTGAGACAGTCGCTATTAGCGATTTTTGATGCATCCATTTGCGGGTAGATTCTGCGATTCCTTATTTGCTCCCACTAATCTGGGAGCCGCTGATTCCGATTCGCTATATCTGGGATTCCGGTATTTGCGAGTCGGTAATTTTGCGATTTTCCTGTTTTTCCTTGATGCATGGGGATTCACTTGTATGCGCTCGCAATTACCGATTCGCTATTTTAGCGACCTGCTTTTGGCTTGATGCATGTGCCAGTAAAAGTCTTGCAGGACTGAGCGGGCAAAGTGCCCGTCCCTGCGCACTCTACCGTCGAGGTAATAATGTTTTGCGAACGTGTGCAATGATGCCCATGACGCTGCCTGACAGATGTCTTGGACTGGGACTCCCCGTGCCAAGGCCATAGTCGCAGCCTGTCCCCTGGTGGAATGGGCTCTTAATCCCTCAGGGGACTGCTTCTTCGCCAAGGCGTAACAGATTTTAATGCAGAGAACAACCCAGTGAGAGATGGTTCTTTTCTGCACTGCCTTTCCCTTCTTTGCTCCCACATACCCCACAAAGAGTTGGTCATCCACCTGGAACTCTCTTTTGCGGTCAAGGTAGAACGACAACACTCTTTTTGGGTCCAGTCGAAGGAGACGCTCCTCTTCCTTAGATGGATTTGAGGGAGCAAAGAAGGTGGGAAAAGTGATGGACTGACCCAGATGGAATAGGGTCACAACCTTTGGTGAAAAGATGCCCTGGTGCGAAGCACCACCTTGTCCTGGAAGGACATAAAATAAAGAGGCGAGCTGGATAACACCTGTAACTCACCCTCCGGGCCAATGTAATTGCCACTAAGAAGCCTATTTTGATGGTCAACAGCCGCAGGGGACAATTGTGCAAAACCTCAAAAGGAGCGCACCTCAAATAAGTGAGGACCAAATTAAGGTCCCATTGTGGCATAATAGATGGCGTGGTTGGAAACAAGTGAACTAGCCCTTTTAGACATCTATTTACAATAGGAGATTTAAAGAGAGATGGTTGGTCTGGCAGCCACAAAAAAGCAGACAGAGCAGAAAGGCAACCCTTGAGAGTTCCCAAAGCAGAGCCCTGCTTGGCAAGGGTCAGAATAATTAAAAGTACAGTAGAAAGAGGAGCAGAAAGAGGGTCAATAGACCGTTCTGTACAGTATAATCTAAATTTCTGCCAATGGCAGACGTATACCGACTTAGTGGAGGTCTGCCTGACCGTCAGAATAACATTACAGACCTCGGGAGGAAGGTCAAAGGCCATCAACTGCCGCCACTCAATCTCCACGCATGGAGTCGTAGAGTTGACAGGTTCGGGTGGAGAACCCTCCCCTGCTGCTGCGACAGAATATCCGCCGGAAGGGATTACACTCATCCTCTGAAGCTCTGGATACCAAAGTCTCCTTGCCCAGTCCGGTGCCACAAGGATGACTTGGGTCCGGTCGCTCCTGATCTTCTTCAGAACCCTGGGCAGGAGTGGTATGGGTGGATAGGCTACAGCAGGCCTGAGCTCCACTCGTGACAGAACTAGTCGCCGAGCGATAGCCGCCATGGAAAATCCAGCGCTCAGTACTACTGACATTGCATGTTCTCTTCAGAGGCGAACAAATCTAACCAAAGTTCTCCCCACTGCTGAAAGAGACATTGCGCCACCTCTGACTGGCGACGCCATTCGTGATCCCCTAGGCATCGACTGCTGAGATCGTCTGCCCTGGTGTTCAGAGAACCTGCCAGGTGTTGAACCACCAGGGTTATGCCCTGATGTTCCAGCCATGTCCAGAGACGCAGGGCCTCTCAACAAAGGGTCCATGATCCCACCCTGCCTTGCTTCTTGCAGTACCACATGGCGGTAGTGTTGTCCGTGAACACCTACACCAACTTCCCCTTGACAGAGGGAAGAAATGTTTTCAAAGCCAAGCGAATCGCTAGGAGCTCCAACACGTTTATGTGGAGGCCCGTCTCCGCCGGAGACCAGTGACCCCTGATCTCCATCTCTCCCAAGTGGCCGCCCCATCCCAGAAGTGACGCAACCGTCATGATTATGAAATCCGGTTGGGGAAGGGAGAGAGGACTGCCTCTGACTCAATCTCGGTTTGTTAACCACCACTGCAGATTCCTCGCAGTTCCTTCTGAGATCTGAACCATGTCGGGGAGATTTCCCTGATGCTGAGCCCATTGGAACTTCAAGTCCCACTGCAGAGCCCGCATACGCCATCTCGCATGTCTTACCAACAGGATGCGGGAGGCCATGAGGCGCAACAGCCTCAGAGTGGACCTCACTGAAATCCAGGATAGAGGCTGAAATTTTGGAATCATAACTTGAATATCATGGACTCGCTGCTCGGGAGGATAAGCCCGAAACTGCACTGTGTCCGGAACAGCTCAGATGAAAGACAGCGTCTGAGAAGGAGTCAGGTGTGACTTCAGCACATTTATAGAGAACTCGAGCAAATGCAGGAGGTCCGCCGCAGTCCGAAGGTGGGAGAGTCTGCTTGGGGCGAGGACACCTTCAAAAGCCAGTCATCGAGGTAGGGGAAGACTGAAACCCCTAACCTGCGCAGATGGATCGACGGATACCCAAAAGGCAGCTTGGTAGCTGCTTAACACAGGAACACCTCTTTCCAGAGCCATAGTCGTAGTCAACGCCCTGGTAATATGACCCTGAAGGCTGTTTGTTTGTATCATACAGTTCAA
This sequence comes from Triturus cristatus, assembly GCF_964204655.1. NCBI lineage: Eukaryota > Metazoa > Chordata > Amphibia > Caudata > Salamandridae > Triturus > Triturus cristatus. The sequence continues at coordinate 1,632,891,697 of NC_140591.1, read as the reverse complement.
AGAAAGTAACACAAAAGCAGGAAGAAAATTTTACTTAGTTGTACAACAAGTTACTTATCCTCAGCTCGATGTTGATCCCTGGAGCTCAGCTCCCCTGTAGAGCGAGCGGCCTCACAAAGTGGCCTATCAGAGCTTTAAGAGGGGCCTGAGGCTCATGCCGGACATGATCCCATACTCTCCGGCTATCAGACTGAGCTTCATCCCGCAGTTCCACACCAGCGTTGGTAGAGAAGGGCTGACGGCCTGGAGGGACGTGGTGTTCCCCTCGGTGGGGGATCTGTTCAGGGAGTTGCAGGAAGATCATGACATACTGGTGGACAATTTCTTGGCACATGGAACACTAATAGCTGAGCTGGGACTCTTGTGGGGTGTCATGGACACTGAACTGGAGCATCACCCGCTAACTCATGACCTGCACGTCATGGGGGTCGGTTGGAGGCTAGTGACCTGGTTTTTTAAAGCCTTGGCGTAAGCGGCGATTGACCCTCTGTCACCCGTTCACAGGCTCTGGGAAACAGATATAGGACAAGCCCTGACACCCAAGAAGTGGGAGCACACTATACACTACCCATGCAAAGTATTCTGTAATGCCAAATTACAGTAAATTCAATTCAACATACTGCACAGGGCATATCACACCCAGGCTGTCCTAAGCAGAATGTTGGGGTCCTCCCCTCAATGTCATGCACCCAATTCAGACATAACAAACAAGTTACTTACCTTCGGTAACAATATATCTGTAAGAAACAATAGTTAGTTATGAATTCCTTACCTTAGAAATTACTCTCAGGCGTCAGACTGGATACGGAAAGTTTTTTCGTCAGCAGTACCTCTGCGCGTCAGAAGGTGGTGTCAGTCGGCTCCGCGCCTGTCGTTGCCGTCGTGGTCACCGAGATGACGCTGCGGCAGCTACTTAGACGCTGCCCTCGCACGCAGACGTCAGTTCTGTACACGACTTTCCGCGCCAGAAACGCAGAGCCATGCAAGACACTCACCACTGGTGCACAAAACTAGGGCCCTGAAAGGATATCCTTAACCCTAGAAATCAGTTCGCAGAACGGGGAGGATGGGTGGGACGGTAAGCAATCTATAACTAACTAATGTTTCTTTCAGATATATCGTTACCAAAGGTAAGTAACTTGTTCATCTGAAAGAAACACGTTAGTTATAGATTCCTTACCTTAGACTAGATACCCCAGCAATACCAACCCCGGTGGTAGGTCTGCGAACCAAGATCACACCAAAAAGTCTTGGAGAACAAAACAGCCAAAGAAGCTATCTCTCCTGACTTGACTGGCAAGGCAGTAGTGTTTGGTAAATGTGTGCAACGAAGCCCATGTAGCTGCCTGACAAATGTCATTCAGAGGAACTCCATATCCCAAAGCAGTAGTTGCTGCTGTTGCCCTGGAGGAATGGGTGCACAGCCCTACTGGAGGCTCCTTCTTTGCCAGAGAATAACAGGCTTTGATACACAAGACGACCCATCGGGAGATAGTCTGCTTGTGTACGGTCCGACCTTTCTTGGTGCCACGTACCCAAGAAAGAGCTGGTCTTCCACCTGGAACTGTTTGGTGCGATCCAAATAAAAGGAAAGTGCACGTTTTGGGTCCAGACAGTAGAGCCTCTTTTCCTCTTTGGAAGGATGCAGAGGCGGAAAGAAGGTGGGCAAAGTGATGGTCTGCCCAATGTGGAAGGCAGTGACAACCTTGGGCAAGAAGGATGGACGAGTCCTGAGGACAACTTTGTCCCGATGCACAGAGAGAAAATGAGGCTTAAAAGAAAGCGCCTGGAGCTCACTCACTCATCTGGCAGAGGTGATGGCCACCAGGAAAGCAGTTTTGAGAGTCAAGAGCCTCCAAGGACAGTTGTGAAGCGGCTCAAAGGGAGCACACATTAAATAAGTTAAAACCAGTTTCAAGTCCCACTGAGGCATAATGAAAGGAATAGGAGGAAACAGATGAAGTATGCCGATATACAACCGGGGACTTGAAAAGGGAAGGCCGATCTGGAAGCCGAAGGAAGGCAGAGCTGGCCGAGATATAGCCCTTGATAGTGCCCAGAGCAGAGCCCTGCTGGGCCAAAGAGAGAAGGAACAGAAGAACCTCAGAAAGAGGGGCAGAGAGGGGATACACAGCCTTTGCTGTGCACAATGCCACAAATATGTTCCACCGGCAGGCGTATACAGTCTTAGTGGAGGGGCGCCTGGCTGCAAGAATCACATCGCAGACTTCGGGAGGCAGGTCGAATGACGTCAACTGCCGCTGCTCAATCTCCATGCAAGGAGATGGAGGCTGGACAGGTTCGCGTTGAGGACCGTCCCCTGCTGCTGCGACAGAAGATTCTCCTGAAGAGGCAGACGGGTGGGGGGTGGATGGCCATACTGAGCAGCTCGGGATACCAGATTCTTCGTGCCCAATCCGAAGCCACAAGACTTGGGCCCAGTCGCGCCTGATCTTCTTCAGCGCTCTGGGCAGAAGTGGTATAGGTGGAAAGGCGAACAACAGAACGCAACTCCACTCGCGACGAAAAGCGTCGGCTAGGGAATGCCGCCTTAGAAATTCCAAAGCACAGAACTGCTGACATTGCGCATTCTCTTTGGTGGTGAATAGATCTAACCAAGGCTCCCCCCGCTGTTGAAAGAAACCTTGCACCACCTCCAAGTGAAGACACCATTTGTGATCCATCTTGAACCTGTGGCTGAGCTCATCGGCTCTGGCGTTCAGTAAATCTGCCAGGTGTTGAATCACCAGAGATATGCCCTGATGTTCCAGCCATGTCCAGAGGCGGAGGGCCTCCTGACATAGGGTCCACGATCCCACCCCGCCTTCTTTGTTGCAGTACCACATGGCGGTGGTGTTGTCCGTGAATACCTGCACTGCTCTTCTCCGGACAGAGGGAAGGAATGCTTTGAGTGCAAGACGAATCGCCCGAAGCTCCAGAATGTTGATGTGGAGCCCGGATTCCGCTGGAGACCAGAGGCCTCTGATCTCTGTCTCCCCCATGTGGCTGCCCCATCCCAGAAGGGATGCGTCCGTCACCACTGTGTGTTCTGGATGGGGAAGGGAGAGGGATCTGCCTTTGACCCAATCCTGGTTCGTGAGCCACCACTGCAATTGTCGTGCAGTGTCCTCCGAGATTTTACGCAATCGGACAGATTCCCCTGATGCTGTACCCACTGGAACTTCAGGTCCCACTGCAGAGTCCGCATGTGCATTATCGACCAGCAGGATACAGGAGGCCAAGAGGCCCAGCAGCCTCAGGGTCATTCTGACTGAAACCCGGGTTAGAGGCTCGAAGATCAGAATCATAGCTTGAATATCCCAGACTCACTGTTCAGGAGGATAGACCCAAAACCGCATCGTGTCCAGAACCGCTCCGATGAAGAGGAGCTTCTGAGAGGGAATTAGGTGTGACTTCGGCACATTGCTGGAGAACCCCAGCAAATGCAGGAGGGTGGCCGTAGTCTGGAGGTGGGAGATGACTGCCTGGGGCGAGCGCTCCTTCACCAGCCAGTCGTCAACATAGGGGAAGACTGAAACCCCTCATCTGCGCAGATGAGCTGCGACCACCTTTCGTGAACACCCGAGGGGTGCTGGTAAGGCCGAAGGAAAGCAGGGTAAATTGAAAATGCTTGTGGCCTACTGTGAACCACAGGTAACACGGTGGGCCGGCAGGACGGGGATGTGGAAATAAGCGTCCTGCAAGTCCAACGCTACCATCCAGTCTTCCAGGTTGAGGGCAGACAAGACCTGAGCAAGGGTCAACATCTTAAACTTCTCCTTCCGGAGGAAGCGGTTGACGTTCCTGAGATCCAAGATAGGTCTCAGGCCCTCGTACTTCTTGGGGACCAGAAAGTAGTGGGAGTAACAACCACGACCTACTTCTGGGACAGCAACGAGCTCAATGGCTCCCTTGGCTAGGAGCGCCGTGACTTCCTGCTGGAGAAGGGCCAGGTGATCCATGACATGTGGTGGTATTGCAGTGACATGGCTTGAGGGGTAGCCTCGAAGGACAGTAAGTAGCCCTTTCGGACTATCTGCAAAACCCACCTGTCCGACGTGATGGAGCTCCAGTGGGGGATGTGATGGCGAATCCTGCCGCCCACTAGCGTTTGATGTGCCTGAAATGTCGGACTTGAAAGGTTTGGAGGCTGCGGCGGGGGGGTTGGTGGACTGGGCCGCCCGCTGGCCCCGGAACCACGATGGTTGTTCCCACGTCCCCGTCTGCGCGAAGTTTGGTTAACTTGCTGCGGCCTATGGCTCTGGGCGGGACGTGGTGGGGCACCCCTTCCGCAGCCACGATAGGGGGGCAAAAAGTAGACTTCGATGGGCGGCTGGAGAGGCCCAAGGACTTGGCCATAGCCCGTGAGTCCTTGAAACACTCTAAAGCGTTGTCCGCTTTGTCGCCAAAAAGGCGACGGCCATCAAAGAGCATGTCCATCAAGGTGTTCTGGACATCCCCACAGAAGCCAGTCGATCTCATCCAGGCGTAGCGTCGAAAACCTATTGACATGCAAATCGTCCTGCCAAGAGAGTCAGCGGTATCCAGCCCACAACAGATGGTAAACCTTGCCGCATTCCTCCAGGCGGTAATAGACAGGGAAAGCACTGTCCGGGCCACCTCCGGACACTGAAGCAGCACCTGCACAACCGAGTCCCACACAGAGTAGGAGTAACGGCCCAATAGACATATGGTGTTTACCGACGCAGTCCAAAGCTGGTGAAAGAGAAAATCTTCTTCCCCAGTTGGTCCAGCTTCTTAGATTCCCTTTCAGGGGGAGCGGTAGGGAATGCGCTCTTGGAAGTAGAGGCTTGGACCACCAAGCTCTCAGGGGTGGTGTTTGGTAGAGGAAAGTGGGATCGCCCGGAACCGGGCGGTGGCATTGGGCAATCATCCAATCCACAGGTGCCCCCGTGTTGGGCCTGGACCACATGCCCAAAAGTACATCGGTGAGGGCTTCATTAAAGGGCAACAGGGGCTCTGAAGAGCTCGCCGCTGGCTGAAGCACCTCTTGTCAGGAGGTTAGTTCTGACCGCCACAGTAGGAAGCTCAAGGTTGAGGGCCTCGGCCGCCCTATGCAACACCACTGCGTATGACACTTCCTCCTCCGTAGCCACGGTAGGAGGGGACAACATGCCAAGGTCAGGAGAGGTGTCAAGACCACTGGAATCCCCCAGTTCCTCTCTCCAGTCCTGCTCAGATTCCATCTGATCAGTTAAAGGGTCACCTGACCCCTTCCAGTCCTCCTCCTCATGTTGCCAATCTGGTAGAAAAGGAGTGAACAGGGGCACAAAAACCCCTCTCGGTGCCGGATCCGGCGTCGCCCGGGTACACTTCGGGATGGAGGTCAGGGTCGCCGCCGGCCAGGGACACAACCCACGTCGGTTGCGGTTGCGATGCCCGAGGAAGCGGCACCGGTAGAGGTGTAATCAGGTCAACCTGCGGTGATCCAGATCCAGGCCTGGATCCACGGGGCCTTGGCGGCGCCGGAGCCGACGGCTGAGAAGGTCTAGGTCCCCCAACTGAGTCTGCGGGCCCGAAGGTGCGCTGACGGGTTCGGGACGCCCAAAGATGGCACGCATCGCTTCGTAGAACGTATGAAGTTGGGCGGGAGTCGCTTCGGGCACCGGGAAGGGAGGGAAGCCCAGAGTCGACCCGCAACCCTCGTAGTATCGGCTGACCAACAGGGAGAAGTCGAAGAGCGACGCTGCTTCTTTGACTTCTTGTTGTGCTTCAACTTACTCGACCCAGAGTGCGAAGACTTCGATGACTTAGACGAGTGGTGATGGCTCCGTGACTGGTACCTCGACCTCCCTCGCGACCGGGACCTTGAACGACACGGAGCCGACTGCCGGCGTTCAAGCAACTTTCAGGACCGCTCCCACAAAGACTTCGGCGCCATCGACCGGATTTTGGCGCACGACTTGGAGCTGTGGAGCGCTCCAGGCAAAAAAGGCAAACGCGGTGCGGATCCGTAGCCGACATCAGTCGGGTACAGGAACCGCAAGCCTTGAAGCCAGGCATCCCTACGTGCACCAGGAGTCAATAGAATCAGAAAATAAGTTGACAAAAGTCGAGAAAAAGTCAGTCAAAAAGTGACTGGAGGTACCGCTCTCTCTGGATCTGCACCGGCTGGTGCGAAAAAAAGAAAGAACTGACGTCAGCGTGCGGGGGCGGCGTCTAAGTAGCTGCCGCAATGTTATCCCAGCGACCACAACGCCAACGACGGTCGCGGAGGCAACCGACTCCACCAACATGCAGAGGTACTGCAGATGATAAAACTTTCAGGATCCAGTCTGACGCCCGGGGTAATTTCTAAGATAAAGAATCTATAACTAACGAGTTTATTTCAGATACACATGTTCTGGTCATGCCCGGATGCTGCAACCCAGTGGTCCGGAATTACAGATGTACTTAGCACAGTGAATGGTCGCGCAAACCTCCTTACTTTGGAGGGGGCGCTGTTAGGGATATTCAGGCAGAAGAGGGCTCAAAGGGTGTCCAACTGATTCATAGATGTGGCGATGCTCAACGCCCGCCGGGCCATTGCTATGCATTAGAAGTCCACTGCACTCCCAAACACTACAACACTGGCGCGCTGTGACTCTCAAATGGGGTAGGGCCGAGGCAACTATGCTGCGCAGCGAGGAAGTCAGGTGCCTCTGCAGGGTTCCAATGGCTGATCTCCGGGACAACTTGTTACATGACTTACAGGATGCACAGGAAGCCCCTTTTGACGGATGATGGACTTGGATGTTCCTGGCAGACTGGATGTCTGTCATCTCCTCCTTCATTCATGGAGGGGGATGACTTTAAGTCCACTTATAGTAGTGTGAAAATTGTTAATAATGACTGTTGTACTAGCAACCACGGTATTACCCCCATGTCTGGACTGTATGGCACCTAGGATGCTGGCTTTCTTAACACGAGGATATCTCCATGATCTGCTATCTTGTTATGTTTGTAGAGATTTTGAGTTAATTTGTATTGAACCATGTGCTCCGATCTCGGTATGTATGACAAGGTAACAAGTGTTTGCTATGAACAGCCAACTGGATCGGCACTGTCTCCTGAATGTAATATGATCAAAACTTAATAAAAGTTGTTTAAAAAAAAGTTACTTACCCTCGGTAACGCCTTATCTGGTAGTGACTCTATCTAGCCTCACATTCCTTACTTTAGAATATTCCACCGGCATGAGACTGGCTCTGGACAATTTTAAGCAGTTCCCCTGCTGCAAGTGGAGTCATTCGGCTCTTCATTCTCTGCGCTGGAAGGGATGTATGTGGTGCCTACATAGGCCCCAACCAAGTTCCTTGATATCAGTTATTTTCGTGTCTTCAGCAAAGATCCAAAGAGAGCTACTTAATCCTTTTTTTGGACTACATTTTTTGACGCTTGTCGACATTTATGGAGACTTTGTTTCTCAGTGTGTGAGGGATGTCTCCTAAAATACCTATGGGGTTCAAACCCTGTGGTTCCTGTCACAGACACTTGTCTATGACAGACCTCAACTGGGTTTGCTCTGGTGTCCGAGTCATGACTCCAAAGCCTGTGAAGACTGTTACTCCATAAACTCCAAGGCACTTTGGGAGCAATCCTTGAAGCTCCTGGCCGTCCATGGCAGTCGATTCCCCGACGCTCCAGGTCCCTGTTCCGCAAAAGGCTCTGGTCCAGGTCTGCTATCGGAGCTGTTCCCAGTGTTCGTCATTGCTCTCAAAGTCACCAGCTTAGTCTCACCGGACACAGTTGCTAGCCCTAACCGTAGCCACAGAAGGAGTGAAAGACAGACTGGGGTTGATGGGGGCTTATGAATAGACCCAAGGACCTGAATGTAGCACTCCAGCACTAAGTCTATCTTCTATTCAAAGGCTAGAGCCATTAAAGAACACCTCCATGAGTGAAGCTTGGGCATCCCCTGTAAAGTCAGTGGTTCTCAGCCTGCTGTAGTGTCAAAGTGCCACTGATGAAGCAATTGGTCTACCTAGCAAGTCGGTTGTGTCCAGCCCACACCTGATGGTGAACTTTGCTGCATCTCGCCCATCAGCAATTGTTTAGGTGAATGTGGCTCAAGCCTCCTCCGAGACCATGGAAAGCACGTGTGCACCCAAACATCACACTGCGTGGGCTTATCGACCGAAAAGGCATGCATTAGCCACCCACCACAGTGTCAAGCTGGAAAAAGAGAACACCCTCTTACCAAGGATTTCCAGCCTCTTGTATTCCCTGCCCGGTTGAGTGGTAGGGAACACGACGGGATTGATCTTGGATGAAGAGGCTTGGACCACCAAGCTCTCCCAGGTGCAGTGCTTGGTGAAGAAACTGGGGTTTCCATGAGTGGTCCAGTGCACAGGAGCCCTTGAGCAGGGCTTGGAAGTAGAGATTCTGAGGGAGCGACTCTCTGCTGAAGTACCACTGTCAAGATGTTTGTCTTGACTGCCACAGAGGGCAACTGAAGGTCCAAGACCTAAGCCACACTCAGCACCACTATTGCAAATGATCAACCTCCTCCTTAAAAACAGGAGGGGTAGACACCGAGCCAGTAACTGGAATGGTTCCCAAACCACTGGCATCCACTAGTTCCTGATACCAGTTGCCATGTGGGTCATCGAAGGGGAAGGAATAGCTGTAAGGGTGCTCCAACCCCTACTATTCGTCACCCTCTCTACAACAAAAAAGGCATCAATTCAGTTTTGGAAGGTATGGTACCGGTCAGCGTAGGAGTGTGTGTCGATGACACCCATTCAGCTCTGTGTCAGAGTAGGTTATAAAGATGGGTGGAGCCTATGCCGGTGAGGGGCGTTGGCAGTGCCTGGAGCGATTGGCAGTGGAGTGGGTTCTGATGAAGCACTAGATCCAAGTGACCTGAATGGTGTGAGGGCGAGGAGAGGACCCTCCTGTACAGGTACCAAATAAAGGCACTCCAGAGGGATCGAGCCACCCAAATATGAGGAGCAGGATTTATAAAAATGTTCAAGCTTTGGGTGGGGGTGCTCTGGCTACAGGAAGGTCAGGTAATCATGAGGTGAACCCTCTGCAGAAGCGTTAACACTCCCCCACCTCATCTAAACTTCAACCAGCATGGCAAAGTCAAAGTCCTTGTTAACCTCTTTGATTTGTTATGCTTGTGGGACTTCCCCAATGACCTTGAGTGCCACGACGATTGTCGGATGAGGCTCCATGAATGATCCCAGGATCTTCCGCGTGATCAGATCTTGAGCATTACAGAGTTGGTCTGACATTGAGCGGGGACCGGCTTGAGTGATCGGTCCCTCAGCACCTTTAGGTGCATGGAGCAGCAGTCCTAATAGGCCTTGGAGTCGTGGTCACACTTCAAGCACCATAAGCACAGCCGGTTTCTTGGGTGACATCCTCACACCAGGATGGAACATATCTCAAAAAGAGTCAACAAACGTCAGAAAAAAGCTAGACAAAAAATAAGTGAGGGTAGCTTTGACCAGGTTAGCGCTATTTGGTGTGGAAAGGAAGGAACTGATGTCAGCGTGCCAAGGTGGCTCCTATATAAGTACCGTGCACGTCACTTCCGGCGCAGACTATGCAAATGTGGAGCCAATCAGCGAACAGGGGTACTGCTTAAAAAATTTGCAGTTCCTTTCAACACCTTATTCTAAGGTAAGGATTCTGCAGCTAGAAGTCTCTATCAGATCTTCCACACCAGAAGCTTGGAGCCATGAGGAACACTGACAACTGGTATGAATCCCTCGGGGGCCCTTAGAAGGGTATCCCTCACATTGTGATCAGTTTGCAGAGTGGGGAGAATTGTAAGAATCTATAGTTAGACAGAGTCCCTAACAGATAAGGCATTACCGAAGGTAAATTGTCCATCTGAGATTTCTTTTTTTTTTTTTTTTTTCAATACCGAATATTACAATACAGCACAGCATAGCATAACAACCATCAGTTGATACCAAAAGAAAAAATACAATTAAATAGAAAAAATTACCACAGTCTTACTTTCAGATAGGATAATCGAGACAACATACCAAAAAGTTTACATCATTTTGTCCTTCCATCTCTGTATTGGGCCCCAAATTCTCAGACCCACCTTCCTCCCCTTTCGACCTTTGCGCTCGTAAATCCCTTTTTCTAGATTATAAGCTGACAAAAGATTAGACAGCCATTGATTCCTTGTGGGAGGCTGTTTATTTAGCCATGCTCTTGCTATCACAAGCCGAAATACTGCCATAGGTACAAAGATAAACTCTCGACTAGTGACCTCACACTCTGTTGTTAGTCCCAATAGAGCCACGGTAGGTGTAATAGTAATTCGAATTCCTATATGCCTTTACAAAAATCCCTCGATCTCTCTGATCAATTTAGAAAGTTGAGGGCAGGTAGCAAAGATGTGAATTAAATCCGCCTGTGGATGATTACACCGTGCGCAATGTGTCCCTGAAGTGCCACCCCATTGTGCTATTCTAGCTGGTGTATAATACAGACAGTATAGGGTTTTATAATGCTGTGATTGTAATGGTGCCGAGCAGAGAACTGTATGCCCCAAATCCAATGATTCCTGAAAGCAGGCAGTTTCAATGCACAACTTTGTAGCCCATTTACTGCCGTATTTATCAAGATCATCTTTCTTACCAGCTGCAAGACATGCATAAAAACTGCGTATCCTGCAATCTCCCCCCTTCTCAATCATATCCAAAATTTCATTATTCTTAAACCCTATAATCCCTCCTCGCTTAGTATTTAGAAAACTTCTCACCTGTAAATATTTAAAAAAGCTCCTACTGTCTATATGAAATTTTGTTACTAAATCAGCAAACTGCACAATTCCCAATAATGTCCCCTATACTTCTAATCCCTTTGTATTCCCAAGATGCAAAGACCGAGTCTGCAAAAATATCCCCTGGCCAGGACTTATTTTTAAACATACGGGTATATCTATTATATCTGCCCAACCCAGATTTTTTCAGGAAAGCTGTCCAGATATTAACGGCGGCGATAACTGTCTTAAACCTTGTTCTTTTAAAATAAGAGAAATCCGTGCAGTTTAAAAAACAATTCACAGCCTCAGCCCCCAAAACTGTTGTATACACCTCGGTTGACATACTAAAAATTCTAGGATATACCCCGCCGCCGATCAATCCCTGCATATATTGCATCGCTGTAGCCATATAATATAGCCTAAAATCAGGAGCCCCCCACCCTCCTCTTTCCCTTGGGAGAGTCATAAATCTATACGCCCTCCTAGTCTTTCCATGGGCCCAGATAAATCTATTTAGGAGTAGTTCTAGAGCCTGAAACCATTTTGCCCTGAAAAAAAGTGGTATTGCGCGAAATAAATAGAGAAATTTAGGGAGTATCATCATTTTAATAACATTCGTACATCCCAATAAGGACAGATGTAAGTTGTTCATTCTGTCTAGGTCTAATTTTACTTTCCCCATTAGAGGAGTTATATTCTGCTCGACTACTTTTCCCAGATCTGCCGATACCTCTATTCCCAGGTACACTGCCCACTTAACTACCCTATTATCATCACATAGTACATGGGAATTCATTACAATCTGTGTTTTTGTTTTATTAAGGCTATAGCCTGCTACCTGACCGAAGTACTGAGCTTCCAATTCTACTGTACTCATAGCGAGGGTGGGGTTAGCTGTAATAATTGCGACATCATCCGCATATGTCTGCGTCTTGATTACCAAATTGTTAATTATTACCGGTGGGATATTGGCATTAACTTCTAATCTACGCAGAAAGGGCTCCATATACAATGCGAACAGAAGGGGGGAAGATGGGCACCCCTGTCTAGTCCCTCTTTCTATTTGCACAATAGCTGAGTGACCTCTGTTAAGCCTAATTCTAGCCGAAGGTTTATTGTATAGGGTCTGGATTGCACTAATGCATTTCTCTCCAAATCCATACCACTTCAAGACAGACCATAAAAATTCCCAGGAGACCCTGTCAAACGCCTTTTCGGCATCAAGTAAAAGAACCGCCATAGGATCTCCTGGGATCTCCATGGCGTCAAAGAGGGTAAGTATCTGCCTAATATGTTGTGTCGTGCCCTTGCTCGGAATGAAGCCATGTTGTAAAGGACTAACCAGTGTCTCGATTATAGTTGCCAATCTCATTGCAAGTATTTTAGAGTAGGCCTTGACGTCTGAGTTCATAAGGGTTATAGGCCTATAAGAGGAAGGTGCCAATGGATTTTTACCCTTTTTCAAAATAACAATAATGTCGGCTCCTCCCCATGTATTAGGAATAAAATCGCCTTTCTGTGCATGAAGCATAATGGATAGAAATTCTGCACCTATTTCGTCTTTAAATACTTTATAAAATTCAACTGGGATCATGCCTGGACCCGTAGCTTTACCAGCAGGAAGATTATTTAGTGCCCCCATCATCTCTTCTAGTTTAATTGGTTCATCTAACAGATCTCTTTCCTCATCCGGAAGAAGGGTCGGCCTGATATTATTAAGATAATTCAAAATTTCCCCCGAAACTATAGCCTTATCTAATCTATATAAATCCTCGTAAAACTACCTGAACACCTCTCTGACCCCCGCAGGCTCCGTAATCATATTGTTCTGAACGTCAGCAATCTTTTAAATCTCTGCCGCCGAGCCTTTTTGCCTGGCACGGATAGCCAATATGTGCCCCACTCTCTCACTCAGCTCATAGGCTTCCTCTCTTATTACTAGATATCTGGCTGCCGCCTTACTAGCAAAGTTCTCGACAGCTCTTGCTTTCAAACTAATTATTTTTAAGCCCTGCAGCTCCACAGATTGTTGAGCCTGTATTGCTAAATAAGGCTCTTCTTCTGCTTTAGCTAACTTCATTGTGCCTTGCCCTCTCCTTTTTCTGTTTATACAATGAGTAACTCAGCGTTTCCCCTCGTATGCCTGCCTTAAAAGTATCCCATTCCGTTCCTGGATTTGCTGTCCCCCTGTTAATCTCCCAGAAATCCCTAATCCAGGATTTCATATGCAAAATATATGCTTCCTCCTTTAGCAGGGCCCTCTCAAATGTCCAAACAGAATTCATCTTGCGCAGGTTACCCATTTTTACAGTTAGAATCAGTGGGTTGTGGTCAGATACAATCCGAGGGTGCTTTTCTATTTGTGATCTATTAACCAAAGAGTTAGAAACCCAAAAATAATCTAACCTAACCAAAACCCTATGGGGTGCAGATAAAAAAGTGCTACCATCTTTAAGAGGATGAGCAAAGGCCCAAAGGTCTATAAGCAAATTATGTATTGTCAAATCCTGTAATGCCCTATAAGATTTCTTTTTCCTACCAGTATAGCCCATAGCTCCAACCTGGCAGTGAATATTGAAATCGCCACAGCAAATAATCGGTTCGGGCCACAAAGATAATTCAGTATCTAAGAATTGTAGCATCTCGGGGTCATCCTCAGTAGATCCATAAACTGATACCAGCGTGAATCTTTCCCCTCTAACTAATATTTCTAAAATCACCCATCTGCCCCACTGATCTTCTCTTTTTCTCTTCACTATCATATCCCTATTTTTACCCAGCACCGCAACCCCCCTGGTTTTAGTCCCCTGCTTAGTATTAGCCAATAAAAAGAACCCCAACTGCTCCAACAGAAACTCCCTACCACCCTCTACATGTGTCTCTTGGAGACAAACTAAGTCCAAATTCATTGTTCTCAATAGGGCAGAAACTCGTAGTCTTTTGTGTACATCATTGAGGCCACAAATGTTGATCGAAGCAATTCTACATGTCATTAAAATACACTATGGTGCCGATTACGATCCGGTAAAAACCGGGTACGAACCGTCGGTCGGAGCGTTTTCCCCGTCCGACTCGTACCCGGTCGTAAAACTTTACAAACATGGAATTACGATTCGCACGGAAACACCATTTCCGTACGAATCGTAAAAAACACCTACCGACGAAAATATACATACGAATGTGAGCCGGGAATGCTGCGACGTGACGTCGGGACGCTTTCAGGCAGCGTTTCACGACCCAGGAATTACGATTCGAACCGACAGCAGTCCGGACGGAAATATTTTCACGGCACCCAAAAAGTGCCGCAAAAGCGAAGTACGGCGCGAATTGACCAGAGTAGGTGGCCCGGTACGCACCGTACCCCCCCCCCCCCCAGCCCCCGTAGGTACGCGCCGACCCCCCCCAGCCCCCGTAGGTACGCGCCGACCCCCTCCCCAGCCCCCGTAGGTACGCGCCGAACCCCCCCCCAGCCCCCGTAGGCACGCGCCGACCCCCCACAGCCCCCGTAGGTACGCGCCGAACCCCCCCCCAGCCCCCGTAGGTACGCGCCGACCCCCCCCCAGCCCCCGTAGGTACGCGCCCTCGGGGGCCCTTAGAAGGGTATCCCTCACATTGTGATCAGTTTGCAGAGTGGGGAGAATTGTAAGAATCTATAGTTAGACAGAGTCCCTAACAGATAAGGCATTACCGAAGGTAAATTGTCCATCTGAGATTTCTTTTTTTTTTTTTTTTTTCAATACCGAATATTACAATACAGCACAGCATAGCATAACAACCATCAGTTGATACCAAAAGAAAAAATACAATTAAATAGAAAAAATTACCACAGTCTTACTTTCAGATAGGATAATCGAGACAACATACCAAAAAGTTTACATCATTTTGTCCTTCCATCTCTGTATTGGGCCCCAAATTCTCAGACCCACCTTCCTCCCCTTTCGACCTTTGCGCTCGTAAATCCCTTTTTCTAGATTATAAGCTGACAAAAGATTAGACAGCCATTGATTCCTTGTGGGAGGCTGTTTATTTAGCCATGCTCTTGCTATCACAAGCCGAAATACTGCCATAGGTACAAAGATAAACTCTCGACTAGTGACCTCACACTCTGTTGTTAGTCCCAATAGAGCCACGGTAGGTGTAATAGTAATTCGAATTCCTATATGCCTTTACAAAAATCCCTCGATCTCTCTGATCAATTTAGAAAGTTGAGGGCAGGTAGCAAAGATGTGAATTAAATCCGCCTGTGGATGATTACACCGTGCGCAATGTGTCCCTGAAGTGCCACCCCATTGTGCTATTCTAGCTGGTGTATAATACAGACAGTATAGGGTTTTATAATGCTGTGATTGTAATGGTGCCGAGCAGAGAACTGTATGCCCCAAATCCAATGATTCCTGAAAGCAGGCAGTTTCAATGCACAACTTTGTAGCCCATTTACTGCCGTATTTATCAAGATCATCTTTCTTACCAGCTGCAAGACATGCATAAAAACTGCGTATCCTGCAATCTCCCCCCTTCTCAATCATATCCAAAATTTCATTATTCTTAAACCCTATAATCCCTCCTCGCTTAGTATTTAGAAAACTTCTCACCTGTAAATATTTAAAAAAGCTCCTACTGTCTATATGAAATTTTGTTACTAAATCAGCAAACTGCACAATTCCCAATAATGTCCCCTATACTTCTAATCCCTTTGTATTCCCAAGATGCAAAGACCGAGTCTGCAAAAATATCCCCTGGCCAGGACTTATTTTTAAACATACGGGTATATCTATTATATCTGCCCAACCCAGATTTTTTCAGGAAAGCTGTCCAGATATTAACGGCGGCGATAACTGTCTTAAACCTTGTTCTTTTAAAATAAGAGAAATCCGTGCAGTTTAAAAAACAATTCACAGCCTCAGCCCCCAAAACTGTTGTATACACCTCGGTTGACATACTAAAAATTCTAGGATATACCCCGCCGCCGATCAATCCCTGCATATATTGCATCGCTGTAGCCATATAATATAGCCTAAAATCAGGAGCCCCCCACCCTCCTCTTTCCCTTGGGAGAGTCATAAATCTATACGCCCTCCTAGTCTTTCCATGGGCCCAGATAAATCTATTTAGGAGTAGTTCTAGAGCCTGAAACCATTTTGCCCTGAAAAAAAGTGGTATTGCGCGAAATAAATAGAGAAATTTAGGGAGTATCATCATTTTAATAACATTCGTACATCCCAATAAGGACAGATGTAAGTTGTTCATTCTGTCTAGGTCTAATTTTACTTTCCCCATTAGAGGAGTTATATTCTGCTCGACTACTTTTCCCAGATCTGCCGATACCTCTATTCCCAGGTACACTGCCCACTTAACTACCCTATTATCATCACATAGTACATGGGAATTCATTACAATCTGTGTTTTTGTTTTATTAAGGCTATAGCCTGCTACCTGACCGAAGTACTGAGCTTCCAATTCTACTGTACTCATAGCGAGGGTGGGGTTAGCTGTAATAATTGCGACATCATCCGCATATGTCTGCGTCTTGATTACCAAATTGTTAATTATTACCGGTGGGATATTGGCATTAACTTCTAATCTACGCAGAAAGGGCTCCATATACAATGCGAACAGAAGGGGGGAAGATGGGCACCCCTGTCTAGTCCCTCTTTCTATTTGCACAATAGCTGAGTGACCTCTGTTAAGCCTAATTCTAGCCGAAGGTTTATTGTATAGGGTCTGGATTGCACTAATGCATTTCTCTCCAAATCCATACCACTTCAAGACAGACCATAAAAATTCCCAGGAGACCCTGTCAAACGCCTTTTCGGCATCAAGTAAAAGAACCGCCATAGGATCTCCTGGGATCTCCATGGCGTCAAAGAGGGTAAGTATCTGCCTAATATGTTGTGTCGTGCCCTTGCTCGGAATGAAGCCATGTTGTAAAGGACTAACCAGTGTCTCGATTATAGTTGCCAATCTCATTGCAAGTATTTTAGAGTAGGCCTTGACGTCTGAGTTCATAAGGGTTATAGGCCTATAAGAGGAAGGTGCCAATGGATTTTTACCCTTTTTCAAAATAACAATAATGTCGGCTCCTCCCCATGTATTAGGAATAAAATCCCCTTTCTGTGCATGAAGCATAATGGATAGAAATTCTGCACCTATTTCGTCTTTAAATACTTTATAAAATTCAACTGGGATCATGCCTGGACCCGTAGCTTTACCAGCAGGAAGATTATTTAGTGCCCCCATCATCTCTTCTAGTTTAATTGGTTCATCTAACAGATCTCTTTCCTCATCCGGAAGAAGGGTCGGCCTGATATTATTAAGATAATTCAAAATTTCCCCCGAAACTATAGCCTTATCTAATCTATATAAATCCTCGTAAAACTACCTGAACACCTCTCTGACCCCCGCAGGCTCCGTAATCATATTGTTCTGAACGTCAGCAATCTTTTAAATCTCTGCCGCCGAGCCTTTTTGCCTGGCACGGATAGCCAATATGTGCCCCACTCTCTCACTCAGCTCATAGGCTTCCTCTCTTATTACTAGATATCTGGCTGCCGCCTTACTAGCAAAGTTCTCAACAGCTCTTGCTTTCAAACTAATTATTTTTAAGCCCTGCAGCTCCACAGATTGTTGAGCCTGTATTGCTAAATAAGGCTCTTCTTCTGCTTTAGCTAATTTCATTGTGCCTTGCCCTCTCCTTTTTCTGTTTATACAATGAGTAACTCAGCGTTTCCCCTCGTATGCCTGCCTTAAAAGTATCCCATTCCGTTCCTGGATTTGCTGTCCCCCTGTTAATCTCCCAGAAATCCCTAATCCAGGATTTCATATGCAAAATATATGCTTCCTCCTTTAGCAGGGCCCTCTCAAATGTCCAAACAGAATTCATCTTGCGCAGGTTACCCATTTTTACAGTTAGAATCAGTGGGTTGTGGTCAGATACAATCCGAGGGTGCTTTTCTATTTGTGATCTATTAACCAAAGAGTTAGAAACCCAAAAATAATCTAACCTAACCAAAACCCTATGGGGTGCAGATAAAAAAGTGCTACCATCTTTAAGAGGATGAGCAAAGGCCCAAAGGTCTATAAGCAAATTATGTATTGTCAAATCCTGTAATGCCCTATAAGATTTCTTTTTCCTACCAGTATAGCCCATAGCTCCAACCTGGCAGTGAATATTGAAATCGCCACAGCAAATAATCGGTTCGGGCCACAAAGATAATTCAGTATCTAAGAATTGTAGCATCTCGGGGTCATCCTCAGTAGATCCATAAACTGATACCAGCGTGAATCTTTCCCCTCTAACTAATATTTCTAAAATCACCCATCTGCCCCACTGATCTTCTCTTTTTCTCTTCACTATCATATCCCTATTTTTACCCAGCACCGCAACCCCCCTGGTTTTAGTCCCCTGCTTAGTATTAGCCAATAAAAAGAACCCCAACTGCTCCAACAGAAACTCCCTACCACCCTCTACATGTGTCTCTTGGAGACAAACTAAGTCCAAATTCATTGTTCTCAATAGGGCAGAAACTCGTAGTCTTTTGTGTACATCATTGAGGCCACAAATGTTGATCGAAGCAATTCTACATGTCATTAAAATACACTATGGTGCCGATTACGATCCGGTAAAAACCGGGTACGAACCGTCGGTCGGAGCGTTTTCCCCGTCCGACTCGTACCCGGTCGTAAAACTTTACAAACATGGAATTACGATTCGCACGGAAACACCATTTCCGTACGAATCGTAAAAAACACCTACCGACGAAAATATACATACGAATGTGAGCCGGGAATGCTGCGACGTGACGTCGGGATGCTTTCAGGCAGCGTTTCACGACCCAGGAATTACGATTCGAACCGACAGCAGTCCGGACGGAAATATTTTCACGGCACCCAAAAAGTGCCGCAAAAGCGAAGTACGGCGCGAATTGACCAGAGTAGGTGGCCCGGTACGCACCGTACCCCCCCCCCCCAGCCCCCGTAGGTACGCGCCGACCCCCCCCAGCCCCCGTAGGTACGCGCCGACCCCCCCCCCAGCCCCCGTAGGTACGCGCCGAACCCCCCCCCAGCCCCCGTAGGCACGCGCCGACCCCCCACAGCCCCCGTAGGTACGCGCCAAACCCCCCCCCAGCCCCCGTAGGTACGCGCCGACCCCCCCCCCCAGCCCCCGTAGGTACGCGCCGACCACCCCCCAGCCCCCGTAGGTACGCGCCGACCACCCCCCAGCCCCCGTAGGTACGCGCCGACCCCCCCCCAGCCCCCGTAGGTACGTGTCGAACCCCCCCCTGTACGTTCGAGTCGTACCCCCACCCGTGTATGTACGGTGCGTACCCCCACCCGTGTACGTTCGAGTCGTACCCCCACCCGTGTACGTTCGAGTCGTACCCCCACCCGTGTATGTACGGTGCGTACCCCCCCCGTGTACGTTCGAGTCGTACCCCCACCCGTGTATGTACGGTGCGTACCCCCCCGTGTACGTTCGAGTCGTACCCCCACCCGTGTACGTTCGAGTCGTACCCCCACCCGTGTACGTTCGAGTCGTACCCCCACCCGTGTATGTACGGTGCGTACCCCCCCCGTGTACGTTCGAGTCGTACCCCCACCCGTGTATGTACGGTGCGTACCCCCCGTGTACGTTCGAGTCGTACCCCCACCCGTGTACGTTCGAGTCGTACCCCCACCCGTGTATGTACGGTGCGTACCCCCCCCCCGTGTACGTTCGAGTCGTACCCCCACCCGTGTATGTACGGTGCGTACCCCCCCGTGTACGTTCGAGTCGTACCCCCACCCGTGTACGTTCGAGTCGTACCCCCACCCGTGTACGTTCGAGTCGTACCCCCACCCGTGTATGTACGGTGCGTACCCCCCCGTGTACGTTCGAGTCGTACCCCCACCCGTGCATGTACGGTGCGTACCCCCCCCGTGTACGTTCGAGTCGTACCCCCACCCGTGTACGTTCGAGTCGTACCCCCACCCGTGTATGTACGGTGCGTACCCCCCCCGTGCACGTTCGAGTCGTACCTCCACCCGTGTATGTACGGTGCGTACCCCCAGCACGGGTGGGGGTACGACTCGAACGTACACGGGGGGGTACGCACCGTACATACACGGGTGGGGGTACGACTCGAACGTACACGGGGGGTACGCACCGTACATACACGGGTGGGGGTACGACTCGAACGTACACGGGTGGGGGTACGACTCGAACGTACAGGGGGGGTTCGACACGTACCTATGGGGGCTGGGGGGGGTCGGCGCGTACCTACGGGGGCTGGGGGGTGGTCGGCGCGTACCTACGGGGGCTGGGGGGGGGCGGCGCGTACCTACGGGGGCTGGGGGTGGGGTCGGCGCGTACCTACGGGGGCTGGGTCGGCACGTACCTACGGGGGCTGGGGGGGGGTCGGCGCGTATGCGGGCACGTCTCCATGGTTGCTATGGGAGTTCGGTGCGGACGGTGATTTTTCCATCCGGTTGTAACCTCGGACGCACGGGATGGATCGTGATTCCTCGGTCGGACTTCACCTTTCACGTTTGTACGGTAAATCGTACGAGGACGTGTCGGACACATTTTCCGACCCGAGGACGTGTGGGGAATGATTCCCAATGCGGTTCGTATGGACTTTTTACCATGCGAATCGTGATTGCCAGTTCGTACGGCACTTGTACGATTCGTACGGTAAAAAGACCGGATACGAGTCGCACGGGGAAATTTTTTACCGGATCGTGATCGGCACCTATGTGTTAATCTTATCTTAACCGCTAATAGAATAAACAAGACAAAGAAAAACCAACCTATGCTGCGCTGAAAAAGACCAAATCTGCTGCATTTTCCGTGTGCTCCCCCCTTCCAACCCCCTCCCACCCCCTCCATACCCCCCCTATCCCTCCCTCCCCCCCTACAGGCAAATAGGTCAAACATGACCTATGTGTGGTCGCTTAGGAATGCGGATGTCGCCCCCTCCTCGAAAGTACCAGCTTAGATATCCTCCCAAGCTGAATTAATTTTTTTACCTCCCCATTATTTTCCCTTTTTTTTTTTTTACTGACTCCCCCTATCCTTATACCCCAATACCTCTACCATATACTCTTTGACTTTTATTTCAGAAAAGAACATTTTCATCTGGCCTTTGGTGATTATTTTTAGTTTGGCAGGATAGAGTAAATAGGCTTCAGAGCCTAAGGCTTGTATAGGTGCTATCAACTGCCTCAGCCTCCATCTACGCTCCACAGTTACGTGACAAAAGTCGGGCCTTGCAAAAAAAGATACGCCATTGGCCGCACGCTTAGAGTCCGGTTTCGCTTTCTCCAATATCTGTTGTCTTAATAGAAAATTGCCTACAAACAAGAGTATAGCTCTAGGTCTAGTGTCCTGTTGTGTACTCTGATTTTTTCTAGCCACTAAAGGAAACCGATGAGCTCTCTGAATTTCAGTTTCCCATTGCCATGCAGAAAGCTCTGGAAAAGCGCCCTTAAACAAGTTGATCACAAACATCCTGACGTCTTGGCCTTCAATCCCCTCTTCCACCCCCAAAAGTCTTATGTTATTGCGGCGCTGCTGGTTTTCATAATCCTCCAGCTTCCACTGTATGTCCTCAGAGACCTTACTTTGCTCCTCCTTAAATCTCCGTACACTGCTCAAATCGTCCTCAAGTCTCCCTGTTCTTTCTTCCACCTGCGTTACTCTCTCCGAAACCTCCTCATACAGTTTATTCATCCTTCTTAACGAGTTATGGATTTTATTCATCCCCTGTTTTGACCTCCGTGCCTCAGCCTTTGCCTCGTTCTGCATGCTTTTAAGAGTACTAAATAGTAAATCCATAGAGATTTCTTGTGTTTTTGATTGGTGTGATTCTTCCCCAACAGGAGGAACAGCCGAATTAGCAACCTCATGATATGACTGTGAGGTAGCTGAATAATCCCACGATAGCTTTTTTGTGGGGTCAAGTGGGCTTCCTAGGGAATTCGGCTTCCTTCGTGATCTCCGTTTCTTTAAGGTGCATTTTTGGGGCGCAGAACCACTCCCTGAGGTGGAGGTCTCGTCAAAACTTGTATTATAGTACTCCCCAAAGCCTCCAAAGCCTCCACATGCTGACTCACGCTTGTATTTTCTTTCGTCGGTGGAATTTCGTAGCCTGAACTGGAATTCCCCTTTTAACCTCCCAAGGATTCAGCCTTGGCCTGTTCCTTTTCGAAAGTGCCGTTCAGATCCGTAGACGTCAGTCCCAGGGCTGACGCTTGATCCGGTTGCTTAGCAACCTCCGTTTCGCGGGGATTCTGTGGATCAGAGCCGTTCTCTTTGAGACGCTTACCGGGATTGCCGGCGTTTCCTCGAACCAGTTGACCCGCACCTTTTGGGGGGAAGCTCTCTGATACTGAGGGCTGTCTCAAAAGCGTTTCTTTTCTCCCCGCTTTCTCGGACCGCAAGCTTTTCGAGTCACGAGGATCGCTAAGGACAGCTGATGCTTCGGGATTTCCTCGCAGGTCGCCAGTTCCGTGCAGCTCGCCAGTCTTCTTTCCAGCTGATCTCTTTGTGGTGAGTGTACTGCTGGGCAGCGATGATTTTAGCTCCTGTTTGTCCCGATTAGACTGTTCTTTCGTCGTGCTTTCTTTAGTTGCATCGCTCCCCTTGATGATACGAGGAGGCATTATGTGCCGCTTCAAAGATGCCGTAGGCTTCCCCTGGAATAAACATACTATTTTCCAAGGTAATCCGCACAGAGCGTGCTTTTTAAATGTAGCCAAAATGTTCCTGAAGCCTATTCCCCTTAACCAGTACCCAACTTTCTTTCCGTGTTGGGAGGATATTTTAGACCAACTCATCTGCCATCAGGAGGAGGAGTGAGATGCGACTGCTCACAGCAAACCACCAGCGGCCATCTTGCCTCTGGCACTCTTTTTTCCTCTGGCTTGAGTGATCGCTCCCTCAGCACCTTTAGGTGCATGGAGCAGCAGGCCTAATAGGCCTTGGAGTCGTGGTCACACTTCAAGCACCATAAGCACAGCCGGTTTCTTGGGTGACATCCTCACACCAGGAGGGAACATATCTCAAAAAGAGTCAACAAACGTCAGAAAAAAGCTAGACAAAAAATAAGTGAGGGTAGCTTTGACCAGGTTAGCGCTATTTGGTGTGGAAAGGAAGGAACTGATGTCAGCGTGCCAAGGTGGCTCCTATATAAGTACCGTGCACGTCACTTCCGGCGCAGACTATGCAAATGTGGAGCCAATCAGCGAACAGGGGTACTGCTTAAAAAATTTGCAGTTGAGCGCGCAACCAAGATGGCCGCGTAGGTGCGAGGCTCCCGAGGACCTCCGCGACCTCCTGAATTAATCCTGGCTATATCCTGTCCTTTTTGCGGGGACTGTGTCGGTGAACCCGAGCTGAGGCGCCACCCGTTTTCCGTGTTCGAATCGGACCCCGAACACCGGCGGGAGCGCCGATCGAAGGTTGCGGCCTTCCCCGCGCCGGCCCCCCGGATTGGAGTAGTGGGGCGATCCGGGGACAAAGTGAACAACAGCGGCGGGCACGGCTGGGCGACTCGCGTACCCCGCGCTTTCACTTTCACTTTTGCGCCCTCCTCGCCTCCAGCGAGGTAGGGTCGCGAAGCGGGGTGCGGCGGTGTGGTCTTGTCCAGGTGCCCGGCTGACCCGCCAGCTGTGGATCGTCCTGCGGTGCGGTGGCCGCCCTCCCCCCCCCGGACCCCGTGAACGGGTCTATCGGCCCTTTTGAGGAGATTGGCACGACGGTGGGAGAGCAAGCATGTCCACCAAACAAGATGGCGACCGGGCGAAGGTGAAGACAACCCGCCGTGGCCCGGCGCACCAATCCAACAGTATGGACCGCTACACTCTCCAGAAGGGATCTCCGGAGACATCGCGCACGTCCCCGGCGGGCCTGACGGAGACGCCTGCCCAGCCGGTGGACCTGACCCTCCGGGACGTCATGGGCGCCATCGCGGAGATGAAGGCCTCGGTGGACCAGCGCTT
Organism: Triturus cristatus; assembly: GCF_964204655.1. Classification (NCBI taxonomy): domain Eukaryota; kingdom Metazoa; phylum Chordata; class Amphibia; order Caudata; family Salamandridae; genus Triturus; species Triturus cristatus. The sequence continues at coordinate 1,632,867,984 of NC_140591.1, read as the reverse complement.
CGACACCCTAGCGCAAAAAATAGACTCGGTCCTTGTGGATGTGAGCCTGGTGCGGGCAGACCTGTCTAAGACGAATGACCGGGTCGATTCCCTGACCCACACCACAACGGGCCTCGAGACAGATGTGGCGGCCCTCCAAAAGGAGGTGCGCCGGCTTGGCCAGGCGAGCGCCCTGATGGACCGGCGACTGGAGGATTCCGAGGGTCGGGCCAGGAGGAATAATGTTCGGATTGTGGGGGTGCAGGAGGGACGAGAGGCGGAGGCCGCCGACCTTTTTGTGGAAGATCTAATCCTTACCCATCTGCAGCCCCGGGGCCTGAGTAAGCTTTTTGCGGTGGAGCGTGCTCACCGGGTCCCTGGGGGCAGGCCCCGAAGACCGGTGCCCCGCCGCGGCCTCTCATTGCCCGGGTTTTTAACTTTCGGGACAGGGACGCTATCCTGCAGACCTCCAGGCAACAGGGACCGGTCAAGCTTGACAACATGGATGTGCGTTTCTACCCAGACTTTACTCCGGCGGTCCAAAAGCAGAGACTGAGTTTTCTCGGTGTTAAACGTCGCCTGCGGGACCTGAACCTAAAGTACTCAATGCTCTTTCCAGCTAAGCTAAGGGTGGAGGTGGAAGGTCGCACGCACTTCTTTGATCGCCCCGAGGCGGCTGGGGACTGGTTGGACACTCTGCCTGATGATCGGGGCCGGGGGGGTGGGGGGGGTGCGGGCGGTGGAGAGGGCCTGCCGGATCAGAATTAAGGGGTGAATAATAGGCCCTGCTCGGGACAATACTTCTTTACCATTTCTCGATCGTGTATGTTCCCCTCCTATGGAGGTCGTACGGGGTCTGTTGGGGGCTTCCCTCCTCCTCTGGGGTACTAGTTAGTCTTTCTCTATGGGGCGACAGGCACACTGCACTTTGGGGGGGCTGACTGGGCTCATGCAGGGGTGCAGGGAGGGGGGAGTTCTGTTGGGATGGGGGGGTGGGGGGGGTGTGTTGTTTGTTCGCACCGCAAGGCAAACCCTTTACTGTATTGCTGTTCTCGAAATGCTCTGTGGGGGACGACTGATTGCTTCTATGTATGATGGGGGGTAGGGACTTGGCTGTGTTGTCCTGGAATGTTAACGGCCTGGGGGATCGGATTAAGCGTGGTGTGGTCCTGCAGTTCCTGAAACGTATATCGCCAGATGTTGTCTTCTTGCAGGAGACACACCTTATAGGTAACTCCTTCCATGCCATGAATCGGCGAGGCTATCGTTTGGTGGCCCACTCGGGCTTCACTTCGGGGTCGCGGGGGGTGGGTATCATGATCAAGAACTCGCTCCCGCTGGAGATTGATGAGGTGCGCCATGACGAGAGGGGACGCTACACTGTCCTGGTGGGTAGAATGGAGGGTAGAGTGATTGTTTTCATGTCAGTGTACGTCCCGCCTGGGTTACAAGCTACTACATTTGCGGACCTGGGGCGCCTCCTCTTGGACCTCCCGGGTGGCCTGCTGGTGGTTGGGGGGGACTTCAATGCGGTAGTTTCTGGGTCTATGGATCGTCACCCCCCTAGGGACCTCCCCCGGGCACAGGCGTGGCTGTCCGGCCTCTTAGACACACTGGGCCTGGTGGATTGCTGGCGACTAAAGCACCCTACGCAGCTGCAATACACTTTCCACTCGGGTGCCCATGGTAGCCTCTCGCGACTTGACTACATCCTGGTCCCGGCGGCCCACGCTGGGAGGGTAGGAGAGGTGTGCCATCTGGCGCGGGGTATTTCGGATCACTCCCCATTACTGTTACATTTTGATGTCTTCCCGAGGGGGGAGGGCAGGGTGGCCCCAATCAATGCATGGTACTTGCGAGACCCCACTATTCGTGCCGACTTGATCAAATCCTTACAGCGATATTTTGACGAGAATGTGGGGTCTGTCTCTTCGGCCATCTCCCTGTGGGAGGCCTTTAAGGTAGTCCTCAGAGGGGAGGCCCTCTCCTTTATCTCCCATGCCCGGAGGCGTGAGCGGGAGGAGGTGACCCGGGTGGAGGCCGAGATTGTGGAACTGGAGGGTGACCTGGGGAGCGGGGTAACGGATGCCAAGTTGCATGTTTTGCACCTCAAGCAGGCGGCCTATAGGGCCCTCGTCACGGAGGCGGCCAGGGGCCTCAGTAGAGAGCAACAGGGACGATTGTATGATGTGGGCGATAAGGCGGGTAAATTGATTGCGTGGTTGGATAAGAGGGAGAGAGCGAGTCGTGTGGTTCCTTTGATTGAGAGGATGGATGGTACGCGTGTCACCGAGCCGGAAGCCATCGTCTCCTGCTTCGCGGATTACTTCCGCGAGGTGTACTCCCCGGTTTCCCCCTGCTCGGAGGAGGATTCCCATTCCCTGCTTCGGGACATAGCGCTGCCCTCCCTTTCGGTGGAGGACAGGGATTCGCTGGACGCTCCTCCCACCTCGGACGAAATTGCCCTGGCTATTCGCTCGGTCGCGTCCGGCAAGGCCATGGGCCCTAATGGTCTCCCCATCGAGCTTTACAAGCTGCGCCCGGATGTACTAGCGCCCCACCTGCGCGCGATGTTCCTGGCGGCCCACTCGCAGGGTTCCCTCCCGCCGGACCAGCGTCTGGCCACGATCGTGGTGATACACAAGGAGGGGAGGCCCCGTGAGCGGGTCACATCCTACAGGCCAATTTCGCTCTTGAACGCGGAACCCAAAATCCTCGCCAAGGTGTTGGCCAACCGGTTGGTCGGTGTGGTGGGCGACTTGGTCCACCAAGACCAATCTGGATTTATACCCCATCGCAACACGGCTCTTAATCTGCGACGCTTGCACGGGGTGCTCGCGCGTGTCCCGTTTGTGCGGGAGCCGGCCATCTTGGCATCCTTAGACGCCACCATGGCGTTTGACACGCTTGAATGGCCATACATCTGGGCGATGCTGGCGAAATTCGGATTTGGCCCGGGGTTCATTAGCTGGGTCAAATTGTTGTATTCGGGCCCATTGGCGCAGGTGGTGGTGAATGGGCGAGTCTCGGCCCCATTCGAGCTGGGGCGGGGCACGCGCCAGGGTTGCCCCTTGTCGCCGCTCCTGTTTGCACTGGCCTTGGAGCCCTTGGCGGAGTGGCTACGGTGGCACCCTTCTATCCGTGGTCTCCGCTGGACCCCTGAGTATGAGGACCGCGTGTCCCTCTACGCCGATGATATCCTTTTGTATCTGGCCTCCCCGCGCAAATCGCTGATTGTCCTGGTTGATGTTTTGCGCTCCTTCGGGCGTAACTCAGGCCTTGTCATCAACTGGGCGAAATCCTGCGTATATGTGCTTTCCGGGGAGGCTCCGGCCCTACCGCGTGACTGCCCGATCCAGATTGCCTCCCAGGGGTTCCGGTACCTGGGTATATATATCACTCTAGACCCGGAGGCCCGCTATGAGCGGAACTTGTTGCCCCCCCTCCAGCGCTTGCGAGAGGATGTGGCGCGTTGGCGGCGTCTTCCGCTCTCGCCACTTGGCCGAGCGGCCTTGTTTAAGATGATGTCCTTGCCGCGCTTTCTGTACGCCCTCCAGAACACTATGGACTTGGTACCAGCGCGCTACTTCCGCGAGGTGGAGGGCCTGCAGCGGCGCCTGTTCTGGGACGGGAGGCCGCGTATTGCTCTGGCCAAATTGACGCTCCCGTGGTACGATGGGGGGGGTCGCCCTCCCGGACATTAAACGGTATTACTGGGCCTCCCAGCTAGCTGCAATCAATCATGGCCTTTACGGGCCCGCCTTGAACCCGGCATTTGAAATGGACAGGATGCTCCTGCCCGGTGGCGATTACAATCGAGCGCTCTACTCTGGCACGCCCGACTCCCGTCTGACGGGACCGACGCGTGTCATGGTGCGTGTATGGCACGCGGCTAATGCAGCTATGGGGTGGAAGGACCGTTTGACCCGGGCGTCACCGCTATATGCGTCGGAGAGGTTGGGCTCCCTGTGGACATCGAAGGGCTTCGAGAAGTGGGACACGATCGGAATCAGCACGGTGGGAGATCTCTGGACGAGGGGGGGTTTCAAGACTTTTGAGACGCTGCAGACGGAGTTTCAGCTGCGAGGCAGTGAGTACTTTCGATACTTGCAGGTCCGCCACGCGCTGGCCTCCGTCTTCCCGGATGTTGCGTCCATTCCGGAGTCTTCCCCCCTGGAGGACAGGGTGCTAGATGGCCATGTACCAGACAGCACGATCTCCCTTATATATAAAAAACTGATCAATGACAGATCGTGCCTGCTGACTGGCCTCCGCGAGGCCTGGGTTGCCGATGGGCTGGAGCTGGACGACGAGGACTGGATCTCCGCGGTGGCCTCTCCGAAGGAGGTGGCCATCCCGGCTCGCCTTCGCTTCGTCCAGCTTAAGATCCTTCACCGGGTTTACGTCACGGGGCCGAGGCTTCTACGTAAGGGCTTTGCTGGTGACGGATTGTGTAAGCGCGGCTGTGGTGCTTTGGCAACTTTCATGCATATACTGTGGGAGTGCCCGAAAGTAGAGCGGTTCTGGCGTGGTGTGCATGAGGTTTTGCGTGTGGTTACGCGTGTCGCATTGCTGCCTGAAGCGAGGAGATGCTTGCTGAATGTGTGGGAACCAAATGATTATTCGGTCCCGCAGACGCGGTGGGTGACTCTGGGATACATGATAGCGAAGCGTGACATTGCCCAATTGTGGGGATCCCAGAGGCCCCCGGCGGTGTTGGCCTGGAAAGAACATATGGATTGGTGTATGTTTCGTGAAAAAGTAGTGTATGTGGCGAGGGGTAAGCCTGGGGCGTGGGTGAAAATCTGGAGCCCCTGGAACGCCTACCGTGGGGGTATTTGTGAGCCGCCACTGCTACCGGTAGCCTCGCCGGCCCCATCTCCTTAGCCGACCCCCTCCCTCAGCCGTGGGCACGTGGCTCCCCAGTCCCTGCTATACTCCCATTCCCCTCTTCAGAGTTTTGCTGCTGGTTAGGATCCCCCATTTACGGAGCACGTACTGTTACTTGGTTCGCGGGTTGCCTTGCGGGTGTGGTTTTTTGTGTTGTTCTGTTTGACAAAAGGAAACCGTATTGGGGGCTAGGAGTTATGCGGCCTACAGTCCTGAGGCGGAAGCCGGGAACTGGTGGTACTCTGCTGCATATTTTAAAAAACTTGTATTTTCGTGTGTTGTCACTTTATTGATTGCTTTTTAACCAAAGCACTACGTAGCGCTCACTCGCGCTCAGCTGATCAGTCGGGCTGCATCGCGCCCTTCTTTGCTAATCAACTGCAGCCGCCTTAGACACCGGCGTGCGCGCAGACTCCGCCCCTTTTTCAGGCCACGCCCCCTTATCCTGACTACTTAAACCGCTGACATCAGCGGCAACGTGTAAAACTGGTCCCAGTCCTGAGGCGGAAGCCGGGAACTGGTGGTACTCTGCTGCATATTTTAAAAAACTTGTATTTTCGTGTGTTGTCACATTATTGATTGCTTTTTAACCAAAGCACTACGTAGCGCTCACTCGCGCTCAGCTGATCAGTCGGGCTGCATCGCGCCCTTCTTTGCTAATCAACTGCAGCCGCCTTAGACACCGGCGTGCGCGCAGACTCCGCCCCTTTTTCAGGCCACGCCCCCTTATCCTGACTACTTAAACCGCTGACATCAGCGGCAACGTGTAAAACTGGTCCCAGTCCTGAGGCGGAAGCCGGGAACTGGTGGTACTCTGCTGCATATTTTAAAAAACTTGTATTTTCGTGTGTTGTCACTTTATTGATTGCTTTTTAACCAAAGCACTACGTAGCGCTCACTCGCGCTCAGCTGATCAGTCGGGCTGCATCGCGCCCTTCTTTGCTAATCAACTGCAGCCGCCTTAGACACCGGCGTGCGCGCAGACTCCGCCCCTTTTTCAGGCCACGCCCCCTTATCCTGACTACTTAAACCGCTGACATCAGCGGCAACGTGTAAAACTGGTCCCAGTCCTGAGGCGGAAGCCGGGAACTGGTGGTACTCTGCTGCATATTTTAAAAAACTTGTATTTTCGTGTGTTGTCACTTTATTGATTGCTTTTTAACCAAAGCACTACGTAGCGCTCACTCGCGCTCAGCTGATCAGTCGGGCTGCATCGCGCCCTTCTTTGCTAATCAACTGCAGCCGCCTTAGACACCGGCGTGCGCGCAGACTCCGCCCCTTTTTCAGGCCACGCCCCCTTATCCTGACTACTTAAACCGCTGACATCAGCGGCAACGTGTAAAACTGGTCCCAGTCCTGAGGCGGAAGCCGGGAACTGGTGGTACTCTGCTGCATATTTTAAAAAACTTGTATTTTCGTGTGTTGTCACATTATTGATTGCTTTTTAACCAAAGCACTACGTAGCGCTCACTCGCGCTCAGCTGATCAGTCGGGCTGCATCGCGCCCTTCTTTGCTAATCAACTGCAGCCGCCTTAGACACCGGCGTGCGCGCAGACTCCGCCCCTTTTTCAGGCCACGCCCCCTTATCCTGACTACTTAAACCGCTGACATCAGCGGCAACGTGTAAAACTGGTCCCAGTCCTGAGGCGGAAGCCGGGAACTGGTGGTACTCTGCTGCATATTTTAAAAAACTTGTATTTTCGTGTGTTGTCACTTTATTGATTGCTTTTTAACCAAAGCACTACGTAGCGCTCACTCGCGCTCAGCTGATCAGTCGGGCTGCATCGCGCCCTTCTTTGCTAATCAACTGCAGCCGCCTTAGACACCGGCGTGCGCGCAGACTCCGCCCCTTTTTCAGGCCACGCCCCCTTATCCTGACTACTTAAACCGCTGACATCAGCGGCAACGTGTAAAACTGGTCCCAGTCCTGAGGCGGAAGCCGGGAACTGGTGGTACTCTGCTGCATATTTTAAAAAACTTGTATTTTCGTGTGTTGTCACTTTATTGATTGCTTTTTAACCAAAGCACTACGTAGCGCTCACTCGCGCTCAGCTGATCAGTCGGGCTGCATCGCGCCCTTCTTTGCTAATCAACTGCAGCCGCCTTAGACACCGGCGTGCGCGCAGACTCCGCCCCTTTTTCAGGCCACGCCCCCACCTTTCAACATAAATGTGTTTGCATAGGACGCGCAGCGGACGAGCGCAGCGGGAGCGCCGTTTGCGCGCCGAAGGCGCGCCTAAGGGAAGCCCGTCTGCGCCCGTCCGCGCCAAGACCGCGCCAGGCGCAGGAACCCCTGCCCAACAGCCTCCAAACATCAGGTATGCACCCAACTACCTTCGCAAACTTCAAGGCAGATCTGACTGCCCCTGCAAACTTGATCTCTCTAATGTATTCGGTCCCACCAGTTGTAACAATTGTCGTTGGATTCTCAACTTCGCCACCAAGCAGCCAACTCCTCTTAAACGACCTCACTTCACTGGAGGTCTGATTAACGCCAGGTCCATGTGCAAACACAGTCAGGACATCCACGACCTCATTATCGACCACAACTTGGACTGCCTTATGATCACCGAGACCTGGCTTACTGAAGACAGTAATCCTGACATAGCCATCGCCCTCCCCCTAGGGTACTCCTTTCACAGACAGGATAGACTGAAAGGTAGAGGAGGAGGTGTCGCGGTCATTCTAAGGAACTCCTTCAGCTGCCACACCTTCTGCCTCGACCCCCTTACTGATGCCGAGGGACTAGGTTTCTCCATCAAACTTAGCCAAACCCTCTCCTTTTCAGGTGGTCTGATCTACCGCCCTCCTGGAAATGCTGCGAAATTCCTCGGCTCCCTCAATGACGCACTTGGACACTTCCTACTCCGATACCCTCATTTCACCCTCTTGGGCGATTTTAACCTGCATCTGGAAATACCTGTTGACCCCTCCACCAGTAACCTGCTGCAGACATTGGATACCTTTGACCTGCAACAAAGCGTCAAGCTGCCCACACATTCCCTTGGTCACACCCTGGACGGTGTCTGTTCTAATTTCCCAGCCATCTCCACCTCACCTCCCATTCCCCAAATTTGGTCGGATCACAGCCTGATCCCTTTCCATATCCTCAATGTTCCCCCTCCTAACTGTAAAAAACCAATCCGCCAACACACTCACTCCATAAATTGGAAAACTGTGCAGGCAAGTCTTATCTCTCATCCCTTTTCCCCTTCTAACGCCCCCCCTTCCTCTGGCAACATCGATAAAGATGCAGTCTCCTTTAATAACTGGCTTTCTCAAGAAATCTCTGAACGATGTCCACCTAATAAAAAAGAAAACACCCTTAAAAAAACGAAAATCAAAGCCCCTTGGTATACGCCTGACCTTACCGCCGCTCACCTACTCTGCAGGAAAGCAGAACGCAAATGGCGTAGATCATACGACAATGACGACCGTAGCAACTACATTCTCCAGAGAAAAAATTACCTCTCAACTATAAAATCAGCAAAAAGAACCTACTATGTAAACGCCATTAATGATGCCAGTCAAAAACAACAAATCCTCTTCTCCATAGTAAAGTCTTTTACTAAACCAAAAGCCCTTCAACCAGAGATCCCCCCGTCCCAAGAGCTGTGTGATAAGATCTCCGACTACTTTGAGGAAAAAATTAGTTCTATCCACATCAACTTCCCCCCTTCCCCTCCGGTGTTCTCATTTTCGGAGCTAGACAAATCTCGCCCGACTACAAACTGCCTCAATCATTTCTCTCCGGTAACCCTAACTCAAACCAGAGAAGCGATCCTCTCATGCAAATCGGGCTCTCCCTCTGACCCTTGTCCCCCCAAGATCCTCCACACCATCATTGATGAAATAAACCCCATCATTAACGAAATAATTAACCTCTCCCTCAAATCTGGCTCTGTCCCGCTCGCCTGGAAAAAAGGTGTGGTTAAACCTCTGATGAAAAAGGCAAACAAACCCCCCTCTGATTTAACTAACCTTCGTCCCATCACCCTGCTACCTGCACTGGGCAAAATCACGGAACAATTAGTCCACAAAGAGCTCAAGTCCTTCCTTGATGCCCACAACCTACTTCACCCCCAGCAATCCGGTTTCCGGTCTAGACATTCTACCGAGACCGCCCTGATCGAGCTGACCGACACCATTAAAAACCTCCAAGATCAGAGGAAGAAGGCCATCCTGATCCTTCTTGACCTTACGGCGGCATTTGACACTATTTCCCACTCCATACTGCTCAACAGACTTATGGACATTGGCATCACCAACTCAGCCCTAGCCTGGATCAGTTCCTTCCTCAGTGACAGGTCTCAAACCATCTTACTGGGCCCTTTCCAATCCAAAGAAAAAAAGATCTCGTGTGGAGTCCCCCAGGGCTCCATTCTAAGTCCCCTCCTATTCAATATATATCTCATCCCCCTGCTCTCACTCATAGAATCGTTCGGCATAATTGTCACGTCTTATGCCGACGATACTCAGCTTGTCATCCCTCTCGACGACAATTCCAACTCGGCCGAACTTAACCTCAAATGCTGCCTCACAGCGGTCTTTCAATGGATGGACACCAACCATCTTCGCTGTAACTCCAGCAAAACCGAGATCCTGCCCATTGGAAAGAACGCATCCTTCTGTCCCGCTCTGTGGTGGCCTGATAACTCTGCTGCCCCACCCCAGACAGTTTCATCGGCCAGAAACCTCGGAGTCATCTTCGATTCCGATCTTTCTTTCGATTCCCATGTCACAACTGTAGCAGGTAAATGCTTTGGCATTATAAAATCCATGAGAAAGTTCTTTGACTTTCTCCCGCTCGATTCCAGAAAGACCATTGCGGTAGCCCTCATTCTCTCTCGAGTGGACTACTGTAATGGCCTTTTGGCAGGGACCAAGAAATCCACCCGACTGAAACTGCAAAGTGTCCTGCACACTGCCGCGCGTCTTGTCTTAAAACTCCCACGCAAATCTTCTATTTCCACTGCCCTCAGATTCCTTCATTGGCTCCCCTTGCACAAGAGAATACTCTTCAAAATTCTCGTTGTAGCCTTCCGAGCCTTCCACAAATCCGGCCCAGTCTACCTGTCGAAACGCTTCCCTCATTACATCCCGGGTCGCATTCTCAGATCCTCTCAAGAAAACCTCATGACCCCCCCTAAATTCAACCTGAAGTCCAAAGGCGGAAAAACTCTCAGCACCCTGGCTATTAGAGCCTGGAACAGTACGCCAAGGCATCTTAGACTTCAGACGCATGAGAAACCATTTAGGAAGCACCTTAAAACGTGGATTTTTAATCTCTCTGACGACTGGACTAAAACAGCCATTTAACCCTCCACCGCCCTTCCACTGATCTGGTCCCAGGTTTTCACAGCGCCAAGATGCTCCCTTCGGAGCGAACGTTTGCGCTCTATAAATACCCATCCAATATTCCAATATTCCAATTGATTTTACCTGATTTGCCAATCTGCTCCGCCGAGAGACTCTCACTGTATGTATGCTATATGCCTTTTGCTACTCTAGCGGCCGGCCGGATGGTTGTAGGCCCATGCCTGTAACTTTTTCATCGTGCAATAAACGGTTTAAAAAAAAAAAAAAAAAAAAAAAAAAAATTTGCAGTTCCTTTCAACACCTTATTCTAAGGTAAGGATTCTGCAGCTAGAAGTCTCTATCAGATCTTCCACACCAGAAGCTTGGAGCCACGAGGAACACTGACAACTGGTATGAATCCCTCGGGGGCCCTTATAAGGGTATCCCTCACATTGTAATCAGTTTGCAGAGTGGGGAGAATTGTAAGAATCTATAGTTAGACAGAGTCCCTAACAGATAAGGCATTACCAAAGGAAAATTGTCCATCTGAGATTTCTTGTCGCAGATTCTTTACCTTAAATTGGATACCCAAGCAATAGCTCACTGCGAGTGGGTCTGCAGACATTTTCAAATTGGGAAGTCCTGGAGGGCCAAACAGGCACAGTGCTCATCACAACAGACCTGACTGGCAAAGTAGTGCTTGGTAAATGTGTGCAGAGATGCCCACATCGCAGGCTGACAGATGTCCAGGACTGGGATTCCATAAACGAAAGCAGTGGTCACAGCCTTGGCTCTGGTTAAAAGCCCTTGGGTTGCTTTTTGGCCAGTGAATAGATTTTAATACAGAGTGCAATTCATCTAGAGATGGGCTGTTTCTACACAGCTTTCCCATTTGTTGCTCAGTCAAACCCAATGAAGAGTTAATCATCCACCATATGTTCTTTGGTACAATCCATATAGAATGATAACTTTATTTTTGGGTCCTGGCAATAGAGTCTCTCCTTCTCTTGGGAAGGCTGAAGGGGAGCAAAGAAGGTTGACAATGTGACGATCTGGCCGATGTAGAAGGGTGTCACCAGTTTTGGTAGGAACCAGGCATGTATTCTTAGAACCAGTTTGTCTAGAAAAATGCTGGTGTATGGAGGGTGCATAGATAGTGCTTGCAGCTCGCTAACCCTTCAACAGAGCGAATGGATACCAGGGAGTCTTGATTTTCAAAAGACACAAAGAGAAGCTATGCAGAGGCTTGAGGCACGAGCACATTAAAAATGTAAAAGTTAGGTTCAGGTCTCGTTGGGGGATGATGGAAGAGTTTTGGAAGAAACTTGTGCTGGACTCCTTTGAGAAAACGAGCCACAACAGGTAACTTGAACAGGGAGCGCTGACCTGGCAACTGCAAGAAAGCTGATATGCCCGAAAGGTACCCTTCAACTTTGCCAAAAGCAATGCCTTGCAAGGCTAATGACTGAACAAATAGCAACTCAGACAAAGGTGTAGAGAACGGAACAACATCTTTGGTAGTACACCAAGCCACAGACTTGTCCCAATGGCAGGTGTATACTGTCCAATTTGATGGATTCCTGACTGCCAGAATTACATCACAGACTTCTGAAGAGAGCTCAAAGACTGTCAGTTGCGGCCGCTCAATTTCTATGAATGAAGGCAGAGCATATGCAGGCTTGGGTGCTTGCCGCTGCCCTTTTGATGTGACAGGATACCCTCCAGAAGGGGCAACCTAATCTGAGGATCAATGATCATGCTCAGGAGTTCAGGATACCAGGCTTTCTGTGCTCAATCCGGAGCCAGAAGAATGACTTGGGCCTGTTCGTTCCCGACCTTCTTGAGAACTCTGGGCAGGAGTGGTATTGGAGGAAAGGCCAGAAGTCCGCTTAAGATAAAATGAGTCTCTGAGCGAGAGTGTGCAGAAGTGCTGACATTGTGCATTCTTCTAGGTGGCAAATAGATCTAGCCAAGAGTCTCTCAGTCACAGAAGAGACCTTGCACCACCTCTGGGTTCAGACAGCATTCGTGATCCGCAAGGCCTTGACGGATGAGTTTGTCTGCCCTGTCGTTCAGAGATCCCGCCTGATGCTGATCAGCCACAAATATGTCCTTGATGTTCCAGTCATGTCTAGAGATGCAGGACCGCTTGACACAGGGCCCACAACTGAACCCTGCCCTACTTGTTGCACTACCATATGGGGGTTGACCATGAACACCTGAAATAGTCTTCCCTTGATCGAAGGAAGAAAGGCTTTCAATGACGGATGAATCACCCTCAACTCCAACAGGTTGTAGTGGAGCTGAGACTCTGCTGGAGACCGGAGTCCTCTGATCTTTACCTCTCCAAGATTGCAGCCTCAACACCTGAGTGATGCATCTCCCACCACAGTCAGCTTTGGGTGGGAAGGGAGAGGGATAACCCCTGACCCAATCTCAGTCAGTCCCTACAGATCTTTTGTAGTTCCCTCTGATATCTGACGAGGTCGGAGAGATTACCTTGATAACGTGGCCACCAAGACTTCAGGTCCCACTGCAGAGCCCGCAACTGCCAGCGGGCATGTGTTATCAGCAGGATGCAGAAAGCCATGAGGCCCAACAGCCTCAGAGTCAGTCTCACCGAAATTCAGGACAGAGGCTGAAACCTTCAGACTCATAGCCTGAGAATCCTGGACTCGTGACTCTGGAGAGTAGGCCCAAAACTGCACTGTTCCCAGAATAGCTCAGATGTCAGGTGTAACTTCGGCAAGCTGGTAAAGAATCCCATCTGTAGGAACGTAGGATCTGCTTTCATGGTTACCCCACTTTTTTCTGGTGTTCAACTATTTTCTGACTTGTCAGACTGGGATCCTGCTAGTCACTATGCTCCACCCTACATTGGTTATGGCACATTCCTATTTGGCTTCTGGGGCACCCAGGTAAGTCCCTAGTATATGGTACTAAGGTGCCAAGGGCATGGGCTCCACAGGGGTTCCCTATGGGCTACAGCATGTGTTATGCCACGAGTCTCTCAGTCACAGAAGAGACCTTGCACCACCTCTGGGTTCAGACAGCATTCGTGATCCGCAAGGCCTTGACGGATGAGTTTGTCTGCCCTGTCGTTCAGAGATCCCGCCTGATGCTGATCAGCCACAAATATGTCCTTGATGTTCCAGTCATGTCTAGAGATGCAGGACCGCTTGACACAGGGCCCACAACTGAACCCTGCCCTACTTGTTGCACTACCATATGGGGGTTGACCATGAACACCTGAAATAGTCTTCCCTTGATCGAAGGAAGAAAGGCTTTCAATGACGGATGAATCAACCTCAACTCCAACAGGTTGTAGTGGAGCTGAGACTCTGCTGGAGACCCTCCAAACTACCACTACAGGCCTGCCATTGCAGCCTGTGTGAGGTGGTGCACTTGAGACCTATAAGTCACCCCTCTAGCAGGCCTTTTAGTCCCAAAGGCAGGATACTTGGCTACGAGTGTGAGGGTGGCCCTCCATGAGCAGACCACCCCTACAAACTCCGGAGTCCACTCTCCAGACTTTGTAAGTGAATCAGCCATTACGATATAGAGGCCATGCGTCATTACACGAGGACCATCTCTAAACTGGCTGGAACAAACCTGGGCATATTTGGTATCAAACATGTTGGAAGAATAGCCCAAAACCATATCTGGTGTTGGGGGTATGAGTAGGGCCCCTCTGGGAGGTCCTCCATGCCCCCGGGACTGATCTTACAGAGCCTGACAGCAATCTAGGGCTGCTGCAGACTATAGACAAGATTCTGCCCTCCTGCTGCTGGGCCAAGCCCGAGCAGGGGAAGCTAGGACAATAGGTTTCCTTTCACAGGGAGATGTGACCACCTCCCAGACAGGACTTAGTGTATTGGACCTGGGTGGGGACAATGGCCAGCGCCACATATTTTGCTGGAAGGGCACATTTGATGCCCTTCTTTGCTACTCCGGTTCAAACCAGATCAGAGAGCTGTTAGCTCCCCGCTTTGGAGCGAAACTGGACAAAGGACATGGGAGTATCCTCCCCACTGTCTGATCCCTCTTCTGGGAGGGACCCCTGAATCGTCCAAACCCTCACCTTAGGGTGCTTAAGGGCTTACCTGTGGGTGGGTCCCTAGATTCGTCATGGGATTCGATTCAGATCCAACTCCACTTCTTCTTTGACCGTCTCGACATCCTGGCCAAGTTGAGCTGGGTGTGCCGAACTGAACACATCGTCCTTCGCTTTGGGACCGAGAATGCAACTGAGAAGACTCTGTCGACTCCTGACCTCATCATCCTGCAAGCCCGCTGCACCATCAGTGTCCGTGCTCCATACAGGTTCCGTCCTGGGCCTGTGTACATCTAAAGACACCTATAGGAATCTCCCTTGGAGTGAAGGAGTCACTCCCCTGCATCCACAGGCACTGTAAAACCATTGCCTGGTTTGCCAAACCTGGGCTCTCACAGACTCCATCAGGCTCTGCAACACAGGTGATGGATTGGCATTCCCTCGAGGCCTGAGCTGTCCTCTCATCGTTTTGAGGCCCGCATCCTTGGTAGAATGCCCTGGTGACCGCAACGGTTACAACAACCGACTCGTGCCAACAGAGTTGGATGATTCAAGAGGTTCTGTTGACGAAACTGTCCCCACTATAACTGACCCGTGCCAACTCGGTTAGTTGGATGGACCGATTCTGTTGTCTTTAGCATCCCGGTGGCTCAGGCAGAGCTACTGATTTGGTGTACCCAAACTTGAAGCCTCTTCATCTAATCTGTTTTATTGAAATCGAGTGGACTTTGTCTTCCATGCCTCCTGGATGGCCCGGTGTGGAATAGACTCTGTCCCCTTGCTTTCAGGTACTCTTCGACTCAAACTCACTTCTGGGTTCCAATAGACTTGTTTGTCCTTCTGTGTAACCGCGACATACCGGCTGATCCGTATTGAGTACACAGTTGGGTAGCCTCTTCTTAACTAACCATTGGGGGGTTCTCAGACTCTCACCTGGGGTTGTTCCTTGGGTCCCCAACTCTTCTACGTCTCCTGGGCCTGACTTAGGTCGTGGTTCGCTTACCACTGTTTTGATATATGGTCTGGTCTCCCCTGTGAGGACCACTGTGTATTGTTGCTAACTATTGTTCTATGTCCAAAGTATTGTGTGCATTATGAATATCACCGGGCAGGAGATATGGTGACGTGTTAGTGAGTAATTGTAATATAAATATATCTAGTTTTATAAGTACGCTGTGTGGGTCTTTTTTTCAGTTAGGAGTACTAAAAGATTAGATACTGGTAAACCGGGCAGCCTTGCACTTCTCCTAGACTAAGCCCGAAGGCTGCTCTCCACAGCTACCACTTAGAGAGCTTTCTATGGTTGTCTAAACGCCTAAAATCACTATAAGGATTGCCCGGGTTAGTGCAGGGTGCTACACTTACATAAGTGAACACCATATACTGACCCTGCTTCTCACAACATCGAATTAAGGAGGTGCGGCGTAGTGTGGAGATGGGAGATGTCTGCCTGGAGCAAGCCCACCTTCAACAGCCAATTGTCGCGGTAGGGGAAGACTGCAAACTCTGTCCTCTGCAGATGGCCTGCGATCACACATCACATTTGTAAACACGCAAAGGACGCTGGTGAGCCTGAAAGAAAGCACAGCAAATTGAAAGTGCTTGTGGCCCATGTGAGAAGTTCGCCTGATATATGCTTTCCACTAATTATAGTGGGCACCTTGTATCAGACCAAACAACCCCTTATGGTGATAGGTTAAAGACAACCTTTATTGAAAGCTATCCTAGTGGTAGCTATGGAGAGCAGCCTTCAGGCTAAGTCTTGAAGGAATGTAAAGCAACCACACCAGGTATATATTTAAAATATATGTATTTAAGATAAAACACACCCCTCTAGTCTCTTTATGAGACTGGAGTTCGAAGTACTTCATTTGCAAGTTAGCAATCAACAGTAATAGCACAAATACACGTTTGGGCCCTAGGGGTGTACCCAACCATATACCAATAAAGTGGTATAAGAACCACAACTGAACTAGACACAAGGCCTAGAGCCTGTAGAATCGCTGGGACCCCAAGGAACCACCCAACGTAGTGACACAGGGGACCCACGGCGGCCGTGTACAGTGTGTAAACACAACCGCAGGTTCCCATTAGCTTCTATGGGCAATGTCGCGGTTGGAATTTTCAAGATTAGGGACACTTAGAATCAAGTCAGGACCAAACCCTTTTGGACTTAGGAAGTTCTAGGGCTAGCACCCATGGGAGCACCGGAGTACTCGTGTTACCTCACCCAGGGAAGCCGGGTGCATAGGTGTCTTTTGGTGTCGGTTCGCGTCATTGATTTCAATGGAAGCTGGTGAAGAAGTGCTGCTGCTGTGAAGAGGAGAAGTGTCCGAGGAGATCCAAACCTGGATCTAGGATGGAAGGAACCTGAAAGCAGAGGGGACAGAGTCTGGGTCACTTGCCAGTGACCAGGGGCAGGATGGAACAATGCCCACAGATGTCGGGTGCTTCAGGTGAGTTGACGGGTGTCTTGACTCTTCAGCCACGAGGTCCAGGAGGCATCGACGAAGTCCACGAGCCGGATTCGAGCTGTCCCACGAAGTCTGTCGAGTGCTGCGGTGTCGGCGACCAGAATGGACGGCAAGTCACTGGGTTCTCATACTTATACTAAGTTTGGAGGTTGTACATACTCTAGGAACCCACCAATGGGAGGGTTTGGAAAGAGGGGCGGTTACACCCATTTCCTTTGTCCAGTTTCGCACCAGAGCAGGGGCAGGTAGCCCCTGCAACCGGTTTGAACTGGACTATGCACAGGGACACCAAGTGTGCCCCCAGTGCAGGTCTTCAAAGCAACAGAGAGTGCTCCCGCCCAGCCCCAATACACATCTGTCTTTCTGGGGAGGTGGTTACACCTCCCTGGGACAGGAAACCTATTGTCCAGACCTCCCCTGCCAGAGTTTCGGTCAGCAGCAGGAGGCCAGACCCGTGTCTATGGCAGAGGCATCCATTTTGTGATGCCAGGGCTGTAGAAACTCTTACCGGGTTAGACCAGTGTGAACATGTCTCTCCCTCTAGAAGGGTGGAATGGTACCCCCGCCGCCAGAACTGGCGGGGGAGTAGTATTCCAAAGCGTTTGACACCAAACACAACATGTTTCCGTGCAGTCATCCCAAAGTTAGCATTTACCGCGAGGTTATAATGTACTTAAGAGTATATGGTTTGGCTGCACCACAAACGGCATTAGAGGAGGTACTCCGAACGCTGCAGAGGGGCTCTAATCATGCAGGGGCACCTTCTCACATAAAAACCAAGCACTCTGCCTTCAGGATTGTTAAGGCCTGCCACAGGAGTGACTTATAGGTTTTATATATGTCTGCAATGGTAGTGATATAGGTAGCCTATACCACTGTAAGGGGTGCAAGCACACCCTTACCCAGGATGCAGTAGCAGGGCCTGTGGTGCCATTTTGGAGTGCTTCCCAGGGGTGGCATAATACATGCTTCAGCCCCTGGTAGGCCTCTGAGGTACCTATGCCGTAGGTACATAGTATACCATATACTATGGGCTTATAAGGCACTCCAGAATCCAATTAGTTATGTACCTAATGTACATGGAAACCATTTTAGAGAGGAAGCAGCTAGGCTGGGGTCCTGATTAGCAGGGCCACAACTAGACTAAGGTCGAAAAACAGTGAAACACCAGAAAAAAGTGGGGGTACCCATGTGAAGCAGATCCTACTCTCCTACAATCACCGAGATGACCAAGAGCTGAGGTGAACCGAGGTGAGCGGAGGAGGGGCGGATTGCCTTATTGGGAGAGCATATTGGGAGAGCCTGCCTGCCTGGAGCCTTGTTGTAAACCGAGCATCCCAACAGCCCAACAGCTCAGGCAGCCAACCGTGGAGGCTGGTGGCAGGTGTGTGTGAGCCCAGCCTACCATCGGGGAGGCTGTTGGGGGACAGCGGGGGTTTTAAACATCGACAATCCCTCTTCACCCCACAAATTGCACTGATTATAGTCCAACAATGCGGACAAGAAACTCAGGCGTGGTTCAGCACCAAGATAATTACTGCCCACATAAGTCTGTAAGGCGGCAAAAGACAAAAATGTTATACCCCCTGGGCAAAGGATGCATAAATCCCGGGTTAACCCCCAGAGTGGGGCAACAAATGGGCGAACGCTCTTCTATAGTAATTACAACCTCGAGTGAAAACATCATAAATAAGAGCAAAATTATCGTAACTAGTAACTGTAAAACCAACAGTTTTGAAGCCTACATGAACAAACCTAATGGTAATAGTGATATAAGAGCTTATTTCCACCAAGCAGCCCCAAATCAGGCAAAATAGCCTTTACGCCCAGTGTTGAAAGCACCACCAGTACAGCTTCAGATGTGAACAAACATGTGGTTTTAAGTCAAAGGTCTCAACAAGATACCCCACTTTCACCTCAAATTTATTATTGTTAAAGGAGCGCTAGAAACAATGTAGGATCAAGGCTCATCCTGCCCTATTAATTCAACAAACCGAATTCCTGAGACTGTAAAAGTGATCCACTTGAAAGAGGAAATCAATCTACCTAATACAAAGGCATTACTATTGGTTGGTACCCAACAGCAGCAGCCAAGCTTGGTCTCTCCGACTCGCCAATGGTGCGCAGTAAAATACGGCCAACCAACTTGCGAGCCAACTGCGTCAACTCCAAATAATGCTTTATTGCTTGGCTTAAAACACAAGCTAACATGTTCTAATACCAGTGTAAAGGCCACAGAAGAAATAAGAGCTGCATCGAAGGCCGCAAATCCAATTAGATCCAATCCAGAGTTATATAGCTCAAAATTGCAGTTACGTTTCATAAGTTAGAAAATCCTATTCACATAATTTTCAGAGCTCTCTGTACCCCAACCTGCCGTAGGAAAGTACGGTGAACAGCCTTACCAACCTCTCAGCACTACAATTTCGGGGATAAGAGAGGATCCCCCCCTTTCGTCAGAAAACAGCATTGGTAAACATGGTAATTTTTCAAAGCTCCAACTGGAGACCCTCTCCACTCCTCTTGTGCCTGTTGAGAAAATAAATCAGTGCTCCCCATCCAACTGGATCCTAAACTTCTCAAACCCAAATTCAAGTTTTCTTCCCTACGTTAACGAACCTAGGGCCTTTGGACCTCCCAAAACAGAAGTAGAAACCGGCCCGTCGCCTCAAAAAATCAAGTCATCTAGCACCGATCAACGATGCCCTGATCTCAATGGCAAATGCGGCCATAATGCATGCTGATAAGCTGGATACCCAAATAAACATTTTGCAAACAGTTGCAGGCTTGATCTCAGGAGTGGACCTAAAATTAGAACATCTAAACTCCTTGATCGATAGCGCCCAGGCAAATTCGGAATTAAATGCCAAACAGGAGGGCTGTGGATGTAGTCCTATACTACAGAACCTGGAAAAGTTGCCCGAGATAATGAGCTCCTTAGCCAAAGACCTCAAGAGAGAGGTCATTAGGCGGCCGCACGATACAAACTTCCTTCCTCAATTAAACCCAAATTTGAATACATGTACAAATGATCTACAGTTAAATGAGAAAAAAGCCTTGCAGGAGTCCTTGGGGATTATGGGTGACCAAACGAATAGAACAAGTGCAGATGACTTTTCGTCAACATCTACAACTGTACAGTTAAGGCCAAAAGTCAACCAGGCCATACTGGATACAATACAGGAAAAAGCCAGGCATGATGCTAGTAGTACTAAATGCGCATCAAGTAAAAATGAGGCGGACCTAAAATCTCTTCCACAACCTGAAAAAACTCTGTCTCCTCACAGATAAATGCTCCGAAACGAATAATAAGTCAAGGCCTACAACTCTAGAATATCAACACTTATCCAGAAAAAACAAGAAAAAATTAAAAAAGTTAAATAAATCGAACAAAGGTAAAAGCCTGAATGAAGGGTCTATTATGCACTGGCTCCATCTGTAAAATAAAGAACATCATGTGGATATTAATGTCGCCCATAAATCAAATCCAAATAACAAAACCCAAGGTACTCATCCGGATGGTATAACTATAAGCAAAATGACTACTTCATGCGCTCTTTAACATCCTACGGACCTGCAAACTATAAAGTCGGATATAACTGACTTAGAGATTTGGCATCAATTTGATAATGCACATGGATCTCAAGTCGAAGTATTAAGCCATGAACAAAAGGAACATCCGGAAACTAATATAGAGCGGACCCTAGTGACCGCAATGGACAACCTATGTAAGAGCATTATCCACTAAGGAAAACTTAAATCAAGTAAAATAAATACACATGTTCCCACGTTAACAACAGTTTATAAGGAGCCTTCATTCCAAGAAGACGACAGACCAATAATTGCCATTAACACAAATAACAGGGATAAGAAGTCTATCCAAACGAGTACCGACGACCTATTATTGCCCAACTATAAGCTCAGGAGCAATGTACAGCCGCAGGCAATAAGCACTAATCTATTCCGGGAAGATGAGGGTATCCGGGGGAACCCAATCCCAAACTTCATAGAGGCTCCGGATGCCCAGGAGGCAACACCTCTACAAAAATCTCCCACCGAAGAACAAACAAAAGATCAATAAAATCTAAAATTACTGTTGTACCCCGAATACATCTCACAGAGGCAGTGGAACATAATCAATAGAGGAAACCTCCTGAAGAACAAGTTACTTACCTTCGGTAACGATGTATCTGTAAGGAACATTAGTTAGTTAGATTCCTCACCTTAGAATATCCCCAGGCATCAGGCTGGATCCGGAAAGTTTTTTGTAGCAATACCCCTTGCGTGTCGCTAGGCGTCGTCTGCGGCTCCGCGTCCGTCGTTGGCATTGTGCGCCGGAATGACGTCGTCGGAGTACTTAGACGCCGCCCTCGCGCGCTGACTTCAGTTCTTGTACATAGCTTTCCGCGCCAGGAACGCAGAGCCATGCAAGAGACCGACACTGGTGCCAAAAAGTCTAGGGCCCTGAACAGGATCGCCTTAACCCTAGATGTCGGTTCGCAGAACGGGGAGGATAGGTGGGTCGGTGAGGAATCTAACTAACTAATGTTTCTTACAGATACATCGTTACTGAAGGTAAGTAACTTGTTCATCTGAAAGAAACACATTAGTTAGATTCCTCACCTTAGAATAGATACCCCAGCAATACCAACCCCGGTGGTGGGTCTGCGAACCAGGATCACACCAGAAAGTCCTGGAGAACAGAACGGCCAAAGAACCCATCTCTCTTGACTTGGCTGTCCAGGCAATAGTGCTTGGCAAACATGTGCAGTGAGGCCCACGTCGCCGCCTGACAGATGTCCTGCAAGGGAACTCCCCGTCATAGGGCAGTAGTCGCCGCTGTGGCCCGGGTGGAATGGGTTCTCAGCCCAACAGGAGGGTCCTTTTTCGCCAAAGAGTAACAAACCTTTATACACAATACAACCCACCATGACATGTGTACAGCCCTCCTCTTCTTAGCACCTACGTATCTAACAAAAAGTTGATCGTCCACCCGGAACTGTTTGGTGCGGTCCAAATAAAAGGACAGCGCATGTTTTGGGTCCAGACGGTGGAGCCTCTCTTTCTCTTTCGAAGGATGCGGAAGCAGAAAGAAAGTGGGCAACGTGACAGACTGCCCGATGTGAAAGGCAGTCACCACTTTTGGAAGAAAGGAAGGACGAGTCCGGAGGACAACCTTGTCCGGATGGACAGAAAGAAAAGGAAGCTTAGAAGATAGAGCCTAGAGCTCACTCACCCGTCTAGCCGAGGTGATAGCTACCAGGAAAGCAGTCTTAAGAGTCAGAAGACGAATGGGACAATTGTGAAGAGGCTCAAAAGGAGCGCACATCAGAGAGGTCAGAACAAGATTCAAATCCCACTGAGGCATTACGAAGGGGACAGGAGGGAACATGTGAGTAATGCCTTTGAGAAAAGCGAAACAGGGGACTTGAAAAGAGAAGGCTGATCAGGAAGCCGTAAGAAAGCAGAGATTGCAGAAAGATAACCTTTCAAGGTGCCCAGAGCAGAGCCCTGCTGGGCCAAACAAAGAAGAAAGAGGAGAACGTCAGAAAGAGGGGCGGAAAGGGGACCCACAGCCTTTGCTGTGCACCATGCCACAAATTTGTTCCACCTGCAGGCGTATACCGTTTTTGTGGACGGACGCCTGGCTGCCAGAATAACGTCACAGACTTCAGGAAGTAAGTCAAATGGCATCAACTGTCGCCTCTCAATCTCCACGCATGGAGGGGGAGACTGGACAGGTTCGGGTGGAGGACCGTCCCCTGCTGCTGCGACAGAAGGTCCTCCTGAAGAGGCAGTCGTATCGGAGGATCGATTGACATACTGAGTAGCTCGGGATACCAGTACCTTCGTGCCCAATCCGGAGCCACTAAGATGACTTGGGCCCGGTCGCGCCTGATCTTCTTCAGCACTCTGGGCAGAAGTGGTATAGGCGGAAAGGCGTACAACAGACCGCAACTCCACTCGTGACGAAAAGCGTCTCCGAGCGAGTGCCGCCTTGGAAATTCCAACGCGCAGAACTGCTGACATTGCGCGTGCTCTTCGGTGGCGAATAGATCTAACCAAGGCTCTCCCCACTGCAGAAAGAGACCTTGCGCCACGTCCGAGTTCAGACGCCATTCGTGATCCATCATGCACCGGCGGCTGAGTTCGTCTGCTCTGGCGTTCAGAGAGGCCGCCAGATGTTGAACCACCAGGATGATGCCCTGGTGTTCCAGCCATGTCCAGAGGCGCAGAGCCTCCTGACAAAGGGTCCAGGACCCCACCCCGCCCAGTTTGTTGCAATACCACATGGCGGTGGTGTTGTCCGTGAACACCTGCACGACATTTCCCCGGACAGAGGGAAGGAAGGCTTTCAGTGCAAGCCGGATCGCTCTCAGCTCCAAAAGGTTGATATGGAGTTGAGTCTCCGCCGGAGACCAGAGTCCTCTGATCTCCGCCTCTCCCATATGGTCCCCCATCCCAGGAGGGACGCATCCGTCACTACTACGTGCTCAGGGTGGGGTAGGGAGAGACATCTGCCGCTGACCCAATCGCGGTCTGTGAGCCACCACTGCAACTGTTTCGCAGTGCCCTCGAGATCAAGACATGGTCGGACAGGTTGCCTCGATGCTGGGCCCACTGAAACTTCAGATCCCACTGCAGAGCCCTCATTCGCCACCTGGCGTAATGCACCAACAGGATGCAGAAGGCCATCAGCCCCAGAAGCCGCAGCACCAACCTGACCGAAACCCAGGATAGAGGCCGAAAGATGGGAATCAGAGCCTGAATATCCCGGACCCGCTGTTCCAGAGGATAGGCCCGGAACTGCGCCGAATCTAGAACCGCTCCGATAAAAAGGAGCTTCTGGGAGGGACTCAGGTGCGACTTCGGCACATTGATGGAGAACCCCAGCGAATGCAGGAGGTCGGCCGTAGTCTGGAGATGGGAGACGACTTGCTGGGGCAAGCCCGCCTTCAACAGTCAGTCGTCGAGATAGGGGAAGACTGGAACCCCTAATCTGCGCAGAAGAGCTGCGACCACCGCCATCACTTTCGTGAACACCCGAGGGGCACTGGTGAGGCCGAAGGGGAGCACGGTGAACTGAAAGTGCTCCTGACCCACCGTGAACCGCAGGTAACGCCGGTGGGCCGGCAGGACGGGGATGTGAAAATAGGTGTCCTGCAAGTCCAACCCTCCCATCCAGTCTCCATGGTCGAGGGCAGCCAGAACCTGAGCTAAAGTGAGCATCTTGAACCGTTCCTTCCGGAGGAAGGCGTTAACGCTCCTGAGGTCCAAGATAGGGCGTAGGCCCCCTTTGCCCTTCTTGGGAACCAGAAAGTAGTGGGAATAGCAACCACGACCTACTTCTGGACTAGGAATGCGCTTGATGGCCTCTTTGGCCAAGAGGGCCGTAACTTCCTCCCGCAGAAGATTCAAGTGATCCCCTGACATACGGTGGTACTGCGGTAGCATGGCTGGAGGGGTCATCTCGAAGGGGAGGGAGTAGCCCCTTCGGACGATTTGCAGCACCCACCTGTCCGATTTGATGGTACGCCAGTGGAGCAGGTGATGGCGAACTCTGCCGCCCACTGGCGTGGATTGGGCCTGAAAGCTCGGACTAGGAGGGCTTTGAGGCGGATGCTGCCGAGGTGGATGTGGACTGACCGGCACATTGTCCTCCAGTATCGCCTCGGCGGAATCCACGTCCGCAACGGCGTGCAGGTTGGTTCTGCGGCTGGTGGCTAGGCGGACGTGAGGAGGCGCCCCTTCCTTGGCCACGAAAGGGACGAAAGGCGAAAGTTTGCGGCCGTGGGGCCGAGAGACCCAAGGACTTGGCCGTAGCCCAGGAGTCCTTGAAATGAGCCAGCGCACTATCCGCCTTCTCACCAAAAAGGCGAGTGCCATCAAAGGGCATATCCATGAGGGTACTCTGGACATCCCCCGAAAAAGACGTGGACCGCAGCCAGGCGTTGCGCCGGAGCGTGGTGGAAATCGCCCTACCCAGCGAGTCCGTGGTGTCAAGTCCACACCGTATGGCATGTGGCGCTGCATCTCGCCCGTCAGCAAGTGCCTGGGTGAGTCATGTCCGGGCCTCCTCCGGGCACAGGGGCAGCAGGTCCACCACCGCATCCCACAGAGAGTGGGAGAAATGGTCCAAGAGGCAAGCGGTGTTCAAAGACCGCAGTCCCAAACTCAGGGAAGAGAACAGCTTCTTTCTGAACTGTTCCAACCTCTTGGATTCCTGATCCGGAGGAGCGGATGGGAAGGAGGATTGGGAAGTCGAGGTCTGGATAACCAGACTCTCGGGGATGGGGTGTTGGGACAGAAAACTGGGGTCGCCCGGAGCAGGGCGGTGGCACCGGACCACGTTCCGATCCACAGGAGGAACTGTGGAGGGCTTGGACCAGGTGCCCTGCAGAACGTCGATGAGGGCCTCATTGAACTGCAGCAGAGGCTCTGTGGAGCTTGCTGACGGTTGAAACCTCTGTGGGGATGTTAGTCCTCACTGCCACAGCAGGCAACTCCAGCCCAAGGGCTTTGGCCGCCTTGCGCAGCACCGCTGAGAAAGCTACACCTTCCTCCGAGGCCACAGTCGGAGGAGAGATGAAATCAGCGTCCGGGGAGGTGTCCAGACCACTGGCATCCCCCAGTTCGTCTGCCGAGTCCTGTGAAAGTTGGGCCTGTCTGTCCATAGGGTCCTCAGACCCCTCCCAGTCGCCCCCGTCATCCGATTCCTGATAAACAGGAGGAATAATCGGAGCCGGGCGGTAGATGAATTGCTCATCCATCGGCGTTGGGTGCGGCGTCGAACGGCGCCGCACCGGCATCGGGCCCGGACCGGGGCTAAACCGGGGAACGGCGTCGTCCGGGGACGGCGCCGGAGGTGGAACCGGTGTCGGCGCCGGCGGAGGAGGCGTTGTGAGGTCGACCGGCGCCGGCAGAGATCCAGGCCTGGATCCCTCGGGGACCTGCGGCGTCGGGACCGAAGTCGTCGACGGCGCCGGGGCCGGAGCCGCCGGCACGTGAGGTCACCCAGTCGAGACCGCGGGGCCTGAAGGCGCACCGGCAGACGTTGACGGCGGAGCCAGGCTCCTCATGGCCGAGAGGAAGGCACTGACCTCCGCCGGAGTCGCGTCAGTTCCAGGGACCGGCGGGTATGGAGACGGACGCGGCTCCTGCGGCTCCGACGGAGCCGTGGGGGTGGGACCACCCTGACCCTCAGCCGAGTCGCGCAACCGGCGAGGGGAGTCCGAAGAGCGGTGTCACCTTTTGGACTTCTTTGATCGCTTCGACTTACCCGAATACTTCGAGCCCGACGAGCGATGATGGTGGCTGCGGCTCCGCGACCGGTCCTTGGACCTCCTCCTGGACCAGGACCGTGAGCGGCGCGGAGCCGAGTGCCGAAGCTCGAGAAGCTTATGGGACTGCTCCCGCATAGCTTTTGAGGTCAGGGCCTGACGAACAAGTTACTTACCTTCGGTAACGCTTTTTCTGGTGGATACAGTATCTGCCTGTGGATTCCTCACCTTGTGAATATCCCCTGCGCCAGCATTCCACGGAATTTTTCTTCCCCAGCACTCCACGTCGACGTGGGCGACGTCATAATACATCGGCTCCGCTCGCGACTCCGTATGACGTCACCGGAGCCATAAGAGGCCCATGTCGGTGTGATGACGTCAGTTCCACCCATTTTTTCCGTGCCTTCGAGGCGAACAGGTGGACCAACGACAGACTCAAAGTATACACAGTACACAATATACCAACACATATGCATAGTATACAAAGGAAAGGAATGCTAAATAAACAAGCATTTCCTACAAATGTACAAGAAAGTATAAAAACATATCAACAAGACCTTTTTCATGGTATTTAAAGGTGGACAACGGGGAGGCGGGTGGGCGAGTGAGGAATCCACAGGCAGATACTGTATCCACCAGAAAAAGCGTTAACGAAGGTAAGTAACTTGTTCCTCTGATGGATACATCTGCCAGTGGATTCCTCACCTTGTGAATAGATTCCCACAGCAGTCCCCACTCCCGGAGGAGGGTGTCCACCTTCCTATACCAGAAAGTCCTGCAACACAGAGCGCGCGAAGTGGCCCTCCCTCCTCATCTCGGAGTCCAAGCAATAATGCTTCGCGAAAGTTTGGAGGGAGGCCCAAGTCGTGGCTTTACAAATATCTGCCACAGGAACTCCCCGGGCCAAAGCAGATGTAGATGATTTCGCTCTAGTCGAATGATCTCTAATACCCTCAAGAGGAGTCTTACCAGCCAGGGCGTAGCAGATCTTGATGGCAAGGATAATCCATCTCGACAAAGTGCGCTTGTGCACCGCTCTTCCCTTCGAATGACCAACATAGCCAATGAAGAGTTGATCATCTAGACGAAAGTCTTTAGTCCTCTCCAGATAAAAACTCACAGCCCTCTTCGGGTCCAGGCGATGGAGTCTTTCCTCCTCTTTGGAAGGATGAGGAGGTGGATAAAAAACAGGGAGAGTAATGGACTGGCCCAAATGAAACGGAGTGACAACTTTTGGCAGGAAAGCAGCCATGGTCCTGAGAACCATCCTTTCAGCATGTAATGTAAGAAAAGGAGGCTTGGAACTTAGAGCTTGAAGCTCACTCACCCTCCTTGCCGAGGTTATGGCTACAAGAAAGACCACCTTAAATGACAACAGCCTCAAAGGACAGCTATGCAGAGGCACAAATGGGGACCCCATTAGAAAAGTTAAAACAAGATTAAGGTCCCACTGAGGCATTACAAATGGAGTGGGAGGAAACATGTTTGTAAGGCCCTTGATAAACCTCAGAACAACCGGAGATTTAAATAGTGATGGTTGATCAGGAAGGCATAGAAAAGCCGATAAGGCCGAAAGATAGCCCTTGACCGTGGCCACAGCACATCCCTGCTGAGCCAAGGAAAGAGCAAACTGGAGCACATCAGAAAGATGGGCTTTTAAAGGGTCAATAGATCTCTACAAATTTAGACCACCTGTAGGAGTGAATGGACTTGGTGGAGTGTTGCCTGGCCGATAAAATAACATCCACCACATCAGGCGGGAGAGAGAAGGAACTCAGGTTGCCCCGTTCAATCTCCAGGCATGAAGGTGTAAGCTCTGGAGGTGGGGGTGTAGAACCTGCCCCTCCGACTGCGAGAGGAGGTCTGCCCTCAGAGGGAGACGGAACGGAGGGCACGAGGAGAGGTGGAGAAGATCTGTATACCACACCCTTCTTGGCCAGTCCGGGGCGACCAATATAACTTGGGCCCGGTCTTGGCGAATCTTCCTCAGAACCCAAGGAATCAAGGGTATGGGAGGAAACGCATAAAGGAGTTGTGAGCCCCAATTCAACTGAAACGCGTCCCCCAACGCCCCCTGCATCAGAAACTGGAGACTGCAGAATGACGGGCAGTGCGCGTTCTCGCGGGTGGCAAACAGGTCCACCCGAGGTGTCCCCCATGTCCGATAGACGTGACGAACCACCTCTGGATGGAGCCTCCACTCGTGGTCGGCGGAGAACTGCTGACTGAGACTGTCCGCACGTACGTTCAACACACCGGCCAGATGATTTGCCATCAGACAAATCTGATGGTCCTGAGCCCAGGACCACAGACGCAGGGCCTCTCTGCACAGACAAAGAGACCCCACTCCTTCCTGTTTGTTGACATACCACATCGCGGTAGTGTTATCCGTCAGGACTTGAACCGACTGACCGCGAAGGGAAGGGAGGAAGGCCTTGAGCGCCAAACGAATCGCCCGCAATTCCAGAAGGTTGATGTGAAGCAACCTTTCCTCTGGAGACCAAAGACCCTTGATCTCCAGATCCCCCAGATGAGCACCCCACCCCAAGGTGGATGCATCCGTTATTACTGTGGCCACCGATGGAGGCAGATGGAAGGGCTTTCCTTGAGACAGATTGCCCTCCACGCTCCACCAAGACAGATCCGCTGCAGCTTCTCTGGAGATCTTGATCGACTCCCTGAGATCCCCGTTGTGCTGATACCACTGCTTGCGGAGGCACCACTGGAGCGCCCTCATGTGCCAGCGTGCATGGTTGACCAACAGAATGCAGGAAGCGAACAGACCGAGCAGGCGAAGGACCTTCAGAACTGGAACAACCGCTCCATTTTGGAATAAAGGGACCATCTCCTGAATGTCGAGAATCCTTTGAGGAGGAGGGAATGCTCGACACACAGTAGTGTCCAGTACCGCCCCTATGAACAGGTTGCGTTGAGAGGGCACCAGGTGAGATTTGGGCACATAGATCGAAAAACCCAAGTCGAATAACAGCTGAGATGTTACCTACAGATGATGCTGCACCATCTCTGGGGACTCTGCCTTCAGAAGCCAGTCGTCCAGGTAGGGGAAAACCGGAGTCCCCGACCTCCTGAGATGAGCAGCCACCACTGCCATCACCTTTGTGAAGACTCAAGGTGCGGTAGTAAGACCAAACGGGAGGACCGCAAATTGGTAATGTTGCGACCCAACCGTAAAACGGAGATACTTCCTGTGCGACTTCAGGATTTCGACATGGAAGTACGCGTCTTGCAAGTCGAGCGACACCATCCAGTCTCTTTGCTGCAACGCTTGAAGAACCTGCGCAAGGGTCAGCATCTTGAATTTCTCCTGTCTCAGGTAAAAGTTCAAGATTCTGAGGTCCAGGATTGGACGCAATCTGCCGTCCTTTTTGGGAATCAGGAAACACCGGGAGTAGCATCCCTGACCCCTTTCCTGCTCCGGAACCACCTCTATTGTACCCTTTTGAAGCAAGGCTAGAACCTCTTTCTGAAGGAGAAGCAGATGGTCCTCTGAGCAGTAACCTTGGCAAGGAGGGTAAGGGGGAGGAAACTCCCGAAAGGGAAGGGCGTACCCAGTCTCTACGAGGTTCAAAACCCAAAGGTCTGTTGTAACAGATTTCCAACCCCGTAGAAAGTAGGACACCCGACCCCCCACAGGTCTTACAGGATCCGGGATGGGGGATCTAGGGCTGCTTCCCTGATGCCTCATTGGGAGCAGAGGAGGAGGAAGAAGAAGAGGGGTTGCGTCCAGAACCTCTCCGACCCCTTTGCCTCCCTCTATAGGATTTATAGAGGGGGTTCTGCTGTTGCTACTGCTGCTGCTGTTGTTGAGGCTGTCGGTAGGAGCGAAAAGACGATCTTCCAAAGCCCCTACATTTTCTAAACTAGAACCCTTTGCAGGAGCCTGCAGACCTAGAGACTTCGCTGTTAATCTGCTGTCCTTAAATCTCTGCAGTGCAGAATCCGCCTTCTCACCTAACAACTTTTGCCCATCAAATGGCAAATCCACCAATGTGGCTTGAACATCCGCGGAGAATCCCGACAAACGGAGCCATGCCTGCCTCCTTGCAGCTATGGAGGAGCCCATAATCCTCGCCATCGAATCCGCCGTATCCAATCCTGACTGGATCACCTGTCTGGCAGCGGCCTGAGTGTCCCTAACCACCTCGAAGAAGGACGCCTTATCGCCCTCAGGCAGCTTAGGGGCCAAAGTCTTCATTGAGTCCATCAATGCATGTATGTAACGCCCCAGCAAGCACGTGGCATTAGATGACTTTAATGCCATACTCCCTGAAGAGAAGGTCTTTTTAGCAGCCTGGTCCACCTTCTTAGACTCCCTATCTGCGGGAGACTGAGGGAAAGCACCCGAAGCATGCTTCGAGCAGGATGCCTGCACAAGTAGGCTCTCTGGAGACGGGTGTGTAGACAGAAAATCCGGATCCCCAGGCGCCACCCTATACCTTCTTGCCACCTGCCTGGAAACCGCCGGAGAAGAAAGTAGTTTCCACCATACATCCAAAACAGGCTCCAAGATGGCCTCATTAAAGGGCAGTAAAGGCTCCGAAGTGGACGTAGGAGAGTGCAGAACCTCCGTCAACAAGTTTGATTTATACTCTGCCGTGGGCAACTGTAAATCTAACAGCTCTGCAGCCTTTTTGATCACAGTATGGTATGGAGCCAACTCTTGAGGCGGAGAGGATCTTGCCGATGCATGCTCCCATTCTGGGGTAGTGTTCAGGCCACTAGCCTCTTGTATGCCCTCAAAATCATCAGATGATGTGTCCACCTCACCTTCCTCTACCTCTGCTCTATACCTTCCTTCTTCTAATACTCTCAGGGTCTCCCTTCTCGATCGAATCCGAGGAGCCGGCGTCGTCGACGTCGTACGCGGCGTCAGCAGAGCCAGAGGTGTTGGAGTTGGCGGTGCCATAGATGGAGTCGGCGGCGCCGGACGCGGCGCCGATGGAGTCGGCAGCGGCGTCGAAGAAGGCTCTGAAGTCTGATGGTCCATCCGAAGTCGTG
Organism: Triturus cristatus; assembly: GCF_964204655.1. Lineage (NCBI taxonomy): Eukaryota > Metazoa > Chordata > Amphibia > Caudata > Salamandridae > Triturus > Triturus cristatus. The sequence continues at coordinate 1,632,836,988 of NC_140591.1, read as the reverse complement.
TCGGATCCCCAGACGGCGCCGGAAACTGCCACGAAGGCGCCATCGGCAGAAAGGGCATGAAGGGGGCCTGAGCATAATGTTGAGGCACCCCCAACGTATAAGCCATGGGACCCACGGGACCAGTTGGTGCTCCGGATGGGAAGGCCGCCCTATCGAAAATACCATATATGGCATTCAAGAACTGAGAAGAATCAGTACCTGGAGCAGGAAACTGAGGATAAGGCACTGAACCTGCATCCCTCTGCGGAGTACTTGGCTGCAGCGCCGTAGTATCCTCCACCGGAGCCATAGATTCTTCCAGCACCGGAGTCGGTTCTTCCTCTCATTCCTGATCCGAAACAGGCATCCGATCCGGAGACGACGCCGGAGACGGCGCCGGGGACTGCGCCGGTGAATGCGCCGGAGCCCGCTTCGGCGATAGAGAACCTCCTGGAGTCTTAGAAGGAGAAGGAGAAGGTGAAATGTCCTTACTCCGATGACGCCGAGGTGAAGTCGACCTTGACTTCCTGTTCTTCGAGGACCGGCGTCGTGAAGAGTGTTTCCTCTTCTTATGATGTCTTCTTGACTTCGACGACCTCGAAGTCGACGACTCCGGCCTCGACTTCTCTTTCTTTCTCCCTCTCTTCTCCTTACCAATCTTCGCCATAAACAATTTGGCCTTTCTTTCCTTTAAAGCTTTAGGATTCATCCTCCTACAACATTCACAGTCTTCGACATCGTGGTCAGAGGAAAGACACCACAAACAGTCCTCATGTGGATCCGTCATGGACATATGTCCGCCACATTCCCTACAGGGCTTAAAGCCCGACTTCCTCGTCGAAGACATCACCGAATTTTGTTACAGAAACACCTTAACACTACAAAGTAGCAGGAGTACTGGAAAAAACCGCTGCGCGTCGACGGCGTGGAAAAAAGGGAACTGACGTCATCACGCCGACGTGGGCCTCTTATGGCTCCGGTGATGTCATACGGAGTCGCGAGCGGAGCCGATGTATTATGACGTCGCCCACGTCGACGTGGAGTGCTGGGGAAGAAAAATTCCGTGGAATGCTGGCGCAGGAGATATTCACAAGGTGAGGAATCCACTGGCAGATGTATCCATCAGAAAATCGAGGCACGACTCCGCGTCGTGGTCGGCCCCCAGGCAGTAAACGCACCGGCGATGGTAGTCCGTCACCGACATCAGTCGATGACAGGAGTCACAGGCCTTAAACCCAGGCATCCTACCAGCACCAGAGTCGAGTCGACAGAAGACCAGAAATAGTCAAAAAAGTTTAGTCAAAAAGTGACTAAGGGGTAAGCTCTTCCCGGATCGGTGCTGTCTGGCGCGGAAAAAAGAAGAACTGACGTCAGCGCGCGAGGGCGGCGTCTAAGTACTCCGACGACGTCATTCCGGCACACAACGCCAACGATGGACGCGGAGCCGCAGACGACGCCTAGCGACGCGCAAGGGGTATTGCTACAAAAAACTTTCTGGATCCAGCCTGACGCCTGGGGATATTCTAAGGTGAGGAATCTAACTAACGTGTTTCTTTCAGATGAACAAGTTACTTACCTTCGGTAACGCTTTTTCTGGTGGATACAGTATCTGCCTGTGGATTCCTCACCTTGTGAATATCCCTTGCGCCAGAAACATTCGGAAACTTTTGTAGCAGTCCACGCCGATGAGGTCGAAGACGACGTCACAGAGACACGGCTCCGCTCGCGACTCCGCTGACGTCACCGGCTCCATAAGAAGACCTCGTCGGCGTGATGACGCCAGTTCCGCCCCTTTTTTCCGTGCCTTCGAGGCACACGGACGGTGTGAGAAGTTGGCCTGGTATATGATGTTCACTAGTTAAAGTGACCCCCTTGTACCATGCCAAGCAACCCTTATGGTGTGGTTGTAAGTCAACCTTTTCGGACTAGCTGCCCTAGTGGTAGCGTAGGCTAAGCAGTCTTTGAGGCTAAACTCGTGAAGCGTGTTAAGCCAGCTGTTTTACCAAATGTAACCCCCTTTTATACCAATGAAAGGACACCACACAGATATATATTGAAAATATATATGTATTTATTTCTCAAAGTAACCCCTAGACTCTTTATGAGCACAGGAGCACAAATCGTTAAACAAGAATACGTTAGAATACACAGAAGTTGCACTTTATATGGATAGGCCCTGGTGGCCGCTCAAACCATATACTAAAATAGTGGTATAAGTACCACGAACAGAAAAGGGAAAAGGCCTAGGGCCTCTAGAATCGCTGGGCCTACAAGGAGCTAACTTTAGTTAGTGACCAGGAGGTCCACGGGTTGCGTGTGCAGAGCAAATAGTCACACGCGAGCTCCCATAGGTTTTCAATGGGTGCGTAAAGGTTACAAAGTTAAAGGTTACAAAGTTACTGCAAAAAGGATCTTCCGGATGGACTATGAACTCAAGATTGGAAACACAGACACTAGAGATGATACTCTACACTTGGGCACCGGAGTGCCAGCTTTACCTCACCCACAGGAAGCGGGTGCATAGGTCTCGAAGTGTGTCGGGTTTCTTCTATCTGTTCAAGGGAGCCTGTGGACAAAGATGCTGCAGGGGATCGGTCCGGAAGGGATGCGGTGGATCCAAGGGTGGATCGGAGTTGTAGAAGACCTGTAAGCAGAGGGGACAGTGTTCACAGTCACTAGCCAGTGACCAGCGTGGCACCAGGTGGGTACCAGGCGATGTCGGGTGCAAACAGGAAGGAAGGTGTAGCTTGTCTCTGCAGCTACGTGGTCCCTGAAGGTCGACGACGTCCAGGAGTTGGTTCACGAGCTGTCCCACGCAGGCTCTCGCTGTCGGCGGTGTCGACGACTTGATCGAAGCAAACAAGCCTTGGCAACAGCAATTGTTGTGGGAAACGAAATAAGCTGATGGTTCTGACCAGCAAGGTCAGAGGGACTGCTCCTTTGGAGGGGAGCAAGGGCCAATCTGGAGCAACCAGACCAGCGGTATAGTTCTTGAAGTTCGTCGCCAAGATGGCCACTAGCCAGCGGGCCAGCAACCGGTTAGGCGCGTCGAGTGGCAAAATGCAGAAGGGCCCCACGCAGATTGTGGAGATGCTGGAGGGCTCACCTTTGGTGCAGATGCTGCTCGGGTGTTGGTCTTCTCAGATCCCAAAGCAAAACTTGTAGGGAGCCTCGGTTGTTGCGCTTGCAGCTTGTCGTGGTCTTTTCAAGATGGCTGGCTCCACGTGTCTCGGTGCCTCCACGGGTCTCCTCTTTTCAGGGACTGTGGATCGGGCGGTGAGAGGTCTGGAGGTCCAGGTCTTGTCAGTCTCTGGGCTCGGGCTCCGGCGGGAGGCGGCGGCAAAGCAGACGTTGATTCGCTGGATGGTGCTTGCGTTAGCAAGGTGGTCACTCCCTGACCACAGGGGAGATTGGCTTTAGTCCTCTGTGCGGCAGAGCGTCGAAGTTCCCGTCTTCTTCTTGTAGTTAAGTTGATTCCGGGATGTCTGAAGTCTTAGGACACAGCTCCTACCTTTATTCGGATTCTAGGGGCCGGACTACCTGCTAGGTCCCTCCCTAAGGGTGGGACCAGGAAAGGGGGTGGTTACACCCCCAATCCTTTGTCCAGCTCGCCCCAGGCCCGGGACTGGTGTGCCCCAGGAACGGATTGAACTGGCATATGCAGTAGTAAAAGGCTTTATTCGAGTTATAAACTCATAAAAGCACAACATGCATATTATAAAAACATCACACTTAATCAGGGCATTTCATTCAATACATTAAAACAGTTGCGCAAGCTTAATCATTGTAAAACAAAACATTATACAAATAAAACATAATCAAGAAACATTAGGAGAAACAGAAAGGGCTCTCCGTCTAATGGACCAAGCCCACCCCAGGTACTTTGCTATTCCCATAACAATAGGCTCCTCAGAAGTAGTGCAAATAATTCTCTGTGCCTCAGCCGCACTGGATGTCCCAAGGTTCTTGCAGATAGGGGTTAACCAGACCCTTCTTGGGGAGGCATAAGCCTTACAAGCAAATAGGAAGTGTCCCACACTTTCCTTAGTTGCGCCGCATGCTGGGCAGCACTGGGTGTTCAAACTCTTCCACCTGCCTGTTAGATCTCTCAACGGGAGGGAACCAGATCTTAATTGGAAAAACAACTTTCTGTCCATAGGAACAGTTATACTGTCCCAGTAATTTTCTAAAGCAGGACACATTTTACTTTCCAAAAAGCGACCTTCCATTGAGTCAGATTTAACCCTTCTCCAAAGCCTCTCATCTATCCATTCCCAATATAGTGCTTTAAGTATATTTTTGCTTGGGAACACTTCCCCCGACGGATTGTCCCAAAGGTTGGAAAGACCTAGTTCGCCTAGCAATACCCTTAGGTTTTTTAGCCATGATATTTTATGGAATGTATCACTCTTGATTATTGCCAGGAAGCCTTCCCCATAATGCCTAATTTCAGGGGTGGACCAAAGTCGCCTCCAGTATAAGATGGGACGCAGTCTGGCTCGGTCGGTTACCGATCTTCTTCCCAGGTCAAGACTAAGGGGGATTAATGGTGTACTCTGGGGCAATCCCGTAATGCCCCTAAGAAACCAGTTCTCAGCTATCTGTAATGAGGTTAAGTTGTCAAAGCCAAACAGCTCCGCCCCATATAAGGCCGATCCTATTGCCTTAGCATCGTATACAGCGAGGACAGGTTTTATGGGTTTTGTTTTGGATCTATTGTGCTCCACCCGTAAGGCCCCCGATATTTGCTGATGTTTCAGGACCGCCTTTTCTATGTGGTGGGACCAACCATAATTACTTGCGATTTGTACCCCTAAGTAGGTGAACTCCCTTACGACCTCAAGCCCGATATTATTCAAGTGTATCCTAGGGCGAGGCTTCTGTCCTTGGGAGAAAGCCATCAGCTTGGTCTTGCCTATGTTTACTTCCAGGCCATGCTCCTGGCAAAAGTCATCAAAAACATTCAGGGCCCGTTGCAATCCAGCTGGGGTTTTGGATATTATCAAAGTGTCGTCAGCGAACATCAGGATCGGAACCCTGATGCCCGCCAACGAAGGCGCATCCACACTAGCGTCCTGCATCCTGCTGACTATCCCATTGATATATAATGTGAAGAGCAAGGGCGCCATTGCACAACCTTGGCGCACCCCACGCTCCACAGGGAAGTCAGTAGAGGATTGGCCATTTGACCCCCACTGTACTTTGGCAAAATTGCATTCGTGCAACCTCATAACCAAAGTAAGCAATTCTGCGGGAATGCCTATCTTACTTAACACTGCCCAGAGCTTACCCCTTGGGACTAGGTCGAAGGCAGCCCGCAGGTCGACAAAAGCGACATACAGGCTGCCCCCACCAAGAAGAACCGTCCCCCACCGTAGCATAGTGAAGCGAAACACCTGGTCGATGGTACTGGTAGCCCTTCGAAAGCCTGCCTGAAAAGGGGAAAGAGAATCATTTTCGTCCACCCAGTCCATAAGCACCGAGGCTCCTTGTGAGCCTCAGGCATGTCTGGTTTCTTTCAAGCCCTACCTGACCAATACACAAAATCCTGTCTGGGGTGGTGCACGCACCTCCCCGGGCAGGAAACCCTTTGTCCACACCTCCCAAGCTGGAAGGACTCCCAGCAGCAGGAGGGCAGACTTGTGTCTGTGGTGGCAGCATCCATTTTGTGGAGCTGAGGCTATGTCTGATTTTACCCGGGTTTCAGGTACTGTACATGTCGTGTCCCTCTAGAAGGGTGGAATGCTAACCCCGTCACCAGAATTGACGAGGGGTTAGTATTCCAATTCGTATGACACCTTACTCGACATGTTTTGATAAAGCCAAACCAAAGTTAGCATTTAACCGCGAGGTTCATAATGCACTTAAGAGTATATGGTATGACGATATCTGGAAACAGTAGAAGGAAGTTGTTCCGACCACTGCAGACAGGCTCAGCTCATGCCAGAGCACCATCTCACATGGAACCAAGCACTCTGCCTTCAGGATTGTTAAGGCCTGCCATAGGAGTGACTTATAGGTTAACATGTGTCCCATTTAAGGTTAGGTATAGGTATACTACACCTAAGTAAGAGGTGGTTACACCAGCTTACCCCAGCTGAGTGATCAGCCAGTTGTGTCAAATTTGTTAGGCCAAGCCTGGGGTGGCATAATACATGCTTCAGCCCCTGGCAGGCCTTAGATACACCAATGCCCTGGGTACCTAGTGTACACTGGTACAGGGGCTCACAGGGTGATCCACTTCCAATTGGTTATGCACCTAGGGTGCATAGTGTAAATTTAGTAGAGAGAACAGCAGGCTGGGGGTCTTATTGGCAGGCCCACAGCCTCAATATGTCAAAAACCAGTGAAGCAAAAAGCAAAAATTTGGGGTGACCATAGGATAGCAGACCCTACTCTCCTACAGACGGACTGACAGCAATATATATATATACAGTATACACAGTACATGATATGCAAATCAACACACACAGTGTGGAAAATAAATAACAAGGCACAAGAAAAACATAATGCCCTTGACAGTAACCAAACACATTTTGAAATACCATCAACAGAATTGCAGGTATAGAAGGATGGACAACGGGGAGGCGGGTGGGTCAGTGAGGAATCCACAGGCAGATACTGTATCCACCAGAAAAAGCGTTACCGAAGGTAAGTAACTTGTTCTTCTGATGGATACATCTGCCAGTGGATTCCTCACCTTGTGAATAGATTCCACAGCAGTCCCCACTCCCGGAGGAGGGTGTCCACCCTTCTATACCAGAAAGTCCTGAAGGACGGATCGCGCAAAATGTCCGTCCCTCCTCACCTCGGTGTCTAAGCAATAATGTTTTGCGAAGGTGTGGAGGGAGGCCCAAGTTGCCGCCCTACAAATGTCCTCCACAGGAACACCCCTAGATAAGGCAGATGTAGAAGACTTTGCTCTGGTAGAATGAGCCCTCAAACCCTCCGGAGGCTCCTTACCAGCTAGGGCGTAGCATATCTTGATGCATAGTACAATCCATCTGGAAAGGGTGCGCTTGTGCACCGCACGACCCTTCCTGCAGCCAGCAAAGCCCACAAAGAGCTGGTCATCAATCCTGTAGTCTTTTGTTCTGTCCAGGTAAAAGCTCACCGCCCTCTTAGGGTCCAAGCGGCCCGGAGGTGGAGATTTTGGCCATGGCTAAATGTCTGCCACTGGCCGGTATCCCCACCACTGGGCCGGAAGCTCCGCCTCCGGGCCGGAATTTCCGGCCCGAGTGCGGACGTAAAGTTAGTAGTCGTAAATCCATTCTGTGAATACCAAAAGTAGTAAGTGTATTCTGTGAATACCAAAAGTAGTAAGTGCATTCTGTGAATACCAAAAGTAGTAAGTTTAGGATTTTGTCTTAAGTTAATTCTGTGAATCGGGCCCTCAGCCTTCCTTAATCATTTGGGTCTCCGGATCTTAAATGGCAGAGCTGCCGCTGACTCCCCTGCAGCTTAACCCATCTTTCAAACTATAGATTGGCTACATTAGACTATATCTGGATTTCAATCGCCCACTTCCATGTAATTCAGGATTTCTTGGTAACACCTACTGTGGCAAGTGACCACGCAATACTTTCCTGTGGCATTATAGCCCCGCAATGTCGCCGACCTAGAATTAAACTCATCGGCCAGGAGGAAAAGTGTAAACTGATAAATAAAATTAGGTGGATAACAGAGCACCAAGAAAAAATCTACCTAGAAGTGGAATCTTTGTTGAATAAAGCAACCCAGGATAACAGCAAATCATTCTCAAGTAATTCATGGGAACTCCTTTTGGAAGACACAAGGGATAAATTAACAACACTGTCAAATTCAAGGTCCACTCAACCCCCCAGAATAAATTAAAAATTCTTCTACGTAAAACTACAAAGGAGGTGTCGGGACAAACATCCCTTAAAGCCAAGTGTAAAGACATCCGCCGTAAATATAGAAAAGCAAGATTTTTTTACACCAGAATAATGGAAGAAAACCACTGGAGTAAAGCTCATGAGATCATAAAATCACGCGACCAGAAGCTTCTGGAACTGGATGAATAAGTGCTGTAGGCCCACCTGCTGCCCTATAACTACAAATATTTCACCTACAATTTGGGAAAACTATATTGAAAAGCTCTATGTGGAGACATCCAGTCATAATGGTAAAACTCCCCCCATGAGGTATATTAGCAACAAGTATTTGAGTTCCGAGTCGCAGGCTCAATCTGGCGGCCCAAAGGAAATTACATCAGGTGAAGTCCTGCATCTTATTAAAAAAATGCACTCTGGAGGGGCTCCAGGCCCCAATGGAATCGCCCCCATTGTTTTCAAAGGGATGGCGGATAAGTGGGCAAAAATAATGGTGCCTCTATTCCAGGAGTTTAGGTTGGGAAGAAGTATCCCGGAGTTGTGGAGGGGATCCTGCTTGTTCCGATACATAAAAAAGGCTCAAGGTCCACCCCGGAAAACATAGAATGATTGCGCTCCTAGATGCGGACGGGAAGTGCTATGCTAGCATTCTGCTGCAAGAGCTAGCAGCTTGGGTTGAAAAGTGCAAACTGATCCCTTACACGCAAAGAGGGTTCCAAAAGGGATCACACATTGAAGACAACTTTATTTGCATTTCCAACCTGATTGAAACAACACTGGCAAGAAAAGGCAGGGCCCTGTACCTTGCTTACATTGACTTTCAAACTGCCTTTGACAGTGTTTCCCATCTGCGATTATGGATGAAACAAAAAAATTGGGGCCTTAATAACACACTACTAACAGCACTGATTGCCCTATATTCAGACACCTGGGTTAAGATCAGAGTTACAACCACTTGTTCTACCACCCCAAAAATTCATACTAATAAGGGCTTAAAGCAAGGTTGTCTGTTGGCCCCAATGCTTTTCAATCTATATCTGGCTGATTCGCCAGAACGGTTGGCTGTAGCACGGGCATTTCCCCCCAAAATAGCCGAAACCAAAATCTAATCACTCCAATATGCGGACTATACGATATTGCTCGATCAAACCCAGATTGGTCTGCAGCGGCTGGTAACGGTATTATCTATATATTGTAGAAAGAACAATCTAAAACTGAATACAGCAAAAACAAAGGCAATGATAATTTCATGACAATTAAAAAGGAAGGGTGCATGGAACATCGAAGGTAAACCCATTGAGATTGTGACGACCTATAAGTATCTAGGTGTGTGGATCGATCACAAAGGATGGACCGCTGCTCACATTACTGCAATGCAAGGTACAGCTCAAGCTTTGGAAGGCATTTTTTGTAGAGCAAGGAAATCCATGAGCTCCCCTGACCTTACGCCCCTAATTCGATTATTGGGGGAAACATTTCTACCATCAGTAGCCCATAGAGCAATAGCCTTCCAAGATAAGATGACTACATGGCTGGATAGAGCACAGCCGGACAGTTTTAGTAAAGTTTTTTCTTGCCGACTCCCACTGCTCATGCTCAGATTCAGAGAGAATGCAATCTTTCTTCCCAAAAACGTATACTGAAGGCGCGATTTATTGCATAATGTCTAAAGGCTAAACAAGCTCTGGAAAACACCTTGAAACGACATATCTGGACAATTTTGAACACCCAAGGGTCCACATGGGATGAATATCTATTTCTGTGTTGAGGTATTGGATGCAAAGCAAATATGGTCGGCCTCAATATCCACACCAGCATCCTCAAGACTTTTAACAAAACAGGCGAAGTTACTGTCTGCCGACTGTGATATGCAAACACTAAAAAAGGTAAAGCATGGAAGCTGGGACTCGACCCTCTATGCCAATGTGTCCTTGCCATATTACCTATCCTCTCCTTTAAAACCAATGCTAAAGCGACAAATGAGGTTTCGGTTCGGTCTGATCCCACTGTTGGCATACAAATACGGACATGGGTATAAAGAGTCTGTAGTTACCAAGTGCCGAGCTTGCGGAGCAGCAGAGGAATCACTAATTCACATTATGTGCATTTGCGAGAAACTGCGTCCACAGAGAATATACTGGCTCCGTCCAATTTGGCGTATTTTAAATATACGAACATGTCACGCCGCTTTAGTTGAGTGCATGAAAGGTGAATCAGCGCAGCTGGCGGCCCGGTTCTTGAAATATTTGATGGCGATAAGGGCTTCTCTGGACTCCCCCATCATATAGAACTTCAACTTGTAAAGCTGGAACATGTTATGCACTCCTTTAAGGTTTTTATGTTTATAGTAACCAAAACGGGGTTTCAATTTTCTTAACTTTTGCATAATTGATTGAAACAACCTGTCTCTTTCTCTTGTACAATAAGGGAACAACATTTTATATTGTATATTTATATGTGGTCTCATTGCAAGGGTTTTAATAAATTATGCAATAAAATTATCTATCTATCTATCTATCTATCTATCTATCTATCTATCTATCTATCTATCTATCTATCTATCTATCTATCTATCTATCTATCTATCTATCTATCTATCTATCTATCTATCTATCTATCTATCTATCTATCTATCTATCTATCTATCTATCTATCTGTCTATCTGTCTATCTGTCTATCTATCTATCTATCTCTTCAGGTTATGGAAGCATGAGGTGTTGATTTGGGCGGTCATGTTGAGTTTGCTGTTGATGACAAACGCAAGGTTCTTGGCATGGGTGATGGGGGAGGGTGTCTGGCTCTTTTGGTCACCTGGTATAGCCCCTTGGGTAAGTTCTCTTCCCATAGATCATGATTTCGGTCTTGTTGGTGTTCAGCTTCAGACAGTTAGTTTACCTTCAGTGGGTGATTTCAGTCATTCAGGCATCAAACTTGATCCGAGTACTGAGCATCTTGTCAGTGATGAAGAGGATAAGTTGCATGCCATTGGCGTGGAAGAGGACGTTGATGTGAGAGCAGATGAATCTAGCTAGAGGGATCATGTATGTATTGAAGAGAGTCAGGCTATGGGAAGATTTTTGGAGAACTCACCAGGTGAGGTCAGGAAGCTGCAGACCCATTGAAGTGCATGCCGTGTAGGCATTGGATGAGTATGATATGGGAGACTTTGTCAAAAGCTGTTCAGGAGAGTCAGGGCTGCTGTGCCTCTTTCCTTTCAGAGTCATGCGGATGTCTTCCATGGCCAGCAAATAGGGCAGTTTCCATGCTGTTGTTGGGTCTGAAACCATACTGAGTGGTGTTGAGGTTTTAGTGGTCTTTGAGGTATTTGGTGAGATGTTTGTTGACACTTTTCTCTAAAACCTAGGCCGGTAGTAGTAGCAGGGAGATGGACTATAGTTGGTGAGCATTGAATGGTTCACAAAGGACAGTTGCGTGTTTCCAAGCATCTGGGAAGGTCGCAGAAGAGGTGGAGGCATTCAGAGTGGGTGTGAGCATGGAACTGATAGGTAGCAGTACTCTGGAGTAGGTGTGGTGGGGGTAGGGGTTTGATGAGCCCCTGAGTGGATGGACTTAGTACTTTCAACTGGATAGCATTGTTTTTTTAAATAAGATTGGGAAATATTTTATTAAGATCTGTCAGGTATGGTTGTGGCTTGATGTTGATGTAAATGGCAGTGATTATGTAGCTGAAGAATTAAGAGAGATTGTTGCCAGGTCCAGAGAGAGGGTTATCAAGTTGAAGGCCGCTGCTGGTGAGGTAAAATCCTTCACAATGGCGAATAATTAATTTCTTCCGTCTGTGCTGGCATCTATGCTGGCTGCTGTAGCAGTGCATTTGATGGTCCAGATCATTTGGTAGTATCTCAGGAAACATTTTAATGTGCTCCTGTCTGCATTGTCCTGGCTCATTCTCCATTTGCTCTCCAATTGTTTACAGTCGTGTTCCATCAGTCTGAGTTCCTGTGTGTGCCAAATGGCCTAGGGTCTAGACCTTGTTGTATTGTTGTGTTTGAGGGAGGCAGAGAGTGTGCAACAGGAGGTGATCCAAAAGTTGAAATTCTTGATGTCTTGGAGAGTCTGTTGTGTTCAGGTCAGTGGGTGTTGAGAGTGATGTTCCAGTCCCTTGTCAGTGATGCTGTTCTAGATTCGGCAGAGCTCTTGGAACTTTGTTACCAGATGCTCCCCAATGATCATTGCTGTTATCCACTAAGTAGTTCATGCTAATACCAGATCAGAAAATTATTCAGCAGTAGAGGACTGATAATTTCATGACCCGTATGAGGATATACCTTCAATCTGGCTGTCGGAGCTGAAGCCCAGAGGTGGCAAATGAGCAAGCTGTTCTCGATGCAAGACCCCAGGCATGCCAAATAAATGTAAGAGATGTATCCGATACAGACTTCTAGCCGCAAATTCCTCATCTTAGAATACTTCCAGGCATCAGACTGGATCTGGAAAGCCTTGAGCAGTACCTCTGCACGCCGGTAGGTGTCGATGATTGGCTCTGTGCTGGATGTGATGAGCGTGGCACTTATACAGGTGCCACCCCAGGGTGCTGACATTGGTTCTTTTCTTTCCATGCCATCAGCGCAGATCCAGGGAGCGCTACCTCAGTACTTTTTTTGGTCTATATTTTTTACATTTTGGTTACTCTTTTAGAGCTTTTTGCTCCCAATGTGCTAAGGATGTCCCCTAAAAAAACGGTGGGGTCTAAACCCTCTGGTTCCTGTCACAGACAAATGTATTTGACAGACCCGTACCTGGTTTGCCTCTGATGCCTGGAGCCAGGCCATGACTCCAAAGCCTGTCCCGACTGCCATGCCATAAATCCAAAGGCAGTTTGAGAGCATTCATTGGAGTTTCTGGTCACCTGATGCCAATCGACTCTATACCGATCTAGGTCATGGTTGCGTGGAAGGTCCTAGGCCTCTTCACAGAGCCAGTCCCAGCACTCATGATTGTGCTTGAAGTTTTTGTTGGGCACGTCACATAAGAAGTTCTAGAAGTCTAGGGAGTTGAAGCACTCTTCGACTTCACATTCTGGTCCAAGTCTTAGGATGAGGCGTGGAAGAGACGCCACTGATCTAGGCCCTGCTCCCACATGTCAACCAAGAAGGCTGAGTCTGGGTCCGCTTCACACCTCCCAGAGTCTTCTGGAGCTGGAGTGACCCCGATGCAATTAAACGTTTATGACACCATTCACCTTATATTTGGGTGTGCTGATGCCTCTGGAGCACATTAGCCAGGCCTAATTTTTTCAGTGGGCCCTATGGGGAGTACAATTGGAGGAGATTCAAGAATACCCCGACCCCATGGAAGAACCCAAAGATGTCAGCCACATTCTGCCTTTTGCCCCTATCTTAACTGCAGGAAGGGCTACCAACAATGTCCATTCCCGCCCAGTCACCCAGGCCAAAAGACTTCCCAGTGCATTTGTGGCCGTGGATGAGGCTCCCACAAACCCCATGGGGCCCAAGGCCAGAGGTTCTCCCAGTATGCCCCACCCTGGAAGTTACAGCCTCCCAACTCCTTTGGTTTGCCATGTCATTATCACAGGCAATTGGTTGGTGGAAGGATCAAAAACCACCTGCCCCGCTGGCAGTCAATACCATCAGACAAATGGGTGTTCCAAGCCACCATCCTCAGACCGGCTGACAGAGGAACATGTATCCCCTCTCCATCAGGAAGTGCAGGCTCTTTTAGCCAAAGGAACCATGGAGAGAGTGCCTACATCATAAGTAGGTCGCAGTTGTTATAGTCGCTACTTTCTTGTGCCCAATAAGGACAGAGGACTATGTTCTATCCTAGACCTGCACCCTCTCAACTTTTTTCTGAAGAAGGAAAAATTCAGGATGCTCAAGTTAGCGTAGGCCATGTCTGTCCTGGACCTTGGAAACTGGATAGTAGCATTGTACTTGTAGTATGTCTATTTGCACATACCTATCCCTGCCTGCCTACAGGTGTTACTTGCGGTTCAAGTGGGCTGTAGGAAAGTAGGATCTGATTCACATGGGTACCCCCACTTTTTGCTGATGTTTCACTTTTTTTCGACCTTAGTCTGGCTGTGGCCCTGCTAATCAGGACCCCAGCCTAGCTGCTTCCTCTCTAAAATGGTTTCCATGTACATTAGGTACATAACTAATTGGATTCTGGAGTGCCATATAAGCCCCTAGTATATGGTATACTATGTACCTAGGGCATAGGTACCTCAGAGGCCTACCAGGGGCTGAAGCATGTATTATGCCACCCCTGGGAAGCACTCCAAAATCGCACCACAGGTCTACTACTGCAATTAGGGTAAGGGTGTGCTTGCACTCCTTACAGTGGTATAGGCTACCTATATCACTACCATTGCACACACATATAAAACCTATAAGTCACTCCTATGGCAGGCCTTAACAGTCCTGAAGGCAGAGTGCTTGGTTTTTATGTGAGAGGGTGCCCCTGCATGATCAGAGCCCCTCTGCAGCATTCGGAGTACCTCCTCTAACGCTGCTTTTCGTGGTGCAGCCTGACCATATACTCTTAAGTGCATTATATTCTCGCGGTAAATGCTAACTTTGGGATGGCTGCACGGAAACATGTCGTGTTTGGTGTCAAACGCTTTGGAATACTACCCCCCCCCCTCCCCACCAGTTCTGGCGGCGGAGTTAGCATTCCACCCTTCTAGAGGGAGAGACATGTTCACACTGGTCTAACCCGGTAGGACTTTCTACAGCCCTGGCATCACAAAATGGATGCCTCTGCCACAGACACGGGTCTGGCCTCCTGCTGCTGACCGAAACTCCGGCAGGGGAGGCCTGGACAATAGGTTTCCTGTCCCAGGGAGGTGTAACCACCTCCCCAGACAGGCAGATGTGTATTGGGGCAGGGCGGGAGCACTCTCTGGTGCGTTGAAGTCCTGCACTGGGGGCACACTTGGTGTCCCTGTGCATAGTTCAGTTCAAACCGGTTGCAGGGGCTACCTGCCCCGGCTCTGGCGCGAAACTGGACAAAGGAAATGGGTGTAACCACCCCTCTTTCCAAACCCTCCCATAGGTGGGTCCCAAGATTATGTCCAACCCCCAAACTTAGTATATGTATGGGAACCCAGTCCTTGCGACTTTAGATTACCCTGAACGAAACTCTGCAACATATATCCTGGACCTTCGACGTTCTATTTCGACTAGAAGACTGAAGAAATCTTCTTCGGGGTCAAGGAGTGACTCCCCCGCTTGGCAGGCACCAAAGAAGAAACTGTCCGGTCTGCATCGCTGAAGCTCCCGCTGGACGCCGAAGTTTTTGCATTACCAGAGGTGGATTTCCAGACTTCCCTGAGGCTACCCTGAGTCCACAGCAAAGCTGAGGCCCATGGCTATCGTGGGTGACGTGGAACCGTGTCCCCTGGACACCGTGATCTTTTGCCGATCCATCATCTTCCTGGTCTCCCTCTAAGTTGTGCTTTGGGCTCTGAGTAGCTCCAGTCTTGGGCATCTACAGCACTGAAGATCTCTGGCCTCCACTCCACGAGTGACCTGTGGGCCAGTTTCCAGTGCGACTGCTCGAGGCTCCTTCGCGATCGCTAGCCCGTTGGCTAGTGGGTCCCCACGAAGGCAACTTCTCTTCTGATTGGGATTTCCTGGTTGCTTCAGACGTGCCCCGACTTACCCTTGCTGGGTGAGTCCCCCAGACCTTGCTGGTCTGCACTGAAGTCCTTTCTCTGTTTCCAAGTGACTTGCCGTTGCCAAGGCTTGTTGGGTCCAATCCGGTCGCCGACACCGCAGCACTCGACAGACTTTGCGGGACAGCTTAAATCCAGCTCCTGGTTGTCGTCGACGCCTCCTGGACCTCGTGGCTGAAGAGTCAAGACACCTGTCAACTCACCTGAAGCACCCGACATTTGTGGGCATTGGACTATCGTGCCCCTGGTCACTGGCAAGTGACACAGACTCTGTCGCCTCTGCTTTCAGGTTCCTACCATCTTCGATCCAGGCTTGGATCTCTTTGGACACTTCTGTTCATGGCAGCAGCATTTCTTTGCCTGCTTCCATTGAAAACGACACCGCGACCCGACACGATTTGACACCTATGCACCCGGCTTCCATGGGTGAGGTAACTCGAGTACTCCGGTGCTCCCGTGGGTGTTGGCCCTAGACACCTCTAAGTCCAAAAGGGTTTGCTTGAAGTAAACGGCGATTCGTGGCCATGTTCTCACACTGCACGTGTCTCCCGTGGGTCCCCTGTGTCACTACCTAGGGTGGTTCCTTGTGGTCCAAGCACTTCTACAGGCTCTAGGCCTTGTGTCTAGCTCAGTTGTGGTTCTTATGCCACTTTATTGGTATATGGTTTGGTACTCCCCTAGGGCCCAAAGTGTATTTGTGCTTTTACTGTTGAATACTGACTTGTAACTTAAGTACTTCGAACTTTAGCCTCATAAAGAGACTAGAGGGGTGTGTTTTATCTTAAATACATATATTTTAAATATATACCTGGTGTGGTTGTCTTTCATTTGGTCATTCAAGAAATTATAGACTGGTAAAACAAGCTGCTTTACATTCCTTCAAGACTTAGCCTGAAGGCTGCTCTCCATAGCTACCACTAGGATAGCTTTCAATAAAGGTTGTCTTTAACCTATCACCATAAGAGGTTGTTTGGACTGATACAAGGTGCCCACTATAACTAGTGGACAGCATATATCAGGCCAACTTCTCACAGTGATCCATTGATCTGGCAGTTCGACAGGTGCAGCCGTCGCAAGGAGAGCAAAAAGAAAACAGAAAAATGAATGTGCAACTGCCACACTGCGCACTGCTCACTCATGCCGCCAAGAGAGCCAAAGACTTATTGAAAAAACAGTGACAAACTCTTCCCGTATGCTTGGCAGTCTCTCGCTGCTGACCGCAGCCCGCGGCCGTATCGATAACAGTCCGCGGCTGGATGCAAATCCAAACGCTGCCCCCTGCCGTATCGATGATTATGGGGCCAGTGCCCCGATAAGCCCTGATTGCTGTCGGGTAAAGGCCGGGCGGTGGGGCTGAGAGAGAGGAGCTGTGCCGGGTACTCGGTGTTCTTTTTTCGGCATCTCGGCATTTTCTCGCTCCTTGCTTCCTCGCTTCTGCTCTGAGTGCGCTACCCTGACGACAGGAACCGGAACATAACCTGAAGATACTGAAGAAGATTTTCAAATGGCTTCCAATGAGCAACCAAAACCCAGTTATGCACACCTGTCATCACAAGCAAACTGGACTACAGCAACCACCTATATGCCGGAATCAAAAAAGCACTCAGAAGAAGGCTGCAGACCCTTCAGAACTTGATAGCCAGAATCACTCTTAACCTCCCGTGCTGCACTCACATCACACCACACCTGAAGGAGATTCACTGGCTCCCCATAAGCAAAAGGCACAGTTCACACTTCTCACCCACACTTTCAAGGCACTACACAGCACTGGCCCAGCATACCTCAACAATTGCATCTGCATTCACAAACCGTCCAGACACCTCAGTTCGTCCAGACTCCTACTTGCACACATTGTATGTATTCAGAAAACCAGATGTGGCCATCGAGGCTTCTCCTACATAGCTCCTAAAATGTGGAACAACCTGCCACTACACATAAGAGCCTCCTCCTCACTTCCTGAATTCCGAAGCAATATTTTGCAATACATGCATTACTGTAACTTTACTGTAAGGGTAACTATTTACCAGGAAATCAATCATTATATTGATAATAAATGATGCACAAAGAACAGTTTCCATATTTGGATATCAATTTCTACATTATGGGAGTGTCACTCTAAGAACCAAATTCCATAGGAATTCCATAAGTTCTATCTGACCCTATGTTCTAGGTCAGGAATTGCTTCTCACCAGGGGCCAGTCTCTTTAACTGCAAGGCCCCTTTTTCGCTATTTCCCAGGGCAGTTGTTCCAGCACTAACCTCCTCTTCTGCTCATCCTTGCTTAACGCAGTTCTTGCAAGCATGCAAAGCTACTGTCCAATCCTTTGCTTCTAGCCACAGCCTTTATCTTTGTATGAACCACTGCCCTAAAGCTCTGGCACACATTGTAAAAGGTCATTCTATGAGCAACAGAGTCGTTTTCCTATGTGAGGCCATGTAACGCGCTGTATTGTGATTTTCCACTTCCGGTGCACTAAACAATAATGTCCCAAATGGATGAAAACAAGGCTATCATACCGAACCAGCTCTGTTCCAACTCACAGACTCTCATGAGGTTCACACAAGCAAGATCTTACCGATTCCAGGAGGGCCAGCTCTTCTAGGGATTCAAAGTGCAGGCTCACTGTGCTTGTCTCAACCCACGCGTTATCTGTGTTCCTGGGGTCATCCAGGTAACCTTTGTACACCTGCGGGGGTCAAATCAACAAATGGTCTGGTGTTACATTAGCAATAACAGACCCATGGACTAGTTCCTCAGGGCGTCCATCTTGTCTCCCCTCCCAACTGGCTCTTCCCACTCAGTGTTGTCCTCTTCCTTCAAGTGTCAGCACAGGCTTTCCTGCATCCAGTCTACTTGGATCACCTTTTGTGCTCTCACTGCGGCATCCTGCCTGCTTATATCACCTTTTGTGCTCTCACTGCGGCATCCTGCCTGCTTATATCACCTTTTGTGCTTTCATTGCTGCATCCTGCCTGCTTGGCTCACCTTTTGTGCTTTCATTGCTGCATCCTGCCTGCTTGCATCACCTTTTATGCTTTCATTGCTCCTTCCTGCCTGCTTATATCACCTTCTGTGCTCTAATCGCTGCATCCTGCCTGCTAATATACCTGCTTATATCACCTTCTGTGTGCTCACTGCTGCATCCCGCCTGCTTATATCACCTGTGCTCTCACTTCTGCATCCAGGAAACTTATATCATCTTATGTGTTTGTATTGCTGCATCCAGTCTATTTATATCACCTTCTGTGCTTTTACTGCTGCACCCTGCCTGCTTATATCACCTTCTGTGCTCTGAGTGCTGCATCCAGTCTATTTATATCACCTCCTGTGCGCTCATCGCTGCACCCTGCCTGCTTATATCACTGTCTCTGCTCTCATCGCTGCATCCAGTCTATTTATATCATCTCCTGTGCGCTCATCGGTGCACCCTGCCTGCTTATATCAATGTCTGTGCTCTCATCGCTGCACCCTGCCTGCTTATATCACCTTCTGTGCTCTGAGTGCTGCATCCAGTCTATTTATATCACCTCCTGTGCGCTCATCGCTGCACCCTGCCTGCTTATATCACTGTCTCTGCTCTCATCGCTGCATCCAGTCTATTTATATCATCTCCTGTGCGCTCATCGGTGCACCCTGCCTGCTTATATCAATGTCTGTGCTCTCATCGCTGCATCCTGCCTGCTTATATCACCTTCTGTGCTCTCATCCTCCCTGCTTATATCACCTTCTGTGCTCTCATCCTCCCTGCTTATATCACCGTCTGTGCTCTCATCGCTGCACCCTGCCTGCTTATATCACCTTCTGTGGTCTCATCCTCCCTGCTTATATCACCTTCTGTGCTCTCATCCTCCCTGCTTATATCACCTTCTGTGCTCTCATCCTCCCTGCTTATATCACCTTCCTGTGCTCTCATCGCTGCACCCTGCCTGCTTATATCACCTTCTGTGTTCTCATCCTCCCTGCTTATATCACCTTCTGTGCTCTCATCCTCCCTGCTTATATCACCGTCTGTGCTCTCATCGCTGCACCCTGCCTGCTTATATCACCTTCCTGTGCTCTCATCGCTGCACCCTGCCTGCTTATATCACCTTCTGTGGTCTCATCCTCCCTGCTTATATCACCTTCTGTGCTCTCATCCTCCCTGCTTATATCACCATCTGTGCTCTCATCGCAGCACCCTGCCTGCTTATATCACCTTCTGTGGTCTCATCCTCCCTGCTTATATCAACTTCTGTGCTCTCATCCTCCCTGCTTATATCACCGTCTGTGCTCTCATCGCTGCACCCTGCCTGCTTATATCACCTTCTGTGGTCTCATCGCTGCATCCTGCCTGCTCAGACCACCTTCCTGTGCTCTCCTTGCTGCACCCTGCCTGCTTATTTCACCTTCTGTGCTCTCATTGCTACATCCTGCCTGCTTTCATCTAATCATTTGCCCTAATCTCAGCATCCTTGCTGCTTCTATGGCCTACTATGCTCTCACCCTTGCACACAGTATGCTTCTATCTTATTTTGTGGCCTGAGTGAACCTTGCCTGCTTCACTGGTGGCATGTGTCTTCATAGTGGAGCATGTGTACTTCCCTCATCTCTTGGGCTCTTGTTCCTATACCCTGCCAGTTCTCAGCATCTAGCTGCCTCCTTATTTCATCTCTCATTCCTGACTGTGCCCATATTGCCAATGCTCTTGATTATACGTCCTTCCTGTTTACATTATCAGCTGAGCTCTTATACTGTCATACTGTCTGCTTCTATCACTTGCTCTTTGCTGTTTGCACATCTGGAATCTTCTGCTGTTTCCTCAGTGTGCTGTCATCCTTTCCTGTGCACGTGACAGCTGATCCATTTGCTGTTTCACTGATCTTTGATCTTCTACTCATCTGCCCAGTAGGTTAATCCATTCGGAACAGTCGTATGTTACTACCTTCGTCGTTAAAGGTGGGGCATCCACCCACTAGTCTATGGTCTCTCTATCAGCAGGACTCTCGAGACACACCTCCCATCCCCCACTGTCCTCATATTGCCTGTATTCCCTTCATCCAATACCTGATGGCCAGGCGCCTCCCCTTCAAACCTATCCCAATGCTTCTCTTACTCTGAACTTGCCTCTTCTTTATCATGATTGTCCACTACATGCTGGTCACAGAACTATCACTAGTGTGAGAAGTTCGCCTGGCATATGCCGTCCACTAATTAAAGTGGGCACCTTGCACCAGTCCAAACGACCCTTATTGATGATTAGGTTAAAGACAACCTTTATTGAAAGCTATCCTAGTGGTAGTTATAGAGAGCAGCCTTCAGGCTAAGTCTCGAAGGAATGTAAAGCAGCTTGTTTTACCAGTATATAACTTCCTGAATGACCAAATGAAAGGAGAACCACACCAGGTATATATAAAATATATGTATTTATTACTTAACACTCTCTACTAACCTCTCTATGAGATTCGAGAACAAAGCACACAATATACAATCACTAGAACGACAGTAAACAGCACAATACACGATGGGCTCCAGCGGGAGATCAAACCATATATTAAGAAAGTGGTATATCAACCCCGACTTGACTAGACACAGTGCCTAGAGCACGTAGAATCGCTGTAACCCCAAGGAACCACCCAAGGTACTGACACAGGGGACCCACGGAGGATGTGTGCAGTGTGAGAACACAGACGCGAGTTCCGTACAACTCTATGGGAAAGTAGCGGTTGGAATTTTAAAGACTAAGGACACTTAGAAGAGGACTTCAAGCAGACCCAGTTATACATAGAAGGTTCTAAGGCCAGCACTCTTGAGAGTACCGAGGTACCCGTGTTACCTATCCCAGAGGAGCTGGGTGCATAGGAGTCAAGTGATGTCAAAAACCTTCGTCATTTTCAATGGCGTCTTGCAAGAAAGGGCTACTGCCATGAAGAGGAAAAGTGTCCGGTGTGATCCAAGCCTGGATCGGAGACGTGAAGAACCTGAAAGCAGAAGGGAGAGAGTCTGGGTCACTTGCCAGTGACCAAGAGCACGATAGACGAATGCCCACCGATGTCGGGTGATTCAGGTGTGAAGAGGTGAAGCTTGACTCTGCAGCCACAGGGACCAGGAGACGTAGACCAGAGTCCGCAGGTGAGCTGTCCCACGAAGGATGTCGAGTGCTAGGGGGTCAGTGCTCGGATTTAACACCAACAAGCCTTGACAACTGCAACCCACGCGGTCAGAGAAAAGATGCTTCGGTGAGGACCAGCAAGCTCCTGGGGATTCCCCAAGCGATGGAGAGTCAGGGCATGTATGGAGCAACCAGGGAGGACCACTGAAAGTTAAAGCTGCCTTCTCAGGGACCCACAGGTCAACGGACCAGGGATCGCGAAGGGACCTCGAGAGGAATCACAAAATGCTAGCCCACGGAACACTCATGGAGTGTAGGCCAGCAATCTTCGGTGGAATTACTGCTCAGGTCAGGGCTACAAGTAACCCAAAGCTCAGCCTCAGGGGTCGCCGGAAAGCTGATGCTTCTGCAAATAGACGCGGTGTTCAGGGCTTCGGGCTGCACGGTCACCACGAGGGATATGGGCCTCAGGTTTGCTGAGGGCAGAGATCAGCCTCTAAGACCTCGGAAACCCACCTCCTGTGTTGCAATATTCTTTGGAGTCCTCAGGAGCTTCGGAGATGCAAACTGCTCAGATGCGTCTTAGGTGCCTGCTTTGCAGGGGAGTAACTCTTTTACTCCAAGGGAGATTCTTCAGTCATCCAGCGTGTAGGAGAGTAGGATCTGCTTCACATGGGTACCCCCACTTATTGCTGGTGTTTCACTGTTTTTCGACCTTAGTCTGGATGTGGCCCTGCTAATCAGGAACACAGCCTAGCTGCTTCCTATCTAAAATGGTTTCCATGTACATTAGGTACATATCTAATTGGTTTCTAGAGTGCCTTATAAGCCCCTAGTATATGGTATACTATGTACATAGGGCATAGGTACTTCAGAGGCCTACCAGGGGCTGAAGCATGTATTATGCCAGCCCTGGGAAGCACTCCAAAATGGCACCACAGGTCTGCTACTGCAGCCTGGGTAAGGGTGTGCTTGCACCCCTTACAGTGGTATAGGCTACCTATATCACTACCATTGCACACATATATAAAACCTATAAGTCACTCCTATGGCAGGCCTTAACAATCCTGAAGGCAGATTGCTTGGTTTTTATGTGAGACGGTGCCCCTGCTTGAGCAGAGCTCCTCTGCAGCGTTCGGAGTACCTCCTCTGTTGCTGTTTGTGGTGCAGCCTGACCATATACTCTTAAGTGCATTATAACTTTGCGGTGTTGGAAGGCGACCCCAGGGGAGACAGGGAGGATACCTGAACACCCTGAGACCTACCCTCGGGGTAACGTAGCCGGGCACTGGCGGGAGACTCCTAAGGGGAAGAGTCTCGTATCTAGGATCGCACACACGGCACCACACGACAAAGAGACACCACACGGTAGGTTCTTGGGAACAGATCTTTTATCTACTCAACTTCATCCGATCTTTATGATCACCAAGGTGGATATGTACAGATAGAGCACGGGCTCAGAGAGTCTCGGTAGGGAAAGGGGGTAGCAGGACAGTCTTTGGGGATCCGGATCAATGCAGGGGCGTACCCAACGAACAGCTCACAATCCTCGAGCTGGGGGATACGCTGCGGTCCAGCCGGACCGAGGGAGTCGTTAGGAGCCGCGAGTCACTCAGCAGGGCTCGAGCACAAGGTCGGAGGTCTTACGATCTTCAGGGGAGCCGCGAGTCACTCAGCAGGGCTCAAGCACAAGTTCGGAGGTCTTACGATCTTCAGGGGAGCCGCGAGTCACTCAGCAGGGCTCAAGCACAAGTTCGGAGGTCTTACGATCTTCAGGGGAGCCGCGAGTCACTCAGCAGGGCTCAAGCACAAGTTTGGAGGTCTTACGATCTTCAGGGGAGCCGCGAGTCACTCAGCAGGTCTCAGAGGGTCCAAGGTTGCAAGGGAGCCGCGACCACGTCAGCAGGGCTCTCTTCGTTCCAGAGTCGAATCTGCCGATAGTCTCAGAGCACCCCTTGTTATAGGTCAACCCCTCTTTGATGTCCGGGGGCCGTGTAGGTAGGGGTCTTAGCGCCTGGGGGCCGCTCGTTGGAGTTTCCTGCCATGTTGTCCTTTGATCCTTTCAGGGCCGGGTCGGGAGGAGTCCCAGACACCCAGCAGGCGTGGAGCCAGCCCTCAGGGAGGCCAGAGGGCCGATCGAAACCCATCTCCCGAGGGGAGGCCAGAGGTGCGATGGAAACTGCTCCTCCCTCTCTCACTCCCTGGGAGCGCGATGTTCCCCAGCCGGGGCGGCGCCTCTAGGCCTGGGTTGTGCTGGGGCCGGGCGGCCATCGTAGGTGCATGAAGTGGGCACGCGGGCCCTGTGGTGATGGGAAGATGGAGGGCACGGACAGGGAAGCCCGGGTCGGGTGTGTGTGGGTCCTGGCGGGCAGGACCGGCTAGGCCGTGTACTGAGGGACTGAATGAGGTGTACGGGTCAGGGGGTTTGGCTAGGGGTCAGGGATGGCCATGCCACAAGGCCGGGTCTAACACGCGTCCCCCCCAGCTGAAAGCCGGAGAGAACTACCCATCCTCTTGGGGGTTCTCTTCGCTGAGGCAGAAGAACCGGGAGAGGCCGTCAGCGTTGGCGTGGTCAGTACCAGGGCGGTGCTCTACGGTGAAATCCATCCCCTGGAGGGAGATTGACCACCGCAATAGTTTGGGGTTCCCCTCGCATCTGCATGAGCCTTCGCAGGGGGCGATGGTCGGTTTGGACTTTGAAGTGGGTGCCGAACAGATAGGGTCGTAATTTCTTGAGGGCCCAGACTACGGCGAACGCCTCGCGCTCAATGGTGCTCCATTTCTGTTCTCTGGGTAACAGCCTTCGGCTGAGGAAGGCTACGGGCTGGTCTAGGCCTTGGTCATTCACCTGTGACAGGACTGCCCCAATGCCATGCTCGGAGGCATCAGTTTGTACCACAAACTCCTTGGAGGGGTCGGGGGCCTGGAGCACGGGGGCAGTACACATGGCCGCTTTCAGGGCATCGAACGCCTCCTGGCAGGCAGAGGTCCACTGCACTTTCTTGGGCTGTTTCTTGGACGTGAGTTCCGTGAGGGGACCGACAAGGCTGCCGTACCCCCAGATGAATCTCCGGTAGTAGCCGGTGAGGCCCAGAAAGGCTCGGACCTCCGTTTGGGTCGTGGGTGGTTTCCAGGCTAGGATGGCGTCGATCTTAGGCTGCAGAGGGGCGACCTGCCCGCTTCCGACTCGGTGCCCTAGGTAGGCCACCGAACCTTGCTCAATCTGACACTTGCTGGCTTTTACTGTGAGGCCTGCCTGGCGCAGGGCCGTTAGCACCCTCCGGAGGTGCTGGAGGTGCTCACTCCATTCGGAACTGAAAACCGCGATATCGTCTAGATATGCGGCGCTGAACTTTTCCAGCCCGGCCAGGACTCTATTTACCAGTCGCTGGAAGGTGGCTGGGGTATTTTTCATTCCGAAGGGCATCACGCAAAAGCGATAGTGCCCATCCGGGGTGGAGAAGGCGGACCGCTCCTTGGCTCCTTCTGTGAGCGCAATTTGCCAGTACCCGCAGGTTTGATCGAATGTGCTAAGGAAATGAGCCGACCCGAGACGGTCAATGAGCTCGTCTGCTCGGGGAATGGGGTGAGCATCGGCTCGGGTGACTTCATTGAGTCCCCGGTAGTCCACACAGAATCGGAGTTCTGGGGCGACACCGGGGGCCGCTGCTTTCGGGACCAGTACCACGGGGCTGGCCCAGGGGCTGTCTGAGGGTTCGATCACCCCCAAGGTCAACATCTTCGAGACCTCGGCCTGAATGCAGGACCGGACTCGATCGGGGACTCGGCAGGCTCGTTGCCTCACCGGCGGGCTGTGTCCGGTGTCCACGTCATGGACACACCAGTCGGTGACTTTAGGGACGAGAGAGAATAAGTCGGGGAACTGCCCTAAGAGCCAGCGGCAGTCCTCGCGTTGCTGGGAGGTGAGGGATGGAGAGAGGTTCACTCCTTCCACGGCGCCATCCTTCTCCTTGGTACACAGGAGGTCAGGGAGGGGATCTGACTCCTCCTCGGCCCCGTCATCGGTGGCCAGCAGCAGGCTCAGCTCCGTCCGCACGAAGTGAGGCTTGAGGCGGTTCACGTGAAAGACCCGAAGGGGGTCCCGAGGTGACTGGACGTCCGCCAAGTACGTGACCTGGCTCTTCCGCTCAACGACTTTGAAGGGCCCGGTCCATTTATCCTGGAGGGCGCAAGGTTTCACGGGGGCCATGACCCATACCTGCTGGCCCGGCTGGAACTCGACCAGAGTGGCATTCTGGTCGTACCAGCGCTTTATTTCTTCCTGGCTCACCTCCAGGTTGGCCTCGGCCATTTCTCGAAACTTCCTAGTCTGGTTTCGGAGGGTCAGAACGTATCGAAACACATCTCGGGGGGGGCCTCGTGGCGCCGCCTCCCACCCTTCCTTGACCAGGCTGAGGGGCCCCCGGACGGGGTGCCCGTAGAGTAACTCAAAGGGGCTGAACCCCAAGGATTTCTGGGGAACTTCCCGGTAGGCAAATAAAAGGCAGGGGAGCAGGACGTCCCACTTGCGCCGGAGGGGCTCTTCCAGGCCCGCGATCATCCCCTTCAGAGTCCAGTTATACCGCTCTACTAGGCCATTTCCTTGGGGATGGTACGGGGTGGTGAACTTATAGGACACTCCACATTGTTGCCACAGGGACGTCATGTATTTGGAGATAAAGTTCGTCCCGCGATCGCTTACGACCTTGCGGGGAAAACCCACATGGGAAAAGATCCCCATCAACGCCCGGCCCACCACGGGGGCGGTGATGGTGCGTAGGGGAATGGCCTCCGGGTACCGGGTGGCATGGTCCACTAGGACGAGGATGAAGCGGTGACCTTGGGAGGTTGGGGGGTCCAGGGGCCCCACGATGTCGATCCCGACCCGTTCGAACGGGGTATTGACGACAGGGAAGGGTTGGAGGGGAGCCTTGCGCTTTCCTCCACTCTTCCCACTAGCCTGGCACGTGGGACAGGACTTGCAGTGGGTTTCTACATCTGCTTTCATTTTGGCCAGTAAAAGTGAGTCACTAGGCGACTGTAGGTTTTGTCTTGGCCCAAGTGGCCTGCGAGGGGGACATCGTGGGCCAAGCCCAGGAGGAAGTCTCGGAAGCGTAGGGGTACCACCAGCACCCGGGCTGATCCTATCTCCACCGACTTCTGCTCGCTGTACAAAAGGCCATTTTCCCAATATAGCCGATGTGTTCCAGATTGGTCGCCCGCGGCTTGGGCCTCTGCTTGCTGCTGGGGTCCGACCAGGGAGGGACAGGTAGCTTGCTCCCGGCAGGGGCCCCCTTCGTGGCGCCACTGGGCCAACTCGGGCAGATCGCCTAATTCTGCGATCTAGGCGGGGACGGACGGTAGGGCTTCGTCGCTGGCGACAGATTCTCCACGTGGGGAGGTGTGGGGGACCTCGGCGGGGACAATCCCGTCCTCGATGGCAGGTGCGTCCTCGACTTCCCCGAGGGGGGGCCGTTGGGCCGCCATAGATCGGGTGGTGGCGCACACCCACTCGGGGAGACCCATCATCCCCAGGTGGGCCTTGCGCTCGACTTGCTGCCAGGGAGAACTTTCTAGGTCTTTCCCCAGGAGACAGTAGACCGGCTGGGAGGTTCTTACTGCTACTTTCAATTTACCGACCACTCCGCCCCATTCAAAAGGCACCAGGGCTACCTTACAGAGACTCTCAGTGTTGTCGGCTGCAATTACAGGGCAAAATATGTTGGGGAGGATCTGGTCTTCGTGGACTAAGTGGCTGAGGACACCGGTGATGCTCGCCCCGGTGTCGCGGAGGGCCTCTACCTGTTGGCCATTGATCGTCACTAGCTGCCCGTATTTCTTCGTGTTGGAGGGCAGGAGGCTCCCAGGGACCATTTCTCTGTCTCCTAATGATACCAAGGCCATGGCGGCGGGTTCCCATTCTACGGTCTCCTCAATCTCCTCCCCTAGGGCTACATTGGCTATCTGTCTGGCTGGGGGGGCTGTAGTGGGGACGCGCAGGGCCATGGGGCATTCGGGGTCATTGGCGTAATGCCCGGGTTTCTGGCAACGGAAACAAGTGATGGTCACCCGGTGCCCCCGTCTCACGGGTGAACCGGATACAGCTGGTGGGGGGGGGCGGGAAGTGCGGAGGTTGGCTTTTCGGAGGACTGGACTGGGATTCCCTCTGCCCTCCCTGGTTCCCCCCCCCCCCCCCTCTCTGGCAGGGTGGTCCCTGACTGGCTCGGGGGAATTCTCCTACAGGGCCCCGAGAGACCCGGGTGTTGGTCCAGCGATCCGCCTCGACAGCCAGCTTCCTCGGATCCGTGAGCTTGCTGTCGAGCAGATGCTGGCGTAGCTCCACAAAGCAGTTCGCCGCCAGGTGTTCCCGTAACATAAGGTCGGTTAGTTCGTCCAGGGTGGTTACTTTGCTGCCCTTAATCCACCCGTCGAATGCACGGCTGAAAAAGTTCACATACTCCACCCTCGTGGTGCCGGGGATCTTCTTGCAGTCCCGGAACCGCTGGCGGTACAGCTACGGGGTGAGGCCGTACCTTGTGAGGAGGGCCTCCTTCATGTGGCTGTAAGAGGTCTGCATGGAGGATGGTAGGTCGAGCAGGGTGTCTCTCCCCTCGCTCAAAAATCGGCCCCACAACCCGGCCCCCCAATCTTTCTGCGGGACTCGGTGGGAGGTCATGGCGACCTCGTAGGCCTTGAACCATTGTTGGATGTCATCGTTTCTGTAATATTCCTTGACCACATCTTTGGGGATGTGGACCATCTGTTCCGTCGGTGGTGGCGCCCCCCGGTTCTCCGGGGGTCGAGCTTCTTCGCTCCTTGCCTTGAGCTCGATTTCTTTCAAGCTGCGTTCGTGCTCCAGTTGAAGTCTTCGTCCTTCATGCTCTCGTTGGAGTTTCTTCTCTTCTAGTTCGCCTTGTAGTCGCATCTGTTCCACTGCTAGCTTCTTCTCAGCTAATTTTAACTCGCCCTCAATCTTCAGTTTGGCCAGTTCGAGTTCGTGATTGCGACTTCTCTCTCTTTCTGCAAGTTCTTCTGGGGATAGACCCCCGTCTGGTACGAAGCTTCGTACCTGGTTGCTGCTGCTTTCTCTTGGGGAGAGTCCAGCTTCGTCGTGGAGCTCCACCGCTCCTTCTGGGCGGGGGCTCCGGATTCCACCCAAGCTTTCAGTGCTTTCTGCATATCTTCTTTGGTGTTGAGACCAGTGGTAGCGATTTTTAGTTCTTTGCAGAATTGCTTCAGTTCTTTGTGCGTGTACTCTTCCAGTTGTTCCGCCTGGAACATAGCACCCGCGTTGGTTTCTGTGAGACTCATGGCGTTTTCTTCTGCCGTCTTTGCCGGTAGTGCGTCAGCCGCTTACGGTACGATCTCTAGATGATGGGCCCGAATCCCGTCGCTTGCCACCAATGTTGGAAGGCGACCCCAGGGGAGACAGGGAGGATACCTGAACACCCTGAGACCTACCCTCGGGGTAACGTAGCCGGGCACTGGCGGGAGACTCCTAAGGGGAAGAGTTTCGCATCTAGGATCGCACACACCGCACCACACGACAAAGAGACACCACACGGTAGGTTCTTGGGAACAGATCTTTTATCTACTCAACTTCGTCGGATCTTTATGATCACCAAGGTGGATATGTACAGATAGAGCACGGGCTCAGAGAGTCTCGGTAGGGAAAGGGGGTAGCGGGACAGTCTTTGGGGATCCGGATCAATGCAGGGGCGTACCCAACGCACAGCTCACAATCCTCGAGCTGGGGGATACGCTGCGGTCCAGCCGGACCGAGGGAGTCGTTAGGAGCCGCGAGTCACTCAGCATGGCTCGAGCACAAGGTCGGAGGTCTTACGATCTTCAGGAAAGCCGCGAGTCACTCAGCAGGGCTCAAGCACAAGTTCGGAGGTCTTACGATCTTCAGGGGAGCCGCGAGTCACTCAGCAGGGCTCAAGCACAATTTCGGAGGTCTTACGATCTTCAGGGGAGCCGCGAGTCACTCAGCAGGGCTCATGCACAAGTTCGGAGGTCTTACGATCTTCAGGGGAGCCGCGAGTCACTCAGCAGGACTCAGAGGGTCCAAGGTTGCAAGGGAGCCGCGACCATGTCAGCCGGGCCTTCTTCGTTCCAGAGTCGAATCTGCCGATAGTCTCAGAGCACCCCTTGTTATAGGTCAACCCCTCTTTGATGTCCGGGGGCCGTGTAGGTAGGGGTCTTAGCGCCTGGGGGCCGCTCGTTGGAGTTTCCTGCCATGTTGTCCTTTGATCCTTTCAGGGCTGGGTCGGGAGGAGTCCCAGACACCCAGCAGGCGTTGAGCCAGCCCTCAGGGAGGCCGGAGGGCCGATCGAAACCCATCTCCCGAGGGGAGGCCAGAGGTGCGATGGAAACTGCTCCTCCCTCTCTCACTCCCTGGGAGCGCGATGTTCCCCAGCCGGGGCGGCGCCTCTA
The DNA here is from genome assembly GCF_964204655.1 of Triturus cristatus. Classification (NCBI taxonomy): domain Eukaryota; kingdom Metazoa; phylum Chordata; class Amphibia; order Caudata; family Salamandridae; genus Triturus; species Triturus cristatus. Next base: position 1,632,806,971 of record NC_140591.1, on the reverse strand, counting down.
GGCCTGGGTTGTGCTGGGGCCGGGCGGCCATCGTAGGTGCATGAAGTGGGCACGCGGGCCCTGTGGTGCTGGGAAGATGGAGGGCACGGACAGGGAAGCCCGGGTCGGGTGTGTGTGGGTCCTGGCGGGCAGGACCGGCTAGGCCGTGTACTGAGGGACTGAATGAGGTGTACGGGTCAGGGGGTTTGGCTAGGGGTCAGGGATGGCCATGCCACAAGGCCGGGTCTAACATGCGGTAAATGCTAACTTTGGACTGGCTGCACGGAAACATATATGTGTAGTGATTTGAAGAGATATAGGTAACCTATATCTCAGTAAGGGGTGCATACACCACCTTACCCAGGCTGCAGTAGCAGACCTGTGGTGTCATTTTGGATGGCTTCCCAGGGGTGGCACAATACATGCTGAAGCCCCTGGTGGGCCTCTGGGGTACCTATGCCCTAGGTACATAGTATACCATATACTAGGGACTTATAAGGGTACCCTAGAAACCAATCTGGAGTGTACCTAAAGTACATGGAATCATTTTAAAGGGGAAAGCAGATAGACTGGGGTCCTGAATAGCAGGATCCTAGTCAAACTAAGTCGAAAACCAACAAAACACCAGGAAAAAAGTGGGGGCAACCATGCAGTCAGATTCCACCTTCCTACAACTAGCATCTCCCACACCATGTACTGGTCCCTTCTCTAACATGGGGACGCTATAAGGCTGGTCACAGATCCGCCCATCAGTAGCATTTCTCGGTGATAATCAACCATTTCACTTCCTCCTCCTTTCCCTTCTAACTAGTCCTGCCTGTCCATCAGTAGGATCTCCTGAGTAGCATCTCCCACTGCACCATCCCTATTCTATCTTGTGCACCCAGTACTTGCAGTTATAGATTATCAGTCCATAGCCTCTACTGATACTCACATTTAACTACACTCATGTTTCCTACATTACTGCACTCAGTGCCTGCTGGTTATCAGTCTCTCCTTCTCCAGCATTTCACTACATCTTACACTACTATCCTCTGCATCCTTTACCTGCTAGCCACAGGTCTATCAATCCAGCAGTGCTCGTTTCCCAGTGCACATGTGTTTCCATCACTGTCTGCAACCAATATCTGTTGCTCGCAGTCATGCCCATCGCTAATGTCCCCTGGTGCCCAACTCTCAAGTGCATCACCTCCATTCCATGTACCCATTAACTGCTGTTGACTGGCTCCCAGAGCACTAATCTCTCCTCCGTCCAGTGCACCCATTACCTGCTGATGACCGGCTCCCAGTGCACTGATCTCTGCTCCGTCCAGTGCACACATTACCTGCTGATGACTGGCTCCCAGTGCACTGATCTCTGCTCCATCCAGTGCACCCATGACCTGCTGATGACTGGCTCCCAGTGCACTGATCTCTGCTCCATCCAGTGCAAGCACTACCTGCTGATGACTGGCTCTCAGTGCACTGATCTCACCTCCCTCCAGTGCACCCATTACCTGCTGATGACTGGCTCCCAGTGCACTAATCTCTGCTCCGCACAGTGCACCCATTACCTGCTATTGACTGGCGCTCAGTGCACTAATCTCTGCTCCCTCCAGTACACCCATTACCTGCTGATGACTGGCTCCCAGTGCACTGATCTCTGCTCCGTCCAGTGCACCCATTACCTGCTGATGACTGGCTCGCAATGCACTGATGGGTGCTCCGTCCAGTGCACACATTACCTGCTGATGACTGGCTAACAGTGCACTAATCTCTGCTCCGTCCAGTGCACCCATTACCTGCTGATGACTGGCTCCCGTGAACTAATCTCTGCTCCCTCCAGTGCACCCATTACCTGCTGATGACTGGCTCCCAGTGCCCCGATCTCTGCTCCGTCCAGTGCACCCATTACCTGCTGATGGCTGGCTCCCAGTGCACTAATCTCTGCGCTGTCCAGTGCACCCATTACCTGCTGATGACTGGCTCCCAGTGCACTAATCTCTGCTCCGTCCAGTACACCCATTACCTGCTGATGACTGGCTCTCAGTGCACTGATCTCTCCTCCCTCCAGTGCACCCATTACCTGCTGATGACTGGCTCCCAGTGCACTAATCTCTGCTCCGCACCGTGCACCCATTACCTGCTATTGACTGGCTCCCAGTGCACTGATCTCTGCTCCATCCAGTGCAAGCACTACCTGCTGATGACTGGCTCTCAGTGCACTGATCTCTCCTCCCTCCAGTGCACCCATTACCTGCTGATGACTGGCTCCCAGTGCACTAATCTCTGCTCCGCACAGTGCACCCATTACCTGCTATTGACTGGCTCTCAGTGCACTAATCTCTGCTCCCTCCAGTGCACCCATTACCTGCTGATGACAGGCTCCCAGTGCACTGATCTCTGCTCCGTCCAGTGCACCCATTACCTGCTGATGACTGGCTCGCAATGCACTGATGGGTGCTCCGTCCAGTGCACCCATTACCTGCTGATGACTGGCTAGCAGTGCACTAATCTCTGCTCCGTCCAGTGCACCCATTACCTGCTGATGACTGGCTCCCAGTGAACTAATCTCTGCTCCCTCCAGTGCACCCATTACCTGCTGATGACTAGCTCCCAGTGCCCGGATCTCTGCTCCGTCCAGTGCACCCATTACCTGCTGATCGCTGGCTCCCAGTGCACTAATCTCTCCTCCGTCCAGTACACCCATTACCTGCTGATGACTGGCTTCCAGTGAACTAATCTCCTCTCCTTCCAGTGCACCCATTACCTGCTGTTGATTGGCTCCCAGTGCACTAATCTATCCTCCGTCCAGTGCACCCATTACCTGCTGATTGCTGGCTCCCAGTGCACTAATCTCTCCTCCGTCCAGTACACCCATTACCTGCTGATGACTAGCTCCCAGTGAACTAATCTCCTCTCCTTCCAGTACACCCATTACCTGCTGATGACTGGCTCCCAGTGAACTACTCTCCTCTCCTTCCAGTGCACCCATTACCTGCTGTTGATTGGCTCACAGTGCACTAATCTATCCTCCGTCCAGTGCACCCATTACCTGCTGATGACTAGCTCCCAATGCACTGATCTCTTCTCAGTCCAGTGCACCAGTTACCTGCTGATGACTGGCTCTCAGTGCACTGATCTCTGCTCCCCCAGTGCACCCGTTACCTGCTGATGACTGGCTCTTAGTGCACTGATCTCTGCTCTGTTTGGTGCACGCACTACCTGCTGATGACTGGCTCTCAGTGCACTGATCTCTGCTCCCCCAGTGCACCCATTACCTGCTGATGACTGGCTCCCAGTGCACTGATCTCTGCTCCGTCCAGTGCACCCATTACCTGCTGATGACTGGCTCGCAATGCACTGATGGGTGCTCCGTCCAGTGCACCCATTACCTGCTGATGACTGGCTAGCAGTGCACTAATCTCTGCTCCGTCCAGTGCACCCATTACCTACTGATGACTGGCTCCCAGTGCACTAATCTCTGCTCCCTCCAGTGCACGCATTACCTGCTGATGACTGGCTCCCAGTGCCCTGATCTCTGCTCCGTCCAGTGCACCCATTAACTGCTGATGGCTGGCTCCCAGTGCACTAATCTCTGCTCCGTCCATTGCACCCATTACCTGCTGATGACAGGCTCCCATTGCACTAATCTCTCCTTATCTGTCCGATGCGCCCATTACCTGCTGATGACTGGCTCCCAATGCACTAATCTCTCCTCCCTTCAGTGCACCCATTACCTTCTGATGACTGGCTCCCAGTGCACTAATCTCTGCTCCCTCCAGTGCACCCATTACCTGCTCATGACTGTCTCCCAGTGCACTAATTCTCCTCTGTCCAGTGCACCCATTACCTGTGGATGACTGGCTCCCAGTGCACTAATCTCTCCTCCGTCCAGTGCAGCCATTGCCTGCTGACGACTGGCTCCCAGTGCACTAACCTCTCCTCAGTTCAGTGCACCCATTACCTGCTGATGACTGGCTCCCAGTGCACTAATCTCCTCTCCGTCCAGTGCACCCATTACCTGCTGATAACTGTCTCTCAGTGCACTACTCTCCTATCCATCCAGTGCACCCATTACCTGCTGTTAATTGGCTCCCAGTGCACTAATTTCTCCTCCGTCCAGTGCACCCATTACCTGCTGATGACTGGCTCCCAGTACACTAATCTCTGCTCCGTCCAGTGCACCCATTAGCTGCTGTTGATTGGCTCCCAGTGCACTAATCTCTGCTCTGTACAGTGCACCCTTTACCTGCTGATGACTGACTCCCAGTGCACTAATCTCTTCTCTGTCCAGTGCACCCATTACCTACTGATGACTGGCTCACGGTGCACTAATCTCTGCTCCGTCCAGTGCACCCCTTACCTGCTGATGACTGGCTCACGGTGCACTAATCTCTGCTCCATCCAGTGCACCCATTACCTGCTGATGACTGGCTATCAGTGCACTAATCTCTACTCCGTCCAGTGCACCCATTGTAGGAGAGTAGGATCTGCCTCTTATGGTTACCCCCCACATTTGCTGATGTATCACTGTTTTTCGACTTTAGTCTGGCTGGAGCCATGCTATTCAGGACCCCAGCCTAGCTGCTTCCTCTCTAAATTGATTCCATGTACTTTAGGTACACTCCAGATTAGATTCTGGGGTACCCATGTGAGTCCCTAGTATATGGTGTACTATGTACCTAGGGCATAGGTACCCCAGAGGCCTACCAGGGGCTGAAGCATGTATTATGCCACCCCTGGGAAAGCCTCCAAAATTACACCACAGGTCTGCTACTGCAGCCTGGGTAAGGTGCTGCATATACACACATATAAACCTATAAGTCACTCCTATGGCAGGCCTTATCAATCCTGAAGGCAGAGTGCTTGGTTTTCATGTGAGAGGGGGCCCCTGCCTGAGCAGAGTCCCTCTGCAGCATTCGGAGTCTATTCTCTGATGCTGTTTGTAGTGCAGGCTGACCCTATACTCTTAAGTGCATTAAAACCTTGCGGTAACTGCTAACTTTAGGATGGCTGCATGGAAACATGTTGTGTTTGGTGTCAAAAACTTTGGAATCCTACCCCCCCCCCCTCCAGTTTTGGCAGCAGGGGTAGAATTCCATCCTTCTAGAGGGAGAGACATGTACCCACTGGTATACCTGGTAAACAACTTAACAGAGCCCTGGCATCACAAAATGGATGCTGCAGCCACAGACACGGGTCTGGCCTCCTGCCGCTGACCGAAACTCCGGCAGGGGAGGCCTGGACAATAGGTTTCCTGTCACAGGCTGATGTGTATTGGGGCTGGGTGGGAGCACTCTCAGAGTACTTTGAAGTCCTGCACTGGGGGCACATTTTGTGTCCCTGTGCGTAGTCCAGCTCAAACCGGCCCAGGGGCTTCCAGCCCCTGCTCTGGCGCAAAACTGGACAAAGGAAATGGGTGTAGCCACCCCTCTTTCCAAACCCTCCCATAGGTGGGACCCCAGAGCTAGTCCAACGCACAAGTTACTACTTGTGTAACGATATATCTGTAAGAGACATTAGTTAGTGATAGATTCCTTACCTTAGAATAGAATATCCCCAGGCGTCAGACTGGATCCGGAAACTTTTTTTCGGCAACAGTACCCCTGCGCATCGGCAGGTGGCGCTGTGCAGCTCTGCGTCCGTCGCTGGCGTCGTATGCACCGAGATGACGTCACGGAGACTACTTAGGTGCCACCCATGCGCGCTGACGTCAGTTCTGTACACGACTTTCCTTGCCAGGAACACAGAGCCATGCAAGAAACTGACCACTGGTGCCATGAAACTAGGGCCCTAAAAGGGATGACCTTAACCCTAGAAATCAGTTTGCAGAGCGGGGAGGATGGGTGGGGCGGTAAGGAATCTATCACTAACTAATGTCTCCTACAGATATATCGTTACACAAGTAGCATCTGAAAGAGACACGTTAGTGATAGATTCCTGACACCCCTGACCTGCGCAGATGAGCTGCGACCACCGCCATCACTTTGGTGAACACCCGAGGGGCGCTGGTAAGGCCGAAGGGGAGCACGGCAAATTGAAAATGCTCGCGGCCTACCGTGAACCGCATGTAACGCCGGTGGACTGGCAGGACGGGAATGTGAAAATATGTGTCCCGCAAGTCCAACGCTACCATCCAGTCTCCAGGGTCGAGGGCAGCCAAGACCTGAGTCAGAGGCAACATCTTGAACTTCTCCTTCCAGAGGAAGCAATTGACGTTCCTGAGTTCCAAGATGGGGCGCAAACCCACCTTGTCCTTCTTGGGGACCAGAAAGTAGTTGGAATAACAACCACGTCCTACTTCTGGTCTAGGAACGCGCTCAATGGCCCCCTTGGCCAGGAGGACCGTGACTTCCTGCTGGAGAAGTGCCAAGTGATCCCCCGACATATGGTGGTACTGAGGTGGCATGGCTGGAGGGGTGGACTGAAAGGGAAGGGAGTAACCCTTGCAGATGATCTGCAACACCCAAGATGATAGCGTGCCATTCTGGGAGGTGATGGCAGATCCTGCCACCCACAGGCGTGGGGTGCCCCCAAAGCTCGGATTAGGAAGGTTTGGAGGTAGAAGCAGTGGGGGCGGAGGAGGACTGACCCACACGCTGATTCCCAGACCCGCTCCTGTGGAAACCGCGCCCGTGCTGAGGCTGGGTCTGCACAGGCTTACTAAAGGAACGTGCCTGGGTGCCCCGTCTGTTGCCATGAAAGGAATGAAAACCAGAAGGGGCTGGGCTTTTCGTGAAAAGACCTAAGGACGAGTGCCATCAAAGGGCATGTCCATGAGTGAGCTCTAGACATCTGGCGAGAACCCGGTAGAACTCAACCAGGCGTAGCGACGAAGCACCACGGTCATAGAAATTGCTCTACCTAGGGAGTCCACGGTGTCCAACCCACACCGAATGGCGAACTTAGCCGCATCCTTACCCTCGGCAACAGCTTGGGACAGCACAGTTTGTGCCTCCTCAGGATACTGAGGCAACACTGAGGCAACACTTGTGAGACTGTATCCCACACCGCATGGGAATAGCAGCCCAAGAGGCATGCGGTGTTCACTGAACGCAGTCCTAACCTGGCCGAAGAGAACAACCGCCTGCCGAACTGCTCCAGCTTCTCAGAGTCCTTATCTGGCGGAGCCGTGAGAAAAGCACTCGAAGCCTGGATGACCATACTCTCAGGCATAGGATGGGTGGTCAGAAAGGCAGGGTCACCCGGCGCCGGGCGATGGCGCCTAGTGACGTTCTTATCCACAGGGGCACCCGTGGCTGGCCGTAACCAAGTGGCCAGCAAGACACCAGTGAGGGCGTCATTAAACGGCAGCAGGGGCTCCGACGAAGTGGACGCCGTCTGGAGCACCTCACTGAGGAGATTAGTTATAAGGGCCACCGTAGGGAGATCAAGGTGGAGGGCCTCATCTGCCCGACGGAGCCCCATCGTGTAAGAAGCACCCTCCTCCATGGTAGGCAGAGGAGAGACAAACACCAGGTCAGAGGAGAGATCAAGGCCACCGGCCTCGACTAACTCATCTGCCCAGTCCTGCTCGGAGTCACACTGACGAGCGAGAGGGTCCTCAGACCCCTCCCAGTCCTCCTCCACCTCCGCTGTATGTGGAACATGCCGCGGTGGTATGGCAGGAGCCTGGGAAGGATCGAACAGCGCCAGGAATGGCGCTGGGAAAAGCAAAGGACCGGGCCGAACCGGCGCCGTGTCCCAGTGCGGATCCCAGGTGGAGACAAAAGTGTCCGAGAACCTGGGGAGGGGAGGGACAAATGATACCCACTGCGGCGCCGGAGGCGGAAGCGCTGGACCTTGTGGCGCCGTGGCCGGACGCTGCGGCACAAGATCCTGTGACGCCGGGGCCAGAGACACCGGCGGCGCCGATGGCTCTACAGGATCCTGGTGGGAGCCCGAGGCCCAAACAGGTGGTCCAAGGTCCAAGAATTCCGCGGGACTCCCGGGCTCCGAAGGAGCCGCAGGGGCAAAACCCCTGTCCCTTTCATCCGCATCCGGGGAGCGATGGGGGAATGTCAAGAGCGAGAACGCTTCTTCGACTTCTTTTTGTGTCGTCTCTTACCCGAGTCCGAGGGTGAAGACTTGGAGTCCGCGTTCCCTGGAGCGGACCCTGGATCGCGAACAACACGGGGACGAGTGCCGGACCTCAAGTAGCTTCCGGGGCCGCTCCCTCAAGGCCTTCGGGGCCATGGCCAAACAGTCCCTACAAGCCCGGAAGTCATGATCACGCTCCAGGCAGTAAAGACAGACGTCATGGGGGTCCGCCACCGACATATTCTGCTGGCAGGACCCACAAGACTTAAAACTAGGCATCCCTATGGCACCAAACTCAAAATCTCAAAAGAATAGGGTACGTGCTCTAACCGGATCTGCGCTTACTGGTGCAAAAAAAGGAAGAACTGACATCAGCACGCATGGGTGGCGCCTAAGTAGTCTCCGTGACGTCATCTCGGCGCATACGACGCCAGCGACAGACGAGGAGCCGCACGGCGCCACCTGCTGACACGCAGGTGTACTGCTGACGAAAAAACTTTCCGGATCCAGTCTGACGCCTGGGGATATTCTATTCTAAGGTAAGGAATCTATCACTATAGTGTCTCTTTCAGATCCCTTTCTTAGGTATAAGTAAGGAACCCCTGGCAACAGGAATTTAGATATCCCTGGACGAAACTCTGAAGCTGAATCCTGGAACTTCGACGCTCTACGCAAGACTAGAGGACTGAAGAAATCTTCCTTGGGAGTGACCAACGAAGCATTTTGCTGGTCTGCAACTCCGAAGCTCCCGACGGACTCCGAAGTACCTGCAGCCCAGGAAGAGGATTTCCAGACTTCTCAGAGGCCGACCCGAGTCCCTAGCAAAGCTGAGACCCACAGCCCTCGTGAGTAACGTGGATCCGGAACTCCTGGTCATGGTGCAAATTTGCAAGTGCTTTGACTTCCAGACGTCTCTCGAAGTCGTACTTTGGGTTACCTGTAGCCCACACCCCGAGCACCATCTGCACCGAAGATTGTGTGCCTACACTCCACAAGTGCTCCGTGGGCCCGCTTCTTGCGTTTCCGCTGGAGGCTCCTTCACGACCCCTGGTCCGTCGACTGGTGGATCCCTGTGAAGGCAACTCTGATTTTCCTTGGGCTTCCCTGGTTGCTCCAGACGCGCCCTGACTCCCCACCACGTGGTGAGTCCCTCAGACCTTGCTGGTCTGCACCGAAGCATCTTTCTCCTTTCTGCGTGGGTTGCTATTGCCAAGGCTTGGTGAGTCCAATCCAGACCCCGACACTGCAGCACTCGACATCCTTCGTGGGACAGCTCGAATCCAGCTCCTGGTCATCCTCGACGCCTCCTGGTCCTCATGGCTGAAGAGTCAAGCTTCACCTTCTTCACCTGAAACACCCGACATCGGCAGGTATTTGTCTATCGTGCCCCTGGTCACTGGCTAGTGACCCAGACTCTGTCCCCTCTGCTTTCAGGTTCTTCTCATCCTCGATCCAGGCTTGGATCTCTTCGAACACTTCGCATCTTCCCGGCAGCAGCACTTCTTCGCCAGCTCCCATTGAAATCGACGACGCGATCCGACACCATTTGACACCTATGCACCCGGCTTCCCTGGGTGAGGTAACTTGAGTACTCCGGTGCTCCCGTGGGTGTTGACCCTAGAACTTCCTAAGTCCCAAAGGGTTTGGTCCTGACTCACCTCTGAGTGTCCCTAATCTTTAAAAATCTAACCGCGGCTTTCCCCATAGAAGCTAACGGGAGCTCCCGGCTGTGTCCCACACTGCACATGGCCTCTGTGGGTCCCCTGCGTCACTACCTTGGGTGGTTCCTTGGGGTCCCAGCGATTCTACAGGCTCTAGACCTTGTGTCTAGTTAAGTAGTGGTTCTTATACCACCATTTTAGTATATGGTTTAGCTCGCCCCTCTGGCCTCACGTGTATTTGTGCTATTTTACTGCATATTTGAAGTGTAACTTATGTGTTTTGACCTCTAACCTCATAAAGAGACTAGGAGGGGGTGTTTAGAAATAAATACATATATTTTATATATATACCTGGTGTGGTTGCCTTTCATTTAGCCATTCAAGAGATTATAGACTGGTAAAACAAGCTGCTTTACATTCCTTCAAGACTTAGCCTGAAGGCTGCTCTCCATAGCTACCACTAGGACAGCTTTCAATAAAGGTTGTCTTTAACCTATCATCAATAAGGGGTTGTTTGGACTGGTGCAAGGTGCCCACTATAACTCGTGCACAGCATATACCAGGCCAACTTCTCACACCCATTACCTGCTGATGACTGGTTCCCAGTGCACTAATCTCTCCTCTCTTCAGTGCACCTATTAACCGCTGATGACTGGCTCCCAGTGCACTAATCTCTGCTCCCTCCAGTGCACCCATTACCTGCTGATGACTGGCTCCCAGTGCACTAATCTCTCCTCCCTTCAGTGCACCTATTAACCGCTGATGACTGGCTCCCAGTGCACTAATCTCTGCTCCCTCCAGTGCACCCATTACCTACTGATGACTGGCTCCCAGTACACTAATCTCTGCTCCATCCAGTGCACCCTGCACCTCTCTCGCTCACACTTTGGAGTTGATGGCTGTGCTCTGATCTACACATCTCACCCTCACCTGATCTCTCTTTCTGCTTGATTCTGGCATCTTAGTGACACGTCCACTGTCCCATCCCATCTGAAGCTCCTCTCACTGCCCCCTTTCCTACGGGACTTCCTGCATCAAGCTACTCCTCTCTCCATCTTTGCACTTCTACCAACCGTAGCATACTGTCTACCGTGTGTGTGTGTCTGTCTGTGCACTGTGTGTACTCTCATGCCGTGGTGCATTGGCACCAGCATAGACATGGAACTACTGCAGAGCTGTTCATGTGAGGCCAGAGACTGAGGTCTGGAGCAGAGGGTGAATGACTGTGAGCACTAAGGTGCCTGGGAAAAGGGAGCTGAGGCTCTGCTCACTGTTTGAACTAGAGCTTTGTGAGGCCAGTAAGCACAATAACATTCTTGAAAGTAAATAAAGAGACAACCTGGGTCATTAATGCCCCCCCCAACCCTCTCCCACCCCACCCCAAATCTTAGTGCAGACTCATTAGAACATGCAGGCCATCAAGGCTCAGAAGTGGAGGAAGAGAACATCCCTTATTAAAAACTGCTGCATTGTTGTTTCAAAACACAGTACGCCTTCAACCGTGACCTTATTGAAAATGCAAAGTAAACCATTAAACCCCTACGGTAGTGAAGTTAAAAATCTAAATACCAACAACACTCTCACACCCCTCATACATTAGCAGGCCCACACTACCGGAAGCACTCGTACACACCTCGTAGACTAGCAATCACACACTCCTGGAAGCACTCGTACACACCTCACAGTCTAGGAATCAAACGCAACCGAAAGCTGTCTTAAATGCTTCACAGACAAGCAATCACACACTACTGGAAACACTAAAAGAAACGTCATAGACTAGCAATCATACACTATCTGAGGCCCTCTTACATGCTTTACAGACTAGCAATCACACACTACTGGAAACACTAAAAGAAACGTCATAGACTAGCAATCATACACTATCTGAGGCCCTCTTAAATGCTTCACAGACTAGCAATCACACACTACTGGAAACACAAAGAAACGTCATAGACTAGCAATCATACACTATCTGAGGCCCTCTTACATGCTTTACAGACAAGCAATCACACACTACTGGAAACACTCAAAGAAACGCCATAGACTATGTGAGACCGGCCTCACGGCGTTGCCCTCTCCATCATCCAGCCAACCTGCAACCACCCTCAAGACACGACATCTCCGGCTCCGGACGCCCCAGCCACCCCCGCTCCGCGGGCCGGCCAGAGGCCTGACAGACTCAAACACCCTACCACGCATGTCCACCCGAGGGAGCGGGAACCCTCGAGCCAGACCCAGAGGCGCCAGCCCAGTCACACCTCGGGTCGCCTTCCCCGGGAGGACTCGATCGGCCACCAGGCCCCTGGGGAGCAGGCGCCTCCCCTGCCGAGCGTCTGGGGTCCCTCCCAGACCCACCTGAAAAGACTAAAGGACTGAGCGGCAGGAAATCCCGCCGAACCCCCTCCGTCACCCCAGTCCCCCCTCTGCGAGGACTCCGGACTTCAAAGAGCAAGCGGAGTATAACAAGGGGTGCCGGAGGAACGAAAGCAGAGAAGACCTGGAACCATCTGAGCCTGCTGACGCTGTCGCGGCTCCTGAACGCTGAAATCACCTGGGCCTGCTGAGTGACTCGCGGCCTCTTGCTATTGAACCATCTGAGCCCTGCGGACGAGGTCGCGGCTCCCGAGCACTGAACCAACTAGGCCTGCTGAGTGACTCGCGGCCCCCAGCTACTGAACCATCTGAGCCCTGCTGACGGAATCGCGGCTCCTGAACCCCGACCACCTGTGCCTGCTGAGAGACTCGCGGCACTCCCCTTGAGGACGACTCGGGAAGAGATCGCCCAGAGACACGACACCCTCCAGCTCAAGGATTGTGAGCTTCCGCAGGGTATTTCGCAGAGACACTATCTTGAAAGACTGTCCCGCTACCCCCATTCCCCACGACTGACTTGTGGTACGTTGTGCCACTGCTGTACCATTTGCCTTTTGGGTCATAAAGATCCCTTGAAATCATCGATAAAAGAACCTATCGTCCTACTCAGCATACGTGTGGTGTCCCTCTGTTCGCAGTGCTGTTCAGGGTGTGCGCGCCTGGTTCGGCTTACTTGGGAGAGGTGGGTCCAAGGGGTGGGCAAGACGTGCATCGAACCCCCTTCCGGCGAACGCCTTTCCAACATTTGGTGGCAGACGACGGGATCCGAGCCGACACCGAAAGAGAGCGTGCAGTGAACGACTGACGCACTACCAAACAGAGATGGAAGGAGAAACCTCCCTGGGTGCCGCAGGTACCGAAATAAGCTCACCGTTCCGAGAGGATCAATTGGACTATTACACGCATAGGGAACTAAAACAGTTTTGCAAAGACCTTGGCATCGCTACCACCGGACTAAGCACAAAGGAAGACTTCCAGAAAGTACTGAAAGCCTGGGTCGAGACGGGGGCGCCCCCGACCCAAACGGAAGGAGACTCTACCCATGAACCACCAAGCACCCCGGCGAGAAACAACGGGCCAGAGGGGAACCTGTCCCCCGAGGAACTAGCGGACCGGGAAAGAAGCCGCAACCACGAACTGGAACTGGCAAAACTAAAAATCGAGGGAGAGATAAAACTGGCAGAGAAGAAGTTAGCCGTCGAGCAGTTACGGCTACAAGGGGAACTCGAAGAGAAGAGACTCCAAAGGGAGCACGACGAAAAGAAACTCCAGCTAGAACATGAGCGCGGCCTGAAGGAGATTGAGTGGCGGGCTAGACACGAAAAGTCACAGCCACCCGGGAATCCACTGCCCGCTCCCACCGGGGAAACCAAAGTTCACATCCCCAAGGATGTGGTAAAAGAGTATTATAAGAACGATGATATCCAGCAGTGGTTTAAGGCCTACGAAGTCGCCATGACCTCTCATCGAATCCCGCAAAAGGATTGGGGGGCTGGCCTATGGGGCCGGTTCTTAAGCGAAGGAAGGGACACTCTGCTCGATCTGCCCTCCGCGGTCATGAACTCCTACAGCCACATGAAGGAAGCCCTCGTGGGCCGGTACGGACTCACCCCCGAAATGTACCGACAACGGTTCCGAGATTGCAAAAAGATACCGGGCACCACGTGGGTCGAATACGTGAACTTTTACAGCCGCGCTTTGGACGGTTGGATCAAGGGCAGCAAGGTCTCCACCTTCGAAGAACTGTTCGATCTGATCGCCTGGGAGCATTTAGCGGCCAATTGCTTTATAGAACTGCGCCAGCATCTCCTAGACAGTAAACTTACCGACCCTCGGAAGCTGGCCGCTGAGGCTGATCATTGGGTGAACACCCGGGCCACCCGGGGCCCCGTGGGGGACTACGGCCGCAACAGTCAGGGTCCCCCCCGCCAGAGGGGCGGAGGGAACCACGGCCGACCAAGAGACTTTGCCGGGGGGTCCTCCACCAGCCCCCCCAGCAGCCCACCAGCGGCGGGTTTAGCCCAGTCTCCCGCCAGCACCGGAGCCCCAGGACGACCAGGTCCACGAGCTAGGATCACCTGCTTCCGCTGCCAGCAGCCCGGTCACTACGCCAATGACCCCCAGTGTCCCCAGTATCAGCGAACCACGACGACCAACCCCACGGCCCGGCAGATGGCCTCCGTGGCTCTGGGGGAAGAAATGGAAGACTCCGAGGAATGGGAACCGGCGGCCATGGCCCTGGTCTCCCTTGGTGATCGTGAAATGGTCCCCGGGACACCCTTGCCCGCCAACACAGAAAAGTACCGACAGCGGGTGACCATCAACGGCCACCGAGTCGAGGGCCTCCGCGACACCGGGGCGAGTGTCACCGCGGTCCACCGCAGCCTAATTTCCGAAGACCAGATCCTGGCCGGGGCCCTCTGTCCGGTCATATCCTCCGACAATTCTGAGAGCCTCTGCCAGATGGCCCTGGTGCCCTTCGAGTGGGGAGGGGTCTCCGGAGAACTGAAGGTAGCGGTCCGGACCTCGCATCCCATAGACTGCCTCCTGGGCAACGACCTGGAGAGTTCCCCGTGGGGGCAGGTAGAACGAAGAGCCCACCTGGAGATGATGGGCCTACCAGAATGGGTCTGCGCCACCACGCGCTCCATGACCGCACGATTGCCTCTCTCCAAGGGCGGTGAAGCCCTCTTACCGAACACTGTCCCCGAGAGCAGGGACCCCCTACCAGAAGCAGACCACCCTCCTTCCGAGGGGGAAGGAGACACTAACCCAGGGGAAGGACCGGAACCTTCCGCCCCAGAGGCCCCGATGGAACTCGAAGAACTGCCCGAGTTGGCCCAGTGGCGCTGCGAAGGGGGGCCCTCCCACGAAGAGTTCTGCCAGGAACAGACCACTTGCCCCTCCCTCGAGGGACTTAGACAACAAGCCGAAGCCCAGGTCGCCGGTGACCAAACCGGAACCCATTGGGTCTATTGGGACAATGGCCTCCTCTACAGCGAGCAAAAGTCCGCAGAGCTAGGCGCAGCACGAGTACTGGTGGTACCCCTGCGGTTCCGGAGCCTCCTCCTGGGCCTGGCCCACGATGTACCCTTGGCAGGACACTTAGGCCAAGACAAGACATACCAGCGATTGGTGACCCACTTCTATTGGCCCAAGATGCGGGCGAATGTAGAAACACACTGCAAGTCCTGCCTCACGTGCCAGGGCAGTGGTTAGAGTGTCGGAAAGCGCAAAGCCCCCTTACAACCATTCCCCGTTGTGAGTACCCCGTTCGAGCGGGTCGGCATCGACATCGTGGGACCCCTGGACCCGAAGACCGCCCAGGGCCACAGATTCATCCTTGTCCTGGTGGACCATGCCACCCGCTACCCCGAAGCCATCCCCCTCCGCACCGTGACGGCCCCCGTGGTGGGCCGGGCTCTCATGGGGATCTTCTCCCGTGTCGGATTTCCCCGCGAGGTTGTGAGTGATCGCGGCACGAACTTTATATCCCGCTACATGAAGTCCCTGTGGCAGCAGTGCGGAGTCACGTATAAGTTCACGACCCCCTACCACCCCCAGGGCAACGGCCTGGTGGAACGCTTCAACAGAACTCTAAAGGGAATGATCCTGGGCCTCGAAGAGCCCCTGCGCCGGAAGTGGGACATCCTCCTCCCTTGCCTACTGTTCGCGTACCGGGAGGTTCCCCAAAAGTCTCTGGGGTTCAGCCCCTTCGAACTGCTGTACGGACATCCCGTCCGAGGGCCCCTGAGCCTGGTCAAAGAGGGCTGGGAGACAAGCCCCCGGGGGACACCCCCTGATGTGTTCCGCTACATCCTGGCACTCCGCAACCAGACGAGGAAGTTTAGAGAACTTGCAGAGGCTAACCTCGAGGCCAGCCAAGAAGAAATGAAGCGCTGGTATGACCAAAACGCAACCCTGGTCGAGTTCCAGCCGGGCCAGCAGGTTTGGGTCATGGCTCCGGTGAAACCCTGCGCCCTACAAGACAAATGGACTGGTCCCTTCAAGGTGGTCGAACGAAAGAGCCAGGTCACATATCTGGTCGACGTACAGTCCCCACGGAACCCCCTCCGGGTCCTCCACGTAAACCGTCTCAAGCCCCACTTTGTACGGACAGAATTGAGTTTGCTACTGGCCACCGATGAGGGGGCAGAAGAAGACACCGAACCCCTGCCCGACCTCCTGTGCACGAAAGAACTGGACGGGTCCGTGGAGGGAGTGAAACTGTCGGCCACCCTCACTCCCCGACAGGCCGACGACTGCCGCCAGCTGCTCGGACAATTCGCAGACCTCTTCTCCCTCATTCCGAGGGTGACCGAGTGGTGTGTCCACGACGTGGACACTGGAGACTGCCCGCCTGTGAGACACCGAGCCTACCGGGTGCCTGACCGAGTCCGCACCTGCATCAAGACCGAGGTACAGAAAATGCTCACCCTAGGAGTCATCGAGCCCTCCGACAGCCCCTGGGCCAGCCCGGTGGTTCTGGTCCCGAAGGCGGCCTCCCCAGGGGCCGCCCCCGAACTAAGATTCTGTGGGGACTATCGGGGGCTCAACGCGGTCACCCGCGCAGACGCTCACCCTATTCTCCGAGCCGACGAGCTCATCGACCGCCTGGGGGCCGCCCAGTTCCTCAGCACTTTCGACCTGACCTGCGGATACTGGCAGATCGCTCTCACGGAAGGAGCGAAAGAGCGCTCTGCCTTCTCCACGCCAGATGGCCACTACCGCTTCAGGGTCATGCCGTTCGGAATGAAAAACGCCCCCGCCACGTTCCAGCGGTTGGTGAACAAGGTCCTGGCTGGACTCGAGGAGTTCAGCGCAGCGTACCTTGACGACATCGCTGTATTCAGCTCTCAATGGCACGAGCATCTCCAGCACCTCCGACAAGTACTAATGGCCCTGCGCCAAGCAGGCCTAACAGTGAAAGCCAGCAAATGCCAGCTCGGGCAAGGCTCCGTGGTCTACCTGGGGCATCAGGTGGGCAGCGGCCAGGTCGCTCCTCTCCAGCCGAAGATCGATGCCATCAAGTTATGGGAGCCCCCCACCACGCAGACAGAGGTTCGGGCCTTCCTGGGCCTTACGGGATACTACCGGAGGTTCATTAAAAACTATGGTAGTATCGCAGGGCCCCTCACAGAGTTGACCTCTAAAAAGCTTCCGCAGAAGGTGCAGTGGACCACCCAGTGCCAGCAGGCGTTCGACGCCTTGAAAACCGCCATGTCCAACAGACTAGCAATCATACACTATCTGAGGCCCTCTTAAATGCTTCACAGACAAGCAATCACACACTACTGGAAACACTCAAAGAAACATCATAGACGAGCAATCATACACTATCTGAGGCCCTCTTACATGCTGTACAGACTAGCAATCACACACTACTGGAAACACTCAAAGAAACCTCATAGACTAGCAATCATACACTATCTGAGGCCCTCTTACATGCTTTACAGACTAGCAATCACACACTACTGGAAACACTCAAAGAAACGCCATAGACTAGCAATCATACACTATCTGAGGCCCTCTTAAATGCTTCACAGACAAGCAATCACACACTACTGGAAACACTCAAAGAAACGTCATAGACGAGCAATCATACACTATCTTAGGCCCTCTTACATGCTGTACAGACTAGCAATCACACACTACTGGAAACACTCAAAGAAACCTCATAGACTAGCAATCATACACTATCTGAGGTCCTCTTACATGCTTTACAGACAAGCAATCACACACTACTGGAAACACTCAAAGAAACGCCATAGACTAGCAATCATACACTATCTGAGGCCCTCTTACATTCTTTACAGACTAGCAATCACACACTACTGGAAACACTCAAAGAAACGTCATAGACTAGCAATCATACACTATCTGAGGCCCTCTTACATGCTTTACAGACTAGCAATCACACACTACTGGAAACACTCAAAGAAACGTCATAGACTAGCAATCATACACTATCTGAGGCCCTCTTACATGCTTCACAGACTAGCAATCACACACTACTGGAAACACTCAAAGAAACGTCATAGACTAGCAATCATACACTATCTGAGACCCTCTTACATGCTTTACAGACAAGCAATCACACACTACTGGAAACACTCAAAGAAACGTCATAGACTAGCAATCATACACTATCTGAGGCCCTCTTACATGCTTTACAGACTAGCAATCACACACTACTGGAAACACTCAAAGAAACGTCATAGACTAGCAATCATACACTATCTGAGGCCCTCTTACATGCTTTACAGACTAGCAATCACACACTACTGGAAACACTCAAAGAAACGTCATAGACTAGCAATCATACACTATCTGAGGCCCTCTTACATGCTTTACAGACTAGCAATCACACACTACTGGAAACGCTCAAAGAAACGTCATAGACTAGCAATCATACACTATCTGAGGCCCTCTTACATGCTTTACAGACAAGTAATCACACACTACTGGAAACACTCAAAGAAACGTCACAGACTCGCAATCATACGCTATCGGAGGCCCTCTTACATGCTTCACAGACTAGCAATTACACACTACTGGAAACACTCAAAGAAACCTCACAGACCAGCAATCATACACTATCGGTGGCCCTCTTACATGCTTCACAGACTAGCAATCACACACTATCGGAAGCACTCTTACACCACTCACAGGCTAGCAATTACACACTATCGGAAACACGCTTACATGCTTCACAGACTAGCAATCATACACTATCGGAGGCCCTCTTACATGCTTCACAGACTAGCAATCACACACTACTGGAAACACTCAAAGAAACGTCACAGACTCGCAATCATACACTATCGGAGGCCCTCTTACATGCTTCACAGACTAGCAATTACACACTACTGAAAACACTCAAAGAAACGTCACAGACCAGCAATCATACACTATCGGAGGCCCTCTTACATGCTTCACAGACTAGCAATCACACACTATCGGAAGCACTCTTACACCCCTCAAAGGCTAGCAATTACACACTATTGGAAACACGCTTACATGCTTCACAGACTAGCAATCACACACTATCGGAGGCCCTCTTACATGCTTCACAGACTAGCAATCACACACTATCGGAAGCACGATAACATGCTTCACAGACTAGCAATCACACACTATCGGAAGCACGATTACATGCTTCTCAGACTAGCAATCACACACTCCCTTAAACACTCTTACATGCTTCACAGATTAGCAATCACACTATTGGAATCACTCTTACACCCCTCACAGGCTAGCAATCAGACAGTATCGGAAGCACTCTTACATGCTTCACAGACTAGCAATCACACACTACATTAAACACTCTTGCATGCTTCACAGACTAGCAATCACACACTCCCTTAAATACTCTTACATGCTTCACAGACTAGCAATTATACACTATCGGAAGAACTCTTACACCCCTGACAGGCTAGCAATCACACACTATCTGAAGCACTCTTACACCCTTCACCGACTAGCAATCACACACTACAAGAAGCACTCTTACATACATTACAAACTAGCAATCACACACTATCGGAAGCACTCTTACTTGCTTCACAGACTAGCAATCGCACACTATCGGAAGCACTCTTACATGCTTCACAGACTAGCAATCACACACTATCGGAAGCACTCTTACATGCTTCACAGACTAGCAATCACACACTATCGGAAGCACTCTTACATGCTTCACAGACTAGCAATCACACACTATCTGAAGCACTCTTACACCCTTCACAGTACAGCAATCACACATTACAGGAAGCACTCTTACACGTTTCAAAGACTAGCAATCGCACACTATCTGAAGCACTCGTCTACCCTTCACAGAGTAGCAATCACACACTACAAGAAGCACTCTTACATGCATCACAAACTAGCAATCACACACTATCGGAAGCACTCTTACAACCTTCACAGTCCAGCAATCACACATTACAGGAAGCACTCTTACACGCTTCAAAGACTAGCAATCACACACTATATGAAGCACTCTTCCACCCTTCATAGGCTAGCAATCACACACTACAAGAAGCACTCTTACATGCATCACAAACTAGCAATCACACACTATCGGAACCACTCTTACATGTTTCACAGACTAGCAATCACACACTATCGAAAGCACTCTTACATGCTTCTCAGACTAGCAATTACACACTACCTGAAGCACTCTTAGATGCTTCACAGGCTAGCAATCACACACTACAGGAAGCACTCTTACACCCCTCACGGACTAGCAATCACACACTACCTGAGGCACTCTTACATGCTTCACAGACTAGCAAACATACACTCTCTGAAGCTGTTTTACATGAATCACAGACTACCACTCGCACACAACCAGAAGAACTGTCAGTACTGGCCTGCCATTACAGCCTATGTGAGATGGTGCTTTCACCTCTGATGACAGATATAGGATTCCTTATATCTGAGGCCACTGCACTTTAAACCTATGTCACCCCTATGGGAGGCTCTTCAGTCCTGAGGGCAGGGTGCTTGGTTATGAGT
Organism: Triturus cristatus; assembly: GCF_964204655.1. Taxonomy (NCBI): domain Eukaryota; kingdom Metazoa; phylum Chordata; class Amphibia; order Caudata; family Salamandridae; genus Triturus; species Triturus cristatus. Next base: position 1,632,786,416 of record NC_140591.1, on the reverse strand, counting down.
GTGAGGGTGCCCCTGTATGAGCAGGACACCCCTAGAAAACTCCAGAGCCGATTCTCTAGGCTTTGTAAGTGCTGTCTGTGAGAAGTTGGCCTGATATATTATGTCACTAGTTCTAGTGAACACCCTGTATCAGTCCAAACAACCCTTATGGTGATTGGTTGTAAAGTCAACCTTATAGACCAGCTATCCTAGTGGTAGCATGGACAAGAGCAGTCTTAGGCTAAACTCTGTATGTCATGTGAAGCCAGCTGTTATACCATTTGTAATCCCTTGAATACCAAATGAAAGGACACCACAACAGATATATATCAAAATAGAATGTATTTATTCTAGTCAAACCCTCAGCACTCTTTATGAGATTCGAGGTAAGTACAACACAGTCTTATTTAAGCATACATTAAGTCACACAGGTAAGTAATACAGTTAGGCCCTAGGGGCCACGCAAACCATATACTAAGTAAGTGGTATAAGAACCACTGTCACAAACACAGGATAGGCCTAGGCCTAGGGAATCGCTGGGGCTACACTATACTACCAAAGGTTAGGAAGTGGGAGGCCCACGGGATTCAGGTGCAGAGTAAAAACACTCACGCGTAATGCGTAAAAGTCGATAGAAATAGTAGTTATTAGAAATAAAGAGTTTTAGGACACTTCTGGAATAGCTAGGAGTTCGAGACTTGGAAACTAGACCCTAGGATAGTCAATACCCTGGTGAGCACCGGAGTACTCAAGTTACCTAGCCCACGGGTGCATAGGTGGGAACTTGCGTCGGGTTTCGTCGTTGACTCCTATGGATGCCTGAAGGAAAGTTGCTGACAGGCAGTCAGTGAAGAGTGTCCGGTGGATCCCAAGGATGGAATCAAGAAGGAAGGATACCTGCAAGCAGAAGGGACAGAGTCTAGGCTACCAGCCAGGAGCCGGGAAGGAACCAGGAAGGAACCAGGCGATGTCGTGCAGATGCAGGTGAAGAGGTGAAGCTTGTCGCAGCAGCCACGGGTACCAGGAGACGTCGAGGATGACCAGGACCAGGAGGCGAGCTGTCCCACGAAGGCTCTTGCTGTCGGCGGTGTCGATGTCGAGTTAGGACCCAACAAGCCTTGGCAAGCGGAACCCACGCAGAATGGAGGACTTGCTTCTGGTGCAGACCAGGAAGGTCTGGGGTGCTTCTCTGTCACAGAGGAGCGAGTGCCAGTCTGGAGGAGCCGGACCAGCAAGGTGAAATCAAAGGTTCGTCGTCAAAGGGGTCACTAGCCAACGGGCCAGCAACCGAACAACACGTCGAGCAACTCAGGTGCAGAAGGGCCTCACGCAGAACTCGTGAAGTGTGGGGAGCTGATCTTCTTTGCAGATGGTGCTCGGGATGGGGGCTTCTCAATTCCCCAAGCACAGCCTCGAGGAAGCCTCAGAAGTCGCGCTAGTCAGTTACTAGCTAATTTTACCAAGTCGCCGGTCCCACGTCCCTCGTCGCTTCCACGGGACTCAGCTTTGCTGTAGAGGTGGATCTGGTTCAGAGGTGTCTGGAAGTCTTGGCGCTGGTCAGTCTCTGCAGTCGTCCCTCGTAGGATCAGTCGCAAAGCAAGCAGCGGTCGCTGGATGGCGCCTGGTTGCCCAGGGTGGTCACTCCTTGGCCACAAGGGAGATTTCTTCAGTCTTCTTCCTGAGGTCGAATGTCGAAGGTCCAGAGTTTCTGTTCAAGTTGCAGATTCAGGATAATCTAATTCTGGAGGGCTCAGCTACCTACTGATATACTGGGCTAGTGGGCTGGGCTACCTGCAAGGTCCCTCCTATGGGTGGGACCAGGAAGGGGAGTGGTTACACCCCCTTTCCTTTGTCCAGTTTCGCGCCAGAGCTGGGGCTGGAGTGCCCCAGCGCCGGTTTGAACTGGACTATGCATGGGACACCTTGTGTGCCCCAGGCAGTGTCTAGTTTCTTTCATCCCTCCATGCCCCAATACACTAAGTCCTGTCTGGGGTGGTGCTCGCACCTCCCAAGGCAGGAAACCTATTGTCCAAGCCTCCCTCGCTGGAAGGACTCCCAGCAGCAGGAGGTCAGACTTGTGTCTGTGGCAGCAGCATCCATTTTGTGATGCTGGGGCTCTGGTTAACTTTAACCGGGTAAGTAGGTTTCAACATGTCTTCTCCCTCTAGAAGGGAGGAATAATATCCTCATTGCCAGAAATGGTATGGGGGTATTATTCCAAAGTGTTAGACACCTTACACGACATGTTTTGATAAAGCCAAACCATAGTTACCATAACCGTCTAAGATTATAAGGTACTTTAAGAGTATATGGTAGGCTATATCATAGAACAGCTATAAGGACATGGTTTCTAAAGCTGCAGACAGGCTCAGCTCATGCTAGAGCACCATCTCACATGTTACCAAGCACTCTGCCTCCAGGATTGTTAAGGCCTGCCATAGGAGTGGCTGATAGGTACACTTGTGTCTATATATAAGGTAGGTATAGGAATACTACACCTAAGCAAGGGGTGATTACACAACCTTGCCCCAGCTGAGTAATCAGCCAGTTGTGTCATAATGGAAGGCCAGGCCAGGGGTGGCATAATACATGCTGCAGCCCCTGGTAGGCCTAGGGTACACCTATGCCCTGGGTACCTAAGGTACACTATACAGGGTCCAATAAGGTGATCCCTACCAATTGGGTTATGCACCTAAAGTACATAGTATGAATTTAGAGAGAGAACAGCTGGGCTGTGGGTCTGATTGGCAGGCCCACAGCCACATCTAAGTCGAAAACCAGTGAAGCAAAAGCAAAAAGTGGGGGTGAACATAGAAAGCAGACCCTACTCTCCTACACAACCCCCCTCCCCCCAAACTTAGGGACATTAAACTAACCTTGACCAGTTGAGTCTTCATGTTCTAAGTGGAAATATCTGGAGAGTCCATCTGCATTGGCATGGTCAGTCCCAGGTCTATGTTCCACTGTGAAGTCCATCCCCTGTAGGGAAATGGACCACCTAAGAAGTTTGGGATTTTCACCCTTCATCTGATTTAGCCACAAGAGGGGCTTATGGTCTGTCTGAATCTTGAAGTGAGTGCCAAACAAGTATGGCCTCAGCTTCTTCAGGGCCCAAACCACAGCAAAGGCCTCCCTCTCAATAGCTGACCAACGTTTCTCTCTAGGGGTCAGCCTTCTACTAATAAAAGCAATGGGCTGGTCTTGACCATCTATATTCGGTTGTGAAAGAACAGCTCCCACACCCAACTCAGAAGCATCTGTCTGGACTATGAACTCTTTGGAGTAGTCTGGACTTTTCAGAATAGGTGCACTGCACATGGCCTGCTTCAGGTCATCAAATGCTTTTTGACAGCTTACTGTCCACTGAACTTTCTTTGGCATCTTCTTAGAGGTTAAGTCATTAAGTGGTGTCACAATGGACACATAGTTCTTAACAAACTTTCTGTAGTACCCAGTCAGGCCCAAGAAAGCTCTGACCTGAGTCTGGGTAGTTGGAGGAGTCCAGTCCTTTATGGTCTGGATCTTGCTCTCCAGTGGTTGAACCTGACCCCCACCAACTAGGTGGCCCAGGTATACAACCTTGCTCTGCTCTATCTGGCACTTAGTGGCCTTGATAGTGAGGCCTGCCTTTTGCAGTGCCTCTAAAACATTCCTCAGGTGGACCAGGTGATCCTCCCAGGTGGAGCTAAAGACAGCAATATCGTCAAGATAAGCTGCACAGTAGTCATCCAGGCCTGTAAGGACTTGATTCACCAACCTTTGGAAAGTGGCAGGTGCATTCTTCAAACCAAAGGGCATTACCACAAATTGATAATGTCCTCCTGGGGTCAAGAAAGCAGCTTTGGCTTTTGCACTCTCAGCTAACCTGATTTGCCAGTAGCCAGCTGTGAGGTCAAATGTACTCAAAAACTTGGCAGCTGCCAATCTGTCAATGAGCTCATCTGCCCTAGGTATTGGGTGGGCATCTGTCCTAGTGACAGCATTGAGACCTCTGTAATCCACGGAAAACATCATCTCTCTCTTACCATCTTGGGTGTGAGGTTTTGGCACAAGGACCACATGACTAGCCCAAGGGCTCTCTGAAGGTTCAATGACTCCCAGCTCCAACATCTTTTGTACCTCAACTTTTATGCAGTCCCTGATATGGTCAGGTTGCCTGTAGATTTTACTCTTCACAGGCAGACTGTCACCAGTATCCACCTCATGGGTGCACCAGTTTGTCTGACTTGGGGTCAGAGAGAACATATGTCTGTAGGACTGCAGAACTTGTCTGCAGTCCTGTTGCTGATGATCAGTGAGGCTGTCAGAAAAGACCACACCATCAACTGAGCCATGATCAGGGTTCTGAGTCAACAGGTCTGGGAGAGGGTCACTCTCTTCCTCCTGCCCCTTATCTGTAGCCATGAGTAAGCCGAAGTCTGCCCTGTCAACATATGCCTTCACTCTGTTGACATGAAGCAACCTGTGGGGGCTTCTGGGAGTCCCAAGGTCCACCAAGTAGGTGACTTCTCCCTTTTTCTCAACAATAGTGTGAGGTCCAGACCATTTGTCTTGGAGTGCTGCTGGGGCCACTGGCTCCAACACCCACACGTTCTGCCCTGGCTGGTACACAGTCAGCACAGCCTTTTGGTCATGCCAAGCTTTTTGGAGTTCTTGGCTTGCCTCAAGGTTTTTAGAAGCCTTCTTCATATACTCTGCCATCCTAGAGTGGAGGCCAAGTACATAATCCACTATGTCCAGTTTGGGTTGTCTGAGAGGTCTCTCCCATCCTTCCCTTTCTAAACACAGGGGTCCCCTTACAGGATGCCCAAATAAAAGCTCAAAAGGGCTGTAGCCAACCCCCTTTTGTGGGACCTCTCTGTAAGCAAACAGAAGGCAGGGTAAAAGGATGTCCCATCTTCGCCTAAGCTTGTCTGGTAAACCTTTTATCATCCCTTTTAGGGTCTTGTTGAATCTCTCCACAAGCCCATTGCACTGTGGTTGATAGGGTGTAGTGAATTTGTAGTTAACACCACACCCCTTCCACACTGCAGTCAAATATCCTGACATGAAGTTGGCACCTCTGTCAAAAATGACCTCCTTTGGAAAGCCCACCCTGGAGAATACTCCAAGTAGGGCCCTTGCCACAACAGGAGCTGTTGTGGTCCTTAGGGGTATAGCTTCTGGATACCTGGTGGCATGGTCCACTATCACCAGTATAAATCTGTGCCCAGATGCTGTTTGGGGGTCCATTGGTCCTACAATGTCTATCCCCACCCTCTCAAAGGGAACCCCCACCACAGGTAGTGGTATGAGGGGGGCCTTTGTGGTGCCACCTGATTTGCCACTGGCTTGGCAGGTGACACATGAGCGACAAAACTCCTTGGTATCTTCTGACATGTGAGGCCAGTGAAAGTGAGGGAGAAGTCTGTCCCAAGTCTTATTCTGGCCTAAGTGTCCTGCAAGGGGAATATCATGGGCCAAGGTAAGAAGGAAGCCTCTGAAACTCAATGGTATGACCAACCTCCTGGATGCACCAGGCTTGTGGTCTCTAGCCTCTGAGTACAGCAGCCCTTCATCCCAATACACTCTATGGGTACCTTGAGCATTCCCTGCAGCCTCAGCAGCAGCCTGCTGTCTGAGGGGTTCAAGAGAAGGACAGTCTAACTGGGCCTGCCTCAGATCTGCCCTTGAAGGTCCCCCTGTCCCAAGAAACTCAACCTGATCAGGTTCTAGTTCTTCTAGGACAGTTCCTTCAGGGCTCTCAGAATCATCCTCCTGTGAGGGCTGATCCACCACCTGAGGCAGGGGGGAAGGCACAGCCTTTACCCTACTGCTCTTCCTCTTGGGTTGTGTCTGGTCCATTGTCCCAGGATCCAGCACTTGTTCAGTGTTACACTTTTTGGCCTGTGACCTGGTCACAGCAAGGACATGTGCATCTATCCCCAGCATTTCTGCATGGGTCCTATACTCCACTTCAGACCAAACTGAAGTTTCAAGGTCAATTCCCAACAGACACTCTACAGGAAGGTCTGAACTTACCACAACTTTCTTGAGGCCAGTTACCCCTCCCCAGGAGAAGTTAACAATTGCCACACTATGGAAAGTAGTGGCATTGCTAGCGTTGGTCACTAGGTAATTATCACCTAGCATGATCTGTCCAGGGTCCACAAAGGCAGGTGTCACCATTGTGACACTAGCCCCAGTGTCCCTGTAGGCCTGAGCCATTCTTTGGTTAATAAAAGGAGTCTGTCTGTACTTGCCCAGGTTACTGGGACCCACAGTAGAGGACAAAGCTAGGTCCCCATCACAGATCAGAACAGCCTGAGTTGGTATCCTGACTAAGCCAGAATCCTCCTCAGTTCCCAGGGTTAACCCTACTACACCCTTTTGCTGGGAACCACCACTTACAGCTGGACTAGGGGGTACAGTTGCCTTAGGGGCAATGGTGGCTGGGGGCTTATCCTTTTTGGTGCACTCACTAAACCAATGTGTGTTTGACTTACAATAGTTGCACCAGGGTTTCTTTTGGCCATCTTTCTTTTTATCCTTTTTGGGACCACCCTCCACCTGAGCCTTTTGGGGGCCTGGTGAAGACTTCTGGTCTTTTTGTTTCTGATCATTACCCATCTGGTCTGCCTTTTTCTGATCACCGCCCTGGTTCTGGTTTTTCTGCTTAACTCTAGTCCTGACCCACCTATCTGCCTTCTTTCCCAATTCCTGGGGAGAAGTTAGGTCAGAGTCAATCAAGTGTTGATGCAGAAGCTGGTTTTGACAGTTATTAAGGATTTGTTCTCTCATGATCAAATTATACAATCCTGTATAGTCCTTAACCTTACTACCCAATAACCAGCCTCCCAAAGCCTTAGTGGCACAATCTACAAAGTCAGTCCAGTCCTGAGTCTGTGTCTTCTGGGTATCCCTGAACAACAACCTGTATTGTTCAGTGGTTAGGCCAAACCCATCAATCAGAGCACTCTTCAGGACAGTGTAATTGTCAGCATCCTCATCACTAACTGTGAGGAGCTTGTCTCTACCTTTCTCAGAGAAGGAGAGCCACAAGATAGCTGCCCACTGACTTTGGGGTACCTGCTGTACTTTGCAGTCTCTCTCCAAAGCAGTTATCCATTTGTGGATGTCATCCCCACACTTGTAGGGAGGGACAATCTTGCTCAGGTTTCTATTGTCATAGGTCCTGTCTCTATCCTTAGGGATATTGCTGCCACCAGTGGGATCTAACCCACTTAACTTCTGCTCTCTGGCCAGAGCAAGCTTCTCTTTGGTAAGGGCAAGTTCTTCCCTTTCAATCCTCAGATTGGCTTCCCTCATTCTGGCCTGATGCTCTCTTCTCTGTGGAGAAGTCATTCCCCTATGAGAAGAGGCATGGGAGCTGTTAGAGACATGGGAATGGATAGACTCCCCTGAAGGGGATCTTCCTCCCCTGCTTCTCTGGTTAAGCCCACTTGAGGGTCTGAATGGGGGGACCCCATTCAGACTCCCATGTAGGCTTAAGTTAGCCTGGCTAAGTCTCCCAACTTGGACCTGGCTGTCTACCTCATCTTCTGAAGTCCCATCTGACTCATCTGTAGTGGGTAGACCCTCACCTGTACTTAGGGTACTATCCTGGGAGGCTCTCTGAGTATCATACTCTTCTAAGATCTCCACTAGTTGAATGAGGGTAGGGTTTGCACCCTGTTTTAACTTTCTGGAGGTACACAACTGTCTCATCTCCTGAAAAGTTAGGGTATCATATCTGGAGGGTATCTTTCTAGGATCTACCCCTCCTGAGAGAGAATCATCTTGATCTGCTCTCAGAGACATGATCTAGTGAGGGTGTGGTGTGTGCACCTACCTACACTAGTTGTATCTACTAAACCTCTCTAGTAGTTGTAGTCAGGGTGTGCTAGGCCCTTCAACCTACAACAACTAAGTCCAGTAGGACTTAAGTATTTATAATCTATGTTATATGTACCTAACAATATCTGTGTGATCTTTCAATGTAGTATCTTAAGATTACAATGGTATTAACAACAGCAAGCTCAGATCCCAACCGCTGCTCACCAATGTGAGAAGTTGGCCTGATATATGATGTCACTAGTTCTAGTGTACACCCTGTATCAGTCCAAACAACCCTTATGGTGATTGGTTGTAAAGTCAACCTTATAGACCAGCTATCCTAGTGGTAGCATGGACAAGAGCAGTCTTAGGCTAAACTCTGTATGGCATGTGAAGGCAGCTGTTATACCATTTGTAATCCCTTGAATACCAAATGAAAGGACACCACAACAGATGTATATCAAAATAGAATGAATTTATTCTAGTCAAAATACCCTCAGCACTCTTTATGAGATTCGAGGTAAGTACAACACAGTCTTATTTAAGCATACATTAAGTCACACAGGTAAGTAATACAGTTAGGCCCTAGGGGCCACGCAAACCATATACTAAGTAAGTGGTATAAGAACCACTGTCACAAACACAGGATAGGCCTAGGCCTAGGGAATCGCTGGGGCTACACTATACTACCAAAGGTTAGGAAGTGGGAGGCCCACGGGATTCAGGTGCAGAGTGGAAACACTCACGCGTAATGCGTAAAAGTCGATAGAAATAGTAGTTATTAGAAATAAAGAGTTTTAGGACACTTCTGGAATAGCTGGGAGTTCGAGACTTGGAAACTAGACCCTAGGATAGTCAATACCCTGGTGAGCACCGGAGTACTCAAGTTACCTAGCCCACGGGCTGCGGGTGCATAGGTGGGAACTTTCGTCGGGTTTCGTCGTTGACTCCTATGGATGCCTGAAGGAAAGTTGCTGACAGGCAGTCAGTGAAGAGTGTCTGGTGGATCCCAAGGATGGAATCAAGAAAGAAGGATACCTGCAAGCAGAAGGGACAGAGTCTAGGCTACCAGCCAGGAGCCGGGAAGGAACCAGGAAGGAACCAGGCGATGTCGTGCAGATGCAGGTGAAGAGGTGAAGCTTGTCGCAGCAGCCACGGGTACCAGGAGATGTCGAGGACGACCAGGACCAGGAGGTGAGCTGTCCCACGAAGGCTCTTGCTGTCGGCGGTGTCGATGTCGAGTTAGGACCCAACAAGCCTTGGCAAGCGGAACCCACGCAGAATGGAGGACTTGCTTCTGGTGCAGACCAGGAATGTCTGGGGTGCTTCTCTGTCACAGAGGAGCGAGTGCCAGTCTGAAGGAGCCGGACCAGCAAGGTGAAATCAAAGGTTCGTCGTCAAAGGGGTCACTAGCCAACGGGCCAGCAACCGGACAACAGGTCGAGCAACTCAGGTGCAGAAGGGCCCCACGCAGAACACGTGAAGTGTGGGGAGCTGATCTTCTTTGCAGATGGTGCTCGGGATGGGGGCTTCTCAATTCCCCAAGCACAGCCTCGAGGAAGCCTCAGAAGTCGCGCTAGTCAGTTACTAGCCACTTTTCCCAAGTTGCCGGTCGCACGTCCCTCGTCGCCTCCACGGGTCTCAGCTTTGCTGTAGAGGTGGATCTGGTTCAGAGGTGTCTGGAAGTCTTGGCGCTGGTCAGTCTCTGCAGTCGTCCCTCGTTGGATCAGTCGCAAAGCAAGCAGCGGTCGCTGGATGGTGGCTGGTTGCCCAGGGTGGTCACTCCTTGGCCACAAGGGAGATTTCTTCAGTCTTCTTCCTGAGGTCGAATGTCGAAGGTCCAGAGTTTCTTTTCAAGTTGCAGATTCAGGATAATCTAATTCTGCAGGGCTCAGCTACCTACTGATATACTGGGCTAGTGGGCTGGGCTACCTGCAAGGTCCCTCCTATGGGTGGGACCAGTAAGGGGAGTGGTTACACCCCCTTTCCTTTGTCCATTTTCGCGCCAGAGCTGGGGCTGGAGTGCCCCAGCTCCGGTTTGAACTGGACTATGCATGGGACACCTTGTGTGCCCCAGGCAGTGTCTAGTTTCTTTCATCCCTCCCTGCCCCAATACACTAAGTCCTGTCTGGGGTGGTGCTCGCAGCTCCCAAGGCAGGAAACCTATTGTCCAAGCATCCCTCGCTGGAAGGACTCCCAGCAGCAGGAGGTCAGACTTGTGTCTGTGGCAGCATCATCCATTTTGTGATGCTGGGGCTCTGGTTAACTTTAACCGGGTAAGTAGGTTTCAACATGTCTTCTCCCTCTAGAAGGGAGGAATAATATCCTCATTGCCAGAAATGGTATGGGGGTATTATTTCAAAGTGTTAGACACCTTACACGACATGTTTTGATAAAGCCAAACCATAGTTACCATAACCGTCTAAGATTATAAGGTACTTTAAGAGTATATGGTAGGCTATATTATAGAACAGCTATAAGGACATGGTTCCGAAAGCTGCAGACAGGGTCAGCTCATGCTAGAGCACCATCTCACATGTTACCAAGCACTCTGCCTCCATGATTGTTAAGGCCTGCCATAGGAGTGGCTGATAGGTACACGTGTGTCTATATATAAGGTAGGTATAGGGATACTACACCTAAGCAAGGGGTGATTACACGACCTTGTCCCAGCTGAGTGATCAGCCAGTTGTGTCATAATGGAAGGCCAGGCCAGGGGTGGCATAATACATGCTGCAGCCCCTGGTAGACCTAGGGTACACCTATGCCCTGGGTACCTAAGGTACACTATACAGGGGCCAATAAGGTGATCCTTACCAATTGGGTTATGCACCTAAAGTACATAGCATGAATTTAGAGAGAGAACAGCTGGGCTGTGGGTCTGATTGGCAGGCCCACAGCCACATCTAAGTCGAAAACCAGTGAAGCAAAAGCAAAAAGTGGGGGTGAACATAGAAAGCAGACCCTACTCTCCTACACTGTCAGCCATTTTAATTCATATAGTGGACATCAGTCGTTTCGTGATGTCTAACTCTATAGTGGCTGTACTGAACCAGGTCATGGTTGGTATCACACATGTTGGAATCATACCCCAACACCGATTCCACTGCTGGATTGTATGATCCTATGCACTGGGGGCTCCCTTGTGTACCCTCTATACTCTCGGTAATAGCCTTTCAGGGTCTGCCAGAAAGCTAGTGCTGCTGCTGACCACAGACACGTTTATGCCCTCCTGCTGCCGAGCTGAGCTTGAGCAGGGAAGGGTAGCACAATAGGTTTCCTGTCACAAGGAGGTGTGATCATCTTCAAGACAGGACTTAGTGTATTGGGCTGGTGTGGGGTGCTTGCCAGCATCACCACACTTCTTTGAAGAGCACATGCCCTCCTGCATGCTTCATTTTGAGCCAGTTCAGGGAGCCCTTGGCTCCAGCTTTGTCTGGAAACTGGACAAAGGACATGGGAGTATCCTCCTCTATGCCCAGCTCCTCCCCTGGCAGGGACCCCTGTGTAGTCCAACCCTTCCCTTAGGGTTATTAAGGGCTTACCTGTGGCTGGGTCCTCAAATTCGTCGTGGGACAAGCCTCAACTCTGAAACTACATCACGCTTTGACCGTCTGGACACTTAGACTTTGACTGGAAGCAAGACCGCACCCTGGAAGACCCCTGCTGCTCCTGTTCTCACTGTTCTTCAAGTTATCTTCATCGTCTGTGTCTGTGCGTCTGCCAGGTCCTTTACAGACCTGTGGGCATCAAGGACACCCGAAGAAATCTTACTTGGAGTGAAAGAGTCTCTCCCTTGCATTGCAGGCACTGCAACTAAGCTGACTGGTACGCTGCTCCTGTCGTCCGACAGATGTCCAGAGGCTCAGTGTTAGAAATGGGGATCTCTAGTTGGCAGCGGCTGGCGCCGATGTCCAAATAGGAACCCTTCTTCCTAAGTCAGAGTAAGGGGGCTACACCCTTTGCTAACCCTGCTCAACCCTGTAGTAACGTAGCACGAGCAGACAGGCTTATCTCAGAGGCAGTGTGTGAAGCATTTATGACCATACACAACAACGCAGGGAAGACACTACAAAGGGACACCAAAAGTAAGTAACCTGTTCCTTTTGCTGGTCTTCTCTTTATATTCTAAGAGTGATAGAAAAAATAAGTATCTTTAATTTATATAGGCTTAACACAAGGCTCAAAAGCGATCAAGAAACCACCATGCACATAATTATAGATTCACTTCAAAAGCAATAGAGGCACCCAAAAAGCGTGTGGAATGAACTTATTTCGAGGCCGGGGTCCACGCGACCCGGTGATGCACAATGTACCTGAGATTTAAAGGGGCACGGCATGCAGCCTCACAAGGAAGCCACGGTGATGACAGGTGGACTTGCAGCGGCCACAGCTCCACACTGTAGCGGTCCGTGGGACCCATGTCTGGGCATACCCATCCCACTTAGGGCGAAAAGTGTTACAGCAAACAAATGATGGACGGAATGCTGACAATGCAAACATTATCCCCCAGTCAAAAGATCTGGGTTAAATCCATTGTTGTTTTGCCCACTAACCAGACGTGGGGCCCGTGCTCTCCATGCCACTGGAATCAAGCTATCCTGGCTGGAGAGGGTGAAACCCCGAAACCGGTCCTAGGATGCCTGTTTCCAGTCCAGGGAGGATCTGGCTTGGCAGTTCGGGCTGGACTGCTCCCATGAGGCACAGGGTCAAGACTGATTTGCATATGGCTGGGTTCAAACTGGAATGGCATGGTGAGCAAAAAAACGATGGATTTAGGCCCAGATCTCTGTACTGGGGTGAATGTATGACATTGTTCTGCATTCTGTCCATCAACTGTTGTTTTTGCATCTGTCACCCCGAGTGGGAAGAGTATGCCCAGACGTGGGTCCCGTGCTCTCCATGCCACTGGAATCAAGCTATCCTGGCTGAAGAGGGGTGAAACCCCGAAACCTGTCCTATGATGCTTGTTTTCAGTCCAGGGAGGACCTGGCTTGGCAGTTCGGGCTGGACTGTTCCCATGAGGCACAGGGTCAACACTGATTTGCATATGGCTGGGTTCAAACTGGAACGGCATGATGAGCAAAAAAACGATGGATTTAGGCCTAGATCTCTGTACTGGGGTGAATGTATGACATTGTCCTGCATTCTGTCCATCAATTGTTGTTTTTGCATTCATTGGACTAATGTACATGAGTATGAGAGACTGTACAATTTATTGATGAGGGAGCACACCCTTAATAACTGTCAGAATAAACAACTGCACTAGTACCTGGTGGACTAAGATATGATTTCTCCCCAAGAATCGAGAATGAAGGTAGACAAGTGGGTCCAAACCAGGGTGAAGCAGAAATATCATGGTGGTGGTGCCCAGAAGACGCAAGATTCTTCTAAGTCCCAAGAGAAGGGTGGGGAGAAAGGTAAAGACAAGAAAGAGTCTTCACAGAGACCCAAAAAATTCTTCCTCTGAGGGTGGGTCCCAATCCTCTTTCTCCCCAACAAGAAACCATGATGTTACCTCTATTAAGAAAAGGTTCATAGAGCAAGAGATGTCAATTGCTCTTAAGCTGGCACCAAGGATACTGCTACTACTGCTCCAAGTGTTAGTGCCCCTAGCACTAGCACAAGTAGTAGTAGTGCCGCAAGGCATTAGTATGGTTAACCCTGAGTACTGAAGTGGGTTCTGGCTTAGTCAGGACTCCCATTCAGGCTGTTCTGGTCTGTAAAAGTGGCATGGAACTTGTCACTTTGCTTGTAAATCCAACTAACTTGGGCAAGTACATACAACAAGCACTCATCACTGGTCAGGGAGCTGTGGCGTACAGGGACACAGGAGCCAGGGTCACTATGGTGATAGAGAAACCTGTGTCTCCTGAACGGGTTGTACTTGGTCAGATTTACCAAGTGATCAGTGTTAGCAATGTCAGGACAGATCATTCCTTGGCAGTTGTTATTCTCAGCTTGGGAAGGGTAACAAGCCCTAAAAGTGTTGTGGTTTCCCCAGACCGACCTATGGACTGTCTACTGGGCAAGGACTTAGACACTTCAGACTGGTCTGAAGTGGAGTTCAGGACACATGCAGAGATGATGGGTATTTAAGCCAGTGCCTTTGCAGTCACTAGGACTCAGAGAGTCCAGGATCCTGGAAAAATTGACCAGTCCGCTCCCAAGAGAAAGAGCAGGAAGGGTAAGGATTTAGCCTCCTCCAGACTCCCAGTGAGGATCAGTCTCCTTAGGGAGATGACCTCATATCCTGAGAAGGAACTGTCCCAGAGGAACTTGAGCCTGACATGGCAGAGTTGTAGAGGGGCTGGGGGACAATCCAGGGCAGATTTGAGTCTGGAGCCGAAAACATGCCCCTCTCTTGAACAGCTAAGACAGCAAGCTGCTACTAAGGAGGTAGGGAATGTCAGTTTTCTTAGAGTAGAGACCCCAAGCCTGGCACCACCAGGAGGTTGGTCATAACTTAGAAATGTAGGGGATTTCTGTTGACCCTTGCACATAACAATCCCCTTGCAGGACATCTTGTGCAAAGCAAGCCTTAGTACAGGCTTGTCCCTCACTTTCACTGGCCCCACATGTCTGAAGACACCAAGGAGTTTTGTCGCTTCTGTGCTACCTGTCAATCCAGTGGTAAGTCAAGTGGCACTACAAAGGCCCTCTTAATTCCACTTCCTGTGGTTGGGGTTCCCTTTGAGAGGGTAGGGATAGACATTGTAGGTCCCTTAAACCCTCCAACAGCATATGGACATAGTTACACACAAGTGGTGGTGGACCATGCCACTAGGTATCCAGAAGCTATTCAACTTAGGACCACTACAGTGTTTGTGGTTGCTAGGGCTCTCTTGAGAATTTTCTCCAGAGTTGGGTTTCCTAAGGAGGTCTTGTCAGACAGAAGTGCTAACTTAATGTCTAGCTACATCACTGCTATGTGAAAGGAGTGTGGTGTAAACTATAAGTTTACCACACCCTATCATCCACAGGGCAATGGGTTTGATGAAAGGTCAAACAAGACCCTAAAGGGTATGATAATGGGTCACCCAGAAAAGGTGTGGCAAAAATATGATGTCTTACTACCCTACCTTCTCTTTGACTACAGAGAGGTTCCTTAGAAGAGGGTGGGCTACAGCCCATTTTAATTTCTGTTTGGACATCCAGTTGGGGTCCATTGTGCCTGGTTAAGGAGGGATGGGAGCAGCCTCTCAAGCACCCTAAACCAGACATAGTTGACTATGTACTTGGCCTGCATTCTCATATGGCTAAGAATATAAAGAGAAGACCAGCAAAAAGAACAGGTTACTTACTTTTGGTAACACTGTATCTGTAAGAGACATATGTTAGTTATAGATTCCTTACCTTAGAATTACCCCCAAGTGTCAGACTGGATCCGGAGACATTTTTTCTTAGCAGGACTCCTGTGCATCGGTGGGTGGCATCGGTTGACTCTGTGTTCATCGTCAGCGTCGTAGTCGCCGGGATGACGTCGCGGTGCCTAATAAGACACCGCCCCTGCGCACTGACTTCAGTTCTGACATGACTTTCCACACCAGAAGCGCAGAGCCATGAAATACACTGACCACTGGTACACAATAACTAGGGCCCTGCAAGGGTGTCCCTATCCCTAGAAGTCAGTTCGCAGAGCAGGGAGGATGGGTGGAGCAGTAAGGAATCAATAACTATGTCACCTACAGATACACCGTTTCCGAAGGTAAATAACTTGTTCATCTGAAAGAGACTGTTAGTTATAGATTACTTACCTTAGAATAGATACCCCAGCACTACCAAGGAGAGTCTGCGAACTAAGTTCACAACAGAAAGTCCTGGAGGACTGAACGGGCAAAATAGCCATCTCTCCAGACTTGGCTATCCAGGCAGTAATGCCTGGTGAAATGTGCAAGGATGCCAATGTGGCTGGCTGACGGATGTCGAGAAGTGGATCTTCACATGCCAATGCAGTGGTTGCTGCCGTAGCTCAAGTGGAATGAGCACGGAGCTCCACTGGAGGCTCCTTTTTCGCCAAAGCGTAGCAGATCTTTATGCAAAGAACTACCCATCGAGAGATTGTAAGTTTTTGAACAACTCAACCTTTCTTGGCACATGCATTGCCAATGAAGAGTTGATCATCCACCCAGAAATCCTTTGTGCTATCAAGGTAGAAGGACAACGCACGTTTAGGGTACAGATGATGGAGCCTCTCCTTCTCCTTGGAAGGGTGCGGAGGTTGGAAAAAGATGGGCAAAGTGATCGTTTGTCCTATGTGAAAAGGTGTAATCACTTTAGGAAGGAACGAGAGCTTAGTCCTAAGCACCACTTTGTGCGGATGCACAGAGATGAAAGGGGGCTTGGAAGATATAGCCTGAAGCTCACTCACACTGTGAGCAGAGGTGATGGCAACAAGAAGGACAGTTTTCAGAGTGAGGAGCCTGAGAGGACAGTTGTGAAGGGGCTCAAAAGAGCAGACATAAGATGAATTAAAACGAGGTTCAAGTCCCACTGGGGCATTATGAAGGGAGAATGAGGAAAGAGATGAGTAATGCTGTGAGAAGTTGGCCTGATGTATGATGTCACTAGTTCTAGTGTACACCTTGTATCAGTCCAAACAACCCTTATGGTGATTGGTTGTAAAGTCAACCTTATAGACCAGCTATCCTAGTGGTAGCATGGACAAGAGCAGTCTTAGGCTAAACTCTGTATGGCATGTGAAGCCAGCTGTTATACCATTTGCAATCCCTTGAATATCAAAGGAAAGGACACCACAACAGATATATAAAAATAGGATGTATTTACTCTAGTCAAAATACCCTCAGCACTCTTTATGAGATTCGAGGTAAGTACAACACAGTCTTATGTAAGCATACATAAGTCACACAGGTAAGTAATACAGTTAGGCCCTAGGGGCCACGCAAACCACATACTAAGTAAGTGGAATAGGAACCACTGTCACAAACACAGGTTAGGCCTAGGCCTAGGGAATCACTGGGGCTACAATATCCTACCAGTTGCTAGGCAGTGGGAGGCCCACGGGATTCAGGTGCAGAGTGTAAACACTCACGCGTAATGCGTATAGTCAATAGAAATAGTACAGTTTAGAATTAAAGAGTTTTAGGACACTTCTGAAGGAGCTAGGAGTTGGAGACTTGGAAACTAGACACTTGGATAGTCAATACCCTTGTGAGCACCGGAGTACTCAAGTTACCTAGCCCACGGGCTGCGGGTGCATAGGTGTGAACTTGCGTCGGGTTTCGTCGTTGACTCCTATGGATGCCTGAAGAAAAGATGTTGACAGGCAGTCAGTGAAGAGTGTCCGGTGGATCCCAAGATTGGAATCAAGAAGGAGGATACCTGCAGGCACAGACGACAGAGTCTAGGTCAACAGCCAGGAGCCAGGAAGGAACCAGGGAGGAGCCAGGCGATGTCGTGAAGATGCAGGTGAAGAGGTGAAGCTTGTCGCAGCAGCCACGGGCACCAGGAGGCGTCGAGGACAACCAGAACCAGGAGGCGAGCTGTTCCACGAGGGCTCTTACTGTTGGCGGTGTTGATGTCGAGTTGGGACCCAACAAGCCTTGGCAAGCACAACCCACGCAGGATGAAGGATTTGCTTCAGTTGCAGACCAGGAAGGTCTGGTGTGCTTCCCTTTCATAGGGAAGCAAGGGCCAGTCTCGAGGAGCCAAACCAGTGGAGAAAAGTTAAGGGTGCGTCGTTGCAGAGGCTACTAGCCAACGGGCAAGAAACCGGACAGACGCGGCAAGCAGGAAAATGCAGAAGGGCCCCACGCAGAACTCGTGGAGTGTGGAGGGCTGATCTTCGGTGCAAATGGTGCTTGGGGTTGGAGCTTCTCAATCCCCAAAGCACAACTTTGAGGATGCCTCAGAAGCTGCGCTGGAAGCTAGTAGCCAATTTTCCCAGGTAGCCGGTCCCACGTCTCTCGTCGCCTCCACGGATCTCAGCTTTGCTGTGGATGTGGATTAGGGTCGAAGAAGTCTGGAAGTCAAGGCGCTGGTCGGGCTCTGCAGTCGGTCCCTCGTAGAACTTCAGGCAAAGCAAAAGGCAGTTCGCTTGATGGTGCCTGTTTGCACAGGGTGGCCACTCCTTGGCCACAAGGGAGATTCTTCAGTCTTCTTCCGTAGTCGAATGTCGAAGGTCCAGAGTTTCTGTTCAAGTTGCAGGACAGGATAATCCAATTTCCTAGGGACTCAGCTCCCACTCTTATACTAATCTGGGGGGCTGGGTTACCTGCTAGATCACGCCTTATGGGTGGGACCTGGGAGGGGGGTGGTTACACCCCCTTCCCTTTGTCCAGTTTCGTGCCAGGACTGGGGCTGGAGTGCCCCAGCACCGGTTTGAACTGGACTATGCATGCGACACCTTGTGTGCCCCAGGCAGTGTCTCGTTTCATTCAACCTTCCCTGCCCCAATACACTAAGGCCTGTCTGGGGTGGTGCTAGCACCTCCCAAGGCAGGAAACCAATTGTCCAAGCCTCCCTTGCCGGGATCCCTCCCAGCAGCAGGAGGTCAGACTTGTGTCGTGGCAGCAGCATCCATTTTGTGATGCTGGGGCTCTGGTTAACTTTAACCGGGTAAGTAGGTATTCAACATGCCTTCTCCCTCTAGAAGGGAGGAAACTATCCTCACTGCCAGAAATGGTGTGGGGGTAGTATTCCAAAGTGTTAGACACCTTACACAACATGTTTTGATAAAGCCAAACCATAGTTACCATAACCGCGAGGATTATAAAGCACTTTAAGAGTATATGGTAGGCGATATCATAGAACAGCTATAAGGACATGGTTCCGAAAGCTGCAGACAGGCTCAGCTCATGCTAGAGCGCCATCTCACATGTTACCAAGCACTCTGCCTTCAGGATTGTTAAGGCCTGCCATAGGAGTGGCTAATAGGTACCCATGTGTCTATATAGGAGGCAGGTATAGGGATACTATACCTAAGAAAGGGGTGGTTACACGACCTTGCCCCAGCTGAGTGATCAGCCAGTTGTGTCATAATGGAAGGCCAGCCAGGGGTGACATAATACATGCTGCAGCCCCTGGCAGGCCTAGGGTACACCCATGCCCTGGGTACCTAAGGTACACTGTACAGGGCCCTAGAGGGTGATCCTTACCAATTGGGTTATGCACCTAAAGTACATAGTATGAATTTAGAGAGAGAACAGCTGGGCTGTGGGTCTGATTAGTAGGCCCACAGCCACATCTAAGTTGAAAACCAGTAAAGCAAAAGCAAAAAGTGGGGGTGAACATAGAAAGCAGACCCTACTCTCCTACACAACCCCCCCCCCCCCAAACTTAGGGACATTAAACTAACCTTGACCAGTTGAGTCTTCATGTTCTAAGTGGAAATATCTGGAGAGTCCATCTGCATTGGCATGGTCAGTCCCAGGTCTATGTTCCACTGTGAAGTCCATCCCCTGTAGGGAAATGGACCACCTAAGAAGTTTGGGATTTTCACCCTTCATCTGATTTAGCCACAAGAGGGGCTTATGGTCTGTCTGAATCTTGAAGTGAGTGCCAAATAGGTATGGCCTCAGCTTCTTCAGGGCCCAAACCACAGCAAAGACCTCCCTCTCAATAGCTGACCAACGTTTCTCTCAAGGGGTCAGCCTTCTACTTATAAAAGCAATGGGCTGGTCTTGACCATCTATTTTCAGTTGTGAAAGAACAGCTCCCACACCCAACTCAGAAGCATCTGTCTGGACAATGAACTCTTTGGAGTAGTCTGGACTTTTCAGAATAGGTGCAGTGCACATGGCCTGCTTCAGGTCATCAAATGCCTTCTGACAGCTTACTGTCCATTGAACTTTCTTTGGCATCTTTTTGGAGGTCAAGTCATTAAGTGGTGTCACAATGGACCCATAGTTCTTAACAAACTTTCTGTAGTACCCAGACAGGCCCAAGAAAGATCTGACCTGTGTCTGGGTAATTGGAGGAGTCCAGTCCTTTATGGTCTGGATCTTGCTCTCCAGTGGTTAAACCTGACCCCCACCAACTAGGTGGCCCAGGTATACAACCTTGCCCTACCCTATCTGGCACTTAGTGGCCTTGATAGAGAGGCCTGCCTTTTGCAGGGCCTCTAAAACATTCCTCAGGTGGACCAGGTGATCCTCCCAGGTGGAGCTAAAGACAGCAATATCATCAAGATAAGCTGTACAGTAGTCATCCAGCCCTGTAAGGACTTGATTCACCAACCTTTGGAAAGTGGCAGGTGCATTCTTCAAGCCAAAGGGCATTACCACAAATTGATAATGTCCTCCTAGGGTTGAGAAAGCAGTTTTGGCTTTTGCATTCTCAGCTAGTCTGATTTGCCAGTAGCCTGCTGTCAGGTCAAATGTACTCAAAAACTTGGCAGCTGCCAATCTGTCAATGAGCTCATCTGCCCTAGGTATTGGGTGGGCATCTGTCCTATTGACAGCATTGAGACCTCTGTAATCCACGCAAAACCTCATCTCTCTCTTACCATCTTGGGTGTGAGGTTTAGGCACGAGAACTACAGGACTAGCCCAAGGGCTCTCTGAAGGTTCAATGACTCCCAGCTCCAACATCTTTTGTACCTCAATTTTTATGCAGTCCCTGACATGGTCAGGTTGCCTGTAGATTTTACTCTTCACAGGCAGACTGTCACCAGTGTCCACCTCATGGGTGCACCAGTTTGTCTGACTTGGGGTCAGAGAGAACATATGTCTATAGGCTTGTAGAACTTGTCTGCAGTCCTGTTGCTGATGACCAGTGAGGCTGTCAGAAAAGACCACACCATCAACTGAACCATCATCAGGGTTCTGAGTCAGCAGGTCTGGGAGAGGGTCACTCTCTTCCTCCTGCCCCTCATCTGTAGCCATGAGTAAGCCCATGTCTGCCCTGTCAACACATACCTTTAACCTGTTGACATGAAGCACCCTGTGGGGGCTTCTGGGAGTCCCAAGGTCCACCAAGTAGGTGACTTCTCCCTTCTGTTCAACAATAGTGTGGGGTCCAGACCATTTGTCCTGGAGTGCTGCTGGGGCCACTGGCTCCAACACCCACACTTTTTGTCTTGGCTGGTACACAGTCAGCACAGCCTTTTGGTCATGCCAAGTTTTTTGGAGTTCTTGGTTTGCCTCAAGGTTTTTAGAAGCCTTCGTCATATACTCTGCGATCCTGGAGCGGAGGCCAAGTACATAGACCCCTATATCAAGCTTGGGTTGTCTGAGAGGTCTCTCCCATCCTTCCCTCACTAGACATAGGGGTCCCCTTACAGGATGCCCAAACAAAAGCTCAAAAGGGCTGTAGCCAACCCCCTTTTGTGGGACCTCTCTGTAAGCAAACAGAAGGCAGGGTAAAAGGATGTCCCATCTTCGCCTAAGCTTGTCTGGTAAACCTTTTATCATTCCCTTTAGGGTCTTGTTGAATCTTTCCACAAGCCCATTGCATTGTGGGTGATAGGGGGTAGTGAATTTGTAGTTTACACCACACTCCTTTCACATTGCAGTCAAATATCCTGACATGAAGTTGGCACCTCTGTCAGAAATAACCTCCTTTGGAAATCCTACTCTGGAGAATACTCCAAGTAGGGCTCTTGCCACAACAGGGGTTGTTGCGGTCCTCAGGGGTATAGCTTCTGGGTACCTGGTGGCATGGTCCACTATCACCAGTATGAATCTGTGCCCAGATGCTATCTGGGGGTCCATTGGTCCAACAATGTCTATCCCCACTCTCTCAAAGGGGACCCCCACCACAGGTAGTGGTATGAGGGGGGCCTTTGTGGTGCCACCTGATTTGCCACTGGCTTGGCAGGTGACACAGGAGCGACAAAACTCCTTGGTATCTTCTGACATGTGAGGCCAGTGAAAGTGAGGGACAAGTCTGTCCCAAGTCTTGTTCTGGCCTTAGTGTCCTGCAAGAGGAATATCATGGGCCAAGGTAAGAAGGAAGCCCCTGAAACTCAATGGTATGACCAACCTCCTGGAAGCACCAGGCTTGGGGTCTCTAGCCTCTGAGTACAGCAGCCCTTCATCCCAATACACTCTATGGGTACCTTGAGCATTCCCTGAAGCCTCAGCAGCAGCCTGCTGTCTGAGGGGTTCAAGAGAAGGACAGTCTAATTGGGCCTGCCCCAGATCTGCCCTTGAAGGTCCCCCTGTCCCAAGAAACTCAACCTGATCAGGTTCCAGTTCTTCTAGGACAGTTCCTTCAGGGCTCTCATAATCATCCTCCTGTGAGGGCTGACTCTCTACCTGAGGCAGGGGGAAGGCACAGCCTTACCCCTACTGCTCTTTCTCTTTGGTTGTGTCTGGTCCATTGTCCCAGGATCCAGCACCTTTTCAGTGTTGCACTTTTTGGCCTGTGACCTGGTCACAGCAAGGACATGTGCATCTATTCCCAGCATTGCTGCATGGGTCTTATACTCCACTTCAGACCACACTGAAGTTTCAAGGTCATTTCCCAACAAACACTCTACAGGAAGGTCTGAACTCACAACAACTTTCTTGAGGCCCGTTACCCCTCCCCAGGAGAAGTTAACAAATGCCACACTATGGGAGGTAGTGGCATTGCTAGCGTTGGTCACTAGGTAGTTCTCACCTAGCATGATCTGTCCAGGGTCCACAAAGGCAGGTGTCACCATTGTGACACTAGCACCTGTGTCCCTGTAGGCCTGAGCCATTCTTTGGTTGATAAAATGAGTCTGTCTGTACTTGCCCAGGTGACTGGGACCTATAGTAGAGAACAAAGCTATGTCCCCATCACAGATCAGAACAGCCTGAGTGGGCATGCTGACTAGGCCAGAATACACTTCAGTTCCCAGGGTTAACCCTATTACACCCTTTTGCTGGGAACCACCACTTACAGCTGGACTAGGGGGTACAGTTGCCTTAGGGGCAATGGTGGCTGGGGGCTTGTCCTTTTTGGTGCACTCACTAAACCAATGGGAATTGGACTTACAATAGTTACACCAAGGTTTCTTTTGGCCATCTTTCTTCTTATCCTTTTTGGGACCACCCTCCCCCTGAGCCTTTTGGGGGCCTGGTGAAGACTTCTGGTCTTTTGATTTCTGCTCATTACCCTTCTGGTCTGCCTTTTTCTGATCACCGCCCTGGTTCTGGTTTTTCTGATTAATTCTAGTCCTGACCCACCTATCTGCCTTCTTTCCCAATTCTTGGGGAGAAGTCAGATCAGAGTCAATCAGGTGTTGATGCAGTAGCTGGTTTTGACAGTTATTAAAGATTTGTTCTCTCATGATCAAATTATAGAATCCTGTATAGTCCTTAACCTTACTTCCCAATAACCAGCCTTCCAAAGCCTTAGTGGCACAATCTACAAAGCCAGTCCAGTCCTGAGTCTGTGTCTTCTGGGTATCCCTGAACAACAACCTGTATTGTTCAGTGGTTAGGCCAAACCCATCAATCAGAGCACTCTTCAGGACAGTGTAATTGTCAGCATCCTCATCACTAACTGTGAGGAGCTTGTCTCTACCTTTCTCAGAGAAGGAGAGCCACAAGATAGCTGTCCACTGACTTTGGGGTACCTGTTGTACTTTGCAAGCCCTCTCCAAAGCAGTTATCCATTTATGGATGTCATCCCCACACTTGTAGGGAGGGACAATGTTGCTCAGGTTCTTATTTTCAAAGGTCCTGTCTCTATCTCTAGGGATAGTGCTGCCACCAGTGGGTCCTAACCCACTTAACATTTGCTCTCTGGCCAGAGCAAGTCTCTCTTTGGCAAGGGCAAGTTCTTCCCTTTCAATCCTCAGATTGACTTCCCTCATTCTGGTCTGATGCTCTTTTCTCTGTGGAAACGTCATTCCCCTATGAGAAGAGGCATGGGAGCTATTAGAGACATGGGAGTGGACAGATTCCCTGGAAGGGGATCTTCTCCTCCCATCTCTCTGGTTAAGTCCACGTGGGGTTCTGAATGGGGGGATCCCATTCTGACTCCCATGTAGGCTTAAGTTAGCCTGGCTATGTCTCCCAACTTGGACCTGGCTGTCTACCTCATCTTCTGAAGTCCCTTCTGACTCATCTGTAGTGGGTAGACCCTCACCTGTACCTAGGGTACTATCCTGGGAGGCTCTCTGAGCATCATACTCTTCTAAGATCTCCACTAGTTGAATGAGGGTAGGGTTTGCACCCTGTTTTAACTTTCTGGAGGTACACAATTGTCTCATCTCCTGAAAAGTTAGGGTTTCATATCTAGAGGGTATCTTTTTAGGATTTACCCCTCCTGAGAGAGAATCATCTTGATCTGCTCTCAGAGACATGATCTAGTGAGGGTGTGGTGGGTGCACCTACCTACACTAGTTGTACCTACTAAACCTCTCTAGTAGTTGTAGTCAGGATGTGCTAGGCCCTTCAACCTACAACAACTAAGTTCAGTAGAACTTAAGTATTTATAAGCTATGTTATATGTACCTGACAAATATCTTTGTGATCTTCCAATTTGATATCTCAAGATTGCAATGGTATTACAACAGCAAGCTCAGATCCCAACCGCTGCTCACCAATGTGAGAAGTTGGCCTGATGTATGTTATGTTATGTTAATAGTTTATAAAGCGCGTGAATCACCCCCAAGGGGGTCTCTCGGCGCTAACAAGGCAGTGCGGGGCAGCTGAAGCAATATCATTCTGCGAAGAGGGTGGTCTTCAGTATCTTTCTGAACCTAAGGTAGTCGGAGCATTGCCTTAGCGGAAGGGCGAGCTGATTCCAGATCATAGGAGCTTGATAGGAGAAAGATTTACCTCCTAGCCGTGTTCTCTTAATTCCCGGAGTAAGTAGCAGAGATTTGGAACAGGATCTCAAGTCGCGACTGAGAGTATATTGGTGCAGTCTCGCAGCCAGATATGGGGGGCCGGGTCCCCACAGTGCTTTATGTGTCAAGCAGCAGAGCTTAAACTTGATCCGTTTCCGCACTGGCAGCCAATGAAGTTGTTGGAGCAGCGGGAGTGAAGCTGATCTATACGGGGCATTAGTATCTAATCGTGCTACGGTGTTTTGAACCACTTGCAGACGGCTAAGTGCAGATTCATTAGCAGCGACCAAGAGAGCATTACAGTAGTCCAATGTATTCAGTACGAGTGCCTGAACAAGTGTCTTGCGGAGATAGTCCGGGAGATAGGGAAGGGCTTTCCTCAAAAGGCTCAGAGTAAAAGAACATGCGCCAACTGTATGAGATACATGGTCCTTCATAGACAGAGCCTGATCAAAGCGCATACCCAGATTTTTTGCTGTTGACTTGGGCAGAGGAGCAGGGCCCAGTTCCGTTGGCCACCAAGTGGGAGACCACATGATGGGGGCATCTCCGAAGAGGATGATCTCCGTTTTATTTGCATTCAGCTGAAGAAAATTGCTACTCATCCACTGCGAGATGGCCAACACACCTGAGGCAAAAGATGTATGGGCTGTCAGAGAGGATTTATTAAATGGAAAAATAAGTTGGGTATCATCCGCATAAGATACGGGGATGAACCTGAGAGATCTTAAAAGAGAAGCATGGGGGGACACATAGATGTTTAATAATGTGGGGCTCAAACAGGAGCCCTGTGGCACACCCTTGGTCAGATTTTCGGTGGTAGAGCGGAAAGGACCTAAATTGAGTGTTTGTGTGCAATTGGAAAGGAAGCTGGTAATCCAGTTCAATGCCATTCCTCCAAGACCAGTCTCTTTTAGTCTTCCGAGCAAGGTCAGATGGTCAACCGTATCGAATGCAGCGGAGAGATCTAAAAGGACCAGGATGGCAGACTGTCCCTGATCCAGAGTAAGTCTAATGTAGTCGGTTACGGCTACCAACGCGGTCTCTGTGCTGTAGTTTGCGCGGAATCCTGATTGGGACGGATCCAGGTATCCGGTTGCTTCGGTATGGTTAGAGAGTTGTTTATTCACATGCTTCTCCAGGACCTTGCTCAGATAGGGCAGAAGAGAGATAGGACGGAGGTTGGAGAGGTCATCCATTGGAAGTTTATTGTTTTTTCGCAATGGAATGACCTGGGCTGCTTTCCAAGTGGGGGGGACCAGACCCCTTCCAAAAGGAGAGTTAAAAAGAGGACTAATAGAGTCTGCCAGTACATGTGCGAGAGGCGCCGAGATTTTTGCAGGCATAACATCTAAAGTTGTATGGGTGGCATTATGGGATTTAAGGGTGTCATCAGGCAAGGGTGCATGACGGATACTTGTGAATTTATCGTAAATGGAGTCAATTTTTTGTATAAAAAAAGAGCTAATGTTGTTGCAGAGAGACTGGGAGAGGTTGTTATCCAATTCACAAGCTTTTGGACAAATGAAATCTTGCAGAATTTGATGAAGGATTTTAGGGGAATTACCTGCCTGTCTTAGTTGCTGGGCTATGTGCAATCTACGGGCTTGTTTGATTTCGTTGTGGTATAGGGTGAGTGCGGCTCTGTAATTTGCTTTATCCGTGTCTTGGTGGGTGCGACGCCACCTTCTTTCCAAATTTTTGCAGCGGCTTTTTGTCGTGCGTAATTCGGGGGTAAACCAGATAGCCAGAGTATTCCTAGGGGCTTTAGTACAAGTCTTTACAGGGGCGATGGAATTGATGGTCGCTAGGACAGTGGTGTTGAAGAGGGTAAGATTTTCTTCAGTATTATTGGTCAGTGGATACCTGGGGGGTATGAAGACCGATGAAAAGGACTCATGGTTGATTTTGTGCCATTGTCTGTAGGCAAATTGGGTGTGTGCTGCCGTTATAGTGGGCGCATGGAGACACTGCACTTGAAAATTAATGAGTGTATGGTCCGTCCAGCACATAGGGCGGGGAGCTCCACAGGTAAGCCGGTCAGTATTGGCGCAGATGATATCAATGGTGTGGCCTGCTGTGTGTGTAGGGCCATCATTCTTTTTTGTGAGGTGAAGGGTGGAAAGGTCAGCGAAGAAGGATGATATTTCGGGAAGCAAAAGATTTTCACTATGTATGTTAAAATCTCCTAATAATAGGAAGTTATTAGAGGCAATGACATGAGGGGCTATTATTTCCATTAATTGTGTGGAAAAGTCCTTTAGAGGGCCCGGAGGCCGATACACCAGAGCCCCTCTCCATAGATCATGTGGGGCCATTTCCATCTTGAAAAGCAAAATTTCAATTTGGGGGTCGGTACGTTGGTCAAGCATCGTAATTTGTGCATGCTCATTATGAATAATTGCAACCCCCCCCCCCCCCCCCCCCCCCCCGGTTTTCAGCTGCCGATCAAGCTGCAAAATTCTGTACCACTCTGGAATAGCGATCTTAATATCGGGACAGCTGGAGGGTTTCAGCCAAGTCTCAGTCAGAAAACCCACATCAGGAGAATCATTGTTTAATATATCCCAGATCTCTAAGGCGTATTTTGGGAGCGACCTAACATTACCCAGAAAGCCCTTCCAGAAGTGGCCCTGTGTGGTCTGAGGGATCGAGGTATTGCCTGCGGTATTAGTGTCTAGGGGGACAGAGGATGCGATATCACACTGTCCACGAGCCGATGTGGTAGGGGCATTTTGTAGGATTTCAGTATCACATTTACTTTGAAATTTGCATTGTATACAGGAGATGGACCCTTCCAAGGAATGCAGCCCCCCATTGGGGCAGGTCAAGCTGGTCAGGCGACACTGACCTTGAATGAGCTTGAGTTCTGCCCCACTATATGTGTATATGCACTTCAAGTGATTGAGTGTAGAATTGGCATGTATTATGTCACTAATTCTAGTGTACACCTTATATCAGTCCAAACAACCCTTATGGTGATTGGTTGTAAAGTCAACCTTATAGACCAGCTATCCCAGTGGTAGCATGGACAAGAGCAGTCTTAGGCTAAACTCTGTATGGCATGTGAAGCCAGCTGTGATACCATTTGCAATCCCTTGAATATCAAATGAAAGGACACCACAACAGATATATAAAAATAGGATGTATTTATTCTAGTCAAAATACCCTCAACACTCTTTATGAGATTCGAGGTAAGTACAACACAGTCTTATTTAAGCATACATAAGTCACACAGGTAAGTAATACAGTTAGGCCCTAGGGGCCACGCAAACCATATAATAAGTAAGTGGTATAAGAACAACTGTCACGAACACAGGTTAGGCGTAGGCCTAGGGAATCGCTGGGGCTACACTATCCTACCAGTTGCTAGGCAGTGGGAGGCCCACGGGATTCAGGTGCAGAGTGTAAACACTCACGCGTAATGCGTATAGTCGATAGAAATAGTACAGTTTAGAATTAAAGAGTTTTAGGACACATCTGAAGGAGCTAGGAGTTGGAGACTTGGAAACTAGACACTTGGATAGTCAATATCCTTGTGAGCACCGGAGTACTCAAGTTACCTAGCCCACGGGCTGCGGGTGCATAGGTGTGAACTTGCGTCGGGTTTTATTCGTTGACTCCTATGGATGCCTGAAGAAAAGTTGCTGACAGGCAGTCAGTGAAGAGTGTCCGGTGGATTCCAAGATTGGAATCAAGAAGGAGGATACCTGCAGGCACAGAGGACAGAGTCTAGGTCACCAGCCAGGAGCCAGGAAGGAACCAGGGAGGAGCCAGGCGATGTCGTGAAGATGCAGGTGAAGAGGTGAAGCTTGTCGCAGCAGCCACGGGCACCAGGAGGCGTCAAGGACAACCAGAACCAGGAGGCGAGCTGTCCCACGAGGGCTCTTGCTGTTGGCGGCTTCGATGTCGAGTTGGGACCCAACAAGCCTTGGCAAGCACAACCCACGCAGGATGAAGGATTTGCTTCAGTTGCAGACCAGGATGGTCTGGGGTGCTTTCCTTTCACAGGGAAGCAAGGGCCAGTCTGGAGGAGCCAAACCAGTGGTGGAAAGTTAAGGGTGCGTCGTCGCAGAGGCTACTAGCCAACGGGCAAGTAACCGGACAGATGCGGCAAGCAGGAAAATGCACAAGGGCCCCACGCAGAACTCGTGGAGTGTGGAGGGCTGATCTTCGGTGCAGATGGTGCTTGGGGTTGGGGCTTCTCAATCCCCAAAGCACAACCTCGAGGATGCCTCAGAAGCTGCGCTGGAAGCTAGTAGCCAATTTTCCCAGGTAGCTGGTCCCACGTCTCTCGTCGCCTCCACGGATCTCAGCTTTGCTGTGGATGTGGATTAGGGTCGAAGAAGTCTAGAAGTCAAGGCACTGGTGTGCCCCAGGCAGTGTCTCATTTCATTCAACCCTCCCTGCCCCAATACACTAAGGCCTGTCTGGGGTGGTGCTAGCACCTCCCAAGGCAGGAAACCTATTGTCCAAGCCTACCTTGCCGGGATCACTCCCAGCAGCAGGAGGTCAGACTTGTGTCGTGGCAGCAGCATCCATTTTGTGATGCTGGGGCTCTGGTTAACTTTAACCGGGTAAGTAGGTATTCAACATGCCTTCTCGCTCTAGAAGGGAGGAATACTATCCTCACTGCCAGAAATGGTGTGGGGGTAGTATTCCAAAGTGTTAGACAACTTACACAACATGTTTTGATAAAGCCAAACCATAGTTACCATAACCGCGAGGATTATAAGGCACTTTAAGGGTATATGGTAGGCGATATCATAGAACAGCTATAAGGACATGGTTACGAAAGCTGCAGACAGGCTCAGCTCATGCTAGAGCACCATCTCACATGTTACCAAGCACTCTGCCCTCAGGATTGTTAAGGCCTGCCATAGGAGTGGCTGATAGGTACCCATGTGTCTATATAGGAGGCAGGTATAGGGATACTATACCTAAGCAAGGGGTGGTCACACGGCCTTGCCCCAGCTGAGTGATCAGCCAGTTGTGTCATAATGGAAGGCCAGCCAGTGGTGGCATAATACATGCTGCAGCCCCTGGTAGGCCTAGGGTACACCCATGCCCTGGGTACCTAAGGTACACTGTACAGGGCCCTAGAGGGTGATCCTTACCAATTGGGTTATGCACCTAAGGTACATAGTATGAATTTAGAGAGAGAACAGCTGGGCTGTGGGTCTGATTAGCAGGCCCACAGCCACATCTAAGTTGAAAACCAGTAAAGCAAAAGCAAAAAGTGGGGGTGAACATAGAAAGCAGACCCTACTCTCCTACAAATGCCCTTAAAACATCTATGACATTAGGGGACTTGAATAAAGAAGGCTGATCTTGTAGTAAAAAAAAAAGCAGAAATAGCAGCAAGGTAGCCTTGAAGAGTGACCAGAGCAGAGCCCTGCTGGGCTAGAGAAAGTATATACAGAAGGACCTCTGAGAGAGGGGCAGAGAAGGGATCCACAACCTTTGCTATGCACCATGCCACAAACTTGTTTCATCGATAGGCATATACCGTTTTGATGGTGCGACGCCTGGCTGTCAAGATGACATTACAGACTTTGGGTGGAAGATCAAAAGCTGTCAACTGTCACTGCTCAATCTCAACGTAAGGAGGTGGAGGCTGGACAGGTTTGGTTGAAGAACCGTCCCCTGCTGCTGCGGCAGAAAATCGTCCTGAAGGGGCAGTCTGATCGAAGGATCGATGGCCATGCTCAAGAGCTCGGGGTAGCATTCCTTTCGTGCCCAGTGCAGGGCCACAAGAATAACTTGGGCCGGGTCACGTATGATCTTCTTCGGCTCTCGGGGCAGAAGTGGTACCGGCTGAAAGGCAACTCCACTCACGACGAAAAGAGTCACCGAGTGAGTGCCGCCTTGGAAACTCCAACGCGCAGAATTGCTGACATTGCACGTTCTCTTCGGTGGCGAACAGATCTAACCAAGGCTCTCCCCACAGCTGAAAGAGACCTTGCAGCACCTCCGAGTGAAGATGCCATTTGTGATCTACCAGGCAAAGACAGCTTAGTTTGTCCGCTCTAGCGTTCAGGGAACCTGCCTGCTTTTGAACCACCAGGGACATGCCCTGATGTTCCAGCCAAGTGCAGAAGTGAAGAGCCTCTTGATATAGGGTCCACGACCCTACCTCGGCCCTGTTTGTTGCAGTACCACATGGCAGTGGTGTTGTCCATGAACACCTGCAGCACCTTCCCTTTGAGAGAGGGAAGGAATGCTTTCTGTGGCAGGTGAATCGCCCGGAGCTCCAACAGGTTGATATGGAGCTCGGACTCCACCGGAGACCAGGCTCCTCTGATCTCCGACTCTCCCAAATGGCCGCCCCATCCCAGGAGTGATGCATCCGTTACTACTCTGAGGTCTGGTTAGAGAAGGGAGAGGGATCTGCCTCTGACCCAAGATTGGTCTGTTAACCACCACTGCAGTTGTTGCGCAGTACCCTCTGAGATCTGGATGTAGTTGCAAAGATTCCACTGATGCTGTGCCTACTGGAACTTCAGGTCCCACTGCAGCACTCGCTTATGCCATCTGGCATGATCTACCAGCAGGATGCAGGAGGCAATGAGACCCAGCTGCCAGAGGGTCATTCTCACCGAAATCCGCGATAGAGGATGACACACTGGTATCATAGCCCGAATATCCCGGATTAAGCTGCTCGGGAGGATAAGCCCAAAACTGCACTGTGTCCAGAATAGCTCTGATAAAGGGGAGCGCCTGAGAGGGAGTCAGGTCTGACTTCGGCATGTTGATTGTGAACCCCAGTTAATGCAGGAGGTCCGCCGTAGTCTGGAGGTGGGAGACGGCAGCGTGGGGATAGCCCGCCTTAGTCATAGTCATAGTCATGGGATTTTATTAAGCGCACATATCACCCATGAGTCTCAGCACGCTGGCCAAGAAAAACCCTGGAGATGGAAGGAGAGACAACGCTGGCATGAAGAAAGGGGCTCAGAACAGCCAGGTTTTTAGATTTCTCCTAAACTGTCTGTGGTCGGTTTCCATATGTAGGTGTGGTGGGAGTGAATTCCACAGTGTGGGGGCAAGGTAAGAAAATGATCTTCGGCCGTCCTGGCGGTGTGAATCTTAAGGGGGTAAGGAGGTGTTTGTTTGAGGACCTAAGGGTTCTGAAGGGTTGGTACCAGATAAGCTTTTTGGCAAGATATCATGGCCCGTTCCCATGAAGGGTTTTGTGGACTAGACAGTTGATCTTGAAAAGGATACGTTTTCTGATGGGGAGCCAATGGAGAGCTCTCAGACTTAGAGCTGAAGGAGACCGTACAGGTAGATTTAATACAAGTCTGGCGGCAGTGTTCTGTAACACTTGCAGTTTTGTGAGGAGCTCTTATTTAATGGAAGCCATCAGGGCGTTTCCATAGTCGAGTTGACTGATAATTAGGCCTTGGACCAGTGGCATCCTGGATGCAACTGGGATCTATTGAAAGATCTTCTGAAGACTACGCATTAGACCATAGCAGATGCCCGTCATATGATTAACATGGCCTTTCATGGACTGGTTGGACTGGTTGCCGTCGATCAGCACTCCAAGGTTACGGACCACCAGTTTGAGAGAGGGACAGGGGCCGAGATCGAGAGGCCACCAGTCACTGGACCATCGAGCTTGGGCTTTCCCAAAAAGGATAATCTCCGTCTTGCTGGCACTGAGCTGCAAATGATTTGTTGACATCCAGGCATTGGCGTTGGTCATGCATTTCATGAATCGGAGTTTGGTGGGCCGATGGTGATCAGAAGTTGCGTGTCGTCTGCATATGATGCGGTATCGAAACCGTGAGATCTAATCACTCTGGCTAAGGGAGCCACATATAAGTTGAAGAGCGTAGGACTTAGGATGGAGCCCTGAGGGACGCCTTTATCAATCAGTTGGCTGCGAGAGACGAAGGAACCAATATTAACCGTCGATGAACGGTCAATTAAGTAACTCCTGAGCAGGTTTAAGGCGGTTCACCGGACTTCCACCTCCCTCAGTCGATTCACTAGAGTCCTGTGGGAGATGGTGTCAAAAGTGGCGGACAGACCAAGCAGGGCCAGCATGGCTGACTGTCCAGTGTCCAAGGTGAGTCTAATGTTATTGACTACCTCTATCAGCCAGGTTTCCGTGTGGTGAGCCGCCCGGACACCCGATTGGGAGTGGTTCAACAATTTGTTGCTCTCTATAAAGGTTTAGAGTTGCTTATTGATTTGGGACTTTCCCCCCAAAAAAGAGGAGAGAAATGGGCCGATAGTTATTGGGTTCTTTCAGGTCTGAGGTAGGTTTTTTCAAAATAGGCTTAACGATAGCTGCTTTCCATGTTGTGGGAACCGTTGCATGACTTAGGGATAGATTGAAAAGGTCCGGGAGACTTTTCAAAAGAGCTTGTCCAATAATGGACAAAATGTGGGGTGGCCACCAACTCTCTTATTGTTCCTGTCAAGTCTAAACATTTGATAGTCAGGAGGGAATGTTATTGAAATATCGGGTAGGGCAGCCTCATGGTGCCATGTTTCGGTAACGAAAAATAGGTCAGGCTTTTCGGAGTCTAGTAGGCTCCAAATTTCCAGGGAGTGTTTTGGAATTGAGCGGGCGTTACAATATAACCTGGTTGATTGTTGAGTTTGATCAGTCAAGTTACAGCCTACGGGCTTGGTAGGACATGGTTTGAAATGAGAGACCGATTCAGTTAGGGCATTTACTGCCTCCTCTTTGGAAGGACATGCTGTCAGGAGAGTTATCGTGGACCTCTGAAGAGGACTGACCATGTTTGGTTCCTTACGTTCTTTTCTCGTAGGGCAGTGGGTTGCCGTAGGTGTTGGACAGAGAATGGTAAATAGGTGAAAGAGGAAGGTTCAAGTAGAGATGGAGACAGAGGAAGAAACGAACAGGGGGTCCGGCGATGGCCTGGTGCGGACGGGCGCAGACAGGCTTGCCTTCGGTGCGCCGGCGGCGTGCCGCTGCGCGTCCGCGCTGTTCCTTGGGTTATGAAGAGCGGAAGGGTGGGAAAAGGGGTAGCAGGGTCTGCAACGCTAACAGACTAAACACTCACTTCCGGTGGAAATGTAATCGACATGCAAAACATGTCCCTCCGCTCAAACGGCACAAGCCATGGCGAACCGGAGACAGTTTGGCAGACGCTAGTAGGTAAGAATGAAAAATATTAGACGGCGCAAGTTAAAATGGAAAAATGTAGGAACAGAGCAGATAGACACTGATTACATGTTAATAGAGGCGCTGAGTGTCTTGCCGCGCCGCATCTGACCTTCGGCAGCAGGAATTAGGCTTCAACAGCCAGTCGTCGAGATGGGGAAGACAGGGACCCCTGATCTGCGCAGATGAGTTGCGACCACTGCCATCACCTTCGAGAACACCCGAGGGGAACTGGAAGGCCAAAGGGGAGCATGGTGAACTAAAAATGCTCGCGGCCTACCACGAACCATAGGTAGCGTCTGTGAGCTGGCAGGACGGGGATGTGGAAATAGGCCTCCTGCAAGTCCATCACCACCATCCAGTCTCCAGGGCCAAGGGCAGACAGGACCTGAGCCAACATGAGCATTTGGAACATCTCCTTCGGGAGCAAGCGGTTAAGGGCCCTGAGGTCTAGGATAGGACACAGGCCTTTGTCCTTCTTGGGCACCGGAAAGTAGCGGGAATAGCAACCACGACCTACTTCTGGCACAGGGACCCTCTCAATAGCCCCCTTGGCTAAGAGACCTAAAACTAAAGACGGTGACATGGAGGGAGGGGTAGTCTCGAAGGGGAGGGACTAGCCTCTTCGGACTATTTGCAAAACCCACCTGTCCAACATGATGGATTGCCAGTGGGGGAGGTGATGGCAAATCCTGCCGCCCAAGGCCCGTTGATGACCCTGAAGGGTCGGACAAGGAAGGCTTGGAGGCTGCTGCAGGGGGGAAAGAGTGGCCTGGCCTGCTGGCTGGCTCCCACACCCGTGAGGCCGCTCGATCCCACGTCCACAGCCACGTAGAGGCTGGGCAGTTTGCATGGAACGGTGGCTAGACTGGGCCGGACGTGGCTGGGTGCCCCTTCCACAGCCACGAAAGGGACCAAAAGCAGATTGGAGTGAATGAGACGGTGCAGCGAGGAACAAAGATCTGGTCGTAGTTCGAGAATCTTTAAAGCGCTCCAGCACCAAGTCTGTTTTGTCACCAAAGAGGCGACGGCCATCAAAGGGCATGTCCATCAAGGTAGGCTGGACATCCCCTGAAAAGCCAGACGTCCTCGATCAGGCTTAGCGCCAAAGGGCTACCGACGTGGCAATCGTTCTGCCTAGGGAGACGTGGTATCCAGTCAACGTCATATTGTGAATTTGGCTGCATCACTGCCTGGGAATGAGCAGTCAGGGCCTTTTGCGGGCACTGAGGCAGCACTTGCGCAATGGAAATCCCAGATGGTATAGGAATATTGGCCCAAGAGACCCGGGGTATTCACAGACCACAGTGCTATGCTGGAGGAAGAGAACATGCACTTCCCAAGGTGATTCAGCTTCTTGGATTCCCTATCTGGGGGAGCAGAAGGGAATACACCCTTGTACGAAGAGGCCTGGATCACCAGGTTCTCGGGGGAAGGGTGTTGGGTGAGGAAAACTGGGTCGCCCGGGGCAGGGCGATGTGTGGGGGGGCGATCGTCCTTTCTACAGGAGTCCCTGTGCTGGACTTGGACCTGGTGCCCAGAAGGACGTCAGTGAGGGCTTTATTGAAGGAAAATAGGGGTTCGGAGGTGGATACCACAGGTTGAAGTACCTCTGTCAGGTGGTTAGTCCTTACCGCGACTGAAGGGAGCTTACGGCCCAAGACCTCACCGCCCTTCTCACCACCACAGCTTACGACGCTCCCTCCTTCGTAGCCACGGCAGATGGAGAAAGCATGCCAAGGTCTGGGGAGGTTTCCAGACCACTAGCATCACCCAGGTCCTTTCTCCAGTCCGGGTCTTCCAGCTGGTCTGCTAAAGGGTCCAGCGACCCCTCCTAATCCTCATCACCACCTTCTGGGTGATAGTGAACTCCAGGGATGAACAGTGGAGCAAAGGTACTCTCCAGCGCCAGGTTCGACGTCGACCGACGTTGGTCTGGGTCCATCTATGGAGTGAGGATGGGGTTGGTGTCAGCTAGGGGCACGGCCGGCGCTGGGGCGTCCTTATCGGTATCGATGCCGAGGAAGGTCCTGTAAGATCAACCAGCTTCGATCCAGGTCTGGATCCGGGGGGCCTGATGTCGTGTGATGGAGGGCTTCTTAAAATGTATGAAGTTGGGCAGGGGACAGCCCAGCTCCCGGAAACGGGGGAGGCACGGAGTGGTCCTTGAAGGAGACACCGTAGACGGAGCCTTAGAGTGATGATGCTCTGGGTCCTGCATCATGTAAGGCGACCGACGGGGAAAAGGCGAAGAGCGCAAATGCTTCTTCGCCTTCTTCATGTGCTTCAACTTATCCGAGGATTTCAAAAACTTTGAATGAGAAGAGGTGTGGGGGTTCAGCGGGCGGCTTTGAGACCTTACTCTTGAACGAGATAGGGAACGACGAGGAGCCGGCCTTTACGCCTCCAAGAGCTTTTGGGACCACCCCCGCACAGACTTTGAATTCATGGCCCGGCAGTGGGAGCACGACTTTGGGTCATGGTCGCGCTCCAGACACCAAAGACACACAAGGTGTGGGTTCGTCACAGACATCAGCTTGTGGCAGGCCTCCCAAGGCTTGAACCCAGTCCTATGGTGGGGCAGTCGAAGACTCAAAAAAAAATTGTCTAAAAGTGACTAAAGGGGTAGCTCTCACCGGAGGCTGACACGGAAAAAGAAAAAACTGACTTCAGCGTGCAGGGGCGGTGTCTAAGAAGGCACTGTGATGTCACCCCGGCGACCACGACGCCTAATGCAGAGTGGACCAAAGCCACCCACCGACGTGCAGGGGTACTGCTAAGAAAACATTTCTCAGGATCCAGTCTGATGCCTGGGGTACTTCTAAGGTAATGCATCTATAACTAACAGTCTCTTTGAGATCCTTGAGGCCAGCCAGGAGCTTCAGAAAGCATTACATGACAATAAAGTGTGTACTGGCTGTTTACTAGCCAGGACAGAAAGTGTGAGTGTTGGAGCCTGGGCCCCAGCAGCTCTCCAGGACAAGTGGAGTGGCCCCCACACCATACTTGAGTAAAAGGTGAGGTCACCTACTTGGTTGACCTAGCTAATCCAAGAAGTCCACAACAGATGCTTCATGTGAAACGCCTAAAAACCTTTATTGACAGGGCTGACATGAGTTTGCTCATGGCCACTGATGAGGGACAGGAGGAAGAGAGTGACCCTCTCCCTGATCTCCGACCTTGGGCAAGTGGTATTGGGTGTAGGTGTATCGGCGCCACTTAGAAGATTCGCACACTAAATTTTCACTGTCTAGTCATTGTAGCGGTGCTGTAAGGTGTGGAGAACCACAAACTCCACAAACGAAAGCATCAGCCAACAAATATTCAACTTATTCCCCAGCACCCGCAAATTAAAATTTAAGGTGTTCACGTTTGTTAAAACACAACACAACAAACAACGTGTAACAAAATGAATCTTAGATCCAATCTTCTCTCTTTTCTTTTTATTCATGTAGGTCTTCACAGCAGCTCCCCACAGCCAACATGTGTTTCGTCGCGCAAAGGAATGTAGTCCTGGGACTTTCTCAAGGCTGCACAAGTACAAACATATAAAAGGCCAATGTATACATTCAGAATAAAAATATCTGTCTTTTTCTAGTATAACACCCAAATAGTTAAAGCAGTGTATATTTACAAACAGGTGGACTGATATCATAGAAGGTAAATTAAAATGCACAATTGCAATAATGAAATTAAAGTTGTCAACAGCGGTATTGAAGTCAATTAATGCTATAACCCAAATCCAGATGGAGAGAACAAAAGGTTTGGCCCGTGTCAACAAAACACCATAGTCGCTTATTCAAACCTGCTAGTGAAACTATACAAAGTGCGCCACATCAAAGTGTGTTGGAAGTCTTATCATGCATTTACGTGACTTGTGCCAGTTTATTACGGGTGCCTAATCTGAAATTAAGATTAAAGCATCTACAATATCACACCACAAAACCTCTAGTGCCTCAAAATTGTACCTAATTTCTCCGTGTTTGAATGCTCTGAAAATAAAGAGAAGGGGGAAGGGGTAAAAACAAGGAAAATGTGTCAATTCCAAACTCAATCCTCTAATGTGTTACACTCAACATTCGTTTATCAAATAGAGCCCCGGTACCTACTTAATCTGTGGTGATAATTCCAGACCACAGAGGGTTATTGTATGGACGGCGTCAATGTCAATATCTCCCTTATGCTCTTAACGCATTCAAGCGGGTCAAGTTCAATAATGCTGTAAAAGATATATGTATATGTATGTCTGAGTTCAGTGCAAAAACAACCAATCTATTACAACATCTCACGGAAGCAGAGTATCTTATATAAAATATCTGATCCAATCTAGATATAGTGTGTGAATCAGAGTATTATAATGTATTCTCCGTACAGAACGTTACTCGATACTTTTAGTCTCAAAAAACAGTAAAATAATCCCATGCTTGAACCCCTTGGTTTAAAAAGTTTTCAAACCGCATCATTCTTCGTGACAATACAAAAATCCGACCTAATCACGGTATATTGAGCAGTAAATGCTATCTTCTCACTGTGAGAAGTTGGCCTGATATATGATGTCACTAGTTCTAGTGTACACCTTGTATCAGTCCAAACAACCCTTATGGTGATTGGTTGTAAAGTCAACCTTATAGACCAGCTATCCTAGTGGTAGCATTGCCAAGAGCAGTCTTAGGCTAAACTCTGTATGGCATGTGAAGCCAGCTGTTATACCATTTGCAATCCCTTGAATACCAAATGAAAGGACACCACAGCAGATATATAAAAATAGGATGTATTTCTTCTAGTCAAAATACCCACAGCACTCTTTATGAGCTTCGAGGTAAGTACAACACAGTCTTATTTAATTATTTAAGCATACATAAGTCACACAGGTAAGTAATACAGTTAGGCCCTAGGGGCCACGCAAACCATATACTAAGTAAGTGGTATAAGGACTACTGTCACGAACACAGGTTAGGCCTAGGCCTAGGGAATCGCTGGGGCTACACTATACTACCAGTTGCTAGGCAGTGGGAGGCCCACGGGATTCAGGTGCAGAGTGGAAACACTCACGCGTAATGCGTTAAAGTCGATAGAAATAGTAATGTTTAGAAATAAAGAGTTTTAGGACACTTCGGAAGGAGCTAGGAGTTGGAGACTTGGAAACTAGACCCTTGGATAGTCAATACCCTTGTGAGCACAGGAGTACTCAGTTTACCTAGCCTACGGGCTGCAGGTGCATAGGTGTGAACTTGCGTCGGGTTTCGTCGTTGACTCCTATGGATGCCTGAAGAAAAGATGCTGACAGGCAGTCAGTGAAGAGTGTCCGGTGGATCCCAAGATTGGAATCAAGAAGGAAGGTATCTGCAGTGGAGAGGACAGAGTCTAGGTCACCATCCAGGAGCCGGGAAGGAACCAGGAAGGAACCAGGCGATGTCGTGAAGGTTACAGGTGATATCTTGAAGCTTGTCTCTGCAGCCACGGGGACCCAGTGATGTCGAGGATGACCAGGACCGGGGTACGAGCTGTCCCACAAAGGATCTTGCTGATGGCGGAGTCGACGTCCCGATTGGAGTCAACAAGCCTTGGCAAAGACAACCCACGCGGAAGTCAAGATTTGCTTCTGGTGCAGAACAGGAAGGTCTGGGGTGCTTCTCTTTTACAGGGAAGCAGGAGCCAGTCTGGAGGAGCCAAACCAGCAGTAGAAAGTCAAAGGTTCGTCGTCACAGAGGCCACTATCCAATGGGCAAGTAACCAGACAGACGCGGCAAGCAGGAAAATGCAGAAGGGCCCCACGCGGAAATCGTGGAGTGTGGAGGGCTGATCTTCGGTGCAAATGGTGCTTGGGGTTGGGGCTTCTCAATCCACAAAGCACAACTTTGAGGATGCCTCAGAAGCTGCGCTGGAAGCTAGTAGCCAATTTTCCAAGGTAGCCGGTCCCACGTCTCTCGTCGCCTCCACGGATCTCAGCTTTGCTGTGGATGTGGATCAGGATCGGAGCAGTCTGGAAGTCAAGGCGCTGGTTGGGCTCTGCAGTCGGTTCCTCGTAGAACTTAGGCAAAGAAAACGGCAGGTCGCTTGATGGTGCCTGTTTGCACAGGGTGGCAACTCCTTGGCCACAAGGGAGATTCTTCAGTCTTCTTCCGTAGTCAAATGTCGAAGGTCCAGAGTTTCAGTTCAAGTTGCAGTTCAGGATAATCTAAAGTCCTAGGGACTCAGCTCCCACTCTTATACTAATCTGGGGGGCTGGGTTACCTGCTAGGTCACGCCTTATGGGTGGGACCTGGGAGGGGGGTGGTTACACCCCCTTCCCTTTGTCCAGTTTCGCGCCAGGACTGGGGCTGGAGTGCCCCATCACCGGTTTGAACTGGACTGTGCATGGAACACCTTGTGTGCCCCAGGCAATGTCTCGTTTCATTCAT
The DNA here is from genome assembly GCF_964204655.1 of Triturus cristatus. NCBI lineage: Eukaryota > Metazoa > Chordata > Amphibia > Caudata > Salamandridae > Triturus > Triturus cristatus. Next base: position 1,632,746,350 of record NC_140591.1, on the reverse strand, counting down.
CCCTCCCTGCCCCAATACACTAAGGCCTGTCTGGGGTGGTGCTAGCACCTCCCAAGGGAGGAAACCTATTGTCCAAGCCTCCCTTGCCGGGATCACTCCCAGCAGCAGGAGGTCAGACTGGTGTCGCGGCAGCAGCATCCATTTTGTGATGCTGGGGCTCTGGTTAACTTTAACCGGGTAAGTAGGTACTGAACATGTCTTCTCCCTCTAGAAGGGAGGAATACTATCCTCACTGCCAGAAATGGTGTGGGGGTAGTATTCCACAGTGTTAGACACCTTACACGACATGTTTTGATAAAGCCAAACCATAGTTACCATAACCGTCTAAGATTATAAGGTACTTTAAGAGTATATGGTAGGCTATATCATAGAACAGCTATAAGGACATGGTTTCGAAAGCTGCAGACAGGCTCAGCTCATGCTAGAGCACCATCTCACATGTTACCAAGCACTCTGCCTCCAGGATTGTTAAGGCCTGCCATAGGAGTGGCTGATAGGTACACTTGTGTCTATATATAAGGTAGGTATAGGGATACTACACCTAAGCAAGGGGTGATTACACGACCTTGCCCCAGCTGAGTGATCAGCCAGTTGTGTCATAATGGAAGGCCAGGCCAGGGGTGGCATAATACATGCTGCAGCCCCTGGTTGATAAAGCCAAACCATCGTTACCATAACCGCGAGGATTATAAGGCACTTTATCAATCAATCAATCAATCAAAACACTTGTATAGCGCGCTACTCACCCGGAAGGGTCTCAAGGCGCTTGGGGGAGGGGGGCCGCTACTGCTCGAACAGCCAGGTCTTGAGTTGTCTCCTGAAAGCGAGGTGGTCCTGGGTCAGCCGAAGGTGGATGGGGAGGGAGTTCCATGTCTTGGCCGCCAGGTAGGAGAAGGATCTGCCTGCGGCGGTGGCTCTTCGGATGCGTGGTACGGCGGCGAGGGCGAGGCTAGCGGATCGTAGCTGGCGGGTGGGCGTGTGGAAGGTCTGGCGGTCGTTGAGGTACCCAGCTTGTGGAGAGACTTGTGTGCATGGGTGAGGAGTCTGAACGTGATCCTCTTGTTGACGGGGAGCCAGTGCAGGTTCCTCAGGTGGCTGGAGATGTGGCTGCGTCGAGGGATGTCCAGGATGAGTTGGGCGGAGGCGTTTTGGATTCGTTGTAGTCTTTTCTGTAGCTTGGCTGTGGTTCCGGCGTAGAGGGTGTTTCCGTAGTCCAGCCGGCTGGTGACGAGGGCCTGGGTGACCGTCTTCCTGGTTTCGATCGGGATCCATCGGAAGATCTTGCGGAGCATGCGGAGGGTGTGAAAGCATTTAGAGGAGACGGCGTTGACTTGTCTAGTCAGCGAGAGGGAGGAGTCCAGGATGAAGCCCAGGTTGCGTGCGTGATCTGTCGGCTTGGGGGCGGTGCCCAGGGCTGGGGGCCACCAGGAGTCGTCCCATGCGGAGGGTGATGGTCCAAGGATGAGGACTTCCGTCTTGTCTGAGTTCAGTTTCAAGCGGCTGTTCTTCATCCACTCGGCGACGTCTTTCATCCCTTCGTGGAGGCTGGTTCTGGCGGTGTCGGGGTCTCTGGTGAGGGAGAGGATCAGCTGGGTGTCGTCGGCGTAGGAGATGATGTTGAGGTTGTGTTGGCGTGCGATGGCAGCAAGAGGTCTCATGTAGACGTTGAAGAGGGTGGGGCTGAGTGATGATCCTTGCGGGACGCCGCAGATGACTTCGGTGGCTTCGGAACGAAACGGGGGGAGGCAGACTCTCTGTGTTCTTCCAGCGAGGAACGAGATGATCCACTTCAATGCCTTCTCTTGGATGCCGGTGTTGCTGAGGCGTTGGACTAGGGTGTGGTGGCAGACAGTGTCGAACGCGGTGGAGAAGTCCAGGAGGATGAGTGCTGCTGTTTCCCCGTTGTCGAGAAGGGCTCGGATGTCGTCGGTGGCTGCGATGAGGGCGGTCTCGGTGCTGTGGTTGGCTCTGAAACCGGACTTCGAGGGGTCGAGGGATCCATTTGTCTCGAGGAAGGCGGTAAGCTGTCTATTGGCGATCTTCTCGATGACTTTGGCAGGAAAAGGGAGGAGCGAGATGGGGCGGAAATTTTTGAGGTCGGTGGGGTCCGCTGTTGGTTTCTTCAGTAGGGCGCTGAGCTCGGCATGCTTCCAGCTCTCCGGGAAGGTGGCGGTGTCGAAGGAGGTGTTGATGATGTCTCGGAGTTGGGGTGCGATGGTGGAGTCTGCCTTGTTGAAGACGTGGTGGGGGCAGGGGTCAGTCGGAGAACCGGAGTGGATGGTGTTCATCGTGCGGGCTGTGTCTTCGGTGGTCACTGCGGTCCAGGTGCGGAGGGTCGTGGTGGGGTGCGTTGGTTCGACGGTTGGGTGCGAGGATGGTGTGCCGAAGCTGTTGTGGATATCGGCAATCTTGCGGTGGAAGAACGAGGCGAGGGAGCAGCAGAGGTCTTGTGAGGGGGTGATGTCGTTGTTGCCGGTGCTGGGGTTGGAGAACTCCTTGACTTTAAGAGTATATGGTAGGCGATATCATAGAACAGCTATAAGGACATGGTTCCGAAAGCTGCAGACAGGCTCAGCTCATGCTAGAGCACCATCTCACATGTTACCAAGCACTCTGCCTCCAGGATTGTTAAGGCCTGCCATAGGAGTGGCTGATAGGTTACCCATGTGTCTATATATAAGGTAGGTACAGGGATACTATACCTAAGCAAGGGGTGATTACACGACCTTGCCCCAGCTGAGTGATCAGCCAGTTGTGTCATGATGGAAGGCCAGCCAGGGGTGGCATAATACATGCTGCATCCCCTGGTAGGCCTAGGGTACACCTATGCCCTGGCACCTAAGGTGCTCTGTACAGGGCCTCCAAAGGTGATCCTTACCAATTGGGTTATGTACCTAAAGTACATAGTATTAATTTTAGAGAGAGAACAGCTAGGCTGTGGGTCTGATTAGCAGGCCCACAGCCACATCTATGTCGAAAACCAGTGTTGCAAAAGCAAAAAGTGGGGGTGACCATAGGAAGCAGACCCTACTCTCCTACACTTACCTCCGTGTTATTTCCCGTTACGGTTCAAAAACCGCCATACGATCGCAAACATGCTATCCGAGTGCAGTAGCATGGAAGGCATTCACATCCGGTTACCTATAAACCGGAAGAAACACTTCCGAAGACGTCAGGGAACTCTGCGTCATCTCCAATCATCACAATAGAAACAGGACTGGATTCTTCCTGTAACAAACTTTTATACACAATACGACCCACCGCGAGATGGGCCACTTGTGTACAGCCCTCCCCTTCTTAGCACCTACGTATCCAACAAAAAGTTGGTCATCCACCCGGAACTGTTTGGTGCGGTCCAAATAAAAGGACAGCGCCCGTTTTGGGTCCAGACGGTGGAGCCTCTCTTCCTCTTTCGAAGGATGCGGAGGCATAAAGAAGGTGGGCAACGTGACAGATTGCCCGATGTGAAAGAAGAAAGGAAGGACGAGTCCGGAGGACAACCTTGTCTGGATGAACAGAAAGAAAAGGAGGCTTAGACGATAGAGCCTGGAGCTCACTCACCCGTCTAGCCGAGGTGATACTACAAGGAAAGCAGTCTTAAGAGTTAGAAGACGAATGGGACAATTGTGAAGAGGCTCAAAGGGAGCGCACATCAGAAAAGTCAAGACAAGATTCAAATCCCACTGAGGCATTACAAAGGGGACATGAGGGAACATGTGAGTAATGCCTTTGAGGACACGAGAAACAACAGGGGATTTGAAAAGAGAAGGCTGATCAGGAAGCCGTAAGAAAGCAGAGATTGCATAAAGATAACCTTTTAGGGTGCCCAGAGCAGAGCCCTGCTGGGCCAAAGAAAGAAGAAAGAGGAGAACCTCAGAAAGAGGGGCGGAAAGGGGATCCACAGCCTTTGCTGTGCACCATGCCACAAATTTGTTCCACCTGCAGGCGTATACCGTTTTTGTGGAGGGACGCCTGGCTGCCAGAATAACTTCACAGACTTCAGGAGGCAAGTCAAATGGCATCAACTGTCGCCGCTAAATCTCCACGCATGGAGGTGGAGACTGGACAGGTTCGGGTGGAGGACCGTTCCCTGCTGCTGCGACAGAAGGTCCTCCCGAAGAGGCAGTCATATCGGGGGATCGATTGACATACTGAGTAGCTCGGGATACCAGTACCTTTGTGCCCAATCCGGAGCCAGTAAGATGACTTGGGACCGGTCGCGCCTGATCTTCTTCAGCACTCTGGGCAGAAGTGGTATAGGCGGAAAGGCATACAACAGACCGCAACTCCACTCGCGACGAAAGGCGTCGCCGAGCGAGTGCCGCCTTGGAAACTCCAACGCGCAGAACTGCGGACATTGCGCGTTCTCTTCGGTGGCGAATAGATCTAACCAAGGCTCTCCCCACTGCAGAAAGAGACCTTACGCCACATCCGAGTTTAGTCGCCATTCGTGATCCATCATGCACCGGCGGCTGAGTTCGTTGGCTCTGGCGTTCAGAGAGCCCGCCAGATGTTGAACCACCAGGATGATGCCCTGGTGTTCCAGCCATGTCCAGAGGCGCAGAGCCTCCTGACAAAGGGTCCACGACCCCACCCCACCCTGTTTGTTGCAATACCACATGGCGGTGGTGTTGTCCGTGAACACCTGCACCACACTTCCCCGGACAGAGGGAAGGAAAAATTTCAGTGCAAGCCGGATCACTCTCAGCTCCAAAAGGCTGATATGGAGTTGGGTCTCCGCCGGAGACCAGAGTCCTCTGATCTCCGCCTCCCCCATGTGGCCCCCCTATCCCAGGAGGGACGCATCCGTCACTACTACGTGCTCTGGTTGGGGTAGGGAGAGGGGTCTGCCGCTGACCCAATCGCAGTCCGTGAGCCACCACTGCAACTGTTTCGCAGTGCCCTCCGAGATCAAGAGATGGTCGGACAGGTTGCTCCGATGCTGGGCCCACTGAAACTTCAGGTCCCACTGCAGAGCCCGCATTCGTCACCTGGCGTGATGCACCAACAGGATGCAGGAGGCCATCAGCCCCAGAAACCGCAGCACCAACCTGACCGAAACCCAGGATAGAGGCCGAAAGATGGGAATCAGAGCCTGAATATCCCGGAACCGCTGTTCCGGAGGATAGGCCCGGATCTGCGCCAGCGAATGCAGGAGGTCGGCCATAGTCTGGAGCTGGAGGTGGGAGACGACTTGCTGGGGCAAGCCAGCCTTCAACAGCCAGTCGTCGAGATAGGGGAAGACTGGAACCCCTGATCTGCGCAGATGAGCTGCGACCGCCGCCATCACTTTCGTGAACACCCGAGGGGCACTGGTGAGATCGAAGGGGAGCACGGTAAACTGAAAGTGCTCCTGAACCACCGTGAACCGCAGGTAACGCCGGTGGGCCGGCAGGACGGGGATGTGAAAATAAGCGTCCTGCAAGTCCAAAGCTACCATCCAGTCTCCTAGGTCTAGGGCAGCCAGAACCTGAGCTAAGGTGAGCATCTTGAACCTCTCCTTCCGGAGGAAGGCGTTGACGCTCCTGAGGTCCAAGATAGGGCGTAGGCCCCCTTTGCCCTTCTTGGGAACCAGAAAGTAGTGGGAAGAGCAACCACGACCTACTTCCGGACCAGGAACACGCTCGACGGCCTCTTTGGCCAAGAGGGCCGTAACTTCCTCCCGCAGAAGATTCAAGTGATCCCCTGACATACGGTGGTACTGCGGTGGCATGGCTGGAGGGGTCGTCTCGAAGGGGAGGGAGTAGCCCCTTTGGACGATTTGCAGCACCCACCTGTCCGATGTGATGGAACGCCAGTGGAGCAGGTGATGGCTAACTCTGCCGCCCACTGGCGTGGAATGGGCCTGAAAGCCCGGACTAGGAGGGTTTGAGGTTGATGCTGCCGCGGTGGATGTGGACTGACCGGCACGTTGTCGTCCAGTACCGCCTCGGCGGAATCCACATCCGCGACCGCATGCAGGTTGGTTCTGCGGCCGGTGGCTAGGCGGACGGGAAGAGGCGCCCCTTCCTTGGCCATGAAAGGGACGAAAGGCAGAAGTTTGCAGCCGCGGAGCCAAGAGACCCAAGGACTTGGCCGTAGCCCGGGAGCCCTTGAAACAAGCCAGCGCACTATCCGCCTTCTCGCCAAAGAGACGAGTGCCATCAAAGGGCATATCCATGAGGGTACCCTGGACATCCCCCGAGAAAGACGTGGACCGTAGCCAGGCGTGGCGACGGAGCGCCACCGTGGTCGAAATCGCCCTACCCAGCGAGTCCGTGGTGTCTAGTCCACACCGTATGGCATGCCGTGCTGCATCTCGCCCGTTAGCAAGCGCCTGGGTGAGCCGTGACCGGGACTCCTCCGGACACAGGGGCAGCATGTCCTCCACCGTATCCCACAGAGAGTGAGAATAACGGTCCAAGAGGCAAGCGGTATTCAAGGACCGCAGTCCCAAACTCAGGGAAGAGAACAGCTTCTTTTCGAACTGTTCCTCTTGGATTCCCGATCCGGAGGAGCGGACGGGAAGGAGGATTGGGAAGTCGAGGCCTGGATAACCAGACTCTCTGGGGTGGGGTGTTGGGACAGAAAACTGGGGTCACCCAGAGCAGGGCGGTGGCGCTTGGCCACGTTCCGATCCACAGGAGGTACTGTGGAGGGCTTGGACCAGGTGCCCTGCAGAACGTCTATTAGTGCCTCATTGAACTGCAGCAGAGGCTCTGTGGAGCTTGCTGACGGTTGAAGCACTTCTGTGAGGATGTTAGTTCTCACGGCCACAGCAGGCAACTTCAGCCCAAGGGCTTCGGCCGACTTGCGCAGCACCACTGAAAAAGCTGCACCTTTCTCCGAGGCCACAGTCGGAGGAGAGATGAAACAAGTGTCCGGGGAGGTGTCCAGACCCCGGGCATCCCCCAGTTCGTCTACCCAGTCCTGTGAAAGTTCGGCCTGTCTGGCCATAGGGTCCTCAGACCCCTCCCAGTCGCCCTCGTCATCCGATTCCTGATAAACAGAAGGAATAACTGGAGCCAGGCGGTAGATGAAATGCTCATCCATCGCCGTCGGATGAGGCCTCGAGCGGCGCCGCACCGGCGCTGCACCGGCGCCGGGCCCAGACCGGGGCTAAACCGGGGAACGGCGTCGTCCGAGATCCAGGCCTTGATCCCTCGGGGACCTGCGGCGTCGGGACCGAAGTCGTCGACGGCGCCGGGGCCGGAGCCTCTGGCACGCGAGGTCACTCAGTCGAGCCCACGGGGCCCGAAGGTGTGCCGGCAGGTGTCGACGGCGGAGCCAGGCCCCTCATGGCCGAGAGAAAGGCACTGATCTCTGCCGGAGTTGCGTCAGTCCCAGGGACCGGCGGGTATGGGGACGGACGCAGCTCCAGCGGCTCCAACGGAGCCGCTGGGTTGGGACCACCCTGACCCTCGGCCGAGTCGCGCGACCTGCGAGGGGAGTCCGAAGAGCGGTGTCGCCTCTTGGACTTCTTTGATCGCTTCGACTTACCCGAAGACTTCGAGCCCGACGAGCGATGATGGTGGCTGCGGCTCCGCGACCGGTCCTTGGACCTCCTCCTGGACCGGGACCGTGAACGGCGCGGAGCCGAGTGCCGAAGCTCGAGAAGGTTACAGGACCGCTCCCGCCTAGCCTTCGAGGTCAAGGCCTGACAGTCGAGGCACGACTCCGCATCGTGGTCGGCCCCCAGGCAGTAAAGGAACCGGCGATGGTGGTCCCTCACCGACATCAGTCGATGACAGGATTCACAGGCTTTAAACCCAGGCATCCTACCGGCACCAGAGTCGAGTCGACAGAAGACCAAAAAGAGTCAAAAATTCTAGTCAAAAAGTGACTAAGGGGTAAGCTCTTCCCGGATCGGCGCTGTCTGGCGCGGAAAAAAGATGAACTGACGTCAGCGCGCGAGGGCGGCGTCTAAGTACTCCGACGACGTCATTCCGGCGCACGACGCCAACGACTTACGCGGAGCCGCAGACGACGCCTAGCGAAGCGCAAGGGGTATTGCTACGAAAAATCTTTCCGGATCCAGCCTGACGCCTGGGGATATTCTAAGGTGAGGAATCTAACTAACGTGTTTCTTTCAGATCGAACTGCGTGGCTGCAATCGGCCCTTGTGACTTGGCTGTAAGCTTGTTTTGTGCTGAACTCTCGCAGCTGGGGGAATACAGGCATGAACTGAAGTGCGAATACAGTCGCACAAAGCCTTTCATGCCCCCGCCCACCTGAAACCGGCACCAAGGAGGCATTGCAGAGTAGCCTGACCAGGCTACGGTCCCAGCCGGCATGACGGGGGTTGGAGGTGTGTTAATTCTAAATTTAGTTTTTGAAAAAAACATACCTAGCCGCCCGATCCAGTCCAGCGTCATCTCTGCTCCTAGCAGCAGCAGGAAGCAAGCAGGCAAGGGGTCTCCCTCCCCTCCCCATAGCCAATCACAACACTGCAATGGCAGCGTTGTGATTGGCTAGGACCCCATCCGTACAGGCATCCACGGCATCCATGCAGCCTACATGGAGAAAATGGGAGAGTGTGCATGACTGGTATGGTCGGCCCTGGGGCCGATCAAACAGTCAGCACCCACAACATTGGGCTAGACACTCCTGCCCGACCCGCCCACCGGCGTGCCCCCAACCAAACCCTTTTGCTTTCTTGCAGTGTGAGAAGCAGTAACATAAAATGGTATACCGTTTTATGTTACTGCTTCTCGCACTGCGAGAAAGCAAGTAGGGCGATGCTCCTCCGCCCACGTGGAGGAGCCGCCACTGTCCATACCAGTGCAAGACCCATGAAACAAAAATAACACGTTTGAGGAGCCACTATTACGAGAGATCGTGAACAATGGCATACAAACCAGACTAGATATAGGGTTTAAGGCTTTGACTCATGGGTCTTTTGCAGAGTGGGGATGTTGGGTAGGGAGTTAATGAATCTGCGGCTAGACTGTACCTCTACCAGATATTATGTTACCAAAGTCACTTGTACATTTAATAAAGACATCAAGCCACAGATTCCTTAACTTACCACAGTAATACCACCCTGAAGGAGGTTCTGTAAATGAATCCTACAATAGTACTCAAAGAGAACCAGCTGGCCAATGCCAACAGCCGACTAAATGTATGTAGGAATAGTAGGAACAGAGCTTGGCTCTTAATAGTACCCATTATCACTATCACAGGATATATAAACAATCAACCACCCTATTGCTCTGATAAATCAAGTCCTCTGGGAAAAAACCCTAAATAACCATCTAACCGTTATCAGATACTATTATCTAACCCCCAGGGAAAAGAAAACTCGAGGACCAAAAGACACAACAACAAGACAAAAGCCTTGTGAACAGTATTCTTCACATCAACAAAGAAATATCAATAAAAAAACGTCCTGATAAAATCCATAAAGAAGTGTGGAAGCTAAGTTTTGATTACAATGGTGGCATCCATGTTGTATAACTTGACATTGTGATAATTCATTGATGTTGGAAATTGTAGACAAATGTATAACCATTGCTTGATCTCATATAACAGCACTGATAGACAGTTTGTACCTAGTCTGTCAGTAAGATGCCAGTGACGCAACACATTTTAAGGCTTGCGCAAGAGAGTACATTTCCATGTTACTGCATTCTGTCTGGTTGTCTCAGCAATAGGCCCTGTAGGCCTCAGAAGTATATCCAGACACACATAAAGATAGACATTTTGATTGGTCAGCATCTATTGCTTGGACTTGGACGTAATGTAACTGTTAAACTGTCTGACTCTAGACACGAGGGACTTAGGAGTCCTAACTTTACTACTCCTAAACTGAGAAAAATCCTAACTTTAAGACTTTCGGAATTCACAGACGGCATTTAGGAGTCCTAATGTTAGGACTCCTAACTTCTGTGAATACCGAAATTAGTAAGTGCCTTCTGTGAATACCAAAATGGTAGTAAGTTTAGGATTTGGTCTTAAGTTAGTTCTGTGAATCGGGCCCGTAATTTCTATGCATCCCGTTCTGGTACAGGCTTGCCTATGGATATTACAGTTGTTTTTTCTCTTTGATAGCCTTCTTTTCTTTATATTGCATCTATTTACTTTACTTTTATTTTTGCTGTGACGAATCTGAGCTGACACCAGTTGGTGTTGTTCCACCCCTTCAACACACGCTTTAACCTACTACTGAGTTTCACATTTTTCTTTGCCCAAAGGGGACATGGGCTTGTAATGATCCAAAGGGGATAGTAACAGAAGGGTCAAAGGGACAGTTAGACCAGGGTGCAGTTGCAGGTAGTGCACACCCGCACACCCTGACATGCTAGCTTGATTTCATAGGGAACTCAGAAAAGTGTGGGCCCACAGGAAAAGTGTGCGGTCACAGTTGGTGCACACCCAAGGTTGATAGGGGTTGTACCTACAGATACTCTCCTGGTATTCTCTCGTTGTCTGTAACTTAATGTTCACCTCGTTCCAGAAGGGAGGGATCTAATTGGTTTCTTTTGTTTTGAATTAATTGGTTTCTTTACCTTTGCAATTTCTGTTTTTATTCTTGTTGTTCATTAATGAACTATATGGTTGGAATTCTGCCTTTTGATTGATCTGACTTTGACAAGACCACACCAACCTATATTGTCATTTTCATAGAATATTAATGCCAGACTAGTTAATAGACCTTCTGATCCTGTTTTTGTACTTGCACTTTACCCTATGTCTGGTAAATGGTAAATATTTATTATCTGCTTAGTTAATAAAAACCATTGCATAAAAAGGAGCATAAAAAATAGAGCAAGCAATGTATGCATAGCTAAATAAAACAGACAGTGTTGTCATATCATTATATCGTTCACGTAAGATACTGAGGCAGTCTGTAAATTTTCTTCGTTTCGGATCTATAGAATCAAGTCCCTTATGTAGGAGAGTAGGGTCTGCTTCCTATGGTCACCCCCACTTTTTGCTTTTGCTACACTGGTTTTTGACTTAGATGTGGCTGTGGGCCTGCTAATCAGACCCACAGCCCAGATGTTCTCTCTCTAAATTCACACTATGTACCTCTAAGTACATAACACAATTGGTAAGGAGCACCCTCTAGGGCCCTGTACAGTGTAACTTAGGTACCCAGGGCATGGGTGTACCCTAGGCCTACCAGGGGCTGCAGCATGTATTATGCCACCCCTGGCTGGCCTTCCATTATGACACAACTGGCAGGTCACTCAGCTGGGGCAAGGTCGTGTAACCACCCCTTGCTTAGGTATAGTATCCCTATACCTGCCTTATATATAGACACATGGGTACCTTTCAGTCACTCCTATGGCAGGCCTTAACCATCCTGAAGGCAGAGTGCTTGGTAACATGTGAGATGGTGCTCTAGCATGAGCTGAGCCTGTCTGCAGCTTTCGGAACCATGTCCTTATAGCTGTTCTATGATATCGCCTACCATATACTCTTAAAGTGCCTTATAATCCTCGCGGTTATGGTAACTATGGTTTGGCTTTATCAAAACATGTTGTGTAAGCTGTCTAACACTTTGTAGTACTACCCCCACACCATTTCTGGTGATGAGGATAGTATTCCCCCCTGCTAGAGGGAGAAGACATGTTGAAGACCTACTACCCGGTTAAAGTTAACCAGAGCCCCAGCATCACAAAATGGACGCTGCTGCCACAGACACAAGTCTGACCTCCTGCTGCTGGGAGTCCTTCCAGCGAGGGAGGCTTGGACAATAGGTTTCCTGCCTTGGGAGGTGCTAGCACCACCCTAGACAGGGCTTAGTGTATTGGGCAGGGAGGGATGAAAGAAACAAGACACTGCCTGGGGCACACAAGGTGTCCCATGCATAGTCCAGTTCAAACCGGTGCTGGGGCACGCCAGCCCCAGTCCTGGCGCGAAACTGGACAAAGGGAAGGGGGTGTAACCACCCCCCTCCCTGGTCCCACCCATAGGAGGGACCTAGCAGGTAACCCAGCCCCCCAGATTAGTATAAGAGTGGGAGCTGAGTCCCTAGGACTTTGGATTATCCTGAACTGCAACTTAAACAGAAACTCTGGACCTTCGACATTCGACTACTGAAGAAGACTGAAGAATCTCCCTTGTGGCCAAGGAGTGGCCACCCTGTGCAAACAGGCACCATCAAGCGACCTGCCGTTTGCTTTGCCTAAGTTCTACGAGGAACTGACTGCAGAGCCCGACCAGCGCCTTGACTTCCAGACTTCTCCAACCCTGATCCACATCCAAAGCAAAGCTGAGATCCGTGGAGGCGACGAGAGACGTGGGATCGGCTACCTGGGGAAATTGACTACTAGCTTCCAGCGCAGCTTCTGAGGCATCCTCGAAGTTGTGCTCAGGGGATTAAGAAGCCCCAATCCCGAGCACCATCTGCACCAAAGATCAGCCCTCCACACTCCACGAGTTCTGCGTGGGGCCCTTCTGCATTTTCCTGCTCGACGCGTCTGTACGGTTACTTGCCCGTTGGCTAGTAGCCTCTGTGACGACGAACCCTTAACTTTTCACTGCTGGTTTGGCTCCTCCAGACTGGCTCCTGCTTCCCTGTGAAAGAGAAGCACCTCAGGCCTTCCTGGTCTGCAACAGAAGCGAATACTTCATCCTGCATGGGTTGCGCTTGCCAAGGCTTGTTGGGTCCAAACTCGACATCGACGCCGCCAACAGTAAGAGCCCTCGTGGGACAGCTAGCCTCCTGGTTCTGGTTGTCCTCGATGCCTCCTGGTACCCGTGGCTGCTGCGACAAGCTTCCCCTCTTCACCTGCATCTTCACAACATCGCCTGGTTCCTTCCCGGCTCTTGGCTGGTGACCTAGACTCTGTCCTTTCTGCTTGCAGGTACCTTCATTCTTTGATTCCAATCTTGGGATCCACCGGACACTCTTCACTGACTGCCTGTCAGCATCTTTTCTTCAGGCATCCATAGGAGTCAACGACGAAACCCGACGCAAGTTCACACCTATGCACCCGCAGCCCGTGGGCTAGGTAAACTGAGTACTCCGGTGCTCACAAGGGTATTGACTATCCAAGGGTCTATTTTCCAAGTCTCCAACTCCTAGCTCCTTCCGAAGTGTCCTAAAACTCTTTATTTCTAAACATTACTATTTCTATCGACTTTAACGCATTACGCGTGAGTGTTTCCACTCTGTACCTGAATCCCGTGGGCCTCCCCCTGCCTAGTAACTGGTAGAATAGGGTAGCCCCAGCGATTCCCTAGGCCTAGGCCTAACCTGTGTTCGTGACAGTGGTTCTTATACCACTTACTTAGTATATGGTTTGCGTGGCCCCTAGGGCCTAATTGTATTACTTACCTGTGTGACTTATGTATGCTTAAATAAGACTGTGTTGTACTTACCTCGAATCTCATAAAGAGTGCTGAGGGTATTTTAACTAGAATAAATACATCATATTTTTATATATCTGTTGTGGTGTCCTTTCATTTGGTATTCAAGGGATTGCAAATGGTATAACAGCTGGCTTCACATGCCATACAGAGTTTAGCCTAAGACTGCTCTTGTCCATGCTACCACTGGGATAGTTGGTCTATAAGGTTGACTTTACAACCAATCACCATAAGGGTTGTTTGGACTGATACACGGTGTATACTAGAACTAGTGACATCATATATCAAGCCAACTTCTCACATTGGTGAGCAGCGGTTGGGATCTGAGCTTGCTGTTGTAATACCATTGCAATCTTGAGATATCAAATTGAAAGATCACAAAAATATTTGTCAGGTACATATAACATAGCTTATAAATACTTAAGTTCTACTGAACTTAGTTGTTGTAGTTTGAAGGGCCTAGCACACCCTGACTACAACTAACTAGAGAGGTTTTAGTAGATACAACTAGTGTAGGTAGGTGCACACACCACACCCTCACTAGATCATGTCTCTGAGAGGAGATCAAGATGATTCTCTCTCAGGAGTGGGACATCCTAGAAAGATACCCTCTAGATATGATACCCTAACTTTTCAGGAGATGAGACAATTGTGTACCTCCAGAAAGTTAAAACAGGGTTCAAACCCTACCCTCATTTATCTAGTGGAGATCTTAGAAGAGTATGATGCTCAGAGAGCCTCCCAGGATGGTACCCTAGGTACCAATGAGGGCCTACCCTCTACAGAAGACTCCCCTCACAACACTGATCTAGATGAGTCAGCAGGGACTTCAGGAGATGAGGTAGACAGCCAGGTCCAAGTTAGGAGACTTAGCCAGGCTAACTTAAGCCTACATGGGAGTCTGAATGGGGTCCCCCCATTCAGACCCTCAAGTGGACTTAACCAGAGAAGCAGGAGCGCAAGATCCCCTTCCAGGGAATCTATCCACTCCCATGTCTCTAATAGCTCCAATGCCTCTTCTCACAGGGGAATGACTTCTCCACAGAGAAAAGAGCATCAGGCCAGAATGAGGGAAGTCAATATAAGGATTGAACGGGAAGAACTTGCCCTTGCCAAAGAGAGACTTGCTCTGGCCAGAGAGCAAAAGTTAAGTGGGTTAGGACCCACTGGTGGCAGCACTATCCCTAGGGATAGAGACAGGACTTTTAAAAATAAGGACCTGAGCAAGATTGTCCCTCCCTACAAGTGTGGGGTTGATATCCATAAATGGATAACTGCTTTGGAGAGGGCTTGCAAAGTACAGCAGGTACCCCAAAGTCAGTGGGCAGCTATCTTGTGGCTCTCCTCCTCTGAGAAAGGTAGAGACAAGCTCCTCACAGTTAGTGATGAGGATGCTGACAATTACACTGTCCTGAGGAGTGCTCTAATTGATGGGTTTGGCCTAACCACTGAACAATACAGGTTGTTGTTCAGGGATACCCAGAAGACACAGACTCAGGACTGGACTGACTTTGTAGATTGTGCCTTTAAGGCTCTGGAAGGCTGGCTATTGGGAAGTAAGGTTAAGAACTATACAGGATTGTATAATTTAATCATGAGAGAACAAATCCTTAATAACTGTCAAAACCAGCTACTGCATCAATTCTCTCTTGACTCTGATCTGACTTCTCCCCAACAATTGGGAAAGAAGGCAGATAGGTGGGTCAGGACTAGAGTTAAGCAGAAAAACCAGAACCAGGGCGGTGATCAGATAAAGGCAGACCAGAAGGGCAATGAGCAGAAATCAAAAGACTAGAAGTCTTCACCAGGCCCCCAAAAGGCTCAGGGGGAGGGTGGTCCCAAAAAGGATAAAAAGAAACATGGCCAAAAGAAACCTTGGTGTAACTATTGTAAGTCCAATTCCCATTGGTTTAGTGAATGCACCAAAAAGGACAAGCCCCCAGCCACCATTGCCCCTAAAGCATCTGTACCCCCTAGTCCAGCTGTAAGTGGTGGTTCCCAGCAAAAGGGTGTAATAGGGTTAACCCTGGGAACTGAGGTGGATTCTGGCCTAGTCAGGATACCCACTCAGGCTGTTCTGATCTGTGATGGGGACATAGCTTTGTCCTCTACTGTGGGTCCCAGTAATCTGGGTAAGTACAGACAGACTCCTTTAATCAACCAAAGAATGGCTCAAGCCTACAGGGGCACAGGTGCTAGTGTCACAATGGTGACACCTGCCTTTGTGGACCCTGGACAGATCATGCTAGGTGAGAATTACCTAGTGACCAACGCTAGCAATGCCACTACCTCCCATAGTGTGGCAATTGTTAACTTCTCCTGGGGAGGGGTAACTGGCCTCAAGAAAGTTGTTGTGAGTTCAGACCTTCCTGTAGAGTGTCTGTTGGGAAATGACCTTGAAACTTAAGTATGGGCTGAAGTGGAGTATAGGACCCATGCAGAAATGCTGGGAATGGATGCACATGTCCTTGCTGTGACTAGGTCACAGGCCAAAAAGTGCAACACTGAACAAGTGCTGGATCCTGGGACAATGGACCAGACACAACCCAAGAGAAAGAGCAATAGGGTTAAGGCTGTGCCTTTCCCCCTGCCTCAGGTAGAGAGTCAGCCCTCACAGGAGGATGATTCTGAGGGCCCTAAAGGAACTGTCCTAGAAGAACTGGAACCTGACCAGGTTGAGTTTCTTGGGACAGGGGGACCTTCAAGGGCAGATCTGAGGCAGGCACAATTAGACTGTCCTTCTCTTGAACCCCTCAGACAGCAGGCTGCTGCTGAGGCTGCAGGGAATGCTCAAGGTACCCATAGAGTGTATTGGGATGAAGGGCTGCTGTACTCAGAGGCTAGAGACCCCAAGCCTGGTTCTTCCAGGAGGTTGGTCATACCCTTGAGTTTCAGAGGCTTCCTTCTTACCTTGGCCCATGATATTCCTCTTGCAGGACACTTAGGCCAGAACAAGACTTGGGACCGACTTGTCCCTCACTTTCACTGGCCTCACATGTCAGAAGATACCAAGGAGTTTTGTCGTTCCTCTGTTACCTGCCAAGCCAGTGGCAAATCAGGTGGCACCACAAAGGCCCCCCTCATACCACTACCTGTGGTAGGGGTCCCCTTTGAGAGAGTGGGGATAGACATTGTTGGACCAATGGACCCCAGACAGCATCT
Organism: Triturus cristatus; assembly: GCF_964204655.1. Taxonomy (NCBI): domain Eukaryota; kingdom Metazoa; phylum Chordata; class Amphibia; order Caudata; family Salamandridae; genus Triturus; species Triturus cristatus. The sequence continues at coordinate 1,632,729,889 of NC_140591.1, read as the reverse complement.
GGGCACAGATTCATACTCGTGATAGTGGACCATGCCACCAGGTACCCAGAAGCTATACCCCTGAGGACCACAATAGCTCCTGTTGTGGCAAGGGCCCTACTTGGAGTGTTCTCCAGAGTGGGCTTTCCAAAGGAGGTTATTTCTGACAGAGGTGCCAACTTCATGTCAGGATATTTGACTGCAATGTGGAAGGAATGTGGTGTAAACTACAAATTCACTACAGCCTATCACCCACAATGCAATGGGCTTGTGGAAAGGTTCAACAAGACCCTAAAGGGAATGATAAAAGGTTTACCAGACAAGCTTAGGCGAAGATGGGACATCCTTTTACCCTGCCTTCTGTTTGCTTACAGAGAGGTCCCACAAAAGGGGGTTGGCTACAGCCCTTTTGAGCTTTTGTATGGGCATCCTGTAAGGGGACCCCTTTTTCTAGTAAGGGAAGGATGGGAGAGACCTCTCAGACAACCCAAACTGGATATAGTGGATTATGTACTTGGCCTCCGCTCCAGGATGGCAGAGTATATGAAGAAGGCTTCTAAAAACCTTGAGGCAAGCCAAAAACTCCAAAAAACTTGGCATGACCAAAAGGCTGTGCTGACTGTGTACCAGCCAGGACAGAAAGTGTGGGTGTTGGAGCCAGTGGCCCCAGCAGCACTCCAGGACAAATGGTCTGGACCCCACACTATTGTTGAGCAGAAGGGAGAAGTCACCTACTTGGTGGACCTTGGGACTCCCAGAAGCCCCCACAGGGTGCTCCATGTCAACAGGTTAAAGGCATATGTTGACAGGGCAGACATGGGCTTACTCATGGCTACAGATGAGGGGCAGGAGGAAGAGAGTGACCCTCTCCCAGACCTGCTGACTCAGAACCCTGATGATGGTTCAGTTGATGGTGTGATCTTTTCTGACAGCCTCACTGATCATCAGCAACAGGACTGCAGACAAGTTCTACAGGCCTATAGACATATGTTCTCTCTGACCCCAAGTCAGACAAACTGGTGCACCCATGAGGTGGACACTGGTGACAGTCTGCCTGTGAAGAGTAAAATCTACAGGCAACCTGACCATGTCAGGGACTGCATAAAGATTGAGGTACAAAAGATGTTGGAGCTGGGAGTCATTGAACCTTCAGAGAGCCCTTGGGCTAGTCCTGTAGTTCTTGCGCCAAAACCTCACACCCAAGATGGTAAGAGAGAGATGAGGTTTTGCGTGGATTACAGAGGTCTCAATGCTGTCACTAGGACAGATGCCCACCCAATACCTAGGGCAGATGAGCTCATTGACAGATTGGCAGCTGCCAAGTTTTTGAGTACATTTGACCTGACAGCAGGCTACTGGCAAATCAGACTAGCTGAGAATGCAAAGGCCAAAACAGCTTTCTCAACCCCAAGAGGACATTATCAATTTGTGGTAATGCCCTTTGGCTTGAAGAATGCACCTGCCACTTTCCAAAGGTTGGTGAACCAAGTCCTTACAGGCCTGGACGACTACTGTGCAGCTTATCTTGATGATATTGCTGTCTTTAGCTCCACCTGGGAGGATCACCTGGTCCACCTGAGGAATGTTTTAGAGGCCCTGCAAAAGCCAGGCCTCACTATCAAGGCCACTAAGTGCCAGATAGGGCAGAGCAAGGATGTGTACCTTGGCCACCTAGTAGGTGAGGGTCAGGTTCAACCACTGGAGAGCAAGATCCAGACCATAAAGAACTGGACTCCTCCAATTACCCAGACACAGGTCAGAGCTTTCTTGGGCCTGACTGGGTACTACAGAAAGTTTGTTAAGAACTATGGGTCCATTGTGACACCACTTAATGACTTGACCTCTAAAAAAATGCCAAAGAAAGTTCAGTGGACAGTAAGCTGTCAGAAGCCAATTGATGACCTGAAGCAGGTCATGTGCACTGCACCTATTCTGAAAAGTCCAGACTACTCCAAAGAATTAATTGTCCAGACAGATGCTTCAGAGTTGGGTGTGGGAGCTGTTCTTTCACAACTGTATATAGATGGTAAAGACCAGCCCATTGCTTTTATTAGTAGAAGGCTGACCCCTAGAGAGAAACGTTGGTCAGCTATTGAGAGGGAGGCCTTTGCTGTGGTTTGGGCCCTGAAGAAGCTGAGGCCATACTTGTTTGGCACTCACTTCAAGATTCAGACAGACCATAAGCCCCTCTTGTGGCTAAATCAGATGAAGGGTGAAAATCCCAAACTTCTTAGGTGGTCCATTTCCCTACAGGGGATGGACTTCACAGTGGAACATAGACCTGGGACTGACCATGCCAATGCAGATGGACTCTCCAGATATTTCCACTTAGAACATGAAGACTCAACTGGTCAAGGTTAGTTTAATGTCCCTAAGTTTGGGGGGGGGGGGGGTTGTGTAGGAGAGTAGGGTCTGCTTCCTATGGTCACCCCCACTTTTTGCTTTTGCTACACTGGTTTTCGACTTAGATGTGGCTGTGGGCCTGCTAATCAGACCCACAGCCCAGATGTTCTCTCTCTAAATTCACACTATGTACTCTAGGTACATAACACAATTGGTAAGGATCACCCTATAGGGCCCTGTACAGTGTATCTTAGGTACCCAGGGCATGGGTGTACCCTAGGCCTACCAGGGGCTGCAGCATGTATTATGCCACCCCTGGCTGGCCTTCCATTATGACACAACTGGCTGGTCACTCAGCTGGGGCAAGGTCGTGTAACCACCCCTTGCTTAGGTATAGTATCCCTATACCTGCCTTATATATATAGACACATGGGTACCTTTCAGTCACTCCTATGGCAGGCCTTAACCATCCTGAAGGCAGAGTGCTTGGTAACATGTGAGATGGTGCTCTAGCATGAGCTGAGCCTGTCTGCAGCTTTCGGAACCATGCCCTTATAGCTGTTCTATGATATCGCCTACCATATACTCTTAAAGTGCCTTATAATCCTCGCGGTTATGGTAATTATGGTTTGGCTTTATCAAAACATGTCGTGTAAGGTGTCTAACACTTTGGAATACTACCCCCACACCATTTCTGGCGATGAGGATAGTATTCCCCCCTGCTAGAGGGAGAAGACATGTTGAAGACCTACTACCCGGTTAAAGTTAACCAGAGCCCCAGCATCACAAAATGGACGCTGCTGCCACAGACACAAGTCTGACCTCCTGCTGCTGGGAGTCCTTCCAGCGAGGGAGGCTTGGACAATAGGTTTTCTGCCTTGGGAGGTGCTAGCACCACCCTAGACAGGACTTAGTGTATTGGAGCAGGGAGGGATGAAAGAAACGAGACACTGCCTGGGGCACACAAGGTGTCCCATGCATAGTCCAGTTCAAACCCGTGCTGGGGCACTCCAGCCCCAGTCCTGGCGCGAAACTGGACAAAGGGAAGGGGGTGTAACCACCCCCCTCCCTGGTCCCACCCATAGGAGGGACCTAGCAGGTAACCCAGCCCCCCAGATTAGTATAAGAGTGGGAGCTGAGTCCCCAGGACTTTGGATTATCCTGAACTGCAACTTGAACAGAAACTCTGGACCTTCGACATTCGACTACGGAAGAAGACTGAAGAATCTCCCTTGTGGCCAAGGAGTGGCCACCCTGTGCAAACAGGCACCATCAAGCGACCTGCCGTTTGCTTTGCCGAAGTTCTACGAGGAACCGACTGCAGAGCCTGACCAGCGTCTTGACTTCCAGACTTCTCTGACCCTGATCCACATCCACAGCAAAGCTGAGATCCGTGGAGGCGACGAGAGACGTGGGACCTGCTACCTGGGAAAATTGGCTACTAGCTTCCAGCGCAGCTTCTGAGGCATCCTCGAAGTTGTGCTCAGGGGATTAAGAAGCCCCAATCCCGAGCACCATCTGCACCGAAGATCAGCACTCCACACTCCACGAGTTCTGCGTGGGGCCCTTCTGCATTTTCCTGCTTGACGCATCTGTCCGGTTACTTGCCCGTTGGCTAGTAGCCTCTGTGACGACGAACCCTTAACTTTTCACCGCTGGTTTGGCTTCTCCAGACTGGCCCCTGCTTCCCTGTGAAAGAGAAGCACCTCAGGCCTTCCTGGTCTGCAACAGAAGCGAATCCTTCATCCTGCGTGGGTTGCGCTTGCCAAGGCTTGTTGGGTCCAAACTCGACATCGATGCCGCCAACAGCAAGAGCCCTTGTGGGTCAGCTCGCCTCCTGGTTCTGGTCGTCCTCGACGCCTCCTGGTACCCGTGGCTGCTGCGACAAGCTTCACCTCTTCACCTGCATCTTCACGACATCGCCTGGTTCCTTCCTGGTTCCTTCCCGGCTCCTGGCTGGTGACCTAGACTCTGTCCTCTCCACTGCAGCTACCTTCCTTCTTTGATTCCAATCTTGGGATCCACCGGACACTCTTCACTGACTGCCTGTCAGCATCTTTTCTTCAGGCATCCATAGGAGTCAACGATGAAACCCGACGCAAGTTCACACCTATGCACCCGCAGCCCGTGGGCTAGGTAAACTGAGTACTCCGGTGCTCACAAGGGTATTGACTATCCAAGGGTCCAGTTTCCAAGTCTCCAACTCCTAGCTCCTTCCAAAGTGTCCTAAAACGCTTTATTTCTAAACATTATTATTTCTATCGACTTTAACGCATTACGCGTGAGTGTTTCCACTCTGCACCTGAATCCCGTGGGCCTCCCCCTGCCTAGTAACTGGTAGAATAGGGTAGCCCCAGCGATTCCCTAGGCCTAGGCCTAACCTGTGTTCGTGACAGTGGTCCTTATACCACTTACTTAGTATATGGTTTGCGTGGCCCCTAGGGCCTAACTGTATTACTTACCTGTGTGACTTATGTATGCTTAAATAAGACTGTGTTGTACTTACCTCGAATCTCATAAAGAGTGTTGAGGGTATTTTGACTAGAATAAATACATCCTATTTTGATTTATATCTGTTGTGGTGTCCTTTCATTTGGTATTTAAGGGATTGCAAATGGTATAACAGCTGGCTTCACATGCCATACAGAGTTTAGCCTGCAGACTGCACTGTCCACGCTACCACTAGGATAGCTGGTCTATAAGGTTGACTTTACAACCAATCACCATAAGGGTTGTTTGGACTGATACAAGGTGTACACTAGAACTAGTGACATCATATATCAGGCCCACTTCTCACACCTTATAACAGTTCTGAGTTTCTATAATCACAGTCTCTGATGGCGTTATTTTTGCTTGTTTGTAATTTGTTTCAATTCAAATTTGCAGTGGGCGGAGGACTTTGCACTTAACACCGGCAGGTTAAAATATTAAAACAATCAGTTAGCACTTTTCAGTTAAAACCGCTTTTAAGATATGTGTAAAACTGCACAGGAGGTTATAAATTGCTGTCCTTTGTTTCAATGTTATATTCCTTTGTCGCCTTTAGTTTCTTTCTCGCCACATCGAGGAAGCGAACTAGACAGCAGGCCGGCCGGATGTCCTCTCCATCAAAGCAGGCCGTAACTGCCTGTCTGGAGGTTCTAATGCATAGTCTGTTCAAGGCGGGTTTTAGTATGGATCTTCTTTCTCTGTCTTAGCGTTTGCATGTGCAGACAATGTGTAGAATGTCTTCCTTAGCCTCGGCACACAGTTTGCATGGTATTTTGGATTGTGGCCGTTTCCATGGCAGTAAATGTGGCAGTATTGGTAGAATGCCCATCCTGAAGTGCAGAAACCTTTCTTTTTTGGTCCTGGTAAATCCAGTCCCTAGATAGTCTTGTGAGGAGCAGTTTTTGTAGCTCTGGATAACGAACCATTCATGTGCTCTTTCAGACAGGGAGGCTTTGTCCTCGAGATTGGATACAATTTTTACTGTTTTGTTGACAAGCCCTATGTCTGTACACTCCGACTTTTAAAACTAGAGTTTCCAACACTCCTCATGCTCACACTCATACTCCTTTGGGATTAAAATACACTGGGAAAAGGTGCTCGGGTAGCTCTGCACCACCTAAGGACTGACCCCGGCTATTTGTGTACTATGTGTACGCATGTGTAAGTGCCGAGTTCACCGGTTTTGTTTGCCTCACCTCTTCCTGTGACTCTAAAATTCCATCCAGCCGCACCTCTGTGGGTTCTGATGGCCCCCGAAGAAAGCATGGGGACGAAACTACTATTCTCCCTCTGTTCTTTCCTTCTACCCGTGAATACTTACAGTGAACGTCTCTCTCTCTGCTTCATTTACACAAAGCCCAGCTAGCTGTTTGACCATTGCATGACTGATTGAATGAATTTGTTACCCTTACCCATGCCCTTTGGGGTAAGCACCAAGAGTTAGTCTGCTGACCACCTTCTGCGTCACTGTACTGATGTGTGTATGCACGTTTGTTAACTGCAATACACTCTCCCATACAATGGGTTCTTTACGTAGCAAAAATAGTTTGAACGACCGTCAACCCGCACCACCAAGAGACTCACCTGCTCACCAGGAGTACTCTCGCCATGGCTTAAGTGCATTTTTGTATCTACGAAAATGGCACGATTTGACTGCCATGAGGACTGACTTGGGGTTTCCATTTACAGGGACGATATGGCTATATTGTCTTACTTACGATAGGTATTACTTTAAAGGGAAAGAAAATAAGGCTTTTCGAGTGGGACTGTTTTTGGTTATGGGACACTGCGGGACCTCAGAGCCACTAGCGATGTTAAAAGCAAAGTACACCGAGAATTGTTAGACTTAAACAAGCATTGGCATAGCCAATAGGTCTCGCCTTTGGGACCTTATAAGTGTTTAGTTATGCAGCACAATATCCTTGGTGCAACAACATCAAGTGTTGCATGTGTAAACACTTATAAGGTCCCAAAGGCGATACCTATTGGCTATGCCAATGCTTGTTCTAAAAGGTTATCTTTCAATGAGGCCAATGGCATAAACAATTCACTTGTTAAAAGAAATGCTGCTGTATAAAGGTGCCCATTCTGTGGAAATTCTGGCCACAGATGTCCCAGAATGCATGCAGGAATGGAGTCAGCTACAGCAACGCCTCAGAAACACCCCACTGCAACGTGCAGAGGCTGATGTGTTTGCTGCTCATCTCATCTGAGAAGAAAGCGGGTGACGCAAGTACAATCAGGATAGTATTCCGTGCCAAAAAGCAACTCGGCATTGGGTTGCCATTCAGGGCTATACCTGCTGCTTTTGCAGACTGCCTCCATGTGCAGTGGGGCGCCATTGCTGTTTATCACCTCTCATGAACTGCTCATTATCCTGGAGGACTAGTGTGTCGTGCATTGTGGCGGTGACTGCAGAAGGACTGCTTGGCCCGCGAGTAGTGTATCTTTAGTAAATAGGCAAAATGTCATCACTCGCACAGCTTGAGACCCCTCTCACCAATTGCCTATCCCAGGGGTAGAACTCAAATGTGAATTACGCTTCTAACAGAGCAAGGGCTGAAGGGGGCTGCCCCACTGTATGTATGACTTTCTATGGGCTGATCTAATATGTGAATGGCACTCCAAGTATCTTGATATAATGGACACAATTAGGGCCTGTTGAGCAAACCTTATACATCTTATTGAACACAAAAAGGACTCAATGTGATGAAGAGTAGTAGATTCAATGGTGTGGCAGGGTGGCCAACATTTTTACAAGGATCTATAGGTAACTTCGTCTAAGGATAGTGTAACCCAACAAACAACAGTGTAGAAAGTGGCTGCCACCTAATCTGAATTGATGGATGATGACGTTTTGATCCTGACACTGTTGTCAAGGGTGCAACTGCTGCCTCTTTGCCCCATCTTTGTGCTCAATAGATCTAGGTCATCATGACTAAGACGGCTGCCCCATGGAAAAGAAGGAGTAAAGAGAGATTAGCCCAAAACAGTGTGCTTTTGGTAGAAGTACAGACCAGATGTTGGAGATCCCTTCACTTCTATTCCCTCTCCGCTGACCCTTGGGGTGACTGGCGCACACTGGACAGCAGTTCTACCCCTGCTAAAGGACTTATGAATACAACAAGAATGGGAGCTATTTCGGCTAGTTGAGCCATGGGGACCGATGGGTGCTACTGCGCCCACACAAGCAGTGAAGAAGTGAGAGGTAGAGGGTCTACCTTAAGAATGAGGCGCAAGAACTACTGAAGCCAGGAATGTGTGCGCAGTGAGAGTCTAAATAATGAATCCGAGAACTTACCACAAAAAAGGTGGAGACTGAAGGGGCTGCCACTCACAGAGTCATTTATGAATCATGAAAAGTGAGAAAATCACTGTAATGTGTGATACAGCAGTGGTCCCAAGCCTTAAATGGTAGAAATATGCAGAAGGTAAGAGTACAGAATGGCTTTCCAAAAGAAGGACAGAGGAACGGAAAAACTGAGTCCCTAAAATCCCTTACAAAGTGAAAGCTAGAGAAATACACTAGAACGAGAGCCGAACTTACAAGTAAGCAGCCATCTGTGCAGCGGACATATCATTCCAGTGATTGCTCAAGTTACGAATAATATTCAAGAAATGATCATACTTGCCTTTGGGGATCTTTTCAAATGTGTGCCCTTATGTAACTAACCTATACGCTAATGGATGCTTCCAAATGAAACAGACCATCTACATTACCATTGATGAAACGCTGTACTTTCATTGCTCAAGATGTTAATAAAAAAATAATTATTTGAATCCTACAGGCTCTATAGGGTTCAACATCCTCTCCAGGAACATCAACTTGCATTCTCCTGGGTAACCCCGGTTACCATTTATCATCTAAAGATGCCCATTAATAAATCCACCAACAAAGAGGAAAGTTGTGGAATTTAATCTACCAACGTTTCCAGTACCTAGGGAAACGAAGCGGGTTGCGGTCTACTGGAAAGGACTGCCTACTAACACGTCATCTGCAATACGGCGGAGATCGGCAAATATGGTGTAAACATATACTTCCTCATTCGTTACCATTCCAGCCCGGACAACACATTGCACAGCAGAAAATGTAGGTCACGTTTCATTACAAACTCTCCTGTAAATATCCCAAAACGTGACAAAATTCAATCAATGATGGTGCACTAAGCGTTCTTAAAACCCGACAGGAATACCACTATTGCACAAATATGATGCTACAGTTGAGAAAACTAACATCTTTCCTTAATCAAATGTTATCGGATTCCTCTTAAACCACAGGAACGCGTTCATTACTGCTGCACACACACATTTATATAAACTTTTATTGCAAGTGAGAAAAAGAAAACATTACACCACCTAAACAGTACGACTACATGGTTGCAATAAAATAAACAAGCATTTACAATGCAATGGTCTCGGCAATATTATAGGTAGAGCTATTGGTATTGCTCATTATTTTTGTATCATTTTTGTATCCCTAAATAAATGGCATTAGCTTTTTTTTTGCATATGTGATACCTATTGCATTAGCAGAGAGAGAGTGAGGTAGTGAGATAGAGAGAGTGAGGTATTGAAATAGAGAGTGAGGTAGTGAGAGAGAGAGTGAGGTAGTGAGATAGAGAGAGTGAGGTACTGAAAGAGTGAGGTAGCGAGGGAGAGGGAGAGGGATGTTGTGAGGTAGTGATATATAAGCATAGAGTGATGTTGTGAGATAGAGAGAGAGGTAGTGAAAGAGAGAGTGAAAGTGAGTTAGTGAGATAGAAAGAGTGAGGTAGTGAGATAGAGAGTGATTGAGGTAGTGAGTGAGAGAGTGATATAGATAGTTAGGTAGAGAGAGAGAGTGAGTTAGTGAGAGAGAGTGATTGAGATAGTGAGAGAGAGAGAGAGAGAGAGAGGTAGTGAGAGAGTGAGGTAGTGAGAGAGAGAGGTAGAGAGATAGTGAGGTAGTTTTAGAGAGAGAATCAACTACATAGACATATAGACCTAGTCACATAGATGTAGACATACACGATGTCATTGATCTACACATACAGAGCCACCCCTACACACATACAGAGCTACTCACACACATATACAGAGCCATACAGATACAAAGCCACACACATACACAGTCACCCACATACAAATACAGAGCCACCCAACATACATTATGAGGCATATGCGGAGCTGCATACAGCTTCAAATTAAACCAGATCATTTACAGGCAACCGTTAACAGCAAAGTGTACCACGGCCCAGCGGGTTCGGCTGTGGTGCGCCGTTGGGAGAGGATGTGATGGAATCCCGGCGATGGGCAATGCCGCCAGACCTGTGAAAAGGCACCTCTGGCATGTCGGCACTGCGCCTGCAGATGCTGAAGCAAGTAATTAATCAGCTTTACAGGCCAGGGCCTTACCACCCTGCATTCGCCTGATCTCGGAGCTAAGCAGGCCTGGGCCTGGCTAGTACTTGGATGGGAGACCTCCAGTTGCTGGAAGCTCGAGTTTTGGTTTCGATATTAAAGTGAGTTAATAAAGAAATGCCCTGGTCTGGATGTGAGTGCGCATGTGTCTGGTGGGGAGCCTCGGCCCGGTCTTTATGCCTCCTGTGGGGAGGGAGTGGCCCTGAGCCAGGCCTGGGAAGGAGCCAGTCCCGAGGCTCCCTGGCTGCTTGTACCTGCCCATCGTGAGGTGAGGGTGCGGTGGTTCGGCGCTCGCTGCTGACATCTGCGGTCACTGCAGGTCACACTTCAGGATCAACTCCCAGCCCTCCTCCTGCCGGGGTCAGTATATTGAGCACCATCGCTCTGGGTCATAGTGACACCAGCTGTTCGTAGCACCTAGAAACAGCAGAGGTGCTATACCAGACGCTCTCTGTGTAATTACACAGTCTACGACCGGAAATACATGGCCACAAAAGACGTCTGCTTTTCCCAAAAGGTGGTATTGACAGCCCAGGGGGTTGAAACATTACAGCCCCCTGCTGCTGATAAGGACCGGACGGCCCCGGGTCACCAGGACGCAGTGCTAAGTGATGTTTGTTTACCAGCACTGTGCATTCTGGGAGTTGTGGTTCTGCTGCGTTCGGTTGGATCAATTGAAGTAAGGTCCCTGGATCCAGTGAAAGAAATGCCCGGGTCTGGATGTGCGTGCGCATGTGTCTGGTGGGGAGGGGGGAGGGGGTGTATCAAACCCAGCTGCAATCCATCTCTCACCCCTGAGTGTGTGAAAAAAAGCGACTGACGTGTTGGGCAATTTCATTTCCTGCACCTTTCTTCCCACAATTGCGCAAGGCCCCCCGGAGCGTCTGAACCTGACGGCAGCGCTTATAAGCCATTCGAATCATAGTCCGGCGCTATGTAAACACTCATGCCTAAACCCAGTTCATAAATACCAACGTCTGTAAGCAACTGTTTCTGGATTCTGACGAACGATTTCCTATAAATTGGCGCACACCCATTAGCTCAAAATTATTAGCTACCCTACTGTTGGTTTTTAAGCAACTTAATATCAAAATGAAGAGTTACAAACTTGCCTTAAAGTAAGAGTGTGTAACGTGCCATGGGATTGGCCTGAGGGCTCGGATGAGAACTACTACTACACTGCTTCCCCCTGCTGGCTATTATGCGGTACTGCATGGGCGAGAGGCAGCCCCCGAGACGAGCTCTCCAAGCAGTGGACGGTTTTGTTGTTTGTGTGGGTCTGTGTGAGAGCTGTGGTGATTGGGCCCTCAGGCCCTCATGCATACAAATGAGGGACGCAGGACACTGGATTACTGGTACGGTAAACTGGCCAGGAGCACGTGCGCTCGGCCCCTTTTATTGTCAGGGTCACCTGACTCGTGACGCCTGTGGTGGGTGGGTGTTCAGTGTGGGTTACAGTAAAGTGGAACACTAGAATGTATCCAGCCGGATACTACATCCCTCCCAAACTTTAATGAAAGTTAAACCAAAACGAAGTCCAAACCTGTGGGAGAAAACACACAAGTTGCAAACAAAACATGAATTGGCGATAAAGACTTCCACGTAGTCTCTTTGCTGATGGTCAACTGCCGGCGAGGGTATTCGGACAGCCGGGACCACTCCGTCTCCTTGGCACGATGTCCGAGTGCTCTACGGATGTGTTCTTTTGGACTTACACCGTGGAAGTGCGCATCACAGTCTCTTTCTTGTACCGCCATCGGTGGAAGTGTGGGTGAAATGATGGTGGACCATTGTTATTCAACTTTCTGCTGTATGCCCTGGTAGAGGTGTTTCCTCCAACTAGTAGTTGACTTCTTACAGGACTCACCGTTGCAGGATATCCCTCTCACGGATACCCCTCTCTCGTGGGTGTCCCCTCTCACTGGACGACCCGGAGGCCCTTTTGTTGCCAGGCTTCCACTGGAACAGTTGACCGCCGCCTTGTCGCTCCAATCGCGTTGGAGGAGTCGCTACGGGTCCTCTTTCCGTGTCCAAAGTTCCACCTAAAAGGGTGCTGTTGGCACTTGGTCCTTCGCGCTCTGCCTTGTTCTCCCATGAGCTCCAGAGCCAGCTTCAACAGTCCATCTCTCATCTTGGGGACCCGCTGCCACCGGTGTCCCTGAGGCCTCTGCCCCTTGGATGTCCACGGTCCTGTTTCCGTGACTTCCCAGAGGTGGTTGTTACCAACGGACCGGCCTGCTCGTGTCTGTCGTCCCCGGGTGACCTTCGGGTTTACGCATCGACGTATACTCCCAGTGGGGCTGATGTTGTTTTCCAGGTACTAGGTCTGGGTGCCCATGCACCTTCGCACTTCCCTCTTCGGGTGTTCTCCTTCTGGTGTGTGCGTGTTGATCTGTCACGCACACCTCTGTGCTCTTCTCCTTTCCTCTCCGGGTGTTCTCCTTCTCCTTCCATTGCGAGGTGATCCAGTCTTCCTGCCTTATTGCTCGTCCTTACCAGGCTTCTTCGTGTGTCGTGCACTCTACGCGTTTCCCTCTGGTCTTGTCCCGCCACTAGGACACTGTCTTCCTTTCACTCTGTGACTGGACCGATCATCGCGACCTTCTGTCTCGTAGTTGCTTCTGATTTCGAGTGATGTAGATGTTGCTGGACCTCTTGTCATTCTCCTCCTGGTCCTCTTTGCGGACCTCTCATTGACGTCCCTCCGGACTTCCTCTTCTCTCCGGCTCTGACCTCTTGGCAGGTCAGTGTGCTCTCCGACCTCTTGTAGGTCTGCATCCTCCTTGCGACCAACTGGTGGTCATCGTCATCGTCCTCCTTGCGACCATCTTGGTGGTCGGCTTCGTCCTCCTCGCGACCATCTGGGTGGTCGGCAACCTTCGCGCGACCATCTGGGTGGTCGGCAACCTTCGCGCGACCATCTGGGTGGTCGGCAACCTTCGCGCGACCATCTGGGTGGTCGGCAACCTTCGCGCGACCATCTGGGTGGTCGGCCTCTTCCTCCTTGCGACCATCTTGTTGGGTCAGTGCTTCAGCGCGCTTCTGACTGCGCCCTTTGGTTGCTTCGTTGGACGCACTAGCTGCGTGTTATCTTCAGTCCTTTACTCCTGAACCGTAGCCGCTGTTCCTGTGCTACCATGTACCTGCTTTGTGTGATGTTATCATTTACTCCTGGTGCGTTCCCGCGCATGGCCTTTTCATCCTTCTAGGCTGTGTGATTGCTTGGCGTCACTCTGGCGTGGCCGTGTCTTGCGCACTCTTCATGCACTTGGCAGTCCTCACTGTCCAGTGTTGCCTTCCTTTTCTCTCTGCTAGTGCTCTTTGTTCCTCAATTGTGTTGTGCTGCAACAGCCGGACCTGTGCTGCACTGGTTATGTTCACTAGTTTCCTAGTAAGAGCCTGGACTTGGCTTCTTCTGTCCTTGGCACTGATTGTGGGTTGCAGCAACCGGTGCTCTTTGCTGCAGGCTTGACTTTCCACCATGGGCTTTTCCAACTGCAGTGGCGCAAAACGGCCACTAGATGGCAGTGTTGTTTTCTGTTCCTTAGCCTCGGAAGCTTTCCTCCTGTTGTGGACTTCGTGCTCCGTTTTAGGAACCTCACTGCTTTCCTCCCGGTCCTTCTTCCTGCCATGCCTCCCCGGGTAAGTCCTATGTACTTTAGTTTCTCTCCTGTTCTTGGGACAGCGTTATTTTGTGCTGCTACTGGTCACTATTACGGGCATTGCAGTTCCGGTTTCTTCTTTTCTTATGCACGAGCGCGCAGGGCACTTGTGCTGCAGACTTCACTACAGTGAGTCTTTCCTTATTGACATTTACCCGGCCGTGCAGGGGGGCGCAATGCAAGTCTAGTGCTCGGGGAAGGAGACCTTTTCCCCCTCGTGCCTACGCAGCTCAACTCTTCAGCAGCGCTGGCCGCACACAGTCTATCAGAGTTCTCGGATCCTCGCAGCAGCCTGAATCACTTCCTTCGCTGCATGGTGGAGGGCTGGAGCTGCCGCTGGGGAACTCTCCTACTTCCCTCGGGCTGCGCAGGGATTGCACCCTTCTCAGGAGACCCCTCGTCTCAACACTCCCGGTGAGTTTTGCGTCAGACTGGTGAATTCACTACTGGGCAGAGGGGGGGGTGCACTCGCTGAACACCTCGCCGCTTTTACGGGCGTTATTCCGAGTCTTAAGGCGGGCTGCCTCGCTGGGGGGGGGGGGGGGGTTTGACGGCTCCTGATCGGCCGCGGGCCGCAAACACTTCTTTGTGCTCCCCTCCCACCCGCAGCAGCTTCCTTCCGTTCTCGCGCGGGGTGGTGGACGGCGATGCGGCCGAGACACTCACTTTAATATGCGGCCCCCCCACACAAGGAGTCGCTGCTTCTTTCTTCCGCCGCACTGGGGCATAGGCTGGCGCTGTGGACGGCCAGCGCTCTCCCGGACACCAGTCACTTTCGCTCGCTGGGGGGGGCGGAGGAGTGGGTAGCTACTCCACTCCCCGTTCGCCTCGCAGCAGGCTCACCTTCAGACGGAGGGTCATCTCCTCAACACGGGCGGGCTCCGCTTGGGTCTCTCACTCCCCCGGGCTCTTCACACGCCCTCAGCCTGACGAGGCGTGTGGCGCTTCATCGCAGGGGGGTAAACCAATTCGCCGCAGGGACCTCCGGAGCGGGGTGGGCTCTCACAGCCCCTCGCTCGCTAGCCGCCTGCCTGGCGGGTCGTCGCGGCTGATGCGGGTGAGCTCCCTTCAGCTTGCACTTCCCCCCTACAGCTCTTCCACGCAGGGGGCGGATCGAGGCAGGCACATGAGGTGCGGAGTGGGCTCCCGTCACCTCGCTTTCGTCGTATAGGCCCGGGGCTCTTCACATGCCCCGCGGGCCGGTAGGCGGGTGGCGCGCCTCCTCGCAGGGGGGGGTGCCTTTTTCACGCGGCAGCTCTCTCTCCCCCTATCCCTTCATCTGCTGGGCTGCTGCACACACGGGCACAGCCCCCTCGTCGCCAATGTGGTGATTGGGCCCTCAGGCCCTCATGCATACAAATGAGGGACGCAGGACACTGGATTATTGGTACGGTAAACTGGCCAGGAGCACGTGCGCTCGGCCCCTTTTATTGTCAGGGTCACCTGACTCGTGACGCCTGTGGTGGGTGGGTGTTCAGTGTGGGTTACAGTAAAGTGGAACACTAGAATGTATCCAGCCGGATACTACAAGAGCTAGGCAGCATAATAACATCGCCGCTCTCGGAACAGTGCACAAAATTCCAAATTTCCAACCAATTGTTTTTGAAGACCTTTTAATGCACAGTACGCCGCAGCATCTCATGCCTGGGTGCCAGGCACGCGCCATTCCTTGTTTGCAGCTAGAGCAGACGAGATCTCAGTGGGATGAGAGGAGGGGCCATCCGTCGATTATACTCAGCCTCTTCCTGGGAGCTGAAAATGTATTCTTTTTGTGCAGTTTTTCTCTTCTGGAGAAGGCCCCCTCCGTGCGCGCTCGTTTTTATTCGGAACTTCTGTTTCTGAAATCTTTTAGGTGCCATTTCGGAAGAAAATACATTTAACAACGTAGTGGTTTCGGATGCAGCGACCATGCCGCCGCTGACAGGCGCATTAAGGGGACGTGCAAGCGGCTTCCTCATTAGATGGAGCACAGATTGCTGTAATTTCGCCAATCGATCACCGAATTGTAGATAAGAGCCTTTTGTGCACGCGCTCTCTGATCTTTTTACATGCGTATCCTCACGTGCAGGGATGGCTTCAGTCAGAGGGTTCTCGTGTTTGTATTTGGAGAGAAAAATACAGCGAATGACCCGGTCGAACATCTTTCTTTTCAAGAGCAGCATGAGGAACGTCTTGTTAAACAAGCACACCACTGCCCACTGCCTTTCTCCGAGGCGAAGCAGAAATGCCTCGGAGAAACGCAGCGGTGGTTTCAGATTCGGGGGCGTGGCTAAAAAGTAGAAAGAACAGCACGGAACACGCCCCCGAATCTGAAAAAGACGGAGCCTATTTGGAGGGACGGCTCTCTCCTCCAATGGCTGGCCTCCGTTTAGGAAGCCAGCCAATGGAGGAGAAGCAAAAAGAGAGGCGGGCTAAATAGCCACTCTAGGAAACATTAAATCTCCGACTTCCGGTTCTGCCTTCGGCAGACCGGTAGTCCTCGACCTAATAAAAACAAACTGTTGCATTTAGTTTTAATAGAACTGTACAGGTGCTTCCTAGTTGGCAGATGTGCCTGAAACAGGGCATAGAAACCCTTTTTAGTTGCACATTAGAGGAAAAAGTGTTTCTTACTGGTGGTTAGGTACTACTGGCTTTGTTTTACTGTGACTGGAAGAAATAGCTGAAACACAACATGATGATAAAACAAGCATTGGCTCACGGAGAACATCAAAGCGGCCGTGCGGCCTCGAAAGTGAAAGTGATCACGATCAAGCGCGGCGTGCGCCCGCGCACATGCACTCAAGCTCTAGGCCGGCCATGGTAGCATTTTTTTAAGCCCTCACTAAAAGTCTCGCCAGACCAACGCATGCGCTGGGTCAGGCAAGACCTAAAAAGGGGTTTTGGGCACAAAAGGCAGCGCAAGTTTGGAGGTAAAATCAACTGGAGGTTGTTGGAGCCTTTCCTTGCCTTCCATTGACAAGCACGCAGTTACAGGAGGAGGGACAGGAAGAGGACCAGGTGTTAGAGGATATAATAACAGGGAAAATAGGATTTTTTTTTTTGCTCAGTGCTCCCCCACAGGGAGCAAACTCACTGAGCTAACATACAAACAAGAGTTAACAAATAGACAGGAGGCAGCCTGCCAGGATGTGACTGTGAAATTACTAAAAGGGGAAGCTTAAAAAAAGACCTCAATAACGTTGCAGACCGTCGCTCCCTGGACGAATTGAGAAATGAGCGAACAGGCACAGGATTTAAATGATAAATACAGCACATTAAGAAATCAGTCTAAGGGACAGACGATACCACCGCCTAAATGACATAATGCAGAGTAGCGCAAAGAATATGATGATCATTCTGCTGCTACCACACATTTGGGATATGACCATGTATGCTTCTCAGACGAAGCAGGACATTTTAGCCTTACAAAATGCCTATAACGGGACAACGTGTTTCCATTGCCATCAGCCAGGACAAATATTTTTACAAAACAAGGGAACCCAGTATGTATAGGTTAGGGACCTTGTGTAATCGTTAGCTTTAAGTACAGTGGTCCCACGACAAGGCTAATTGAAAGGTTTAGATAAATATAGACCAGGAATCAGTGCTATATTGTTTATTGTCCAGCCGGACAATAGAATAGTTTAATGGTTTCAAATACAGTAATTCAGACAGATAAAATATGGTGGGACTCAAGCCTGCATCCTACCAACCATATTTGGCAAACAAGGAAAGGGTAACAGAACCAAAATGTGGAGTTAAATAAAATAGAGACAATACAAAAAACATATAAATAATAACAAGGAAAAAAGGAAAAAAAGGCTCAGGCAGGAAGTTTCTGTTTTCAAATTGAAATGAACGTAAAGCAAACACGTATGACTTTCAGACACCAATACACATAAGGAATGCTTGAATGAGCAAGTGTATAGGGTGTGCTTATTGGTCGACGATGTTTTGATCCCCTTTACAACGATAATGGGATCATTCTCAGGACATTTGTTTGCATGTGCATGCATGGGAGAGGTTAAACCAACAGAAGGAGAGAGAAGGGGGGGAAACAGCACCCGACCCTACAAAGACCTAAATCCCAACAGTTATATATATGTATCTCACTAACATCTGATTAACTGATGTCCTGTAACTGTCTCTACGCAGGCTGACTTGTACACAAGGAACCTCCATCTGAGCTCTAGTGTGGTATAGGTTGTATCGTATCCATTAAAAAAATTATTTTGGTTACACTTCCTTTTTTTGAGCACATATAACGCAGTAGCAATTTATATCTAGGTCCTGAACAAGGCTAGACATTTGTAGGGTCATGAGAGCCGAAACATGTAGACCACGGTTGCAGTTATTATGTTAAAACTGCTCTATTTGCACAGTTTTTAATCCTGACATCATGAGACAACCATTAAAGAATTCTATGCCTTCTGATAGTTAAGTTCAGTTCACATTAGCACATCTTTTGCTTTAGTTTGCGCTGCGCTCATCACTCACATCTTACAACAATAGCTCTTCATTCTGGGTTTTAGGAACCCCAGGCTAGGGATATCACTAATAAAAACATCCCTGTGCTCCTCCCTCACAGTGAGGGGGTTGTAGACCTCGGCTGTACTAGGATTTACAGCCGGAAGGAGGTCTCAGATGATGAAGCATGTCACCTCGGTGAGTGTTGGGATTCCGTCCTTTAAGGTAGGACTTCCTATGTAGGTTTAGTTCGTTGATGCACGTATAGGCACATAGGTTATCAAAGTTTTAGGTGACTTTCAGAGACCCTCGGTCTTGTTTGTGTTGTATATGTAGGTTGGGGATTTAGTCTTTAAACCTCTCCCTTTGGCCCTCCCTTCCTGATTTTGTACTGACATAATCTATACACCATGAAAGGAGGACAATGATACCTCCCCGGTGGATGGAATATTTGCTTGAACAAAATGACCACCCGAAGGTTACATCATATATTGTGAAGATGTTAAAAAATAACACCAGGTAACTTCCACCAGAGACTCCCACTGGCCCAACAACTCATGAAATTTTGCTGGCCAATGTCCCCTAACGAACCACAAAAATCTACAAAGCTTGTCCTCAATTGGCTCTCAGGGCCGTAGTCCAGCAGTCTGAACATGACCTCGAGTCATGCATACCTTGAGGCACGATGGGCAGTTTGATTGTTAGTCCACAGGTACTTATATATATATATATATATATAAACGATTACATATGTATAATTTACTCTTCTTCAAGAAGCAGCATTCATGAATTCTCCAGGACTGTTAAATTAAATATATATCTCAAAAATACTAGTATTATCTAACCTTAGACAGAAAAACACATGCATAAACATTGTAGGAAAGTAAGAAGAATATCTCCTTATTCCAAAAAGATCTCATACTCTGTAGCGCATGACTTGAAAACAGCCTTAATCATTTCAGACACTACCTCTCAGACAGTCTAAAGCATGGCGCTTATACCACCGTGTTCCAAGATTGAACAAAGGAATTACCTATGCCTTCCATGCAAGGAGGTATCTACGAACCTTTGTATTCCAAGAATACAATCATGGTTGTTCAAAATCAAAACACTCATAATACATATGCAGTTAACGTCAAGTAAGGAAAATGAACTGCTAAAAATACGCTGGTTAGAAAAAAGCAGGCAATAGTGAAAGATAGCATTGAAGGATAATAATGGCTATGAGCCCACCTAATGGGGATATAATATAGTCCAAGAAGGACCAATCTAATAGCAAACAAGTAGACTGGTGAAGTAGTACACATACAAGCTACACAATAGACAATCAATACTCCACATGGAGTAAGGGGTATACCATAAAAGGTAGGAACTCTTGAGACTAAGCCCCCCATCAGAGTAAAATAAAAGACCAAAACAGGTGTGCAGCTGCAAAGACCATTCTGAGATCAGAAACCGGAGGCAAACACTCTCTCAATAAGAAAGAAGAAGTGCTTAATACTTCAACACCACAAGCAAAACAACAGTGTAGGCAGGAAATAAAGCACAAGTTACTTACCTTCCGTAACGATATATCTATAAGAGAGATTAGTTAGTGATAGATTCCTTACCTTAGATTTACCCCCAGGCATCAGACTGGATCCGGAAGGTTTTCGTCAGCAGTACTCTTGCGCGTCGGATGGTGTCGTCGTGTGGCTCCACGTCCGTCGTAGACGTCGTGGTCGCCGGTATGACGTCACGGCAGCTACTTAGAAGCCGCCCTCGCACTCTGACGTCAGTTCTGTACATGACTTTTCACGCCAGGAACGCAGAGCCATGCAAGATACTGACCACTGGTGCATTGAAACTAGAGCCCTGAAAGGGATGACCTTAACCGTAGAAATCAGTTCAGAACGGGGAGAATGGGTGGAGCGGTAAGGAATCTATCACTAACTAATATCTCCTACAGATATATCGTTACCGAAGGTAAGTAACTTGTGCATCTGAAAGGGACACATTAGTGATAGACCCCTTTCCTTAGAATAGATACCCCAGCGATACCAACCCTGGTGGTGGGTCTGCAAACTAAGATCACACCAGAAAGTCATGGAGAACAGAACGGCCAAAAAAGCCATCTTTCCGGATTTGGCTTGTCAAGGCAATAATGCTTAGTAAAAGTTTGCAGCGAGGCCCACCTAGCTGCATGACAGATGTCTTGCAGGGGGACACCACGTCCCAATACAGTAGTAGCTGCTGTCGCCCTGGTAGAATGGGCACGCAGCCCCACCGGAGGCTCCTTCTTAGCCAGAGAATAACAGGCTTTGATACACAAGACAACCCCGCCAGAGATAGTCCTCTTGTGCACAGCCCGGCCTTTCTTGGCGCCTACGTAGCCAACAAAGAGCTGGTCATCCACCCGGTACTGGTGTGTGCGGTTCAGGTAAAATGAGAGCACACGTTTTGAGTCCAGACGGTGGAGCCTCTCTTCCTCTCTGGAAGGGTGCTGAGGCGGAAAGAAAGTGGGCAAGGTAATAGTTTGCCCGATGTGGAAGGCAGTGACAACCTTCAGCAAGAAGGAAGGACGAGTGCAGAGCACAACCTTGTCCGGATGAACCAACAGAAAGGGACGTTTACAGGAAAGAGCCCGGAGCTCACTCACGCGCCTAGCGGAGGTAATGGCAACCAGGAAAGCAGCCTTTAAAGTCAGTAAATGAAGAGGACAGTTGTGAAGCGGCTGAAAAGGAGCTCACATCACGTCTCACTGCGGCATCACAAACGGAGTAGGAGGGAAAAGGTGTGTAATGCCTTTGAGAAATCTATTTACAACAGGGAACTTAAAAAGAGAGGGCTGATCAGGGAGCCTGAGAAAGGCTGACATTGCAGAAAGGTAGCCCTTAATAGTGCCCAGAGCAGAGCCCTGCTTCGCTAAAGAGAGAAGGAATAGGAGTTCTTCAGAAAGAGGAGCAGAAAGGGGATCCACTGCCTTTGCTGTGCACCATGCCACAAATTTGTTCCACCTGCAGGCTTATACCGATTTAGTGGAGGGACGCCTGGCTGCTAGAATGACATCACAGACTTCAGGAGGCAAGTCAAATGGAATCAACTGTCGCCGCTCAATCTCCACGCAAGGAGGAGACTGGACAGGTTCGGGTGGAGGTCCGTCCCCTGCTGCTGCGACAGATGATCCTCCCGAAGAGGCAGTCTGATTGGGGATCCATGCTCATACTGAGTAGCTCGGAATACCAAACTCTTCGAGCCCAGTCTGAAGCCACAAGAATGACTTGGGCCCGGTTGCGCCTGATCTTCTTCAGCACTCTGGGTAGAAGTGGTATAAGCAGAAAGGCGTACAATGCAACGCAACGCCACTCGCGACGAAAAATGTCGCTGAGCGAGCGCCGCCTTCGAAATTCCAATGCGCAGAACTGCTGACATTGCGCGTTCTCTTCGGTGGTGAATAGATCTAACCAATGCTCTCCCCACTGTTGAAAGAGACCTTGCAACCACCTCAGAGTGAAGACGCCACTCGTGATCCATCATGCACTTGCGGCTGAGTTTGTCTGCCCTGTCATTAAGGGAACCTGCCAGGTGTTGAACCACCAGGGATATGTCCTGATGTTCCAGGTATGTCTAGAGGCTGAGGGCCTCCTGACATAGGGTTCAGGATCCGACCCGCCCTGTTTATTGCAGTACCACATGGCGGTTTGTGTTCTCCGTGTACACCTGCACTACTCTTCCCCGGACAGAGGGAAGGAATGCCTTGAGTGCAAGATGAATCGCCCGAAGCTCCAGAAGGTTGATGTAGAGCTCGGACTACACCGGAGAACAGAGGCCTCTGATCTCTGCCTCTGCCATGTGGCCACTGTGTGCTCTGGTTGGGGAAGGGAGAGGGATCTGCCGTTGACCCAATCCTGGTTCGTGAGCCACCAGTGCAACTGTCGTGTAGTGCCCTCCGAGATCTGGACGTAATCGGACACTGGAACTTCAGGTCCAACTGCAGAGCCCGCATATGCCACCTGGCATGATCGACTAGCAGGAGGTTATGAGGCCCAGCAGCCTCAGGGTCATCAGGACCGAAACCCGGGATAGAGGCTCAAAGATCGGAATCATAGCCCGAATATCCCGGACTCGCTGTTCGGGAGGATAAACCCTAAACCGCGTTGTGTCCAGAACCGCTCTGATGAAGAGAAGCCTCTGAGAGGTGATCAGGTGTGACTTTGGCACACTGATGGAGAACCCCAGCGATTGCAGGAGGTCGGCCGTAGTCTGGAGGTGGGAGTTGACAGCCTGGGCGAACCTGCCTTCAACAGCCAGTCGTCGAGATAGAGGAAGACTTGAACCCTTGATCTGCGCAGATGAGCTGCGACGACCACCAACACTTTCGTGAACACCCGAGGGGCACTGGTAAGGCCAAAGGGGAGCACGGTAAACTGAAAATACTCGTGGCCTACCATGAACCGCAGGTAACGCCGGTGGTTCGGCAGGGCTGGGATGTGAAAATAAGCGTCTTTTAAGTCCAACGTATCCCATTCAGTCTCCAAGGTTGAGGGCCGACAAGACCTGAGCGAGCGTCAACATCTTGAACTTCTTCCTTCTTTCACTCAAGGGGAGAGGGCACCCCCCAGCACCCCCCCTCTCTGCCCTAGAAATATCTGCAGGAAAATAAGGGGGAGCCACTCCAATATGGCAGAACCCCGGGCCACAAAGATCAGATCCTCCAGATCGCGCCTACTATAGCACTCTTACACCCCTTACTGACTAGCAATCACACACTTCGCAAAGCTATCTTGCGTACCTCACAGTGTACTACCAGTCACACACTACCAGAAGCACTCTTACACAGCTCACAGACTAGCATTCACACACTACTGGAAGCTCTCCTACACCCATCACAAACTAGCAATCACACACTACCGGAAGCACTCTTACACCCCTCACAGGCCAGCAATCCCACACTACCGGAAGCACTCTTACACCCCTCACAGGCTAGCAATCACACACTACTGGAAGCACTCTTACACCTCTCACAGACTAGCAATAATACATGACCAAAGACACTCCTACACCTCTCACAGACTAGGAATCACTTACTCCCGGAAACACTCTTACACCTTTCAGAGTCTAGCAATCACGCATGACTAAAAGCACCCTTACACCTCTCACAGACCACTAATCACACACTACCGGAAGCACTCTTACACGCCTACTGAACTCCACTCACACACTACTGGAAACATTTTTACACCCTTCACATACTAGCTATCTCTCTACAGACAGTACTACCCACAGAGTAGCAGTTAAACACTACAAGAAGTACTTTCACATCCCTCAGAAACTGGTACTCAAGACAGACCTAAACGTGATTGGTAAGAATGACTGCACACAGAAGTGTCATGCTTCACTATTCTTAGGCAGTAGCTGTAGCCCACAACAGAGGCAGTCTGAAAAAAAAGACAATAGGTATGTCTTGCACTTTTAGAGATATGCCTGACCAACATTTGTTGCCCATGCTTGGTAGGTTAAGTTGTAGTCTTCCATTTCTTTCTTTTAAAGTGGCTGAAAGAATGTTATTTTACTTTCAATTTAGACATGAATATTGAGCTTGTAAAGTTGTATATAACTTAGATGTATCCCTCCACAAGGCTCATATGATAATTAAACAATGATATTTAATATTTTAGAAACAAACCTATAATATAATTATGTTGCAGGGCTATTTACTGGTTAGACATCAGATTACGGTCTTCGTATATATAGTCACCTGTGTGCTCTAGCAATATGTGACATGCATAAAATGTGAATTGATTGTAAGTACAGACCTCAAATCCTTTTTCCAGTTGTTCTTCACACCTTTCCCAGTATTCCTTCTTCAGGATGGCTTTCAGTGAGGATGGTAACTTCTCACCTGGCTGCAATATGCCCTGAAACACAGGATGACATTGGTGAATGAATGTCTGAAACATTAAAAACTTGTAGTCCATCACACATCCCAGGTGAAGGAATCAAAGAGGAAAAAAACGGACCTGTTAAAAAACTTGTGGTGAGTGAGGTACAGGTGAAAATAGTTTTAGAAGTAAAGAGGTGCTTATTCTGGAGTGTGGATGGTTTGGGAAACCTGCTTGTTTCCGCTAAGAAGAAAAGTACTCGTGCCCATAATTGATAGAGACCAGGATTACGTATAAAAAGACTAGAGGTGATACAACATAACCCTACGTGATGGACAAGGCATAAAGATGAAGACTGGAAGTGATACAACAGAGCCCACCGTGATGGACAAGGCATGAAGATGAAGACTGGAGGTGATGCAACATAGCCCACCGTGATGGACAAGGCATAAAGAAGAAGACTGAAAGTGATACAACAGAGCCCACCATGATGGACAAGGCATGAAGATGAAGACTGAAGGTGATGCAACATAGCCCACCGTGATGGACAAGGCATGAAGATGAAGACTGGAGGTGATACAATATAGCCCACCGTGATGGATAAGGCATGAAGATGCTGCAGGGAGACAGGAATAAAGAACATAACAGACTTCAAATGATCTGGGGCAGCAGTACTGTGGGCCACATACACACCACTTATGGCAAACCTCTTGTATACACTGCAACCCAGGTGTCCCCATCCCACCTTCTTTCACCCCACCTGTCCTACCTGCTCAACCCACTCTCCCAACACTCCTGTAACACAACCCTCTTTAAGATGTCTCTCTCCTTGCAATGACGGGATTTGCAGGTGTACTAACAAGGTTAGAACCAAGCAAACTCATCTTGCATGGGTGAAAAGGGAAGCCATCACCGAGAGGAAACCAGTGGAGAATCAGGACCAGAAACTGTAAACTGAGATCTCACGGTGACTCCAAGTGGTCACCTTGGGCAGAAGATTCATTATATGTAATACCTCAGAGGACAGGGTGGTAACAGGTGTAAAAAGGAGCCCCTGAATTATGTAAATTATGCTGCTACCAAAAAGCATTGGCAAATCCAGTAGGCCTTGCCAATGCGAGAGCTATTGCCTTAGTCAATATATATTAGTCAGGTAAGAACACATATCTAGTGGTGCACCACCAAACAATAAGAGTATTAAAAGTCCAATCAAAGGATAGGTCTTTCCATTTCTTCTTTATTTCTTTTCAAGGCAGCCACATGGTTTTGTTATTGTTTGATGGTGCACCACTATATTTTTTCTTATATTGGTTGTATGGCAATCCCCACCTTTGAGCGGCGGGTGTTCATAGCGTGTGCATATCACCTTTCACATCTATTGTTGCTAGGACACAGGGGAGGTGCTGTTCATTCAGGTGTGCTGCTCAGTACATGTAATTGTATTATTTTATCCATGGTATATAGCAGAATGCCGTGCAGCATGGCTGAAAGGAAAGAAAAGAGAAACACTATGACATGGTTAATGCTCACAGTGTCATATCGCTTGTTTTCCTTTACATTCAGCCATGTTGCGCAACAGCCATTCTGCTGTAAAACATGGATAAAATAAAACATTGACAAAGCCAATAGGTCTTGTGTAGCTTAGGCCTATTCACTTTATCAATGACTGTTTTAAATGTCGGTACCACAAATTCTAGCCATGGATGTGTAAAAATGAAATCTATCCTGCTCTGCTGGATCACTCAACTACTCCCTCCCTCTCTCCTATGCTGAATGAGTGTCTCGGTTCTTACACTTCATCTTCTGTCAGCAATAGAGTCTTTCACAAACCCTAGAACTTCACTGTGGTGGAATCAATGACCTGCATCCCTGCTCTGGAAATAGTTCCAGGACAACTGGGGAACATTTCAGCAATTCTTTATTGTTATTTAATGCAGGAGTCTGAATACCGTCTATCATGGGTGCTACTGAATGCGCTTTGTTGGTGGTGACAGAGAGTGTTAACCTATTCGGATTATGGCACTTAAAGGGTTTGAATGGTCCTCAAGCAAGCCTTGGTATCATGGACCATTTCCGGCTTCACAAACATGCAACAAGCTTACCAATGATAAGAAGGGCTGAAACATGAACGTCAGTCACCCGAACAGTGAAATACCTTGTTCAAGATCTACGAAGGTATTTAATGGAGGCCCTAACTCACACATGCAAAGACTTTGATTATTGCCGACAAGGGGTCCCAAGGCATCTGTGTAGCAAAGGGTGACACAAACAAGCTGTGCGTTAGTGGCGTTATCTCTTTTCATCTCGAATGTGAGGGAACCTCCTCTCCCTGCCACTGGCCCACACTACCCAGCTCAGGGGCTACCACTACCCCCAGTGCCTTGAACTGCGGCTAAATGTACATTCTCAGTATGCAGCAGCCTTTAAACACTGAATCTACAAGTGGGAAGCCCCGGCCACCAGAAATCTAGTTCAGTGTGTGACAACTATAATTCCTGGCGGGAGGGAGAGCAGGAGACAGGAAACAAGGACGGTGGAAGTGAGGGTGGGAGCAAAGCAACACAGAAGGTAGGAAGTGAGGGTGGGGGGGCAAAGTAACACAAATGGCGGGCAGGGATTGTGAGGGCAAAGGAAAACAACACATGGAAGCTGGAATCCGCTGTGGGACAGGAGGAGGGGATACGGCCTGCAAACAGAAGTACTCCTATGAGGTGCTGCCAACTGTTGGACTTGGCCCTTTATGGAGGGTCATCCCTGAACTTTTTGCCTTCCTCCTATATTTCTTTTTCTGACCTGTTGTTGGCTGTTTTATGACTCTGGGCACTTTACCACTGCTGATCAGTGCTATAGTGCATATGCTCTCCCTATTGTAAATTGATGTATGAATTAGTGATTCCATGATTGGTTTGTTTTGTTTACCTGTCAGACCCTAGTATAGTGCACCAGGAGTGCCCAGGGCTGGTAATCCAAATACTGCTGGTGGGCTTGCAGCACTGGTTGTGCCACCCACAGAAGCAGCCTGTAAAAGTGTGTCTAAGGCCTGCCATTGCAGACCCTGCGTGCAGTCTGGTACTGTCATGCTGACTGGGCAAGTGCACCCACTTGCCAGCCCCTAAACCTTCCCTTTTCTTCATATCAGACACCCCTATGGTAGGCCCAAGGGCAGGGTGCATTGTAAGTATAAGGTAGGACATGCCCTGGTGTGTGTGGCATGTTCTAATAGTGAATTACAGCCATTTTCGTTTTTCACTATTGCAAGGCTACCTGTTTTCCATAGGCCAGAATGGGCAGTTTGATTATTACATCTTATAATCCTAACTGACTCAGGGAAAATGGTAGAAATTTGAATTGAGTATGCCTGCACTCAGAATGATAAAATACATCTTTTAGTGAAGTTGGTTTTAACATTCTGTGTTTGAAAATACCACTGTTAGAAAGTAGGTATTTTCTTGTCTAACCATTCAAACCTGCCTCTGCTAGGCTGTGTATCCCTTGTCTGGAGTTTGAGTGACAGGGCTGGGGAATTCCAAAAGACAGGGTGAGGTAGCCCAGTGGTGAATAGAGATCTGCATCTAGATGGGAGGGAGGAGTTGCACCTGGGACCTGAATAGGGCTGTGCCTTCCCTCCACAATGCTGGCTCCACCTCCTGTGGTGCGTCTGATGTCTCTGCCTTGCACTCTGAATGCCAAGAAGGAGTCATGTCAACAAAGTGCTTCAGGACTGACCAGAACTGGTTTGAACAAGTCAAAGGCCTCTCTGCCTTCAGAGAACAAAGGAAAACTTAGTATAAATAATGGGACCCCAACCCAAGAACTTTAGATCACTTTGGGAAACAAGAAGAAATCTCTGCTGAAGAGAGGAACCAAGAGGAAACTGAGGAGAGACTATCCCTGAACCTGGGGGATTGGCCTGCAGTGGTTGCCTACTGCCAAAGAGAGGAGAAAGGAACTTTGAGTGTACTTTTGCTCAACTTGTAAGGATCTCCAAGGGCTTGGAACAGAGCTTGCCTCCTGCTGAAGTCTCAGGGCCAACAGACTTCAATCACCAACTCCCCAGAGTTCTTTGGAAGTGCCTGCTGCTATTTTGGGCCTTCTGTGGGACTGCGTGTCGTAAGGAGCTGGAAGTGCGACTCACGGAGGAGAAGCGTGTTGCTGTCGCAGCCGCTGCCGTTGCATCTCTGAACAAGGGTGTCGCCACTGTAGCTGTCGCATTGCACCACATCACGAGAAGCGTCCCACAACACCGAAGAAGCCTGTCGCCGTCGCAGCCGTCGCATCTCTGAACAAGGGTGTCGCCACTGGAGCTGTCGCTTTGCACCGCATCACAAGAAGAGTCTCGCAACAACGAAGAAGCGTGTCGCCGCCGCAGCCGCTGCCGTCGTATTTCTGAACAAGGATGTCACCGCTGTAGCTGTCGCATTGCACCACATCAAGGAAAGCGCCTCGCATCCACAGAGAAGCGTGCCCCCATCTAGGCTGCTGCCGTCGCATCACTAAACAATGGTGTCGCCACTGTAACTGTCGCATCGAGCCTAGCGCTTCGCATCGTTGGAGAAGAGTGTCGCTGCCAAAGCCGCTGTTGTCGCATCACAGGACAAGGGTGTCGCCGCTGCAGCTGACGCATCGAGCCGAGATCTCTCGCAACATCGGAGACGTGTGCCGCACCAAACTTTCATCGTATCACCATCGTTGCAACAATTCCGTTGCCCTGCGTGTCGCATCTAAAGGTACATAGAACTGAAAGTTTTGCATTTAAGAACTAAAGAGAACTAAGCTAAAACTACTATTTTTAGGTAACAGTATTGTGGATTTTTGTCGTTTATGGTCGTGTGTTAAATCTATATAAAGAATACTTATTTTTGATATAAAACTTGTGTGGTGTCCATCTGTAGTGTTGTCACTTGATTACTGTATGTGTTCACAAATGCTTCACACAATGCCTCTGAGATAAGCCTGTCTGCTTGTGCCAAGCTACCAAGGGGGTGAGCAGGGGTTATTTTAGGAGTGTACCCCTTTACCCTGACTAGAGGAGAGGGTCCCTATTTGTCACAAGTGCATACCTGTGCCAACTAGAGACCCCCAAATCTAATACCAACTTAAACAAAAATATAAGTACCTCTGAAAGCATGTAACAAGTGGAGGGGCAATTGGCGCTGAAAAGAAGCATTACTTGGGCCACGCTCCATGGAATGGAGAGACACAAAAAGAAAAAGTTGAGTAGTAGCCTAAGATTCAGGGGTAATAGTCTAGGGGATGAATGCCAGCTTAGACACGGGTCAATTGTAAAGTTCAGAATGGGCCAACCTATAAAGTAGATGGTAACCCTTCAATCCACAGTTCAAAAGGCTTAATTTGCTTATATACCTATTTATTGATCAATCTTGATGGTCTTGAACCTCAATTATTAATTTACAAAATGTACTATATAATTCCCAGTCAAAAGGTGTTGAGCCCCATGTGGTGTGTACACCTGGGTCTTTTTCAAGGCAAAGGATTGTTGCAAAAAAGGATCTTCGTAACTGATCCTCCAGATCCAAAGGTCCGTGGCTTTAATGCCCGATATAAGAACAAGTGAAGATGGCACACACGGACCAAGGAGAATCAGGAAAATTAGGGTGACCATGAAGCTAACCAATGATAATCAATGGGCAGGCTCTAATCCCACTTCAAGCTCACAATTGGGCATATTTACAATCAAGTGGCGGAGCGTGACATTAGGCCAAGAAGGCTAAGGACATGCTCCGTCACTTCTGAAACCCAGGGAGGCACCATATTTACTGCATTTCCCCCTGCGCTGGTGCTAACCTTAGCTGCCTAGTGCCAACGCAGGCACCCTTGCACCATAGTGCAAGGGTGCCTGTATTGAGGGCAAGATTGTTTATGTGCAGGAAGGTCCGCCTTCCTGCACATAAACAATCTTGAAATGCCGTTTTGAAACTTCTAGGTGTGCTGCTTAATGCAGCACACCTAGAAGTTGCAAAAGGGCATTTTTTCAAGATGATTGTTTATGTGCAATAAAGAGGACCTTCCTACACATAAACAATCATAGGAAATGTGCTGTTTGTATGTGTTCTGCACAAGGCAGCACACATGGGCACAGCAAAAACAAGGAGAAATAAAGCATTTCTCCTCATTTTGCCAAGTTAAAACCAGGTTTTTCTTGGTCTTAATTTTGGCGCTGCTCCATAATTACGCTGCCCTTGTGAATAGGGAAAAAGAACTATTGATGGACAGAATGCAGAACAATGTCATACATTCACCCCAGTACAGAGATCTGGGCCTAAATCCATCGTTTTTTGCTCACCATGCCATTCCAGTTTGGACCCAGCCATATGCAAATCAGTCTTGACCCTGTGCCCCATGGGAACAGTCCAGCCCAAACTGCCAGGCCAGGTCCTCCCTGGACTGGAAACAAGCATCCTAGGACCGGTTTCGGGGTTTCACCCCTCTTCAGCCAGGATAGCTTGATTCCAGTGGCATGGAGAGCACGGGACTCACGTCTGAGCATACCCGTCCCACTCGGGGTGACAAATGCAAAAAGAACTATTGATGGACAGAATGCAGAACAATGTCATACATTCACCCCAGTACAGAGATCTGGGCCTAAATCCATCGTTTTTTTGCTCACCATGCCATTCCAGTTTGGACCCAGCCAATTGCAAATCAGTCTTGACCCTGTGCCCCATGGGAACAGTCCAGCCCGAACTGCCAGGCCAGGTCTTCCCTGGACTGGAAACAAGCATCCTAGGACCGGTTTCGGGGTTTCACCCCTCTTCAGCCAGGATGGCTTGATTACAGTGGCATGGAGAGCACGGGACTCACGTCTGGGCATACCCTTCCCACTCGGGGTGACAGATGCAAAAACAACAGTTGATGGACAGAATGCAGAACAATGTCATACATTCAACCCAGTACAGAGATCTGGGCCTAAATCCATCGTTTTTTTGCTCACCATGCCATTCCAGTTTGGACCCAGCCAATTGCAAATCAGTCTTGACCCTGTGCCCCATGGGAATAGTCCAGCCCGAACTGCCAGGCCAGGTCCTCCCTGGACTGGAAACAAGCATCCTAGGACCGGTTTCGGGGTTTCACCCCTCTTCAGCCAGGATGGCTTGATTCCAGTGGCATGGAGAGCACGGGACTCACGTCTGAGCATTCCCGTCCCACTCGGGGTGACAAATGCAAAAAGACCTTTTGATGGACAGAATGCAGAACAATGTCAAACATTCACCCCAGTACAGAGATCTGGGCCTAAATCCATCGTTTTTTGCTCACCATGCCATTCCAGTTTGGACCCAGTCATATGCAAATCAGTCTTGACCTTGTGCCCCATGGGAACAGTCCAGCCCGAACTGCCATGCCAGGTCCTCCCTGGACTGGAAACAAGCATCCTAGGACCGGTTTCGGGGTTTCACCCCTCTTCAGCCAGAATAGCTTGACTCCAGTGGCAAAGTGAGCACGGGACCCACATCTGGGCATACCCTTCCCACATAGGGCAAACAGCAAAACAGACAAGATGATGGACGGAATGTTGCACATTGGCAAAACGTTAAGTGGCTTAATGCTGCCTTGTAAATAAGGCGAGGGCCCTACCCCCATCACAACTGAAAGGGACGTGGTGGTGATAGCGGCTTCTCAATATGCCCCAAAATGTCTTGCAAGCGACATTGCATTCGCTGCCTCCAGCGAGACTTAAAAATGTCACATGATATAGGGTGCTACGACTCCCATTGGATCCCTCTAGCACCCTTACCCTTCTCGCCCCCCTCTCTGTGAGTCTTACCCCTGGAAATTCCCAACAATCGGATCCCTCAGGTTTCACTGCCAGGACCTCGAGCACCTTCTTCGAGTCCTTCCAGATAAATGATCCAGCCTTGTCTCTTCTCCAGCTGTAAAGAGAATGAAGACAGTCAACACTGCAGAGAGTGAGTGAAATAACAATCAGTTAATTTCATGGAGTTACTGATCTCAGGGGCTGATGCATTTCATCACATCAATCACTCTGCATCTAGGGCCAGCCACATATCTACAGTACATTGTGTAGACTGCATCAGGTAAACGATCTAAAACACAGACATTGGCCATAACTCCAAATCACTGATAAATGGACGTGCATGTTTTAAAATCTTGTTTGGATAACTAAAGGTTATGAGGAAATATAGGCACGGCTAACTCCAGGTCACTTGGAGGGTCAAGTGATACAATTGATGACTTAATGGGCACAACATATTTTTCAAAACCCTCTAATGCAGCTAAGTGGACACCCCCAAAAGTACTCCGAATAAAAGCACCACTATCAAGTCAAGTCAAGTCAGGGACATTTGTATTGCGCACACATCACTCAAAGAGTCTCATGGCGCATATCAATCACCAACGAAGTCCCACCTTAGATGTGAACAGACAAGAGCTCAGAACTTACCGAGTAAACACCAGGTGTAGACTCTGGTTAGGTCCATACCACATCAGGCTTCCTAGCCCTTTTACCCCTGTCCGTCCCTCTGGATTCCTGTTTAAAATACAGATGCAAGTCATGGTGAGTACAAGCATCACAAACATCACAACATGGTGTGTTAAAGAATACACTTGCTGTCACCAGCAGCACTGGACGGTTGTTGAGAGTAGATTATTACAACTCACAGCACAGGTCTGACCCGGGCATCGATCAGACACTTATCAACATACACATTCCACACACTCAGCCCACCCGACTCCCAGTCCAAATTTCAAAACTTTAGGACACACCCCAACAACCCTATTTTATATACTCTCTCAATAATTCCAACAAGCATTGGCATAGCCAATCGGTCTTGCTTTTGGGACCTTCTAAGTATTTAGTTATGCAGCACAATATCCTTGGTGCAACAACATCAACTGTTGCATGGCTAAAAACTTATAAGGTCCCAAAGGCGAGACCTATTGACCATGCCCATGCTTGTTCAGATAGCGTCCCCCCAAGTTCCGGAGCATATGGAACAACATATCTCACAGGCACGCTCTTCGGGGTAGCTGCAGTAATTGTGCACGTGGAATACACTTCTTATGCCTCCCCTCTATCCAGGCAATGAGCGGCCCACACAAACATTAGTGCACCAAAGTGTTTGTTAACAAGCAAAAAATGCAATTTGCTTTGATAACTTCACATCTGATACCTAATTCATAGACTCTGGATTTGTGGAATTCTAAAACTCTGAAAGCTCTGGGCAAGATGAGAAGTTGTTGGGGCCCCTGTTAGTAACAATTTTGAATTTTGTTACACATCTTGTTTAATTTAAGCCAGCAGAAAACAAAACTTTTAGAAAGTGTTCACACAAAAAAAGTTACCAGTGCTTAATTTGAGCCGGTGGCTGCTGGTAGGACCCACCCGTAGTAATTTTTGGGGACCCAACTTTTTTCCCTCATCCTACTTTGACCCAGAACAAAAGAGAGAAAAGCATAAAAGGCGGGGAAGAAGAGAGTGACAAAGAAAGAAAGTAGGGTTGAAAAAGAACCTGAAAGAGGGAGTAACAGGGGAAGTGAGTGCCTAGTGGGGGGGGGGGGGTGACAGAGGGATGAGGTGGAATCAGAACTCTGCAACCTCGATATTCAGCACCCCTGACATTCAATAGCGCCAGGTCATGGTTACTGAGCATAACTTTGAGTCCTGGCAGGCATTCTTTTACAAATTAAGGGGCATATTATCAAGACAGGTTAGATGTCCTTCACATCTAACATGGGCTTCAATTGGAATTCCATAGAGCATATTATCAAGCCCATTATCGCCGTTTTAGCTGCAGTTTTCTGCCGCTAAAGTGGCAATAATTTTATCGCCTGTCTTGATAATATGCCCCCAAGTACTTCCAATTCCCCCATGTAATGTATAGCACTCCGTTATTTCTGAGCTGGTTTGCGCTATATAGAAACCAGTGCAGACAGGGGCAGATTTTCCTCTGTTTGCAACATAGCAGAAGTGACGTTAGACTTGATTCTGAAAGGTGTAGCAGACAGCCAGATGAGTTGACAATGTTCACAAACATTTTACAGGTTGTCTCTCACCAGTGAAGCACAAGCACACATTCACTCCTGTGAACAGCTGGAAGGTGGGCCATCCAGGGAGGGAGGGAGCACCCCCATTGGTCACAGGAAAGCGGGAGAAAGGGTTTCCATGTAAGTTGACAATGTTCACAAACATTTTACAGGTTGTCTCTCACCAGTGAAGCACAAGCACACACTCACTCCTGTGAACAGCTGGAAGGTGGGCCATCCAGGGAGGGAGGGAGCACCCCCATTGGTCACAGGAAAGCGGGAGAAAGGGTTTCCATGTAAGTTGACAATGTTCACAAACATTTTACAGGTTGTCTCTCACCAGTGAAGCACAAGCACACACTCACTCCTGTGAACAGCTGGAAGGTGGGCCATCCAGGGAGGGAGGGAGCACCCCCCCGAGGTCACAGGAAAGCGGGAGAAAGGGTTTCCATGTAAGTTGACAATGTTCACTGTCATTTAACAGGTTATCTCTCACCAGTGAAACACATGCACACACTTGTGTGAACAGCTGAAGGGTGTGCCATAGTTCACAGGAGAGTAGGAGAAAGGGCTTCTTAAATGGGGAAACGTTCCACTGTGGAGGCAAATGCACTGTGATGCATAATATACACCTATAGATTTTCCTCCTGGTGGACAATACACACAGCTACTTTTGCGTTTCTAGAGTTCTCTTGGTAATCTGTGGCTGATATAGGTTTTCGGAAGTACCCTGGCAGTCCTTGAGTACAATTCACAAATCTTTTTCTGTGAGTTGTGGTTTATACCATGCATAGGTGTGACATACTCATAAATTTCCAGGAGTAAAACAGAATTATTCACAGAAAACAGCTTTGCGAGTCAGCGGCCCTGAGCACGTCACACCCCAGGCTGCGGTGGAACACAGCTCCACATACAAATGGGTTTTGAATCATCCTGGGTGGTCACGTGTAATTCACATCTGAGGCAGGAGGAAACTTGTCTACTCACAGAATTTGTTTTCTGAGTTAGGCCTTGAAATCCAGGAGTTAGTCACACCTAAGACAGACCAGCGACTCAGAGAATGAAGTTTGTGAATCAGCCCCTTTGTTAACCCAATAGAATTTGGACACCTACCCTGAACAGGAGGGTTTCAAGTTTTCAAACCCTCGGTTGGTGAATCGGTCCCAATATTTGGAATCCATTGTAATGGAACACTGATCCCATTGAAGCCGGTTGGGGCCTCTGTTATAGTCAACACCCCCAAAACAGGACTGTGGTTTATCAGAAACATGGAGTGACAGAACAGCTGAAAGATATTTTAATAGCTGTAATTTATAGCGTAAAGTACTCTCTCCTGAGTGTCTAAGCGCTTTACAAAATATATGAATCTGTATAACCGAAATTCTGTAATTCATCGAGATTAAAAATATTTTTATTGACAGTAGAACAAGGAAGTGACGAGTCAGTCCCGCATGCCAGTCCAGGAACGCGCACTGGTTCCTGTAGCAGGCGCAGTAGCACGGTGCACTATTTGACAGACAGGATAAGTACACTCGTGCCACTACCAGTTGACGCATACATTTCTGCAGCAGGTGCACTAGCCCGCTGCACTATTTTACAAGCAGGATGAGTGCACACGTGTCAGCTTCAGGTGACGCACAGGTTCCTGCAGCAGGAGCTCTAATCCGCAGCATTATTTTACAGGCTGGTTGAGTGCACTCATGCCACCTTCAGGTGACTCACACATTTCTGCAGCAGGCACACAATCCCAGTGCACTACTTTACAGACAGGATCAGGGCACTCATGGAATGTCAGCCGCTGCAACAAACTACATGCTTTAAAGATCAGGCGGTAGTGACGTTAATGTAAACAATACGTTGTCGAGATTGAAGCAAGAGAGGAGTAGGTGAACAAGTTACTTACCTTCGGTAACGATGTATCTGTAAGAAACATTAGTTAGTTAGATTCATCACCTTAGAATATCCCCAGGTGTCAGGCTGGATCCGGAAAGATTTTTGTAGCAATACGCCTTGCGCGTCGCTAGGCGTCGTCTGCGGCTCCGCGTCCGCCGTTGGCGTCGTGTGCCGGAATGACGTCGTCGGGGTACTTAGATGCCGCCATTGTGCGCTGACGTCAGTTCTGGTACATAGCTTTCCGCGCCAGGAACGCAGAGCCATACAAGAGACCGACACTGGTGCCAAAAAATCTAGGGCCCTGAAAAGGATAACAAATTTTAATACACAACACGACCCACCGAGAGATGGTCCGTTTGTGTACTGCTTTCCCCTTCTTAGCTCCTACGTATCCAACAAAAAGTTGGTCGTCCACCCGGAACTGTTTGGTGCGGTCCAAATAAAAGGACAGCGCCCATTTTGGGTCCAGACGGTGGAGCCTCTCTTCCTCTTTTGAAGGATGCGGAGGCGGAAAGAAGGTGGGCAACATGACAGATTGCCCGATGTGAAAGGAGGTCACCACTTTAGGTAGAAAAGAAGGACGTGTCCGGAGGACAACCTTGCCCGGATGAACTGAAAGAAAAGGAGGCTTAGCTGACAAAGCCTGGAGCTCACTCACCTGCCTAGCCGAGGTGATAGCTACCAGGAAAGCAGTTTTCAGGGTCAGAAGACGAATGGGACAGTTGTGAAGAGGCTCAAAAGGAGCGCACATCAGAAAAGTCAGAACAAGGTTCAAGTCCGACTGAGGCACTACGAAAGGGACAGGAGGAAACATGTGAGTAATGCCTTTGAGAAAACGTGAAACAACAGGGGACTTGAAAAGAGAAGGCTGATCAGGAAGCTGTAAGAAAGCAGAGATTGCAGAAAGATAACCTTTCAAGGTGCCCAGAGCAGAGCCCTGCTGGGCCAAAGAAAGAAGAAAGAGGAGAACCTCAGAAAGAGGGGCAGAAAGGGGATCCACAGCCTTTGCTGTGCACTATGCCACAAATTTGTTCCACCGGCAGGCATATACCGTCTTTGTGGAGGGGCGCTTGGCTGCCAGAATGACATCAAAGACTTCAGGAGGCAAGTCAAATGGCATCAACTGTCGCCGCTCAATCTCCACGCATGGAGGTGGAGGCTGGGCAGGTTCGGATGGAGGACCGTCCCCTGCTGCTAGGACAGAAGGTCCTCCTGAAGAGGCAGTCGCATCGTAGGATCGATTGACATACTGAGTAGCTCGGGATACCAGTACCTTCGTGCCCAATCCGGAGCCACCAAGATGACTTGGGCCCGGTCGCGCCTGATCGTCTTCAGCACTCTGGGCAGAAGTGGTATAGGCGGAAAGGCGAACAACAGACCGCAACTCCACTCGCGACGAAAAGCGTCTCCGAGCGAGTGCTGCCTTGGAAATTCCAACGCGCAGAACTGCTGACATTGCACGTTCTCTTCGGTGGCGAATAGATCTAACCAAGGCTCTCCCCACTGCAGAAAGGGGCTGTAGGAGAGTAGGGTCTGCTTTCTATGTTCACCCCCACTTTTTGCTTTTGCTTAACTGGTTTTCGACTTAGATGTGGCTGTGGGCCTGCTAATTAGACCCACAGCCCTGCTGTTCTCTCTCTAAATTAATACTATGCACTTTAGGTGCATAACCCAATTGGTAGGGACCACCTTATTAGACCCTGTATAGAGTACCTTAGGTACTCAGGGCATAGAGGTACCCAAGGCCTACCAGGGCCTGCAGCATGTATTATGCCACCCCTGGCCTGGCCTTCCATTATGACACAACTGGCTGATCACTCAGCTGGGGCAAGGTCGTGTAATCACCCCTTGCTTAGGTGTAGTATTCCTATACCTACCTTAAATATAGACACATGTGTACCTATCAGCCACTCCTATGGCAGGCCTTAACAATCCTGGAGGCAGAGTGCTTGGTAACATGTGAGATGGTGCTCTAGCATGAGCTGAGCCTGTCTGCAGCCTTCGGAATCATGTCCTTATAGCTGTTCTATGATATAGCCTACCATATACTCTTAAAGTGCCTTATAATCTTAAACGGTTATGGTAACTATGGTTTGGCTTTATCAAAACAAGTTGTGTAAGGTAACACTTTGGAATAATACCCCCATACCATTTCTGGTGATGAGGATATTATCCCTACCTTCTAGAGGGAGAAGACATGTTGAAACCTACCTACCCAGTTAAAGTTAACCAGAGCCCCAGCATCACAAAATGGATGCTGCTGCGGCGACACAAGTCTGACCTCCTGCTGCTGGGAGTGATCCCGGCACGGGAGGCTTGGACAATAGGTTTCCTGCCTTGGAAGGTGCTAGCACCACCCCAGACAGGCCTTAGTGTATTGGGGCAGGGAGGGATGAAAGAAACTAGACACTGCCTGGGGCACACAAGGTGTCCCATGCATAGTCCAGTTCAAACCGGTGCTGGGGCACTCCAGCCCCAGTCCTGGCGTGAAACTGGACAAAGGGAAGGGGGTGTATCCACCCCCCTTCCAGGTCCCACCCATAAGGTGTGACCTAGCAGGCAACCCAGCCCCCCAGATTAGTATAAGAGTGGTAGCTGGGCCCCAGGAAATTAGATTATCATGAACCTGCAACTTGAACAGAAACTCTGGACCTTCGACATTCGACCTCAGGAAGAAGACTGAAGAATCTCCCTTGTGGCCAAGGAGTGACCACCCTGGGCAACCAGGCACCATCCAGTGACTGCTGCTTGCTTTGCGACTGATCCTACGAGGGACGACTGCAGAGACTGACCAGCGCCGAGACTTCCAGACACCTCTGAACCAGATCCACATCTACAGCAAAGCTGAGACCCGGGAAGGCGACGAGGGACGTGGGCCTGGCAACTTGGGAAAAGTGGCTAGTAGCTGACTAGCGCTACTTCCGAGGCTCCCTCGAGGCTGTGCTTGGGGAATTGAGAAGCCCCCATCCCGAGCACCATCTGCAAAGAAGACCAGCTCCCCACACTTCACGTGTTCTGCGTGGGGCCCTTCTGCACCTGACCTGCTCGACGCGTTGTCCTTTTGCTGGCCCGTTGGCTAGTGACCCTTTTGACGACGACCCTTGAATTTCACCTTGCTGGTTTGGCTCCTCCAGACTGGCACCCGCTCCTCTGCGAAAGAGAAGCACCCCATACCTTCCTGGTCTGCACCAGAAGCAAGTCCTCCATCCTTCGTGGGTTCCGCTTGCCAAGGCTTGGTGAGTCCTAGCTCGACTTCGACGCCGCCGACAGCAAGAGCCTTCGTGGGACAGCTCGCCTCCTGGTCCTGGTCGTCCTCGACGTCTCCTGGTACCCGTGGCTGCTGCGACAAGCTTCACCTCTTCACTGCAATCTTCACGACATCGCCTGGTTCCTTCCTGGTTCCACGTAGTCACTGGCTGGTGACCCAGACTTTGTCCCTTCTGCTTGCAGGTATCCTTCCTTCTTGATTCCATCCTTGGAATCCACCGGACACTCTTCACTGGTGGGCTGCCAGCATCTTTTCTTAAGGCATCCATAGGAGTCGACGACGAAACCCGACGCAAGTTTACACCTATGCACCCGCAGCCCGTTGGCTAGGTAACTTGGGTAACTTGGGTTTCAACTTCCTAGCTACTTCAGGAGTGTCCTAAATCTCTGTATTTCTAAACTGTACTGTTTTCATCGATTATACGCATTACGCATGAGTGTTTCCACTCTGCACCTGAATCCCGTGGGCCTCCCACTTCCTAACCTGGGGTAGTATAGTGTAGCCCCAGCGATTCCCTAGGCCTAGGCCTATCTTATGTTCGTGACAGTGGTCCTTATACCACTTACTTAGTATATGGTTTGCATGGCCCCTAGGGCCTAACTGTATTACTTACCTGTGTGACTTAATGTATGCTTGAATAAGACTGTGTTGTACTTACCTCGAATCTCATAAAGAGTGCTGAGGGTTTGACTAGAATAAATACACTTTATTTTATATATATATCTGTTGTGGTGTCCTTTCATTTGGTATTCAAGGGATTACCAATGGTATAACTGCTGGCTTCACATGCCATACAGAGTTTAGCCTAAGACTGCTCTTGTCCATGCTACCACTAGGATAGCTGGTCTATAAGGTTGACTTTACAACCAATCACCATAAGGGTTGTTTGGACTGATATAAGGTGTACACTAGAATTAGTGACATCATACATCAGGCCAACTTCTCACATTGGTGAGCAGCGGTTGGGATCTGAGCTTACTGTTGTAATACCATTGTAATCTTGAGATACTAAATTGAAAGATCACACAGATATTGTTAGGTACATATAACATAGATTATAAATACTTAGGTCCTACTGGACTTAGTTGTTGTAGGTTGAAGGGCCTAGCACACCCTGACTACAACTACTAGAGAGGTTTAGTAGATACAACTAGTGTAGGTGCTAGAGCAGAGTTTTCTGTTTGAAAATTCATTGGGTTTTGAAGCTCTGGCTTGTCTATTTGTCATATTAATTTATTAATTAATAATTATTAATCATTTGTTTTGTGTAAGTGTTTTATACTAATCAATCTGTATGTTTTAACAAGAGAGAATTACACGTGGGAACGCATATGTGTGCTGATTAACAATAACGTGCATGTTTATATGTTTAAATGTTGCTGAGTGCTGTTTATTTTAAAGCATGAAACGCTTTCGAAATAATGCTTTTCTATGTTGCAGAGGCTAGATAATTACATACACATAAGGGTATTAGTGGGGTTAACACTGTTTAATCACTATGCTGTGGTAACGTTGTTTTTGTCTCTTTCAATTAAGATGGTCTATTGTGGCCTATTGAGGCCTAACTTAAGATGGCCGACATTTAGAGCCTGGTTTCGAGTGAAAGTTTATGGTGGAAAAGGCCTTGCTGAATATGGATGCGAGTCATCTGTCCACAGTCCTTGCCTGGTTAAAACTTTCCGTGAGGACAGCAGCAGTTCTGGGCATGTCTCCAAATGCGTTGGGACGACAGCCTTGGCAGCCTTGGAAAACAAAGGAGCTTTAAAGAAAGACTCTGAGCTCTGAGCTCATCGGAGGAAATGTGTGGAAGTTAAGAAGATACTTTTTAAATATTAGTTCCTGTTCTGTCTTTTTATTTTTGTGATTTTTCTGAGCGGAGATTTTTCCAAATGTAACGAGGCTACATCCTTTCCTTCTCGCTTTGCTCGGAGACTCAGCGGACGCAATGAACATTTTTGTATCTTTCCTTTGTTTAAAATACTATAAAAATTGTTAGCCTAGAGAGGGTCTTTGCCACTTTGCCTTTTCCTTCCCGAACCTGCGTTGGTGAGGATCGTTGCTGAGAGGACTACGTCTTGAGAGACTTTACCGAGAGACTTGTCCTGACCCGTTCTGACATTTAGCTAGAATAGGTAACTATGAAAATGATGATTTATTCTGATTTACTTTCTTTGACTAATTTTAGATAAAGTACCATACTTTTGAATACGGTGTTGGTTATTATTTCTTGTCAATTATTGAGTACTATGTTTTGATTATTATGGTATAGATTGTTTAGATTATGTTTCAGGGCAGTTACAATAACCAGGTCTTATCGACCTCGATATAGATGCAGGGTGTTTAGGAGTTTTCTTTCCACAGGTTCAGTGCTGGTAGAGTATTTGAGCGAATGTTAGTGAAATGGGCCCTAGTGTGTGATGAGTGTATGTGCGTGTAACTGTGAAATTACTCTATTCGTGGAAGTGAGGATATTATATACACCCTGATCTCTATAAATTTCCTGGTAGCAGAGGATGGTTATTGATGATTGTCTTGATCTGATTAGATTGCTTGTACATTAGCCTATTGATTATTGATTATTGATTCATGTTGGTATATGTACTAATACTATATGTTGGAGTCGTCATGTTGAGTTATATGTAGTGCTTCTGGAACTTGGGAGCTAGTAGCAGTTCCGTAGTAGGGCAGAGGGAAGTATATGCTGCTCTCGGGAAAGACGGGATTGTAAGGAAAAACGTGTGACAATTGAAGTTGCGCGTCACATTGTCTGGGTTCGGAATTAGTGACATTGTCGTATGTTACTATTAGATATTTCTGGTATATAAGGTGTGCGTATGGTAGCGAAGGTTATCTGTGAAACTCTGGTCTTAAGTCCCAGGGATCCGTAAGGTTCACCGTTAAAGCTTATCGCGGGAGAAGTAATAGGTATTCTCTGAGCTTGTTTGAGGAACTGGGCAGAGGTAAGCTGATTGGTTAACGTGTGCTATAATTCTGTAGTGGGACAGATTGTTCGCTGTTCTCGGGAAGCAGGATTCTGTGTGTATGTACTATATTTTCTTGTATGAATGTGCGTGAATGCTTATACATTTAATTGATTGTAAGACTCTTTGGACAAGTCCTAGAGGAAACAGTTAAGGGATGTATTTTTTTTTATTTTTTTTTTTTATTGGCATTTGTAATTGTTTACAATCGAACAATAACCAAAACATTTCGGTCACAGCACAACAGCATCCTTCATCCGAATCATTGGTTTGTGTCTTAACCAGAGGTCCTCCACCCCCACCACCCTTCCACTCATAT
This sequence comes from Triturus cristatus, assembly GCF_964204655.1. Classification (NCBI taxonomy): domain Eukaryota; kingdom Metazoa; phylum Chordata; class Amphibia; order Caudata; family Salamandridae; genus Triturus; species Triturus cristatus. Next base: position 1,632,687,242 of record NC_140591.1, on the reverse strand, counting down.
GTTAATCGCTTGGTGATTCTACGGAAACACTTTGCAGATATTGAGTTAAATATACCCAGTAGTCTCTGGGTGTTGATCCAGCAGGGAGTTCCTCTTCGTAGGTCCTCAGGGTATCCCTACAGTACGTTAGGTCCGTGAGCCAGTCTTTCAGTTTTGGGACCTTCTTTCCATACCAACAGAGCGATACCCTTCTTTTGGCCATTAGTAATGCAATCATGCAAAATCTGCGCTTTAGGGCCCGTATCTCGGGCAGCAACCCTAGCAAACAGGTCTTAGCCTCACAGCGCACCTCACCTCCCACCATGGCCCCCAGTAATCTCGTCACCTGCTCCCAGTAGTTCCCCACCGCCTCACACGACCACGCCAGATGTATAAAATCTGCACCATCAGCCCCACATCGCTCGCATCTAGCATCCCCACGCAGCCCATAACGGTGTAGCCTAGCCGGTGTGTAGTATGTTTGGTGCAGGTATTTGAAATGTAGTATGCGGAGATTACCATTGGGCGTCAGCATTCCCGTCAGGGTGCAGGCAACCGTCCACTCTTCCTCTGTTAGCTGTGCATCTAGACAGCTCTTCCATTTCTCCATTGAAGTGTGCGTGTTCCCCGCTATGTCCCCCTGTAGTTTTGTATAGAGTGTAGACACCAGGTGTCGTTTAGCAGGTGTGGTGATCAGCCATTGCAACGCAGTCAGCTCTTTCGGTTCCAACGGGTAATCTGGATACAGTTCCTTCACGGCTCTTTGCAGCCGGTAATAATTGAAGCGAAATAGCGTAGACATGTTACTAATGAATGTGAGATGTTCAAGTGTTTTAAAAGTCCCGTTATCGTACAAATCTCCTACTGTGTCAATGCCTACCTGCCGCAGCAAGTCCAATCCCACTCTTTCTTGTGTTACCGATATAGCCGGATGCCATTGGAGCCTGAGCGCCGGGGCATACAGCGGCAGTTTATTGGCCAGTCTGCCCATGGTATGCCATGCTTTGTTCGTTGCGTCAATGGTGTTTATGTCTTGCGTATGCAGTGGCGGCCTACGATGGGTGATAATCGCCTCGAGCGGGACAGGCAGCGCATCCCCCTCTTCTATCGCAGTGTGGGTGAGAAATGGGATCCTGTGGTACCAGTAGTGTGCGTACTGTGCCTGCGCACAGAGGTAATAATGATAGAAGTCTGGGACCCCGAACCCTCCTTGACTGTACGGTAACGTGAGTGTCCGCATCTCCACCCTGGCCGTCTTTCCCGCCCAAACAAGCCGGAGGACCAACGAGGTAATCCTGCGGAACACCTCCATTGGGGGGTGTATAGGGATGTTAGTGAACAGGTAAAGTAACTTCGGCAGGAGCACCATCTTGACGATAGCAATACGGTCAGCCAGCGATAAAGGCAGCTGAATCCATCTTCCCACCTTCTCCTCCAGTGTGGCAATCACCGTCCCATAGTTAGACCTGATAACAATTTCCGGGTCCCTGTGAAACCATACCCCCAAATATTTTATCGGGTCCGTTTTCCACTCCAAGGGATAATCTATGGGGTGCGGGTGCGTGGTATCAGTCAAGGGAATAATCAGGGATTTGGCCCAATTTATGGTGACCCCAGATTTACGTGCAAATTTTATGTATTCCCTCAAAAGTGGATTCAGATTGGTCTGTGGGTCCCTCACGTAGAGTAGCATATCATCTGCGTACAGTGAGATGTGCAACGGCCGTTGCGGAAACTGCAGGGCCGAATAATGATGTCCCTGTCTTATCTTGCAGGCGAGCGGCTCCAGTGCTATAGCAAACAAAAGAGGGGACAGCGGGCATCCCTGTCTCGTCCCTCTCCGTATAGCAATGGTGTCTGAAATATAGTTATTCACCCTAATCCTCGCCACAGGTGCATCATATAGCAAGTGGATCCATTGAAGGAACGCAAGTGGGAATCCCATCCTCCGTAACACCTTAGTCATATATTTCCATTCTAGAGAATCAAAGGCCTTGGCTGCGTCTAGGAAGACCGCCGCCGCCTTCGTCTCAGGTGTTAAGTAATGCGCAAGCGCAAATAGTGTCCGCGTATTGTGTGCAGTGGAGCGTTCTGGTATGAATCCAGACTGGTCAGGCAAGATCAGTCTGGGCATCAGCGGGTTCAGACGTGCAGCAAGCAATTTAGCTAAGATCTTGTTATCCACGTTTATGAGGGACAATGGTCTATAGGAGTCACAAAGCTCCGGATCTTTTTGTGGCTTGAGGAGGGCCAGTAGTATTGCTTCCCGCAATGTGGGCGGCAGTCGTTGTTGCTCATGTGCGTTTCCATACATTTCCACTAGACGGGGGGCCAGCTGGTCAACAAACGACTTATAAAATTCGCATGTAAAGCCATCGGGGCCCGGAGCCTTACCATTCGGCAGTGACTTAATTATTTCTGTGACCTCCTCTACTGTGATTGGTTGGGATAGATATTCGCGATGTGTGTCCGATAGCCACGCTATCGCCACGTCTTCGAGGTACTCCCCGATTTCAGCCTCAGCGGCTGTAGGCCTGGAGGCATACAGCTCTCCGTATGCAGCCATAAATTCCCCCAGTATTTCTTGCTCGCCATAATGTCGTTCCCCCCGCCGTCCACGGATCACCTGTATGTTCTGCGGCGCACGTCCCTCACATATTTTAGCCGCCAGTCGCCCTCCTGGTCTGCCGCCCTCCCCATAGGCCCTTGCAACCTGTCGTTTCATGGTATATTTAATTTCATCGTCCGCGAGGCTCTGAAATTCGGACAGTGTAGTCCGAATGTCCCCCAGTAGCCGAGCATTTTGTGTGCGTTCGTAGTCACGTTCTAGGACTCGGAGTTTATCCTCTTTGGCTCCGATTTGCCGTCGGATGTCTTTAAGTATGCCTGCATTGGTGCTTATGCAGACGCCGCGTATAGTAGCCTTGCAGGCCTCCCAGAGCACTCCCGGGTCGGTCGCTGTAGGCGCGTTATTGTCAAAGTATTCCTGTATCGCCTGCCCGATGGTATCAGTGTACAGGGGGTCTATGAGTGCTTTAGCATTGAATCTCCAGCTGAACGGAGGTGGCGTGTAATCCGGGAGCTCCAAGGCGAGGAGCACCGGGCTATGATCGGATAGCGTTCTAGGCAGGTGACGAACCTCCCTCGTCCATCGTGCAACGTCGCCCGAGACCAGCCAGTAGTCTATACGGGACCAGCTACCACGCGACGTAGTCACATGAGTGGCTTCTAGGTCATCCGGATGTCTATGCCTCCAAATATCAGTAAGTGCCTTATCCACCATTATGTCCTGTAGGACATGGAGGGCATGCCGATGTGGCTCCGTTGTCGCCCCAGAGCGGTCAAGGTCATCGCAGAGCGCAATATTAAAGTCTCCACCCCACACCACATGGGGAGCCTGTAGGTCGCGCAGTTTGCTCCACAGCGATTGGTAGAACTGCGGATCGTCCACGTTAGGCCCGTAGACATTCACCACAGCCAGCCTCTGTCTCCGCAGGAGACCAGTCAGAATAACAAACCGTCCCATGTCATCCTTCTCGACCGACTCAATGGTATATTTCAGCCCTTTTTTTATCAATACCATCACCCCCCGTGCATAGGAGGAGTAAGAGGAATAGTGTACGGACTCAGCCCACCTACGGCCCACATTAACTCGGCGTGACGGTGCGCAGTGTGTCTCCTGTATGAGTGCAATATCTACGCGCTGTCTGTCCAGGTATGCCAGTGTTTGCCTGATTTTCTTGGGGTTACCAAGCCCTCGGACATTCCATGTGATTAATCGAAGCAATCTCGCACCTACTCCGCTATCAGCCATCTCCTAGCAGTAGCAGGTATACAGCAATCACCCTTACACCTAGCGGGCGCGTCCCTATAGCTGTCGCAGCGGGTATGGACCCTCAGTTGCCTGAGCAAATTTACTCGGAATTCAGCGATGCGTCTCATGCACAGTGACCAACATTGCAACTTCCCAACCGTATCCCGCTTCCCCCCACCCACTTCAGCACCCCAACTATGCCAAAGACATACCCCGTAACTAATGTCAAACATTAAGATAACTGGATTCGGGGATCTCCCTCGTTGGGGGACCGCCTAGAACACACCTCTCCATCCAACTTAATGGATGTGGACGGGGACAAATCCCTGTTCAGGACCCCAAGGATCCCACATCTATGTAAGCATCGTATCGACCCTCTCCAGGGTCCGTCGCAGTCTCAGCAACGTTCACAGCGTCCCATTTGTAGCATTACTGTCCTGCTAGCAGAGAGTCTTTTTTCCAGCCATCCGCTCCTCCCTCCTCCCGCACCTGACCTACATACCTATGTTCTAGTCCTGGCAGTCAGGGCTCGTTTCTCACGCTGTTCATCTGGGTGGTTCGTCTGCCACCCCAGACATAACGAACGCCTTCCCCTCAGGGAGCGGCTGTTTTCAACTGTATGCGGTCTCTGTCCGATAGGGGAATCCTACCCCCGAACTCCCGTGATCAGGAGCTCCTGCAGCACCACCCCGACTTGTATAGTAGCAGTATTGCCGGCGTCCAGCCCTTCAGAGGCCCCGGCGTGTTCATTCACAGCAAATGCACTCGCAGTCTGTGCCATGGTGGAAGTGACCTCGTCGGCCCTGTCGCCCTCCGTTATTCACCCCGCCAAGGCCGCGTGTTCAGCACGTGGTGTAGAGCAGCTGCGCCGGTCCTCGGTGGTCCTTGTGCACAATAATTTAGTCAGCGTCCGTGGCTTCCTCAACTCTCCGCCTCTCTTTGGGCTTAGCTCCGATTTTTTTGATAAGTTCAGACGCCTCTCGGGGCGAGTGGCACAGTACCGCACGTCCGTCGTGCGTTATCCGCAACCGGGCAGGGTAGAGCATGGCGTAGTCAACCCCCATATCACGAAGCTTTTTCTTTACCGGATTGAACTCTTTCCGCGCTTGTTGGACTGTGAGGGTGAAGTCCGGGTAGAATGCCAGTTTGTTTCCTTGGTGCGTGATCTGCTGTTTCTCACGCGCTATTCGAAGGACAACATCACGGTCCCTGTAGTTGAGGACTCTGGCGACTATGGGCCGCGGGGGTGCCCCAGGCTTTGGTCTTGGAGCCAGCGACCTGTGCGCTCGCTCAATGAGGAACATTGGGGACAGGTGCTCCGCGCCCACAACGTCCTTAATCAGCTCCTCGACATACGTTTCCATCCGGCCCGTGTTGGTAGATTCCGGAACCCCCGTGATTCTCACATTATTGCGTCTTGAGCGCGCTTCCAAATCCTCCGTCTTTTGCCTCATCGCCTCCAGCAATCTCTCAGCCTCCGTATATTTTTGAGTGGTGGCTTGGGAGGCGTCCTCCAGTGCCCCGATTCGGGTCTCTGCCTCCGTTAGCCGCTCTCCATGCGCATCCAGCTTCGCCGCCATGTTGTCGACACGCAGTGTGATGGTATCAAGTTTACCATGTATGTCCTGTAAGCTCTGCTGGATGGCCCTCAGCGCCTCCGCCATGCCCTGTGGCGTTGTGTCGTCAGCCCCCGTTGCGTCGTCTGGTGGCAGAGTGGCGCCTTTGGTCTGGCGCTTGGTTTCAAAGGGGAGCTTCGTTTGTGTCTTCTCCGGCTTTCCCATTGTGTCCGAGTGCGCCGCTGGGCCCCCCGGGTCCCGCCGACTACGATCACCTATCGGGCCCTCCGCAGACGGAGTTCGGGGGTGTCACAGCCGAACGGCAGGTTCACAGCTCTCTGCAATGGTTCCGTTGGTCAGCTCCTCATTCCAGCCATTCGTCCCGCATGGGCCTCAGTGCCGCCATTCAGCGCAGTTGCGTTCGGTACGTGGCCCAGCTACCTCCGTTCCGCCGGCAGGCTCACACGCTCACCGCCATCCGCTGAGCTCTATATGTACCGGTCTTGGGCGCAGCGCACGTGGATCTCGCCACCGCCCGGGTCCACCATGCTCACGAGGCCAGCCTGCAGCAGATGTCCTCCCTATTGGCCGGCGAGTCGCTCCTCGGTCCTGCAACGGGGGCCCCAGCAGTCTCCTCACCTCTCCGCTCTCGCAGCCCCCGCCGCAGCACAGCGTTATGTACCTCCGCCGATGCGGTCACACCGTAGCCGAGCCCTCACCTCCTCAGCGGTCAATCGGGCAGGCGGCCAGCATGGAGGCTCTCACGGGGCCCCCGCCGCGCTCCGCAGTCCGTGCCTGTGCCCCCGGGGCTCCCGCAACGTGTCAGGAGTGAACTTGGAATGACCAGGCGGCGACCGCGTCCCTCACCAGCGTCCTTCCTTACTGGCGATGCCGACGCCACCCAGATCGCGTCTTCGTGTCGGTGGGCGCCGCCATCTTGGGAGCCGTTAGCCTCGCACGCCCGGAAGCTCCGGAGTTCGTTTTTTCAGGGAAAGCGGGGCTCTCGATCGACTCTCTCATCCCCCTTCCGTGCAGGGCAGCTTCCGATCATTGCTGCGATGTGTTTCTGGCCGCGGCGCGTCCTCTGTCATGCTTTTTGCGCCATTTGCGTTCCCCGTCCGGCGGAGCTGTCTCAGGAGGCAGCCATTCCGCTGTGCGCCCTCTAGCGCCAGTTAAGGGATGTATGAAAGTTGGTGACTCTTGAGAAATAGATTTTCTTTACTATTCTGTGGTTAGCGAAGCAGACAATGGAGATGTTTATATGTTGTAACTAATAGATTTTGTAGAAATTTTGACACGAAGTCTACTGAGAGATTTTGTAAAGGAGGGGTAGACGAGTGACAGGAGACAGGTGACTGCAGCGACTGCTGACGTCAAACAGACCGCGCTCTGATTGGATAGTGGATCAGAATAGTGTTCGCGCTGGGATTGGTGCGTTAGTGTGAGTCGCGCAAGGATTGGAAGAGCTATTCTAGTGACGTAGACGCTCCAGGATTGGTGCGTTAGTGTGAGTCGCGCTGTTATTGGTTGAAAATTCGTATTGTATATTTATAATACGGAAGGGATTAGAAAGTTTTGGTAAACGCTAAAATGTATTACCAAGAAGAGAAAAAGAAGAAGACATTCTTTGGAAAAATTAAAAAGTGGTTTGACAAGGATAAAGATGTTAAGACGAGAGAGGGTGAATTGTTACCTCCAGCGAAAACACCTGCATCCTTCATGGCTGCAAAATATGGGTATCATACCTGTATATGGTTGGAGAATTGGATTAGGTATACCAAAGAGGATGGTGTTCTAGCATTTCCAGAACATGGTTCATTTAATCTGGCCGTGTTGAGAAATTTACGGGAAAAGATGTTATGTCTTTACCCAAAACCAAGGCCGACACAGTTTGAGGCTTTAGTGGAATGGGAAGAGGAAGTTCATGAACGAGAAAAGCAGAGGTCTGGAGGACATTATAGGTATATTTTTGGGAGGAGACATGATCGTGAAACTCATCATGATCGAATGAAAAGATGGCGAGATGCTAGTATGTCAGAGGGATTATATCCTATGAGAACAGTTGAAGGGGGAGCAGAGAGGGTTCCTGAGTCAGAAATGAGAAGATATGGAGTTAACGAATATGAGGATGAGGTCTTGAATGACATGATTTACAAGAGACCACCTCCATATAGACCAGAACCAGACGAGAGTACACCAATTGTTTCTCCGATAAGAGATATAGTGAGTAACATTGAAAATGTGACACCTGAGTTAAGAAGTGGTAATCCTTTCAGGGAGAGAGAGAATCAAGGTGGTGACGGAAATATAAGAGAATTAGCCAGAACTACAACAGAGCTGACTGAGAGGATTAGGGAGTTAACAAAGAATCTGGAAGCTGTTACGGTGCCTGTAACTATAGGTCCGGTTATGCCTGTGTTTGACAAGCAGAGGACAGGTGAAAATGGTTTGGTGATTCCATATGTTGGGAATAAGATGACAAGTTCAGCTGGTCCCTCAGGAGATTCAGGAAGAAGGACAGAAAGTAGTGATCTGAGACAATCCAGACATGACACATGTAGTGAAGAACTGGATGCTAGTGAAGCTAGTTGTTCAGGGATGCCGATTTTAGAACCGCAAAAGAAAGTGGTTCCTGTGAGAAAAACTACTGAAATAACAGCTGAAGATTTGAATGATTGGATGAAAGTTCTTCAGAAAAGGGATAAAGATTCACAAGTGGTTGATGTGGCTAGGTTACGTGTAGAATTGGAAGAGCTTGTTGCAGGGACAGTTCCAACAGAGATTCTTAAAAATCGTCCTGAAGGTGAGCTGTTGTTCATGTGTAAGAATATTACCTGGAGAGCGAGAAATACACACGACAGGTTAAGAGCAATAGCGAATGAACAGGGAGTTGACATTGATAAGGTGAAGGCTTTGCAGAAAACTTACAGGATGGATTTTACAGACAAGGATATAGAAAATGTGAATGGTACTGGTAGAACAGGACAGATTAAAGAAATGGTTTCATTATTTCGAAGATGGGAAGACGTAGAAAAGTGGAAGGATAGATGGTACAAGAAAAGAGAAGAATCTGGAGATAGGACTTATTCAGCATTTCCTGTGAGAGAAAAGGAGAAACCAGTAGATAATTATCCTATGAGAGAAATACCTGGAGGAGGATATGTACATGTTCCATGGACCAGACAGGATATTTTATCATTTACGAATGATTTCCCTCGATTGAGAGAAAAGCCCGTCGAGTGGTATAGGCAGGTAGATAGGTTTGTAAAATTGTCAAAAGTGCTGTGGATTGACCTGAATAGTCTGTTTGATATAATTGTTCCAGCAGACTTGTGGACTGAGTGTAAAATAGTTGTGAGTTGGCCTACTGAGGAATACCCAAGAGATCCGAGAACAGGAGCACCAGATCCAGAAGTAATGAGAAAGTATGATAAGGTGATGGTATACCTGAAGAGTAAAGTACCTGCAAAAGAGACAGACTGGGTTAAAATAGACCGAACACAACAGGAAGCAAAAGAATCAGTTCATGCTTTTTACGAGAGGCTGATACTGGCATTTAAACAATTCAGTGGAGATGAACATCTGGGTGACAAAGATTTAAGTCATTTTGTATACAGATTTGTATATGGCCTGAGACCTGAGATTAGTGAGAGAATTCGTGAGCACACAGTGGATTGGCAGAGTAAGAAAATAGATGAGATTCTGAGACATGCAAAATACTTCAGTGATGAAATTGAAGCAAAACAAAGAAAGCTGAAAGAGAAAGCAATGTGGGCACAAGTGAAGGTTTCAGAAAGACAGGAAGCACAGTTGGTGGAACAGGCGAATAATGCAGGAAATAATGCAGGGAATAGACCTAGATATGCAGGAAAAGGAAAGGGGAATCTTGAGGAAGCAAAGAAGAAGTTCCCATGTCACAACTGTGGCCAACTGGGACATTGGAGGTCTGAATGTACCAATCCACCATTAGTGAATAATGAGGGTAAAACCTTAAATCAACAGGTGCAGAACGAAGGAAATAATCAACAGCAGCAACAACAGAAAGTTGTGAGACAGCAGAGTCAAGAGCCAAAACCACCCTTGCCGCAGAATAGAGGGTCACAAAAGTATAATCAGGATTCAGGATTCTACAATGATGAACAGGTAAACAAACCAAGGCGTTCTAACGAGGTACAACAGTACTTGTTAAAGAATGAAGGGAGTGAGTCTGAGGGTGATTATTGACGGTGCCGAAGAGAGGAGGAAGAGTGCATACTTGGTGCAACTCTAGAAATAGACCAGGCAGGACCTTTTGTAGATGGGAAAATAAATGAAGAAAGTGTTACTTTTTTAGTAGACACAGGTGCGACAAGATCAACTGTCAGGTCAACAGATATTAGAAATCTTCCTCTCTCGGATGAAGCAATCCAAGTAGTTGGTGTAGCCAATACACAAATCAGGACACGTCTTACTGAACCAGTAAGAGTGCAGATAGGGAAATTTTCAGACATGCACAGGTTTATCGTTTGTGACACTAGTCCAGTGAACCTGTTAGGTAGGGACCTATTGTGCAAGATGAACTGCACAATTTTTTGTACACCGGATGGAATAGCCTTTGAGACACCAGATGAGGATGTTTTGTACCGAGTGACTCTAGAAAATAGAGAAAGTGAGTTAATTGGTGCATTTGCTGTGTTTGATCCGGAGGATTTGCCTCGAGAGCTGAGAGACACAGTGAAAAGAACAGTTTGGGATTTTACTGGAGAGGATGTGGGATTGATGAATAATGTAGATCCTGGGAAAATTTCAGTGAAAGAGGGAATTACGTATCCTAACATTCCTCAGTACAAAATGACACCAGAAATCATTGAAGGGATAACTCCTATAATTGAAAAAATGATTCAGCAGGGAGTTCTGAGAGAACTACTGAGTAGTCCGTGTAATTCACCAATAATGGGGTTGAAAAAGCCTAATGTGCCAAATCCATCAGTGATTTTGTATCAGATTCCACATGATGCTGAGTGGTATACAGTGATTGATTTGTGTCATGCGTTCTTTTCAATTCCATTGCATCATGACAGCCAGCCGATTTTTGCATTTAGGTTTGGCCAGCGTATTTTAGCATGGTGTCGTATCCCACAGGGGTATACAGAGAGTCCTTCGATATTCAATCAGTTATTGAAAAAATCATTGGAGAGCTTGATCATGCCTGAAAACTCAGTACTAGTGCAGTATATTGATGACCTACTTGTGGCATCAAAGACACGTGAAGCTTGTGAAGTAGATACTATAGCTTTACTGAATCATCTGGCAGATGGAGGATTAAAAGTATCTCCAGCAAAATTGCAATTCTGTAAGAAAGAGGTGCATTATCTTGGACACAATATTGAGAAAGGTCTGAGAAAGGTGACTGATGACAGGATCAAAATCATCAGGGAAATGAAAGCCCCGAAAACCCAGAGGGAAGTGAGAATGTTCCTGGGTATGGTGGGTTATTGTCGTCAGTGGATAATTAATTTTTCCCTGATAGCAAAGCCACTGATTAAGCTGACAAAAAGTGAGATGACAGACCCATTGGAACTAGATGGAGAACAAATGGCAGCATTTGAGGAGCTGAAAAGTAGAATGTGTGAAGCTCCTGCTTTAGGTATGCCAGACTATGAAAAGGAGTTTGAATTGTACTGCAGTGAGAGAAATGGATGTGCACTTTCAGTGTTAATCCAGAAACACGGATTACTGAGAAGGCCTATTGCGTACTTCTCATCAACACTTGACCCTGTAGCTGTAGGTTTACCAGGTTGTTTGAAATCTGTGGCTGCAACATGCAGAAGCCTGGAACAAAGTGAGGGAATCATAATGGGATATCCTGTAAGGGTATTCGTACCTCACAATGTGGCAATTCTTTTGACAAGAAGCAGAACCCAGTACATGTCACATAGTCGGCTGACTAAATATGAGAAAGTGATTCTGGGATTCTGGGAGCATCAAATGTGACTCTTGAGAGATGTGTGAATGTGAATCCAGCGACATTGTTGCCGGATATTGAAAATGTGGGTGTGAAGACAGAAGATGATCATAATTGTTTGGATGTGCTTGATTACTGTACAAAACCGAGACCAGACATAAGGGATCTTCCCTTACATGAGAGTGATCATGTGTTGTTTGTGGATGGATCATGCCTGAGGAATGATGAGGGTGTGCGGTGTGCAGCATATGCAGTGTGCAAAGTTTCAGAGGTTATGGAAGCATCACCATTGAAAGGAGTGAAATCTGCGCAAGTTGCTGAATTGGTGGCGTTAACAAAAGCTTGTGAAATTGGGAAAGATTTGAGAACGACTGTGATGACTGATAGTCAGTATGGATTTGGAGTTGTGCATGATTTTGGCCAACTTTGGCTACAAAGAGGTTTCTTGACGTCGAGTGGGACTCCAATAAAGAATGCTGAAGTGATTGGGAAATTACTTGAGGCGATACAGTTGCCTAAAGAGTTAGCAGTTGTAAAGTGTGCTGCTCATGGACAAGGAGATGATTTTGTGACAGTTGGCAACAGATATGCCAATGACATTGCGCAATACTGTGCAAAAAACAACCAGTCTATTAATCGGGAACGAGAAAGTGAAATGTCTTTTTGTTCTGTGATGTTTACTAATGTCTTAGAGACGTGGGATGAAGTGAAACAGTTGCAGGATGAGGCAGGAAAGGAAGAGAAGAAAGACTGGATTAAGGCAGGTTGTGCTCCAAGAGAAACAGACCATGTTTGGGTCTATAGAGATGGCAGACCAGTAATGCCGAACTCCATTTTGTCGTCAATGGCAAGAATGTATCATGGCCAGGGACATTTGGGGAGGGATGCGATGATCAGGTCATTTAAGCAGACCTGGTACAATGCAAAGTTCAGGACAATTGCAGAGAGCATCTGTCAAAGATGTTTGATTTGCCAGCAGTTTAACACTGGGAAAAAGACAGTGGTGAGTCTAGGAACAATAGGCAGAGAAGGAGGTCCTTTTACAAGAATGCAGATTGATTTCATTGAAATGCCCCAAGTGAACAGACTGAGGTATGTTCTAGTGGTAGTCTGTTTGTTTTCAAGATGGGTAGAGGCTTATCCGACTAGGAGAAATGATGGAATAACAGTGGCAAAATTACTGTTAAGAGAGTTGATTCCTAGGTACGGGTTTCCAGTAACGATTGAGTCTGATAGAGGTGGACACTTCTATAATGAACTCATGAGTTTGATTTGTGAAGCATTAAGCATACAGCAGAAGCTACATTGTGCATACCGACCAGAGGCTTCTGGTGTGGTTGAGCAGATTAATGGCACAATCAAGAACAGGATTGGTAAGATGTGTTTAGCCACTGGTATGAAATGGCCCGATGTTTTGCCTCTAGTGCTGATGACTATCAGATCTACTCCAGATAGGACTGCTGGTTTAAGTCCGCACGAGATAATCATGGGACGTGCAATGCGACATGCATATGTACCTGTCAATAAGTTGATGACAATAACTGATGACATGATTTTGGATTACTGTAAAGGCCTGGCTGACGCAGTTCATTCTGTGTTTCACCAGGTTGGAGAAGAAGCTACCACACTTGAGAAGAAGCAAGCTCATGATCTGAGTCCAGGGGACTGGGTGAGGATTAAGGTGCACAGAAGAAGAAATTGCTTGGTTCCAAGGTGGGGAAGGCCGAGACAAGTCATTCTTACTACGACAACTGCAGTAAAGTGTGCTGGAGTGAAAAACTGGGTACATGCGAGTCATACTCTGAGAGTTCCAAACCCAAAGGATGGGACTGGTAAGGAGTATTTTGAAGAGTCAGATTCCAGTGATGATGAAGATACAGAACCAGTGAGAAAAGAAGCAGAAAAAGCTTCAAAAGAACCATTGAGAGTCTCAGAGAAGAGATCAGATTCTGTGAGAGAGCCTGAAGTTCTGAAAAGCAGTGAAGGGAAAAGAAGAGAAAAGAGTAATTCCACAGAGACTACTCCTGAATTAGAAGAGGAGGAGATTGAAGAACCACTTGAGATTACACCTGAAGAAGTAGGGTCAGAAGAAGATAGAGAGGGACAGATTGCGGAAGACCCCCGAGGAGGTGTAGGGAATATTCTTGACAAGCTAGGTGAAGGGACAAGTAGACAGCAAGAAGATTGCGTGTCGGAGATCCGAGGAGGGACAGAAGTAGGGAAGTCTCAAACAGTGGTGAAAAAGACTGTGGAGCAAAAGAAAACTGCTGAAGAATCAGAGGCATTTGAAACAGAATCGGATGAAAGTGAAAATGAGAAATCAGAGGGTCGAGTTCTGAGAAAGAGAACTTGGATTGGAGAGAGAAATAATACAGGAACAAGACCGAAAAAGGTTGTGAGAGGAGATCTTTGGCCTAACAACAGAATAAAGAGGCTGAGATACAGAGTGATAAGAGCAAATGACTCGAAAGCTGAACAAGTGAATGAGGTGACGAGTCAAAATCCAGCAAGAGGTGAAAAGAGAAAAGTGTCAAAAGAACCAGAAGAGATCAAGAGAATAAGAAAACCTAACCAGAAGTATAGGTCGCCGGAATGGACGTACGTGGCACTGTCTGAAGGTGAAGAGGCAGAAAGTCAAGGAAATCCAGAGGAGACCGTACAAGAAGTGGTTGAGGAAGATACTGGTGAAATCCTGAAAGTAATCTTGACTGACATTGATGAAAAGTCGGATACTGAGGATATCGTTGGAGATCTAATACAGTTTGATGTTGAAGAGAATGAAGTAAAGAGTGATGAACATCCAAATTGAGTGAACAGAAGAAATCACTTGGAAAAGTGAAGAGAAGAAGAAAACTGAAATTGATTGTCTGAAGTAATCCAGAATTTAAAAGTCTCAAGTAGTGGAGTAGTAGAGGCTAAGTCAAAAGACACGGTCAAAGTAGTAAAATGGCTAACATAGAGAATAATCAAAATAGATGTGCCTTCTTAAGAAGATGGTGTAGAATGTGCTGCTGCTGTACTGGATTATTAATGCTACTATGGGGTGTTTTAGTTTTATTAGTTACTTTTGGTACATTTGAGATGCATACAGAGAATGTGACAAATGCAGGGAAGAGTTCACAAAAAGTAGTTCCGACTAGAATTAGTAATACTTACGTACATAAAGATAGGTCAATTAATAATTTTTCTAGTAATGTTTTTTCAAAATTGTTATACGAATATGTGAAAACAATGGAAGTTAGGGATTGCTACGTCTGTATGCAATTACCTGCATCCGTTTCAGAGGGTGTTACTTATCACCATTTACCAGCTACGTATGGAATTTCTTGTAGTGTTTTAAGTAGTGTTTTTTATTTGTTAGGGAAAATAGATTATAAGATGTCTAACAGAGATAGTATTTTTGGGCACTTGCCAATGAACAAAGAGCTGAATCCAGCTAAAGAAGCTAACATGTTTGGTGAGATTTTTATTGAGAAAGAAGGATTAACATTAGATTACATTTTTAAGAATAATTTAACTTGCAGTCTGAAAGAAGAGGAGAAAGCTTTCCTAAATATGGTGGAGGAAAGAAGATTGAGCATGCATGAGAAAGCAGGGAAATATAAAGTGAGTGAGACAATTTGGGACATTGAAATGGGAAAAGAATTGAGAAATGGGGCTAGTCCAACTTTAGCTCTAGATGCACCACAGAAGGGTAAGCTGTGCATTACAAGAAGGAAATCCCAATATGATACATACTTTGTTGGGACTAGTGAGTGTCATGATACATACTTCATTGCAACAGGATGGGGTTTCAGAGGTGGAGAAGATACAATTTTTCCAGGAGTGTACTATGTTTGTGGGAACAAGGCTTATTACAAGTTGCCTGACCATTGGTATGGCACGTGTTATGTGGGCCTGGTCTTTCCAAAGATCTTTCATATGGATAGAATAGAAGATGTAGAACATATTAATTTACTAACGCGTTTCAAGAGAGAAACTTGGTCTGAAATTGTGGGTGATATATTTGGAGCTTTAATTCCAGCAGTGGGAATTTCTTTGAATGCTTATGGAATTCGGAAACTGTCAACAGTGGTGGATCGCTTATCGACAAATACCGCTGGAGGGTTTCTTTTGGTGAATACGGAGTTGATTGCCGTACGTGCCATGTCTATGCAAAATCGACTTGCCCTTGATAGTCTATTGGCCAAGGAGGGTGGAGTCTGTGGAATGCTGAAAGTTCAACATTGTTGCACTTACATTCCTGACGAAAGCAAAGACCTGAAGGTCTATATCAAAAATATTACTGATTTGCATGAAGAATTAGTACCACTGGAAGCTGAAAGTATCTGGACTAAATTAGCTAATAAGGTGATAGCTGTTAAGAGTTTTATTGCAAAAATAGGTAGTACTATTATAGGTAGGATATTGTTTCCTTTAACTTGTATAATTGTTGCTCTATTGATACTAAGATTGGTGTGTTTGTGTTGTAAAAACAGGGGAGGGAAAAAGAAATTAATTAAAAGAAATAATGAAAAGAAAAATAAAATTTTCAAAAGAGAATCACAAGAAATTGAATTAGAAGAATTGAGGGAGAGTGTCTACTTAGAAGCAAAGAGGGATGATGAAAGAGTGACTGGTGTGTAGTGTTGTGTAAGGAGAAAAAGACATTTCCGATTTCTCCTAAAATGGGACTAAATTTTCACTAATTTTTTTTTGGGTTATTTGGTGATAAAATCACCAAAGGGGGGATTGCTAGAGCAGAGTTTTCTGTTTGAAAATTCATTGGGTTTTGAAGCTCTGGCTTGTCTATTTGTCATATTAATTTATTAATTAACAATTATCAATCATTTGTTTTGTGTAAGTGTTTTATACTAATCAATCTGTATGTTTTAACAAGAGAGAATTACACGTGGGAACGCATATGTGTGCTGATTAACAATAACGTGCATGTTTATATGTTTAAATGTTGCTGAGTGCTGTTTATTTTAAAGCACGAAACGCTTTCGAATTAATGCTTTTCTATGTTGCAGAGGCTAGATAATTACATACACATAAGGGTATTAGTGGGGTTAACACTGTTTAATCACTATGCTGTGGTAACGTTGTTTTGTCTCTTTCAATTAAGATGGTCTATTGTGGCCTATTGAGGCCTAACTTAAGATGGCCAACATTTAGAGCCTGGTTTCGAGTGAAAGTTTATGGTGGAAAAGGCCTTGCTGAATATGGATGCGAGTCATCTGTCCACAGTCCTTGCCTGGTTAAAACTTTCCGTGAGGACAGCAGCAGTTCTGGGCATGTCTCCAAATGCGTTGGGACGACAGCCTTGGCAGCCTTGGAAAACAAAGGAGCTTTAAAGAAAGACTCTGAGCTCTGAGCTCATCGGAGGAAATGTGTGGAAGTTAAGAAGATACTTTTTAAATATTAGTTCCTGTTCTGTCTTTTTATTTTTGTGATTTTTCTGAGCGGAGATTTTTCCAAATGTAACGAGGCTACATCCTTTCCTTCTCGCTTTGCTCGGAGACTCAGCGGACGCAATGAACATTTTTGTATATTTCCTTTGTTTAAAATACTATAAAAATTGTTAGCCTAGAGAGGGTCTTTGCCACTTTGCCATTTCCTTCCCGAACCTGCGTTGGTGAGGATCGTTGCTGAGAGGACTACGTCTTGAGAGACTTTACCGAGAGACTTGTTCTGACCCGTTCTGACATTTAGCTAGAATAGGTAACTATGAGAATGATGATTTATTCTGATTTACTTTCTTTGACTAATTTTAGATAAAGTACCATACTTTTGAATACGGTGTTGGTTATTATCTCTTGTCAATTATTGAGTACTATGTTTTGATTATTATGGTATAGATTGTTTAGATTATGTTTCAGGGCAGTTACAATAACCAGGTCTTATCGACCTCGATATAGATGCAGGGTGTTTAGGAGTTTTCTTTCCACAGGTTCAGTGCTGGTAGAGTATTTGAGCGAATGTTAGTGAAATGGGCCCTAGTGTGTGATGAGTGTATGTGCGTGTAACTGTGAAATTACTCTATTCGTGGAAGTGAGGATATTATATACACCCTGATCTCTATCATAGGTAGGTGCACACACCACACCCTCACTAGATCATGTCTCTGGGAGGAGATCAAGATGATTCTCTCTCAGGAGGGCTAATCCCTAGAAAGATACCCTCTAGATATGATACCCTAACTTTTCAGGAGATGAGACAATTGTGTACCTCCAGAAAGTTAAAACAGGGTTCAAACCCTACCCTCATCCAACTAGTGGAGATCTTAGAAGAGTATGATACTCAGAGAGCCTCCCAAGATAGTACCCTAGGTACAGGTGAGGGCCTAACCACTACAGATGAGCCAGATGGGACTTCAGAAGATGAGGTAGATAGCCAGGCCCAAGTTGGGAGACTTAGCCAGGCTAACTTAAGCCTACATGGGAGTGTAAATGGGGTCCCCCTATTCAGACCCCCAAGTGGACTTAACCAGAGAAGCAGGAGAGGAAGATCCCCTTCAGGGGAGTCTATCCACTCCCATGTCTCTAACAGCTCCCATGGCTCTTCTCATAGGGGAATGACTTCCCCACAGAGAAAAGAGCACCAGGCCAGAATGAGGGAAGCCAATCCGAGGATTGAGAGGGAAGAACTTGCCCTTGCCAAATAGAAGCTTGCTCTGGCCAGAGAGCAAAAGTTAAGTGGGTTAGAACCCACTGGTGGCAGCAATACCCCTAGAGATAGAGACAAGGCCTATGATAATAGAAACCTGAGCAAGATTGTCCCTTCCTACAAGTGTGGGGATGACATCCACAAATGGATAACTGCTTTGGAGATAGCCTGCAAAGTACAGCAGGTACCCCAAAGTCAGTGGGCAGCTATCTTGTGGCTCTCCTTCTCTGAGAAAGGTAGAGACAAGCTCCTCGCAGTTAGTGATGAGGATGCTGACAATTACACTGTCCTGAAGAGTGCTCTACTTGATGGGTTTGGCCTAAGCACTGAACAATACAGGTTGTTGTTCAGGGATACCCAGAAGACACAGACTCAGGACTGGACTGACTTTGTAGATTGTGCCACTAAGGCTTTGGAAGGCTGGCTATTGGGAAGTAAGGTTAAGGACTATACAGGATTGTATAATTTGATCATGAGAGAGCAAATCCTTAACAACTGTCAAAACCAGCTACTGCATCAACACCTAATTGATTCTGATCTGACTTCTCCCCAAGAATTGGGAAAGTAGGCAGATAGATGTTTCAGGACTAGAGTTAAGCAGAAAAACCAGAACCAGGGCGGTGATCAGAAAAAGGCAGACCAGAAGGGTAATGATCAGAAACAAAAAGACCAGAAGTTTTCACCAGGCCCCCAAAAGGCTCAGGGGGAGGGTGGTCCCAAAAAGGATAAGAAGAAAGATGGCCAAAAGAAACCCTGGTGCAACTATTGTAAATCAAACTCACATTGGTTTAGTGAGTGCACCAAAAAGGATAAGCCCCCAGCCACCATTGCCCCTAAGGCAACTGTACCCCCTAGTCCAGCTGTAAGTGGTGG
Organism: Triturus cristatus; assembly: GCF_964204655.1. Classification (NCBI taxonomy): domain Eukaryota; kingdom Metazoa; phylum Chordata; class Amphibia; order Caudata; family Salamandridae; genus Triturus; species Triturus cristatus. Next base: position 1,632,668,428 of record NC_140591.1, on the reverse strand, counting down.
TTCCCAGAAAAAGGGTGTAGTAGGGTTGACCCTGGGAACTGAGGAGGATTCTGGCCTAGTCAGGATACCTACTCAGGCTGTTCTGATCTGTGATGGGGAAATAGCTTTGTCCTATACTATAGGTCCCAGTAACCTGGGCAAGTACAGACAGACTCCTTTTATTAACCAAAGAATGGCTCAGGCCTACAGGGACACTGGGGCTAGTGTCATAATGGTGACACATGCCTTTGTGGACCCTGGACAGATCATACTAGGTGAGAATTACCTAGTGACCAACGCTAGCAATGCCACTACTTCCCATAGTGTGGCAATTGTTAACTTCTCCTGGGGAGGTGTAACTGGCCTCAAGAAAGTTGTTGTTAGTTCAGACCTTCCTGTAGAGTGTTTGTTGGGCAATGATCTTGAAACTTCAGTTTGGTCTGAAGTGGAGTATAGGACCCATGCAGAAATGCTGGGGATAGATGCACATGTCCTTGCTGTGACCAAGTCACAGGCCAAAAACTGCAACACTGAACAGGTGCTGGATCCTGGGACAATGGACCAGACACAACCCAAGAGAAAGAGCAGTAGGGTTAAGGCTATGCCTTCCCCCCTGCCTCAGGTGGTGGATCAGCCCTCACAGGAGGATGATCCTGAGAGCCCTGAATGAACTGTCCTAGAAGAACTGGAACCTGATCAGGTTGAGTTTCTTGGGACAGGGGGGCCTTCAAGGGCAGATCTGAGGCAGGCACAATTAGACTGTCCTTCTCTTGAACCCCTCAGACAGCAGGCTGCTGCTGAGGCTGCAGGGAATGCTCAAGGTACCCATAGAGTGTATTGGGATGAAGGGCTGCTGTACTCAGAGGCTAGAGACCCCAAGCCTGGTGCATCCAGGAGGTTGGTCATACCAATGAGTTTCAGAGGCTTCCTTCTTACCTTGGCCCATGATATTCCCCTTGCAGGACACTTAGGCCAGAACAAGACTTGGGACAGGCTTGTCCCTCACTTTCACTGGCCTCATATGTCAGAAGATACCAAGGAGTTTTGTCGCTCTTGTGTCACCTGCCAAGCCAGTGGCAAATCAGGTGGCACCACAAAGGCCCCCCTCATACCACTACCTGTGGTGGGGGTTCCCTTTGAGAGAGTGGGCATAGACATTGTAGGACCAATGGACCCACAAACAGCATCTGGGCACAGATTTATACTGGTGATAGTGGACCATGCCACCAGGTATCCAGAAGCTATACCCCTAAGGACCACAACAGCTCCTGTTGTGGCAAGGGCCGTACTTGGAGTATTCTCCAGAGTGGACTTTCCAAAGGAGGTCATTTCTGACAGAGGTACCAACTTCATGTCAGGATATTTGACTGCAATGTGGAAGGAGTGTGGTGTAAACTACAAATTCACTACCCCCTATCACCCACAGTGCAATGGGCTTGTGGAGAGATTCAACAAGACCCTAAAGAGAATGATAAAAGTTTTACCAGACAAGCTTAGGCGAAGATGGGACATCCTTTTACCCTGCCTTCTGTTTGCTTACAGAGAGGTCCCACAAAAGGGGGTTGGCTACAGCCCTTTTGAGCTTTTGTTTGGGCATCCTGTATGGGGACCCCTGTGTTTAGTAAGGGAAGGATGGGAGAGACCTCTCAGACAACCCAAACTGGACATAGTGTTTTATATACTTGGCCTCCGCTCCAGCATGGCAGAGTATATGAAGAAGGCTTCTAAAAACCTTGAGGCAAGCCAAGAACTTCAAAAAGCTTGGCATGACCAAAAGGCTGTGCTGACTGTGTACCAGCCAGGGCAGAAAGTGTGGGTGCTGGAGCCAGGGGCCCCAGCAGCCCTCCAAGACAAATGGTCTGGACCCCACACTATTGTTGAGAAAAAGGGAGAAGTCACCTACTTGATGGACCTTGGGACTCCCAGAAGCCCCCACAGGGTGCTTCATGTCAACAGATTGAAGGCATATGTTGACAGGGCAGACATGGGCTTACTCATGGCTACAGATGAGGGGCAGGAAGAAGAGAGTGACCCTCTCCCAGACCTGTTGACTCAGAACCCTGATGATGGCTCAGTTGATATGTGGTCTTTTCTGACAGCCTCACTGATCATCAGCAACAGGACTGCAGACTAGTTCTGCAATCCTACAGACATATGTTCTCTCTGACCCCAAGTCAGACAAACTGGTGCACCCATGAGGTGGACACTGGTGACAGTCTGCATGTGAAGAGTAAAATCTACAGGCAACCTGACCATGTCAGGGACTGCATAAAAGTTGAGGTACAAAAAATGTTGGAGCTGGGAGTCATTGAATCGTCAGAGAGCCCTTGGGCTAGTCCTGTAGTCCTTGTGCCAAAACCTCACACCCAAGTTGGTAAGAGAGAGATGAGGTTTTGCGTGGATTACAGAGGTCTCAATGCTGTCACTAGGACAGATGCCCACCCAATACCTAGGGCAGATGATCTCATTGACAGATTGGCAGCTGCCAAGTTTTTGAGTACATTTGACCTCACAGCTGGCTACTGGCAAATCAGACTAGCTGAAAGTGCAAAAGCCAAAACTGCTTTCTCGACCCCAGGAGGACATTATCAATTTGTGGTAATGCCCTTTGGTTTGAAGAATGCACCTGCCACTTTCCAAAGGTTGGTGAATCAAGTCCTTACTGGGCTGGATGACTACTGTGCAGCTAAACTTGATGATATTGCTGTCTTTAGCTCCACCTGGGAGGATCACCTGGTCCACCTGAGGAATGTTTTAGAGGAGCTGCAAAAGGCAGGCCTCAATATCAAGGCCACTAAGTGCCAGATAGGGCAGAGCAAGGTTGTGTACCTGGCCCACCTAGTTGGTGGGGGTCAGGTTCAACCACTGGAGAGCAAGATCCAGACCATAAAGGACAGGACTCCTCCAACTACCCAGACTCAGGTCAGAGCTTTCTTGGGCCTGACTGGGTACTACAGAAAGTTTGTTAAGAACTATGGGTCCATTGTGACACCACTTAATGACTTGACCTCCAAGAAAATGCCACAGAAAGTTTAGTGGACAGTAAGCTGTCAAAAAGCATTTGATGACCTGAAGCAGGCCATGTGCAGTGCACCTATTCTGAAAAGTCCCGACTACTCCAAAGAGTTTATTGTCCAGACAGATGCTTCAGAGTTGGGTGTGGGAGCTGTTCTTTCACAACTTAATGTAGATGGTCAAGACCAGCCCATTGCTTTTATAAGTAGAAGGCTGACCCCTAGAGAGAAACGTTGGTCAGCTATTGAGAGGGAGGCCTTTGCTGTGGTTTGGGCCCTGAAGAAGCTGAGGCCATACTTGTTTGGCACTCACTTCAAGATTCAGACAGACCATAAGCCCCTCTTGTGGCTAAATCAGATGAAGGGTGAAAATCCCAAACTTCTTAGGTGGTCCATTTCCCTACAGGGGATGGACTTCCCAGTGGAACATAGACCTGGGACTGACCATGCCAATGCAGATGGACTCTCCAGATATTTCCACTTAGAACATGAAGACTCAACTGGTCAAGGTTAGTTTAATGTCCCTAAGTTTGAGGGGGGGGGGGGGTTGTGTAGGAGAGTAGGGTCTGCTTTCTATGTTCACCCCCACTTTTTGCTTTTGCTTTACTGGTTTTCGACTTAGATGTGGCTGTGGGCCTGCTAATCAGACCCACAGCCCTGCTGTTCTCTCTCTAAATTAATACTATGTACTTTAGGTGCATAACCCAATTGGTAGGGACCACCTTATTAGACCCTGTATAGAGTACCTTAGGTACCCAGGGCATAGGGGTACTCCAGGCCTACCAGGGGCTGCAGCATGTATTATGCCACCCCTGGCCTGGCCTTTCATTATGACACAACTGGCTGATCACTCAGCTGGGGCAAGGTTGTGTAATCACCCCTTGCTTAGGTGTAGTATCCCTATACCTACCTTATATATAGACACATGTGTACCTATCAGCCACTCCTATGGCAGGCCTTAAAAATCCTGGAGGCAGAGTGCTTGGTAACATGTGAGATGGTGCTCTAGTATGAGCTGAGCCTGTCTGCAGCCTTCGGAACCATGTCCTTTTAGCTGTTCTATGATATAGCCTACCATATACTCTTAAAGTGCCTTATAATCTTAAACGGTTATGGTAACTATGGTTTGGCTTTATCAAAACATGTTGTGTAAGGTGTCTAACATTTTGGAATAATACCCCCATACCATTTCTGGTGATGAGGATATTATCCCTCCCTTCTAGAGGGAGAAGACATGTTGAAACCTACTTACCCGGTTGAAGTTAACCAGAGCCCCAGCCTCACAAAATGGATGCTGCTGCCGCGACACAAGTCTGACCTCCTGCTGCTGGGAGTGATCCCGGCACGGGAGGCTTGGACAATAGGTTTCCTGCCTTGGGAGGTGCTAGCACCACCCCAGACAGGCCTTAGTGTATTGGGGCAGGGAGGGATGAAAGAAACTAGACACTGCCTGGGGCACACAAGGTGTCCCATGCATAGTCCAGTTCAAACCGGTGCTGGGGCACTCCAGCCCCAGTCCTGGCGCGAAACTGGACAAAGGGAAGGGGGTGTATCCACCCCCCTCCCAGGTCCCACCCATAAGGCGTGACCTAGCAGGCAAACCAGCCCCCCAGATTAGTATAAGAGTGGGAGATGGGCCCCAGGAGATTAGATTATCCTGAACCTGCAACTTGAACAGAAACTCTGGACCTTCGACATTCGACCTCAGGAAGAAGACTGAAGAATCTCCCTTGTGGCCAAGGAGTGACCACCCTGGGCAACCAGGCACCATCCAGTGACTGCTGCTTGCTTTGCGACTGATCCTACGAGGGACGACTGCAGAGACTGACCAGCGCCGAGACTTCCAGACACCTCTGAACCAGATCCACATCTACAGCAAAGCTGAGACCCGTGGAGGCGACGAGGGATGTGGGACCGGCGACTTGGGAAAAGTGGCTAGTAGCTGACTAGCGCAACTTCGAGGCTCCCTCGAGGCTGTGCTTGGGGAATTGAGATGCCCCCATCCCGAGCACCACCTGCAAAGAAGACCAGCTCCCCACACTTCACGTATTCTGTGTGGGATCCTTCTGCACCTGACCTGCTCGACGCATTGTCCGGTTGCTGGCCCGTTGGCTAGTGACCCTTTTGACGACGACCCTTGAATTTCACCTTGCTGGTTTGGCTCCTCCAGACTGGCACCCGCTCCTCTGCGAAAGAGAAGCACCCCAGACCTTCCTGGTCTGCACCAGAAGCAAGTCCTCCATCCTGCGTGGGTTCCGCTTGCCAAGGCTTGGTGAGTCCTAGCTCGACTTCGACGCCGCCGACAGCAAGAGCCTTCGTGGGACAGCTCGCCTCCTGGTCCTGGTCGTCCTCGACGTCTCCTGGTACCCGTGGCTGCTGCGACAAGCTTCACCTCTTCACTGCAATCTTCACGACATCGCCTGGTTCCTTCCTGGTTCCACGTAGTCACTGGCTAGTGACCCAGACTTTGTCCCTTCTGCTTGCAGGTATCCTTCCTTCTTGATTCCATCCTTGGAATCCACCGGACACTCTTCACTGGTGGCCTGCCAGCATCTTTTCTTCAGGCATCCATAGGAGTCAACGACGAAACCCGACGCAAGTTCACACCTATGCACCCGCAGCCCGTGGGCTAGGTAACTTCGGTACTCCGGTGCTCAGTAGGGTAGTGACTATCCTAGTGTCTAGTTTTCAAGTCTCGACTTCCTAGCTACTTCAGAAGTGTCCTAAATCTCTTTATTTCTAAACTGTACTGTTTTCATCGATTATACGCATTACGCATGAGTGTTTCCACTCTGCACCTGAATCCCGTGGGCCTCCCACTTCCTAACCTGGGGTAGTATAGTGTAGCCCCAGTGATTCCCTAGGCCTAGGCCTATCTTATGTTCGTGACAGTGGTCCTTATACCACTTACTTAGTATATGGTTTGCATGGCCCCTAGGGCCTAACTGTATTACTTACCTGTGTGACTTAATGTATGCTTGAATAAGACTGTGTTGTACTTACCTCGAATCTCATAAAGAGTGCTGAGGGTTTGACTAGAATAAATACACTTTATTTTATATATATATCTGTTGTGGTGTCCTTTCATTTGGTATTCAAGGGATTACCAATGGTATAACAGCTAGCTTCACATGCCATACAGAGTTTAGCCTAAGACTGCTCTTGCCCATGCTACCACTAGGATAGCTGGTCTATAAGGTTGACTTTACAACCAATCACCATAAGGGTTGTTTGGACTGATATAAGGTGTACACTAGAATTAGTGACATCATACATCAGGCCAACTTCTCACAGGGGCCTTGCGCCTAGTCCGAGTTCAGACGCCATTCGTGATCCATCATGCACGGCGGCTGAGTTTGTTCAGATGTTGAACCACCAGGGTAATGCCCTGGTGTTCCAGCCATGTCCAGAGGCGCAGAGCCTCCTGACAAAGGGTCCACGACCCCACCCCGCCCTGTTTGTTGCAATACCACATGGCGGTGGTGTTGTCCATGAACACCTGCACGACACTTCCCCGGACAGAGGGAAGGAAGGCTTTCAGTGCAAGCCGGATCGCTCTCAGCTCCAAAAGGTTGATATGGAGTTGAGTCTCCGCCGGATCTCCGCCTCTCCCATATGGCCTCCCCATCCCAGGAGGGACGCATCCGTCACTACTACGTGCTCCGGTTGGGGTAGGGAGAGGGATCTACCGCTGACCCAATCGCGATCCGTGAGCCACTACTGCAACTGTTTCGCAGTGCCCTCTGAGATCAAGACATGGTCGGACAGGTTGCCTCGATGTTGGGCCCACTGAAATTTCAGGTCCCACTGCAGAGCCCGCATTCGCCACCTGGCGTAATGCACCAACAGGATGCAGGAGGCCATCAGCCCCAGAAGCCGCAACACCAACCTGACCGAAACCCAGGATAGAGGCCGAAAGATGGGAATCAGAGCCTGAATATCCCGGACCCGCTGTTCCGGTGGATAGGCCCGGAACTGCGCCGAATCGAGAACCGCCCCGATTAAGAGGAGTTTCTGAGAGGGACTCAGGTGCGACTTCGGCACATTGATGGAGAACCCCAGTGAATGCAGGAGGTCGGCCGTAGTCTGGAGGTGGGAGACGACTTGCTGGGGCGAGCCCGCCTTCAACAGCCAGTCGTCAAGATAGGGGAAGACTGGAACCCCCAATCTGCGACCACCGCCATCACTTTCGTGAACACCCGAGGGGCACTGGTGAGTCCGAAGGGGAGCACGGTGAACTGAAAGTGCTCCTGACCCACCGTGAACCGCAGGTAACGCCGGTGGGCCGGCAGGACAGGGATGTGAAAATAAGCGTCCTGCAAGTCCAACGCTACCATCCAGTCTCCAGGGTCTAGGGCAGCCAAAACCTGAGCTAAAGTCAGCATCTTGAATCGTTCCTTCCGGAGGAAGGCGTTGACACTCCTGAGGTCCAAGATAGGGCGTAGGCCCCCTTTGCCCTTCTTGGGAACCAGAAAGTAGTGGGAATAGCAACCACGACCTACTTCTGGACCAGGAATGCGCTCGACGGCCTCCTTGGCCAAGAGGGCCGAAACTTCCTCCCGCAGAAGATGCAAATGATCCCCCGACATACGGTGGTATTGCGGTGGCATGGCTGGAGGGGTCGTCTCGAAGGGGAGGGAGTAACCCCTTTGGACGATTTGCAGCACCCACTTGTCCGAAGTGATGGAGCGCCAGTGGAGCAGGTGATGGCGAACTCTGCCGCCCACTGGCGTTGAATGGGCCTGAAAGCTCGGACTAGGAGGGCTTTGAGGCGGATGCTGCTGGGGTGGATGTGGACTGACCGGAACGTTGTCCTCCCATACCGCCTCGGCGGAATCCACGTCGGCGACCGCGTGCAGGTTGGTTCTGCGGCCGGTGGCTGGGCGGATGTGAGGAGGCGCCCCTTCCTTGGCCACGAAAGGGACGAAAGGCGGAAGTTTGTGGCCGTGGGGCCGAAAGACCCAAGGACTTGGCCGTAGCCCGGGAGTCCTTGAAACAAGCCAACGCACTATCCGCTTTCTCAACAAAAAGGCGAGTGCCATCAAAGGGCATATCCATGAGGGTACTCTGGACATCCCCCGAAAAAGACGTGGACCTCAGCCAGGCGTGGCGCATGAGCGCCACCGTGGTGGAAATCGCCCTACCCAGCGAGTCCGTAGTGTCAAGTCCACACCTGATGGCATGCCGCACTACATCTCGCCCGTCAGCAATCGACTGGGTGAGTCGTGTTCGGGCCTCCTCCGGACACAGGGGCAGCACGTCCTCCACCGCATCCCACAGGGAGTGGGAGAAACGGTCCAAGAGGCAAGCGGTGTTCAAAGACCGCAAACCCAAACTGAGTGATGAGAACAGTTTCTTCCCAAACTGTTCCAACCTCTTGGATTCCCGATCCGGAGGAGCGGACGGGAAGGAGGATTGGGAGGTTGAGGCCTGGATAACCAGACTCTCAGGGGTGGGGTGTTGGGAGAGAAAACTGGGGTCGCCTGGAGCGGGGCGATGGCGCCGGGCCACGTTCTGACCCACAGGAGGTACTGTGGATGGCTTGGACCAAGTGCCCTGCAGAACGTCAGTGAGGGCCTCATTGAACTGCAGCAGAGGCTCTGTGGAGCTTGCTGTCGGTTGAAGCACCTCAGTGAGGATGTTAGTCCTCACGGCCACAGCAGGCAACTCCAGCCCAAGGGCTTCGGCTGCCTTGCGCAGCACCACTGTAAAAGCTGCACCTTCCTTCGAGGCCATAGTCGGAGGAGAAATGAAACCAGCGTCTGGGGAGGTACCCAGACCACTGGCATCCCCCAGTTCGTCTGCCCAGTCCTTTGAGAGTTGGGCCTGTCTGGCCAGAGGGTCCTCAAACCCCTCCCAGTCGCCCTCGTCATCCGATTCCCGATAAACAGGAGGAATGATTGGAGCCGGGCGGTAGATGAATTGCTCATCCATCGGGTGTGGCGTCGAGCGGCGCCGCGCCGGCGTCAGGCCCGGACCGGGCTAAACTGGGGAACGGCGTCGTCCGGGGATGGCGCCGGCAGAGGAGGCGTCGTGAGGTCGACCGGCACCGGCAGGGATCCATGCCTGGATCCCTCGGGGACCTGCGGCGTCAGGACCATGTCATCGACGGCGCCGGGGCCGGAGCCGCCGGCACGCGAGGTCGCCCAGTCGAGCCCGCGGGGCCCGAAGGCACGCCGGCAGGCTGTCTACGGCGGAGCCAGGCTCCTCATGGCCGATAGGAAGGCACTGACCTCCGTCGGAGTCGTGTCAGTCCCAGGGACCGGCGGGTATGGGGACGGACGCGGCTCCAGCGGCTCCGACGGAGCCGCGGGGGTGGAACCACCCTGACCCTCGGCCGAGTCGCGCGACCCGCGAGGGGAGTCCGAAGAGCGGTGTCGCCTCTTTGACTTCTTGGATCGCTTCGACTTACCCGAAGACTTTGAGCCAGACGAGCGATGATGGTGACTGCGGCTCCGCGATCGGTCCTTGGACCTCCTCCTGGACCAGGACCGAGAGCGGCGCGGAGCCGAGTGCCGAAGCTCGAGAGGCTTACGGGACCGCTCCCGCCTAGCTTTCAATGTCAATGCCAGACAATCGAGGCACGACGCCGCGTCGTGGTCGGCCCCCAGGCAGTAAAGGCACCGGCGATGGTGATCCGTCACCGACATCAGTCGATGACAGGAGTCACAGGCCTTAAACCCAGGCATCCTACCGGCACCAGAGTCGAGTCGACAGACCAAAAAGAGTCAAAAAGTTAGTCAAAAAGTGACTAAGGGGTAAGCTCTTCCCGGATCGGCGCTTACTGGCGCGGAAAAAAGAGGAACTGACGTCAGCGCGCGAGGGCGGCGTCTAAGTACTCCGACGACGTCATTCCGGCGCTTTCCGGATCCAGCCTGACGCCTGGGGATATTCTAAGGTGAGGAATCTAACTAAGGTGTTTCTTTCAGATAATGTAAATGCATGATTGAATGAAGCAAGTGTGTAGTGCCTGGCACGGGCCTGTCGTTGCCATAGGGCTACCACCCTTGTAGAGACACTGGATTTCCAGGACGTTTCTGTCCCTCCACCCCTCGCACATACCTTTTGGTGAAAGGCGTGACTGTGCTGTTGTAGGAAGTGATGTCAGAGGCACCTCTGGGGCAGGGAACGGGCAGTTAGGGGCCAATGCTTACGTAGTAGCGCTCCTGTTGTGGGGTCTCACGGTGGGTGAAGCTGTCCCTCTGCGGGGTTGCTGTGCACAGCGCAGGACCCGCATGTTGTGATGACGCGTTTCATATTATTACTTAGGGTGATTCAAGTCAGCCCCACTCTTTTAAAGTCCAGACTCAGACCCACCCGTGGTGGGAGAAGAGCTGGGCAGAGGCCTAGTTGCCGCCTTGTCTTACAGACCAGTGCAACAGCTGTCAATTCCAAAGCGCTTCGATGTCGTGGGACACAGAGCGCTGTAGGAACGGAGAGAGCCAAAGGGCTGTTTTAAAAAAACTCCTCATGGTCTTTACACCAATAAGATGCACCCGTTTGTGTTTACATTTAGATTGCATATATATAGCGCTTACTACCCCTTTCGAGCTTCACAGCACTATAGCTGACCTGATTTCCTGCACTTACACCAATGCATATAACACGCTAGGTTGGGTGAAAACGGTCTTGTACTTTTTCACCGTGGAGTCAAAGAAAAACAACTGCGCGCACCTCGTGCTCACAAGTGAGGGGAGTGCGGCCGAGAGCAGGGACGCCCAGCGCTTCCCTTGCGGGAACGAGCGCAATGAGTGCTACCAGATAGTGCCACTCGCTCCCGCAAGGGAATCGCCACACATGCACGCGTTGCCATTGAAGGCAATGGAATGCGTGCACGTTTTTGGCTCAAAAGCCGAAGCGATTGCTAAAGGTCTTTTTACCTAAGCAGCGCATGCGCACTGCATAGGCGAGACCTAAAAACAGCTCTATTTTTGGAATTCACGAATAATGTTTATTCTCCTAAATCTTTTCATTTCCTCAAACATTACTCTGTTCCAAAGGAAATCATCCAATAGAAACACTTCTACATTAACCCTTTTACTCTAACACGGCTCCCTTACAGCAACCTGATCCTCACAGAAAAGTGTTGTGTAAGTGCTTCATAATACCGATAGTTGCAGCAGTAATAGGTCAAGGTTGTATATTTCAGAAAAATTTGAATTATATTCAGAAAATTTGTGCTATGTGATCATTGTAAGTGAGCAGCAAATGTCACAGCCTTCAATTATCTATAGTGTCATGCACAAATTATCAGAAGGACTCAAATATTTTGCTTTCATTCTTCAGCTATTTGTAACAAAGTGAAAACAAATCTTAGCGCTCGCATGGTGAAAGGATAAAAAAAGGAATAGGTACACCTGGAAAAAAGTGAAGGAAAAGGCCAGTCAGAGACATAAAATGGCATTAGTACAAAATAAATCATTGGGGCGGTAATGTCCCCTGCGCTGAGCACCCGACTGCCTGTTTCGGGTATCTTGATTTTTTATTTTGGTCCAAGCCTCACACTACTCTAGTGAGTGTGCAGAGACCTAAGCCTGTCCTGTGACATGAGGGAGGTCCTGGACCGGTCTTGTGACCTGAGGGGGCAACAAGCGTGCCCTCATTGCACTGACAGAGGACTAGGTTCCCTCTCATGGGTTTAGTCCAGATAGTGGTGGCAGCAGCTTACTGTGGTCTGTATATCCGTGGATGTGACCAGGCCTTATTATCTGCTTCACTGGAGTGGGCGCCTATTGGCCGACTCATGTATACTTCTACTTCTATGTGCTAATCTGGATCCTAATACTAACATCCCAAGGGAATGCTGAAATTGTTAGAGTACATGGCCTGCATGGTATTTGCATGGTATGTATGTGTGAGCTGCATTAATGGAGGCCAGCTAGATTCATTTAAATACCCCAAGCCTGGCCTTGTGCACAAGATGTAGGTGAGGTTACTTTCCCAGACAGAGACAGTGTATCGCTGACATTCCTGAAACTAAAAGGTGGAGGTCTAGATGCTAAAGAGGGGCTCCTTTACAAATGTGGTCAGGTATTTTACTGAGCTCAGCTCTTTCTTACGCACTGTAATTTGGTAGATGGTGGGAGTGAAGGGTGGGGCTGCATCTTTGTTGTTTAAGATGAAAGGGACCCCTTAGATGAGGCCACCATTTTGTCTTTCTCTTGATTGTTCTTCAGTGTGATGATGAAAGCCAGTGCAGAAAGCTTACAACTCTGTGTGTCGTTGCTGTGAGTGCCCCAGGCTGAAGGCTTAACTGTTGTGAGGAGCATTGCTACTCACAACAGCTGTGTCTGCAGAGCTGCCTGTGTTGCCTGAACATGAAACACCTTGAAAAAACAAGTGACAAGAGATGTTTGGCAAAACGGGAATAGTTTGTTTTATTATACAGTGTGGCTGAAAGAACAGTCACAGGCATAGATTCTGAGGACTGTCTCAACTTACAATCGGTCTGAAATAGGTTCTTATATAATTCATTGAATTTCATAAATAGTTCAGTTGATCCTTTTTTGTTAATAAATGAAAACCGCTGTCTGTGGAGTTATAAATTAATGTATTTGATCGGAAACCCAAGTGGGTCTTGACCTTGCGTGGACACAATGCAGCCAGTGGGTAATGTGTCCAGATGTCCAGAAGAACAAGTTACTTACCTTCGGTAACGCTTTTTCTGGTGGATACAGTATCTGCCTGTGGATTCCTCACCTTGTGAATATCCCCTGCGCCAGCATTCCACGGAACTTTTCTTCCCCAGCATTCCACGTCGACGTGGGCGACGTCACAATACATCGGCTCCGCACGCGACTCCGTGCGACGTCATCGGAGCCATAAGAAGCCCACGTCGGCGTGATGACGTCAGTTCCACCCATTTTTTCCGTGCCTTCGAGGCGAACAGGTGAACCAACGACAATCCCAAGTATACACAGTATATAGAAAAACCAATACATATACATAGCATACAAAACAAAGGAATGCTAATCAAACAAGCATTACCTACAAATGTACAAGAGAAAATATAAGCATTTCAAACAAGACCAATTTCATGGTATACAAAAGGTGGACAACGGGGAGGCGGGTGGGTTGGTGAGGAATCCACAGGCAGATACTGTATCCACCAGAAAAAGCGTTACCGAAGGTAAGTAACTTGTTCTTCTGATGGATACATCTGCCAGTGGATTCCTCACCTTGTGAATAGATTCCCACAGCAGTCCCCACTCCCGGAGGAGGGTGTCCACCTTCCTATACCAGAAAGTCTTGCAAGACAGAGCGCGCGAAGTGGCCCTCCCTCCTCATCTCAGAGTCCAAGCAATAATGCTTTGCGAAAGTATGGAGGGAGGCCCAAGTCGCGGCCTTACAAATATCTGCCACAGGAACACCCCGGGCCAGAGCAGATGTTGAAGACTTAGCTCTAGTAGAGTGAGCACGAATACCCTCAGGAGGAGTCTTACCAGCCAAGGCGTAGCAGATCTTGATGGTCAGTATAATCCACCTTGACAGCGTGCGCTTGTGCACCGCTCTACCTTTAGAACGACCAACGTAGCCAATAAAAAGCTGGTCATCAACACGAAAGTCCTTGGTCCTGTCCAAATAAAAACTCATAGCCCTCTTCGGGTCAAGGCGATGGAGTCTTTCTTCTTCTTTGGAAGGATGAGGGGGTGGATAAAAAACAGGGAGGGTAATAGACTGCCCCAAATGGAAAGGAGTAACAACTTTTGGCAGGAAAGCAGCCCTGGTCCTGAGAACCATCCTTTCAGCATGCAAGGTAAGAAAAGGAGGTTTGGAACTAAGAGCTTGAAGCTCACTTACCCTCCTTGCCGAGGTTATGGCTACAAGAAAGACCACCTTAAAGGACAACAGCCTCAAAGGACAATTATGAAGAGGCTCAAATGGGGACCCCATTAAAAAGGTTAAGACAAGATTAAGGTCCCACTGAGGCATTACAAATGGAGTGGGAGGAAACATGTTTGTAAGGCCCTTGATGAACCTCAGAACAACCGGAGATTTAAATAACGAAGGTTGATCTGGAAGGCACAGAAATGCCGACAAGGCCGAAAGGTAGCCCTTAACCGTGGCCACCGCACAGCCCTGCTGAGCCAAGGAAAGAGCAAACTGAAGCACATCAGAAAGATGAGCCTTTAAAGGGTCAATGGACCTCTCTCCACACCACTTTACAAACTTAGACCACCTGTAGGAGTATATGGACTTGGTGGAGTGTCGCCTGGCCGATAAAATAACGTCCACCACATCAGGTGGGAGAGAGAAGGAACTCAGGTTGCCCCGTTCAATCTCCAGGCATGAAGGTGTAAGCTCTGGAGGTGGGGGTGTAGAACCTGCCCCTCCGACTGCGAGAGGAGGTCTGCCCTCAGAGGGAGACGGAGCGGAAGGCACGAGGAGAGGTGGAGAAGATCTGTGTACCACACCCTTCTTGGCCAGTCCGGGGCGACCAATATGACTTGGGCCCGGTCTTGGCGAATTTTCCTCAGAACCCGAGGAATCAAGGGTATGGGAGGAAACGCGTAAAGGAGTCGTGAACCCCAACTCAACTGAAACGCGTCCCCCAACGCCCCCTGCATCGGAAACTGGAGACTGCAGAATGACGGGCAGTGCGCGTTCTCTCGGGTGGCAAACAGGTCCACCCGAGGAGTCCCCCACGTCCGAAAGACGTGACGAACCACCTCCGGATGGAGCCTCCACTCGTGGTCGGCGGAGAACTGCCGACTGAGACTGTCCGCACGCACATTCAGCACCCCGGCCAGATGATTTGCCATCAGACAAATCTGATGGTCCTGAGCCCAGGACCACAGCCGCAGGGCCTCTCTGCAGAGACAAAGAGACCCTACTCCTCCCTGTTTGTTTATATACCACATCGCGGTCGTGTTGTCCGTCAGGACTTGAACTGACCGACCGCGAAGGGAAGGGAGAAAGGCCTTGAGTGCCAAACGAATCGCCCGCAACTCCAGAAGGTTGATATGAAACAACCTCTCCTCTGGAGACCAAAGACCCTTGATCTCCAGATCCCCCAGATGAGCACCCCACCCTAGGGTGGAGGCATCCGTTATCACTGTGGCCACCGATGGAGGTAGATGGAAAGGCTTTCCTTGGGACAGATTGCCCTCCACGCTCCACCAAGACAGATCCGCTGCAGCTTCTCCGGAGATCTTGATCGACTCCCCGAGATCCCCGTTGTGCTGATACCACTGCTTGCGGAGGCACCACTGGAGCGCCCTCATGTGCCAGCGTGCATGGTTGACCAACAGAATGCAGGAAGCGAACAGACCGAGCAGGCGAAGGACCTTCAGAACTGGAACAACCGCTCCACTGTGGAATAAAGGGACCATCTCCTGAATGTCGAGAATCCTTTGAGGAGGAGGGAATGCTCGACACACAGTAGTGTCCAGTACTGCCCCTATAAACAGGTTGCGTTGAGAGGGCACCAGGTGAGACTTGGGCACATTGATCGAAAAACCCAAGTCGAATAACAGCTGAGTTGTCACCTGCAGATGACGCTGCACCATCTCTGGGGACTCTGCCTTCAGAAGCCAGTCGTCCAGGTAGGGGAAAACCGGAATCCCCGACCTCCTGAGATGAGCAGCCACCACTGCCATCACCTTTGTGAAGACTCGAGGTGCAGTAGTAAGACCAAACGGGAGGACCGCAAACTGATAATGCTGCGACCCAACCGTAAAACGGAGATACTTCCTGTGCGACTTCAGGATTGGGACATGGAAGTACGCGTCCTGCAAGTCGAGCGACACCATCCAGTCTCCTTGCTGCAACGCTTGAAGAACCTGCGCAAGGGTCAGCATCTTGAACTTCTCCTGTTTCAGGTAAAAATTCAAGATTCTGAGGTCCAGAATCGGACGCAATCTGCCGTCCTTTTTGGGGATCAGGAAATACCGGGAGTAGCATCCCTGACCCCTTTCCTGCTCCGGAACCACCTCTATTGCGCCCTTCTGAAACAAAGCTTGAACTTCTTTCTGCAGGAGAAGCAGATGGTCTTCCGAGCAATAACCTTGGCAAGGAGGGTAAGGGGGAGGAAACTCCCGAAAGGGAAGGGCGTACCCAGTCTCTACGAGGTTCAAAACCCAAAAGTCGGTTGTAACAGATTTCCAACCCCGTAGAAAGTAGGACACCCGACCCCCCACAGGTCTTACATGATCCGGGATGGGGGATCTAGGGCTGCTTCCCTGAAGCCTCATTTGGAGCAGAGGAGGAGGAGGAAGAAGAGGGGTTACGACCAGAACCTCTCCGACCCCTTTGCTTCCCTCTATAGGAGCGATAGAGGGGATTCTGCTGCTGTTGTTGCTGCTGTTGTTGTGGCTGTCGGAAGGAGCGAAAGGATGACCTTCCGAATCCCCTAACCTTACGGAAAGTTGAACCTCTCACAGGAACCTGCAGACCCAAGGACTTCGCCGTTAACCTACTGTCCTTAAAACGTTGAAGAGCAGAATCTGCCTTCTCCCCAAACAACTTTTGTCCATCAAAGGGCAGATCCACCAGCGTGGCCTGGACATCCGCAGAAAACCCCGAGGAACGGAGCCAAGCTTGTCTCCTTGCGGCAATGGACGACCCCATAATTCTCGCCACAGAGTCCGCCGTATCCAGCCCAGACTGGATCACCTGCCTGGCAGCTGCCTGAGTGTCCGCCACAACCTCCATGAAGGACGACTTATCCCCCTCAGGTAACTTAGGGGCCAGAGTCTTTATAGAGTCCATCAGGGCATGAACATAACGCCCCAGCAAGCACGTAGCATTTGATGACTTCAATGCCATACTTCCTGAGGAGAAAGACTTTTTGGCCGCCTGATCAACTTTCTTCGACTCCCTATCAGCCGGAGATTGGGGGAAAGCACCCGAAGCATGTTTAGAACATGAAGCCTGCACCACTAGGCTCTCCGGAGAAGGATGCGTGGATAAAAAATCCGGGTCTCCTGGCGCAACCCTGTATCTCCTTGCCACCTGCCTGCAAACTGCTGGAGCTGACAGAGGCTTCTTCCACACCTCCAATACTGGTTCCAAGAGAGCCTCATTGAAAGGTAGCAAAGGCTCAGAAGCCGACGTCGGGGAGTGCAACACCTCTGTGAGCAGATTGGACTTGTATTCCACAGAGGGCAGCTGCAGATCTAACAACTCCGCGGCCTTCTTGATCACAACATGGTAGGGCGCCAATTCCTGTGGTGGAGAAGACCTTGCAGAAGCATGCTCCCACTCCGGGGTGGTATCCAAACCACTTGCTACCTCTATACCTCCAAACTCGTCCGAAGAAGAGTCGACCTCACCTTCTTCCACCTCAGCACGAAATCTTTCCTCCTCCAAAACCCTTTGGGCTTCACGCCTCGATCGATTCCGGGGAGCCGGCGTCGTCGACGTCGTACGCGGCGTCGGTGGAGCCAAAGGCATCGGCGTCGGAGGCGCTACAGGTGGAGTCGGCGGCGCCGGATGCGGCGTCGATGGAGTCGGCCTCGGCGTCAAAGAAGGCTCCGAAGATTGACCATCCATCCGAGGTCGAGCCGGATTCCCAACCGGCGCCGGAAACTGCCAAGAAGGCGCCATCGGCATAAAAGGAGCCTGAGCATATTGCTGCGGCACTCCCAGAGAAAACGCCATCGGACCCACGGGACCTGCTGGTGCTCCGGATGGGAAGGATGCTCTCTGAAAAATGCCATACATGGCATTCAGAAATCCCGAAGGATCCGTACCTGGAGCCGGGAATTGGGGATAAGGAACTGCCCCTGTATCCTCCTGTGGAGCCACCGGCGTCGGCTCCTCCGAATCCTCCACCGGAACCACGGAGTCATCAGGCACCGGGACAGACTCTTCCTGCTCCTGCTCCACATCAGATTCCACCCGACCAGGAGTCGAAGCCTTGGACGGCGCCGGAGACGGCGTCGGGGAACGAGCCGGAGTCCGCTTCGGAGAGGGAGACTTCGAAGACTTATCCGGAGAAGGCGAAGGAGACAAGATCTTGCTCTGACGTCGACGAGGCGAAGCCGACCTCGACCTCTTAGACTTCGAGGACCGACGCCGAGAAGAATGCTTCCTCTTCTTATGGTGCTTCTTCGACTTCGACGACCTCGAAGTCGAAGACTCCCGCCTGGACTTCTCCTTTTTCCTCCCTCTCTTCTCCTCACCGATCTTCTTCATGAAGAGTTTGGTCTTCCTCTCCTTCAGTGCTTTAGGATTCATGCTCCTACAGCACCCGCACTCATCCACATCATGATCAGAAGAGAGACACCATAAACAATTCTGATGCGGATCCGTCATGGACATCAGGCCTCCGCACTCCCTACAGGGCTTAAAGCCCGACTTCCTCGTCGAAGACATTCCGATTTTAACAAGAATACACCACTAGATTACAAAGTATCTAGAGAGCACTGGGAAAAAACCGTTGCGCGTCGACGGCGCGGAAAAAAGGGAACTGACGTCATCACGCCGACGTGGGCTTCTTATGGCTCCGATGACGTCGCACGGAGTCGCGTGCGGAGCCGATGTATTGTGACGTCGCCCACGTCGACGTGGAATGCTGGGGAAGAAAAGTTCCGTGGAATGCTGGCGCAGGGGATATTCACAAGGTGAGGAATCCACTGGCAGATGTATCCATCAGAATGGGGAGTTTGTGATCACTGTGTGTGCTTTGCCCTGATTGGCTATATGTTCCTAACTTGGTGTGGCATCTGACTGCATGGTGTCTTGGGAGTGCGCGTACCCCTACGGTAGTGCTCCATTGGGGCCAATCTCCCTGGACCACTGTGAAATCTATGTGCCTATCTGTGGGATTGATCTGGGATTTGATCTGGGATTTCCTGTTCGTGCCTTTGTCTGCTGGCTATGTGCCACCCCACCTGTGACCTGTCAATCAGTGACCTCACGCACAAGTCTCAGAGCCTGTCTGACTACGTATTTCTGAGTCAGGGTTGAAGTAGAGTTCATGATGGGCGAATTTGTTAATAAAGATGCAGTTTTGTTTTTATACATGAATGTATCATTATTCATATTGACATCTACTTTCTCCATATTAAAACCTGGACACATGAAAGGAGAAAATCCCAAACCGGTTCTGAAAGTGCAGATGGTGGATCCCATCTTCTGTCTGCTCTGATTGCATGAAAGTGGGACCCACTCATGGTTCCAGTTCCAAGTTCTCTATGAGCAAGGAAGGAAGTGCTCCACAGCCTTCTCAGCAGACTGCTGTGCAACCACAACCGGTGTTTGTCTGACAGTAAGCTTCCCAGAACTGAGGGAACATTTCCTTAGTCTACCCCTTGCTGCAAGAGCTGATTACCTGTCCTGAAGGACCTAGAAGCCAACCTGCCTGCTGAGAGTGGAGATACCAGCCAGCACTGCATGAGGAGTGACTATCCAGGAGAAGCGTGATGCAGTGTGACCCGGTGCACTGGGTCAGCAGAAGCAGAGGAGTTAGGGGAGTGGTCAGTGAGCTTTGGTGTTGGCAGGCCTTGAACTCTGCAGTGCGATTCCTGGTAACAGGTGTGAAGCTGTGGAATGACCTGAGTTGCTGAGCCCTATCTGTGAAGTTTCCACATGACCTAAGCCACTGTGCTCTATTTGTGAAACCGCAGAGTGACTGGCATAGCTGCACCTGCAGCGTGATCCAGAACTGAGGTACAATCTGAGACTTCAGCATGAAAGGGACTTGCTGGGTGAGAACCAATGAACTGAATTAAAAGGTGTGTGCAATAGCATAAGAGGATGGGGGTAATCTGCACCTGAGCCTAATCACGGTAGAGCCAGTTCTGGAGAGGAACAACCGGAAGACATGCTAGAGAAAGGACATTCAATTGCATTGTGTGCATTTTCTTATGTAGATTCTTTGTTTCTAGTGTGCATTAAAGTACTTTTCTTCTTGAAAGGTAAGCAATAGACTGTTCAATCATTTATCATACTATTTATTGTAGAAGAAGGGCATGGAGTTTGAGAGGGAGAAGATAGATTAGTTCACCAGGAACAAGAATAAAAAATGGAGGAAGAGACTAAAAGAAACGGCCCCTGAGGAAAGAAAAAAAGAGCTTGAGGAGCAGGAAAAGGAAAGGCAGATCATTGAAAAGGAGAGAGAATTGGAGAGACAGGATAGCCTTACAAAAAGAGAAGCTTGGGACCGCAATGGAGACAGCTACATCTGACCTGAGAAAAGCAATCCCTCTTCCATTTCCACTAGAGTATCTGCCAAGGATTCAAGAGAGATTGTGTACATGTATGTGGGGGGATAAGATATTTTCATATTCTTTGTGAGCTTTGAGATTGCTTGTAGAGTGCAAGTCTCGAATGATGTCTCAAAGGTAGCCACTTTAATGTGATAGTTGCATATAGAAGGTGCAGCAGTCATTTGAAGGATGCCTGTGCCTGAGCAAATTAATTATGAGAGGATAAAGGAAGTTCTGATGGGATGGTTTGGCCTGGAGAAAGCCTAGTACCTTCAGATGTTTGAAGATGCCAAAGAAAGGGCATGGTTCTATATTTGAAAGCCTGGAATCACTGTGTGTTGCATGGCTGGAATGATGGATGAGGCTCAAGGATTTTCATGCTCTTCATCAATTAATGGTGACAGAGAGGCTCAAGGATGAGTGTTCTACCACACATAGGCAATACCTCCCAGATCTGATAGAGAAGGGTCCAGAAAGACGTGCAGTGTTGTCTGACAAGTGGTTAGCTAACAGTTAACAAATGGCCAAAGGAGGAGGAGAATTCTCAGTAGGCTGGTTGCAAATAAGAGGGTAAGGGCCACAGCAATTCCCAAAGTTCCAAATGAAGACACAAGCAGAAAGGGAACTGGGTTCCAAGTCAGAAACAACAGAGGAAGAAGGAATGATAGAACGTTATTTTAGCCCACTGCGATTACGTGTTATAGGTGTCACAAGGAAGGATGACATTACAAGAGAGACTGTCGGAGGAAAGACTCTGTAGAAGCTGCACGCATGATGGCAACTCTGTTGGCTGAGGGTGAAAGGATCAATCTAGTGGATATGGACATTTAGGAAAGGGACCCAGATGTTCTGAAGCATATACAGCAAAATAAAATTGGGGGTGTGTGTTAAAAGCTAGTATCAATTGGAAGAAGGCTTCTGCCCTGAACGATGCAAGAGCTTACAGAACTATGGTTAAGAAGTATCTCAAACCTGAGGAGATTTTCCCAGGTGTCAATGACACATATATGGTATCCAATGGAGAGGTCAAGGAGTACCTGATTTCCCAAATTTAGATAGAAATCATTGGCATGTCAGCCATGGTTGATGCAGGGGTGATAGGGAAGCAAGCTGATTGATGTCACTTGGGCAATGATTTAATCTCCTCTAGTTTAGTACTTGGACCCGAAGCCTACACGGTTTGGACCACGTCAACTGTGTAAACCAGAGTACAGGCTGAGGGATGTGGAATTCCTATAGGCCAACGCCAAGGACATATTGTTAGGGGTCAAGGGCAACACGTTTACATGTGTATTTTGTCCTTGCGAGAAGAAGGCCCAACCCCTACATTGTCTGCAGTTAAGGTAATATTTTTGTCCATGTGTTGAGGCTGTTAAAACTTGTATTTATGGTTCATTAATGCAGAGCCTTTATTATAAGGGTGAGAGCTCCAAGTAAATGTTGTGAGCTCGGACTGCTCTACTGACAGTGGTACCGGTAAAAAAATGTGTACACACATTTCCAAAGTTTAGCAATATGGGGCTATATATAATGTGTGAGAGGCTGGCTTAGCATATGGTGCTCACTTATGTAAGTGTAGCACCCTGCAATAATCCAGACAACCCTTGTAATGTTTTTAATGGTCTTAGACAAACTTAGAAAGCTCTCTATGTGGTAGCTGTGGACAGCAGCCTTCCGCCTTAGTCCAGAAGGAGTGTATAGCAGCTTGTCTTACCAGCACTTAATCTTATGGTATAGGTAAGTGACAAAGAATCACACAGTGTAGTTATAAAAATATGTATTTTATCACAAACACTCACTAACACATTGTATCATCTCCTACTCTGAGCATGCGGTCGTGTTTTCAGTATTGTGTTATATTTCTATGTTAGACAATAGATAAGTCGCGGTTGCACTTTTAAAGAAGAAGGACCCTTCCAGTGGACCCTGAAGAAACCCAGTAGAAGATGAAAGGTTGGAGAGTCACCCCACGCGTGGATACCCCAGGAACCAGGATACTTACACCAGGGATACCGAGTGCCTTGGTTGTTAAGTGACCGCAGAAACCTCCATCGACCACAATGGAGGACGGCGGGAAAGATGCCACTGGAGAAGAAGACGAAGGAGTGCGGTGGAACCAAAAGGTGGATTCAAGTTGAGAGGTACCTGCAAGCAGAGGATACAGAGTCTATGCCACTCAGGAGTGACCAGGAGGCACAGAAGACGAATGCCCTCTATTGTCGGTGATGCAGGAGAGGTTGACGATGCCCTTGAAGTTGCAATTGTGCGGACCAGGCAATGCTGTAGAAAACTAGGAGCCACTCACAAGCTGTCCCACGTCGGATGTTGAGAGCCCAGGAGTCAGTGTCCGGAAGGGGCACCAACAAACCTTGGCAGCGGCCAACAAAGTAGTAGACGAAAAAGGTGCAGTGTCAGGACCAGCAAGGTCTAAGTGACTCACCACGAGCAGGTAAGTCGGAGCAGGCCCCAAGCATGCAGGGGAGCACTCTGGAACCAAATAAGACCATCAAGAGGACCCACAGGCTGAAAGCAAAGGAGTCGCAAGAGGACCTTGAGCAGCTCATCCATGAAGAAGGCCCACGGTGCAGAGGAAGCGGTGAGGATGAAGATCCTGGCTTCAGGAGTTGCTTGAGGTTCAAACTTCTTGGAGCCTGAAGATCTCTGGAGGAGAGAGCCACAAGCCTTGACAAAGGCAAGTTGATGCAGTGCACAGGGGTGCTATCCCAGTAGTTCCGACGAGGGATACTGGCCTCAAACTCGGTATGAAGACAGTGCAGGCCTCGAGGGAGTAGCAGAACCATCACCTGTGCTGTTGAGCTTTTCGGAGTCCATGGGAGCCCAGAATCAGCAGACTGGTCAGCTGTGTTGCGGTGCCTGCAGATGCAGGTGAGTGACGCCAAAGGAGATTCCTTCAGGTGTCTCGGATGTCCACAGGCCTGGTGAAGAACCTGTATAGAGCATGGGCACAGACGTTGCAGAAGACCAACAGGACGACGAGACCAGGAGCAGCAGGAATCTTCCCTGTTGCAGTCTTGGTTCCCAAAGCTCAGTCCAGAGTGTCCAGACGGTCGAAGTTGAAGTGGTATGTGATCTGAATCTTGTCCCACGATGAATCTAACGACCCACCCTGCAGGTACTGTCATGCTGCTTCTCATGTGAATGTGTGTTAATCACTGTTTTTATATTGCCGCATTTTAAAATTTTTATTTTTACTGCCACAACTGCCGCTGTGTGATTGGGTAAATAAGGGTCGCTCCACTGGCTTATCCTTACCTGATTACTTCTCGGCAACTTTCTGGTCTATCCTTATAACTGACTGTGTGGAGAGAGCAAGCCGATTCCAGGGGGCCGAGAACACTATTACCACCACTAGCATGGAAATAATGGTATTTAAAATGGAGCCGGCCCTATGCATTAGGCTGATGGAAGCAGTAGTATACCACCCCCCCGGGGAAAGCAAAAAAGGCTTCTGCGTGTCATTATTGGAGAATCTGGCCCCTTATGCCATGCAAGCCGATAACTTTTTACTTCTAGGTGATTTCGATCATCATTTAGACATTAGCTCTAATACAGACTCCCTAGGCTTATTAGCAGCCATGGAGCCCTTTCTTCCCAGAATACATAATCCAACACACACAGCGGGACATAGCTGGATAATATCTTCACGAACATTAA
Organism: Triturus cristatus; assembly: GCF_964204655.1. Lineage (NCBI taxonomy): Eukaryota > Metazoa > Chordata > Amphibia > Caudata > Salamandridae > Triturus > Triturus cristatus. The sequence continues at coordinate 1,632,644,607 of NC_140591.1, read as the reverse complement.
GGATCTCCTAGTGGAACCTCCGCTAGCATTATGCTGGACGGACCACATGGCTCTAGGATTCTCCTTGGTTGTTCCAACGCTACCAGTCTGGTCCAAGGAGGACGTGTTCACATAGATAATGGAGAAAAGTGACTTTAGCAGCTTTTAACTCAGCATTTTCTCCCCCGCCCTTCAGCAACCGGATGGATAGTAATTCAGCTCTTCATATGCTGGAGACTTCGATAACGACGGCCCTTGATACTAGTGCAAAAGCCAAGATCGTTATAGTGAGGGACTGGGCCGCCCCAGCACCTAGGTACTCAGAAAGCCTGAAGGCAGAAAAAGGCAATTGCAGAGTCACTGAGCGGAAATGGAGGAAATCAAAGAGGGAGGAAGACAAAGTGGCTTATAAATTACTACATAGCACCTATCTAGGGAATTACAATAGAGCCAGGAGAGTGCATCTGGGGAAGAGAATTGAGGAAGCTAGTAACTCCTCTAAAGAGCTCTTCAAGATTCTTAAAGAGTTCACCAATCTCAGAGCCAATAACTCCACCCTTCCACCCACGCAAGGGCTATGCGACGATCTTGCCACTTATCTTAAACAGAAAATCGATAAAAGTTATAAAATGTTTGAAGTGGAAGAGGCTGTTCAGGCACCAACATCCCCCCTCGGAAGGCCCTCCCTCTCCCAGTTTAGAGACTTTCTCAGCTATCACCACTGAGCTAGTGCGTGCCTTATTGGTACACACTAAATCAGGCTCGCCGTCAGATGTGGCTCCCCCTCACATCATCGCAGACCCGGCACCGGCCTTATCAACCTCAATCATGGAAGTCTGTAATCTATCTCTAGACACAGCCGTGTTTCCTTCAAAATGGAACAAGCATTGGCATATTCAACAGGTCTCGCCTTTGTGACCTTATAAGTGTTTAGCCATGCAACAGTTGATGTTGTTGCACCAAGGATATTGTACTGCATAACTAAATACTTATAAGGTTCCAAAGGCGAGACCTATTGGCTATGCCAATGCTTGTTTTAATAGTATGCTAAAACATTATACAGATAAATCATTTACAGGTAAGGGTTAATCCAACGTGCCCTGGATGAAAAAGGAGGTGAGTTCTTCTGAAGGAAGACCCTATATCCTTTGCAAAGTGTCTGCCACTGGGCAGTACCCCATGTGCCTCTTTTTAAAGTAATTTTCAATGCAAGTAAGAAGCATTTTTCGTTGAAAAGTATACCCAACATGGAGTATAGTTTCCACGTGTACCTACTAATAATTGAGAGATTCCTTCAGGACAAAAAATAGCTGCTCTGTATATATGTTGCCCCCTTGTGCATGTGAACCAATGTTCTACCCAAAATACCTGAAAAGGAGGTTGGGACTGTGCCTGTGTCTGAATCAATTCTTGATAGTGGTGTGGCCGGGAGATGGCGCCACTGTCTGGAGCATCTGCCCAGAAGTTGTGCAAGGTTTTTGAGAGCCTTCCGTTTGCTTGTTCCCTTTCCCCTTGCAAGACTGCCTTTTTTAGACCAATTTTAGCACTCTGGTGCCATCGTTTGGCTATTTCTATAGTTGCCAAAAGGCAGCTGCCTCGAGGCATCTGAAAGTAGGTCGCTTTAACTGTTCATCATCCAGGTTCGGCCTGGGAGACAAAATCAGCCAAGGCTGACGTTTTAATGTAAAGACATTGTCCGAAAAACTTAGGTTTAATAGGCTCTTCTGGATCGAAACTTCTTACATTTTCCAGCAGTTTGAAGTCCTGTGCATTACCCAGGAGCATTATTTCTCTGCAGGAGCAAATCAAGTGTGGCGATTGGAACATTGATTCCTTTGCTCAATCTTGCCACGGGTTCTCGAGCTGCTTTTTCTGAGGCTCTTTTGCTTACAGATGGCGTCATGATGCCCACTCGAGATTGTGAAAGACGCCACCGCAGAAGCAATCATACAAGGACACACAAGTAATAATTTATAAGGAGTCTAATCCAGGGCTCCTCTGATCAATCTGCCAGATGTGATGCTCAGTCGCGTCCCAGCTGTGATTGTTTGAAGCTGGCTATCATTCTTTCCTCTCATTTTTAGGTCTCGCCTACGCAGCGCACATGCGCTGCGTAGGCAAAAAAAACGTTAGCCATCGCTTTGGCTTTTCAGAAAAAAACGTGCACGCGTTCCATTGCCTTCAATAGCAACGCGTGCACGTGTCGCGATTCACTTGCGGGAGCGCGCGGCGCCATATGGTAGCAATTATCGCTCCTGGCGCTGCTTGCTCTCGCAAGTGAAACGCTTTCACTTTTGCCTACACTTTTATATCCAGCACTCGCCCCTCCCCCTGCTGCCTCCTTTTAGCACAAGGAACGCGCTTGTTTTCTTTATCTTTGCACTATCTTTGCGAATGCATGTCCTGTCAGACTGCTGTATTTTATTGGTATTCGACCTTTCTTCTGGGGTTATCATCTAGGCAGGGTTTATGGAGTTTAGGGCAGTACAATCTAAAGTATTGCCTTATTTCAGCATTCACCACTGCTACCGTTTTAGAAAATCGACACCAGCTGCGCATGGGCTATAATCACGCGCCCGTTGCATAAGCAGTATCTTTACTTTTGCTTCCTGGTCGTTTGTCACATGGCCCCATAAAGATAAGAAACCTTTTACTTCAGAAGGAAAGCAGGCCGTCCAAGTGGGACGGCAGAAAAAAGAGAAAAGTCTACGCCAACCGCGGCTGCCTGGCGAGCGCTTACAGACTTGTTTTCTTTCCTGCCTTCCTTGAGACACTGTGTGGATGTGAGGCCTCTGTGCCCCCACAGAGGGCCTGCACAGAATAGTAGCAGGCACCGGAGCCGCGCTGCCCCCCCCACTCTGTTACCTCTGCCTGCTGTGCCTGGTCTACTAACTCGTATCTGCATACTTTTGCTTCTTTTTCTATGCAGCGTGTTTAAGGGCCCCTCACCGGTGACTCGCCTAGTAAGCATCCAGTTGCCCCTGGCTTCACTCCCGCCCCTGCAGGTCAAGTGACACATGGGAGGCACTCATGCCTGGAGGCCAGTATGGAACACGAACGATGAGTGGCACCGGCCGCGAACTTGGGAGCAGATCTATGGGCACCGTCAGCACTGGAAGAAACACTGATCACATCAATCATCATGCTTACACTTTCACGTACAGACCATTGATGACATCACCCTTCACTGCCTAGGCGCTATACGTGAACCGTGGATGACATCATCATAGCTTCACTCCTGAGCCCGCAAATCAAGGATCACACCCCACTCCTGAGTCCTTGGCGCGCCTGGATCATCACACCCCCACTGCACAAGGCGCTACACCACACCCCACTCCTGAGCCCATGACCCCCAATGCACAAGGCGCTGCACCACACCGCACTCCTGAGCCCGTGGTGCGCTCGCGCTACACATGGATAACTGTCAACATCATTACACTTTCACCGCTACTGAAAAGCAGATTTATTTGCATATGGTCTTGTATTGTATTAGTCATTCGTAACTTTAGTCACGTCAGTGCTTCAAGAGTACCCCGGGCGATCAATCAAGGGACGCATCATCACATTTATGAATTCATCACTTACGTTTTAGGGCCCAAGTTACACTTTCTTTCCACTACTTCTTACGAGCCTCACATAGACCACTCAAAGACCCCTTTGACCATGGAGTATTGTAAATGGACCACCATTTAAAAGCAGCATTATAAGGCTGCAAAGAGTGCACATACTCATATACCGTGTACGTAGTAGTCAGATTATGTACTGATAATTAATGGTAATTATCCAGTAATGGTAAACTACTGGCACTTACCAGATACGGCCCCTACACCATTCACTCCCCTCTACTATGCACTGCTCATGATCACAGACATCCTAATGACATCACATATGACATGACAGATGTATCATCAAGCACCTCAGTGGTGAGGACACCGAATGACTTCTGAGTGCGGCCTTTACATTATCCGTACCTGAAAACATCATGATTTGTGCTGTTCACCAACCCTCTTCTAAGAGCACGTGAGAACGCATAACTAGGCCTGCCTGGTTCGCGCCCGCCATTTAGTGTTTTCTGCTGTTTCATGTGAGAAGCCTTTCCGTCCATGGTCTGTTGCCGTATCTGTCAGGCCATTACAAAGAACGGGGTAACCCAATCTGGTCAAGGACCTGGGTAGTGTACGTTACAAAAAACAAGAGTCCTAGACCTATACTTAAAATGAATTAATCAAAAAACTTTTTTTCTTGTATGTTTCAATTAACCATATCATTAAATGAGGTAAACAACATAAAAAAGCAACCGTGAAAAGAAATCACCATATATTTATTTAATAATACTTTGGTGAAAGCCATATATATTAATCTCATGAATCAATCAAAAGAGGTTGCACCAGAGGAAGGCGTGCAGTGAAAAAGAGGGTGCTCAAGTGTAAAGAAATAAAGAAGAAGAATACTTCAACACATTATCAGGAATTTAATATGTCAAGGCAGGGTAGAGCGGTTGCAAGTCACCGTCCTAGGTAGTCTGTCCCAATGGCATTCATGTAAACTTGAATTTTGTTTCACAACAGAAATCAATTCTGGGGTTCCTTAAATTATTATGGTGGAGTGCGCCTAGCCAGTACGCGGTCGTCACCAAGGAGTCAAGCACAAGTTACTTGTGCTTGACTCCTTGGTGACGACCGCATACTGGCTAGGCGCGCTCCACCATAATAATTTAAGGAACCCCAGATGTCCGCTTATATTCGAATTGGAACATTGGCTGTAATCGTCTTTTGAAGCCTCTGGTGGTTAACCTTTGGATATTCATTGTCAAGATTGGATTGTAGAACTCATCCTACTGGACTCCATGCATGAACCGTGGATTTCGTTACTCACCCGTAATTGATAGGTTGCCCAGGCCAGTCCTGATGAAGATCCGCAAGACCGAGGCTCTCTAATTCCCCTATTGGTCAAAAGTCGGATCGAAACGTCGACGCTCCATTTATATTTAGTCTGTACCCTAAATACCCTCCTTTATGTGCTACTCCGGAATTGATTTCTGTTGTGAAACAAAATTCAAGTTTACATGAATGCCCCTCTTTTTCACTGCACGCCTTCCTCTGGTATCTGTCAGGCAACTGCAGAGCTGTCTGCACTGAAGGCAACACAATGCAGCGACCGCACCCAGATGGCTTCAGCAGGGAGGGCGTAAGTGCGCGTTCCCCCAGGGAGGAGTGTGTTCACACACATGTATTAATACCCAGGGTATGCTTGCTATGCAAACATAAATGGCCATATAGCTGCAGGAGTATGTGTTTTAGGCCTGGGCTAAAATTTCGTTCCGTTCGCGGAAATTGCGATAATTTGACATTTTCGCGTTCCGCGGAGAGCGCGAAAATGTCAAAATTTCCGGTTTCCGCAACTTGGCGATAATTTGTTTCTTGCTCGCGCTGTAAATTCATACATTCTCGCGCGCGCGCGATCGCCTTACCTGAATCCCTGCGTTCGCCGACAAGTTTTCTTGATCCTGTCGCGTTCTCCATGAGATGTTGTATTGTTTTTAGCCATTTGCGCTGTCTCGCGACAGTTCGCGCCCGCAGTGTCGTCATGCGTCGCGCGATCACGTCTTTCTTCTCGCGATCATGCACCGCGAGACAACTCAAAACAAGATGGCCGCGCCCGCAAGCAACCACATGGGTAAGTTGGCGACCCGCAACCATGCAGAAAATCTCGCGAACATGCCAGAAAAAAACTTCCGCATCTTCGCGATATTTCTGCTTGTTTGCGATAATTTTAAACATTTTCGCGATAATTTGCGAAAGTTAATTTCGCAAATTTCGCCCACCCCTAATGTGTTTGTGCGTAACCATAAGACTGTTAATTAAATGTTTATGGTCCAAGATATACCATATTCACTTAACCTCGTGCTTTGATTCACGACTGCTCACATTAGCAGCACAACCTGTTTCCACATAATGTGGATGCGGGCTGGCATCCCCTGTGTGTGCACGTCTTCACTCTCCTGCTGGTAGCTGGAGGCTTTCTATTAATGTTACTTAAGTCGCTGAAGAAGGGAGACACTGTTCTTTGGGTTTTATTTTCAGTGGCGTTGTCTGGCAATGTGCAGTACAAGCAATGGTAAAATGCGCCCTCTCTTTTCAGCACCACGCCCTCTACCGCATACAGCAGTGCGCCTACTGTGTGCATTGCTCAACATGTTTGTCACAGGTTTTTGCTCAGATATGAAGCGGGGCTGTGTGTGTTGGTTTGTGGCGTCTGTTTACCTTCGGGAGCACCAGTGTGTATCTTTTTTGTGAGAATGTGTGTGCGCACCTGAAATGAACGGGTGTGTGTATCGCTATGTTTCTTTTCATATGTGTGTGTCCGAGTAGCTTTCCGGGAGCATTCAGAGTCAATGCTTGCAGTGCTGTTTGAGTTGCCTTTGTCTGTGAGTGTGTGTCTTTCCTCGTATGCTGCAGTGGGCGTGCGTGTAGTAGTGCCTTTAGAGCTGTCTTCCTTTATTCTACTTCTTATGTGTCTGGCTGGCTGTGTGAATCGAAGTGCAGTGTGTTGGCTTTATGTGTCTGTCCGTATACGTCTCAGTGCATTCCGCAGTGCCAAGTGCAGTGCTGGCTGTACGGCTGGGCTGGCGGCGATGGCGGCGTCTTGCTGAAGTGCTTGATAAGTGTCACTAAGACATACACGGTACCCTTGTGGCTAGTGACAAACAACAGCTGATGCGATCTCTCAGATGGTGTATGAGTTATCGTTTCTGCCAGTAGCTGAGTCGGCCCCAGAACCAAAATGGAAAATGGGCTTCGCCCTAGGGGCAGGACGGAGACGGTAATCAACAGGTCGTTTACATTTGTGAACATTGGCAAAGTTAATGTTTTTAGTTTGAAGAGATTGATGAATTTGATGTGTGTAATTAGGTTATCTTTATTAAACAGCACATATCGACACACGAGGCTCCTGTGACCGTATAACATGGCTCTGTCAAATGAGAGAATGAAAACCTATATTTGAGGGAATATGTGGCATTGTATTTGACACCGCACTCTGGCCGTGAACAATAGGCCCCTAGTGTCTGTTTCTGGCCCTTTCTTATTCATAAGCCCTATGTGCATCTGAGAATAACACACATATGCACGCCAAACAGCTATACAGCCTTGGTTGTACATACATTTACATTAACATGACCCGTAACACATTTTTGCTTGAATTTAGAGAAGAGGCAAGGGTTGCGCGTGCATGTGACAACAAGCATTTGCAATGCAATAGGTCTCGCATTTACGCGAGTTTGAGCTATTGACATTGCAAATAACAATGCCTTTTATTTTTGTTTTCGTTTTTAAAACATAAATATAAGGCATTGTCATTTACAATTCCAATAACTTAAACTCGCATAAATGCGAGCCCTATTGCATTGCAAATGCTTGTTTAATTTCTGAAAATGATGCTGCAAATAGGGGGATATGAGACATGTGTGACAGGAGAAAAGACAGATGGCGGCTGCGCGCGTGCACGCGCACATGCACGCAAGCTTGAGGCCACCAAAAGCCTGCGATAGCACTATGAAAAACCGCTTTCAAAATCTCTCTCCGGGCAGCGCATGCGCTGGCTCAGGCGAGACCTAAAAAAGGCCTACATAAAGCCACTGCTCAAGAAAGCACTAGCGGATCCTGCAGACTTACAAAACTGTAGGCCAATTTCTCTACTTCCATGTTGTTCTAAGATTATGGAATCCCTGATTAATCAACAACTATCGGCTTATTTAGAACAATATCATCTGCTCAATCCTTCGCAGTCGGGCTTCCGTGCTGGTCACAGCACAGAATCTGCATTGACAGAGGTAACAGGCTCAATAAGGATGTTGCTAGATGAGGGAACCCCCACTATGCTAGTCCTTTTGCATCTGTCAGCAGCCTTTGACACCATCTCTCATGGTATCCTTTTGGGTAAGCTGCGAGAGATTAGTGTCAGAGGTTCGGCCTTAAAGTGGATGCATAGCTTCCTGAAAGAGAGAACACAATGTGTACAATTGGACACGTTTGTGTCTCAAACTACAGCGGTGGTCAAGGGGGTACCACAGGGTTCCATCCTAAGTCCCACCCTGTTTAACATTTATGTCTCCTCGCTGGCCCCAATCATTAGATCGTGTGGGTCCCATATGATCTATGCAGACGACACCCAGGTGATAGTCCCCATAGGAAAGGGCCCCGCTCTGACTAGAGAAAAATTCAAGACCTGCATGCTAAAAACAGCAACCTGGAAGAGCTGAGATCTTGCTATTTGGGAAAGCTGAGGAGTTATGGTCCACGGAGTGGTGGCCGAAGGAATTGGGGGAAGCCCCCATTCCCAAAAAATCTGCGAAGAACCTGGGTGTGGTGATCGATGACAAACTCTCCATGGAGGAGCATGTAAAAATCACCTCGGGCAAGTGCTTTGGCATGATGCGCATGCTAAGAAAGGTCTTCCCATGGATCCCCCTTTATACCAGTAAAGTTCTCATTCAGGCGCTTCTAGTCAGTAGATTAGACTATGGGAACTCCCTACTTTTAGGGGTTAGAGAAGATCTGTTATCAAGGCTGCAGGTTGTACAGACTACGGCAGCGCGCCAAGCCCTCAACAAGCCTGCACGAACCCCATCATTACTTCTACTGCGTCAACTACATTGGCTTCCTATCAGGAAAAGATCAATTTTTAAACTCCTATGTTTGGTATTCCAATCTCTGCAAGGACATGGACCGGCATATTTAATCAAAAAGTTGGATTGGTACTCACTAGGGCGCCTCTTGAGATCCAGCAGTCAAAGGCTGCTACGCACCTGCAGAATCAGAAAAACCAAGATGGGAGGGTGTGCATTCTCTCACCTAGCCCCCGCCCACTGGAATAGGCTACCAGAGGATCCACGAGCATGCCCTAACCTGGCACAATTTAAGAAACTTCTCAAAACATGTTTTTTTTGGTAGAGCATTGTCCATCCTGATATCTGCCTCCCAGGCGCCGAGAGGTCCCCTTAGGGAGGATTCGCCGCGCCTTACAAATATTAAATATATATAAATATATAAGCCCTTAATTACCCTTAGGAAAGGGTTGGGAAGATTCAGAGGTCCCTCCCAGAGGAGGGGCTGGACAGTGGGAAGGAAACTCCCATGTCCTTTGTCAAGTTTAATGCTAGAGCGGGAGCCAACGGATCCCTGAACTGGTTTGAAATGAAGTATGCAAGGAGAGCACCAAAGAACAAGTTACTTACCTTCGGTAACGCTTTTTCTGGTGGATACAGTATCTGCCTTTAGATTCCTCACCGTGTAATATCCCCAGCGCCAGCAACATTCGGAAGCTTTTGTAGCAGTCAACGCCGATGAGGTCGAAGACGATGTCACAGAGACACGACTCCGCTGACGTCACCGGCTCTATAAGAAGACCTCGTCGGCATGATGACGTCAGTTCCGCCCTTTTTTCCCCGCCTTCGAGGCACACGGACGAACTGACAGCAATATATACACAGTATACACAGTACATAATATACAAATCAACAAACACAGTGTGGAGAATAAATAGGAAGGCAAAAGAAATAACACAAGGCCTTTGACAGTAACAGATACATTTTGAAAAACCATCATTAAAATTTTAGGTATACAAGTGTAGACAACGGGGAGGCGGGTGGGTCAGTGAGGAATCCACAGGCAGATACTGTATCCACCAGAAAAAGCGTTACCAAAGGTAAGTAACTTGTTCTTCTGATGGATACATCTGCCAGTGGATTCCTCACCTTGTGAAAAGATTCCCACAGCAGTCCCACTCCCGGAGGAGGGTGTCCACCCTTTTATACCAGAAAGTCCTGAAGGACGGAACGAGCAAAGTGTCCGTCCCTCCTCACCTCGGAATCCAAGCAGTAATGCTTCGCGAAAGTGTGGAGGGAGGCCCAAGTTGCCGCCCTACAAATGTCCTCCACAGGAACACCTCTAGACAAAGCAGAAGTGGAAGACTTAGCTCTAGTAGAATGAGCCCTTAAACCCTCTGGAGGTTCCTTACCGGCCAAAGAGTAGCATATCTTGATGCACAAGACAATCCATTTGGAAAGGGTGCGCTTGTGCACCGCTCTTCCTTTCCTGCAGCCAACAAAGCCCACGAAGAGCTGGTCATCAACTCGAAAGTCTTTTGTCCTGTCAAGGTAGAAGCTCACCGCCCTCTTAGGGTCCAAGTGGTAAAGCCGGTCCTCCTCCTTGGAAGGGTGAGGGGAAGGATAGAAGGTAGGGAGGGTAATGGACTGTCCCAGATGGAAGGGAGTTACCACCTTAGGCAGAAAAGCAGCCCTGGTCCTGAGTACCATTTTTTCAGCATGAATGGTCAAGAACGGGGGTTTTGAACTCAGAGCTTGAAGCTCACTTACCCTCCTTGCCGAGGTGATCGCAATGAGAAAAACCGTCTTGAAAGACAACAGACTCGAGGGACACTTGTGTAAGGGCTCGAAGGGAGAACCCATCAGATAATTTAAGACAAGATTTAAGTCCCATTGAGGCACAATAAAAGGGGTAGGAGGAAACTTGTTTGTAAGGCCTTTCAGAAACCGTAAGACAATAGGAGATTTAAATAAGGAGGGTTGATCCAGCAAACAAAGGAATGCCGACAAGGCTGAAAGATATCCATTTACAGTGGCTACGGCAAAACCTTGCTGAGCAAGAGAAAGGGCAAACTGAAGAATGTCAGATAAACGAGCCCTCAAAGGATCAATTGACTTCTCCCCACACCAGAGCACAAATTTAGACCACCTATAGGAAAAGATTGATTTGGCGGAATGATGTCTGCCAGACAAAATAACATCTACAACATCTAGCGGGAGAGAAAAAGAATTCAGGTTGCCTCGTTCAATCTCCAGGCATGAATGTGTAAACTCTGGAGGTGGGGGTGTAGAACCTGCCCCACCGACTGCGAGAGGAGGTCTGCCCTGAGAGGGAGACGGAGCGGAGGGCACGAGGAGAGGTGGAGAAGATCTGTATACCACACCCTTCTTGGCCAATCCGGGGCGATCAATATGACTTGGGCCCGGTCTTGGCGAATCTTCCTCAGAACCCGAGGAACCAAGGGTATGGGAGGAAAAGCGTAAAGAAGTTGTGAGCCCCAACTCAACTGAAACGCGTCCCCCAAAGCTCTCTGCATCGGATACGGGAGACTGCAGAATGACGGGCAGTGAGCGTTCTCGTGAGTGGCATACAGGTCCACCCGAGGAGTCCCCCACATCCGAAAGATGTGACAAACCACCTCCGGATGAAGCCTCCACTCGTGGTCGGCGGAGAACTGCCGACTGAGACTGTCTGCACGTACGTTCAGAACCCCGGCCAGATGATTTGCCATCAGACAAATCTGATTATCCTGAGCCCAGGACCAGAGACGCAGAGCCTCTCTGCAGAGACAAAGGGACCCCACTCCTCCCTGCTTGTTGACATACCACATCGCGGTAGTGTTGTCCGTCAGGACTTGAACCGACTGACCGCGAAGGGAAGGGAGAAAGGCCTGGGCGCCAAACGTATCGCCAGCAATTCCAGAAGGTTGATGTGAAGCAACCTTTCCTCTGGAGACCAAAGACCGTGGATCTCCAGATCCCCCATATGAGCACCCCACCCTAAAGTGGATGCATCCGTCATTACTGTGGCCACCGATGGAGGTAGATGGAAAGGCTTTCCTTGAGACAGATTGCCCTCCACGCTCCACCAAGACAGATCCGCCGCAGCTTCTCTGGAGATCCTCAGAGACTCCCTGAGATCTCCTTTGTGCTGATACCACTGTCTGTGGAGGCACCACTGGAGCGCCCTCATGTGCCAGCGTGCATGGTTGACCAACAGAATTGCAGGAAGCAAACAGACCGAGCAGGCGAAGAACCTTCAGGACTGGAACGACCGCTCCATTGTAAAACAAGGGAATCATTTCCTGTATGTCGAGAATCCTTTGTGGAGGTGGGAATGCTCGACACACAGTAGTGTCCAGTACCGCCCCTATGAACAGGTTGCGCTGAGAGGGCACCAGATGAGATTTGGGCCCGTTTATCGAGAAACCCAATTTGTACAACAGCTGAGTTGTAACCTGTAGATGATGAAGCACCTTCTCTGGCGACTCCGCTTTGATCAGCCAGTCGTCCAGATGGGGGGAAACTGGAATCCCCAACCTTCTGAGATGGGCTGCCACCACTGCCATCACCTTGGTGAAGACTCGAGGTGCAGTAGTAAGACCATACGGAAGGACCGCAAACTGATAATGTTGCGACGCTACCGTGAACCGGAGATACTTCCTGTGCGATTTCAGGATGGGGATGTGGAAATATGCATCCTGCAAGATGATCGACACCATCCAGTCCTCCTGATGCAGCGCTTAAAGAACCTGCGCAAGGGTGAGCATCTTGAACTTCTCTTGCTTCAGAAAAAGATTCAAGATCCTGAGGTCCAATATTGGACGCAATCTGCCGTCCTTTTTCGGAATCAGGAAATACTAGGAGTAGCATCCCTGACCCCTCTCCTGCTGTGGAACCACCTCTATCGCACCTTTTTTCAGTAACGTCAGGACTTCCTCCAGGAGAAGACGGTTGTCCTCTGAGCAAGTCCCTTGACAAGGAGGGTAATTTGGAGGGAATTTCCGAAAGGGAAGGGCGTACCCATTTTGTACAAGATCTAGAACCCAAAGGTCTGTAGTAACCGATTCCCAATCTTGTAGAAAATGGGTAAGCCGGCCCCCCACAGGACCAACATGATCCAGAATGGTGGATCTAGGGCTCCTTTGCAGTGGTGAGAGGGGCTGAGGAGGAGGAAGAGGAAGAGGAGGAGGAGGAGAGCTGTCGACCTCGAGTGCGACCCCTGATTCTGCCTCTGTAGCTCTTATACAGAGTGTTTTGCTGCTGCTGCTGCTGGGGCTGTCTGTAAGAATGAATAGTTGACCTTCCGAAGCCCCTGTACCTCTTGAACGAACCCCTTGACTTAGATTGAAGGCCCAAAGATTTAGCCGTGGCCTTACTCTCTTTAAATCTTTCAAGCGCAGCATCCGCTTTCTTGCCAAAAAGTCCGGAGCCATCAAAAGGCAAGTCCAAGAGCGCTGACTGGACATCAGAGAAGAACTCTGATGATTTAAGCCACGCACTCCTCCTGGTGGCAACAGAAGATCCCATGACTCTTGCAACCGAGTCAGCCGTATCCAAGCCACTTTGGATTACCTGATGTGCTGCCGCTTGGGTATCCGAAAGGACCTCATTGAAACTCATCCTATCCTCTTCCGACAGCTTTGGGGCTAGCTGCTTTGCTGAATCCATAAGTGCATGGATATATCGACCCAAAAGACAGGTGGCATTCGTCGATTTAAGGGCCATGCTGGCAGAAGAGAAGACCTTCTTGGCCGACTGATCCAATTTCTTCGCCTCCCTGTCACTCGGGACTTGGGAAAAAGAACCTGATGATTTTGTGGAACAGGCAGCTAGAACCACCAGACTCTCCGGAGATAGGTGAGATGTGAAAAAGTCTGGGTCCCCCGGAGCTGCCCTATACCTCCTAGCAATAACTTTAGAAACTGCAGGAGCAGAGAAGGGCTTACGCCACACCTCCATTACTGGTTCTATAATGGCGTCATTAAAAGGGAGTAAAGGCTCCGATGCAGTAGAAGGAAAGTGCAGAACCTCCGTTAAGATGTTAGGCTTGAACTCTGCAGAAGGCAACTGCAGATCTAAAAGTTCAGCTGCCTTCTTAATAACAGCATGGTATGGAGCCACATCCTTTGAAGGAGCATCAGAAGGAGGAGTAATCTCCCATTCAGGTGATAAATCCAGGTCACTAGCCTCCTTCAACTCATCAAACACATTGTCCAACTCCATTAGCTCAACTTCCTCTACTTCCTCCATCAGGTATCTCTGTTCATCCAGCACCCTTTGGGCCTCCCTCCTAGACCTAATCCTCACAACCGGAGTCAGCGGTGCCGTGACCGAGTCCGACGGCCCCGGAGCCGGCGTCGAGCGTGGATCCAAAGGAACAGCCGGCGTCGAACGAGGTCGAATCGGCGCCGGTGAAGAAGGGAGCGGCGTCGATGTCCTCGGCGCCGGTAGATGCCAAGACGGCGTCACCGGAAAAAATGGCATGAAGGGAGCCTGAGGATAAGCTTGGGGAACTCCCAAACTGAAGGCCATAGGACCCATAGGTCCCGAAGGTGAACCAGAGGGGTACATGGCTCTGGAGAAGACTCCGTACATAGCATTAAGATAATGCGTATGGTCCTGACCTGGGCCTGGAAACGCAGGATATTGTTCAGGCATCACCGGACTCGGGCCGACCAGCGCCGACGGTGGAATCAGCGGAGCCGAAGGCTCACCCGGAGAAGGAGGCTCCTCACATGGAATCGGAAACGAAGCCGGCGTCGGAGATGGAGCCGGGGCCGGAGCCGGAGAATGCTCCAGTGAAGCCACAGGTGGCGATAGGCCAATAGGTGAATCAGGAACAGGCGAAGGAGATAGAAAGTCCTTACGGCGTCGGGAGGGCGATGTCAATCTCGGAGCCGCATCCCTATCCGATTGATGTCGAGATAAGTGCCTCTTCTTTTTCTTGTGCTTCTTGGACTTAGAAGCATGCCCCGAAGTCGACCTTCTTCATCCTGGCAATGAATAATTTCGCTTCCCTCTCCTTAAGAGCCTTGGAGCTCATCTTGCGACAGCAAGAACATCCTTCCACATCATGGTCCGATGACAGGCAGTCTTCATGCGGATCCGTTATCAACATGTGTTTCCCACATTCTCAACAAGGTTTAAACCCAGACTTCTTCGTCAACATTTCAGCTGAAGAAGAGAGAGAGAAACCAACAGATAACAAAGTAACAAGAACAGCTACAGAGAGAGAGTCCCGAAATCCGTTGGCGTCGACGGCGCGGAAAAAAGGGAACTGACGTCATTGCGCCGACGACGTCAGCCGGTGACGTCATCAGAGTCGCGAGCGGAGCCGTGTCTCTGTGATGTCGTCTTTGACCTCATAGGCGTGGACTGCTACAAAAGTTTCCGAATGTTGCTGGCGCAGGGGATATTCATAAGGTGAGGAATCCACTGGCAGATGTATCCATCAGAATGTGCCCTACTCTCACTGGCGCTGGCAGGTGCACCAATACACTAAACACTGTCTAGGAGGTGGTCACACTTTCCTGTGACAGGATACCTATTGTTTTGCCTTCCCCAGCTCAAGCTTGGCTCAGCAGCAGGAGGACAGAATCATGTCTCTGGCTGGCAGCAGCCCTATTTGGCTGTCCAGTTCTGGAAGACTTGGTACCAGGAGCACTGAGGGCCTCCCGGAGGAGCTTTAAGGTGCCTGGAATCATACCTCCCACACCGTTTATGGTGTGAAGGTATGATTGCAACATGTTTGATACCAAACATGATAGGGTTTGTTATAGCCAGTTTAGAGATGGTCATCGCGTAATGTCGCATGGCTTCTCTGTGTATCTTAAAGGCTGATGCACTTACAACCTGGGAGAATGGACTCTGAAGGTTGTAGGGGTTCCCCGCTCATGCAGGGGCACCCTCACACTTAGAACCGAGCACCCTGCCTTCAGGATTGAAAGGCCTGCCTTAGGGGTGACTTATATGTTTTAATTGCAGTGACAGTGAACTGAGATATATGAAAACCTATATCTGTTGTAAATGGTGCTACCATCAGCTTACACAGGCTTCAATGGCAGGCCTGTAGCCCCAATTTAAGTGGTCTCTCATGGGTGGCATAATACATGCTTCAGCCCAAGGGAGACACTTGGTGTACCTATGCCCTGGGCACCTTAGTACCATGTACAGTGTAATTATTTATAAGGGTACACCAGTAGCCAATCTGGAGTGTTCCCAAGTACTCACTATGTCCAATTTAGGGAAGAATCCCACAGACTGGGGTCCTGATTAGCAGGATCCCAGTCAGACTAGTCAGAAAAACATAATGACACCAGCAAAAAGTGGGGGTGACCATGAAAGAAGATCCTACATTCCTACATAATGCTACCAGAATGCTCTCTGATTAGATGCAAATATTTTCAGAAGCTTGAATGCAAGATTGACGATTTTTTGCTTTTCAAAATAAAATGTTCACAAATGTTCACATGTTCGCAAATAAATGCACGTAGGAAAAGGATAAGTTATTTACCTTCGGTAACGATGTATCTGTAAGAGACATATATTAGTTATAGATTCTTTATCTTAGAATTACACCCAGGTGTCAGACTGGATCCAGAGAATTTTTCTCTTAGCAGTACCCCTACACGTTGGTAGTTGCACGTCCGTTGGTTGACTTCACGTCCGCCGTCGGCATCGTGGTCACCGGGATAACGTTGTGATGTCTACTTAGACGCCGCCCCTGCGCACTGACGTCAGTTCTGACACAACTTTCTACGCCAGAAGCGCAGAGCCATGCAAGACACTTGTGGAAATTTAGTTCGTAACTTAACATTATCTTCGCCATCTTGTCTCTCGCCAAGCGCCACACGCGGAAAACGCGCGACGGCCATTTTAGGCACCATGACCTCATTACCGATCGCCAGCGCGTCCCTCTGGCGCTGCGAACATCCCCTGCGCGCCTAACCACCCCCGCTCTCTCATACATAGGCCATGAACCCTCTCCTTCTGCCCAACCCTGCCATGAAACCACATCCCGCACCTGGCCAACGCCTCCTTTCATCCCTTACATGGTCATACATCCTTTCGGTAACCCCTTCCTCCACGCCTGATCGTCCGAACTGATCCCAGGCCATCACCTAACCCTACGGACACAGTTTTATTGCCCCTACTGTAAAGGAAGCACCTCACATCTAAGGGTTTGCAGTAGATCAAGGCCCCCAACCCCTGTGACCCGACCAGTCGCGCTCACCCCCCGGGAATTGGCGGAATGCCCAGCTGTGTGATAGCCATCTCCTGCTGTGGGTGGGGTGGGGACTTCTACTGTAGATATGTGTGGGAACGAGCTTGAAGTGGGAATCCCGAGGATGTTCTTTCATGTATCAAAGCAATCTCAAGAATGTGCCATGTACAATAAACCGTGTAATAAAGCAATAAACTTGTATATAAAAGGCCAGGCCTCAGAGATGTAGACAGAGCATCTCGAGAAGATTCCCTGTGGGTCTGATCTGATGTGTTCTCCTCCGGAGAGAATAAAACTTTGTTTCCTGCCTTCCAGTCTCCGGCGCCTGCCTCTTTTATTGGTAAATCATCAACTGGTATGAGAGGCGATTACCGCCGGGCAATACTTGAAAGGTTATCGACTGCAACTGCCACTACCATTTTAACAATTGGCGTCCCAAGCGTGGGGCCCATCAGCGACACGTGGATCCAGTGGGAGAGGTCCCGACGACAGAGTGAACGACTGCAAAGATCGGAAAGAGCTCCTGCCCATTAGACCCTCGTCTGGCAGCCGATCATCCGAACTTCACTGGTTCCGAGCAGACCTCTCTCGAGTGATCTACGGTCCTGACTGGGAACCATCAGGAGTGCCGCAACCATAACGGAGAGTAGAGGACGATCGGGCGCTGGAGGCGGAAGACGAGAAAACTGTCCACGCGGTCCGGGTAAGGTCGTGAAATACGACGAATTGCTAAATGATTGACTAATTGATTGAAAATACTAGTATTGCTTATTGATTGTTCTTTTTGAGGTATTCTCTGCCTACAAATGGGGAAGAGTAGAAATACTCTCTCTTCCTTTGCAGATAGTGAAGGGTAGGTAGCGCGGACTTTTGTCCCCCATTGTAATCTGTTGCGCCTATTTTTCTCCCCACTGATTGATTGACCGAATATTGATTGTTTTGAAGAATAGTACTTCTTGAGATATTCTCTGTTTACAAATAACGTAGAATAGAAATATTCTGCCTAAGTCTTTGCAGACAGTGAAGGATAAGTAACGCGGACTTTTGTCCCCCATTGTAACCCGTCGTGCTTATCTCTTTTCTCACCATTGATTGATTGATTGTCCGAACACTAGTTGTTCGATATTGGTTCTTTGGAGGTATTCTCTGCTTGCAAACAACGCGAAATAGAGATATTCTGTCTATACTTTGCAAGCAGTGAAAAGATAGGTAGTGCAGACTTTTGTCCCCGTTGTAACCCGTCATGCCTATCTTCTCCCCACTGATTGGTAGTTGGTTCCGCCCGGGCCGCTTATTAGAGATGAACCATCCGGCTCCTCTGGAAGGCACCCCTAATAAGGACATGTTTACTAAATTTACTAAATATGGACTAGTCGCTGTAGCCTACAACAAACTAGGGCATAAAAATCGCTATAGAGAAACAAAAATAATCGAGAGAGAGACCAGTAGACCACTGATGGGATCCTTTTAACCCTACAAAAATAAGAAACACTAGGAAATAGCCATTTGCGAAAAATATGAAACTAGGGGAAAGAGCCAAGCTCACGGTCAAGATGACCACGAGATAGCTCGGCTCCATCGCTCTCGCTACCTAAACATGTCTGCCCTACCACCCACCCCGCCCAGTAAACACGACAAAATCCTGCACAAATGGAAATCTGCTAATACCCACCATCGATGTTGCCGAACTGGGTTAGATCACACACGCTTGGGCTAGGTCGTTTTCCGGTTATGCAGTAACGTCCTTGTGCTCGTTGCCGGATTACACGTATGTACAAACACTCCAACAAAGTAGTACGGTTAAAACGTTTTAATAACTTGTAGGTATATGCAACACTCCAACAGGATAAACATGCTAAAACACTTTTTCTAACTATTTACATGACAGCCTGCTGCAAATCCCAAGGCATTCACGTCCACATGACATAGTCCTCGCCCCTCCTTCCTCGAAATAGCAACATTGGCCTGTTTTGGGCGGTCTTTTAGTCGGCGTGGGCTATAAAAGGCCCACAAAGTCCATCGGCCTGTGAAGCGGCATCAGTGGTGGAATATTGTGCGAATAGGCCGGAGGCTACACAACGCGCCAAGACCAGGACGGCATAAGAAGTGGTGTCCAACAAGTGTACTGGTCTTGCCAATCTACTATGCTGCACAGATGGACAGCAAAGGGTGCCCTGGCGGGGGGGGAAGCGACGCGAACGGGCCTCCCCCGCCTCCCCAGGTGGAGGCTCACCAGCTGAGAAGGCACCCCTGCCGTTTTACTCGCCGTCCAGCTAAGTAGGCGCCCCTGCACTCGCCGTCTAGCTGAGAAGGCACCCCTGCCGTTTTACTCGCCGTCCAGCTGAGTAGGCGCCCCTGCACTCACCGGCCAGCTGCAGCAGGGGAACCATTTACGTCTCGCCTATCGGACAACCACCCAGGCGCGGGTTCCTTTCTGCACCAAGATTGCCATTAGCGTTCGACGCAAGAAGTGGGCCCCCGCAGCCAAGTGGTCGGGGGGGGACCCACCCCGGTGGCTGTAACGAAGAGCTGCTGCTGCCACTGGACTCTCAAAATGGCGGTCGGCTCTTCAGATTCAGGCCTGGTCCACTAAAAGATGGCTCTGGGCTACCTTGGAACTCGGAAGCTTGCCTGCTCGGGCGTGGGCCACACCCTTGAAAACGCCCTCTCAGTTTTGCAGATTCTGTGGGAGTCATTGGCCTTCGACTCCCGCGGACTTCCGGTGGGGGCAACCTCCGCTATTGCTCGATCATTCCACATTAACTTGTCTTTTGCCCCGGGCGGCAGCCATCTTGCGTCCCTTTGGTGCCGTGAGAGAGACTGATTCAAGGCGTCGGCAGAGAGACCCGCCTGCTGTCCCGCCCTAAGAACGGATCACGGCATTGCTGCGAGACTGTGGTGACGCCATGCTGACGCAAGCTTCTGTTTGAATTATCAGGAGACACTGTAGCCTAGCCGCTCGGATCAGTTCCGGTGGAACCTCAACATGACCCGGTAGGAACAAAAACTGTGCTTCCCCACCCCCGAATCACGATTCATGCTGTCTGTTCTTTCCGTTGGCGCTAACGAAGGTTCTCGAACTGCCGATAGGAATTCTGGTCCGGCAGCTAGTTAGTGGAAGGACTTAGACTGTACACTGGACCCACCCGATCTCGCCACAAAATGGCGCCGATGTAGGAGGGGCCTACAACTCCTTATGGCGTTTCAGTTACTTGACATTTATGTTAAAAGGATATGAATGCGATGTTTTCACACATGATGGGCGGAGGGACGGGGAGGGTACTGATCGAGCATACGAACAACCTTATTAATGCTGGCCTTCCCATTTTTATTGTCATTTTTATTTTTTTCATGTTAAGGTAGTGTTGCTCATGATACTCGACGCCTCTCACACCGTGGCCGGCCTGTAACGGTTGTAGGCCCGTATTTGTATACTGACATTGTTTTAAATAAAGGGCTCTTTGAAGGAATTACGAAATCAGCGTCATAACAAATCATCTAGGTTGGTAGAGGTTTTTAATGACTGTTACTCCCAAGCAATAGAAGGCAGATAATGCAGACCCTTTTTCTTTTTGCCTGAATTTTGAATTAATGAAATTTGTACCCATCACGCCTGTCTTTTTCAGAGTTGTTAGAAAATGGTTGACTATAGCTTAAGGTATCTGCCGAATGCAAGGTACGGTACCTTGCCCCATAATATGCGACCGATTGAGAAACAAATGCACGACAAGGGAACCCGAATTTAGGAGACGAATAAAATGGAGCGTCTTGTATAGTCGAGAGGAAGGATATAGTAGGTCTGTGGTATTACCCGCCCCTGCAGCTAGCCTGGTACGTGGTAAGTAGAACTTTTTCGTGTCTACGCGCGCTGACGTACTTTGAATGCTGCACACCCCCCCCCCCCCTTTTTTCTTTTCTTCTCTATAGGTCACATCGGAGTTCCGACTGAAGAATGGAGTGGACATGGACCGCACCGTGCTCAATGCAGGGACAAACATAGACAAACGTTGTGGGATGGTGCGCGAAGTGCAGACCACCACTGGGAACGTGAAAAACTGTATGGTATGACTGTGTGTATGTGCCCTGATTATACAGTATGAATGTGTATGCATTTCATATGCTTGGGTCGCTGGAAGAGAACGTCATCGTATGACTAAAGTGCTTGTCTATCGATCAAAGGGAGGGGAGTAAAAAGTCCGACACCCCCCCCCAAAATGAATTACTGAAATACTGAAAATACGCAGCGTGCATAGGAAAGAGGACAGGAGAGGAGAGGTCCCCATACTCAACATAGCTCTGTGTCTTCGTCTTAAGTTTCTGCGCTTGATGTATGTACTGTCACGCCCTATCCGGTATTTGTGTGTACGTGATCGCCGAATTTATGTTTTTCCCCCGCTTGTGTTTTCTTGCGTAGAACTGACCCGTGCTACTCCATGTTGTGTGTGCACCAAGTAGCCTATTATTGTACACATGTCTCTCTCTCTCTCGTTTTGTGTCGTACATATACCAAATAGCCTACTTGATGCGCACGTCTCTCTCTCTCTCTCACACTCTCTCTCTCTCTCTCTCTTCCTCTCTCTCTCTCTCTCTCTCTCTTTCGCTTTCTCTCTCTCTCTCTCTCTCTCTCTCTCTCTCTCTCTCTCTCTCTCTCCCTCTCTCCCTCTCCCTCCCTCGCTGAAGGCTCTCTTGCCCTCTTTCTTTTTGAATAAATTAACGACACTATACATCGTCAGTATGTGTATAATTGGCCTAAAACACGACAGTGTTCGAACAAATTGACAGAAGCAAAACAACCGTATTTTACCACATTACTACCTCTCCTTTCTGTAAAATGTTGAACTTCACTGGCTGAGAAAGAAAGGACAGGTACAACGACTGATGTCTCCCAATCTGGCCCTCATCACGGGGACTATATGTCAGTGGTTTGCGTTTTAGAGCTCCTAACGACACCCCCTCCACCGCTCAGAATCGCCCCGCCCAATTGCTCAGAACTGGAACGTCTAAAGACCCCGTCCTCCGAGAATAGCCCCAGTTCTGTACTAGCCATCCCAGGGTATTTTGAACAATACAGCTGATGACTTTATTTTCTGAAGACACATCGCCTAAACTAATGAGGGTTACCTATTGTCTTTAGCTTGTGTCCCTCCCCGAAATAGATATTTGTGAACCCATGACAGTAGCACCTCGCACTTTTTCATAAACTTAGCAGTCCTCGGAGAAAAATGTGAATTAACAGAGCTTGTGTAAGAAGAACGAGTTTCTACCGGAGAAGCCGGTTCGAACTTTGATAGACCAGAAAGTTGACAGATGTCAGGCCTCCTGCAACGATTATAAGGTACAGGAATAGACACCTAGCAGGCCAGACGATGGAAATTTGCAGGAACACGCACAAAAACATGCACCACAGCAATGATTAATAAGTTAGTAACATACACGATATAAGAGTTAATAGACATCCATCATAGAGCGACCGATAAAACATTTCCCTGACTACTCGGTGGTTGGGAGAGAGAATGAAGTGCGTAAATGTCTTCCCTGCCAGCTCTCTAAGATTTTGTTTCTTGTACTCATTCAAAGATAACATGCAGTCATCGGAAGAGAGGGGTCGGACGTGACGCACAGCCCGGCTGCGGATCATGGAACACCTATGGCATCGACCAAGGGGGAGCCACGAAGCAAAAGGGTGCGGGACGAGGCACCATTATCAGCATGAAAAGCGATAGAACGAAGGGCTATCCCGAAGCCCCCTGCTCGCTGATCAGCTCGTGCCTGAAGTCCCAACCCGTCGGGCCCGATTGATGGGCCCAGTGCTGAAAGATTCTGCTCTCCTTGGTCCGCTTTTTGATCCGATCCCACTCCACCCCCTCTTCCCTCGGCATCCCAAAGCACGCCCCTATTCCCCCCCCCTCTCTTTTATATGGGATTTTGAATTTGACTTGACAAACGGAAGAACAAAATGCGGGTACCCCGTCTCAAGGTACCTATGATAAGATGAATCAGGGAACAGGACTGTGATCCGAGAACAACGAATGGTCACACCCTGCTACGTGAAAACTTGGACTTGAGCTGGACTTTAGCTCCACCGCCGGTGCTCAACAGTGCCAACGAAAGAAGAAGAACAATGAGAGCTTACCAGTGATGGCTCGTTCTAATAGGACACTGGAAAGAAGAACTCCCTTCCCTGACTGTAACTCATGTTAAGTTGAATTCCTCTCCCAACCGCTTTCGTATTGACTATCTTCCAATCGAGTTTTTCATGATATTGCATCGGTCACTCTCTACTGTACACTGATAGTTAAGAAACTCTAACTCTGTATAAAGACACTTGTATGACACCAGCCGTACACATGACTATGTTGACTATTTTGATCCACACGAAGTCTAGGCCTTAAGTAATGAACGTAATATTCCTTGTTTTGCCAGAACATTTTTTTATTACTTTACGGTATCATGTTTGTGTTCAAGCGAGCTTCCCTCCTCCTATCTCCGGGTCTGACATATGACGCAGCTGATGTAATTTTGTATGCGCTGCCTCCTCGCCTATCCCATCAACTACATGTAATTATGTACAAATGTGTCAGATTATTCCTGTCCGCCCTAAAACTCTGAACTTTGAAGCAGAACATATGAAAGCTCTATACGAGGTAGGAGTTCGTGGTATTATGGGGATAGATCCGAACTAAACAAGCTGGCGAGATATGTTAAAAGGGAGGACTGTGGAAATTTAGTTTGTAACTGAACATTATCTGCGCCATCTTGTCTCTCCCCAAGCGCCACACGCGGAAAACGCGCGACGGCCATTTTAAGCACGATGACCTCATTACCGATCGCCAGCGCATCCCTCTCGCGCTGCGAACATCCCCCGCGTGCCTAACCACCCCCGCTCTCTCATACATAGGCCATGAACCCTCTCCTTCTGCGCAACCCTGCCATGAAACCACATCCCGCACCTGGCCAACGCCTCCTTTCATCCCTTACATGGTCATACATCCTTTCGGTAACCCCTTCCTCCACGCCTGATCGACCGAACTGATCACAGGCCATCACCTAACCCTACGGACACAGTTTTATTGCCCCTACTGTAAAGGAAGCACCTCACATCTAAGGGTTTGCAGTAGATCAAGGCCCCCAACCCCTGTGACCCGACCAGTCGCGCTCACCCCCCGGGAATTGGCGGAATGCCCAGCTGTGTGATAGCCATCTCCTGCTGTGGGTGGGGTGGGGACTTCTACTGTAGATATGTGTGGGAACGAGCTTGAAGTGGGGATCCCGAGGATGTTCTTTCATGTATCAAAGCAATCTCAAGAATGTGCCATGTACAATAAACCGTTTAATAAAGCAATAAACTTGTGTATAAAAGGCCAGGCCTCAGAGATGTAGACAGAGCATCTCGAGAAGATTCCCTGTGGGTCTGATCTGATGTGTTCTCCTCCGGAGAGAATAAAACTTTGTTTCCTGCCTTCCAGTCTCCGGCGCCTGCCTCTTTTATTGGTAAATCATCAACTGGTATGAGAGGCGATTACCGCCGGGCAATACTTGAAAGGTTATCGACTGCAACTGCCACTACCATTTTAACACACTGACCACTGGTGCAAATAACTAAGGCCCTGGAAGGGAATCCCTATCCCTAGAAGTCAGTTCGCAGAACAGTGAGGATGGGTGGGGCGGTAAGGAATCTTGATGAACGTGTGCAAGGATACCCACGTGGCTGCCTGGCAGATGTCAATGAGCGGAACTCCACGTCCCAAATCAGTAGAGGCTGCCGTCGCCCTGGTAGAGTGGGTGCACAGTCCCACTGGAGGTTCCTTTTTCACCAATGAATAGCAGATTTTAATGCATAGGACAACCTATCGCGAGATGGTTAATTTTTGTTCAGCCTGACCTTTCTTGGCGCCCATATAACCAACGAAGAGTTGATCGTCCACACAGAAATCTTTAGTGCAGTCAAGGTAGAAGGACAGCGCATGTTTTGGGTCCAGGCGGTGGAGTCTCTCCTCCTCTGTGGAAGGGTACGGACTGGCGGGAACAAGGTGGGCAAAGTGATGGTCTGGCCTATGAGGAAAAAGGTAACCACTTTGAGTAGAAAAGAGGGCCTAGTGCGAAGGACCACTTTGTTCGGATGGACTGCAATAAAAGGAGGCTTTAAGGATAGAGCCTGAAGCTCACTCAATCTGTGAACAGAGGTGATTGAGTGAGAGCAGGAATGCAGTCTTCAAAGTAAGAAGTCGAAGAGTAGAGTTATGTAGTGGCTCGAAGGGATCACAAATAAGGTAAGTAAGGATGAGATTCAAGTCCATTACAAAAGGAGAAGGAGGAAAGAGATGAGTAAAGCCCTTTAGGAATCTATTTACAATAGGGGGCTTGAAAAGAGAAGGCAAAGAAAGGCAGATATGGACAAGAGGTAGCCTTTAGGAGTGCCAAAGGCAGAGTCCTGCTGGGCCAAAGAAAAGATGAACAAGAGGACCTCAGAAAGAGGGGAAGAGAGGGGATCCACAGTCTTTGCTGTGCACCATGCCACAAATTTGGTTCATCTACAGGTGTACACCGTTTTAGTGGAGGAACGCCTGGCGGCCAAGATGACGTTACATACTTCAAGAGGAAGGTCGTAAGCTGTCAACTGTTCCTGCTCAATCTCCATGCAAGGAGGTGGAGACTGAACAAGTTCTGGTGGAGGACCGTCTCCTTCTGCTGCGACAGAAGATCCTCCCGAAGAGACAGTCTGATCTGGGCATCGATGGCCCTGCGCAAGAGCTTGGGATACCAGACTCTTTGGGCCCTGTCCGGAGCCACAAGAATAACTTGGGGCTGGTCGCGCTTGATCTTATTCAGCACTCTGGGCAGAAGTGGAAAGTCATACAGGAGGCCGCAATTCCACTTGTGATGAAAAGCGTTGCCGAGTGAGTGGCGTCTTGGAAATTCTAACATGCAGAACTGCTGACACTGCGCGTTTTCTTCGGTGGCAAAATTATCTAACCAAGGCTCTCCCCATGGCTGAAAGAGACCTTGCACCACCTCCAAGTGAAGACACCATTTGTAATCCATTGTGCACCGACAGCTTAGATCGTCTGCCCTGGCGTTCAGAGAACCTGCCAGGTGTTGAAGTACCAGGGATATGCCCTGATGTTCCAGTCAAGTCTAAAGGCAAAGAGCCTCTTGGCAGAGGGTCCAGGACCCCACCCCACCCTGTTTGTTGCAGAACCACATGGCGGTGCTGTTGTCTGGAAACACCTGCACCACTCTTCCTTTGACAGAAGGAAGGAATGCCTTCAGTGCAAGACCGATCGCCCGGAGCTCCAAAAGGTTGATGTGGAGACCTAACTCCGCCAGAGACCAGAGACCTCTGATCTCTGCCTCTCTCAGATGACCGCCCCATCCCTGGAGTGACGCATCTGTCACTAACGTCAACTCCGGTTGGGGAGGGGAGACGGATCTGCCGCTGACCCAATCCTGGTTCTTGAGCCACCACTGCAATTGATGTGCAGTCCCGTCCGAGATCTGGACAATGTCAGAAAGATACCCTCATGCTGCACCCACTGGAACTTCAGGTCCCAGTGCAGAGCCCACACATGCCACCTGGTATGATCCACCAGCAGGATGCATGAGGTCATGAGGCCCAGCAGCCTCAGAGGCAATCTCAGCACAATCCGAGATAGAGGCTGAAACATCGGTATAATAGCCCGAATATACCGGACTTGCTGCTCGGGAGGATAAACCTGGAACTGCGCTGTATGCAGAACTGCTCCGATGAAAAGGAGCTTCTGAGAGGGAGTCAGGTGTGACTTGGGCACGTTGATAGTGAACCGCAGCGAGTGCAGGAGGTCCACCGTAGTCTGGAGGTGGGAGATGACAGCCTGGAGCGAGCATGCCTTCAACAGCCAGTCGTCAAGATAGGGGAAGACTGGAACCCCTGATCTGCGCAGATGAGCTGCGACCACTGCCATCAATTTCGTGACCACGAGAGGGGCTGGTAAGGCAAAAAGGGGAGCACGGTAAACTGAAAATGCCCATGGCCTACCGTGAACCGTAGGTAATGCCTGTGGGCTGGCAGGACGGGGATATGGAAATATGCATCCTGCAAGTCCAGTGCTACCATTCAGTCTCCGAGGTCAAGGGCAGGCATGACCTGAGCCAACTTGAGCATCCTGAACTTCTTGTTCCGGAGGAAGCGGTTGAGGGCCCTGAGATCTACGATAGGACGCAGGCATTTGTACTTCTTGGGTACCAGAAAGTAGTGGGAGTAGCAACCATGATCTACATCTGGCACGGGGACCCTTTCAATAGTTCCCTTGGCCAATAGAGCTGCAACTTCCTGGCGGAGAAGGGCCAAGTGATCCTCTGACATGCGATGGAAGGATGGTGGCATGGCGGTAGGGGTAGTCTCAAAGGGGAGGGAGTAGCCCCTTCAGACTATCTTTACAGACCACCTGTCCGATGTGATGTTTTGCCAGTGGGGAAGGTGATGGTGAATTCTGCCGCCCACTGGCCTTTGGTGGCCCTGAAAGGTCGGACTAGGAGGGTTTGGAGGCTGCTGCAGGGGGGTTATGGGTGGATTGGCCCGCCCGCTACCCCGAGACCTGCGTCGCTGGGTTCCACGTCCGCAGCCACTCACAGGCTGGGCAGCATGCATGAGCCGGTGGCTAGACTGGGTCGAACGTGGTGGGGCAACCATTCCTTGGCCATGAAGAGGTGAAAAGCAGACTGCGTGGGGCGAGAGGTTGCCGTGAGGCCCAAGGATCAGGCCGTAGCCCTAGAATCCTTGTAGCGCTCGTGTGCCGAGTCTGCCTTATAACCAAAAAGGCAGCAGCCATCAAAAGGCATGTCCAGTAAGGTGGATTGGACCTCCCTAGAAATAACGGAAGTCCTCAACCAGACGTAGCGTCTCAGGTCTAGTGATGTGGAAACTGTTCTGCCCAGTGAGTTGGCGGTATCCAGCCCACACCTGATGGTGAATTTAGCTGCGTCTCTACCCTCTGCCACTGCATGGGTGAGAACGGTCCGGGCCTCCTCCAGGCACTGTGGCAGCACTTGCACAACTGTATCCCACACTATATGGGTATAACGGCCCAAAAGGCATGCAGTATTCACCGACTCCAGTGCTAAGCCGGTGGAAGAACACATCTTCTTCCCAAGGTTGTCCAGCTTCTTGGATTTCCTTTCTGGGGAAGCAGTAGGGAATGCGCCCTTAGAGGACGAGGCTTGGACCACCAAGCTCTCGGTGTTGCAGGGATTCTGCACATACACAGAACTATGTGCAGGAAACCAGGACCTCGGTGGGTAGTGGTGTACCAACAACCCACCTCAGTGCCCAGAACCCCAATCTGACTAGCTATAGTGTCTCATTCGTTCTCCGTACTACAGCGAAGCTACCAATGATTAGACATCCTAGAACATGTCGTTCAAACACTCATACTTGTACACAACGTGAGTAATCAGAGACACTGTATAGTTTAAAATGTTTATGTTAACTAATGTGCTCTATAATGCAGTACACGAGCCAATACTAGCAGTGAAATGCATAAAAACTATATAATCAGCATCGTTGCAATTCCATATGATACGAATGGGGATATCATGTTATAATGACAGTGGAAAAAGGACTACAGCGTCTTACCACCCTCCCCATGCTAGGAGCTAGTTAATTATAATTATAGAAGACCTCTGGGCTTTGTGAGGGGGACCCCATACCTCCAAGTCTAGATGCAAAGGTTTACATCTCCGGACAAGCACAGCTCTTCTGTTCTGGAAAGATTTTCTCCAAGTGCCTTAACGTGCATTCTGTGCCATATTAAAAGCACTCGATTTTAGCAGCTGTATTCCATGTTGTGTCTATGTGCGTGGGACTGACCAAAGCAGATTAACCAGTGATGTTGTTTTCTGACCTTGAACGTTATGTGCAGACAAGAAGCACAGAGCACAACAAGATGTGTGAAAGGCAGACGGTTCTCATGTGAAAACGGGCAAGCAAAGTATTTACGAAATCAGAGCCCTGTAGTAACGTGTGCAAAAGCGGCCAAATGGTGGCCAAGCATATATGAACTGATGCTAACTAAGCAATGTCCGCTGTTAATCCCATATCTTCACTGCACCCTCCCTTAGTTAAGTGGTTTAAGGTGAACATAGAGTTCAAGAAGTCTGAGCAGTAAGTAAGAGCAACTATCCAACGGTGATCTCAGATTAGGCGAAAAGAGTTAATATGAAATTTTGCAGAAATGCCTGAAAAAAATGTATTGTGGAAAAAAGTTACACACACAAAAAAAAACCGGCAGAGATGGGCGCCAGCCAAGTCAATGCATTTGAGTGTATGCACAGTAAGTGGCAAGTGCTTCCAAGAGGAAATCATTGTTATTGTCTGAAAAAAGAGACGCCATCCAGTTCAGTAAACTGAAGGAACACACGTGTTCTTCAATAAAGGGTGCCTCCATCACTAGCCTAGGGCAACTTGCGTGATACTCGATGTAACTACGTTGCAGGAAATCATGTGCCGCTGCATAGATATCCCATTGAGCCAACACTCTAAGCGCTGCAGCACAGGCCATAATACCAACACCGGAACATTCTTGCTGATGGGGCACTAAGGGACTCATTAGCAGGTCAAAATCCGGTGCAGGAGATGACGTATTGGAGAGGCAAAGATCCAATGCCCATTGAAAAGGACATTCCAAGCAGGTGAAGACAGGTTGCACACAAGTATAGTATGCAAAACGGAATGACAATCCATAAGCCATGCTGAGAGTGGCCAGTGACAACGTACCATAGCATTCAAGCATACGGTTACGTAGCAGCTGCAGGCAGGCTGGGCTGTGAACGACCACAAGAGGAGCAGCCATTTCGTAACAGGCAAACCAACAGCAAATCTCCAGCAGCTAAGGCAAGTAATAGTGGCAACCCACCAAAGACGCTGGAAAAAAGTGAATGAATAAATGCTGGTATCACACCAAATATAGTTTGGAAAGAGGTCACAAGGCCAGATGCTGTAGTTTGACATTGTCCACTGAGATGTATCTGTTGTTTTTGCGACCAGGAAGTGGTGGTAAAATGACTGTACGAGTACCCTTCACGCCAAGCACTGGAACCGGTGAACGATAAGAGGGGCCAAACTCTTTTTTGTTCTCCACCTTCTCTCGGACCAGGTCTCAGACTTTGAGTAGCCAGCCGACTACCGGAATCTGCAGTGCAGCATCAGTGGAAGAGGGTAAATGTTCCTTTGCAAGACTGTCACGGGTCTCTTATAGATTCTGTAATACAACAGAATGATTATCTAAATCAAAGGGTGCGACTGCCGCCGCCATGTCTAGACCATCAAGCTCTGACACAAACGTTTTCATGCCAAAGAGCATTTCGTATGGGGTCCGCCCACCCAGAGATCTTCTAGGGAGATTATTAAGTGCACGTTGTACGCTATACAAATGGGCAAACCAGTTCCTGCCAGTACCTAAGACTCAAGGATTGCCTTAAGTCACGGTTCATTCGCTCCACAACTGAGTTGCCCTCAGGCCTGTATGGAGACGAAAATTTGACCTGCACCCCCAAAGACCTCATGGTCTCCTTGTATGCCTTAGAGGCGAACACTGGACTCTGGTCTGAATGTAAGGTGCCACATGCAAAAATTCCCACAACGACACGCAAACCCTGATGACAGTTCGAGAGTCAGCACTGCGTTGTGGCTATACCCAAAGAAATTGTGCACAAATCAACTGCAACCAAGATGAAATGATAGGCAGTATCAGAAGAAAAAGGACTACAGTGATCCAGATAAACACTGTGAGAAGTTGGCCTGATGTATGATGTACCATTTGTAATCCCTTGAATACCAAATGAAAGGACACCACAACAGATATATATATAAAATAAAGTGTATTTATTCTAGTCAAACCCTCAGCACTCTTTATGAGATTCGAGGTAAGTACAACACAGTCTTATTCAAGCATACATTAAGTCACACAGGTAAGTAATACAGTTAGGCCCTAGGGGGCCACGCAAACCATATACTAAGTAAGTGGTATAAGGACCACTGTCACGAACACAGGATAGACCTAGGCCTAGGGAATCGCTGGGGCTACACTATGCTACCAAAGGTTAGGAAGTGGGAGGCCCACGGGATTCAGGTGCAGAGTGGAAACACTCACGCGTAATGCATATAATCGATAGAAACAGTACAGTTTAGAAATAATAAGATTTAGGACACTTCTGAAGTAGCTAGGAAGTCGAGGCTTGAAAACTAGACACGAGGATAGTCACTACCCTTGTGAGCACCGAAGTACCCAAGTTACCTAGCCCACGGGCTGCGGGTGCATAGGTGTGAACTTGCGCCGGGTTTCGTCGTCGACTCCTATGGATGCCTGAAGAAAAGATGCTGGCAGGCCACCAGTGAAGAGTGTCCGGTGAATTCCAAGGATGGAATCAAGAAGGAAGGATAACTGCAAGCAGAAGGGACAAAGTCTGGGTCACAAGCCAGTGACCACGTGGAACCAGGAAGGAACCAGGCGATGTCGTGAATATTGCAGTGAAGAGGTGAAGCTTGTCGCAGCAGCCACGGGTACCAGGAGACGTCGAGGACGACCAGGACCAGGAGACGAGCTGTCCCACAAAGGCTCTTGCTGTCGGCGGCGTCGAAGTCGAGTTAGGACTCACCAAGCCTTGGCAAGCGGGACCCACGCAGGATGGAGGACTTGCTTCTGGTGCAGACCGGGAAGGTCTGGGGTGCTTCTCTTTTGCAGAGGACCGGGTGCCAGTCTGAAGGAGCCGGACCAGCAAGGTGAAAGTAAAGGATCGTCGTCAAAAGGGTCACTAGCCAACGGGCCAGCAACCGGACAACACGTCGAGCAGGTCAGGTGCAGAAGGGCCCCATGCAGAGCACGTGAAGTGTGGGGAGCTGATCTTCTTTGCAGATGGTGCTCGGGATGGGGGCTTCTCAATTCCCCAAGCACAGCCTCGAGGGAGCCTCGGAAGTCGCGCTACTAGCCACTTTTCCCAAGTCGCCGGACCCACATCCCTCGTCACCTCCACGGGTCTCAGCTTCGCTGTAGATGTGGATCTGGTTCAGAGGTGTCTGGAAGTCTTGACGCTAGTCAGTCTCTGCAGTCGTCCCTCGTAGAATCAGTCGCAAAGCAAGCAGCAGTCACTGGATGGTGCCTGGTTGCCCAGGGTGGTCACTCCTTGGCTCTTCCTGAGGTCGAATGTCGAAGGTCCAGAGTTTCTGTTCAAGTTGCAGGTTCAGGGTAATCTAATCTCCTGGGGCCCAGCTACCACTCTTATACTTATCTGGGGGCTGGGTTGCCTGCTAGGTCACGCCTTATGGGTGGGACCTGGGAGGGGGGTGGTTACACCCCCTTCCCTTTGTCCAGTTTCGCTCCAGGACTGGGGCTGGAGTGCCCCAGCACCGGTTTGACGTGGACTATGCATGGGATACCTTGTGTGCCCCAGGCAGTGTCTAGTTTCTTTCATCCATCCCTGCCCCAATACACTAAGGCCTGTCTGGGGTGGTGCTAGCACCTCCCAAGGCAGGAAACCTATTGTCCAAGCCTCCCTTGCCGGGATCACTCCCAGCAGCAGGAGGTCAGACTTGTGTCACGGCAGCAGCATCCATTTTGTGATGCTGGGGCTCTGGTTAACTTTAACCGGGTAAGTAGGTTTCAACATGTCTTCTCCCTCTAGAAGAGGGGAATAATATCCTTATGGCCAGAAATGGTATGGGGGTATTATTCCACAGTGTTAGACACCTTACACGACATGTTTCGATAAAGCCAAACCATAGTTACCATAATCGTTTAAGATGATAAGACACATTAAGAGTATATGGTAGGCTATATCATAGAACAGCTATAAGGACATGGTTCTGAAAGCTGCAGACAGGCTCAGCTCATGCTAGAGCACCATCTCACATGTTACCAAGCACTCTGCCTCCCGGGTTTTTAAGGCCTGCCATAGGAGTGGCTGATAGGTACACATGTGTCTATATATAAGGTAGGTATAGGAATACTACACCTAAGCAAGGGGTGATTACACGACCTTGCCCCAGCTGAGTGATCAGCCAGTTGTGTCATAATGGAAGGCCAGGCCAGGGGTGGCATAATACATGCTGCAGCCCCTGGTAGGCCTAGGGTACCCCTATGCCCTGGGTACCTAAGGTACACTATACAGGGTCTAATAAGGTGGTCCCTACCAATTGGGTTATGCACCTAAAGTACATAGTATTAATTTAGAGAGAGAACAGCAGGGCTGTGGGTCTGATTAGCAGGCCCACAGCCACATCTAAGTCGAAAACCAGTAAAGCAAAAGCAAAAAGTGGGGGTGAACATAGAAAGCAGACCCTACTCTCCTAAACACACAACCGAAAGGTTTATTAGAAATGCATAGCTGCGTTTGTGGCGGGCGTGTAACTGTAGATGGTTTAATCTGCTGACATGTGTCACAAGAAAGCACATAATTACGGGTTTGTTTATATAAACCATGCCACCAGTACCGCTGCTGCAAGATAGAAACAGTCGCAGACACGCCAGCATGGGCTGAGGCCATGCCTTCGTGTGCGGCTGTTATCAATGCATGTCTGTGGTCTGTGTTGGGAATTAGCCTGTTACCAACGTTAGTAATTGTCACATAAGGAACTTTATCAAGACTTAAATGATAAGAGTATTAATAAGGGAAACCCTGCAGGTAATCACCACCCTTCACTGTAACAGCAATGGCTGCCAAAATGTCATTATCAGTCTTATTCATGGATCTTGTAACTGCTGCAACTGAACACGTGGCTACTGCTGATTTAGCTGCTTCATCAGCCAAACTATTGCTGACCGCGTGTGCTCCCACGCGCTGGTGGCCAAGAGTATGAATCACATGTGTGAGTGGCTGACGTTCTTTAAGATCTGCGACTCGAACCCAAAGCATCTTATGCTTAATTGCGCTGCCTTTGGAATCACAATAGTCATTTTGAGACCAAAAGAATAAGTTGTCATTGAATAACAAGTTACTTACCTTCGGTAACGGTAAGGAACATTAGTTAGTTAGATTCCTCACCTTAGAATATCCCCAGGCGTCAGGCTGGATCCGGAAAGATTTTTGTAGCAATACCCCTTGCGTGTCGCTAGGCGTCGTCTGCGGCTCCGCGTACTTAGACGCCGCCCTCGTGCGCTGACGTCAGTTCTTGTACATAGCTTTCCGCGCCAGGAACACAGAGCCATGCAAGAGACCGACACAGGTGCCAAAAAATCTAGGGCCCTAGAAAGGATAGCCTTAACCCTAGATGTTGGTTCGCAGAACGGGGAGGATGGGTGGGTCGGTGAGGAATCTAACTAACTAATGTTTCTTACAGATACATCGTTACCGAAGGTAAGTAACTTGTTCATCTGAAAGAAACACGTTAGTTAGATTCCTCACCTTAGATTAGATACCCCAGCAATACCAACCTCGGAGGTGGGTCTGCAAACCAAGATCACACCAGAAAGTCCTGGAGAACAGAACGGCCAAAGAAGCCATCTCTCCGCACTTGGCTGTCCAGGCAATAATGCTTGGCAAACATGTGCAGCGAAGCCCACGTCGCCGCCTGACAGATGTCCTGCAAGGGAACTCCCTGTCCCAGGGCAGTAGTCGCCGCTGTGGCCCGAGTGGAATGGGCTCTCAGCCCTACAGGAGGGTCCTTTTTAGCCAAGGAGTAACAAGCCTTTATACACAATACGACCCACCGCGAGATGGTCCACTTGTGTACTGCCCTTCCCTTCTTAGCATCCACGTATCCAAAAAAAAGCTGGTCGTCCACCCGGAACTGTTTGGTGCGGTCCAAATAAAAGGACAGCGCCAGTTTTGGGTCCAGGCGGTGGAGCCTCTCTTCCTCTTTCGAAGGATGCAGAGGCGGAAAGAAGGTGGGCAACGAGTCAGAAGATGAATGGGACAATTGTGAAGAGGCTCAAAGGGAGCACACATCAGAAAAGTCAAGACTAGATTCAAAGCCCACTGAGGCATTAGGAAAGTGCATTACATGTGAGTAATGCACTTGAGGAAATGAGAAACAACAGGGGATTTGAAAAGAGAAGGCTGATCAGGAAGCCGTAAGAAAGCAGAGATAACTGAAAAATAAACTTTAAGCATGCCCAGAGCAGAGCCCTGCTGGGCCAGAGAAAGAAGACAGAGGAGAACCTCAGAAAGAGGGGCGGAAAGGGGATCCACAGCCTTTGCTGTGCACCATGCCACAAACTTGTTCCACCTGCAGGCATATACCGTTTTTGTGGAGGGACGCCTGACTACAGGAATAACGTCACAGACTTCAGGAGGCAAGTCAAATGGCATCAACTGTCGCCGCTCAATCTCCAAGCATGGAGGTGGAGACTAGACAGGTTCGGGTGGAGGACCGTCCCCTGTTGCTGCGACAGAAGGTCCTCCCAAAGAGGCAGTCGTATCGGGGGATCGATTGACATACTGAGTAGCTCGGGATACCAGTATCTTCGTGCCCAATCCGGAGCCACTAAGATGACTTGGGCCCGGTTGCGCCTGATCTTCTTCAGGACTCTGGGCAGAAGTGGTATAGGCGGAAAGGCGTACAACAGACCGCAAATCCACTCACGACGAAAGGCGTCCCCGAGCGAGTGCCGCCTTGGAAACTCCAACGAGCAGAACTGCGGACATTGCGCATTCTCTTCGGTGGCGAATAGATCTAACCAAGGCCCTCCCCACTACAGAAAGAGGCCTTGCGCCACGTCCGAGTTTAGATGCCATTTGTGATCCATCATGCACCGGCGGCTGAGTTCGTCTGCTCTGGCGTTTAGAGAGCCCGCCAGATGTTGAACCACCAGGGTGATGCCCTGGTGTTCCAGCCATGTCCAGAGGCGCAGAGCCTCCTGACAAAGAGTCCACGACCCCGCCCTGTTTGTTGCAATACCACATGGCGGTGGTGTTGTCCATGAACACCTGCACCACACTTCCCCGGACAGAGGGAAGGAATGCCTTCAGTGCAAGCCGGATCGCTCTCAGCTCCAAAAGGTTGATATGGAGCAGAGTCTCCGCCGGAAACCAGAGTCCTCTGATCTCCGCCTCCCCCATGTGGCCCCCCATCCCAGGAGGGACGCATCCGTCACTACTACATGCTCCGGTTGGGGTAGGAAAAGGGATCTGCCGCTGACCCAATCGCAGTTTGTGAGCCACCACTGCAACTGCTTCGCAGTGCCCTCCGAGATCAAGACATGGTCGGACAGGTTGCCCTGATGCTGGGCCCACTGAAACTTCAGGTCCCACTGCAGAGCCCGCATTCTCCACCTGGCGTGATGCACCAACAGGATGCAGGAGGCCATCAGCCCCAGAAGCCGCAGCACCAACCTGACCGAAACCCAGGATAGAGGCCGAAAGATGGGAATCAGAGCCTGAATATCCCGGACCCACTGCTCCGGAGGATAGGCCCGGAACTGCACCGAATCTAGAACTGCCCCGATGAAGAGGAGCTTCTGAGAGGGTCTCAGGTGCGACTTCGGCACATTGATGGAGAACCCCAGCAAATGCAGGAGGTCGGCCGTAGTCTGGAGGTGGGAGACGACTTGCTGGGGCGAACCCGCCTTCAACAGCCAGTCGTCGAGATAGGAGAAGACTAGAACCCCTGATCTGCGCAGATGAGCTGCGACCAACACCATCACCTTCGTGAACACCCGAGGGGCACTGGTGAGGCCGAAGGGGAGCACGGTGAACTGAAAGTGCTCCTGACCCACTGTGAACCGCAGGTAACGCCGGTGGGCCGGCAGGATGGGGATGTGAAAATAAGTGTCCTGCAAGTCCAATGCTACCATCCAGTCTCTAGGGTCTAGGGCAGCCAGAACCTGAGCTAAGGTGAGCATCTTGAACCTCCCCCTCCGGAGGAAGGCGTTGACGCTCCTGAGGTCCAAGATAGGGCGTAGGCCCCCTTTGCCCTTCTTGGGAAACAGAAAGTAGTGGGAATAGCAACCACGACCTACTTCTGGACCGGGAACGCGCTCAACGGCCTCTTTGGCCAAGAGGGCCGGAACTTCCTCCCACAGAAGATTCAAGTGATCCTCCGACATACGGTGGTACTGTGGTGGCATGGCTGGAGGGGTCGTCTCGAAGGGGAGGGAGTAGCCCCTTCAGACGATTTGCAGCACCCTGTCCGACGTGATGGAACGCCAGTGGAGCAGGTGATGGCGAACTCTGCCGCCCACTGGCGTGGAATGGGCCTGAAAGCTCGGACTAGGAGGGCTTTGAGGCGGATGCTGCTGGGGTGGATGTGGACTGACCGGCACGTTGTCCTCCAGTACCACCTTGGTGGAATCCACGTCTGTGACCGCGTGCAGGTTGGTTCTGCGGCCGGTGGCTAGGCGGACGTGAGGAGGCACCCCTTCCTTGGCCACGAAAGGGACGAAAGGCGGAAGGTTGCGGCCGCGGGGCCGAGAGACCCAAGGACTTGGCCGTAGCCCGGGAGTCCTTGAAACGAGCCAGCGCACTATCCGCCTTCTCGCCACAGAGGCGAGTGCCATCAAAGGGCATATCCATGAGGGTACTCTGGACATCCCCCGATAAAGACGTAGACCGTAGCCAGGCGTGGCGACGGAGCGCCACCGTGGTCGAAATCGCCCTTACCAGCGAGTCCATGGTGTCTAGTCCACACCAAATGGCATGCCGTGCTGCATCTCGCCCACCAGTAAGCGCCTGGGTGAGCCGTGACCGGGCCTCCTCCGGACACATGGGCAGCACGTCCTCCACCGTATCCCACAGAGAGTGGGAATAACGGTGCAAGAGGCAAGCGGTATTCAAGGACCGCAGTCCCAAACTAAGGGAAGAGAACAGCTTCTTTCCGAACTGTTCCAACCTCTTGGATTCCTGATCTGGAGGAGCGGACGGGAAGGAGGATTGGGAAGTCGAGGCCTGGATAACCAGACTCTCGGGGGTGGGGTGTTGGGACAGAAAACTGGGCGGTGGCGCCGGGCCACATTCCGATCCACAGGAGGTACTATGGAGGGCTTGGACCAAGTGCCCTGCAGAATGTCCACTAGTGCCTCATTGAACTGCAGCAGAGGCTCCGGTTGAAGCACATCTGTGAGGATGTTAGTCCTCATGGCCACAGCAGGCAACTCCAGCCCAAGGGCTTCGGCCGCCTTGCGCAGCACCACTGAAAAAGCAGCACCTTCCTCCGAGGCCACAGTCGGAGGAGAGATGAAACCAGCGTCTAGGGAGGTGTCCAGACCACTGGCATTCCCCAGTTCGTCTGCCCAGTCCTGTGAAAGTTCGGCCTGCCTGGCCATAGGGTCCTCAGACCCCTCCCAGTCGCCCCCGTCATCCAATTCCTGATAAACAGGGGGAATAACCGGAGCCGGGCGGTAGATGAAATGCTGATCCATCGGCGTTGGATGCGGTGTCGAGCGGCGCTGCACCGGCGCCGGGCCCGGAACGGGGCTGAACCAGAGAACGGCGTCGTCCGGAGACGGCGCCGGAGGTGGAACCGGTGTCGGCGCTGGCGGAGGAGGCGTCGTGAGGTCAACCGGCGCCAGGCCCCTCATGGCCGAGAGGAAGGTGCTGATCTCCGCCGGAGTCGCGTCAGTCCCAGGGACCGGCGGGTATGGGGACAGACGCGGCTCCTGCGGCTCCGACAGAGCCGTGGGGGTGGGACCACCCTGACCCTCGACCGAGTCGTGCGACCGGTGAGGGGAGTCCGAAGAGCGGTGTCGCTTCTTGGACTTCTTTGAACGCTTCGACTTACCCGAAGACTTTGAGCCCGACGGGCGATGAAGGTGGCTGCGGCTCCGTGACCGGTCCTTCGACCTCCTGCTGGACCGGGACCGTGAACAGCGCGGAGCCGAGTGCCAAAGCTCGAGAAGCTTACGAGACCGCTCCCGTCTAGCCTTCGAGGTCAAGGCCTGACGGTCGAGGCACGACTCCGCATCGTGGTCGGCCCCCAGGCAGTAAAGGCACCGGCGATGGTGATCCGTCACCGACATCAGTCGATGACAGGAGTCTCGGGCCTTAGAACCAGGATTCCTACCGGCACCAGAGTCGAGTCGACAGAAGACCAAAAAGAGTCAAAAATTCTAGTCAATAGGTGACTAAGGGGTAAGCTCTTCCCGGATCGGCGCTGTCTGGCGTGGAAAAAAGAAGAACTGATGTCAGCGCGCGAGGGCAGCGTCTACTCCGGCGACGTCATTCCGGCGCACGACGCCAACGACGGACGCGGAGTCGCAAACGACGCCTAGCGACGCGCAAGGGGTATTGCTACGAAAAATCTTTCCAGATCCAGCCTCACGCCTGGAGATATTCTAAGGTGAGGAATCTAACTAACGTGTTTCTTTCAGATAGACTGAACACAGTAGAAAGAATCACTTACAATCAAAGTAGTCACATTAGGATCTGCAAACTCCAGTGCACGTATAAAAGTGCACAGCTCGGCCAATTGGGCGGTACAGTCACCGAGTGCCTGTGTGTGAACAACACTGGGCTTGAACTCTCCGTTCACTATGGTACCTGCCAAAATCGCACAGGCTGCCAAATAAGAATGCTTTGATCCTGTTGCCGGTTGCACCGAACCGTCGGTGTAAATTAAACAATGGTACTCCTCAAGTAGGCGCATTGACAAAGGAGGAGGATGAACCAATTTATACTGTAAAAACTCCTGAGGCTGCAGTGAGGAGTCGAAGATAAAAGTGACATCCGGAGAGATCAAATAAGTAGCCCATTGTCGCCACCGGGGATGCAAGCTTAAGAGTTTGGTTCACTCGCCTTTGTCACTGCTTCTAGAGCAGGGTACGGTGTCACAACTAAAATTTGTTTCCCCTGAGCCAGTGCGCTTTACTTCAGGACCGCCATCTGGACAGCTATCAAGACATTTTCAACAGTGGAAAATACCAGTTCTGCCGAAGTGTACAAATGTGACATGTAAGCAATAAGTACTGTGTCACCGTCATTAAATGTCAAGTAAGTGAAACCAACTGGGCCTGGCACGATTCGTATCACCAGGTTGGTGAGGTTGTGAGAAGTTGGCCTGATGTATGATGTCACTAGTTCTAGTGTACACCTTATATCAGTCCAAACAACCCTTATGGTGATTGGTTGTAAAGTCAACCTTATAGACCAGCTATCCTAGTGGTAGCATGGACAAGAGCAGTCTTAGGCTAAACTCTGAATGGCATGTGAAGCCAGCTGTGATACCATGTACAATCCCTTGAATATGAAATGAAAGGACACCACAATAGATATATATAAAATAAAGTGTATTTATTCTAGTCACAACCCTCAGCACTCTTTATGAGATTCGAGGTAAGTACAACACAGTCTTATTTAAGCATACATTAAGTTACATAGGTAAGTAATACAGTTAGGCCCTAGGGGCCACACAAACCATATACTAAGTAAGTGGTATGAGAACCACTGTCAAAACATAGGATAGGCCTAGGCCTAGGGAATCGCTGGGACTACACTATACTACCATAGGTTAGGAAGAGGGAGGTCCACGGGATTCAGGTGCTGAGTGGAAACACTCACGCGTAATGCGTATAATCGATAGAAATAGTTAGTATTTAGAAATTAAGAGTTTTAGGACACTTCTGAAGGAGCTAGGAGTACGAGACTTGAAACCTAGACACTAGGATAGTCAATACCCTTGTGAGCACCGGAGTACCCAAGTTACCTAGCCCACGGGCTGCGGGTGCATAGGTGTGAACTTGCGTCGGGTTTCGTCGTTGACTCCTATGGATGCCTGAAGAAAAGATGCTGGCAGGCCGCCAGTGAAGAGTGTCCGGTGGATTCCAAGGATGGAATCAAGAAGGAAGGATACCTGCAACCAGAAGGGACAACGTCTGGGTCACTAGCCAGTGACCACGTGGAACCAGGAAGGAACCAGGCGAGGTCGTGAAGATTGCAGAGAAGAGGTGAAGCTTGTCGCAGCAGCCACGGGTACCAGGAGACGTCGAGGACGACCAGGATGCGAGCTGTCCCACGAAGGCTCTTGCTGTCGGCGGCGTCGAAGTCGAGTTAGGACTCACCAAGCCTTGGCAAGCGGAACCCACTTAGAATGGAGGACTTGCTTCTGGTGCAGACCAGGAAGGTCTGGGGTGCTTCTCTTTTGCAGAGGAGCGGGTGCTAGTCTGGAGGAGCCGGACCAGCAAGGTGAAGTTAAAGGTTCGTCGTCACAAGGGTCACTAGCCAACGGGCCAGCAACCGGACAACACGTCAAGCAACTCAGGTGCAGAAGGGCCCAAGCAGAACACATGAAGTGTGGGGAGCTGATCTTCTTTGCAGATGGTGCTCGGGATGGGGGCTTCTGCGGTTCCTTTTTTAGGGGCAAGTCAATCAGATCACGGAGACCCAGGAGGGGCAAGAAAAGAAACACCCTCAGTTCCATCGTTGGAAAAAAGAATGACAAGGAGTCAACGTTGAATGATCCTGACAATCTTGTTATTAACATCTCTTCAACGTTGCTTAATAAATCTCAAATCAAATTACTTCAAAAAGGATCTTCTTTTGTTCCTACGTACACTTCTAATCTTTTGGAAGCAGAAGTAAGTTTCTATAAATTCATGCGCAAGCTAAGACTCAGGTATTTTTTTGATAATGTTCTCACAGAATCAACCACACAACCATCGAATTCCTTGCAAGGTTTGAAATCAAAAAGCACCTTCATGGCCCCTGTGAGCCATAAAGTTTTAGATACCTTTGAGTCTTTGGTGAAACACGATTTGAAAGTTATTTTCAGACACAACAAGATCAAACAATCTAATCTCACATCTAAAGACAAATCTCTATTGAGAGATCTAGCGAATGACCCCCATATTATTTTCCTCAATGCTGGCAAAGGGGGCGCACTTGTTGTAATGGATACTGACCATTACAATCGTAAATTAGAGGAACATGTATCTGACATTGGGACTTATTCTATTCTTGATCACAATACCACACTTGATATCCAAACAGTCTTGCAGAACATTATCGACAAGGCAGTCTCATATGGTACCATTGGAGAAACTGAGTGCAAATTCCTTATCACCAAACTTCCTAAAAATCCAACATTACGCATGTTACCTAAAGTCCATAAAAACCTAACTGATCCACCAATGAGACCGATAGTCTCCACCCGGGGTTCACTTCATGAACCCGTCGGGAAGTATCTTGATAAACACTTTCAACCACTGGTTCAAACTATGTCTACATGTGTTAGAGACACTACTGATTTTTTTGAACATTTTAATGAATTTCACCACTCCTTGGGAGAATTATATGTTTTTCTGCACCATAGATGTTACATCCCTGTACACGTCTATCCCAAACAATCTGGGCATGGAAGCTGTTGAATTCTTTTTATTACAGTCTAAGATACCACATGATCAACAAGTTTTTCTTTTAGAACTTTTACATTTTACGTTGTATCACAGTTATTTTTGTTATAACAACAGGTTCTTTTTGCAGCGTAACGGTAAATCTATGGGCAATTGTGCAGTTCCCAGCTACGCCAATTTGTTTATGCACAAATTCGAACTGGACTACATTGTTAACAACGATCCATGGAAATCTCACATACTCCTTTTTTTATGGTACATTGATGATATTTTTTTAATTTGGCGTGGTCCTAAAATTTTGTTAACACAAGCTATCGATCAACTCAACCAGATTAATGAAAGGTTAAAGTTCACATTTGACATCAATGAATCTCAAATCAATTTCTTGGATGTGTCAATCTACATTAAAGATAATCAAATACAAACCAATCTGTACAGAAAGGATACTGACCGAAACAACCTGTTACATTTTTCCAGTTTTCACCAGCCTTCTCTCAAAAATCATTTACCATTTTTTCAAATTCTCAGGATTAAACGTATTATTTCAGAACCCACTCAATTAACACAACAAATCTCAAGCATAGAACGTCATTTTCTAGACAGATGTTATCCACCTGAAGTTCTTGCCAGGGCAATTGACAAAACCTCCACAAAACAGAGGACACAATTATTGAATCAACCCCAGATGAATGTCAAATCCACTTCCAGATCCGTCATAGTCACCAAATTTTCCACAGAAAGTTTCAGTCTCAAAAAAGTTATTCTTAGGCATTGGCCCATGCTAAAAGTTGAACCTGACTTCAACCAAAGTTTTTCAGAAAGACCATTGTTTGCCTATGAAAGGAGTAAAAATTTGATGGAATTACTGAAACCACCTATTGAAACGCAGTCATCTTCATCATTCAAGGGCACGATGCCGTGTTACAATTGCGGGAATTGTAACAGTATCATCAAAGGGAACATCGTTCAACATCCTACCCGTGGTTACAACATCAAACTTTTTGTCTCTGCCACGTGCGACTCGAAAAATCTAGTATATATGTTGAAATGCCCATGTGGCTTAGCATACATTGGCAAAACAGAAAGGAAGATAAAAATACGTTTGAATGAACACAAAAGCAACATCAGGAATAACAACTTGAAATCCACCGTAGCAGTGCATTTTAATGAACACAACCACAACATCAACCAACTACGTTTTCTTGTTTGTGAAATTGTCCCGTTAAAAGAAGGCAGGGACAACCAAAAATTTTTAATCCAACGTGAAACATCCTGGATTTATAAAATGAACTCCTTGGTACCCAATGGACTCAATGATCGTATCGAACTAAGTTGCTTCATGTGAATTTGTATTGTGCCACACACTATGCCTTATATCAAGCTTAATCTGTTCTGTTACGTTTCTCTTTAATATTTTACTTCCAAGTTTTTTCATTCTTCTGTTCACTCTTTTATTTTCTTTTTCTTTCTATTTTCTTTCTATTGTCCTTACAAAACTTTTTACAACTTTTCACTTTCCCCTCATAACCTTTTCCTCCGTTTTTTTTTTAAACTTTATTGTGCACACATTCATTGTTTTTGTTCTTTTCAGCATTGATAGATAATCCTCTGATATATTTTCATTTTTATATTTTACAG
This sequence comes from Triturus cristatus, assembly GCF_964204655.1. NCBI lineage: Eukaryota > Metazoa > Chordata > Amphibia > Caudata > Salamandridae > Triturus > Triturus cristatus. The sequence continues at coordinate 1,632,600,908 of NC_140591.1, read as the reverse complement.
CTTACTTTTTTCACATTGTTCTCTTTCCTTCAGTTCGGCTTCGTTTGTACTTTGTAACTCATTACGATTAACGTATAGCGATATGAGCAGCGTTCACATGTTGTTGTATTCCCATTCTAAGATGGCTGCCACTTCGGCGTTATACTAACTGTCCGTTTTCTTTGCTTATAAAAGTGGCATTAACCGTCAGTACTTGTTACACGACTCGTGCGGGCATGGCTAGTGATTTATACCAGAGGTAAAACTTTATTTTAGTGGCTTTATTTTCATTGCAATCCTTGCATCCCTGTTGTCTCACAGTGGTTTGGTTGCTTTTAAATTTAATTCACGGGTTCTATCTATTCACCTATTCACGTTCATTTCAATTCGTATCTTTCAAAATCACGGTGTTTTCTCTGTAATGGTTTGGTAAACGGACCTTTTAATTTCCTATACATCACGATTATCACGTTGATTTTCGGTATTGCGTTAGGCACTTTTAAGACGCATGTTAATGGCCATTGTGCATTTCACTTCATCCTTGACATTTTTATCACGGTGGACTTTCCTTTTTGGTTTCTCAACTTAACTTGGTTTCTTGGTTTTCTCGTTTTCACCACAGTGATTATATATATGTTTTTCGTGTAAGCTTGCATTAGCCAAGGGGTAGTGACACTTTCTCCCATCTCCATATCCTTTAGGATTCCTCCTGACGAAGGGTTACCCACCCGAAATGCATCGGGGATTTTTCCTTTGGTTTCTTTCCAAAATGATTGGAATTGTCTAAACAACTTTATTGTTCAAGTATTCATGACGACAATGGATATATTGCCTTGAATAAACCTTCAAGATTATTTTCATCAAACTGTGCTTGGAGTCTCAGCGATTTTTTCGCATTATCATAAGCTGTGCTGTCAGAGGGACACCACTCATATTTGAGTTGTGCAACTACGGGCTTCTCAATTCCCCCAGCACAGCCTCGAGGAAGCCTCAGAAGTCGCGCTAGTCAGCTACTAGCCACTTTTCCCAAGTCGCCGGTCCCACGTCCCTCGTCGCCTCCACGGGTCTCAGCTTTGCTGTAGATGTGGATCTGGTTCAGAGGTGTCTGGAAGTCTCGGCGCTGGTCAGTCTCTGCAGTCGTCCCTCGTAGAATCAGTCGCAAAGCAAGCAGCGGTCACTGGATGGTGCCTGGTTGCCCAGGGTGGTCACTCCTTGGCCACAAGGGAGATTCTTCAGTCTTCTTCCTGAGGTCGAATGTCGAAGGTCCAGAGTTTCTGTTCAAGTTGCAGGTTCAGGATAATCTAATCTCCTGGAGCCCCAGCTCCCACTCTTATACTAATCTGGGGGGCTGGTTTGCCTGCTAGGTCACGCCTTATGGGTGGGACCTTGGATGGGGGTGGTTACACCCCATTCCCTTTGTCCAGTTTCGCGCCAGAGCTGGGGCTGGAGTGCCCCAGCGCCGGTTTGAACTGGACTATGCATGGGACACCTTGTGTGCCCCAGGCAGTGTCTAGTTTCTTTCATCCCTCCCTGCCCCAATACACTAAGGCCTGTCTGGGGTGGTGCTAGCACCTCCCAAGGCAGGAAACCTATTGTCCAGGCCTCCCTTGCCGAGATCCCTCCCAGCAGCAGGAGGTCAGACTTGTGTCATGGCAGAAGCATCCATTTTGTGATGCTGGGGCTCTGGTTAACTTTAACCGGGTAAGTAGGTTTCTACATGTCTTCTCCCTCTAGAAGGGAGGAATAATATCCTCATGGCCAGAAATGGTATGGCGGTATTATTCCACAGTGTTAGACACCTTACACGACATGTTTCGATAAAGCAAAACCGTAGTTACCATAACCATCTAAGATTATAAGGCACTTTAAGAGTATATGGTAGGCTATATCATAGAACAGCTATAAGGACATGGTTCCGAAAGCTGCAGACAGGCTCAGCTCATGCTAGAGCACCATCTCACATGTTACCAAGCACTCTGCATTCAGGATTGTTAAGGCCTGCCATAGGACTGGCTGATAGGTACACATGTGTCTATATATAAGGTAGGTATAGGAATACTACACCTAAGCAAGGGGTGATTACACGACCTTGCCCCAGCTGAGTAATGAGCCAGTTGTGTCATAATGGAAGGCCAGGCCAGGGGTGGCATAATACATGCTGCAGCCCCTGGTAGGCCTAGGGTACACCTATGCCCTGGGTACCTAAGGTACACTAGACAGGGTCCAATAAGGTGATCCCTACCAATTGGGTTATGCACCTAAAGTACATAGTATGAATTTAGAGAGAGAACAGCTGGGCTGTGGGTCTGATTAGCAGGCCCAAAGCCACATCTAAGTCGAAAACCAGTAAAGCGAAAGCAAAAAGTGGGGGTGAACATAGAAAGCAGACCCTACTATCTACACAACCCCCCCCCCCAAACTTAGAGACATTAAACTAACCTTGACCAGTTAAGTCTTCATGCTCTAAGTGGAAATATCTGGAGAGTCCATCTGCATTGGCATGGTCAGTCCCAGGTCTATGTTCCACTGTGAAGTCCATCCACTGTAGGGAAATGGACCATCTAAGAAGTTTGGGATTTTCACCCTTCATCTGATTTAGCCACAAGAGGGGCTTATGGTCTGTCTGAATCTTGAAGTGAGTGCCAAACAAGTATGGCCTCAGCTTCTTCAAGGCCCAAACCACAGCAAAGGCCCCCCTCTCAATAGCTGACCAACGTTTCTCTCTAGGGGTCAGCCTTCTACTTATAAAAGCAATGGGCTGGTCTTGACCATCTACATTCAGTTGTGAAAGAACAGCTCCCACACCCAACTCAGAAGCATCTGTCTGGACTATGAACTCTTTGGAGTAGTGTGGAATTTTCAGAATAGGTGCACTGCACATGGCCTGCTTCAGGTCATCAAATGCTTTTTGACAGCTTACTGTCCACTGAACTTTCTTTGGCATCTTCTTAGAGGTCAAGTCATTACGTGGTGTCACAATGGACCCATTGTTCTTAACAAACTTTCTGTAGTACCCAGACAGGCCCAAGAAAGCTCTGACCTGAGTCTGGGTAGTTGGAGGAGTCCAGTCCTTTATGGTCTGGATCTTGCTCTCCAGTGGTTGAACCTGACCCCCACCAACTAGGTGGCCCAGGTATACAACCTTGCTCTGCCCTATTTGGCACTTAGTGGTCTTGATAGTGAGGCCTGCCTTTTGCAGGGCCTCTAAAACATTCCTCAGGTGGACCAGGTGACCCTCCCAGGTGGAGCTAAAGACAGCAATATCATCAAGATAAGCTGCACAGGAGTCATCCAGCCCTGTAAGGACTTGATTCACCAACCTTTGGAAAGTGGCAGGTGCATTCTTCAAGCCAAAGAGCATTACCACAAATTGATAATGTCCTCCTGGGGTTGAGAAAGCAGTTTTGGCCTTTGCATTCTCAGCTAGTCTGATTTGCCAGTAGCCTGCTGTCAGGTCAAATGTACTCAAAAACTTGGCAGCTGCCAATCTGTCAATGAGCTCATCTGCCCTAGGTATTGGGTGGGCATCTGTCCTAGTGACAGCATTGAGACCTCTGTAATCCACGCAAAACCTCATCTCTCTCTTACCATCTTGGGTGTGAGGTTTTGGCACAAGGACTACAGGACTAGCCCAAGGGCTCTCTGAAGGTTCAATGACTCCCAGCTCCTACATCTTTTGTACCTCAACTTTTATGCAGTCCCTGACATGGTCAGGTTGCCTGTAGATTTTACTCTTCACAGGCAGACTGTCACCAGTGTCCACCTCATGGGTGCACCAGTTTGTCTGACTTGGGGTCAGAGAGAACATATGTCTGTAGGATTGCAGAACTTGTCTGCAGTCCTGTTGCTGATGATAAGTGAGGTTGTCAGAAAAGAAAGACCACACCATCAACTGAGCCATCATCAGGGTTCTAAGTCAACTGGTCTGGGAGAGGGTCACTCTCTTCCTCCTGCCCCTCATCTGTAGCCATGAGTAGGCCCATGTCTGCGCTGTCGACATATGCCTTCAATCTGTTGACATTAAGCACCCTGTGGGGGCTTCTGGGAGTCCCAAGGTCCACCAAGTAGGTGACTTCTCCGTTTTTCTCAACAATAGTGTGGGGTCCAGACCATTTGTCTTGGAGTGCTGCTGGGGCCACTGGCTCCAACACCCACACTTTCTGTCCTGGCTGGTACACAGTCAGCACAGCCTTTTGGTCATGCCAAGCTTTTTGGAGTTCTTGGCTTGCCTCAAGGTTTTTAGAAGCCTTCTTCATATACTCTGCCATCCTGGAGCGGAGGCCAAGTACATAGTCCATTATGTCAAGTTTGGGTTGTCTGAGAGGTCTCGCCCATCCTTCCCTTACTAAACACAGGGGTCCCCTTACAGGATGCCCAAACAAAAGCTCAAAAGGGCTGTAGCCAACCCCCTTTTGTGGGACCTCTCTGTAAGCAAACAGAAGGCAGGGTAAAAGGATGTCCCATCTTCGCCTAAGCTTGTATGGTAAACCTTTTATCATTCCCTTTAGGGTCTTGTTGAATCTCTCCACAAGCCCATTGCACTGTGGGTGATAGGGGGTAGTGAATTTGTAGTTTACACCACACTCCTTCCACATTGCAGTCAAATATCCTGACATGAAGTTGGCACCTCTGTCAGAAATAACCTCCTTTGGAAATCCTACTCTGGAGAATACTCCATGTAGGGCTCTTGCCACTATAAATCTGTGCCCAGATGCTGTTTGGGGGTCCATTGGTCCAACAATGTCTATCCCCACTCTCTCAAAGGGGACCCCCACCACAGGTAGTGGTATGAGGGGGGCCTTTGTGGTGCCACCTGATTTGCCACTGGCTTGGCAGGTGACACAGGAGCGACAAAACTACTTGGCATCTTCTGACATGTGAGGCTAGTGAAAGTGAGGGACAAGTCTGTTCCAAGTCTTGTTCTGGCCTTAGTGTCCTGCAAGGGGAATATCATGGGCCAAGGTAAGAAGGAAGCCTCTGAAACTCAATGGTATGACCCACCTCCTGGAAGCACCAGGCTTTGGGTCTCTAGCCTCTGAGTACAGTAGCCCTTCATCCCAATACACTTTATGGGTACCTTGAGCATTCCCTGCAGCCTCAGCAGCAGCCTGCTGTCTGAGGGGTTCAAGAGATGGACAGTTAATTGGGCCTGCCTCAGATCTGCCCTTGAAGGTCCCCCTGTCCCAAGAAACTCAACCTGATCAGGTTCCAGTTCTTCTAGGACAGTTCCTTCAGGGCTCTCAGAATCATCCTCCTCTGAGGGCTGACTCTCTACCTGAGGCAGGGGGGAAGGGACAGCCTTACCCCTACTACTCTTTCTCTTGGGTTGTGTCTGGTCCATTGTCCCAGGATCCAGCACCTGTTCAGTGTTACACTTTTTGGCCTGTGACCTGGTCACAGCAAGGACATGTGCATCTATCCCCAGCATTTCTGCATGGGTCCTATACTCCACTTCAGACCAAACTGAAGTTTCAAGTTCATTTCCCAACAAACACTCTACAGGAAGGTCGGAACTAACAACAACTTTCTTGAGGCCAGTTACCCCTCCCCAGGAGAAGTTAACAATTGCCACACTATGGGAAGTAGTGGCATTGCTAGCGTTGGTCACTAGGTAATTCTCACCTAGCATGATCTGTCCAGGGTCCACAAAGGCAGGTGTCACCATTGTGACACTAGCCCCAGTGTCCCTGTAGGCCTGAGCCGTTCTATGATTGATAAAAGGAGTCTGTCTTTACTTGCCCAGGTTACTGGGACCTATAGTAGAGGACAAAGCTATGTCCCCATCACAGATCAGAACAGCCTGAGTTGGCATTCTGACTAGGCCAGAATCCTCCTCATTCCCAGGGTCAACCCTACTACACCCTTTTGCTGGGAACCACCACTTAAAGCTGGACTAGGGGGTACAGTTGCCTTAGGGGCAATGGTGGCTGGGGGCTTATCCTTTTTGGTGCACTCACTAAACCAATGTGAGATTGACTTACAATAGTTGCACCAAGGTTTCTTTTGGCCATCTTTCTTTTTATCCTTTTTGGGACCACCCTCCCCCTGAGCCTTTTGGGGGCCTGGTGAAGACTTCTGGTCTTTTTGTTTCTGATCATTACCCTTCTGGTCTGCCTTTTTCTGATCACCGCCCTGGTTCTGGTTTTTCTGCTTAACTCTAGTCCTGACCCACCTATCTGCCTTCTTTCCCAATTCTAGGGGAGAAGTCAGATCAGAGTCAATCAGGTGTTGATGCAGTAGCTGGTTTTGACAATTGTTAAGGATTTGTTCTCTCATGATCAAATTATACAATCCTGTATAGTCCTTAACCTTACTTCCCAACAGCCAGCCTTCCAAAGCCTTAGTGGCACAATCTACAAAGTCAGTCCAATCCTGAGTCCGTGTCTTCTGGGTATCTCTGAACAACAACCTGTATTGTTCAGTGGTTAGGCCAAACCTATCAATCAGAGCACTCTTCAGGACAGTGTAATTGTCAGCATCCTCATCACTAACTGTGAGGAGCTTGTCTCTACCTTTCTCAGAGAAGGAGAGCCACAAGATAGCTGCCCACTGACTTTGGGGTACCTCCTGTACTTTGCAAGCTCTCTCCAAATCAGTTATCCATTTGTGGATGTCATCCCCACACTTGTAGGGAGGGACAATCTTGCTCAGGTTCTTATTTTCAAAGGTCCTGTCTCTATCTCTAGGGGTATTGCTGCCACCAGTGGGTCCTAGTCCACTTAACTTTTGCTCTCTGGCCAGAGCAAGTCTCTCCTTGGCAAGGGCAAGTTCTTCCCTCTCAATCCTCAGATTGACTTCTCTCATTCTGGCCTGATGCGTTTTTCTCTGTGGAGAAGTCATTCCCCTGTGAGAAGAGGCATGGGAGCTATTAGAGACATGGGAGTGGATAGATTCCCTGGAAGGGGATCTTCCTCTCCTGCTTCCCTGGTTAAGTCAACTTGAGGGTCTGAATGGGGGGACCCCATTCAGACTCTCATGTAGGCTCAAGTTAGCCTGGCTAAGTCTCCCAACTTGGACCTGGCTGTCTACCTCATCTTCTGAAGTCCCATCTGACTCATCTGTAGTGGGTAGACCCTCACCTGTACCTAGGGTACTAACTTGGGAGGCTCTCTGAGTATCATACTCTTCTAAGATCTCCACTAGTTGGATGAGGGTAGGGTGTGAACCCTCTTTTAACTTTCTGGAGGTACACAATTGTCTCATCTCCTGGAAAGTTAGGGTATCATATCTAGAGGGTATCTTTTTAGGGATTACCCCTCATGAGAGAGAATCATCTTGATTTGCTCTCAGAGACATGATCTAGTGAGGGTGTGGTGTGTGCACCTACCTACACTAGTTGTACCTACTAAAACATATCTAGTAGTTGTAGTCAGGGTGTGCTAGGCCCTTCAACCTACAACTGCTAAGTTCAGTAGAACTTAAGTATTTATAATCTATGTTATATGTACCTGACAAATATCTTTGTGATCTTCCAATTTGATATCTCAAGATTGCAATGGTATTACAACAGCAAGCTCAGATCCCAACCGCTGCTCACCAATGTGAGAAGTTGGCCTGATGTATGATGTCACTAGTTTTAGTGTACACCTTATATCAGTCCAAACAACCCTTATGGTGATTGGTTGTAAAGTCAACCTTGTAGACCAGCTATCCTAGTGGTAGCAAGGACAAGAGCAGTCTTAGGCTAAACTCTGAACGGCATGTGAAGACAACTGTGATACCATGTACAATCCCTTGAATATCAAATGAAAGGAGACCACGATATATATATATATAAAATAAAGTGTATTTATTCTAGTCACAACCCTCAGCACTCTTTATGAGATTCGAGGTAAGTACAACACAGTCTTATTTAAGCATACATTAAGTTACACAGGTAAGTAATACAGTTAGGCCCTAGGGGCCACGCAAACCATATACTAAGTAAGTGGTATGAGAACCACTGTCACGAACATAGGATAGGCCTAGGCCTAGGGAATCGCTGGGACTACACTATACTACCAAAGGTTAGGAAGTGGGAGGCCCACGGGATTCAGGTCCTGAGTGGAAACACTCACGCGTAATGCGTATAATCGATAGAAATAGTTAGTATTTAGAAATGAAGAGTTTTAGGACACTTCTGAAGGAGCTAGGAGTACGAGACTTGAAACCTAGACACTAGGATAGTCAATACCCTTGTGAGCACCGGAGTACCCAAGTTACCTAGCCCACGGGCTGCGGGTGCATAGGTGTGAACTTGCGTCGGGTTTCGTCGTTGACTCTTATGGATGCCTGGAGAAAAGATGCTGGCAGGCCGCCAGTGAAGAGTGTCCGGTGGATTCCAAGGATGGAATCAAGAAGGAAGTATACCTGCAAGCAGAAGGGACAATGTCTGGGTCACTAGCCAGTGACCACATGGAACCAGGAAGGAACCAGGCGATGTCGTGAAGATTGCAGTGAAGAGGTGAACCTTGTCGCAGCAGCCACGGGTACCAGGAGATGTCGAGGACGACCAGGACCAGGAGGCGAGCTGTCCCACGAAGGCTCTTGCTGTCGGCGACGTCCAAGTCGAGTTAGGACTCACCAAGCCTTGGCAAGCGGAACCCACACAGAATGGAGGACTTGCTTCTGGTGCAGACCAGGAAGGTCTGGGGTGCTTCTCTTTTGCATAGGAGCGGGTGCTAGTCTGGAGGAGCCGGACCAGCAAGGTGAAGTTAAAGGTTCGTCGTCACAAGGGTCACTAGCCAACCGGCTAGCAACCGGACAACACGTCGAGCAACTCAGGTGCAGAAGGGCCCCACGCAGAACACGTGAAGAGTGGGGAGCTGATCTTCTTTGCCGATGGTGCTCGGGATGGGGGCTTCTCAATTCCCCCAGCACAGCCTCGAGGAAGCCTCAGAAGTCGCGCTAGTCAGCTACTAGCCACTTTTCCCAAGTCGCCGGTCCCACGTCCCTCGTCGCCTCCACGGGTCTCAGCTTTGCTGTAGATGTGGATCTGGTTCAGAGGTGTCTGGAAGTCTCGGCGCTGGTCAGTCTCTGCAGTCGTCCCTCGTAGGATCAGTCGCAAAGCAAGCAGCGGTCACTGGATGGTGCCTGGTTGCCCAGGGTGGTCACTCCTTGGGCACAAGGGAGATTCTTCAGTTTTCTTCCTGAGGTCGAATGTCGAAGGTCCAGAGTTTCTGTTCAAGTTGCAGGTTCAGGATAATCTAATCTCCTGGAGCCCCAGCTCCCACTCTTATACTAATCTGGGGGGCTGGGTTGCCTGCTAGGTCACGCCTTATGGGTGGGACCTGGGAGGGGGGTGGTTACACCCCCTTCCCTTTGTCCAGTTTCTCGTCAGAGCTGGGGCTGGAGTGCCCCAGCGCCGGTTTGAACTGGACTATGCATGAGACATCTTGTGTGCCCCAGGCAGTGTCTAGTTTCTTTCATCCCTCCCTGCCCCAATACACTAAGGCCTGTCTGGGGTGGTGCTAGCACCTCCCAAGGCAGGAAACCAATTGTCCAGGCCTCCCTTGCCGAGATCCCTCCCTGCAGCAGGAGGTCAGACTTGTGTCGTGGCAGCAGCATCCATTTTGTGATGCTGGGGCTCTGGTTATTTTTAACCGTGTATGTAGGTTTCTACATGTCTTCTCCCTCTAGAAGGGAGGAATAATATCCTCATGGCCAGAAATGGTATGGGGGTATTATTCCACAGTGTTAGACACCTTACACGACATGTTTCGATAAAGCCAAACCGTAGTTACCATAACCGTCTAAGATTACAAGGCACTTTAAGAGTATATGGTAGGCTATATCATAGAACAGCTATAAGGACATGGTTCCGAAAGCTGCAGACAGGCTCAGCTCATGCTAGAGCACCATCTCACATGTTACCAAGCACTCTGCCTTCAGGATTGTTAAGGCCTGCCATAGGAGTGTCTGATAGGTACACATGTGTCTATATATAAGGTAGGTATAGGAATACTACACCTAAGCAAGGGGTGATTACACGACCTTGCCCCAGCTGAGTAATCAGCCAGTTGTGTCATAATGGAAGGCCAGGCCAGGGGTGGCATAATACATGCTGCAGCCCCTGGTAGGCCTAGGGTACACCTATGCCCTGGGTACCTAAGGTACACTATACAGGGTCCAATAAGGTGATCCCTACCAATTGGGTTATGCACCTAAAGTACATAGTATGAATTTAGAGAGAGAACAGCTGGGCTGTGGGTCTGATTAGCAGGCCCACAGCCACATCTAAGTCGAAAACCAGTAAAGCGAAAGCAAAAGTGGGGGTGAACATAAAAAGCAGACCCTAATCTCCTTCAGTGGTTATCACGTGTTAACAAGTATTTAGATTCAAGAAGATCAGACTGCAAAGACTGCAGGATAGCTGAATGTTCCGGAAGCTAGCAGGCTTTTGAAAAAGTAGGTTGTATCAAAGCATACAATGGCTTGATACGCTGGGCTTATTCGGGAATATAAGTACGACCGAAGTTCAAAAATCCTAGCAAAGATTGTCGTTTTTTCAGGGTTGTAGGTCAAGAACAGGGGTTTCGAACTCAGAGCTTGAAGCTCACTTACACTCCTTACCGAGGTAATGGCAATGAGAAAAACTGTTTTAAAAGACAATAGCATTAAGGGACACTTGTGCAAGGGTTCGAAGGGAGAACCCATCAAGTAAGTTACGACAAGATTTAAGTCCCATTGAGGCACAGTAAATGGAGTGGGCGGAAATTTGTTGGTAAGGCCCCTAATGAACCGTAACACAATAGGTGATTTAAACAAGGACGGCTGATCCGGCAAACAAAGGAATGCCGACAAAGCCGATAAATAACCCTTCACAGTAGCCAGAGGAAAACCTTGCTGAGCTAGAGAGAGCAAACTGAAGGATGTCGGATAAACGAGCCCTCAAGGGGTCAATAGACTTCTACCCACACCAACGGACAAATTTGGACCACCTATAGGAATAGATAGACTTGTGGAGTGACGCCTGGCAGACAAAATCACGTCCACCACATCAGGCGGGAGAGAAAAAGAATTCAGGTTGCCCCGTTCAATCTCCAGGCATGTAAGCTCTGGAGGTGGGGGTGTAGAACCTGCCCCTGCGACTGTGAGAGGAGGTCTGCCCTGAGAGGGAGACGGAGCGGAGGGCACGAGGAGAGGTGGAGAAGATCTGTATACCACACCCTTCTTGGCCAATCTGGGGCGATCAATATGACTTGGGCCCGGTCTTGGCGAATCTTCCTCAGAAGCCGAGGAATCAGGGGTATGGGAGGAAACACGTAAAGGAGATGTGAGTCCCATCTCAACTGAAACGCGTCCCCCAAAGCTCCCTGCATCGGATACTGGAAACTGCAGAATGACGGGCAGTGAGCGTTCTCGTGAGTGGCAAACAGGTCCACCCGAGGAGTTCCCCACATCCGAAAGACGTGACGAACCACCTCCGGATGGAGCCTCCACTCATGGTCGCCATAGAACTGCCGACTGAGATTGTCTGCACACACGTTCAGAACTCCGGCCTGATGATTTGCCATCAGAGAAATCTGATGATCCTGAACCCAGGACCAGAGAGGCAGAGCTTCTCTGCAGAGACAACGCGACCCCACTCCTCCCTGCTTGTTGACATACCACATCGCGGTAGTGTTGTCCGTTAGGACCTGAACTGCCTGACCGCGAAAGGAAGGGAGGAAGGCCTTGAGTGCCAAACGTATCGCCCGCATTTCCAAAAGGTTGATGTGAAGCATACATTCCTCTGGAGACCAAAGACCCTTGATCTCCAGATCCCACAGATGCGCACCCCACCCTAAAGTGGATGCATCCGTTATCACTGTGGCCACCGATGGAGGTAGATGGAAGGGCTTTCCTTGAGACAGATTGCCCTCCAGGCTCCAACAAGACAGATCCGCTGCAGCTTCTCTGGAGATCCTCACAAACTCCCTGAGATCTCCGTTGTGCTGATACCACTGCCTGCGGAGGCACCACTGGAGCGCCCTCATGTGCCAGTGTGCATGCTTGACCAACAGAATGCAGGAAGCAAACAGACCGAGCAGGCGAAGAACCTTCAGGACTGGAACGACCGCTCCATTGTAAAACAAGGGAATCATTTCCTGTATGTCGAGAATCCTTTGAGGGGGAGGGAATGCTCGACACACAGTAGTGTCCAGTTCCGCCCCTATGAACAGGTAGCGCTGAGAGGGCACCAGGTAATATTTGGGCACGTTTATCGAGAAACCCAATTTGTACAACAGCTGAGTTCTAACCTGCAGATGATGAAGCACCTTCTCTGGCAACTCTGCTTTGATGAGCCAGTCGTCCAGATAGGGGAAAACTGGAATCCTCGACTTTCTGAGATAGGCTGCCACCACTGCCATCACCTTGGTAAAGACTCGAGGTGCAGTACTAAGACCAAACGGGAGAACCGCAAACTGATAATGTTGCGACCCTAACGTAAAACCGAGATACTTCCTGTGCGACTCCAGGATCGGAATATGAAAATACGCATCCTGCAAGTCGATCGACACCATCCAGTCCTCCTGTTGCTGCGCTTAAAGAACCTGCGCAAGGGTGAGCATCTTGAACTTCTCCTGCTTCAGAAAAAGGTTCAAGATCCTGAGATCCAGGATTGGACGTAGCCTGCCATCCTTCTTGGGTATCAGGAAATACCGGGAGTAGCATCCCTGACCCCCTTCCCGCTCTGGAACCACCTCTATAGCACATTTTTTCAGCAATGTAAGGACTTCTTCCTGCAGGAGAAGAAGGTGGTCCTCCGAGCAAGCACCTTGGCAAGGAGGGTAATTTGGAGGGAATTCCCGAAAGGGAAGAGCTTAGCCATTTTTTACAAGATTTAGAACACAAAGGTCTGTAGTGGCCAATTCCCAATCTTGTAGAAAATGGGTAAGCCGACCCCCCACAGGACCAACATGATCCAGAATGGTGGATCTAGGGCTGCTTTGCAGTGGTAGGAGGGAGGGAGGAAGAGGAGGAAGAGAGCTGACGACCTCGTGGATGACCTCTGTTCCTGCCCCTGTAGTTCTTATACAGGGTATTTTGCTGCTGCTGTTGCTGCTGAGGCTGCCTATAGGTCCGAAACGACGACCTCCCAATACCTCTGTACCTCCTGTAAGAGGAACCTCTAGGCTGTGCCTGCAGGCCCAGAGACTTAGCCGTGGCTTTGCTGTCCTTGAACTTTTCCAAGGCTGCATCTGCTTTCCTCCCAAACAGCCCAGAACCCTCAAAGGGCAGGTCCAGAAGTGTTGCCTGCACATCAGGAGAAAACTCTGACGATTTAAGCCAAGCACTTCTCCTTGTGGCGACCGAGGAGCCCATGATCCTGGCAACAGAGTCCGCAGTGTCCAAACCACTCTGAATAACCTGTCGTGCAGCCGCCTGAGTGTCCAACAAGACTTCATTAAAATTCTGCCTGTCCTTCTCAGACAATTTAGGAGCCAGCTGTTTTGCAGAATCCATAAGAGCATGGATATAACGGCCCAAAAGACAAGTGGCATTTGTGGACTTCAAGGCCATACTCGCCGAGGAGAACACTTTCTTGGCCGACTGATCAAGCTTTTTCGACTCCCTATCACTAGGAACTTGTGGAAATGCCCCCGATGACTTCTTTGAACAGGCAGCTTGAACCACCAGACTTTCAGGAGAAGGATGGGATGTAAGAAAGTCCAGATCTCCTGGAGCCGCCCTGTACCTCCTAGCAACAGATTTAGACACTGCCGGAGCCGAAAAGGGCTTCCGCCAAACCTCCATGACTGGCTCAGTGATGGCATCATTAAAAGGCTCTACCACAGTGGAGGGAGAATGAAGAACCTAGGGGCGAGCCAAACCATATGCTAAAATAGTGGTACAAGAACCACAACTTAACTAGACACAAGGCCTAGAGCCTGTAGAATCGCTGTGACCCCAAGGAACCACCCAAGGTAGTGACAGAGGGGACTCACGGGGGCCGTGTGCAGTGTGAGAACACAGCCGTGAGCTCCCGTTAGCTTCTATGGGGAAAGTTGCGGGCAGATTTTTAAAGATTAGGGACACTTAGAATCGAACTAGGACCAAACCCTTTGAGACTTAGGGAGTTCTAGGGCCAACACCCACGGGAGTACCGGAGTACTCGTGTTACCTCACCCAGGGAAGCCGGGTGTATAGGTGTCAAATGGTGTCGGGTCGCGTCGTCGATTTCAATGGGAGCTGGCAAGGAAGTGCTGCTGCCGGGAAGATGCGAAGTGTCCGAAGAGATTCAAGCCTGGATCAAAGTCGAGAAGAACCTGAAAGCAGAGGGGACAGAGTCTGGGTCACTTGCCAGTGACCAGGAAGGCGATGGGCGGATGCCCACCGATGTCGGGTGCTTCAGGTGAAGAAGGTGAAGCTTGACACTTCAGCTACGAGGACCAGGAGGTGTCGAGGACAACCAGGAGCTGTATTCAAGCTGTCCCACGAAGGATGTCGAGTGCTGCAGCGTTGGTGCCCGGATTGGACACAGCAAGCCTTGGCAACAGCAACCCACGCAGAAACAAGAAAGATGCTTTGGTGCAGACCAGCAAGGACTGAGTGACTCACCACTTGGTTCGGAGTCAGGGCACGTCTGAGGCCACCAGGGAAGCACAAGGAAAATCAGAGTTACCCCCTCAGGGACCCACCAGTCGACGGACCAGGGATCTCGAAGAGACCTCGAGATGAAACACAAAATGGTGGCCCACGGGTCACTCGGGGTGACTAGGATGATAGTCTTCGGTGGATCTGCTGCTTGAGGTGGGGGCTACAAGTAACCCCAAGCACGACTTTAAGAGACGTCGAAAAGTCAATGCACTTGCAAAAGTGCCCGGTGACCAGGAGTTCCGGTTCCACGCTACTCACGAGGGCTGCGGTCTCAGCTTTGCTGGGGACTCGGGTCGGCTTCTGAGTTGTCTGGAAGTCTTCTTCCTGGGCTGCAAATACTTCGGAGGCCGGCGGGAACTTCGGAAATGCAGACCGGCAAAATGCTTTGTTGGTGCCTGCCAAGCAGGGGAGTCACACCTTGACCCCAAGGGAGATTTCTTCAGTCCTCTAGTCTTTAGTAGAGCGTCGAAGTTCCAGGATTAGGCTTCAGAGTTTCGTCCAGGGATATCTAAAGTTCTGGTTACAGAGGTTCCTTACGTATACCTAAGGAAGGGGTTGGACTAGCTCTGGTGACCCACCTATGGGAGGGTTTGGAAAGAGGGGTGGCTACACCCATTTCCTTTGTCCAGTTTCACGCCAGAGCAGGGGCTGGAAGCCCTGGAACCGGTTTGAGCTGGACTATGCACAGGGACACCAAATGTGCCCCCAGTGAAGGACTTCAAAGCACTCAGAGAGTGCTCCCACCCAGCCCCAATACACATCAGCCTGTCTGGGAGGTGGTTACACCTCCCTGTGACAGGAAACCTATTTTCCAGGCCTTCCCTGTCGGAGTTTCGGTCAGCAACAGGAGACCAGACTTGTGTCTGTGGCTGCAGCATCCATTTTGTGATGCCAGGGCTCTATTAGATTTCTTCCGGGCAAACCAGTACTGCCATGTCGCTTCCTCTAGAAGGGTGGGGTCAGAACCTCACATCAAGAACTGATGTGGGGGTATGATTCCAAGGTGTTTGACACCAAACACGACATGTTTCCGTGCAGCCAGTCCAAAGTTAGCATTAACCGTTTAAGATATAATGCACTCAAGAGTATATGGACAGGCTGCACCACTGACAAACCCGGAGAAGAGATTCTGAAGGTTGCAGAGGGGGCTCAGTTCATGCCTCACCCTCTCACATATAACCAAGCACCCTGCCTTCAGGATTGATAAGGCCTGCCATAGGGGTGACTGATAGGTTTGTATGTGCAGTGATAGGTGAGGTACAGTGAACCTCTACCTCAGTAAGGGGTGCATGCACCACCTTACCCAGGCTGCAGTAGCAGACCTGTGGTGTCATTTTGGGTGGCTTTCCAGGGGTGGCATAATACATGCTTCAGCCCCTGGTAGGCCTCTGTGGTACCTATGCCCTGGGTATATAGTATACCATATACTAGGGACTCACAAGGGTACCTCATGATCCAATCTGAGGTGTACCTAAATTACTTGCAAAAACAGTGAAACACCAGCAAAAAGTGGGGGTAAACATGTGAAGCAGATCCTACTCTCCTACACACACTACCACAAATATAGAGTAAGATTCTATCTAACTTTAACCTCTGATTATCTCTGGGGTCACCTGGACTCTATACACACTATACCTCATTTTGGTGTAGTATATATAGAGCCAGTTTCCTACACTCCCATAACATGATATCCGGCGGGAAGCCTGACTTATATGCCAATCCTAGCAGCATAGTTAGATCTGATCACAAATGGGTTGCACAAGTGTTGAGGGACAAGATGGCAGTGTATCGCGAAGATACTGCATAATCAAAACTCTCGCTGCAAACGCGATATTAGTAAAAACCGCGAGCGATCTTGAACCCTACTAGACCTGGAACATGTCCCGTCACCAGCGACACTTATTGCTATATTTCAGGTTGAACCTATTCCTTCGATTAGTTCCTTTTAATCATGGTTGTTTTAAGTACTCGAAGTTGCCCAATTTGATTGTGACGTTTCGGTTAATGATACATTGCATATTGTCATGATCTGTGCGAAATATAATAACTTATGACACATGTTTTTAAGACCACTTTTAAAGCCAATGAATCTTATCCAAGTTAGACCCGCATTATTGCATTTACAGTTTTTAAATACACCTACAGTATGTTTTTCTTTTACGTTATCTTACTGGCACCTCAAAGCAAGCATAAAATTACGCTGATGTTAATATTTGTGCTCTGTTTTAAATTGATCTGTCTTTTATGATTTTATTTTTAAAATCAAATAAAGATATTGATGATGAGGGGATTTATATATCCGGGTAGGAAATATACCAATGTGTTAATGGGTGTGTATAGTAAATATTACAAATTTTATAACTACACTGTGTGGTTCTTTTCCTTTTAACTTACACTACATGATTAATGCTGGTAAAAAAGCTGTTTAACACTCCTTATGGACTAAGCCTGAAGGTTGCTCTCCACAGCTACCACTTAGAGAGCTTTCTAAGGTTGTCTAAGATAACTAAAACTACCATAAGGGTTGTCTAAATTAGTGCTGGGTGCTTCACTTAAATAAGTGTGCACCATATACTAAGCCAGCCTCCTGCATCCCTGATCTCTGCAGAAGGACTGCAACCACCTCTATCACCTTGGTGAACACCCGAAGGGAACTGGTGAGGCCAATGGGGAGCACGTAAACTCAAAGTGCCCGTGGCCCACCGTAAACTGCATACAGCAACGATACGCTGGCAGAGCGGAAATGTGAAAATAGGTGTCCTGCAAGTCCAACGCTACCATCCAGTCTCCTGGGTCCAAGGGCTGAGCATCTTGAACATCTCCTTTTTGAGGAAGTAGTTGAGGGCCCTGAAGTTGAGGATAAGAAAATAGCAGGAATAGCAACCACAACCTACTTCTGGCCCGGGAACGCTCTCTATAGCTCGCTCGGCCAAGAGAGCAAGGCAAGGTGATCCTCCGTCAGCCGATCGTAAGTTGCAGGCATAAAGGGAGAGGCAGTCTCGAAGGGGAGGCAGT